>NC_083353.1:31740721-33184555 GCF_030254825.1 Meriones unguiculatus | reverse complement strand
GTGTAAATTGCGATCCTAGATCATAAGGAATGTTACTTTGACTGCCCTCAAATCTAGAGATGCATAGCCTTTTCTGAGAGCACATTTTCAAAGATAAACAAGCAAACATATATAAATAAAAATTTTATATACATTTACATATGTAATTTACATTTATAAATTATTGTACATATATTTCCGTATATAAATTAAAATATAGCCAAAAATAGTGGCTCATGCCTGTAATTCCAGTCTCAGGAGGCAAATGCAGGAGTTTTACAGCAGTTTAAAGCCAGCTTGCCCTACAGTATAACACGTTTCCAAACCCAATATGTGTATATGTGTTTTCCTAGTTAGCTTTAACTGTCACCTTGACACAGCCTAAAGACAGCTGAGAACAGACGCTCAGTTGATGGACTGCCCAGATCAGACTTTGGACATATCATAGGAAATTGATTGCCTGCATTGTTACTTGAGGTAAGATGCCCAGGCCAGTTGTGGGTGGCACCATTACCCATGCAGGTGGTCCTGGGCTATGAAAGAAAGTTAGCTAAGCAATCATGTGCAAGTCAGCTAGGAAGCGCCACCTCTCCACGGGTTCTGCTCCAAGTTCCTGCCCTGACTTCTCTAATGGACTGCCACATGTAAGATGAAGTAAGCTTTTCCTCCCCTCAGGTGCATTTAGTCAGAGAGCCTTATCACAGCAACAAAATAAATCCAGGACACACACACTCACATGCACGAACACACGCACGATTGCACTCGAGCACACACACACACACACACACACACACACACTCACAAGCATGCACGCTACTTCACATTAAATACCAACACTGACAGCCTGTCCAGGAACAAACCCTTATAGCCTCTAATGGCGGTAATAGGAACTGGATGTGAAATACATACATACAACAGGTAATTATGTTCTGCCAATCAAAAGTTCAGAATGACTGCTAAATTGTATACACACAGTGGCAAGAACAGCTTGTTATTTAGTAAGTATAGTAATTATGATGACCACGCTGGTGTTGATGAAGATAAATAGTACTTACTAAACGTTGAATGTGTTGATTTGTGTCGCGATTAGTCGTTGCAACAATATTTACGGCTCTGCTCTTGTTCTTGGTTACAGAGGTAGACCCTCAGACCCAGGAACTTGCCCAAGGTCATCCACTATTAAGTGGATGAGCCAGGTCTGTCTGCCTCTCAGGCCTGTCACACTATGAAAAAGCACACTCATTCAGTCATGCATGTGTCTGTGCATATCACACTGGCCTAAAAATTTCCACATGAAGACCTGTAGGCCGATGGCTTGCTTTCTCTGTCACTGGTTTTACTTAACCCAGCTTAAGAGCCCAATATCTGGCTCTCTTCATTCCGTGTTTCTCCCACCCTTGCCCTCTTTCCCTCTCCTTTTCCCTCTCTCTATCTCTGTCTCTCTTCTTCTCTCTGCTCGAACACTCTCCCACATTTTTCTGTCTTCCACTGCATGGTGACTTCTCTGGCCCATTCTTCCTTTGTCACCAGTAAACCACTGAGAGCTCCTCCCAATAAACCTGCTTTTAAATACTTAAAAAAGAAAGAAAGAAAAAAAGAAAGAAAGAAAGAAAAGAAAGAAAAGAAAAAAAGAGCCAAACAACTGTGTTTTTATTGAGATCTTTGGGATAATTATCTTTGGGATAATTTCACTTTGAAATATTCTTCTTTATCTTCTCTTGCCATCTCTTTGGAAAATTCATTAGTAAGAAAGAAGGAGAGAAAAAGAGGGAAGCAAAAAGATAAGATGTTAATAAGAATGAGCTAAAAATGAATCTTCTGGGAACCAGCTGGCCATCTGGGGGCCCTGGCCTGCTATGCTTTTGATCCCTGCTGGCCTATGTGGTTCTGCAGGCCTCTGATGTTGATGTCTGATCCTTAAGTTGTAGCCCTATCTGTCAGGTTTAGGCATTCTGTGTCCTCCTCCCATGGGCTCCTTCGGGCCCGTTTTACAAACCATAGGATTATTGAGGTGCAGAGACAAGGTGGAGGCAAGAAGATGGAGTGTTGGAGCCAGCCTAGGCAAGATAGTGAGGCCTGTCTCCTCTCCAGTAAATAAATAAATACGTCATTAATTATATTATTAAAAAAGACTCACCCTATGGAAGGGTATGGCTCCCTCAGCTCCTCCCTCAAATTATCCCTCACACCTAGATGTTCTGTCGACTTGTTCCAAGAGTCATTTCTCTGACCTGTGTCCCATCAGGCTGTTCTCTGAGAACAGAGGCAAAGTTTACATGCACTCCATATCTAATCTTGTTAGTGCTGTGTGAAGTTTCCATAAACTCCTGTCAGGCAACAGGCAGCAAGAAGGACTACTTATGTTTTGAACCTTTGAAGCCTTTGACTCTTTCCCTTCTTCAGGCTGGGAAACCTCTCCTTCCTAGCACTGGAGACATGGCAGCCATTTTGCCAAAGCTACTCTGTGACAGAAACTCTGGTGGTCTGGCTCCTTCAGATCTTTGGCAGCTTAAAAGCCCCTTTTCTCTTGTAAGTGACAGCTTTCAAGTTCCTCCACTCAGAATTAGCCTCAGAAAAGCCACTGAGTGTCTGACTGCACCGCTCTCTTTCTGAGGCAGTATGCTCTACCACCCTACTGGCAGAGAGGCACACAGGACTTCACCTATTAGAACTGCTTCTGGTTTTCTACAGGGAGAGGTGGAGATCATTTGAACTGTTTTTATTATTGTCTGCCATGGGGCAGTACGTTAACCTCTGCTTTCCTCATAAATAGAGCCTGGCACTCACTTTTCACAAAGAGTGAGGGTGTGCTATCTCTAATGAAATGGAATTAACGCAGGAGGGGTTCTACACTTTGTGGATTTGCAGTCACACCTTCATTAGCAGAAAAGCAATTAAGAAGTGAGAAAAAGCATTCTTTTGCGTGTGTGTGAACAATTAATCAGGGTGTCTTTTTTCTCACATAAAGGGCTAATTACCTTTTGTGCTAATAGTGATATAAATGTAAAACTATAAAGTTCTAGGGATAGGAGAGTTTAAATTCTAATTTCCACTGAAGATTAATCATTGAGATCATCAGCTGCCTGGTGCGGGGCCTCGTTATTTCCTGAGAGTGACTGCTGCATGGTCTCTGTCAGTCTGTGCCTGTGGTTACACCCTCCCAACACACTCTAGGAGAGTTCTTCTCCTTCATGAGACCCACAGAACCCCAGCACAGGGCAAGCCTTGGGGACAAAGACAAATCACGGCTGCTCCACCCTCCAGCTGCCACCTGCACTTACAGTTTGAGAACTGTTTCACTTTCAGAGTGGGAAAAGCACACACACACTCACACACCATGCCTGTTTGGGTGTATGGCAATGAGGTAGACTAGGCAGGACCTACAGGCTCCCTCAGGTCAGGCCAGGCATAGGAAGTGTTACAGATCACAGGACTGGAGGTTTAGAACTGTAAACTCTACCCTTCAGCCTCTAGGAACTGAGGTGAGATGTGGGAAGGAAAAAAAAAAAAGCCCTATAAAAATGGCTCAGAGGGCCAGGTGCTGTGGCACACACAGCACTCAGAGAGGCAGAGGCAGGAAGATCTCTGTGAGTTCAAGGCCAGCCTGGTCTATGAAGCCTCCAGGACAGCCAAGGCTACACAGAGAAATCCTGCTGTTCTTCCAGGAGACCTGGGTTTTATCTTCAGCACCCACATGACAGCTTACAGCCATCTACAACTCCAGTTGCAGGGGATCCCAAGCCCTCTTCTGGCCTCCATGGGCGCCAGGCACACATGCAGTGTACAGACGTACATGAAGACAAAACACATAAAATTTAAAGGGGAGGTGGACCATCAAGAAAGGTTTGATGCCCTTCTGGGCCAGGG
This sequence comes from Meriones unguiculatus, assembly GCF_030254825.1. NCBI lineage: Eukaryota > Metazoa > Chordata > Mammalia > Rodentia > Muridae > Meriones > Meriones unguiculatus. The sequence goes on along the minus strand of NC_083353.1, from coordinate 33,180,709 downwards.
AACTAGGGTGTTACACCTCGAGAGGACGTGGAAGCTGTGTGGTCCCTCCCGGTCCCCCCTGCCTTCTCTTTGTCTCCAACACATGGTCCTGTCTCTCCACCAAGCTAGCTATTTGCCTATTAGCTTCATAACAAGCCAGAAGTGAAGTGCTTTGCTTTGTGTGAACAACGCTAGCACGTTGTTGGACATGAAGACCAGACTGCGGGAAACTTGATTCGCAGCCTGTTGGTCAGAAATACAGGTTACAACCTAGAACTTAAGACCTTACCCTGAGGGATTTGAACTAGCTCCAGGTGGACTGTACCATAATTAGCTGGAACAAAAGGTCACTTAGTTGGTGTGCGCTAGAGAATTGCTCTGTGTGTGAGAAAACCCCAACCAGATTGCTGATGTGTTCTATGTTGAATCTGGGAGTGAAATTGTATTGTTCCCTTTACATCTGTCAAAGAACTAGTTACAACAAACTAATGATCCTAGTTGATTTTATTGTCTGTCTTATGAATGGGTGACACTTATTTCCATAAAGTAGAATAAGTGTTGAGCTGAGGTCAGCAGAACAAGTTGATTTTATAAATAGAGAAGAGCTAAGCAAAACAAGCTGGACAAGGTGGTACTTGTTACAATTGTTAGAATCCCAGCACCCAGGACACAGAGGCCAGAACCTGTCTCAAAAGAGGGGTGGGCAGAGGGAAGGTGTGGGTCATTTTAAGTTACTTTTGCTAACATAAAGTTATTTCAAATCATTTTTGTGTGTAATTTGCGTAAGAATTAACCTAATTAAAAATTATCAAGGAAACTGAAAATGACCAAGTTAGGAAATTTCTGGTATCTTTCTAAACCTGATTTCTGAGAAGGTCTAATAAATGAATTCTTAGCAGGCTGGTGACACTGTGAGTGACTCCATTTTGACATCAGCCTGTTCTGTTGGGACCCAGTCCAAGGGCTTAATTGAAAGCAGTACCCTCTTGTACTAAAAAACACCGTGATAGTAAACAACAGCAAACGCCAGCACTGTGTGGGGCAGAGCGTGTTGGAAGGTAATCTGGAGGTATTTGACTCCATCGATGCAGGGGTGTGGGAAACGGTGCTGCAGTATTTGATTCTGCAAAAACAAGCAAACAAGCAAACAAAACCAAAGGAGAAATGTAAGGTCTTTGCAAGTCTTAAGAAAAAAGAAAAAGAAAGAAGGGAAGGAAGGAAGGAAGAAAGGAGGAGAGAGAGATGAGAGGAAAGAAAGGGGAGAGGAGAGCTTCAGGTACTCTGAGAAAGGTCTAAACTCATCAAGCTTCAACCTGACTCTTAAGCAGCGTGTCCTTTCCAGTGCTGAGCTAACAGACTCAGCAGCCCTCTGCCCAGCTGCCCAGAAATCCAGCATACTAATGAAGCAAAGGCTATGTGGCAAGCCCAGTTCTGGGGTTGGGACACTGCCCTGGCACCTTTCCTGCTGACATGTGCCACTCCTGGAGTGCTGGGTCACTCCACCCTCAGACTAACTTCTGGCTGAACTGGGGGCATCCTGGCACCTGCAAAAGAAAGGCTCCAGTCCTAGTTTTCACACTTGAACTTTTGGTTCAGAGTAAAAGCCAAAAAATGCAACCTATCTGGAGCAACAGCCAGGGTGCTGGTGATGCCAGGCAGTTTCTGGCTCACTGGACCTTTGTCTCCTGCTTCTGGATGCAGAAGCCCCACGAAGACCAACCTCCTGCAACGTAGACTTTGCTAACATGCCACTCATCCCTACAGATTTCTTCCTCAGTCTAAATTGTTACTTGGTAATGAGTTGTATATTTTTCAAAATATCTTATACATTTAGGCTAGTATGATGTAGATGCAATATAAGAAATACAAGTGCTATTCAGTTAAAAAATAATGGCCTTGGAAACTAGAGAAGATTTGGGAATGAGGGAGTTGTTTTTGTTTGTTTGTTTGTTTTTTGTTTTGTTTTGTTTTTTTAATTACTCTAACAAGCTTAAGTCTTCATGGAAGTTGCTATTGACACATGACTCATTACCACAATTCTAGTATCTTCATGTTCTTTCTCTGCATAGAATTTTCAGGTGCGTTGGCTTTAAAATGATGTGAATGATTCTTAATCTATAGAGAGTGAGCTGTGAGCTAAAGTAAATATACATGTTCATAGTTTCTATTAACATGATATAGTCTAGAAAAAGTCAGAGTAAATCTATGGACATTGACAAAATATACAGGGAAAGACTATCTCAAAGCTGACAATAACATCCACAATTTTCCTTTTATTTCCGTATAATCTATTATTGTCATTTTACATTTATTTAGCAAATTTACTTTTGAAAACATACTGATATGTCTCAGTTAGCAGAGCTCTTGCCTAGCATGCCACAAAGACCTAGGTTCCATTCCTAGCACCTCATAAAACTGGTTGTCTGCCTGCAAGCCTAACAGTTGAAAGGCAAAATTAGAGGATCAGAAGTTCAAAGTCACCCTCAGCTACCAATTGGGGTCCAAAATAACCTAGGTTACATAAGACTCATCTCAAGCAAAGTACTTTCTGTGTAAGTTTGAGGAATGGATATGGAATCCATGTAAATGCCATGTAGGAGTGGAGGCCTATTGATTGTAACCTCTGGGGAGAGCAAGCTGACTAGTGGATAGCTAGATCCTCAAGCTCTGAGCTCCAGGGAGAGGCTCTCTCTCCGTGGGAAGCTTAAGGTGAGGCATGGTTAAGGAAGACACCTGCTCTTCGCCTCTGGCCTCCACTTGCATACTCTCTCACCACAAACACACACACGCACACATACATGTGGTTAAAAATAAAAACTTAAAAAACTTATTTTACAGCCAGGCATGGTAGCACACACTTGTAATCTGAGCACTTGCGGAGGCAGAGGCAGTCAGATCACTGTGAGTTCAAGGCCAGCCTGGTCTGCAAAGCGAGTCCAAGACAGTAAAGGCTACACAGAGAAACCCTGTTTAAAAAAAAAAAAAAAAAAGCTTATTTTACATTTGTATATCTGGCATGCATATATCATGTGTAGAGGTGAGAAGACAGTTTGCAGGAGATAGTTCTTTCCTAGCCCCATGCAGGATCTGGTGAGCAAATTGATTGGCAGGCTTGCAGACAAGCCCCTTTTCCCTCTGAGCCACCCTGCTGACTCTATTGCTCCAATGCTTAATGCCATTTCAGAACTTTGTCTTCAGCTAACTTGCCTAGCATAAAGAAATGCCAACACTATGCCAGGGATGACAATTAAAGGTGGAATCAGACAGACATTCTTAAATAATCGAAATAACTGACAAGGACCATCAGAGGTGTTCACAAGTGACTGGCTGAAAAGAAAGGTGTGGCAATCTGGTTTTGTTTGTTTGTTTGTTTTCTTTCTTTTTTCTCACTGGTAATTATACCAGCATTTCACAAGAGAAGAGCAGTGGGTTAAGTTATGCCTGAGACTATAGGAGGTGAGTGACCTCGCTTTTACAATCTGGGCAGTTTATACTTTGCTTCCGGGAGGCTGCCGGAGCTTCTCGATTTCAGTCTGGCCTGTCCCTACGTGCACTGACCACATAAATGACGAACACTGGCGCGTGAGGACATCTGAACTTCCCTTCACTTGTTCCCAGTTTGACTTGGGAGAAACCCAGAAAGTTTTCTTATTAGATTAGACATCGGCTATGCTTCACTGTTTGGATGAGGCCAACTTAGTGAACCTGTCAGGGAAGAATTTGCGTTTCTCAAGACTGAATGCTGGTTCCAGCCAACTTCTCATCAAGGGAAAGGAATACGGATGTGAGCACACATTTAAACTCTGCAGCTCTCTTCCTGTGTCTTAAGCTTCGCCGCTTGTGCTTGTTGACACACGAGAGTCTTCCTTCTTGGATGTCCAAGCAGACTGAAAAACAAATTGCAAAACCACACTAAGAGATATTGCACCATTTCTCTCTGTCTGAACACTTCCCTCCCACCTTCTGCCTCAGAAGACTTCCTTGCATCTGAGCGCGTCATCACTGTGGACTGACATTAAACACTCGGGGGTCATGTTTAGAAGCACTGCCCCTTAACGCTCATCTATGAGCCACTGAACTGAATCTCAGTATGTCTGTATCACACTCCACCCAAAACAGAAGGCAGAGGAAAGATTGTCAACTTCCATTGTCATTAAAACAATATTAAGATACCATGTCCTTTCTTTCACGCATTTTTTAGTATGTCAGTAAGCCGTGAAAAAAAGCACTGTTAAAAAATTACTGCAGAAAAGTCACAATGCTGTCACCTCCAGCAGCTTTTACAAGAACAGTGAGAATAAGGTCATTCTCATTGGTGGAAGCATCAGAAAGGGAGGCTAAAGAGCCTCAAAACAGAACTTTAAGGTAGATTATTTGTGTCAATGGATGTGGCTCTAAAGAGAAAGCTGGTTCACAACAGTTTTTATATTTTACCACCTTTACCAACAATGATCAATACCTGTTAAGCTAGCTATTATTATAAATATTTTTACCTTTAATTATATTTTATTTCTAGTAGAGATGTTTAGTACATTAAAGACAATAACTTTACTGAATGAATGAATGAACAAATGAATAAGTGACAATAAAGAGAAAATAATTACTACTTAAGGAAAAACAATTTCGCTTTTATTCTGCTATATAAGAATATCCCTTTATAACTAGCTATACTTAGTTGCTTTTCTTTTAGACCCTTCTTTCCTAAAAACATTGTTTTACTTTGTCTCTTCTGCTAAGAGCCAGTCAGGTGATGCCCTTAGCTGCAGATGGATTTTGAACTGTTTTGTTCTGTTGGACAAGGTCTCATGTAGTATAGGTGCTACCCATTGGCAGGTATCTATTTATGATGTCCACATCAGTAGAAGCTCAAGACCCTTGAGGAAGTGCCATAGTATTACGTGTAGTATAGCAAAGCTTCCCATCTGCTCTAGGTGAATTGTTACAGTGGGTGCTATGCAGCAGTTATTACAGTGTAGTGTCTGGAGCCTAAAAAGGAGGGAAATGGCTGCACAAACCCAGCACAGATACCTTTCTTAATGTTGTCCATCTTGCTTTGGTTGATTGCTTGAGTTTGGATCCAGAGTCCAAGGGTAAGGAGGGTGGACCCATTGTGCCTTTCAGCCAGTGTAATCTTTCCAGAACTCTTATTGACAGCAAAGCTTGAAAGCTCTTCATTGTTGAAGGATGAGAAGACAGGCAGCCATTGTTTCTCACTGGGTGAGTGAAATGTGTGGTTCTGAACAAGGCTTTTATCTCCAGTTTGCTTTTGTCTATCCATTTGGAAAGAAGAAAAACAATACTCACTGGTCTGGTATGGAAGTGACTGCCAAGAACCTTGTGATCTGCACAGGGAAGGTGACACCAGCTGCTACAGCTTACAGATGTTTTCCTGAGACCAATAGGTGCTAAGTACTTTCAGAGACACTAAGTAAGCAACAAACAAACAACAAACAAAAAACCCAAGTAGAGTTATAGATTTCAGTAATATGTACACATTTCTTCAGTATATTAGTAAATATTCTTGAGCCTGTAATTTCACACTGTAGGTTTATTTTTGCTTGTTTGCTTACTTTTAGCTTTTTTGTTTTGTTTTGTTTTGTTTTTGTCTTTTTTTTTTTTTTTTTGACCATAGGTTTATTTAGTCCCAGGTTTCTTAACCAGGGTGTGACAATCCTCTGTGGAATCTACAAGGATTTTTTTTTTAATTCCTCTTTATATTCCATGTTAGAGAACCAGTCGTTGGGTCTAGGTTTTTCTTTTTCTTTCTTTCTTTTTTTTTAATGAAAAACAAACAAACAAACAAACATGAGATATTGGAGAAAATAAGGCAAGAAGAAAAGGAACAAGAGAAAAAGGAAGTAAAGGAGGGGGAGGAGAAGAGGGAAGGGAGGCGGGAGGATACTGAGGACCACAGTATTTCTGATAAGCACAGCATCAGAAATAGTCTTTATGTTCTAACAGCTTCTGATGGGTATTTGTTTCCAAATGATATTATATGTTTAATTTATTAAAGATAGATCTGAAGGTAACTTTCTCCACAGGCCATTGTAGTAGCAACTTCAAAGGTTTTCTGTGGCATTTTACAGTCTATAGCCATCCCCAGTTCCATTTCTTAAATAAAATCAAACCCTTACAACTTTCAAAGCACATTTACTCTGTATAAGTTTAGAGCATGTATCCTTTGGTATGGTTCTGTATTTTAAAAACAAACAAAGCAAAACAAACAAACTTCTGTCTTTCTTTCTGACATTTTTCTAGATGTGAACTCCTTAGGGTAGAAGTCAATATGGAGAAAGAAGTCAATAAGCTTGTTTTTAAAGCAACACCAACAAATAAGAGTCTATTCATCATCAAGGTGCTAGACTGGTGGTTCCTAAACTCCAGCTTGTTCCTGTCTGTTGCTAACCCCATTTCCAGAGGCTCTGATTAAAGAGGACTAGGGTGGAAGCAAGGGTTTGTGTTTTGCTTTGTTTTGATAGACAGGGTCTATCCCACTGTAGCCAGGCTATTTTGGAGCTCACTTCATAGAACAAACTGGCCTTGAATTTATCCTCCATTCCCATTCCTTAGCCCAGCTTACAGGCATGGGGCACCATGCCTGACATTATTCTGCATTTCTAACATGTTGTGACACTTGGGGAAAAAATAAACATTCTTCTTGAGTTGCTCTTTAAAGTCTGCTTCTCCAGCAGGAGAAGGCAGGAGAAGTTAAAAGGAACGAACTAAAACCTGCGCCTGGCAGCCAGCTCCCCAAGCCACACAGGAGAGAAGTGAACCTGTAGACAGGAGGATGGCTAGGTTCCCTCCTGATCTTGAGCAACCCTTTCACTCTCCCACCTCATTGTAAAGCTTGGGTGCTGAGTCTGTGTATCTGCAGAGTACATTGCACTTGGCCTTCCCAGGTTCTGCCTGCTCCTCTTCCCTGTCTAGCTGGCCGAGTGGTTCCCAGAAATGTCCAGCTCCTGAGCCAAACACTAACTCATACAAATTACTGGTGACAATTTGAATCCTCAAGGCTCAGGAAGATGTCTCAGCTTAGTACAAGGGTGTGCTCCACCCACCCCATAGCTACCCTTGAGGACAAAAGCAACTGACCAAAGTCAGGCTAACAAAAGGAGAAAACCTTCCTACTCCTACTGCATTGCTTCTACGGAAAAGGAAAGTGTCCTGTTGGTGGCCTCACTACAGACCGGATTAGCATAAGGAAGTATCCAACACTGAGATTCAAGACAGTGAAGAGTCTGTGGAGCCTTGAGACAATGTGGAGTCACTGATCTGCCATTTCTCCAGACTCCCAGTTACATGTGCCAATAAATGGCCTGCTGTAGCTGAGCATGGTAGTTCAAACTGCTAATCCAAGGACTTGGGAGGCTGATGCCAGAGGATTTCCATGAGTTTAATCCAGATACAAAGCAAACAATGAAACAAAAACAAACAAACAAACAAAATGGTTACAGAGAGCTCAGTCAGTAAAATAAGTATGGCACAAACAAAAGACGCTGGGGATTGGAGAGGTGGCTCAGAGGTTAAGAGCACTAGCTGTTCTTCCAAAGGTCCTGGGTTCAATTCCCAGCAACCACATGGTGGCTCACAACCATCTAGAATGAGATCTGGTGCCCTCTGCTGGCATGAAGCCATGCATGTAGGCAAAACATTTTATACATAATAAATAAATAATCTTAAAAAACAAACAAACAAACAAGAGATGCTAAGGTCAAGCTACAGTACCCACATAAATGGCTGTACTTTTACCCAGAGATGGGAGTCAGAAACAAGGGAATCCCTGGGGCTTGCCAAGCCTGACCATGCAGCCCCAGGTCCCACTCAGAGTTCATGGCTAAGAAAACAAGCTAGATGGCTCTAGAGGAGCAATGCCTTGGGTTGACCTCTGACCTCCACATGTATGTGCACAGAAATGCACATCCATAAGTACACGCACAGAGGGTTTTGCATCTAATTCAACAGATGTCAATATCACTAATATCAAAAATGTTACTAGGACCCAAATAACAATAAGATCATAGTCTTCTTAGACATTCTTCCTTCTTTGCCAAGAACACAAATGACCTTAAATGCCAGTTAGTGTTTGACTGAATGTGCCCTTGACAGTGCCCCTCCCCCAAACAAGATGAGAGAAACCAACCAAGGTGAGTATCATCTGTAAAGAGGGGACTTGGTTGCCACTGTTTTGGGATTTGTGGCATTATGGAAAAGAGAGGGAGCCACCCCTTAGGAAGGAGGGTCACGAACAGTCACACATGTTGATATCTCTAGTCAACAGCTGCGGAAACAGATCACAAACGTCCCCCAGGCTCACCGCAGAGCTGGGCTTCACCTGGGGGCTCTTGTTACTTTCTGTGGATGTCTGTGCTTTTGGCTGTCCAACGGAAGCAGGCACTGCTGCCCACTGCATCCTCCAGGGCACTGCTGCCCACTGCCCAGCGCATCCTTCAGGGAATTGCTGCACTAAATATGTGATTCTCTTCAGGTTGTCAAAATATTTACTTTAAAAAAATTTTTTAGGTCAATACAAATTATTTTTTTCTTTAATTATATCCCAAACACTGAAAGTTTCGAAGCATTAATGAAAAAAAAAAAAGTAGAGAGTGGGGCTTAGTAGCTTATGCCTGTAATCCTAACATTTAGGAAAATGCCACAGGAGGATTGCTGTGAGTTTGAGGGCAGCCATGGTATGTAGTGACTAGCCTGACCTAAGAGTGTGACTCTGCCTCAGGAAAAATTAAAAAAAAAAAAAAATGTCGATTGTCTTCAGTGAATTGTTGAAGGTTGGTGTTTTTTTAAGGTCTGGGATACACTGACCATCACTTCAGAGAATATAATCTAGGGATGTAAAGAAGAGTTCCATTTGAAAATTTAAAACTTCATGATTATGAGGATAAATATTAAAAGGAAAAGAGACATTGAAATCAGCAGATACATCTACTCTGGTAGTGCTCATACGTGTGTGTATGTGTGTGCATCTGAGTGTGTATCTGTGTGTATCTCTGTATGTGTCTTATGTACTTCTTTGTATACCTGTGTGCATTTGTATCTCTGTGTGTATCTGTGTATCGCTGTGTGTCTCCTTGTGTACATCTGTGCATATGTGTGTGTGTATTTCTATGTGTGTCTGTATTTATATTTATATGTCTGTGTATACATCTGTGTGTCTCTTTGTATATATCTGTGTGTGTCTCTGGGTATATCTGTGTGTGTCTGTGTATATTTGTCTATCTGTCTGTGTGTCTCTGTATGTATCTCTGCATTTCTCAGTGACTGTGTGTGTATCTGTGTCTGTGAGTATCTCTATGTGTGTCTGTGTGTATAACTGTGGATATAGACCTGTGTGTGTGGCTGTGTGTGTATATAGACCTATGTGTGTATCTGTTTGTGTGTATCTCTGTGTGTATACCTGTCTGTGTGTTGTCTGTGTGTTTCCATGTGTATCTCTGTGTGTCTGTGTTCTTCTCTCTCTGGGTGTGTTTGTGTGTGAGTGTAAATGTGAATGTGTTGGCGGTGCTTCTGTCTCATTGTCTCATTCTTGGCACTCAATCAGTATTCAGGAAAGCCAGATTGAAAATTTGGAATCTGTGCCGGAATGGATTGAAACTGGCCTCCAGTCACTAAGGAAAAATCAAAACAAAACACACAAGAATTTAGAGAGAACATTTTTCCTGCCAAAGAGTAATTTTTCCTTGATGTTATTTCTTATTTGGTCCAATATTCCAATGGAAAAAAATAGATTGGTCAAGAGTTCAATATAATTTTCTGTGAAATTCAACCAAAAGTAACATAATAAAACATTTGGAGGCTGGAATGTAGCTCAGTGGGTAGAGTACATGGCTAGCGGGGATGAAGCCCTCCCCTAGGTTCCATCCTGGGTACCATATTAAACCAGATGTGGTGGTACACACATGTAACCTTAGCAGCTGGCTTCAGCTATATAGCGAATTTAAGGCCAGCCTGGGCTACATGAGACCTTGTCAAAAGAATTAATGACAGAAAATTGTATTTTTTTTTTCTGTATGTGTGTGATTATTTCATATAAAATGTTTAAAAGAAAACTTAGAAAACAGAATAATATGATGTTTTTGTTATTTGAAGAGTTAATGTTGAAGTTTATTGATAAAATAGCTATTAAACATTTACTGTAGGTCAAGTGATACATACTAGATACAGGATTATTATTATTATTATTAATAACGTAATTATATTAAGCATTTACTAGAGGTCAGGTGTTACACACTAGATACAGAGTGATTAATAAAAACAACAGAAACTGACAAAATTGCACACACAGAAGAAGGTTTAAGTATTGTCAGGCTTCTGAGATTATTGCAACCCAATTTATCTTCTTGCTGTTGTTGTCACAAGAATACTGACTAAGCAGTGTTTGACTGCCTGATTATGAAAGGAGAAGTTAGAATGTAGTCTGTCCTCTTGGCTGAATCAATGATATGATAGGTAAGAAGAACCAGGAAATGTATCAGATAGAAAACTGACCTGAAAGACAGAGGGCAGATCCCCATCTCCTTCTTCTGTCAAATGTATAGAGAGTTGCCTTAGGGCAAAGGAAAGACTGATCTGATTTAGGTTACAGATACCTTTTAGGATGCTGAATATTATAATTTAGAAAAAACATTACTCATGTATATTTAATTGTTAACACTTTGTATGTAACTTAGATAATATCTTTTTGACGGGACATTTCAACTTGTGGTCATTTGAAGATTTTTTTCCTTTGTTTGTTTGGTTGGTTGGTTTTTCAAGGCAGGGTTTCTCTATGTAGCCTTGGCTGTCCTGGACTCACTTTGTAGACAGGCTGGTCTTCAACTCACAGGGACCCACCTGCCTCTGCCTCCCTGAGTGCTGGGATAACCATTTGTAGATTTTTATGGTTTTTCCAAAGAAAGGCACCAGTTTACAAGGGCTGAGACAGTGCAGTCAAAAAATTTCATCATTAAACATAATGTTATCAGTCCTACCCTGAGGAAACGCCTGGCCTTGTCAGGTACAACCCAACTCACAGGAGAAGATGTGGAAATGGCAGTAATAAAAGCAGGCACGGAGAAGGGACCCCTTCCGTGACAGGTGCCAAGCACTGCTCTGGACATTGTTGTGCTGATCCTCACAGCAACTGGCTGGCGGGGGCAAACTACTGACTGCACGCTCCAGGGCTTGCAGCCACCCTTTTCCACATCAGCGGGGCGGGGCGGGGTGGAAGCACGATCTGTTCTCTGCCATTGGGGATCCTTACACATTGGAGGAGAGGAGCCTTTTAACCTTCACAAGTGATTCTCAGGACTTGCAGTACTGACCAATACACATAACCACCCTTACTGAGAGAGCATGTCCCACCTAGGTTAAAAAAAACTGTTTGGACATGGCATTTTGGAATATAGAACTTAATACTCCTATATTCACCTGCAAATACAGCAAAAAACTGCTGATGAGGTTACTTCATCCGGTCTTTCTCTCCTCTGTGTGTGTGTGTGTCTTGCTCTCCCTCTGTCTGCTTGTCTGTCTGTTTCTGTCTGTCTTTCTCTCTCTCTTGTTTTTCAAGATAGGGTCTCTCTGTGTAGCCGTGGCTACCCTGGAACTCACCCTTAGACCAGGATGCCTCAAACTCCTAGTGATCCACCTGACTCTGTCTCCCGAGTGCTGTGTTTGTCTCTTCATTAAAGATATTACTTGGGAGCTCCCTCCTGCAAAGCTGAGGTGATGCTGGCCCTGATGGTCAGTGTCTCCGTGTTGAGGGCCCCCGATTCTAGCGTGCAGAGCTCGGTCCTGCTGCAAGAGCAGCTGTGCAGTCCTGTACAACACCGTGTCCCCTCCCCAACACAGCAGAGTACATGGTAACTTTTGAGCACTTGCTCAGACACAGGGACAAATGAGAACAAGCTCAGTGTTGCTCCACTGATTAAAGGGTTCCCACGAAGCCTCCTGAAGCTAGGGCCACACTACAGAATGTGCAAACTGCCTGCCGGAAAACTGAGCCAAAGAACGTTCCCATCTCCGAAGAGTGGTCATCCAGGGTACATACCTTGCAAAAAGTTAGGGATATTCAGGTTGAGTAATGGTTCAAATGGTTTGCAAATAACACACGCTCATTTTGATGTTGCTAAAGACTCCTTGCTAGGAAACGAAACACTTGTAATTTAGTATGTAATGTTCTCAAGAGTCTTAGGCCAAACCACCTCAAGCTGTGAACGCCTTGGCTCTGGAGAGCCAGCAAGGGTCAGCGCAGGGCAGTCCCTGGCCTGCTGCCTCCAGAATAAGCCAAACAGCCACAGGAAGTGGTTTGTGTGATTCAGTAGGTGGCACACTTCCTTTTGAGTCAGAACTGAATCACAGCTGTGAGAGGCAAAAAGGCTCTTTTTCTTTATCCCATACTTTTCGCCCTGTTCCCAATAGTAGGGTTATCATACTGTATCAAATGATGTGTGTCTCATTTAGTTTAGCATATCAAAATGAAGAAAAGGCAAAAGCCCACCATCAGGAAACAAGGAGAGGGTGGGAAATACAGGCCACCGCACAGAATCCTGACATTGTTTCACCACAGGGTCACGTTCCCAGAGATGCAAAAGAAGGCTCCAGCCAGGTTTCACTGGGGTCATAAGGGCCCTGGTTCTCCCAGCTCCTGTCTGACCCACTTCCAGTGAGAGAGGTGGCTCTCCCTTACATAAGCCGTGTTGCTTAAAATGGCCCTGCTTGGCTTTCACTTGCTGAGCCTGGCTTATTCCCCTGTCTGCTGGACAGCCGTCCCGGTGCTGTCCCAAGCATGGCTCTCGGTCAGCTCCGGGTGAGGTGATCCTGTTCTGAATGTACTGAATGCTGTTGGCAATGTTGTAAATCGTTTTTAGGCCCAAGGAAAAAAGCCACAGTTATCAACAAGTCATAAAAACAGCCATACTTCTTCACATCTTTTCCCTAGTGTGTGTCCCTTGTTCAGCAACGTAAGTCCAGGAATGCACATATATTTAACTACATTTTCATCTGATGATCTGTATGTTAGTATTTCTTTGTTGCTTCCTTCCAAGACAATGTACTTAGGTTGGTTGCGCGTTTCTGAAAATGACTTTTCAGGCCCAGGCTAAATGCTCCATGTTTGTCTGACTCCTCCAAAACTGATAATCAGGCTGGAATCAGAACTCTTATTACAATGCTCATATCTCACAGTCCCCGCTATAAACCAGTCCAAAGTTTAAAGAACACATTGATTTGTGTTCAGATTCAAGATAAACAACAATCTGCGACTGTTTATATAGTTCAGTGCTTGGTATATGCAGGACCTTGGCTTCTATCCTGAAGAGTGGAAAGCATGTGTATGTCTGTGTGTGTGTTTGTGTGTGTATGCATGTGTGTGAGTATGTATGAGTGTGTGTGTGTGTGAGTGTGTGTGTAAGTATGTGTGTGTAAAGGGATGTGTGGAGTTGCAGGACCTTACTGATCTCTCTGAGCCTTCATTTTCTCATTTTATAAAATGGGTTTCTGACACAAGGACAATATTTCTCTGAAAGCTTTTGCACAGTGGCCAGGACAGCGCCTCACTCTGCTCAGTCTTTAAGATCGTTTGTGCTTGTTCTCTTTATTTACAACATCTTTTCTCTGGGAGATAGGAACAGCATTTGGACACACATCATGCCAAGTCCCGTCTTGCCCAGTGACATCATTTACATCCAGCTCCTGTAGCAATTTCACCCACGACACCTGCAGCACATGTGACATCAAGTGGCATGTTGGACTCGACAGACTGGTGGGGAGGCGAGCCAGGCAGTCTTCAGGGCCGAAGCCAGCTGTCTGGGCTAGACAGCACGGCTTACGGAGGGCAAGCGAATGTGAAAGGAGTCCTCATCTGACACACTAGAGGGGGCAGGGCCAGCAAAGCACTCCCAGTGAGCTCCCAGGTCAAACCAGGCAAAGGCTGGCCGGCGGGCTCAAACGCACATCCCTGCTAGATATGAAAAGCCCTTCAGAAACTCCCACCTCCTATTTCTTTGATGCCTCTTGCATCTCTTCATTTGCTCCCACAGGGCATTCACTCACGGAGGGCACGGGAAGGTAGGGCTCCTCCCGGTCGCTCCTGCAGAGCACGGGTCCAGAGCATCGCTGACATCATCATGTGCTCACTTGTCTCAGAATCAGCACATCACTTATCGTGGCTGACTGATTACAGTCTGCACCAGACTGTGAGCTACTCAGCGCAAGAAAGCTCTCCCAAATGCCGAAGCTGCAGACAAGTGCCAGCAGGCCCAGCGAGATCTCGCTCTCATTCCTCTATACCCAGCATTGTCTGTTCCTCCACGCATATCCCACGATGGATGCGCAGACAATCTTTGCTAATGTTGAAGACATTTAAAAATTAAATTAAGCCAGAAAAGAATGTTGTTACCATGAAAAAAAAAAATTGGAAGAGGAATTGGGGACCCCGGATGTTAAGGTCCCCTGCATGTCAGCTGAGCAGGCTCCACCTGAGTGAAGGAACCAGAGGTCTAAAACCTCAGTTGGACGGCATGGAGAAAAGGGGATGGAAACAGAACAGTTGGCTCTGGCAACCCGAGCTAGAAGCCTGGACATTGTCTGAGTGGAGTGCTGAGTGTGTCTCCTGGAAGCTTCTGTTTAACTAGCTTGAGGAGCAGAGTGACTCAGCAGTTGGAAGATGGGACGCTCCGCACTGCTTTCCCTCGGTAGGTGACGAATCCCATTGCCCAGGGTGTGTGTGGATCCGAGTATCCGTGGCCCTGGATGTCTGTGGCGGTCTCTGATACGACACACACTGCTTCCTTGCCAGGCTGTCGCTGGGGGTGCCAAGTCACACTTTCCTCATCTAGAGACAGGCAGAATTTGCTTGACAGGCATGACCACATGCTGCATGTGGGGACGCATCCTCAGACAGGCGTATCAGTGGGTCCTGTTTCTGAAAGCGAGACTTAAATTTCTAGACTTCAGATCATGGTGCCTCCTGCAGAGTGCTCTGGGCCCACCTTAGCTTGTTTTCCTCGTGATAATGGCTCACTGCCGTTTATTTGTGAACTCCTTGTCCCTGGCAGATAGACAGTAGCAGGACAAAGGTTTAAGACCCAGGCCTGGCAGGAAATCCTATCTAGTACCTACTCCCTGGAAATTGCAGAAATAACTAGTGCTGAAGTTTAGTAATGAAACGCTTTCATCTTGATCACTAAAGTGAGTGTTCCGTAGACCTTTCATTTGATAAATCTGGGGACCTTAGGAGAGCCCGAATAAAAGGCCAGAACCTTTCTCCAGGGAGAAGTGGATTTGGGGCTTGGGCTAGTCGCTCAGAGCAACACGTGAAATAGACTATATAGGGTTTAGTCACCGCCTTGAGGGGTAAATGTGCTTTAACATGCCTGCAGGCTGCTCTAAGTTTCACATTCTATTTTTGTGACATGCGACTGAGATTAAGGAAGTAACCCACATTGTCTGTCACAGTCGTCTTTGTCAGTAAGTTCTCAGGCCAGCAAAGACCTTGGATCACATACATGCCCTTCTCCAAGAGTTTCTGTGGGACCTGTGCATGCACCGTGTTGAATATCCCTTGACTTGTCTTTGGTGTTTGTTTCTGCCTTAACCCCCCCTCTCCCCTTCTCTCTCTCTCTCTGTGTGTGTTGGAGTGTGTTTGCATAGGTGCATGCACATGGGTTGTGTTAACCTCTGTGACTGGAGGTTAGAGTGCCTTTATTGCTTTCCACCTTATTTTTTGAAACAAGGATGTCCCTGAAACTGAGGCTCACTCTTTCAGTGAGGTTGGCTAACCCAGTGAGCTTCTGGGAAGCATTTTCCAGCTCTGGGGTTATAGATGCAGCCACACCCCTGGATTTTATGAAGCTGGGGGTTCCCACTCAAGTCCTCATGCTTGTCTACTTTATCCAGTGAGTCATCGCTCTAGCTCCTTGTTTACTTTCCTTTTGAGATAGGATATCATGATGAAACCCAGCCTGGCAATTCTTCTGCCTCGGCACACATTACAGGTATGAGCCGTGCACCTGGCTTGTCTCTAAAAGAGTTCATACCCACAAATCCTACAGCAAAATGGTGAATGGTGGCTTGTAATTCCTCTCTCTGCTTTTATTGTTGGCCTCCTTATCACTTGCAATATTAGTTTCTTTTGGTGAGAAGTATTCATTTTACAATCCCCTTTTAAAGTTAAGAAATGATGGTTTTGCTTGAGATAAATATCTGTGTATCAGAAATAAGAAAGAAACATTCTGCTCACAGATTTACTTTCCATTTATATTTGTTTTTTGTTTTCTTTTGTTTTAAGTTAT
Organism: Meriones unguiculatus; assembly: GCF_030254825.1. NCBI lineage: Eukaryota > Metazoa > Chordata > Mammalia > Rodentia > Muridae > Meriones > Meriones unguiculatus. The sequence continues at coordinate 33,164,444 of NC_083353.1, read as the reverse complement.
GGTGTAACCTATGATACCACTGTGGAGGCTGAAGCAGGAGGAAGGCAGCCTACCTCAAGGAGGAGGAAAGTAGGGAGTCAGGGGAGAGGAGAGGAGGGAGGGGGATGAACCTGAATCTCTTCCTTACTTTGCTGTGGATACTTTCAAACACACATAGCATGTGAGATGGCTTGACCTATGAAAGTACTTACTACTAATTCTGAGGTCTCTCGAAGGATATTTGATCATATTGGGAACCCCAAGGTTGTGTACTGGAAAAACCTGTTCCCAGTTGTACTGTGGCTCAGCCCTAGCACACACCTTTAGTTGAAGAACTTTATGCTTATTGTAACTGGTTGTGGTGTGGCTCAGCCCTAGCACACACATTTTATCCAAGAGCTTTCTGTAAACAGGATTAAAAAAGCTAACCCTAGGTCAAGAGTCAGAGCAAGCAACCAGCTGACAGTAAATGAACATAGGGAAAAACCACAGAAGTGAGAGAAAGTCCTGAGGGCAGATTGTGAGACACGACACACAGGAAGTAGAAAGGAGGATCCTTCAGTTTGAAGGGCATTTAAGACAGCATGGAGAAGGAGAATGGGCTTTTCCTTCTGAGATAGCTGCTGTGGAGGAAGGTCAGCTAGGTGCTTTCTCTGCCTCTCAGAGCTAGCAGGCTTTCACCCCAGCATCTGGGCTCTGGGTCTTTATTGGTAAAATCAAGCAATTGAGATTTTGCTGAAAAATAACAGATGTCCCGAGTTCAGTCCCTGGGATGTCCTTCAGTCTCCATGTCTCCACAAGCATTCACATGCATGCACATACACTCACACACACACACAACAGGAAAATAGATGAGGGTCTTAGGGTTTCCATTGCTGTAAAGAGACACCATGAGCACTGTGACTCCTATATATCATCATGGTAGAAAGCAGACAGTGTGCAGGCAGACATGGGGCTGGAGGAGCCAAGAGTTCTACATCTTGATTGACAGACAGCAGGAAACTGTGTGCCACACTAGACCTGGCTTGAGCATAGGAGACCTCAAAGCCCAGGCCCATGGTGACACACTTTTTTCCATCAAGGCCACACCTATTCCACCAAGGCTACACCTCCTAATAGTGCCGTTTTCTATTGGCCAAGCATTCACACACAAGTCTGTGGGAGCCATTCCTATTCATACCACCATAATGAATAAATAAAGGTAATTGAAAAGAAATAAATATGTAGCCAAGTACACAGAAGAAACTTGGATATATTTATAATCTCATAACGCAGGACAGACTCTGGCTAAAACATAGGACACAAAATTTCCATGTGTAAGGAGTCCTGCTGAACATACTATCTTATTACTTTTAAATGTTAGTAATAGTTGATTCACATCTTCCTATAACAATTTAACTCTGATGACCTTATTTGTACATTTTTTTTTTTTTTTTAGCAATATCCTCTTTGGCTCTATAAGTAAAGTTACAAACTTGAAGTTTTTGATCTTTCTGAAGCTTTTAAATACTTGGTAAAATTTCTACATTTTTATTTGTTTTCTTTCTGTGATAGGGTTTCACTATGTTTGAGGCTGACCTGAAGCTCAAAATCTTTCCACCTCAGTGTTCTGATCAAAACTGTGTCAGTTTATTGCTCTATGAGTGTTTCAAATACTTCTAGAATCTGTGTGAGAATCTCTATACTCTCAATACCTTTGAAATAAGATGTGGGGGTAGGTTAAGAAGCACTGATTTTTAAAAAGATTTTGTTAAAATGTATGGGGTTGTGCACATCTGCATGTATGTATGTGCAAAGGCATGTGGACGTCTTCTGAGCCCAGAGGAAGATACAGATCCGAGGAAGCAGGAGCTACAGCTGTTTGTCCAGAGGAAGGTATCAGATTCACGGAAGCAGGAGCTACAGCTGTTTGTCAGCTGCTCGCTTGGCTCCTGGGAACCGAACTCTGGGCCTGTTCAAAAGCAGCAAGCATTCTGAACTGCTGAGCCATCTCTATGGCCAACAACAAATATTTAGTGGGCAACAAAATAACAAAAATTGTATTTTAGGTTATTTTCTAAACACTGGAAGATTGAAAAACAAAAGCCAAGATGCTGTCTCCAAGGAATTAAACTACATGGACAGAAGTGCTCAACAAATACTATAATTTCAGGGTGTGTGCTGCTTTAAATGAGACACATACCCCAGAGGCTCAGGTATTTGAACTCTTGGTTAGTGATGATATTTGAGGAGGTTTAGGCAGACAGCCTTGCTGGAGGAATTACCGCACTGGGGGCAGGTTTCAAGATTTTTTTAACCTCATCCTACTTTCTTTTTTTTAAAAATAATTTATTTAATTTTATATTATGTGCATTGGTGTAGAGATGTCAGATCACCTAGAACTGGGGTTATAGACAGTTATGAGCTGCCATATGGGTGTTGAGAGTTGCACCTGAGTCTTTTGGAAGAACAGCCAGTGCTCTTAACCACTGAGCCATCTCTCCAACCCCACCTCACACTCCTTTCAATCATTCTCCCTGCTTCATGCTTAAGTTTGAGGATGTAAGCTCTCAGCTTGCTGTTCTTGCTGCTCTGCCTGCTGCCTGATGCTATGCCTCTTCGTCTTGGTATATTCTTACCCTCTAGAACCGTGAGCCCAAACACATGCTTTCTTCCATGAGTTACTTTGGTCCTGCAGTTTTACAGTAACAGAAAAGTAACTGAGACAGGCAGGAAGAGGCATAGAATGGCATGGGGGTGTCCTTCCATCACAGTGTGTGGGTACACATGTGGAGAGGAGTGTTACGGTAGGGTTCAGTTACCATGGGAAGAAGCTGCTTCTAAAACTCATGACCTTATTTCTATAAGCTTTGAGTGAATAAGTCTAAAAAGAATAAAAATTACCCCTAATTCCAGGCATTAATAAAAAAAAAAACCCACCAAACTTTACCTTGAGAGTTTTTGTTTCATTACTTACACTTCCAAAGAAGACTCTAGTATTAAACATTCCAGCAGCGCTCGCTCATGCAGCCTATAGAAATGGTGGGAGTCACAGACTTGTGAGGACTGTGTATCCAGCGAGGAGACTTCCTATTCACTGAGACATGGCCGTGTTCTTCCGGTTAGTAGTTTACAAGATTCCTGGGTGCAGCAGCCTCCAGTAATTTGGTTTAAAGTGTTCCCCTCTCCCTCCTAAGATAGCAGCGTGGCATATGCACAGGCCTGCGTTTTAATTAAAGTGAGTGAAAAATTCATTCCCATGGCTGGAAATACTTTCAAAATGCTAGAGATCATCAGAGAAACCACTGAAGACCACAGGGCAGGCACCAGGAATTACAGTGTGGGATGAACACCACCAGTAGGAAAAACCTTGCTACAGCAATCTTGCAGATTCTTGAAGGAGGATATCCTGCCGCATCTAAAGAAAGGGGAGGGGGCAGCCCCAAACCACAATACATTCCATCTCTGTCAGACCACTAAATAGCACCTTTCTGCTCCATGGATTTGCAAAATGAGGAGTCTTTTTGACACTATTTTTCCCCTTATATCATATACCCACTGCATCAGCAAGTCCTGTTGGCTCCATCCTCACATTAAATCCTGACTCCCGACTGTCTCTCACCACCTGAGGAGCACCAGGGGCACAATGCCTCCTCTCTCACCGATTGTTACTGTAGCTCCTCCCTGGAGGCTCCCCGTTGTTGTTTGGGTGTTTTGTTTGTTTGTTTGTTTGTTTGTTGAGACAGGGTTTCTCTGTGTAACAGCCCTTGCTGTCCTGGAACCCACTTTGTAAACTATCCTGGTCTCAAATCCAAAGAGATCTGCCTGACTCTACCATCCTAGTGCTCGAATTAAAGACATTCACTCAGCACCCAGTTCATTACCATAAAGTCTAACGGTCCTTCTTTTGAAGGGAAGTTTGTTTTGGTTCAGAGCTGCAGGGGGCCATGCTCAGTGAGCCTTGTTGGTGTAGGCCTGTCATGAGTCAACCAATGGAGTATGTGTTGGAGAGTGACCTCAGGTCATGGCAAATAGAGTTGAGGTCAAGTTCCCACTATCCTTTCTTTTTTTCTTTTTGTTTGGTTTCTGAGACAGGGTTTTTCTGTGTATCCTTGGCTGCCTTGGAACTCACTTTGTGGACCAGGTTGGCCTTGAACTCACAGAGCTCCACCTGCCTCTGACTCCCGAGTGCTGGGATTAGAGGTGTGTGCCCTCATGCCTCTACGATATCCATGCGTGCCCTATGCTGCTCGGTGGAGAGCTAACTCCCCCCATCCTAGGCCCTACCTTACACAGGAAGCCTTTAGTACATAAGTGTTACCTGGTGTACTTGTCAAAGCCAACAATACACTCATCTCAGGGTACACCCCTTAACCAAGTGATGTGCTGGTCAGTGCTCTTCCTGAGGCGCACTAGCGAGTCCACTTGGCTGATGAACCTAAAACAGTTGCTAAGGACCAGACCTGTATGAGTAGCAGGGTTAGTGTGCTGGCTTCCATACACACTTCTGAATGGTACTTCATTCTCATCACAGCCTGCAAAGGTCTTCCTGCCATGACCACTGCTCCATCCGTCCTCTGATGATGTTTCCTTTCCCGCTCATGCTGGCCTCCTTACTGGGCTTTGGGCTCATCAAGCATTCGATGCCGTGTCCTTCCTCTGCATAGTCACTCCATCTGATACTTTTGTCAGCTCTCTGTTCAAATGTCACCTTCACTGTATGGGTATTACTATTACTACTATTGCACCTGGGAAAGCAAACCTATAAACGCACTTCTAGACTTGTATCTTTCCATCACCTCTCACAACAACAAATGTATGTGTGTGTACCCGATGTCCCCCTGTGCTGAGGACGGGGGAAAGTGTTTATGTGCTCACTGTGCTGACAATGAGTGCGTAAAGAATGCGCCACCGAATCATCTTTGAAGCTTGCCAAGAACTTACAAAAGTTGACTTATTAAGATCATCTTATCATTTCATATCAACTTGCTAAGGTAGGAACTGTTACCATTTGTGCTGCACAGATAAGAAAGCTGAAATACAGAGAGATTACATAATCTTCTTAAGGTCACAGAGCTAGGCAATGCTGAAGCAAAGTTTCAAAGGCAGGCAGGAAGGAGTGGACCCTTGGTGAGAATCGTCCACTCGCCAGACAAAGACTGCGTTGGTCATGCCCCAGCTCCAGGGCAGTAGAGTAGTGTTTGGCACTCAGTAGAAATTAATGAGTTAATACATCATGTAATATGTGCTTCTTGCAGTAGTCTTGAAGATCAAAAATGTTAAGGCATGTAATAAGCTTAAACCAGTACCTTGCATGAAGTCAGAGCACAACAAAAGGGGTTAGGACCTGCACACAGCTGCTTTCCATTTACCTTGGGCTACATTGATGCTGCCTTCCCCCTCTTGGCAGCAAGTAGTTATTAGAGCTGTTTCTCAGCTCACAATAGTTCTCAAGCTATCTTCAGATCTACTATCAAATCCAGAATGTTAGGCTCATCTTTATTAAAGTCTTCTGGGCTAATATTAAATAACAGAATTTTCCCGACCCTTAGAAAAAAAAAAATTCCACACAAGTGGGTTGGATTTTTTTTTCCACATTTTTTTTTTCTCCTTGATTTTATTTTAAACCATCAGCAATTTTATCTTATCTTCTGGGTAGAAAAGTGTGTGAACAAGTACCAAATACTAACAGGAAAAGATGGAAATGGCCTCTGTTGGAAACCAGGAAGCAGATGTGTTTTATTTATAAATACTAGGTCTGGATGGTGTGATTTACATCACAAACATTCTGGAAAAAGAGGTAAAATACGTGCATAAACATTTGTATAGCTGTCTACAGATCTGCGTCTAGATATGGACAGACAGATACATCTTACTGCACTAAATCAGAATTTCTGTATTAAAATAAATAATATCTGCATTTCATCATGTAACAATAGACACCTTGAGTTCCAGAATGTTTTGCTTCCTGAGTGAGTTACAAAAAATTCTGAGTTACAAGGGTACAAACATGAAAAAGTAAAAACCTCCTGTTAGAGATTTTCCAGTGGCTCCCGTGTCACTTAGATAAGGACAGCACAACAATGTCTGACCGTCTTCATCTGGTGACATTCATCCATATGCAGAGAGAGGTGCAAGAGGTGCAGCTGCAGCATACAGACCCAGAAGGCAATGTGGAGGTTTGGGGGCTTCTGTTTTTTCTTGTAATCATCATGAACATGGTGAATTGTTTGTCTGGGTTTTTGTTGGGGGGGGATGGTTTTTAGGGTTTGGTTTTGGTTTCAGTTTTAGGTGTTTTGAGACAAAAGTCTCCTGTAGCTGAGGCTGGCTTAGACTTGCTATGTAGCTGAGTTTGGACTTGAAACACACAGTCACCCTATGTCTACCTTCTTAATGCTAAGATTGTAAGCATTTCACCAAGCCTGGCTGAATTTCTTTGTTTTAATTAGTAAAACATATATATATATATATATATATATATATATATATATACACACATATACATATATACACAAACACACACATATATATAAGTATCCCATAAACTTTGAATTACCTTAATTATTTTTTATGAAGTAATCATCTTGACATAGGAAATGATGGTAAGAAAATCTGTAGCTGAAGAGTAAAACTGAAAATAGCATGTCATGAGAAGGGCCTCATTATGCTTTTGGAAAGGACAACTGAACTGTAGCTATTTTCATTAGTGGGCATTGGCTACAAATTCCCACTTCAGTCAGGAATTGCTGTTGCCCCAAAGCCACGCCCTTTATGTAAATATTAGTACAATTCTACCGCAAGCATAAACCACAGGGATAAGAACCAGATCTCCTCCAGCAGCTCCACTGACCTCCTCCTTGCTGTGAGGAATCTTGTTCAGCAGTCAGCAGAGACGTGCTTATTTAAAACATTTAAACATTCACTTGGTACAAAATAAGAGAGCAGCAGCAGCAGCACTGTGTCTAATGGTAATTCTCTTAGCGAAAGAGAAAGAGACATACAATTACAGTAACTCACAGGAAGACATACCCATTATCTAAAGAGGAAGAAATGAAATCTCACCTCGACCCACACAGTTACAAGATCGTTTCTCCACAGGCTTGAAAGGAACACAAAATAGTAATACTTGGAATGTCCCCTTTCCTTAGTTTCCCCTTTCTCTTCAGTGTTGGTATTCCACGTGCTTCTCTATCTCATCTTTTACAGTTATTAGTGAAGAAGATCCTGTCTCTTAGACTGCATTAATGGAACCAGTCTGAACGTAGCTGCCATGAGAGCAATTTATCCTCTGCAAAAGAATTCCCACTCATTCTAAGAACCAGCCTGGCACGCACAGACAAGAATCAGCAGACATTGCCACCTCAGTGTGTCAGCCTGGGACCTGCTCTGCTTATCTACTTATCAAACCGGTTAGAAAGTTGTGCTGCAGAAAAACAGACGTAAATAGACGTGGAGGTGTGGCCAAGTGCTTGCTTCCCACGCAGCAGACTCCGGCTTTAGTGCCCAGCAAGAGCTGGACCCAGCGGACTGTCTCTGTCTTCCTCACTTTTCCCGTTGCCACAGCAGAATAGCCTGACAAAAGCAGCGCACTGAAAGAAGAGCTGATTTCAGCATACAGCTTGTAGGTACAGCCCCTTAGTGGGTAAATAGTGAAGGAATTTTTTTTTTTTTTTAAGTTGGAGACAGGGTTTCTCCGTGTAGCCCTAGCTGCCCTGGACTCTCTTTGTAGACCAGGCTGGCCTGGTCTGTGGGACATTGTCACAAAATAAAATAAAAGCGAAAAGGGAGTTGAGATGTAGCTCAGTGACAATACACTTTCCTAGGATGGGTGAGCCCTGTTTATTCCTCTCAGTGAAGGCAATAAAGCTTTTGTCATTTGTTTGGTTTTGGTTTTTTGTTTGTTTGTTTGTTTGTTTGTTTGTTTTTGAGACAGGGTTTCTCTGTGTAGCCTTGGCTGTCCTGGACTTTGTAGACCAGGCTGGACTCAAACTCACAGAGAACCTGCCCCTACCCCCACGACCAAGCACTAGGACCACAGGCGTGTGCTACCACACATGGCTGACAACAAAGCTTTTAACACCTTTACTCTTAGCAAATAGTCCAGATCCATACCAAGGAAATAATGTTATACAATGTATGGAAGAGCTAGTGCTAAGATGTATCTCTGTTCAAAACAATCACTGTCCCCTGGCAGTGCTACCTCCCCAGGCCACAGGGGAAGAGGAAATGCTCAGTCCCGCTGCAACTCAATATACTAGAGTGGGGGGTGGGAGTGGGGAGGGAGCTCCCCTTGTCTGAGGAGTAGGGGAGGGGAGACCCAGAGGAGAGAAGGGAGAGAGCTATGACCAGGGCATAAAATGAAAAAAAATAAAAAGTCGTCTCTGCTTCTAGATAGAACGCATATTAATACAAGGGAACGACTGCGGTTGATATTTCAAATAATAAAGTTGAAACCATGTTTTAGTTAGGGTTACTATTGGTGTGATAAAATACCATTACCAAAAGCAACTTGGGAAGGAAAGGGTTTACTTCACTCACAGTTCCATATAACTGTCCATCATCAAAAGCAGTGAGGGCAGGAACTTGGAGGCAGGAGCTGATAGGGGAGGCCAGGAAGGGGTGCTGCTTACTGGCTTGCCCATCATGGCTGTCTGGACCTTCTTTCTTATAAAACCCAGAATCACCAACGCTAGGATGGCACCATGCACAAAGAACTGAGTTACCCCTCTCCCCATGAAGCATTAGTTCAGAAAATTCCTTACAGCCAGATCTTTTGGAGGCAGGTTTGCAACTGAGGTTCCCTCTTTCAGATAACTCTAGCTCATGTCAAATTGGCATAAAATCAGCCAGCACACATATAATTTAGAATATAATGAAATGTACAATGTCGGGCTTGGTGGCTCAAATCTGTAATTTCAACACTCAGCAACCAGGAGTCTGAGCCAGTAAAGCTAGCCTGGGTATGTAGTAAGACTACTTTAAAAAGCAAAACAAAACACAAATAAACCGGGCAGTGGTAGCTAGCATGTGCCTTTAGTCCCAGCACTTGGGAGACAGAGGTAGAGGCAAGCAGATCTCTATGACTTTGAAGGCAGCCTGGTCTACAAAGTGAGCTCCAGGACAACCAAGACTACACAGAGAAACACTGTCTTGAAAACAAACCAACAAACAAAAAATCCACAAATAATTGCATAAAGTTAGGAAAGTGCTTTAAATGAATGTGCAATAATTACAAAGCTTTATGGAATTGCTTTTTCATTTGTTTATTTATTTGTGGTTTTGAGCATTGAACCTGAGGCCTTGCACATATCAGGGAGACTTCTCTACCATTAAGCTGCATGTGGATTTCAATCATAAAGCTCAGTTTTTAACCTAAACTCAGGAATAGTCTCAGTCTATCTCACTTAAGGTTTAAGACTGGTTACAGGTACCTTCACTGTGTCTCACTGACTTTACTAATCCTGTTTATGAAGATTTTGCAGTGAAGAGCTGAGCATGATGCTCAGTGTTTCAGTCCCAGCACTCAGGAAGCAGAGGAGGTGGGTCTCTGAGTTCAAGATATATAGTTAGTTCCAAGAGGAGGAGGGGGGGAGTGGAGGAGGAGGAGGAGAAGGAGAAGGAGAAGAAGGATTTTAACACGTGTACTCTTAGCAAATATTGCAGATTCAAACAGTGGCAGTGATATGTAGCGAGCAACATACTGTAATGTGTCTTCTTGCATCCCTAAGTTTACAGAGGAAATAAGGACCAGAAAACTCCAAAGGTGTTTGCTATAGTCACAGGTTTATATCAGTACTCAAAAGGCAGATGAGTGGCAATTTGAGGCCAGTGTGGGCTAGCTATCAAAGCCCTGCTGCAAAACACAAATGAAAGATACAATGACAGTTTGTTTTGTTTTTATTAATGTTTTGTTTTTTTTGTTTTTTTTTTTTACAGGGTTTCTCTGTGTAGCCTTGGCTGTCTGGACTCACTTTGTAGACCAGGCTGGCCTTGAACTTACAGAGATTCACCTGCCTCTGCCTCCCAGAGTGATAGGATTACAGGTGTGCGCCACCACGCCCAGCTATTTTTAAAAATTTAGTATGCTTATGGGCATAAGATTTCTTTATTTCCCACCTCTCCACAGCCAGTCTCCGACACAGCCCCATGTTTTCTGCACTACAGACCTGTCCTGTCTTTGATATTCCTTGTTTCTCGCTAGACTACGGAAGGGGCTTCCCTGTCTCCTGCCAGTTTTTGTTACTTTCTGGTGAAGTCACATAGCATCCAAAGGGGTCAGGAAACAGAGAAATGCATGCTGGCTGCCAGTGTGGTTTTCCTCTGGTTTTTATTCAGCCCAGGATTCCAGATGATGAGATTGTGTTAACCACATTGTCCCTCCTCATAGTTATCTGTATGTGGCTGTTTTGTTTTGTTGAGACAAGTTGCTAACAAGACCAGTTGGCCTGGAACTCACAGAGATTTGCCTGCTTCTGCCTCTCAGATTGCTGGGATTAAAGGCCATGAACTAAGTTAAATGTGTCTGGAAACCCCCTCAAGCAACTGCTCAGAGGCATAGCTCCTTGGTGATTTTAAATCTAGTCAAATTGACATTGAAGATTATTAATGACAACACCTAGAGGCATTTTAAACCAAATTGTTCCACTCTCTTTCTTAAGACTCCTCAGAGACATTGCCTTGCATTCAGAGTCAAATGCAGACTTCATTGCCTAACCTCTCCCCCTACCCCTATTTGCTGGCTCCTCCAGGCCTGGCAAGTTAATTTTCTCACTGTATCCCAGACCTACATTGGTCTTTTCCTTATTTCTTTTTGTTTTTTTTTTTTGGGGGGGGGGAGGATAGGTAAAACAGGGTTTCTCCGTGTAGCTTTGTCTATCCTGGACTCACTTTGTAGACCAGGCTTGCCCCAGGCTCACAGAGATCCACCTGCCTCTGCCTCCCAGAGAGCTGGGATTACAGGTGTGGGCTACAGCACATGGCTTCCCCATTTCTTTCGTGTGCCAAATGTTTGGCATTCTGTGTGCCTGGAACAATTGTTCCTATGTTTTCAAGGCTACCCTAATTGTCTTAATCCTTTGATACAGCTGGTCAACAGCGGTGCCAGGGCCCTTATCACCCTTTTCTGACACTTCGGAAAGACCTGCCTGGTTCATCGTGCTATGTATTCTCCACTTCCGGGGCATGTTATACGATCAGGCTAAGTCAAGAGCATGTGATCAGTGCCAGCCAGTGAAACGTAAGCCGTAAGCATCGAGCATCGTTAAGACCTTTCCAGGACACATCCATCAACATCATTCAAGTCCTTGTCAAGTCCCTGTTCAAGTGCCATCCACTCAGCCGTCTCCTCCCACCGCCTGGGGACTGGCCGTCTGTCTCTGCCTTTTCCCCTTTAATGCACTTCTTTTTGAAGCCATTTAATTGTTTATTACTTAATCTGATAAGTGTGTGCCTCACTAATGATACTGAGTTTCCTATATCAAGGATCGTCTATCCTTTGCTCTGCTTTACCTAATATGCCCTGCACAGAGCTAGTGCTACAGAAATGTGTATACATCACATAAAAAAATAAAATAAAATAAACGTCAAAATCAGGAACCTCACTTTTGAAGACTTCTAACAGATATATGACACTGGGCCACTGTTAGAAGTTCATTAATTAATCCATCTATTTACTCACAAACTTTTCATCTCCCTCACCCCTTTGTAAGGTAGGGTTTTACTCTGTGGCCCTGGCTGGCCTCAAACACTGTCTCTGCCTCAGGTACACATTGTTTGGCTAGGTAAACTTTGAGAAAGAATCTATTGTGACTCAGGCACTGTACAATAATATCGTGAAAAAGTGCATAAAACAGGGCTCCAGACCATGAGGTACTCAGATCGTGGCTAGCCAGTGCCTCCAGTCCAGCAGATATCAAGGATAATTTGCTGGGTTTGTTAATGTTTTAGTCCTATTGGTCTAGAGTTTGCCATGTAGAACATACTGGGCTTAAACTCACAGCGATTCCCCCAGCCTCCCGAGCTTTGAGATTAAAGGTATGTACTGCAGAGCAAGAGCTTCAAGGGTGATTTTAAAATGGTATCGGATAAAAGGGCTAGGGGCCGCAGAGCTGGTCCAGTTGACAAAGTGCTCCCTGCAAAGCATGAGGACCTGAGTTCAGTAGTCGTGCAAAAAGCTAGGGATGGCAGCGCACACCAGCAATACCAGCAGTGACAGCCAGAATGAGCAACTCAGGAAGGTACTTGATGTCAGCTACTCTGCTCTTTGTACACACACACAAACACACAAACACAGAAAGAGCAAAATAAAATAAGATCAAAGGGTTGTTGAGAACAAGATTCCAGTGGTTGTAAGGTCCAAACAGCATGGTACTGGCATCCTTGTAAAGACAGTAATATGCTCCAGCTTTGTCACAAAATAACACAGGATGTGGAGAGGGAACCAGCCATAGGCACAAGAGGGACATGTACAAACGAGGATGGGAGGATGAAAAGTAACCTAATGGGATCTTTTCAAGTTTCTGTGATAAAATACACCAAAAAAGGCAATTTAGGAGAGAAAGGGTTTGTTGTATGTCACAATTCCAAGTAATATTCCACTGCAGCAGAAAAATCACAGCAGCAGGAGCTAGAGAGAGAGTGGTCACATTACATCCTCAGTCAGTGGAAGACAGCAACAGAAACGTAGCAGCACCCTAAAGAGTGGGCAGGGTCCCCACCTCACGACCATAATCGAGAAAAACAGCCCCTCCCTGAGGTTTCCTTCCCTTCTACAGTGTCTGCCAAGTTGACAAATAACTAACCATAACAGTAGTTGAGAATGCAGTGTTTAAGGACATCTTACAAGGGAAGGTAATTTGAAAAGAACAAATTTTATTCCTTAAAGAAAGAAGCAGCCTTCTTTCCTCTCAAAACCACATGCATGCCCAGCACGGTGGCACAGGCCTATAATTCCAGCACTCTGGGAGGCAGAGGAAGGTGGATCTCTGAGTTCAAGGCCAGCCTGGTCTAAAAGCAAGCCACAGCTACACAGAGAAACCCTCTCTGAAAAAAAAAAAATCACTGCAGGACAAGACACTAAAGAACAAGACTTGGAAGAAAGATGACAGACTTTTAAAAAATAATTATTTATTTTATGTACATTGATGTTTTGCTTGCATGTATGTCTGTATGAGGATGTCAGTTCTTGGAGTTTCAGACAGTTATGAGGTACCATGTGGGGGCTGGAAATCGAACCCAAGAGCATTCAGTGCTCTTAATTGTTGAGCCATCTCTCCAGCCTTCCTCCTCCCTAACAGATTCTCTTGTCATAGACCTGGTGTGTCCCTGTCACCAATTAGTTCCTAGTTTCTTAAGGTGTGAAAAGTGAACATGGGAAGCACCTTGGAGGTAAATTACTTACCCACAATTATTGCCTAAATAGGTCTCCAAGGAGTAGCTGTGGTGGATATTTAGATACAAGGTTGCAAGAATGGAGTAAATTTATAGCTAGGGAAAAGATTGGGAAAGACTAGAGCAAAGGTTACTGAATTGCCAATAAGTTTTAAAACCACACTGGTAAAAAGCTAAGCCACAAATGATTTCTACATCCTGGGCCTCTTGATGGTAGCAGAAGCTGGAATCCCAGCAACTTGCATTTTAGCTCATCTCAGGAAAATTGCTGGCAGTTTGTCTCAGACCATAGTCTGAGATGTAGGTAGACAGGACACCAGCCTCCAAACAGGAAGATGACACCTACCTACGGGTCTCCCTCTGCTCACCTCACTGGGTTCCTATGCATTATTTCAAGGACAGGGGTTTGAGTGGAGGGAATCTCTGCAAGAAAGCAGCTGAGGCTGTGCCAACAGACTGTAAAGTGATGGCCTGGAACATCCTTCCTGGGTCTGTATGCAGCTTCTGAAAGCTGTCCTCCTTTTAGGGGCTACGTGGATATTGCACCAGGCCGAGACATTCTACAGTTAAAGTAGCAGCAATCATAAACACACACACACACACACACACACACACACACACACACGTTGTTATGGAGAGAGTCTATGTGTACCCTAAACTGTATTCCAACCTGTGATTCTCTTGCCTCAGCCTCCTGAGTGCTGGGATTGTAAATCTACACTATCACACCTGACTAAAATTTGTATTATAATAGTAATTATTCAAGTAAAAAATGGAAGTTCCTGATACCTATATCTTCGTACCAAAGAACTGATGGACCCAGTAGTAACATATTTCATATATATATAAAATGTCTCAAGATAGAGTCTTATGTATTCCAGGCCAACTTCAATTTTACTATGTAGCTGAGGATAACCTTGATTGTTTTGTCTCCCCCACCTCCAAGATCTGGGATTGCAAGTGTGAACTCTCATACCCAATATGAGAGTTTTTGCAGAACACTTTTTTGCCGAAAAAAAATGTTTCACCAACAGAATTATACTCCTAGCTCTTGTTTTGGGTTTACATGACTGCTTCACATGGTATGGTAGTATATGCCTATAATTCCAGCCTTTGAGAGGCATCATGAGTTTGACCAACCTGGTCTACAGCAAGACTCTGTCAAGACAACAAACAAGCCAGCTATAGAGGAATGTTAATTCAGAACATGGCTGTTCTGGCAAGAGATCACATTCAAATACCTTCTAGGTCACTATGATCTGGCTGAAATGCAGACAAACCTTTGCTCCCAGGAGACGAGGCAAGCAGATCTCTGAGTTCTGTCAGTCCATTCGGTTGAGTCAGTGAGTCGAGAGGCAGAGCAGCAGAGTTGAGTTTGTGGCAGTTCAGCTCGTGGGATTCAGAGGCAGTTTTTACCAGGAGACTTTTACAGAGACAGGTTGAAGAGACAACAAGCTAGACACAGAAGGAGCCAGAAAATTAGAACAAATTGCTAGTTAGTCTGAGGCCAAGGACAGCAATTCAGTGAGAAACTGAAAGAAGCTAGATTGAATCAGTCAGCTTGGAGAGGAGTTTGAGCCAGAACAGCTGAGTTTATCCAGCCAGAGTTCAGAAAGAACAAGAAAGAGTGAGTTTATTCAGCATTAAGTCTCAAAGGCTAAAAACATTCTAGGCCTAGATTAGGTTGCACAGAGGCTTAGAAGCTTCCAGGACTAAGCCTTCTTTAGCAGATGGAGGTGATAAGTATTGAAGGAGACAATTACCACAGGAGAATAAAAGTTATTTTACTGCAGGCTAAACAAATAAATGCAAAGATAAGGCACACACCCTTGGGGTGGTCAGTACAGCCACTTACTCCTTCATCCATCTCTTCAGCAAATATGTAGGACACCGAGGTACCTTAGTGTCCACAAATGTAAATTCTCACCAAGAAAGCCAGCAATAAATATATTAAATAGGAAATGCTGTATCAGAAAGTGTTAAGCGCTGTGGGGGCAGGGCAGAGGAGAAAAGCAAGGGAGAAGAAAATGTGTTGCAGAAGGACTACAGCACCTGCAGTGTGCATTAAAATGGTAAGCCTGGTATTTGAGTTCCAGCTGGCAAATGTAGCTCAGCTCTGGTTCTGGTGTAGCTTCCCTGCTTCCTGGTCAGCACCATGTAAAAAGCTGTGCCGTAACTGCCTCCCCATGGATGATCCCACTTCAGCTGCCATTCACCATCCACCACAATGCACTGAATCTCCTAGAACTGTGAGTCCCCCAAACCCTTCCCTCCTCATGTTGCTGAGGTGTTCTGTCATAGTGGCAGGGAAAGTCACCAATGTGGGATATTTTTTTTTTTTTGAAGGCACATTGATGAAGTTTTCTGACAGTGGGATGGGATTATGAGAGAAAGACAGAATAGAGGAAATGGACCTTTGGACTAAGCAGATGTTATTGGTGTGGTTTTGCTTGTTTTGGTTTGGTTTTTAGAAACAGGGTTTCTCTGTGTAGCCTTGGCTATCCTGGACTTGCATTATAGATCTGGCTGGTCTTGAAGTCAGAAAGATCTATCTGCCTCTGCCTCCCCTGAGTGCTGGGATTACAGGTGTGTGTAACTGGGCCCACCTGCATTTTTGTGTTTTGCCTAAGCTTGTAGTGTAGTCAGAACCAACCAGTCCTAATGAACATAACAAAAAGGAGGCATTAGGTCATTGTAAAGCTCTGAGAGCAGATAAGATGGTTATAGTTCTGCCTCATTACTTGTAAGCTGTGTCTTCTTGACAGTGTCTAGTAAGATCTTGGCACCACCGCTTTCTTCTCAGAAATATGAAGATAAGGGTAATTCTTGCCTCATGATGCTGGAAACATTTATGGGATTGATAAACAAAATACTTAAAGAAGAAGCTGGGACCAGGTATGGTGGTGCATATCTGTCATCCCAGCACTCAAGAGGCTGAGGCAGAAGAGCTTGGCAAGTTTAAGGCCAGCCTGGGTTTCATAGCAAGTGCCACCAAAACAAAACCAACAACAACCACCACCCAGAATAAGGGATCTGCATCACCTAACTGTACAATTTGAACAGTTTGTGTGAGAGGAGGTAGCTCTTTTTCTTTATCATTGAAGAGTGTCCCCGTTTCTTCCCATGACTCGCTGGATGACTTTCAGCTAGGAAGGTGCAACTTTTCTGGGGACTGAAATAGAGTAGGCAGGATTTCCATTAGCCTGTCAGATGATGTAAAATAAAGTACAATAAATTAAAAACAGCTAGAAACACTTGGGCACACGAGAGGTAAAATATACACACAAGCAAATATTTAGACATTCTCAGCAGTTATGCTCAGGTCCATGTTAGCTGCTGATTATGCTAAACTGAATAGAGAGGAGGATTCTGAAAAAGAGACAGAGATACTGAGCACTTAGTAAGGTTCCTTGCCCCAGAGCAAAGAAACCTCTGATGTTCACACAAGGCTGATTGTCGTAGTCAGAGGAGACTCAGTGTTGACCTCTGTGATCTTGGAGGCTCTTCCATTTTCAGTCTTCCAGTTGTTATTTTCTGTGAGGATTTCAGACAACACTCCTCTCTTGGTTTTTAAAATCTGTTTCCCAGCATTTAACATGGTTAGGACTGACACCTACTTTATAAGACACCACTAATGCAAGACGAAGTGAATAAAAGTTCTGATTAACAACTGGCTTAGGGGAATATACCTCAGAACATACCAGCATTTGGGATCTAAGTACTAGAGGCAGGAACATCAAGAGTTCAAGGTTATCCTTGGCTACATAGCAACCTGAGCTACATGAAGTCTTATTTCAAATGGACAGAACAAACCCAGATCAAACTGAACTAAAGCAAACCAAACCGTAAAGGTTCTATCCACAGCAGAGAACAGGTTCAACATCAACACTATGACCCTTTTAGAATCTGGCCGTTTCTGTCATTCCATCATGTAGAGTTTCCCTTTGTTTTTTTTGTTTTTCTTTTTGAGACAGCACTACTGGGTATTCCAGGTCACCTTAATTTGTAAGCTTGTGCCCCTGATTCCTGAGCCGGTGATTTAAGAGTATCCTTGAAATCTCTCTTCTCCCAGACAGCTCATTCTTATGTCTTTTAAGTTCTTACTTTATAATGAAGAGCAGCTTAGCTCTTTGGTCTATCAAAAGTGAGTTTGTTTGTTTTTGTTTTTTTGTACTTTCTCATCTATATTAACATATATATTTATAATGTAAGAGACATTTATTTTAAACTCCATTAGTTGTGTTAAATGTCTTAGAATGCAACACACAGGTCCAATTTAAAATTTAAATTATTTAATTATTTTTATTAAATTTCAGTTTATTTACCTTACATCCTAAGGGTGCCCGTCTTTTCCTTCCCTCCCATTTCTCCTCTTTCTTTCCCCTTTCTCCTCTTTCTCCCCCCTAGAAAAGTGGAGTCCCCTTCTCCCCCATATCAACCCTCCCCAGCACATTAAGTCACATCATGACTGAGCATATCCTCATTCCCTCAGGCTAGGCAAGGCATCATTGCCAGGGGAAGTGATCCAAGAGCAGGCAATAGAGTCTGTGTTAAAAACAGCTCTGGAGAGATGGTTCAGAGTGCTTGCTGTTCTTCCAAAGGAGGCCATGAGTTCAATTCCCAGCAACTACATGGTGGCTCATAACCATCTTTAATGAGATCTGTAGCTCTCTTCTGGCCTGCAGGCACACATGCAGGCTGAATGCTGTATAGTGAAAGAAAGAAAGAAAGAAAGAAAGAAAGAAAGAAAGAAAGAAAGAAAGAAAGAAAGAAAGAAAGAAAGAAAGAAAGAAAGGAAGGAAGGAAGGAAGAAAGGAAGGAAGAAAGAAAAGGAAGGAAGGAAGGAAGGAAGGAAGGAAGGAAGGAAGGAAGGAAGGAAGGGGGAGAGAGAGTCCTCCCCACATTCTCCACTCACCAGGCAACCAAGTCACACATCAGCCACATATGTGCAGGGGCCTAGGTCAAGACCATGCATGCTCCTTAGTTGATGTCTCAGTCTTTGTAAGGCCTGGTAGGTCTGGGTTAGTTGTCTCTGTTGGTCTTCTTGTGAGGTTCCTGTCTCCTCCAGGTCCTTCCATCTTACCCCCAACATATCCACAAGACCCCCAGAATTTCACCCCATATTTGTCTGCAAGTCAGCATTCTCCATTCACTGCTGACTAGGGCCTCCCAGACCCTACTTAAACTTAAACTTCTGTCGTGTGTGTTTCTGGGTCTGGGATACCTCACTCAGGATGATCTTTTCTAGTTCCCACCATCTTGGTTTTTAATAGCTAAATAGTATTCCATTGTGTAAATGTGCCACAATTTCTGTTTCCATTCTTCAGTTGAGGAACATCTAGGTTGTTTCCAGGTTCTGGCTATTACATATAAAGCTGCTACAAAAATAGCTGAGCAAATGTCCTTGTGTGGTGGAGCATTGTTTGGGTATATGCTCAGGGGTGATATAGCTTGATCTTGAGGTAGAACTATTCCCATTTTTCTGAGAAAGCACCAGAATGATTTCCAGAGAGGTTGTACAGGTTTGCACTTCCACCAGAAATGGAGGAGTGTTCCTCTTTCTCCCCTTTCTCACTGGAGTTTTTGATCTTAGCCATTCTGACTGGTGTAAGATGGAATCTTAGAGTGGTTTAGATTTGCATTTGTCTGATAGCTAAGGATATTGAGCATTTTTTAAGTGCTTCTCTGCCATTCAAGATTACTCTATTGTGAATTCCTTGTTTAGCTCTGTAACCCATCTTTAATTGAATTATTTGATTTGTTGATGTTTAATTTTTCAAGTTCTTTGTAGAGTTGGTGAAGATCTTTTTCCAATCTGTCAGCTGCTGTTTAGTTTTATTCTCAGTGTCCTTTGACTTACAGAAACTTCTCGGTTTCACGAGATCCCACTTATTAATTGTTGATCTCAGAGCCTGTGCTGTTGATGTTCTGTTCAGGAAGTTGTCTCCTATGCCAATGACTTCAAGACTTTTCCCCCACTTTGTATTCTAATAGATTTAGGGTCTCTTGTTTTATGTCAAGGTCTTTGATCAACTTGGACTTGAGTTTTGTGCAGGCTGATAAATACTGGTCTATTTTCAGTTTTCTACATGCAAATATCCAGTTAGACCAGCACCATTTGTTTTAGATGCTTTCTTTTTTCCGTTGTATGACTTTGGTTTCTTTATAAAAAATCAAGTGTCCACAGTAGTGTGGGTTTATTTCTGGGTCTTCAAAGTGGTTCCATAGATCAACCTGTCTGTTTCTATGCCAATACCATGCAATTTTTATTATTGTTGCTCTGTAGCATAGCTTGAAATCAGGGGTGTTAATACTGCCAGAAGTTCTTTTATTGTACGGAATTGTTTTGGCTAATCTGGCTCTTTTATTTTTTTTGCTCTTTCCAGGTCTGTAAAGAATTGTGTTGGAATTTTGATGGGAATTGCATTGAATCTGTAGATGGCTTTTAGCAGGATGGTCATTTTTAGCATGTTAATCCAACTAATTCATAAGCATGGGAGATCTTCCCGTCTTCTAAAATCTTCTTCAATTTCTTTCTTCAAAGACTTGAAGTTCTCATCATACAAGTCTTTCACTTGCTTGGTTAGTGTTACACCAAAGTATTTTATATTATTTGTTGCTATTATGAAGGGTGTTGTTCCCCTAATTTCTTTCTCAACCCTTTTGCTACTTGTATAAAGGAGCGCTACTGATTTTTGAGTTAATATTGTATCCAGATACTTTGCTGATGGTGTTTATCAGCCATAGGAGTACTATTGTAGAATCTTGAGGGTCACTTATGTATAATATCATGTCATCTGTGACTAGTGTGACTATCTTCCAACTTGTATCCCCCTGATCTCCTTTACTTGTCTTATTGCTCTAGCTAGAACTTCAAGTACTATATTGAATAGATATGGTGAGAGTGGGCAGCCTTGTCTCGTCCCTGATTTTTAGCAAGAATGCCTTAAGTTTCTCTTCATTTAACATGATGTTGACTATTGGCTTGTTGTATATTTAGGTTTATTGTGTTCAGGTATGTGCTTTGAATCCCTGATCTCTCCAAGACTTTAAACATGAAGGGTGTTGGATTTTGTCAGAGGCCTATTCAGTATCTAATGAAATGATAATGTGTTTTTTTCTTTCAGTTTGTTTATATGGTGGATTACATTAGTGGATTTTTGTATGTTGAACCATCCCTGCATTCCTGGGATGAAATCTACTTGATCAAGGTGGATGATATTTTTGATATGTTCCTGGATTCAGTTTGCAAGTATTTTATTGAGTATTTTTACATCATTGTTCATAAGGGAGATTGGTCTGAAATTCTCTTTCTTTGTTGGTTTTTTGTGAGGTTTAGGTATCAGGGTAACTGTGGCCTCGTAGAATGACTTTGACAATGTTCCTTCTAATTCTATTTGGTGGAATAGCTTGAGGAGAATTGGTATTAGTTCTTCTTTGAAGGTCTGGTAGAATTCTGTGATAAAACCATCTGCCCAGGGCTTTTTTTGGTTGGGAAGCTTTTGATGACCACTTCTATTACCTAGGGTTTACAGGTTTATTTAAATTTTAACCTGATCTTATTTAACTTTGGTAAGTGGTCTCTACCAAGAAAATCATCCGTTTCATTAAAAATTTCCAATTTTGTGTTGTACAGGTTTTTTAAGTACAATCTAATGATTCTTAGATTTCCTAAGTGTCTGTTGTTATATCCCTCTTTTCATTTCTGATTTTATTAATTTGGATATTCTCCTTCTGTCATTTAGTTAGTTTGGTTAAGGGTTTATCTATCTTATTTATTTTCTCAAAAAAGAAAACCAGCTCTTGGTTTTGTTGATTCTCTGTATTCTCTTTCTTTCTAGGTTATTGATTTCAGCTAGGAGTTTGATTGTTTCCTGCCTACTCCTTTTGGATGTATTGCTTCCTTTTTTTCTAGAGCTTTCAGGTTGACTGTTAAGTTGCTAGTATGAGCTCTCTCCACTTTGTTTTTAATTTTTTTTTTTTTTTAGTGTTGTATTTCAATTTTTTCACTTTGTATCCTGGCTGTAGCCTTCTCCCTCATCTCCTCCAAGTCCCTCCCCTAGTCCACTGATAGGGACGGACCTTATCCCCTTCTATCTGACTCTAGCCTATCAGGTTTCATCAGGAAAGGCTGCATCATCTTCTTCTGTGACCTGACAAGACTGCACCCCCAGGGGGAGGTGACCAAAGAGCCAGGCACTTGTTCATGTCAGAGACTGCCCCTGCTCTCCTTACTAGAAAACCCACTGGGAAACTGAGCAGCTCCCTCCACTTTCTTTCTGAAGGCACTTAGTGCTATGAACTTTCCTCTTAGCACTGCTTTCATTGTGTCTCATTGTGTACCCATTCCATTGGGTATGTTGTGCCTTCATTTTCAAAAGAATATACCTTCTTCTCAGCACCTCATGGAACCTTCTCCAAAACTGAGCATATATTCAGATACAAAGCAAGCCTCAACAAATACAAGAAAATTGAAATAACACCTTTTATTCTATCAGACCACCATGCATTAAAGCTAAACTTCAACAACAACATAAAGATAGAATGTCTACAAAGTCATGGAAATTGATCTACTCTACTTAATGATCACTGGGTCAGGGAAGAAATAAAAAAAGAAATTAAAGGCTTTCTAAAATTCAATGAAAATGAAGGCACAACATACCCAAATTTATGGGACACAATGAAAGCAGTGTTAAGAGGAAAGCTCATTGCGCTCTAAGTGCCTTCATACTTAATTTATAAATGTTTTTATTAGTGTGTGCCTGTATGTGTAGGAGTACATGTGCAGGTCAAAGGTCAGTTTTTAGGAGTTGATTCTCACCTTCTACCTTGTTGAGGCAGGATCTCTCTCTCTTGTTCTTTTGAGGAGGGATTGTTGTAACCTGCTTAAACCCTATAGCTCCTCTGTTGAAACCTACTTTAGTTCCTAGCATAACTGTGGCTCCTCTGTTAATCCTCTGTTAGTACCTGCTGTTGTCTTTAGCATATCAGAAGCCATTTGCCTCCAAGTCTCCATTTTGATTATAAGGTAAAATAGAGTTCAGGTTCTCAGGCCCTACCTCCCTGAGACCAGAATATAATTCAATAGTTCAATACTTGCTGCTTAGAATAAAACAGTAGATAATAAATGCATGTTCTGCTTGAGTTAAAGATAAATGTATGTTCTACTAGAGTTAAGACCTCAACATCCTGCTATATAGTTCCTTTCTCCTGGAACAGTGGGGAAATAAAAAGTTCCCAAGCCTATATCCTAGCCAATGTGCTTAAAATGCTTTGTCTAGCTACCTAGATGCAATATACTCAGAACAAAATCAATTTGTTTAGCTAGTCAAAATATGTAATGCTACCCCTTCCCACCCTTCCTAAACCTGGTTACCTGGTTACAGTTTTCTTATAAGTTCAGTGTTTAATAAACTTCCATCAGTCTGAGTCTGGTGTTTGCATGGTCAGTGTGTGGCTATTCCCAAACCCATAACAAGATCTCTTCTGTTCATACTCCAGGTTTTCTGTTCTAAAGCAACTGCTGATTTTCCTGTCTCTGCCTCTCATCTTTCTGTAGTTATGGAAGTACAGATACTTAGTTCTGGGGACTGACTTCAAATTGTGGGCCTTGTACAGTGAGTGCTTTCATTTGCTGAGCCCTGTTGCAGTCCCCTGTCTTCCATAATATCAACTGAGCTACTACACTAGGTAATGCCTGGGTCTCTGAGAAAGGAGAGAAATAGGTGGTGACCTTGCCCTGGCAAAACATGTGATGAACGGGCAAGAAGAGATAATATTTAAAAGGAAAAATAAGAGTGGGAATCCAGCCTGGGAAGGCAGTACATACCTGAAATCTCAGCCTGCAGCAGTTGAAACAAGAAGGTAGTCATTTTCAGCCCAATAGGAGAGGCCAGACCACAAGCTACACATACACAAAAACAAAACAAAACAACAAAAGAGGAAAGGGAAAATAAAAGCCAACAAACTTGGGCAAACTCTGAAGAGAAAGAAAGGTAAACATCCTGTGGAGACTTGCTAAAGGTTGATATCTTTTAGTGAAGACAGATTAACTGAACCTGAGGTTAGATCTGGAAGTTAAGAAGAGATAAGGACAATTTATGCAGAGCTGAAATGTTTTGGGAAGAAGGAATCAGCCAATGTAACATGACCTGAGGAGTAGGAGCAACAGATGCTTGGTGCCAGAATGTCAAAGGAGACAAGGTCATTGTTCTCATAGTGGGTAACTGCCAAGGTTGGACTGTATACATATAAAATACATGTTTTATAAATACATTTTTATGTTTTAATTTTCAAGGTGAGATTCATGAAGGTAATAGAATTAGGATTAGATAAATTCATGAGGGTCAAGCCTCCTGATGGCATCAGTGATTTGTTTTGCTTTGAGATGGGTCCTGCATCTGTTTATGTGTCCTGGTAGCAGAGCAACAGAGAGAGACCTCATCCTAGCATTCTTGTGCCACCATATGAGAGCCGCTTTCATGTTGTGACACACTGAAGAAGCTCTCATTAGATGTTCTGCACCAGCTTCTCAGCCTATAGAACTGCGATCCAATTCACTCAATAATGACTCTAAGCTAGTTTGTTATAGTAACAGAAAATGGACTAAGAGTATACCTTTAGCATTGCTTAGAACTGAAGGAAGCTATTGCTGTCTGCTTCTGCAGTGAGTGGAAAAAAAGGAGACAATAACAGAAACACAGAGACAAATGGAAATGATGTTGGCAAAGTTCAGTGGACATGCTGATAAGGTCCTATTGCTGAAGACACCATACTCTTTGGTTACAGGATATAGAAAAATCAAATTAGCAGTGATCAGGAAGCTCCCTCCTGACATCTAACTCTGCTGTTACTGGAATGTCCTATGTTGGGTGCTTGGAAAGAAAAGTTACCAACAGTTTTACTGAATTATGAATGTTCTGAGCTACAATAATCACTTGACTGTAAATATATGCCCAAGCTGCAATAATGGTATGAATGTTATGTCAGTAACCAACTGCTTTCCCCATGAATTGAAGACTGTTCCACAGAAGGATGATTCTGTAAATCTGACCATGTGCCCATGCTTGGGTAGCTTATAGGCCCTAGAATTAAACCCCTATTATTTTGACAAATGGATGTAGAGCATCAAACTTCCCTTTAAATTAGTTACTCCATATCCATAGATCAGTGCAGCCTGTAGACATCATCAGAGAAGTTTTGTTTGTTTGTTTGTTTGTTTACAGTAAATGTGGTTAACATACCAACTCACAACTAGTAAAAGTCCAGAGAATAAGTGACTATGGAGTGCTTAGTCAAAAGTTGGACATCCATCATGCCCTCTTTCATCTCAAAGCTAAAGAACCATCACAGAACAGGGAGAAGAGCTGGGTGGTGGTGGCGAATGAATTTAATTACACCACTTGGAAAGCAGAGTCAAGGGAGAGGGATCTCTGTGAGTTCTGGGCCAGCCTAGTCTACAAATAGAGATCCAGGACAGTGAAGGCTGTTACACAGAGGAATCATGTCTCAAAAAAACAACACAAACAAAACCAAGACAATAACAAAAATTAAAAAAATAAAACGACCAAGTCCAATTTATAACTTCTAGGTACTCATGAGTGGGAAGCTATAGCTAATGGAACATGGGAGCCCTACCAGTGGCCATATGCTTAAGGAAAACTGCCTGTCTCTTCCCAAGTAGTCACTTGTCCATGACTCCTTCCTTCTCCCCTCAAGCTAGAACTTGGACTGGCTTGACTGTCTGTAGGCAACCACTTCTTTTTGTTATTTTGGTTTGGTTTGGTTTTGGCTTTTTCTTTCTCTCTCTCTTCTTCTTCTTTTTAAATTGCTTAGACATAATCTCACTGTATAGCTCTGGCTGGCCTGGAACTCATTATATAGACAGACTGACCTCAGACTTATGGAGATTCCCCTGCCTCTGCCTCTTGAGAGTAAAGGTATGCAACACTATGCTTGGCCCCAAATCAGCTTTTGGGAGTTCATGGCTGCAGTGATCCTTTCACGTCCAGAAAACACTGCTTTGCTGTGGCCCTGTCCTACAGTGGCCCCTGGGCGGTGGTGTTGGTGTTGGTGTGTGTGTGTGTGTGTGTGTGTGTGTGTTCCACCCCGCGTGCGTCTTGCACTTTTATTAGTTGTGAGTTTGTATTTTAACTACCATCCACTGCACAAAGAAGCTTTTCTGATGAGGTCTTGAGAACTGCACTGTGCCTGGAACAGATTTAAGGAGATGCTTTTTGAGGTTCTCTCTTTGCTCTTACAAAACCTTCCCAAATGACTAGAAAGAGTCCCTACTTAAGCACACATTTTTCTCAGCAGAAACAAGTGAATTGTAGATACACAGAGACAGGAATATGACCTGTTAGGTGAAGGTTCGGTTTTCCTCTTCTTGCATATTGGGCCTGATATTTTAGATTTGTAGGAAACGTAAGCTGCAGTTAGGAGGGCTACAGCCTCCCTGTGAAGCCTGATTTCTCAGGACTCATAGAAGCTGTGCTGCATCAAAGACCAGAATCTCTGGATTTGACTAGCTGTTGAGATCACACTGGAAAAAAAAGTCATATTTTGCTTTAAAGAAAGAATTCTCTCAAAGACCACCACGCCTGTCTTCAGTAGTCTTTCTTATCTTAAGACTTCAGCAAGATCACCCAGCAGGGTCTCTTTTTCTGAATTCTTCCTCTTATCTGCAGAGTCTATGTTTATGTATGAATTTA
Organism: Meriones unguiculatus; assembly: GCF_030254825.1. Lineage (NCBI taxonomy): Eukaryota > Metazoa > Chordata > Mammalia > Rodentia > Muridae > Meriones > Meriones unguiculatus. Next base: position 33,138,384 of record NC_083353.1, on the reverse strand, counting down.
TAGACACATATACACACATATGACATAAAAGCATAAGAGATACAAGAGAGAGAAATAATTGGGGAAGGGAGGAGAGTAAGAAGGGTGAATATGAACAAAATCCAATGACAAAATGTATGAGAATGCCGTAATGAAATATTACCTTCTTGATTAAGTGAAAAAAATAATTGTTATAAAAGCAGTGTTTAATTGTGGCTAAGTGGGGCTTGTAAGAATTTGAGTTTACAGTCATTGTGGTGATATCAAAAGAGGGTTTCCTTTAAGTACTTTCAGATTTTCAAAACATGAGGGTTTTGATTACTTCTCTATTCAGCTGGTCACTGGAGTTAAACACTGCAATGTGATCTAGAGCTCAGGACATTTTGTACTGTGAGTTTTGCACTTCAACCTACCACACTCAAGCCACTTTCCCCAGGAACTGGCAAACTCTGGGAAAGCACACTTGTCCCAACCAGACAGAACAAAAATGCACAGGGTATCTTTCCCTCCAACAGACACAGCCTGAGCTAACCATTGCAGTCCCTCCCTAAAATCTACATACTTAGCTCCTTCACAGTGACTTATGTTATGAGAAACCTGGTCCTTCTGTATCATTTACATTTCATGTGTGCCATGCTTTGTAGGAAAAAAAAAACCACATAACTTTACATGAGTAGCAAATACTGTCTCCAAATGAAAACCCTTGGGTTAGAAGGACCCTTAGGAAATTGCTTCATACATACATAATCTCCAAAATCATGAGGAAAAAAAATGAGGAAAAAAATGTTCTAATCCCATGGAGAGCGGTATTAGTGGTGTGGGTACAGGGATAAGTCCTTTAGTCTTTCTGGACTCATACATACATAAATAATGCCCTATCCACAAATTTTAAGATGCTATTGACTGACTGAAAAATACAATTATCTTAAATGCTAGTAAGGAAGAAAAAAATGGTGGCAGTCAGTCTGTGACAGGACACTTTGTCATTAAACATCTCATTTTCCTTTTGTCCTCTTCTTTTCTTTCTCTCTTCCTTTCCTTCCATCTTTTCCCTCTTCCTTCCTTACAGTCATTGAAGTTTTCTTACAGTTACTTTCTCATATTGCATTCCTGCATATTGAAAAATGAAAAAACATAGTATTCCTGAATCTAGCTTTTCAGTTCCTCTTTTGGAGTCACACGGTTACTTCTTTTGGGTGCTGTTGTGCCCTTAGATTTGCCATTGCCTGTGGGGAGTTTGTCAAGCTGCTTTGTTATTTAATATTCAGCAGAAAAACATGTTTCACCCTGGCCTTCACCTGGCCTTCACCGAGATAAGAGGGTGTTTCACCAAGTTCCTTAAAACTTGTTTGTGTGACCTTGGACCGTATCTGCTACAGGGGGGTAGTTTTAGAAAACAAGTTTGGCAGTTCCAGGAACTTCTTTCTTGTATTGATGTGACTTGTTTTTGCTTTGCCTATAAAAAGGAATTCTGTAATAAACTTGTGCTGACAGCCCCCTTGAGCTTATCCGTGTGTAAAGTGACTTGCTTTAATTATTTCAATCTTCACTCCCCACTCAGGAACTGTTCGACTCTGTGGGGGAGGGAGGCTCCAGCAATTGCCCCTTTGTCTAACTTTGCTATTAATTTACAAGTGCTGATGCTGTGGCTTTATCTTTTTTTTTTTTTTTTTTTTTTTTTTTTACCATGGAAAACATTCTTTTTATTGTGAAAGTAAATCTATGTATGTTTATATTTATATAGTAAACAGTACAGGTAAGTGACACTTACCTTTCCTGTTTGACATAAACTTGGCCATAAGGCCTCTTCTCCAGTAAGAAGTTATTGGACCTCTTTCAGTAAATAGTAGTTATTTTAAGTGCCCATTGTCTGGGAGGCTTCATTTTCATGTCAAGACCTCTGCTCTGTGCCTGCCTTGCTGGTTGTTTACTTCACATTTCTCTTATGGTTATATATAAACCAGGTAGTTTCCATGAACATTTGGGTATTTAATCTTCTTCCAGGTTTTCTCTGTGTAAACTAATATATTCTATAGTGCTAGAGTTCAGTTTATTTTCTATTATCAGTTTATTATTATTTGATTACTTATTATAATTTATTCACTTTGTATCCTGGCTGTGGCACCCTCCTTTGTCTCCTCCCAATAACAGCCTCCATCCCTCTTCTCTTCCTATCTCTCTCCTCTGACTACTGAAAGGGGAGGTCCTCCTCCTCTATTATCTGACCCTACCTATCAGGTCTCATAAGGACTGGCTGTATTGATTTTCTCTATGGCCTGGCAAGGCTGCGCCGCCCCCCCCCGCAACACACCATGGGAAGATGATTAGAATGCCTATCATTGAGTTCATGCCAGAGACAGTCACTGCTTTCCTTATTAGGGAACCCACTTGGAGACTGATTCTATGGGCTACATCTGAGCAAGGGTTTTAGGTCCTCTTCGTGCATGGTCCTTAGTTGGGGTATCAGTCTCTGCAGGAAGCCCAGGGCCCAGTTTTTCTGGCTCTGTTGGTCTCCTTTTGGAGTTCCTGTCCCTTCCAGGTCTTTCTATCTTCCCCTTCTTTTATAAAATTCAATGCACTCTGCTCAAAGTTTGGCTATGAGTCTCAGCATCTGCTTTGATACCTGGATCAGTAGAGTCTTTCAGAGGCCATCTGTGGTAGGCTCCTGTCCTGGTCTCTGTCTTCTCCTGCTTCTGATGTCAATTGCATTTGCCCTTCTGAATGAGGATTGAACATCTAGGTTCCTCCTTGTTGTTTAGCTTCTTTAGGACTATAGATCTTAGTATGTTTATTCTATACCATATGGCTAACATCCACTTATGAGTGAGTATATACCATGTCTTTCTGCTTCTGGTTTAACTGACTAAAGATGATCTTTTCTAGTTCAGAAAATTTGCCTGCAAATTTCATGATTTCCTTGTTTTTAGCTGCTGAGTAGTATTCCATTGTGTAAATGTACCACAATTTTTGTATTCATTCCTCCAGATTCTGGCTATTACTAATAGAGCTGCTTTGAACATTGAGCTTGTTGCATAGTTGAGCATCTTTTGGATGTATGCCTAGGAGTAGTATAGCTGCATGTTGAGGTGGCACTATTCCTAATTGTCTGAGAAAGCACCAGATTGATTTCCAAAGTGGTTGTACAAGTTTACATTCCCACCAGCAATGGAGAAGGGTTCCCCTTTCTCCACATCCTCTCCAGCATGTGTTGTCACTTGAGTTTTTGATCTTAGCCATTCTGATGGGTATAAGGTGAAATCTCAGGGTCATTTTGATTTTCATCTCCCCGATGACTAAGGACATTGGATATTTCTTTAAGTGTTTCTCTGCCATTCGATATTCCTCTACAGAGAATTCTCTGTTTAGCTCTGTACTCCATTTTTTTAATTGGATTATTTGGTTTGTTGGTGTTTAACTTCTTTATACATTTAAGTTCTTTATATAGTCTGGATATTAGCCCTCTGTCAGATACAGGGTTGGTGAAGATCTTTTCCAATCTGTAGGCTGTTGTTTTGTTCTGTTGACAGTGTCCTTTGCTTTATAGAAGATTTTCAGTTTCATGAAGTCCTATTTATGGATTGTTGATCTTAGAGCCTGTGCTGTTGGTATTGTATTTAGGAAGTAATTGTTCATTTGTTTCCTTTGTTTGTAGCCCAAGCTTTCTCAAACTATCTATTTAGTCCACCCTGGCATTGAACTACATTTCAACCTCCAGAGTGCTGAGATTACAGATGTGCGTTACAAGTGTGTACCATCATGTTTTTCTGCTTTTCTTTATGTTATCAAAAGAAATCAACAATGAGTTTTGGACAACACTAATAACTGATGTTTTCCTAAAATAACAAGGAGGTAGAGCACTTTGATCTTGTCATCAGAAATTAAGTAAAGCCTTATGTATATCCAAGTCAATGACCACTGCATTATTACAACTACCTGATGAAGAAAGATTACAATATCCAGTACTAGAGAGATTTCTCATCAGGTAAGGGTACTGGCTGCTTTCCCTAAGGAACTGGGTTTGATTCCCAGAACATCACCATGGCAGCTCACACTTGTCTGATTCTCAGGCAATCCAACACTCTCTTCTGACCTTCCTTAGCCCTCATGCACATGACACATGAAAACACCTTTAATCCCAGGAGACAGAGGCAAGTGGAGTTACAAGCAAGGCTGGTATATAGCAAATTTCAGGTAAAGAAGCATGGTACACACCCCTAATCCCAGCACTCAGGAGACAGGCATGCAGATCTCTGAATTCTGTTCAGGCAGTTCAGTTGAGTCAGTGAGTTGAGTGGCAGTGTAGTGGAGTTGAGTTGTGACAGCTCAGTTTGTGGAATTCAGAGACACTTTTACTGGGAGAGTTTTCTAGAGACAGATTGAAGACAGAACAAGCAAGACACAAGTGAAGACAGAAAGAGCCAGAGAATGAGCCAGAAAATTAGAACATATTGCATAAAGCCAAGCAGAACAATTCAGTCAGAGGCCAAGAGGAAAGATAAGACAGATTGAATCAGTCAGCTAGGAGAATATTTGAGCCAGAACAGTTGAGTTGAACCAACCAACAAGAGTTCAGAAGGAATTAGAAAGGCTGTTCTAATTCGCAGTAAGTCTCAGAGGCTGAAAACATTCTAGGACTAGATTAGAGTGTACAGAGGCTAGAAGATTCTGGGATTTGGCCTAGGTTAGCAGACAGAGGCATTAAGCCTCTGAGATGGCAATTAAATCAGATGATTAAAAGTTACTTTTACAATACTGAGTGGTACACGCCTGCATCCTAAGTTCATAGGAGATGGTAGCAGGAACATTAGGAGTTGAAGGTCATCATTGGTTACAAAGCAAGTTTGAGGTTTGCCTGGGAATCTTTTCTTAAAAACAGGAAATAATAAGAAACAGCAAAAGGACTTTACAGTTTTTGTTTTGTCATGTTTCAGACAGGGTCTCTAATAGAGAGGGCCTGTTATCGGGTTTTACGATATATTTAAATTTTTTAATTCATTCTTTCACAAGTGTTACCCATATACTATACTTTGATTGTCGTCCCCTCCCATTATCCTCTCCTGTAATCTTTCCCCCTCCCACAAACTCTTTTCCCAACATATTCTCTATATTTTCTTGTATTTTTGGAGGAGGTCACACAGAGGTCTGTCTTGACCTCTGCTCACTGTAAACAAAAGATTCTCTGTTGTGGATAAAACATGTTTTTGTTTTGGTCCCAGGTGTGGGATATGGAGCAGATTCAGATGGTCCATAGCAGCAGACTATTTTCTTTATGTGGGCTCTGAAAAGAGCTCCTTGCCAGCTTCAGATAGTTTGAATCTGAGGATTCTGGAGAGAGAATAAATGCCAGAGCCCAGAGAATGTGGAGGGAGAAGAAAAAGAACAAGGCTGCTCCTGCTTCCCCCTTGTTGCTCTTGGTTGCTGCTATGAGACAAAATGATGATCTACTGAAAGGAGGACTGGACTGTCTCCAAGGAACCCAATGATCCTGACCAGTAGGAAGCAGCTAAGAAAGAACTTCGTCCCTTACCCTCTAACCCTTTCTCTCTCCTACCTGGTGCTCAGGTGTTGGAAGGGATTGGGGTGGAGTAGGGAAAAAAATACATAAGATACGTAAATAAAAGAGTTTTTAAAAACCTAACACCAACAATTCTCTGACCTATTAATTATGAGTGTAAATGCAAATACTTAAAAGGTGCTTTGACAATATATCCATTTAGCATAACAATAGCAGTAGGCTCCCTGGTGTGGTTCATGACCTCCCCAGCCATGGACTTTTAACCAGGCACAGAACCAGGCATGAACTGTAAAGTGGGCCTTGTATCTGCATATTCATATCCACTTTTCCTACCATCATCTGTTAAAGAGGCTATTTGTTCTCCAGTGTGTATTTTTTGGCAAGTGTGTTAAAAAATCAAGCAACTCTAGCTGTGCTGGCTTATTTCTAGGTCATCTCTTTGATTCCATCTATCTATGCCATCTGTTTCTGTGCTATACCAGGTTGTTTGTAGTACTATGGTTCTGTAATATAACTTGAGATCAGGCATATAATACTTCCAGTATCGTTGTAATTGGTAAGGATTGTTTTGGCTATCTAGGATTTTTTTTTGTTTCCTTATGAATTGTTAATTTTTCTTTGGTCTCAAGATTATAATGTAATTACATTATTTTTCCTTGCCCTTTCCTCCTTCCAAGCTCTCCAGTGTTTTCGTCATTGCTTTCTTTCCAATTCTTGGCCTGTTTTTCATTGCTATTATTTGCTAAATGTATATGTATATAAACACATATTCATAAATATAACCTGCTCAGTCTGAAAATGTTGCTAGTATGTATGTTCGCATGCAGAATATTGTATTTAGAAGATAAATGTTAGACTCCAGCACGTGAGGCATTTTTTTTAAGAAGTATTGTCATTAGACCTGTCAGTGCAGCCTGGTGGTGCATGTCTTTAATCCCAGCACTTGAGAGGCAGAGGGTGGATCTCTGAGCTTGAGGCTAGCCTGGTCTACAAAGTGAGCTCTAGGAAATTTAGATCTGTTCTACAGAGAAACCCTGTCATGAAAACCCCAAACAAACAAACAAACAAACATAAAACAGTGTCATGCAGTTACCCGGTCTCCAAATGTCCTTTCTGTCTCTGTCAAAGACTCTGCAAAGACTCAGAAATAACATTTATATTATTTTAGGCACCATATATGTTAATCATATCATATATTATGGAATAGGAATGCATTGAAACTAAGGTTATTTATCATAATAACCATAGAATGTATAGTCTCATTAGGAAAAAAACTGATCCATCCACATGAAACAAGATGATAACAATTATAAAGTATCAAGCATATCCAAGTTATAGCAGGTTACAACTTAAGTAGAGTCATGCACTACTTAACAATGAGGTTATGTTCTTAGAGACGGGTCATTAGGCAATTTTGTTGTGTGAATATTATAGAATAACCTGTTCAGGCCTAGGTGGTACAGCCTAATCCATACCTAGACTGTATGGTATATGTTCGCAGTGTAGCCAATAGATACTTGAGTCCATGGTGAACAAAACAAGAGATTAAATTAAGCACAAGAGAAAATGATGCAATCAAGAGACATGATAAGCCAAGATATACAAAGGTTGGTGTGGGTGTAACAGGCACACTGTCTTTTAGCAAATGTTTTATACATACTTTAAAATAAATGTATGCTCTAGTAAATAGATGAGCCAGTGAGAGCCATTTATTACCACCACCAAGCCTTTTGAATTGTATACAATGGTATGTGCTGTGTTTTTATGGGTTCGTTTATACCAGTAGTATCACAATGTGACACCACTAGGTGTCACATTGGAATGGTCAGGATCCATTAAGACCTTCTGGGGCCATATTTGTACATGTAGCCTGATGCAGACAGAAATGTTATGAGGTGCATGCCTGTATGTAAATCTTCTATGTGCTAACAGCTACACGGACTGTCTAAGCCCAACTATTCTCCGCCAGAACTGAAGCTGAGAGACTCCAGACAGACAGCTCCGTGTGGAGTACTTTACTCCTCATTTAAAAACTTGAGGGTATTCCAGAGAATGATTTTGTGTTCTTTGAAATGGGACGATGGTAGCACAGTGGAGGAAGACGCCTTTGAGCGTTTCTTGTATGTCCTCAAGCCTCATCCAGCCATCTTCTCTAAAGACGATCACTGCTCCTCTGCTGTGAGCATGCATCTCAGCTTGGTCTTGTTCCCTTTGATCAGAAGGGACTCTCACGACTTTCATGACTCTCTGGACAGAACTCTCTCATGCCTTGCACTAAGCAGCCACTTGCAAAACTCCGAACAAAAAATCAGGTTCATTATGAACGGTTTGTTTGCTGGTGAGGAGGGACCCTTAAATCACTTGTATTGACGTGATTTGTTTTTGCTTTGCCTATAAAAAGGAAATTGTTGAATAAATGCACTCATGCTGTAGTCTTACTGACAGCCCTCTTGAGCTGATCCTACATGTAGTGTGACTTGCTTTAATTATTTCAATCCTCACTCCCCACTCAGGAACTGTTCCACTCTGCCTGCGGGCTCCAGCACTGGGAAAACAGACACAATGCCACAGGAAAGGACTCTGGAGACAGCTAATAATTCCTAGCCAAAAATCATCCAGCATTGCTGGTTATGCTTAGACACAGGTCCTGTGTATTACATAGGGATAGGAACTAGCCAGTCTTTCTGCCCATTGACTCACTGTGACTGGGAACAGCTCAAAATAACATTAGAGAACTTATAAGGAGCAAAAACTTTCCTCATATCCAAAATTTTTAACCTAGGCACTTGCCCTTATTCTGGTGCCTTCTGTTCTGCCTTATGGGTCAATTGATCTGGGTAACGGCAGTATTATGAAGGCCCTGAGACACTTAGTGGATATGTTCCAATAGTTTGACTAAAGGTACGTCTTCTGGTGTCTCCAACTAAGTAGATAGGTTGATGAGGACCTAGAAGTATTAAAACAGCAGTTAGATTCCCTTATAAAAATGATCTTTTGCTGGGTGCGGTGGCATTTGGATCTTTGTGAGTTCAAGGCCAGCCTGATCCACAAAATGAGTCTAGGACAGCCAAGACTACACAGAGAAACCCTGTCTCTAAGCACCCCCCCCAAAAAAAAATCCTTGGAAACTTAGACTTAACTTATCATGAGATAAAGGAAACTGTGTTTGGCTTTGAAAAAAAAAAAAAAAACCTGTTTTTCTATGCTAATTGATCAGGAGTAATTTAAAAAGTCTTGACATAGTTGAGAGAGAGAGAAAGAGAGAGATCAGATCACTGATATCAGTCTTTGTTCTCTTGGTCACGCTGGCTAATGACCCTGCTATGGGCACTGACTGGGCCTTTAAATCTCATTCTGATTGGAACAACAATAGACCCCTGCCTCTTAAACTATATGGCCAATTATGTGTGAATTCAGTAAAATTAGTGGTCCTTAGAACTAGCTACACCTCTTTAGAGCAGGATGAGTTCATGATTTGATTCATTAACCATGACCAGGAGGGAATGTAACAGAGCCCCAGATCTTAGCACACCTAACTCCAGGATGGATATACCATTCAGACTATAAAACTCAATTTTTCTATATAAAACTTAATTTTTCTTTATAGACAAAAGCACCTGCCAAAACTAAAACAAAGGCCTCATGCATCAAAGTCCACAGAGTTCTGGGAAAGTTTCAAAATGTGCTACCCTTGCTTTTTGGCTTCTATAGTTCTGCTTCTCGCTAACTCTCCTTGTTAACTGAACTATAGCAACCCAGAACGTGGGTTTTGTGCTTAAAAACTCAGTTGGGAAAGGTTTGGTGCTACACTGGGGTTCCAAACACCCAATGTTGATGAAGGCTGGCTGATAAATACTTTCTGTTGGCTTAAACTCACGCCTGAACAGTCTTCTCTGGTGAACGGTGATTATCCCACTATACACACACACATATCTTACATATATGTATAGACACATACATATATATGTACATATATACATGTATCTACTTCCCAGAACTATATGGACTTTCATGGATTAGGCCTTTGCTTTTAGATTTGACAGGTGATACTGTATATGTTTGTATATATTGTATATATACATATACATATATGTGTGTATATGTAATTCATATATATATAAGGAGATTTAGTAGAATGACTTACAGGCTGCGGTCCAGCTCATCCAACAATGGCTGGCTATGGACAGAAAGTCCAAAAACCCTGTAGGTGCTCAGTCCATGAGGCTGGAAGTTTTGCTGGTCTTGCTAGTGAACAAGCAGCCAAAGAGCAAAAGCTTCCTTCTTCTGTGTTCTTATCTGGGCTTCCAGCAGAAGGTGTGGCCCAGATTAGAGGTATGTTTTTCTAGTTCAAAAGATCTGATGAACTAATAAAAAAATTAATAGATATGCTTTCAAACCAAGTCTCATAAGCTATTAGCAGACCATGCAAACTGTTCAGTGATTTAGCAGCATTTAAACGATGAATATGACTAGATGGGTCATAGCAGTCAAAAGCAATTAAAATCATTAAGGTGTTCCCCACTTACAAAATACACTTTATTATGATTATTAATGTCTGTGTGTGGTGTGTCTGTGTGTGTGTATCTGTGTGTATGTGTGTCTACGTGTGTGCAGGGGGTAATGTGTAGGGGTGTGCATATACATGTCATGTTGCTTTAGTAGAAGTCAAAGAATATTTCTGTGGAATTGACCTTCTTCCTCCTTCATGGGTTCTGGGTACTGAAGACAAGTTGTCAGGCACTTAGGAGGCACGGGCAGGTGGATCGTGTGAGGTTCAAGGCCAACCTGCTCTACAAAGCTCCTGGACAAAAAAAGAAAGAAGGAAGGAAGGAAGGAAGAGAAAGAAGGAAAGAAAGAGTAAAGCTCCACCCCAGACTTGCCTGGGTCAGAATAAGCATCTTACCAGGCTCTGAGATCATTTCCCTCCACACTCTGAACTGGTAAAGCTATGCTCTAGCTCTTACAGGGGGTAAGGGAGCAAACAGTGCCACAGCAGAAAGCAAGGTTGGGTAGAAATTGCCACTGGGGAACCACACTCCTCTGGGTCCTTTAAGGCTGTGTCTCTTCAGAGGAATGGAAATACGGCTTTCTGACTTTCTTTTTATTTCTTCTCTCCCTTTTGTTCCCTGAACATTATTGTTAGTGTTATTATTATTAATTATTATTTTTTGATTAGCTCCTTGTGACCCCTAATTTTTCTTAAACACGCACCTCTAATTTTTCTTAAAAATTTCTGGGAAAATCTAGCATTATGTGTTGGGATGTTTGTTTGTTTTTCAAGACAGGTTTCTGTGTGTAGCCTTGGCTGTCCTGGACTTGCTTTACAAGACAGTAGTCTTGAACTCATGAATTCTGCTTGCTTCTGCCTCCCTGAGTGCTGGGATTACAGGCATGTACCACCGTGCTCTGCTTATGTGTTGGTATTGCTAAGGGCAGGAACTAACAGAATTGAGTAGACTCATGCACACTTTCTTCACAATTCATTTGTAGACAGTCCAGCTGCCATTGAGTTTGTAAGCTCTGGGAGATGACAGTTTGGTTTTAGGTATTAAATTATATGTGTATGCATATGTGTTTATGTAGAAATGGACTCAACCTAACCTACTTTAATGTTAGGCTATACCCTCAGCCTTCCAGGTAGAGTCTCCTCCCCCCATTTCCTTTCCTACAGGTGTTATTAATCTGCGGCCAGGAGATCTTCTGTAGGTTTCCCATTCAAAAGTGATTTAAACCTCTGACCCCTGAAGCATGACAGTTAACTAAAGTATATTATTCTAGCTATAGCGAAAACACATAATTCTGGGCCTCCTGCTTGCAACTGTCTCCTTGCTAGCTCTGCTTGTGGCTCAAAGGTCTTTGTAGTGGTTTTCAATTAGTCCTCAGCTGTCCCTCATGTATTTGACTGTCCTGTTTGTATCCCCTGCACTGCCTGTCCAAATGTTCAGTCGGTCTGCATTCAGTTCAGAAACTCTAGTTTGGCGACCTGAGAGGACAAATTAAGGTGCTTTCAACCCAATGTGCTCGTGTCAAGTGCCCCAGGCTGTGAGGTGGATTAGTAGAGACCCTTTCTAGTATTTATGAGCACAGATGGCACACACGGGCATTTGGGGTGAGAGGTCATTCATTTTCTCTTCTGAATAAGACTTTCTTTCTTGAGATCAGCTTAGTCTTTTCTATAGGAAGGGTGTTTCTGCTGTGCATAACTGAAAGCCAGACTCACCCTGGCTTAGGCAAGGAAGGAAATTTACTAGCTCTGAAGTGCACGGCGAGGTCAGATTTCAGGGATAATCAGGTCAGCGTCCCAGCTCTGTTGACCTTTTGAGTTTCTTAGTTCTGCCCAGGCCTGTGTCTTGGTTCATTTTCTGTTGCTATAACTGAACACTAAAATCGGAGTAGTTTATGTTTTGGAGGGATGAGAAGTCCAGGAACATGGTGCCGCATCTTCTCAGCATCTAGCGAGAACCTCCCGACTGCGTTAGGGAGCACACAGGGCAGAGCTTACCTTTCAACCAAGCCACCCCTCAGTCTCCACTAATCCAGCCATGCAGCCAGAGTCCTCAAGACCCTATCAACTCCCAAAGTGCCTATCTACCAACACTAACACATGAACCTTCTGATTACATTCTCAACACGTGAAGTTCAGGAGACCCACAAAGCAAAGCGTCCCCCCACCTCCAGCGTCAGCGTGACTTCACCCCAGTGTCGGCGTGGCTTCCCTCACAGTTGCCAGGGACTGAAAGCGTTTCATCTACAGGAGCTTACAGAGGAGATAACTCTGACCAGGTCACTCTTAGGCTAAAGGGACTTTCCTAGAAATCTAATTAAACTCTTCTGATACCCTTTTGGGCAAAGTTGGTCTGGACTGAATTATTCACTGTGGCCTAGGTAATAAGATGAAGCTAACAAAAAAAAAAAAAAAAAAAAAAAAAACTACTCTGTAGTAGCTTATGATTTACCTTATGGTAAGAGTTGTGGTCAGAGAAATGCATCATTGTAACAAGAGAAAACAAAACAGCCATCAAGCCTTGATAAACTATGATGAGTTTCTCAGGCATTCTTCCATACATAGTGATAAAACCTATTTTGTTACACACAATCTGTCTCTTTTTTTCTCTCTCTTTATATGTATGTCTTTCTCTTTGTGTCTCTCTTTCCCCCTTTTCCCTTTCTCCCCACAAAAGTAAATGGCTAGAAAAGTTTTGTTGGTAACATTAGCTTTTCTCAGTGCTTGCCCTAGTGAATTAACAACACTAGGGCAATCTCTACCAAAATGACAAAGACCAAGTGGCTTAAACAACAGAAACTTATTTTCTTACAGTTCGGGAGGCTGAAAGTCGGAGAGTTAGATCAGTGTACTCAAAACGACCACCACCACTACCACCACAGCAAACAACAAACCCCAATTATCTTCTTGCTGTCCTAACATGGCAGAGTAGAGACAGATCTTTCTCTTTCTTCCACTTTTTATTAAGGATATAGCTTTACTGAGTTAGGATGTTAGGTCCTAAAGGGTGAGGCATCATCTTCTAAAGACCTTCTCCAGACACCATCACTCCTGTTCTTACAGTACCACCTTTGGTGGAGACCAATTTAGTCTGTACCAATGCCCCAATTTTATTTTGAATCAGGGTCTGATACTGTAACCTAGGCTTGCCTACAGTTCATCATATAGCTTGGACTCACTCCACACTCACAGCAGTCTTCCTTCCTATCTCAGCCTCCCGAGCCTTGGCATTATAGGTGTGAGCCGCCAGTCTTCAGGGTCCAACTGTTAACCAGCGCTCGAGTATTCAAAAACATCTGTTTTAACTCAGCTTGGACCATGCATCATGACTGTAACAGGGCAGGAGGAAGCACAGAGGCCTCGGGAGCATATGACTTCACTGAACAGCAGCTGCCTGTTTTCTTAGAAACTGATTCTTTGATGATTTCACACGTGTTTTGATCATATTCATCCTAGTTCCCTGTCAGCCTCCTCTCATTCTCACTGGCCTTTATTCCTTCCCAACAAACCCTCCCCTACATTCATATTTGTGTGTGTGTGTGTGTGTGTGTGTGTGTGAGAGAGAGAGAGAGAGAGAGACCCACTGAGTTTGATTAGGGTTGCATGTATGAACATGGTTTCGAGGGAGGGGGTTATTTCTGGGAGCATGAACAAATTACTAATAGACACATTACTGAAGAAAATGGTTCACCTTCTGGCAAGAGAACACATTCCCTCCCCAGTCCATGCTGGAGTGCTGACAGGCCCAGTCTTGTGCGGGTCATGTGTAGATGAAATCACAGCTGCCATGAGTTCATGACACAGTAGCCATGCCACGTCTAAGAGACCCAGTTTCCCAGCACTCTTCCCGTCCTCTGGATCTTACATTCTTTCCGTCTTCCCTTTGATGCATTGAAGGAGTGATAAAGATGTCTGTTTAGCTGGGTATGGAGATGCACACCTTTAATCCCATCACTCAGGGAGGCAGAGGCAGGTGGATCACTGTGAGTTCGAAGCCAGTCTGATCTACAGAGGACAGACAAATCCTGTCTTGAAAAACAAAACAAAAACAAACAAACAAACAAAAAGCTGTCTGTTTAACTGCCTGCTGATCTGGATGTAAAACTGTCAGCTCCTTCTCCAGCACCATGTCTGCCTGCATGCCATCATGCTTGCTGCCATGATGATAATAAACTAAACCTCTGAAACTATAAGGCAACCCCAATTAAATGTTTTTCTTTGTAAGATTTGCTGTGATTGGTGATTCTTCACAGCAATAGATACCTCAACTAAGATACCCAACTAAGACATATAGGGTCTCATGTTTCCTAGGCTGGCTTTGAACTCACTAAATAGCAGATGATTTTCTTAAACTTGGGATTTTACTGCCTCCAATGCCCAAGTACTAGGGTTAGCAGGTGTGTAATGGCATACCCAGCATAAGATAGGTTAGAGAGTAGGTAGAAAGGTATGAACAGGAACAAAACCTAGTGAAGGAGGGTTTGGAATGGAATGGAAGCAAATGGCTAAGAGCTGAATAGTGGTCTAGTAGCTAAGATTGATAGAACAAGACAAGAGATTCAATGGGTGACAAAAGGGTTTTCTTTAACGGAATTAGTTAGATGTTAGAATTTGATTAGATACATAAGAAGAATAAACAGTTAATTAAAATTGTTTTGAAAAACTACAATGCTTAGAAAGTAAATTATAACCCTGAGAATACAGATAAAAAGTTGGAGTTAGTGAATGTTTGAATCATGATAGGCTTGAAAATTGAGGCTGAAGAATTAGGAATCTTCCTGAGAAAAGATGAAGAGATGTGTGGGAGAAAAGCACCAATCAGCCATCACTTCACCATGAAGGATCTTGTCATCAACAGCTGCGTGATTGAATAGAACTATTGAAAATGAAATAATGGGCCCTGTTCCAATTTGCTGAGGGTAGGTACTATGCCCTGACTTCCATACTGAATAAATGCTAGACTTTCGTACTCTGCAAAGCCCCATTCGTATCACACATTTTGAAATTAAACCAGCTTTCCCACTTTGATCTAAGTGAGTGCTGTGAACAGTTTGTCATTTGTACACTTGAAGAAATAATGAACTGAGGGTTCTCCCCTCAGATGAAGGAGTTAATTAGCTTAGCTTTCAGTCAGTCACATCGGCTGCCTGTCAGGACATCCAGGTACATGCTCAGAGGCATTCCCAGTGGGCAGGGAGCCCGGGCACGCACTGCTCCGTGACCTAGTTTTCTCCTTGGACTCAGGTCCGCTCTCCACCACACCTCCTCCCCCTGGCAGGTCGGCTCCCACTGACATTTCTCTCTGTGCCAGCCCTTCTGCTGGAAGTCCAGTCTCAGAGACTTCCCCTTTAAATACACCATGTCCACTTGAGTCTCCTTTAGGAGCTCAGGTCCCAAAGATTTCAAGGTCCTCTAAGCTAATCTTTGACTATTAGTATTTACCTTTATGGTGCTTAGTTCTTTCTTTCATTCTTTGTTTTGGAGACAGAATTTCTCTGTGTAGCTAGTCTTGACTGTCCTGGACTTGCTTTGTAGACCAGGCTGGCCTCGAACTCAGAGATATGCCTGCCTCTACCTCTCCGAGTGCTGGGATTAAAGGCATGAGCTACTGTGCCTGGCTAAGGTGCTTAGTTTGTGGGACTAAATTGTATACAAATAAATTTAATGCTATTGGGACTTCCTTAAAATATGGACTTGGGTCAAGCTGTGGGTCAGAGTGAATTAATAATATATGTTGGGTTACAGTAAAATATAAGAACTTCAAATTCTGATAATTCTAGATTTGAATAATTTTTTAATTTGACAAGTGTGGGATTGAAGACAGTTACTCAACCTTTATTGATCATGGTTTCTCCTTTAAATTTTAAAATATAAAAAATAAAAATATAAAATGGAAAGTTGTAAGGTTTAATTAAGGTAATGTATATAAAGAGATATGTAGTGTAATATCCAGGAACTTGATAGAACAGTATTTGTATGATAAGCACAATATATATGTATATGTATACAAATTTATTATTTTTTATATTTAGGTAAATATGTATATCACTTCATCACATCTCAAGTCACTCTGTAAGGACTTAGAAGTTTAGAGATTGAGAAAGACAGAACTGCTGGGTGTGATGGTGCAGGCCTGTAATCCCAGAACTCAGGGAGGTAGAGGCAGCTGGATTTTTGTGTACAAAATCCAGGACAGCTAAGGCTACAGAGAGAAACCCTGTCTATCTTGAAAAAACAAAAATTAAAAATAAATAAATAAAGAAGACAGAATTATCATGTTTTCTAATGTTTTGCCTAATTTAGAAATATATACCCCAGAGTGCTACTTAATCAGAGCTTTTTGGTTTCTGTTTGGCAAGCTAGCCAAAAAAAAAAAAAAAAAAAAAGGATCCTTTGAAAATGAAAAGAATTAATTTTCTTTAAATTGGAACAATTTTATTTTCCTCTACTGAATCAAGAAAGTTAACTGTCAAAAAGGCATAGAAGGGTAACATAACTTTATTATTATGTTATGTTCCATTTAAAGTTGAGTTAACAGTATTTGGGGAGCAAATTTCACTATGAAATAAAGGGGGGACTGCTACAGAGATTGTTTTAGGTTTCTCACCTTCAACTTAGAGCATCTCTTCCATGTAAAATCATCCCTAGCACCCTACTTCTTCTTGAGAATCTATCTAATGTTAACACTACCTCAGAAGATCACCAGGGCAGCCAATAACATGAATGAAGAACACTGTTGTTTTACCCCTGCCTTGTTCCAGCATCCACCCCTTTCAGGAAAGCCCACAAGTCAGGAGTATCTTCACCAGTTTTAAGGAGCCAGGTGACTTTGAAGTCACTCAGGCCTGGCCAATCCTTCAGAAACTTCCTTCCTTCTGACCCTTGCTCCAACCGGGGTCAAATGCTTTATGTGTGTGTGAACTAATGTTTCCTGTTATAAATTGTATCAAACCAAATGTGTTCCCTATTTAGTGGATACATTCTAGAAATGTGTTAACATATACTTATACAAATATTACATATATTCTGTTATAACACATAGTAATTAAATATACTATGGGTTATAATACACATTTCAGTACCTAGTGTATGAGAGACAGGTGGATTATCTATTACCTGTACCATAGAGCATTATTTGTATTAGGAACATTCAAAATTCTACTAGTTTGCTGGTTTTTTTTTTTTTTTGCCTGTTTGTTTTTTAAAGACAAGCTCTCTCTCTATAGTCTTGGCTGTTCTAGAACTCAGTAAGTAGACCAGGCTGGCCTCAAACTCAAAGAGAGCTGTCTGCTTCTGCCTCCTGAGTGCTGGAATCAGAGGTGTGTGCCACCAAGTCTGGTTCTTTATTAGTTATTTGAAATGTACAATTAACTGTTGTCCATCTTAGCGATCTCATCGTTCATTGTGCATCAGAAGTCCCTGGAGTGTGTTTTTATGTTTTGTATCTACCTATGTCTTAGCTTTATGGCTGCACACTAGCACTGCTATAGCCAGGTAAAAGCATGTATCTCTATACCAATGTTGGTACTCTGTTGTCTGAAGCAAACGCTGTTTGCGCCATGTGGCAGAACAGCCTCTCCTCACTGTCATCCCTGTTGCAAAGGGTCTAGTGAGCTAAAACAAAATTTAGAATTTGTGGAAACTTTCATTTTTAGTGATAAGAATGACATCCAGGAAGTTACTGCTATGTTCCTTGTAATTGGCCCTGCAGAGGAAGACTAAGATGAAGGTCATGAATTTCTGGCAACGTATGCTTCTCCAAACCCTGGACTTTGCTGATTTGGCTAGATGTCCTGACTGGGAAAGGCCTGGGACCCTGCTGACTGCCTCTGGGCACTGGAATTATGGGTATGCAGCAGTGCTCAACATTTTCACTTATTTGAGACAGGGTTGGCTGGCCTGGAACTCCCTGCATGGAACATGCTGAATTTGATTGAGGTTTGCCTGCTTCTGATGAGCACTAGGACTAAAGCAAGGCCTGCACTACCATACCTAGCTTTTCTTTCTTTCTTTCTTTTTTTTTTTTTTTAATGTGGGTGCTCGGGTATGAAAGCAGGTCTTCAAGTTTACACAGTGAACACTTTGCTCTCTGACCTATCTCCCCACCCCACACTTTCTTGTTACCAATAAAATGTTTAATGAGTTGAAACATATCTCTTTGTAGTATGAAATCAAAAGAATTAAGACGGTCACGTGGTTTTGAAAATGCAAACTGTTGACACTGAACTCCAAAGGTATAACTGCCCATTATCTCACAGGTCACAAAAGTCTGCCTCAACTATTACCTGGTTTTAGTTAATGTTCTATTGCTGTGAAGAGACACCATGACCAAGGCCACTCTCACAAAGAAAAACACTTAATTGGGGGCTTATGTAGTTTCAGAATTGGTCTAGGGCGTGACTAGTGAGGTAGAAGGCAGACAGGCATGGTGCTGGAGCAGCAGTGTGTGTGTTCAGGCACACACACACACACACACACACACTTGCAGGGAGGGCACACAAGACTGGGCCTACCTTGGTCTTTTGAACCTCAAAGCCCACCCCCCAGTGGCACACCTCCTGCAAGTCCACACTTTAATCCTTCCCTAAACATTTCACCAACTAGGGACGAGAGATTAAAAAAATGGGAATCTATGGGGGCCATTCTCATTCACTGCACTTGAAGTTTTTAAGTAGGTAGATTTTGGCTCAATATTCTGAGGTGGAGAGGCTTCCAGGCCATTTACGTGGTTGTTCGCATTGATGGAACAGGAAAATCTTCCTTTTGGGAGCCTAAGTTTCTCTATTGGAAAACCCACAGGTCATAAGAAATGAGACCCATGTATTTGCTCATCAGAATGTCTCATGATGGGACATGTTGGCACACACATCCAAGGCAGGAGGCTTGAGTTTGAAGCCAGTTTGAGCAAATTTTCTATTTGTCTTAGAGTTTCTGATCTATCTTAGAAGTCAGTATGAAAAATTTAAAGGTTTAAGGAAAGAGTATATCCCCTATTAACTATGTCCCCTATAACTATTAACACATTGTTTTACTGAAGCTGGTTTGAATCAAAGTCAGGGTCCTCTACTCAATACATTCACGATGAACACAGCAAGGTCCTCTACTCTATACATTTAGAGCAGATTGACAGTTAAGAGAACTCATGATGCTGTTTAAACTAGAAAATCCATCTCAACAGAATACAATGCCATTTTCAAAACTGGAAACTGGCAGTCATACATGGCAGAGACCATAACATTGTTACTTCCTTAAAAGATGGACCCCTTTGAGTGGGCATCTTATGTGACCTTTCTTCTTTCCAGAAGAGGCAATCAACTTAAGCATTCTGTTCACTGCCTGGCCCAGTCACAGAATGGAGACATTTGGGACCCCTCCCTATTCCCATCATTTAAGACAGGGTTTCTCTGTGCAGCCCTGACTTTCCTGGAATGCACCTATCGTCCAGTCTGGCCTTAAACTCAGAGATCCACCTGCCTCTGCCTCCCAAGTGCCCAGCTGAAATTCACATCTTTTAAGTGTTCAGTAATTTCCATTAGCATAAATTTAGAAACAAATCATTCAGGATGATCTAATAGTTTAACTTAATAGTGCTTGAATGTCGGGCATCATACTGTGATCACACTTCAAATAAATTGCCAAACAATTATACAAAAAGAAAAAAAAAACACTTTTATTTTCCACAAGGAAGAGCAATAGGAAAATTTAAACCATTTTCCACATAGTTTCTTAAAACAGAGCCTACAAGGACATATTCAGCACCAAATAAAGATTACGAACAGCCATAGAATATAATCTATAAAGCAAACATTTAATATTGCACTTTGTTTCGCGAACATTTTGGATTTTACTTTTCCTAAATGAAAAATTAGGAAGTTATCTTGAATACTAGAGCACAACTGTGACCCTCACATGTCAGGAATTGACCAATATTTGGAAAAGTGTAATAGTATGCCTCTAAAAGAGTAAAGAAAAACTGAATGGGAGAATAAAACTTTATTTCACCAAGTCGTGAGAGAATTTTGTCACCCAGTGTCAATGATCAGAATATTGGTCATTCTTGCTTAATGCCGTACTTTGTACAAGAAAATGGTGGTGAGCGTCCCAACGCCATGCATGCCAACAATTGTTCCCTAGTTAGACAACAGAAAGAGGAGGAGGGGTTTTCAGACAAGCCCTCCCAAACAAAAACAAAACCACCAAATGCCCTTTATGCCAAATATCCCATCAGCTTCTTCTGAGGGGGACATTCACAAAATGATTTAACAATAAAAAAATAGTTGACCCCCACTTCCTTATTACCTAGTATTAGTTTGCTACGGGAGCACGAACCCTATAACTGAATCACTTAAAACGCGATTCATTTTTACAGTGGGCTTCCTTCACCCTGTCAGCATAATTTCAAACATGAATTATCTTCCATGTTTCTTGAAGGCCACTTATGGAAAAGCCTGTTCTGTATGAAGCTTTAAGACAGTATTTAAGCAGGCCCAGCACCGATGCAGAGCTCCCATTGTTCTCAGTCACCTTAACTGTGGGTTAGATGGAAGGTAGATAGATGGAACACCCATTTTACACATATGTTGCAACATCAGAGATGCTGGTGTCATAAAAGCAGAAATGAACTCCTGAAAAACATCACTATACTTTGTACCAAATACATTTTTTTTTTAATGAATGCTGGTATATTTGGTATGATCCAAACACAAATTATGTTTAAAAATAATTTACTGATGTGTTTTACCTATATAGATTTGAAGCTAGATACCTCTCAATTCCTCTTTAGATGACAGAGAAAAAAAATGCTGAAAAACAGTATCACACACACATACAAACTGAAGGTATTTATCCCAGCAAACATGCTAGTGTTTGTAATTATGAAGTTATACACTTGGGGAATAATTTGAGATTTTATTCTCTTAAACTTGAGCAAACATATTAAATCAAGCTTCTTCAATCATGACCCTGACATATACATTTTGTCTTACTGAAGTACTATGCACCAGCAAAAATGATTTCCAACATATGTGTTTTGGAGGTAATTAAGTAACTCTGTATAAAAATAAATGCACTTTCCCCTCCCTTCCCTAGTGACTGGACAACTTCCATGTACTTTTGAAATAATAAAAATACTTTTTCAGAGCAACAGCCCTTAACTCTTTGCTGGTGCCTGCCCTCCTGCCTTTCTCCATCCACTATCAGCTCTGCTTCGACTTAAATGTAATGATAAAAAGGGGATGTGGGTAGGTTATCAGTTTTGTGTATGTCCCATTTCTGAATTTCCCTCTCCAAAAAGCTAACCAACCAACCAACAGGAACAACAAGAACAAAGTAACAGTGCAACAAAACACAAATAGCATTCCTACAGTTTGGCAAGTGATGCGGTCACCTGAGATTGAGTGATGTTGGGCAGTCAGTAACACAATGCTGCTCTGCTGTCACGAGTAGAAAGCAACAGTCTCAAAGACACCTACAGACACAGTCCCACAAAGTCTCTTATCCGCTTCCTCCCCTGGTCTTTTTCCTCTGTGTCTCTTGTTGCCTGTCTACTACAGTAGGCTGCAAAACATACAGCAAAAGGATTGGCTTGAAGGCATTTGATGTTTGTAAATAAATCCACAATAGGATCCGAGCTGAAGAGGTGATACATGGCCAGCCTAGCAGGACAATTCTGAGCATGTGCATATGCAGGTAGAGTCCAGGCTACATTAACTTAAAAGAACAAAACGAACAAATGAAGAAAAAAAACGGTCAGTGCGTTTTGTTTTTTTCATGTCAAAGTTTTTCAAAGCTTTCTTTTGTTCCATGTTGTGCTGACCACAAACAAGTTTTGCGTATCAAGAGTCTGGCATAAATGGAAAAAAAAAAAAGCTGTAGTGACATTGAACTGCACAATGTAAGCATTGAGCATGTGCAAATTTTCAAATCAGAAGGACAATATCCTTCTTTGCAACGGTGTCTTGACACGTATGACCACAGGCTAAGAAGACTGCTCTTAGCATGTGCCAGTTTTAAAGAAGAAAAGCTTAGATCTTCAAGCACGTTGGAGCAGCCCCAGAATGATGCTGTAGATTCTAAAGCGTGATCACTGGTTATTTCACGTATTTGCCATTTTTCTGGGCAAAAGCAATTCCACTTCCTCTGAAAACGTGTCTCCAAGATACTTCTCTGTCCGCAGGCGGAAGAGATACAGTTCGGAAGTTCGGAACCCACATCAACTTGATTCAATCAATCAAGTGTTCCTTCAGCGAGAGGGGCAAGATGGTCTATCTTCGGATGACTGATCAGGATTTGGATCAATCTAGTAGGAATAAAATTTACAAAGGTAACTTGGTCAGGTGTAGGAAGAGCGTAACATGACTGCTTTGAGTACTAGTCAGCAAATGTAAGCAATGTAAGCGGCACACGTATGTGACTTCTTAGTAAATCATACCCTGGTATTCTCTCCATCTTAAGCTGGGATAAAAAGGGTGCTAGATCATCAATGTTATTTACAGTTTTGCATTAATAGTTCAATTTCACAAAGGTTACTGGCAAAAATCTTTTTGGAAGGGCATTTTCACTCGACATTAGGGGCACCCTGAACTCGGTTATACACTGGGTTCACTATGCCATCAAACCACACTCATCTCCTTTGGAAAGTATCTCTTGTTCTTATCCTAAGATGTCACTTCGAGGCTCTGTGGTTCCTGTGGAGGTCACTGAGAGGTCTAAAGGGCAAGACCTATGCGCTTACATTTCAATATGACACAAGCCAAAGTGCCTCAGAAGTTTTATGTATTCTTTCAAAATGTTCCCCATGAAAGCTATGGACACTCAAAGCAAGCCAGAAGCAAAATAAGAAACATCAGAATAAAAATGCAGTAATAAAACTTGTGAGAAATGATAGAACATTTCATGTATTTTTATGAAAGATAGGGAAAAAACGTTTAATCAAAAATTTGCAAGAATCTGTTCTCAATGGCCTAAAACAATGAGATGACTCTACAGGATCACACTTAAGAAAGATTTCTCCAGTTACGGTCTCAAAGCAAAAATAAGTTCCTTTACATCTAATGAGTATGAAGTAGTATAGAATCTGACTATAAAATAGGGGACTAAATCACATAACCTAGAGAATAATTCTCTTGCTTTATAGTTATTTTGGTATCAAGACCAATTTGAAGGGTCCTGCAAACATGTGTGCTGTTGGCTCCAGCTATGCGGAAAGCCCTGCAAATGTTGAACCAGGCCCTCTGGTCCCATAGCTAGGCTGCTCTTCCCTGCCCAGACCATTCTACCCTTTGAAGGGCTACCTACTCATTCTTTAAAATTCCGCTTAGCAGTTACAGTCTCAGAAAAGCCGCTGTGACTCCTAAGAGCTAATAAACTGCTCATTAAATGCGTGGTTTCCTAACACTATTAATGTAGTACTTGACTTCTAACCTTGCTTTTCTAATTTGTGGGCTTACAGAAAGCGCTTGTTCATGCTATTCCCGCATGTGCCCAGGGTCATCAGCATGAAGATCATAAATAATCCAGCAGTGTAAGAATGCTTTCTTAAGAAGCCATTTGAAAATATGCTATTTTCTATGACTATGCATGTTGAAATATGCAGGAATTACAACAGAAAAGGATTGTGAATATAAATTCTAGCTAATTAATGTGTACAAAATTTTTCCTTAAAAAGTGCCAATGATTCAACAGTAGTTTGATCATCATCTTATTTCCGGAGTTAAATCTTACTTATGTGTCAAAGTTAGAAAATCTGGCAATCATAACCTTTTTTTTTTTTTTTTTTTTTTTTGAGACAGGGTTTCTCTGTGTAGCCTTGGCTGGCCTTGAACTCACAGACCTCTGCCTGCCTCTGCCTCCTAAGTGCTGGGATTAAAGGCATGTGTGTACCATCACTTCGACAATCTTAACTTTTACACTGTTATTCTAAACTTTTTATTACCAGGATAAACAGGAATCAACTATCTTGTTAAAAAACGCTGTATATATATATATTTTTTAATAAAGCCTACACTGCTCTTTCCTAGGAGACCCAGGACATGTCATACTTGACGCTTACCTCTGAATAAAGAGGTGGAGGCAAGAACCGGAACTCCTGGATATAAGCAAACAGTGGTCCTTGAAGAGCTCTCTCAAAATCATCACAAGCATTCACTGGTGCGAGATTATTCCGTCTTTGTTCCTCTGTTACTACTTCTGCATAGCTGGGTGGTGCTGAAGGAAAAAGATACACGCAATTCGAACAACATGTTCTTATGCATGTCAAAATACACAGAATAGTAGATATTAAAAAAATGTCATGTAAAAGAATAATTATTTGTTTGGTGATTAAAACAAGTAGACATACAACAAAACTTAATATTAAAGTCATATATACTAAGGAAAGATAAAAATTTAACTAGGGATATAAATTACTAAAAACAAGAAAAGTCTATGTAATAGTAAGAGTAAATTTAGACATGTATTATCAAATTACCTTCAGGTCTTTCAGGAAGGGATAAGCCCAGCCAGTTCATATTCATGCTACACTGACTGCTCACGCTTGAGGTTCTACTACCAAATGGATGAAGAGGAATGGTACCGATGACGAGTGGCAAATTAAGAAATAAATCCATAGCTCCAGGAATATCCACATACACCTAAGCAGTAAACAGACACTGGAGTCAGCACACTACACAGAATTTTCTTTGAAAACACAACCCAATTTTGACAGTAGCTGAGATCCCTTAGTTTACAGAAAACTTCTCTTTTATGTGTAATGCTCTAGGTTTATGAGGTAAAACTAATGATCAGAATGTAAAGTTTCATACATACACTAATACTCCATTATAAGTAGACTGTAACAGCCAAACTTAAATAAGCCAAAATTATAAGCCCACGACTTTAAGACAAGTCACGACACTTCTTACAGCAACACTTACCATTAGTGAATACTCCACACGGATGATACTACAGTCAAGGATAGACGGGGAGACTGGTGGGATTTTCAGCAGCTTGCCATTCCATGTCTCTGTCTTCCCAGATGATAAGGACTCCCCACGTAAGTTTGCCACAAGCTGCTTTACTTCCTTCATTTTCCCTTTGGCATAGAAGGCCTGTGTTTGGTAAATGGCTGCCTTTGGCACTACCATTCGGGAAGAGCAGTTCTCAATCTCAGCAAATATCTGTATTGATTCTCCTGGAGAGGGAAACCGTGATATTCACTATTAGAAAACAAATAAGCAGAAACACCCACTATGAAGTGTAGACTTCTGAAGCTCAACTAACTCCCACGAGGAAAAGCTATCCCAGAAGCAAGCAAAGTAACGGGGTCAAAAATGCCCTGCCCACTCGTGGTGCCCATAGTGGGAAAGGAGCCTGCCGTGTGTGAGAAGAGGACAGACATGCGCAAAGGACAGGGCTTTCCTGAGGAAGGCTGAGTGTCTGTATTGGGATGTGCCGTCCTCCAGGTATCGCACAAATGCTTAGTAAGAAAACTGTGCTTGTGGGCATCCCCAGCATACATACCCGGCGTGTAGCCCTTCCTCTCAATTTTGGCACTTAGGGATATTGGGCCTGAGGTGCAGAACCAGCAACAGAGCGTCTTTTCTTTTGTGCCTGCTTGGGGTGACTGTAAGAAATAGATTGAGAAAAACCATTAATGTACAAACTCACAAAAATACCAGAATGTTTTAAAAATCAACCAAGAGGACCAATTTAGTTCCCCTAATCAATGGCTTTTAAATGATACCAAACTTATTTTTATGTAAAGTTCCATTCAATAAAGAAAAAAAAAAAAGTTAAAGGCTTAACACCCTATCCCAAAGCAGAGTTTTAGCTCCTTGTATACAATAAAAACTAACCTAATAAACAAAAAAACCCTTTCCAAATTCTACATAAACTCTCTTAAATCTGGTTGTAATTACAAATGCTAACATCTTACTTTGAAAACATAAAAAAAAAATTGTAAAATGTAAAAAATGTCCATTTATAAATCTGCTTTAAAGATGTTATCATTTGTTTTAAAACTAATAGTTTTGAAGCCAAATTTAAATGAGTCTCATAAAATGCAATTCAAAAGAAATTAAAGTTTTTTTCATGAAAATGATGAATCCCCATCATCTGACACCTATCCCTAATTGGAATAATGCAATGTGGTACAAAGTTTAGAGTGTGACAGTTTCAAGTAAGAGTAGATGGCATCATCTTAAATGATAATACTGTTTGTCAACTAAAATCATTTAGGGACCACGCCTTTTTAGTGCTGTGTTTTGCATAAAAGACACTTTACATCATATACTGGTCTTTTAAATTTAATTAGCACAGCATGAAAAATAGGAGCACATTATTCATTCGCTGTGTGCTCTACTTGTACTGTATCTTAGAATAGGTATTTTTAATGGAATTCAGTAAAATTGCTTTATTAAAGTTACAAAGACTGTTACAGATCAGGGGGCTATTCTTTATGTATTTTTATATCAAAAAGCAATGCAGAATCCAGTCAATTCTTACCAGTAATGAAGGAGTGTTGATATCTATGTGCTCAAAGACTGTAAATTCCTTCTTTAATTTTACTGGTAGAAGCCAAGGCCTATGCAATTCGGCTTTCACCCAATAGCGCACACTGCCATGTCGGCCTTCGAATGAGGTAGCAAGTGGTCTGTGCAAAATATAAAGATGGATATATTAATCTTATACCTCTTTGTAAAAATTCAATAGATCAAAATAAACATGTCACCATGTTGTAGTGCCTATGAGGCATCACATATACAAATATGTCACCATGTTGTATTATCTGTGGACCAAAGAGGAACCACATATAGTTCTTAAAACTTTCCAATGGGATAAGTCACTGGGGAAAATCCTTTTATTTTCAAATAACTGTAAGAGTTAAATATAACAAAAATTTTTGTTTCTAAAACCAGAAGAATACAATTCCTTTAAACTACAGAGTCTACTTTTAATATTGGTGGCAAAATCATGAAAGTGAAATCAACTATTTTTGAAAAGGTAAAAGTTTTAATATAAAAATAAAGTCAAGAATGGCCCATTTCTATCTAAAAATCCTAGATCCCAATCAAACATTCAGAAAAGATTTCCCTGTACTTTTGTTAGCTAGGAATTAGAACCTCCTTTTAAAGCAACTAATTAAGTATAGCATAAAATGGTCTAGAATGTCACACAATTTTCTATTTCATAAATTCACAGAAAAGGAAAGGTACTTCTGCAGCACCTGTCCACTTATATTTTAACTCTCTTGTGGCTGTTTCCTAGCTTTATTTTCCAAGGTTCAAAAGAAAAACATTCCCATTAAGCCTATGTCAAGAGAGTCAGAACTCTTTTTCAACTTGGACAGATTGCAGGTTTTTGTTGTCCATAGGCGGTTTTAAGAAGCAGTCTGTCCGGTTGGAGGAATGTCCAGTTTTGTTGCTTGGAAGGCAGAGGGCTTAGATTAGCCTGGTAGAAGTGTCAGTATTTTATAATGATTATGGATTCTACAAAGAATTCCAATGTAGAATTGGTAAACACAGAATTATATACACTCAAGGCATGATAAACTGTTATATGAGCTAAGTTTATTCTATAGATCAATACAAATGCCAGCCTATAGGTTTTAGTATCTGCTAAAAGGCATTATG
Source organism: Meriones unguiculatus (assembly GCF_030254825.1). Taxonomy (NCBI): domain Eukaryota; kingdom Metazoa; phylum Chordata; class Mammalia; order Rodentia; family Muridae; genus Meriones; species Meriones unguiculatus. The sequence goes on along the minus strand of NC_083353.1, from coordinate 33,110,777 downwards.
AAAAATGTTTATATACTCTCTCCCAACGATCTGTTAAAATGCTAAGAATGCAGTATATTTCAAGCTTTCCCCTAAGTTAATGTGGCTCTGACAGACCCTTCCTTTTAAGTCTAGGTTATGGTATCTTATGTAATATCCCCAGTAGTTCTGTATACAACAACTACTAAGGAACAGGACTGTCCTTGAGTCTTTTCTTTACATTTTAATAGGAAAAAAAAAAGGAGAATTCTAACCCAGTGAGCTTTTTATAAAGCAAATAAGCAGCTATTTTATGGAAGGGTAAATATCGGATTAGCACCTACTGATTCACTAGTTCTAAATTATAATATGTCTTCAAACACTACTGCAGAATATTAACAACTGAGTATGCTTTCTGTAATTTTGCCACATTAGATTAAAAATAGCTCCTTCTATTCAATAGTTTTCCTCTATCAAGTTTCTGAAATGAAAGGGTTTTTTTTTTTGGCTAAAAATTTTTAAACTAAAAACTGGATTTTATAATAGAGTATCTAATTTTATAAGAGTAATTGACTGAGTGTTTGTAGACAATGCCTATTACTTAGAACACTTACGTCTGTGGAAGCTCGAAGCTAAATGCATATTCATGCCTTCCTGAATGAATAGTGTTGAAGCCTTCTTCGGAATTATCATCATCTAAAAAGAACAAAAAGAAAAAAAAAACTTTATTATTCTCAGGTGATTATCAAGGATGTCCTTCCTCCTTCCTTCCTTTCCCAGACAGGGTTTCTCTGTGTAGCCCTGGCTGTCTGTCCTGGAACTCACTTTGTAGACCAGGCTAGCCTTGAACACAGACTCCTCCTGCCTCTGCCTCCCGGGTGCTGGGCTAAAGGCCTGTGTCACCATGCAGGGCTTCAAGGATGTTTTTCATGCTCAAAACCACAAGCCTTCATCTTGGGGAATCTGCATTCTAATCCCAACCTCATTATTTGCTGTAGCTAAAATAAAAATCTCACTTTTCATCTTCCTCATCCCCCCAAATGGCGAAGATGAATAATTCACCTTTACAGGCTGAAGAAACTGATTCAAATAGTGAAAAAAAAAAAAAAAAACAACAAAAAACAAAACTGTATCAAGCACAGTATTGACCAAAAGGTTCAGGCACGAAACGACACTGTTACCTTGGTCACCAGTTGTTTACTTAAGTGTGCATAAAGTAAAAATTGTTTTAACTTTTTGAAACCGCCAGTTTTGGGGGAATATTGACCTTCTGGAGGAGACTCTTCATGTCGGGCCCCTGGGACCCGAGGCTAGCCAGAGTTGGGGGAAGGGGGTGCTTGTAGTGTTTCAAAGCTAAGTACAGTCTCCCCAGGCAACATCCAACACTCAGCCGCTCTCGGTAGCAGCTAGAACCCGACGTCGTAAGTTTAATTACAAAGGACTGAGTTGAAAGGTGCCTTTTTACAAAGAAACATTTTGTTCCACATCCTGAAGACGTGCAGCCTAACTGGGTAGTTTCCACGCTGGGGGGTGGGGAGGCAGATGCTTTCGTCTCACAACCAGTTTCTTCTGGTGGAGTTCATTCGTGCGTGTGTGTGTCGTGAAAGCGGTTTATTAAGGCTGTGGGTCAAAAGGCCCCTATGGCCAAGGCTCGGCGCCGCGTCACCCACGCTTCACCCAAGTGCTGGGACTCGTTAGGAAGCGGCTTTCGGGGCCAAGCTCCGGCGGGCCGCCTGTGGCTCGCGGCGGGCATCCGGGCGCGGGGCCGGGGACTGCGCGGGGCCTGTGCCCGCCCCGGGCCGCCTTTTGTGCCAGCTCAGCAGTCTCACCGACGCGAGCCGCCGCGCCGCGCCGCGGTAAACAGGCGCCTGGCTGTCAATCAAGAGCCGGGCTGGAGCAGGAGAGGACCGGCCTAAACCGGCGCGAGCGGCTCCCAGCCGGCCCGGCCGCGCGCGCCCGCCCGCCCGCGCGCCCCGCTATACGTACGGCATAGGTGGCCCGCGCCCGCGCCGCCGAGCCTGCTGGGCCGGGGGCGGGGCCCGGCCGCGCTTCCGCCCCGCGCCCCGCCCCCCGCCCGGCGGCCGGTTCCAGCTGGCTCAAGCCACCCCGCACCTCTCCGGCCGGCGGCCGCGGCGCGGGGGGAACAATGGGCGCGGCCGGGCGCGCGCGGGCCGGCGGCACCTGCGGGGGGCCCGGGCGGGGGCGGCCCGCGGGCGCGAGCCGGACCGGCGCACGCCGGTTCCCAGCCTCGCCCCAGCCGGCGCGAGCCGGCTCGCCCGCCCGCCCAATCCCAGCCGGGCCTGGCATCGCCCTAGCAACAGGCTAACCCACGCGGCCCCGCCCCTCGGCGCCCGCGCCGGGCGCTCCGCCACCGCGGCCGAGCTCGGGGAAGTCATTGAAACGGCCCGCGGGCTCGTCCACGCCGGTCCCGGCCCCGGCCCCGGCCCCCGGCCCGCGCCCCCGAGGAAAAGCCTTTGTCCTCCCAGCTGACGGGGGCTGCGGCGTCCGCTCCAGCCGCAAACCCTGCCTCCCCCCAAACGAGCCTGTCACTAGGCACCGCGCGGCCCCTCGGCGTGGACGCCGGGGAAGGTCAACCGGGGAACCATCTTAGCCTGGAACACCTCGGGGTGGCTGCGAGAGCCCCAGGACCGTACAGGAATTCCGTGCAACTTAAAGCACCCTCCACGTCTCAGTTGCCTTAAGTTCAATTAACGTCTCCCCAGGAGGTACGTTTAGATATTAAAATAAAAAGGAAAGCACGCCACTATCTGAAAAGCCGCCAGCATTTGCACTAGAATACTGCATTAGGAAGGAGAAGCACAAATTACATAACCAGTTTTAACAGTATATTCTTCTTGGACTAGGAATTAAGTCATCGCCACCACCTGACGCGTGTAACCAATCTGCTGTGAGCTGAACAAGCGCCCCTCCTCACCATCCCCCAGAACTGGTCCGAAACAGGATTGAACCGCTTCTAACAAAGGGTGGAAACTTAGAAAAACAAGCTTGGAGTCGCCTATATTTCCACATTGTAGCCACTGGAACAACAGATCACAAACCTCAGGACCCCTTCTCCCCTTGACAATGCCTTTCTTCCTCTTGTACCCCCAAACCAAATCCGATGTGCCCTATACTTTACAATTCCATCTGTCTGCCATGGGTTTCATTGAATCCACGTTCCAAAGTTAGACATGATGCTCCCACAAGAAAATTACTAACCCCGAATGGCTTCTCAAACTGACTTAATAGTTTGCGTAATAATAAATATTATCCTTTAAAATAAATGATGCTTGATGTACATTTTAAAAGGAATGGGGAGAAATGGGGGAAAACACGTGGGGGTGTTGATGCCATATGTCAAATTAAGCCATGGAAGCCCTTTATCAAAGAACAATAATCAAGTCTTTAAAGTCTTTTGCATGTGAGTATCAAAAAAATCAGATACATCTAGCAACCTTCTTAAAATGTCAATACCGTTCTTTATTGGAGCTCATTTTTGGATCTAAGATGGTAAAATAAAAGGAGAAATCCCATATTGGACTGCAGCTTTTGCAGATGAATTTGAAAGTACAGTGAAACGACGGAGTCAGATTTAAGCACTTTCTAAGGTGCGAGCGGCGGATGTGAAGCCGGTTATAGATGGAGTTAGTGCGGTTTGCAGTCACTTTGCAGACGCCTGCATGCATTACGCCTAACACGCTTGAACGTCAAGGCGAATACAGCTTCCAAGTTTGCTAACCTCCATCGAACCGCCGATTAGAATGCGTTAATGAGATTAAAGTTCCCATCCAGTAAGTCGAATGTAGTGACTAATTAAAAAACTTACCTCTTTCGTGCCCAATGAGGATGTCTTTATGGTTGAAATATTCTACTTCTTCAGTGTAATTCTGTGTATAGGCAGTATTGGAGCCGGCGTTTCTAGATTCAGTCCAGCGTACTTTCGCATGTCCTCTTGCATGAATTTTAAGAGATTTTACTCTGATTTCCCCAGTAACTTCTAAATTCACCCTTCCTGAGACAGTGTCCCCGCTGGAATACACGGGGACATTGCTGTCATTAAGACAGTCAAAGCTTATTGTCAAACTCTTCACCTTTCCCAGCACCATGATTATAACAAAATCTATAAAAATATAATGTAAGACCAAAAAAAAAAAGTCAAGATCACATATAAAATATGATCTTCACTTAACACTGACCGGTATCTTTGCCGTGCAAAAAGAAAAAACTCTTGCAGGCAGGATCAGTGATTGTCTACAAATAGTTCATTGAGATTTCTTAAAAAGTCAGGGCAGCAAGGAAGCTGCTGCTCCACGCTCCTGCTCGTCTCAGTGGTCTCCTTACAAAGACGGGCGGCTGGAGGCTGCCAGCTCACTTTAAGAGCAGCTTTGTGAAAAACAACCCCGGTGCGCAGGCGCAGGACGCGCTGCGGCCGGCCTCCCTGCGCGCCCCCGCCGCCGCGCGCTCCCCGCCGCCGCGCGCTCCCGGTGCAGAGGTGCGGACCGGCGCCGCACGCGCTCCCCGCGCAGCCGGGCGCGGACCGGGGGCGCGAGCCCCGCAGGCACCCCGGGAGGGGGACGTGCGGCTGGTGGCCCGAGTCTGAGCCGATGGATTTCCAAAGGAGACTCTCGTAGTAAAAAGCAGACAAATACCGTCCGTAGAAGAAAGCGTTGTTGGCTTGAACAGGAACAACAAAAGCAAGCCGCGCTCTGTGGGCTGGGTGGCCGTGGACTAAGCCCAGGCCCGAGGAGCCTGCAACAATGCTCCCGGCAGCCCTGTCCTCTGCTGCCTTCCCAGACCAACCAATTTGTGTGTGTGTAGGCCTGACCACTTCCTCGAAGGGAGAAAAAGTCCTTTTTCAAGACACCACCTACTGCTCCATTTGCAGGGAATGACGCGATTACCACTCCTGTATCCACGGGAGTAGGAATAGAGCTCACACCCCAAATTACCGCCCCGCAAGAGGCCGCCTGAACATAGTGATTTAGCTGACACTGTTTAAAAAAAGTCCTAGTTAGTAAGGCACGTACAGTGGGTTTTGGTCTTTAAGTATGATTTATTATGGAAGTGAGGCTTAATTTTGGTAAGCCTTACTTCTAATTCAACATGCTAATTGCTATGCTACGTCTTAAAGACAGGTACATTTCTCCTGGTGCTCTGATTAAAAAACAAGGCAGCGAGTTTCGAACATCACCAGGATTCAGAGGGTGATGGCATAAACAAAGATCATTAACAATCAACAGAACCTCTTGTTACAGGACTATGCGAAATAAAACCCCGTACTACGCATAACCCAAAACGGGGGAGGTTGTCCACAGTTAAACACTTCACCTTCCTTTTGCATGGTAAGTCTGGATAGCTCAAATCACAACAAGCTCAACACATTCATCTTTATGCTTGCTTTATTTAAAAAAAATAAATTTTTATTCAGTTGAACTTACGTTGGCAAAGCATCTCGAACTAAAAAAATATAGAATATAACTATGTCAAGAATAATTACTGGGCAAGCCATTTATCTGAAGAATTTCGCTTGTCACGCATAAAATCTCGCATTTGAAGGGGGCCCGGTAAATTTTCTTCTCTCGATTGACACCTGGTGGGTAATCTAGGTAAAGCACCTAACCTTTGGGGTAAGCGTTGGTAACAAATACTGCTGGTGCTTTTCTCCCCCTAGTGGTAACAGCAAAGAATTTGCTAAAATGTCCAGCTTAGTTCAGTATAAGGTGGATGATATGCATTAGGCATTCACATATCCTAGAGCAAGGAGTGGAGCTGTGGGTGGTTGTGAACCTGACAGTGGGGGTACTGTGAACTGAACTTGGGTGATCAGGGAGAGCAGCAAACATTCTTAACTGTTGAGTCAGTTCTCCAGCTCCAGTACATACAATTGTTTTTGAGACAGGGTTTCCTGTGTAGCTTTGGCTGTCCTGGTCCAGGCTGGCCTCGAACTCACAGCAGTTCTCCTGCCTCTGCCTCCCTGAGTGCTGAGATTACAGGTGAGTGCCACCAAGCCTGGCACAAATTCTATACCAAACTTACATTAAAAATTATTTGGAGAGCCTGGAGAGATGGCTCAGAGGTTAGGAGGGCTGGTTGCTCTTCCAGAGGTCCTGATTCAATTTCCGGCAGCTACATGGTGGCTCATGACCATCTATAATGAGATCTGGTGCCCTCTTCTGGTATACAGGCGCACACGCAGGCAAAACAGTGTCTACATAATAAAAAAACAAACAAATAAATCTTTATAGTATTTATTTGTAGAGGAATTTTAATCCAGCAACATGGCGACTTTGGCCCACGTTGGCAGCTGGAGACAGTGAGCCTCCAAGAAAATTAAATCAGGAGAATAAAAGTTACCTTTGCATTTACTGAAGGCTAGCAGAGAACTGAGGTTTTGGTAAAATCTCTCTAGTTTAAATAAAAGCATACCTGAAAAATTAAGAATCCGTATTTAAGTACATGGGAACTGCACTTAGTGGGAAGGACCCTGGTATCACTCGTCGTCTGCTAAGTTTCTAATAGAATAACCACCCACATCCCAGTGGAGTTCACTCTTTATTTGATCCTCTGAAGATCTTTTGCTTCATTGTATTTGTTTTGCCATTTTTCTAAAGTGACTTCTCAAACACTTTAGTAACGGGCAAATTATAAAACCTTACCCACTATAATTTTTACCTATGTTTAATTGATTTAGACTTGGTGTCCTTTTCCAATTTAGAGTTTGTCACCTACTATACCTCATGTGTCTTAACAAATATATTTTATTCATTTTGCTTTTTCCTCCTATTTATTCAAACCACAAAACCACGAGAAACAAACAACAAAAAAAATCTGGAACCTCTAAATAAGTGTTCATAATTCCATTTCTAAAATAAATGTTATGGTTAGACCAAAATTTGAATGTCATTTCTCCTGACGTTCATGAATAACTTTTCATTTAGAGACTCAAGCTGTCTCCCCTGGAGAGCTGGGGTGCGGGCTGTGGCTTGCTATCTGGGCTTCTCTGTTGCTTCCCTGGGCCAGCATTGCATTGTGCTTTAGATTTCAGTTATTCCTCTTTACACCCAGGCTCTTTCCTACTGCAGCCCAGCCTACATCTCCTATGCTTTCTCCTCCTACGCATCCGCGAAGTTCTTTCTCCTGTCAAGGACATCTTCTGCCCCCTTTGCTGGCTTGCCTTGTTGCCAGTGTGTAGTGTAGTCTGATTTCTGTGCCCAGCTCCCCGCTCTCCTGTGCCACCTCTTTCCCACCCCTCTAGTCCTTACAGCTGAGTCAGCTGCACAAAATCCAGCAGACTAAGCAGCCGCCAGCTGCCCTTGCAGAGATTCCTCAGTACTTAAGCATCGGTTTATTTTCATTATAGTTATTTCACACATTTATAAATTGAAATCCTACCTTGATGTATAAATAATTGAGTTCAAATCTCAAGAATTCTGCAAATCTGGATATGTCAAATGTACTTGTATGTGTGAAGATTTTTTAAAATTTTGTATCAAAGCACTTACATAAACAAACATAACACAATCAGTTTTAACTAAAACTTTGAATGTTTTAATGTGAGAACAACATACCACTCTAAAGACTTGTTTCTTCAAAAACGATACAAAACCCATGTTTAATCTTAGCCACCAGCAGGTCTGTGCTGACAGAACAAAGATTTTTCTTTTCTTTCTTTTTCTTTTTCTTTTTTTTTTCTTTTGTCTTTGATTCTGATTTTAAGTATCTCTGACTTAATCCTTTAACATCCCAAGACTTCAACAAATTGATATGGAAACCAAAAGGAAGATATTTTTTCAACAATATTAGAAAAATTAGAAGATTTGTTTCATATGTTTGAGTTAATTAATACGTTTTCCATATGAAATATAAATTTGAATATGTTATGGATTTTGTGCCAAAATTCAGTTCTTTATTTGTTCTGTTTTTCTCATTTAAAATCTAGTATAGTTTGTGCTATGAGAATGCAATTTAATTTGTTAATTTGATTTCTTCACTAAAATAAACATTCCCATAATTCTGCTCTCCATGGAGAGTCCACTTCTCACACCCTGGGAGATTTCATCCACACCCACTAAAAAGCTCGGCCTCGAAAGCTGAGGGAGGCTGCCTGTCACACAGAACCTCATTTATTCTGTGGGCTCCAGTGGCAGCGGGGTTAGAAACTCTTCATTTCTTTTCTGCACTGTTTTCAGTCTTACCTTTTCTTTCTTTGTTTGCTGTTTTTGAGAAGGATTGTCAGACTGGCTTCAGAATCACAATTCCCCTGCCTGACCCTCAGAGAACCTGGCTTTCCAGTCTCAGGCCCTGCCTGTCTTGTGACTTTTTATTTGGTACAACATTGTATTCAGAATGAAAAACTCATATATAGGGCTGGAGAGGTGGCTCAGAGGTTAAGAGCTATTTGGCTGTTCTTTCAAATAGTCCTGAGTTCAATTCCCAGCAACCACATCTAATCATAACCATATATAATGAGATCTGGTGCCCTCTTCTGGCATACAGGGCCACATGCAGGCAGAATATTGTAGAAATGATAAATAAATATATTTTTTAAAAAGAAAAAGAAAAAACTTCATATATACTTTGAGATAGTGTAATTTAAAGGCGAAGGTCACCAAGAGGAATTAGTTCCTAGTTTTATATAACAACTTCACATTTTGCTGAATGAAAATTTGTATTAGGAGACTGTCACCCTTCTAGTCACCTACTTTTATCTCTGTTGATAATGAGGCTTATTAGGAATGATGTAGCAAGCCAGGCATGGCTGATGCATGCTTGTAATTTCAGATTTGGGGAGGTAGAGACAGAACAATTAGGAATTCAAGACCAGCCTTGGCTACCTGAGGTCCTGTAAAACAAACAAACAAGTGAACAATAAGGCAGACAAACAAAACATCAGTAAGTAATTTAACAGAACCCAGAATTTACCTGTGGCCACAGCCTTCTCTGTGTGCTGAGTGGAGGTTTCCAGCCTAAGGTTAGTTTTACTTACTATTGTTAACCGTCTTTATTTGCTATAATTGAACATTTGTGAGAGAAGATTTTTACTTTATTTTTTTTTTCAGTTGATTTTTCCTGTTGCTGTTGTTCCTCTTTTGGGAGAATTTCACTTGAGTAGCTATGATAAAAACAAAAAAGCTGAAAGGTGAGGCAATTTAGGTTTAAAAGTTGGTTGAGGACATGTTACTTTCAGAATCCTAAGCTTTTGACTTGACTTTTTATTTCAGGGTCAGGAAACAGATGGTAGCTCAAGTTGTGAAATAGCACATTTCATCTATGGCCTCATAAATTCTCCCGCATAATTGGCACTTGGATTTATGTTTATTGTTTTTGTAACATAAACCTTTAAATTCTTCTCAACTGTGTAAACCAACAGATTGTACTGGAGAGAAGATGCAACAAAAATTCCTACTTGGGATTAACCTGGCCACCTTATGGTCGTGTGTGCATTTGACTTTAGAGAGTCTGTTAGATTTAACGCTTTATCATTTCGGACATTGAAACACACGTGTCCGGCTATCCACTTGTTTCTGGGACAGCAGCCAGCGGCCCATTTTTAGAAATTAAGGATTTGTGCTGGTTGGCTTTTGTCAACTTCACACCAATCTAGACATATTTAGGCAGTTAAGAAAATGCCTCCATAAGGCTGGCCTATAGACAAGTTTGTAGGACATTTTTAAAAACTAATTGTTTATGTGGGAGCCCCAGCTCATGGGGGAGGCAGGTTACCTCCCTTCAGAAACTTTAACTCCTTTTTAAAATTTTTAGTTTTTTATATGTATTTGGTAGTTTTGCTGTATGTCTGTGTATCACAGGTGTGCCTGATGCCTGTGGAGGCAGAAGAGGGCATTGGATCCCCTGGAACTAGGGTTACTGAAGTTGGTGACCCAACATGAAGATGCTGGGAATCAAACTCAGGCCTTTTGGAGAGCAACCAGTGCTCTTAATCACTGAGCCATTTTCTCTACTGTCTTCTCTCTGGACTCCATTTTCTGTTACCCACATAGCCCTGGGTGCCAGGCCAGCCACCAGAGCACAGTTGACCTGCTAGAAACCAGGGACTCCCCCTCTCCCAGAAGCTTTCAAACATCCGTAGCTCCTCAGTTAGAGGTGGCAGTGAGGGAGGGAGAGAGGGTGGAGGCTAGGCAGGAGTTCAAAAATCTCCTTTTGTTGTTTTTCTTTTTAAATTAGGGTTTCTCTATGTAGCCTTGGCTGTTCTGGATTTGCTTTGCAGACCAGCCTGGCCTCAAACTCACAGAGATGCATCTGCCTCTGTCTCTCATAGTGCTGGGAATACAGGTGTGTGCCACTGTCCATGCTAGAATGTTGACTGGCTTGACCCTCTGCAGGCCAGAGCTGCTGTGAGTTTGTAAATCCTGTCATGTCCACAAGATTTGATTTTCCTAAGTCCTCCCCAAACTCTGGTTCTTACAATCTTTCTTTCCCCCTTTCGATAATTTTTTTCTGAGCCTCTGGGGAGGTGTTGTTTAGCTCGTTTGTGGCTGTGTTCCACTTGTACTTATTCTCAGCACTTTGACCAGTTGTGAGTTTCTGCATTAACTACTATCAGCTGCACAAAGCAACATCAAATCTGGGATTAGTTGTGCATGTAGGCATAAGGTTATGGTATGATTCAGATTTCTGTACCCCCTATGTCTGGTTGAAGCCCTTGTTCTGAGAATCTCCTCTCTTGGTATTGTTTAAACATTGCTCCCCAATTGTGGCCCTGATATGCCAATAAAGCAGTCAACAGCCAATCACTCATTAGGGGAGAGAATTGGGCTGTACTTCCTGCCAACTATGGAAGGAGGGGTTGGAAGAGGAAGTAGGGAATTCAGCCATTCGAGAGGTGCAAGAGAGATCATGAGAAGGAGCTGGAGCAGGAAAGCTACAAAGTGCAAGTATCTATGAGATGTACCCTGGGAGAAAACCAGATTAGCTTAGAGGGTTAAGAATAGAGTAATAATTGCTCAGTTATTGTGTTGTAAAGCTTCTTATTACACAAATATAATAGAGTCTCAATTATTTGTGTGATAACTGGGTTGAAAGAAAACAAGAGAAACAAACACAGCTGTATAAAAATCACCTTAACAGGTGCATGTCTTTAGTGCCACCCTTAATCACAGAGTGGTAGCACAGGGTAGTTCAGGGCTTCCCTGGTGTTCAGATCAAGTTTCAGGACCACACAGAGAAACCCTGCCTCCAAACAAACAAACAAAACAAAACAAATAAATAAATAAATCAAGATCTGAGAAGTGTGCTAAACTGTGGGTAGAGAAGTGCATTTAGGGCAGTTTGAGCTTATGCCCATTTAATGGGATGATAGTAGTTCATTTCTGGAGACCGTGAGCTCCCCAGCCACTTAGAGGACCACCCATTTGTTTTGTGCTATGGAGTGGTCACCCTCATAGTGTGCCACTATTATGCCGATGAGGCTGTCTTGCCACTGTACTTTGATCATATTCTCCACACTATTGAAAGAAGAAACCAAACTGAAGCCTTTTTGAATAAAGCTTCCATTCTAAGTAAGAGTCAAGTAAAGTTTAAGTCTCCATGACCTACCTGGGCAAGTGACCTCTTGCTTGGCAGAAAGAGACATGTACATGGGTAACTGACATCCTGGCTGAGACATGGGTGCTAGGCAAGGCGCCCCGACCCCACAGAGGAATAACCTAACCAGTAGGAGTACTAAAGACATGTTCCTAAGGAAGTCCCCTTCCCTAAACTTGGTACAGATGTTTGTAGATTTCTGTCTTGAAGACTCTGTACCATTCTGCCTCTAGCCTGCTGGTCAGCCCCTAAGTCTGCTCGGAGGCCCTGATCCATCAGTAACAGCTTCAATCCAATAAATTTTGTCATCTGCTTAAACACGTTCAAAGACACACTCAGCTCCCGAGTCTGTGATGTTGTCCCTGACTGCTCAGGTTTTCGCTGCCTGATTCAATAAAGGTCTTGTTTTGCTGGACTCTTGTGACTGCTTGGGTTGTTTTGGATTTTTCTACCCTAACACTATCACCTTCTGAGGTCCATTACCAGTTTCCTGCTTATTCCTCTCTATCCCGCAAATCGTACATACCTTTTTTTCTTTTAAATCTAGATTTTGTGTAAAAAACAAACAAACAATATACTTATCTATCCAAGTCTGGCTTATTGCTACTTACTTCCATCCATTTTCGATAAATGACAATTTATCCAAACCAAAGCATACCAAAGCACAGCTCAACACCAATGCTGAACTGTTTTTCAGTAAAAGGCCTTTGTATATAAGCATAATTGGGATGATTTAAAAAAAAACAAACAAACATTTCTCATTAAGACTTTTTGAAAGACCTGTGTTACTACAGTTGGTGTTAAAAGACACTTGATAAATTAAGCCTCATAGATTCTTGAACTACGATTTAAACAGCAACAACAACAACAAAAATGAGATTATGGCTTAGATACAAAGATGATTTTGAGCATCCCCAGTGGCTGGCAGGCACAGTGATTGTCTCCTGATTTTGAGCATCCCCAGTGGCTGGCAGGCACAGTGATTGTCTCCTGAAGCAGTGCCGTCTCTCCACTGCATTCTTTCTTAGTGACTCTTGTGAAGGGCTCAATAATGCACCAGGTTAATTAGAGATTAAGTAATTTTACCTTACATTAATCATCCTCCTGTCAGAATAAATTAACCTCTCTAGCTCCCATTTTCTGGAATTCCCAGTTTCCATAGACACCATTCTTGAGGCATTTGATAGCCTCAAAAAATTTAAAACTCATTTGAACTTTGAAATGCCAATTATTAATAGGATTATTAAACTTAATCACAGAGATTTTTCTCAGATCATGGAAGATAAGGCTAATTCTGGCTCCTACTCCCTGACTGATCTTGAAACTTAGTTATCTCTCTCTCTCTTTCTCTCTCTCTCTTTTCTCTGTGTAGACAAGATTTCTCTGTGTAGCCTTGGCTCTCCTGGATTCACTCTGTAGACCAGGCTGGCCTTGAACTCACAGAGATCTGCCTGCTTCTGCCTCCCTGAGTGCTGGGATCAAAGGCTTGTGCCACTGCCCAGGGCCCTCCTTGATTTCTTGCTGTATAATGGAAGTTAACTATAGAAAGAAAGTGTAGCAGACTCATAGTGGCCTCTGACTGCTGTTGGAGTCCTTGGCCTCATTTTTGTAGGTATTGTGTTGAAATAGGAGACATGGAAGAATTTACCTTCTGCTGTGCTCTGTGTTCCTAATCCCCCGCATCCTTTTCCTAGCTCCTTCTGTATTCTTCACAGACAGGGGAAGGTGTGAGGTGGGCTCTGACCACTATCAGCACCACGGTTTTGTAAGTGGCTGAGGGAGAAGATGACTGTGTCAATGCCTCAAGGAATAGAAATTAAGTAGGTTTCACGATGGAGATTCAGAAGACTCAAGTACATACACTAAAAAGCAAATTGATTAATGCTATTACTTCATTTGTAATTTGCAAGGCAAAATAATGTGGTGGGTCTCATCAGAGCTAATTTGGGGAATAGTCAAACACTTGGCTTTAATCAGAAAGGCAAGAGAATACATTCAGAACTAGATTCTAATGGGCAGGATTTGTTTTTCCTTTTTATTTTGAATTTGAGCCAAAAATCTTTAATTTTGACTTGTTCTTAAAAGTTTCTCCAAATTTGGACAGAGCCATTGGCCTATTTGGTGATGAATGTCACTTAGCATTAAATTTGGATTATTGGTACTCAGAACTCAGTATTTACCAACATGGAGAGGATCTGCGTGAACAGGGCTGTGTGTGGAGGCAGGCGTGTGCCTAAGGAGTCAGTGGGCACATCCTTCATGAGTTTCTCTTGACAAACAACATACATATTTTGAAAACATACTTGATATGCTGCCTGGGCACAGATCGCTACAGTTCTTTACAACCTGTAAAGACAAATTGCTCTTCAAGGTACAGCCTTTGTGTCGTTCTGTAGAGTTGGTAAGCAGTTTTGAAGACAGAATTGAGGGCAAGGCTAAGAAGTTGTGTGATATTTGTGAGGAGAATGGAATGTGAGATTTTTGGGCATTCAAGAAGATACCATTTTTCTGTACTTCATTTATTTGGTTATTGACTTTTTGAGCCAAGGCCTTGCCATGTAGCTCAGGCAGTCCCAGGGCTCAGAATCCCCTTGCCTTGTGCAACCACAGCCAGTCAGGGGCCTTTCTATATGGACGAAATGGACATCACTTCTTGGCTAAGGAACTACTTTGAAAGCCCAAAATGCCAGATGATCAGTTTTCAAAATGAATCTTCAAGACCAGTGGTTGAGCCACATGTTTCGCAGTAGTGCAGACACGTGGGCAGGACGCCTCCAGGGTCTGCGACCCTCCGTGCCCATCCGTCCTTCCCACAGCCACTTGCTACTGCTTTCCTAGGTGTTTGCCCGCAGTCTCTACGCAAATAGAGTATGATTGCCAACAATTTTTCAGCTCTACCTTATTGTGACACTGAATTTAGCCCATTATGTGTGCCATCTTTACCTTAAAAATTTCACTATACTATATATTTTAATTGTTTCTAGTTGTCAGTTAATAATTGCACATGTTTACAGGATACCTTGTGGATTTTCAATAAGTATTAAATGTGTACTAATTATATCATGGCAATTAGCATTCTGATTTCTTTATCATTTCTTTGTATTTGGCTTTTCAAGCTATATGTTTGGCTATCTTTTATATTATTTCTAATTCTAATGCTAAAGGCTGGGTACTTTATACAGGAAAGAAGTTTATTTCTTATTCTTTATTAGCACCTCATTCTGTCCTGTTTTACTAATATGCCACAATGAGTGTAAACTCTTTTGCTATTTATGATGATAATCCTTTTATGAATAAACTGGGGCAAATAACTCGCAGAAAGATGCATGTCACCATTTTGAAAGTCATGGCCACCTCCCCTTATAAAGAATTGTACAGTTGTAAACCCCAATACGAGTAAATGAAAGAGCCTGACTTCAACAATGTCTATTGCCAAGCTTTCCCATTCCCTCAGTCTGATTATGACAAATGACTTCTTTCCCCCTTTCCTTCCACCCTTCTTTCTGTCTGTCCTCCATCCTCTCTTTTCCTGCCCCTCATTCATTCTTCCTCTCTCCTTGTTTCATTTCAAGCTTTTTGAAACTATCTCAAATACGTGGAAAAGTCACAATCACGTGAAACCACGCCCCGCTTCACCCATTTTCGAATAACTTGTTTGTACTCCGGAATATGTCAGGTTACGTATCTTACACGACGTTTCTTACATAACGGCAACGAAGTGTCTGTGGCAGTTGATATGGCCTCCAGGGGCTCATATGTGAATGTTTAGGGAGTGGCATGAGCAGATGCGACTTTGTTGGAGTCGGCGCGGTCTTGGTGGAGGAAGTGTGTCACAGGAGGCGGGCTTGGAGGCTTCACAAGCCCAACACA
This sequence comes from Meriones unguiculatus, assembly GCF_030254825.1. Classification (NCBI taxonomy): domain Eukaryota; kingdom Metazoa; phylum Chordata; class Mammalia; order Rodentia; family Muridae; genus Meriones; species Meriones unguiculatus. The sequence continues at coordinate 33,095,405 of NC_083353.1, read as the reverse complement.
GGCCCAGTGTCTCTCCCTTCCTGCCGCCAGCTGATCCAAATGTAGGCTCCTCCTCCAGCACCACGTAACCACGTCTGCCTACATGCCACTATGCTCCCCACCATGACAATGAGGCACTAAACCCCCAAACTTGTAAGCCAACCACAATTAAATGTATTTTTTTTTAAATAGGAGTTTCTGTGGTCATGTTGTCTCTTCACAGCAATATAAATTCTAAGACAGCATCCGTATCAGGGAATTAGCTTTGAACTCTGAAGCTGCTATACCTATTCCTCAGGCTCCATTGACATGCTAGTTGTTCCTAATCTGTGGCTCAAGTCCCCGCAGTGACTCAGACAAATTCAAGTCTGAAACGATTCCCTCTGCTTTCCTTCATGTTTCCAACTCAACTCAGATTGTGTACTGGGCAGGAAATAGGTAGAACGGATGCTGTTCTCATGACAAACCACTATTGTTATAGTTTTCAAAAACTCTTACTTACGTTTCTTATATCTTCTTCTCTCTACACCACTCCAGTGCCTTTCAACATCCCAACACCAGGTAGGAGACAGAAAGGGTTAGTGTGTGTGGGGGGGAGGAGGCAATTCTTTCTTAGCTGCTTCTTGCTGGTTAAGGCCGTTGGGTTCCTTGGAGCCAGTCCAGTCCTCATTTCAGAAGATTTCCAACTTCTTGTTTCACAACAGCAACTAGGAACAGCGAGAGAAAACCAGGAGCCACCTTGTTCTTTCTCTTCTCACACTTTCTGGGATCTGGCATTTATTCTCTCTCCAGAAACCTCAGATTTAAACTATCTACAAATGGCAAGGAGCATCTTTCAGAGCCCACATGAGGCAAATAGTCTGCTGCTGTGAAGTATCTGAATCAGTCCCACATCTCCTACCTGGGACCAAAACTAACCATGTTTATATTCACAACAAATTATGAGTAGTTCTGGTTTTGATTAATCTCACTGCTGACAGCATCCATTGCACTCATTTGATTCAAGTGGTGACCATCAGGATTCTCTGCTGCAAGTTAATTTTTGTGTGTGTGATTAGTATTTTTTTTTTGCATGTTAATCTAAAATTCTGTAAATATCTCTTTTGATATGAAAAATTTATTTTTATGAACTGTTTCCTTTAGTAATATCACCATAAACTAACAAATCTTTGCTAGATTTAGTACGTCGTGACTTGCTTTGATAACTGCTTTGATAGTATCTGTCAAACTATCGCTGTTTGTCTCAGATTTGGTCAGCGGAACTTTTTCAAGCTGTCTCCAGTGCTTTGACTCATCTCCAGCATTCTGTGAGGACATTATGGTTTGGTTTTCTGATTAACAGGCATAGTCCAGTTTTGTACTTTCCTATCTTGGGTGTAGAATGAACCTTTCTTTGAAGATTCTCTTGTGAACAGCAATATGCAGGGTCCACAGACAGCAGTATGCATGATCCAGGTTCTGAGCATCCTTGACTACTGGGAAGTATCTGTTCCTGGCTCACTTGCTAAGAAAAACCATATTTGCGTAAGTATTCTTTTGTTTTCATATAATGTCATAAATTAATACCTGTACTGCATCTGCACTGAACTCATTTCCCTCATTTTCTTATTTCTCTTTCCTCTGACAGTGAAAATCCTGATTTTATATTATCCCTAAGGTTTTACTTTTGCTGTGGTGGCACACACCTTTAATCCCAGCACTTGGAAGGCAGAGCCAGGCAGATCTCTGTGAGTTTGAGGCCAGCCTGATCTACAAATTGAGTACAGGACAGCCAGGGCTACACAGAGAAACCCTGTTTTGGAAAAACAAAAAGAAAAAAAAGATATTTACTTATCTGATAAATTTCTCTCTTTTAATCTGTTTCATGTAATTTTTACATGCCAAAGGCTTGGTACTTTATAAAGGAAAGAACTTTATTTAGTTCTTAGTTTTGGTGGGCCCATCTGCTCACTCTCTTACAAGGGCCTTCTTATGGCTGACCCAACATGGTCGATGGCATTGTGATAGGAGTTCATGAGAAGACAGAAAGCAAAGCTTGGTGCAGTGGCGCACCCCCGCTAATCCCAGAACCGGAGAAGGCAGAGGCAGGCGGATCTCTATGAGTTTGAGGCCAGCCTGGTCTATAAAGTGAGTCCAGGACAGCCAACAATACACAGAGAAACACTGTCTTGAAAAATGAAAACAAAACAAAAACAAAAAACAAAAAAACAAAAAAAAAAGTAAGAAAGAAAGCAAGAGGCTGGTGTGTGAGTGAGGCAGGGTGAGGCAGGCTTTTGGGGGAAAAGGCACACTCCAGTATTATAAACTGTTCTTTTTAGGAATGATCTTGTCTCATGAAATCTGACTCATTCCCATGAGATAGCATGAATTTTTTGATGTAGGTAAAGACCCTTAACCTAGTACTCTTCTATTAGATCTTTTTTTTCTTATCTTTTTTTATTTTTTATATTAATCACAGATTATTTACTTTGTATCCCAGCCGTAGCCCCCTCCCTTCTTCCTTCCCAATCCCACCCTTCGTCCCTCATCTTCTCCCTGCCCCTTTCCAAGTCCACTAATAGAGGAGGACTTCCTCCCCTTCCATCTGACCCTAGCTTATGAAGTTTGTTCAGGCCTGGCTGCAATGTCCTCTTCTGTGGCCTAGCAAGGCTGCTCCTCCCTTGGGAGGTTGAAGAGCTTGCCATTGAGTTTATGTCAGGAATGGTCCCTGTTCCCCTCATTAGAGAACCCATTTCTATTAGATCTTAACACCTACATTTCCTGCCGGCTCAGCCCACTGGCAGACTGGGGATCAACCTTCTCCCACTTTGGGAGGAATGCAACAGATCTCCCATTATTCTACAAAATCTCAAATACTTTATCTTGTCCTCTTAGGCTGGGCACTTGGGTTTTATAGCAAACAATGGTCAACCTATTCTTTTGAGAAATTTTCATTTATCATAAGGGCTTTATGGGTTGCTGGCAAAATCCCGACAAAAGCAACCTAAGAAAGAAAGGGTGTATCTTGGCTCTCAGGTCTAGGGCATATTCCTGTCGTGCCCAGAAGACCCTGATTTGAAGTAGTCCTCTGGCTCTTCTAATCTTCTGCCCACTGGTCAGCGCTGCTCCCTGAGTCTTGGAGTAAAATGGATATTTACTTACTTTATGCACTTTGACCAGTTGTGTTTCTCTAATAGCCTCTGTTGTTGCAAAAAAAGAAGATTCTCTAATGAGGGTCGAAAGCAGCACTTACGATATAAGTATTTGGAAGGCAACTGTGTATGTGTATTATATTATATAATATATATGTGTATTATATATATAATATCCTGATATATTATATGATATATAATATAATATCATATAATATATGATATATGATATATAATATAATATAATACACAATATATAATATACAAAATCTACAATATATAATATACAATATACAATATATAATATATATATATGAATTTAGCAAAATGGCAGCAGTTGGTCTCCTTGAGGACCTCTAATCCCCTCAGCCACAGGTTCTTGCTAAGTGAACAGTACAGGGCGTGAGTTCTCTCCTTTCCAGTGTCTGTGCTCACTAGTTTTATGACAACTTGACACAAATTAGAGTCATTGGAGAGGAGGGAGCCTCAATTGAGAAGCTGTCTCCATAAGACTAGGGTGTTTATTAGTTAGTAACTCACACGGGAGGGCCGGTCCTTGGTGGGTGAGGCCACGCCTGGGCTACCGGTTCTAAGTTCTGTGATAAAACAGACTCAGAAAGCCTCAGGTAGCAAGCCAGTAAGCAGCACTCCCCCATGGCCTATGCATCAGCTCCAGGTTCCTCCCCTGTGTGAGTTCCTGCCTTGATTTCCTTCAGTGATGGACTAGGATGTGCACATGAAAGCCAAACAAACCTTTCATTCCCAGCTTGCTTTGAGTCATGGTGTGCCATCATAGTGCAGTAACTCTAAGACAGGGGTCCTTAAATCCAGTGAGAGAGCTTGGTTATCTCTCAGACATTAATGCAACCATCACACCACTGGACATATTTTGCTGGGACTGTCATTCTGTAGTTTGCAGGATTTACAGCTGGATGGGGCTGCTAATAACTAGTCTCCACCAGCAGCTTATCAGAGTGAAATTTTATGTTTACTGGCACAATGATACATTATCTTAATAATTTATCTGTTTAATACATATTTTTGAATTCACTTCATGGTTTAGCTACTGTCCTAGACGCTCAAAGTCCAGTGGTAGGACATGATAGAGACAAATTGCCTTCTCTGATGGAATTTGCGTTTTAATAGTAGAGTCAAGTAATCAGCAAGTTTACTTAACTGTGAGGAATATAAATAGAGATAGTAAGTGTGACTTGCTGGCGATGGAGCAACAGCAATGGCTCATCAGACACGCCACCACGGAACGGGAAGGAATGTTCTGCATGTGCTTCCCAAGGGCGGCACCAGCTGAGAGCAGGTTATCTCTGCGGTGCCAGCCAGTGCTTCTTGTTCTGGTGCTTGGGTCAAAGCTGAGAGTTGGAGGAGGGCAACCGCCCACCGTGGGCCTCTTACTAATCTTAACTGTGGGGGCTGCTTTTTAAATTCGGACGGCACTACCTCCTCAGCTTCCATTACAGCAAAACCAGCAGATGTATAACCAAAGCTGATCTTCAAAAACAAAACAAAGCAAAACAAAACTATTCCTAATGCTGTGACACCGCAATAGGAAATGAAGGAATATTAATGCCTTCTTGAAAAACTGAGGCTCTTCAAGTTAAAGATAAACTTGCTCTGTATCATGTAGTTAGAAGACACTGAGAAGAAACAAAAAAACTTTAAGGCTACATTTATTCCTCCCTCTCCCTGTGTGTGTGTGTGTGTGTGTGTGTGTGTGTGTTGGGGCACGCTGTGTTGAATGTGGGTCCCAGGGGCTGAAGTCAGGTCGTTAAGCTCGGCAGCAGGCACCTTTACTCAGCAAGCCACATGGTTAACTCAAGCCTAGTTTCCCCCACTGTTGCTGTTCCCTAGATTTCACCCCAATATTTTGTGAACGTGCCTAGATGAAACCCCGATATAAGAAAAACTGTAGCCTCAGATAAGATATTGCTGAAACCTAAGCATATATACTTTTGTCTCATAAACCTATCCTATGATAGGCATGTAGATTTTAACATGGGATAGACAATATGGCAATATGGCATATTGTTTATGGATACTTATCAGATACAGCTAATAAGGTAGTGATAGTCACCAAATTGATGTTTGTCTCTAGCAGGAAAAGGATGGCATCAGTGTATACGGGGAGATGCACAACGAGCCTAGGCCATGCTTTATGCTGTAAGCTTTTGGTGGCTATGTAAGTATTTTTATTATTATTCTCCTTATATTTTGATAGATACAAGTGGTTTATGAAAGACTGGCATAGTGGGTATACACATGTATCCTGAGGACTAACGGGGCTGAGGCAGGAGAGTCAGAAATTTCAGGCCGGCCTGGGGTATATAGGAAAATTCTGTCTCAAGAAACCAAGATTGAGGTTGGAGAGGGAGGGCCCAGCAGTGGCTGGAAAAGCACTGGCTGCTTTTCTAGGGGATCAGGGTTCAGTTCCCAGCATCCACGCGGGAGCTCACTACTGTTCGTAATTACAGTTCCAGGGGATCCAATACCCTTGCACTGACATATACGTAAGCAAAACACCAATGCACATAAAGTAAAAATAAACACATTATTTTAAAAAAGAAACCAAAGGATCAACAGGTACAGCAAAGTAGAACAGATGGGACATAATTCACTGATGCCGTTGCTTAAAAACATAGAGTAAGGACATTTTCCAAAATGGTGGTAATCAGTGAGTTTGATTGCCTGTGGGGTCTTTACTGGGCTGAGTAAGCTATGCCACCTGTTTATTTACAGTCGGGAAGTGTGATCGAGTTTATAGACAAAGAAATGCGTTTAGGGCCTGGGGAGGTGGCTCAGGAGTGTCAGGTGGGTGTGGCTACCCTCTGTAATTACAGCCTAGGAAGGCTGACGGGAGCCCCTGGAGCTCACTGGCTGGTGGGACTGGCCTTGGATTGGCTGAGAGCCCCTGTGTGAAAGACTGATGTGGAAGAATACTGAAGGAAGAGCCCTGGCAGACATCAGCCTTGGGCTTTGTACAGGTGCACACACAAGCCCACACCCATGTGTACCCACACACCTGCAAGCAGACATGTGCCCACTCATACCACACATGCACATGAAAAGGAAAAGGAAAAAAAGAAATGTATTTTGCAGTTCATTTAGTGCAAAAATGCTTATTCCCCCCTTCCCTGGAAAGGTGGAGTATTGTATTACCTCAAAGAAAATTGCTAATATTTATGTAGGTTAAAACTACTTGAAGATAAAAAAAAATGTCCTAGTAATAACTCTCTTTCAGTAATATAAGTAACGCTTTTCTTTCCCAGAGTACAAATAACCAATCATTAATTGCTTAAGTGGTAGTTTTTCCCTGGGACTGTGGGGCTGAATGGGTCATAACACAGGAAGATCTAAGTGTGATCACAGTTATGGAAACAAGACTGGCTTGCTACATCCCAGAGCTAAAGTCTTCCAGACGAAGGGTTAAGTGTTAGCCCTGCTCGGGTGGGATGTTGAAATCGTTCTTTCCCATTGCTGGATGATGGTATTGTTTATACAGAATTTTCAACATCTGTGAAACATTTTGATGTGTCAGACATTTAAGAACATTGTTTGTTATACAAACCATTAAAAGAAAAGGAAAAAGACAGCCGTAGTGGAAAAAGAAAGCCTGTTTTTAAGCTCCACCCCAAAGGTTGTGATCTTCTGTATGCTTGTTTGTTCTTCTGTATCTTAACCCAGGCCCCTAACTTTATGGATAACTGTAGAGTCATGTTTGAAATCCCTTTCCTAGCTTTTCTCTCTCACCCCATTCCCAAGTTCTAGCCATCTCTCTGCTTAAGATATACGGTAGTGACTGGTTGGAACAGGATGAAATTACTAAGCTTTGTTTTGAGGACTTTCTGTCTCTGCCATTAATCAAAATTTGAACTCTCTGTTTTCAGGTCATTATTACTCACAAACGTTGGCTTGTTACAGTTTTCACTGGCCCACAGTGCAGTGGCAAAAATATGGATTATACAGTATGTCTTCATTTTGAGATTGTCCCCCCCCTTTTGTGTTTAAAAAGTGATGGTGATAGTTTATGGCAGAACTTTCTTTTATAGGCCTTTCTTGGTAAAAGTGTGAATTGGCAACTGTGAAAGCTGTGCTCTTTTGTTCCCCAGTCTTCCAGGCACTCCCCAGTACTCATTCTCACTTAAAACATTTGTGCTGAGAGAAACTTAGTGATTTTGGTCACATGTCTCGGGTGTTCATAGTCAGCAGTTTCGCTTTTCCCCCACCCACTTCTCATAGTCATTTCTGTTTGTCTTCACTTCCTCTGACATCGACCTCACATTTGCTCTGTAGTACGTCTTTGTGTAAAAACTTTATGTGAGTGTGTGTTTGTGTTGTATGTCTGGAGGACATCTTTGTGGAGTGAGGTCCACCCTTCCATTCTTCCACCCTCACATGGGTGCTGGGGACAGAGCTGGTTTCCAGGCTTGTGTGGCAAGCACCCACAGGGCCATCTTGCTGCTCTTCGTAAGCCTTCATTACTAAGCACCTTTGGGCTTCCTCTCTCGCGTTGCTCAGCCCTTGCACAAGTACTTGTCAAGACACAAGAATTACTCTGCCCCAGGATGTCTTTTCTCTTGAGCCTGTTTCAGTGCTGGGAGAAGGAAGAAACCTTGACTTTCCCTTCACGTTCTTACTCTGTAGAGAACAGGTAGATCCTGGAGATTTTGGTGAGGACATGCAACTCCGCACTGACCCAGCCGTGGAGAGGTACAGTGTCTGTTTCCCCTGGCTCTTTAGCTCTCTGCTTTCCAGGTACCCCAGAGCATGGTATGCCCATGTGACTGGACAAGCAGCTGTGAGCGAGAGTAACATGTCCCTTCCAGGTGGATGCTGTTGGGGCAGCAGTGTGTTGCTCCCCCTCTTTCATTCCAAGAAGACCAGGGCATGCTAGTGGGTTTCTGGAGGGAGGGTACTGGGGAAGGGAGCTGTAGTTAGCGGCAATGGGCCTGTGGATGTGAGCAAGAATAAGCACTTGTACCCCAGTCCACTGAGGTTTGGAGGTTGTGGATAATAGCAATGTGTCCTCACTCACCAATCCTAATACAAACTGCGTGGTTATAAGATTCTGATTTAATTTAAGTAAGCCTTATTATTCAGGTGTGATCGCATGCACATGTGAGCACCTGTGAGTGTGTGAGTGGGTGTGTGCGTGTGTATGTGTGTATGTGAGTGAGGGTATGACTGTGCATGTGTAAGTTTGTGTGTGTGAGTGTGTATGTGAGTTAGTGTGTGTGTGTGTGTGTTTGTGTGCGTGTGCAGGTGCTTGCCCATGATGGCATGGTGGGAGGTTGGAGGAAGACAGTTTTGAGGCATTGCTTCTCTCCTTGCAGGCCAGCACGAGTCCACTACACGCTTTGCAGCTGTCCAGCTGCTTTGCTGGCCCTCTAACTTTATTTTTCGATGACTTCTATTCAATTGTTTGAAAATGTCAACTACTGTTGCTTCAATATATTCTATTTCTGATCTTTAAAAATTAATGAGGAGGGGCCAGAGAGATGGCTCAGAGGTAAAAACCACTGGCTGCTCTTCCAGAGGTCCTGAGCTCAATTCCCAGAACCAGAATGGTGGCTCCCAACCATCTACAATGCGATCTGGTGTCCTCTTCTGGCGTGTACATGCCCGCAGAACACTGTATAAAGAATAAACAAATGTTTAAAAAAAGTTAAAGAAGATATGGAAATCATCTCATTGAGAGAACCAATGCAAACTCAAAATCACAGAGTGTCTCAAACAAACAAAAATCAAAATACCATATAGAATGTGTTTTACAAGCAGATTTACAGCGCAGGGCTCTGAACCTGCCCAGTGGTAAGTGCCCCTGGAATGCATTTTGACAAAAACATTCCATGTTTCACAAACAAAACTGACATGCTTCTCCATTTTACTCCAAACCCTTGATTATCTCAGCTTTTATGCTATTGTATTGGATTTTAAATAAAATCTCTCATCTGAAAGGAATTCTATTTGACCCTTTTTTAAAATTCATAGTTTAATATTAATTGAACAAGTTTTTAACTAGGCTTATGGGTCTGTTTGCCGAAAAGTAAGTTCTCAACAGGGCAGATTAAAACAAACAGCAACCAAGAACCTTGCTGAGAATCCATGGAGAAGTCTTAGCCCACAGGAGATTATTTCTCGTGATTCAAGGTGATTGTGTACCTAAATTCAAAAGTCCAAACCCGGCAGTCTGAAACTCCAGTTCTGGATCTGACACCCTTTTCTTCACCTCTGCAGGCACCAGGCATGCACATACTGTAAGCACATATGTGCAGGCAGAACGCTTACATGCAAATAAAAGCGACCCAAGCTAACAAAGTCACCCGGCACTCGGAACGGTGGGCCGCCTGCCCAAGCATTTTTGAGGGCTTGGCGCCACCTGCTGGCCAACATCAACATTTCCCATTCCTTCTGGATTGTTTTTTAACTATAATTTTTGAAAAAAAAAAATTACTTTTTAGTCATAAGTTCTAATGAACACTATTAAGCAAACAAGTGAAAAAATTAAAACTATCACTCTCAGGAACTTGTACAAATTCCAAAGACAGATTAATGTATCTATAATTATATGACAGTTTTAATTTAGAGTTTTGAAGTATTCTTCATTTTTGAGAGTGGTACATACATAAAACTGATACCTTTAATACCTTTTTATTAATATAAAAGAGATATTAGAGTCTTAAACTAATTTTATTTATAAGATTGAGTTAGCGTGTATATATACATATGTGAACATTTAACTAATCAATTACAGCAATACAAATCTTCCTGTTCTAGCTCAGGTTGGTCTTGAACTCTCAATCCTCTACCTTTCCCTCCTAGGAGCCAAGCTTTCAGGCATGTGCCAGCATCCTGGGCCTATGGACGCACGTTAGTATCATCAGAGACTGTTTTAATCAGTTGTATGCACCACGCATGAATAAAATAGGTCCACATGTGACACCCAGAGCTGAATTCTTACTTTCAGCAGCTGATGAAGTAGACATTTCTCGTTTCCTTGAAGACTGAGTTTTGTCAGGTGTTGTTTTGCTGCAAGCTGGCCACTTGATGTTTTGTGTAGGCTGGCTGGAGAGAGGGCACGCAATGTTTTGCTGTGACTCTCATGTGTGAGGGTGTGACTTTGGCCACTGGAGAGCATCTGTGGGTGGACTCTGAGGAGAGGACATATATAGAGGCTTACACACAGTGAGACATCACTATTGGATCTACATCACGGTGCTGATCTTCATGCTTTGACACTTGACTTCGCAGGGAGAAATGTTCCAGAGGGCTTCTCCAGACAATCCAACTGAGTCTTGTGGCTTTCACTGACTTTGTGCTGCTGCTTGGTGTTGGCCTTTGGACTGGACTGCTGGTATCCTGGTGCCTGAGTCTGGTAATCCTCTAAAGACCTATTGACCCCAATCAGTAGGAAGTAGATAAAAGAGCCCTGCTACCCCTTTCTGTACTAATCTCTTACCTAAGGTTGTGGGGGGTTGGAAGGGAGGTAAACGTGTTTAACATACCTAAATAAAATAGGCTTGGTGAAAAACTCCAAGCCTACAGGTGGAGGCTCCAAGCCGGAACCAGCTCTACCTGTGTATGTTCAGTGAGCTGTGTGGATATTTTTCTTGACAATGTTTACTCCCTGGCCCCCATGTTATTTCTCAGAGGATGACATTCTGCTCTATCATCAGCCTGGGTCAACAACTTAAAAATGTCACCCCTTCTACCATTGGCTACGACAGATGTCCATCTGTGTCCTCCATTACTAGGGGTCCTCACTAGACTTACCCTCAGTTTCCAGGATGTTCTTACTGCACTAGGTTTCCAACCCTATCTCCGTTGCTCCCAATTACAGTTGTCTCTCTCCACATTCTCTTCCTCCATCTTTCTCCAGCATCTTCTCTGATTCTGTCCCACTTTTTTCCTTACTCACAAAATTTACTATATTCCTTCTTCCCAGGGAGGTCAATGCATCCCCCTTGGAGCCTTCCTTCTTACCTAACCTTTTTGTGTCTACCATTTATGTACTTCGATTCAGTTTGCAAGTTGTTTTTTTTTTTTTAACATCTATGTTCATAAGAGAAATTGGTTTGTGATTCTATTTGTTGAATTTCTAGGTGATTTTGGTATCAGGGTAACAGTGGTTTTTAAAAATTATTTGGGCAATGTTCCTTCTGTTTCTATTTTTTGGAATAATTTGAGGAATATTGGTGTCAACTCTTCTTTGAAAGTCTGGTAGAATTCTGTGCTAAAACAGTCTGGTCCTGGGCTTTTTTTGCTTGGAAGATTTTTAACGACTGCTTCTATTTCACTTGGGGATCACAAGCCTATTGAAATTATTTATGCGGTCTTTATTTAAGTAGTATCTATTAAGAAAAGTATCCATTTCTTTTAGATTTTCCAATTTGGTGGAGCGCAGGTTTTTGAAATACGTCTTTATGTTCTCTCGGTTTCCTTAGTTTCTGTTGTAATACTCGCAATGTTTCTGATTTTGGTAATTTGGCTATCCTCTCTCTGTCTTTTAGTTAGTTTGGATAAGGATTACCTTATTATGTTGACTTGTTTCATTGATACTTGGTATTGTTCTCTTTGTTTGTATTTTATTGGTTTCAGCCACCAGTTTGATTATTTATTGCCATCTATTCCTCTAGGGTGTACTTGCTTCTTTTTGCTTTAGAGTTTTCAAGTGTGCTGTTAAGTTGCTAACATGAGACCTCTACATTTATTTATTTTTTTTTAATGTAGGCACTTAGTGCTATGAACTTTCCTCTTAGCACCACTTTCACTGCATCCCTAAGTTTGGATATGTTATATAGTAATTTTCATTGAATTCTAGAAATTTTTTGATTTCTGTCTTGACCATTTTTTTTTTTTTCATTCATTAAAGAGTCGTTCAGCGTCCACAAGTCTGTAAGCTTTCTTTTGTTGTTGAAATCCAGCTTTGATCCATGGTGGTCTGATAAGTTCAGGGAATTATTTCAATTTATTTATTTACTTTGCCTATTGAGACTTACTTTGAGTCTGGGTACATGGCCTATTTGGAGAATGTTCTGTGAGGTGCCAAAAAGATGGTATATTCTTTTGTGTTTGGGTAGAATGTCCTATAAATAACTATTAGGTTCATGTGGTAATAATTTATTTTTATTTTATGTGCATTGGTGTTTTGCCTGAAAGTATGTGTGAAGGTGTAAGATCTTGGAGTTACAGACAGTTGTGAGCTGCCATGTGGATGCTGAGAATTGAACCTCTGGAAGAACAGTCAATGCTCTTAATCACTATACCATCTCTCCAGACCCCTCATTTGGTTTATAACATTGATTAATCCCAGCATTTCTCTGTTTAAATTTTGTTTGAATGACCTGTTCATAGGTGAAAGTAGGGTATTGAAATCTTCCACTATCAGTTAAAGGGTCAATATGTGATTTAAGCTGGAGTATGTCTTTTTTTTTGCCTTCTTTTTAAAATTATTGTCATTTATTACAATTTATTTAATTGGTATCCCAGCTGTGGCCCCCTCCCTCACCTACGCCCAATCCCACCCCTCTCACTCTTCTTCCCCTATGCCCCTTATCTAGTCCACTGATAAGGGAGGTCCTCCTCCCCTCTATCTGACCTTAGCCTATCAGGTCTCATCAGGACTGATTGCATTGTCTTCCTCTGTGGCCTGGCAAGGCTGCACCCCATCCCCACCCTCAGGGAGAGGTGATCAGAGAGCCTGTCACTGAGGTCATACGAGAGACAGCCTGCTCCCCTTAAAAGAGACCTCATTGGACACTGATTCTATGGGCTACATCTGAGCTGGGGTTTTAGGTCCTCTCCATGCATGGGCCTTGGTTGGGGTATCAGTTTCTACAGGGCTCCCAGGGATCAGTTTTTTGTTTTTTGTTTTTGTTTTTGGCTCTGTTGGTCTCCTTGTGGAGCTCCTGTCCCCTCCAGGTCTTACTATCTCCTCTTTCTTTCATAAAATTCCATGTTCTCTACCCAAAGTGGCTGTGAGTCTCAGCCTCTGCTTCGATACCTTGATCAGTTGAGGTCCTCCGTGGTAGGCTCCTGTCCTGTTTCCTGTCTTCTCCTGCTTCCAATGTCCATTGCGTTTGTCCTTCTGAATGAGGACTGAGCATCTTCCCTAGGTCTTCCTTGTTTAGCTTCTTTATGAGTATAGATTTTAGCATGTTTATCCTATATTATATGTCTAATATCCACTTATAATTGAGTATATATTATATGTGTCTTTCTGCTTCTGAGTTACCTCACGTAGGATGATCTTTTCTAGTTCCCACTATTTGCCTGCAAATTTCATGATTTCCTTGTTTTTAATTGCTGAGTAGTGTTCCATTGTGTATACATTTACAAAAGCAGATACCCTTGTGTTTAGGGCACAGATATTAAGCATTGAAATGTCATCTTGGTCAAATTTTCCCTTTGATGATTATATGGTACCCCTCTTCAGCTCTTCTGATTAGTTTTGGTTTGAAATCTATTTTGTTAGTTATTAAAGTGGCTACTCCAGATTACTTCTTAGCTCTATTTGCTTGGAATATTGTTTTTCAACACTGACCTTTGGTAATTATTTATCCTTCAAGCTGAGATGTGTTTCTTGTATGCAGTAGAAGCTTGTGTCCTGTTTTCTTATCCATTTCGATAGTTTGTGACCTTTTGCTGGGGAACTGAGTACATTGATACTGAGAGATATCAGTGACCCATGATTGCTAATTCCTGTTGCTTTGTTAGTAGTAGTAGTTGGTGGTGGTAGTGTATGTGTGTGATTCCCTTCTTTTGTCTTTTTCTGGTGTGAGATTGTTTATTTCTTGTGTTTTCCTGGATGCATTAAATCTCTTAGGTTTGGATTTTTTTCTCCTAGTATCTTCTGTTGGGCTGGATTTAGAGATAGGTATTGTTTAAATTTGACTTTACCATGGATTAACTTTTTTTTTTTTTTTTAATCTATGATGATAGAAAATTTTGCTGGGTATAGTTGTGTGGGCTGGCATCTGTGATCTCTTAGAGCTTGCAACACATTTGTCCAAACCCTTCTGGTTTTAGAATATTTATTGAGAAGTCAAGTGTAATTCTAATAGGTCTACCTTTATAATATAAAGTGTTTTTCAACCTTTCTAATGCTGGGACACTTTAATACAGTTCCTTATGTTGTGGTGAATTCAACCATAAAATTATTTTGTTGCTACTTCCTCATGCATTTTTGCTATTGTTGTGAATTATAATGTAGTATCTGATATGTGGGATATTTGGTTTGATACCCTTGTGAAAAGGTCTTTAGACCCCTCAGAGGGTTCTTGAGCCACAGGTGGAGGAACAGCGCTTTATATTTTTACTTGGTCTTTTTCTTTTGAAGGTTTTAATATTCTTTTATTGTTCCATATGTTTAATGTTTTGATTATTATGTAGCCAAGAAAGTTTATTTTGTGGTCAAATCTATTTGATGTTCTGTTTGCTTCTTGTATTTTTATAGGCATCTCCTTCTTTAGAATGGAATTTTTTTTTTTTCTGTGATTTTGTTGAACATATTTTCTGGGCCTTTGAGCTGGGATTTTTCTTCTTCTCTTCCTATTACTCATAGGTTTGATATTTTCAGAGTGTCCCAGATTTCCTGGATGTTTTGCATCAGAAAGTTTTTCAGATTTAACATTTTTTTTGACTGATATGTCCATTTCTTTTCTTGTATCTTTAATACCTAAGATTCATTCTTTCATCACTTGTATTTTGTTGGTGAAGCTTTCCTCCTTAGATCCTATTTGCATTCCTAAATTTTTTATTTCCAGGATTACCTTCATTTATGTTTTCTTTTTGCTTCTATTTCCATTTTTAGGTATTTAACAGTTTTATCTGTGTCCTACAACTATTTGCTTTTTCTTGGCTTTCTTTAAAGGATTTATTAATTTCCTCTAATTGTTTGTGTTTTTCTTGCTTTCTTTGAGAGTTTTATTTATTTCTTTCAAATGCTGATTTGTATTTTTACCGGATTTAAGGGATTAATTCATTTCCTCCAACTGCTGATTTGTGCTTTCCTGGATTTCTTTAAAGGATTTATTCTTTTCCTCTTTAAGGGCTTCTATCAACGTCATAAAGTTGGTTTTAAGGTCTTTTTCTTGTAATTCAGCTATTTTGGATTACTCATATCTGCTGTGGTAGGATAGCTGGGCTCTGATGAAGACATGTCGCCCTGGCTGTTATTGACTTTGTTCTTAAGCTGGCATCTGGGCATTTGGGTTTGGTGTGATTGTAGGTGTAGGTGATGATTTCTTGGTTTTTCTTTGTTGGGTGGGTGTTTTGTTCCTTGATTTCTGTTTCCTCTCTCGATTTTCAGAGGGTATGCTGGCTGAGTGTTGCCTATTTTATTGTCCTGCCAGCTGCTGTATTCAAGGGGAATGCTTGCTGGTGTTAGAGCCTTGGAGAAGGTGAGCTCTTAGGGAGATGTCTGAAGGATGTCCTGGAGGTACAGGCAACAGGAGGGGGATATACCTCTGTATTCTGTTGCAATGCTATGGGTAATCCTGAGAATTGAGGTAAGGGGAAGTTCACGGACAACCTACCTGGTCTTCTGGCAGGTATGGCCTGCAGTTGAGTAGGAGTGTCTGCATGAGTTAGGGCCTGGGATACAGCAAAGGGGAAGGAAGGTGAAGAAAGGATGGTCTATGGGCTTCACAGGAGGTATGGATGTGGAGAGAGCAAGCTTTAGCTGGTGTTCTGCTGCAACGTTAGAATCCTTGAGAGCCAAAGAAGTGTTGTGTATATGGACTGCTCTGAATGGATTTTGTCAGGAATGGGGAGAAGGGGAGGAAGAGAGGTGGGAGAAGGTAACCTGATGTTTGTCAGGAAAGATACAGCCTGGAATTTTGTTTGTGGTATTGTGGCACTTCATAAGTTAGGTAGAGTAAAGTTAATGTCTGTGGGTGGTATATCATGTACTTAGAAGCGCTTTATAGTCATAAATTAATACACTAATAGTGGAAGGAGTGACTTGTTTCTGGTGTTTACAGATAGGGAAATTTGTGCTCTTCAGTGTGATTAATTACATGACCCAAGATCTCACATGTTACACGTAGCACAGTCACAGTTTAAATTCATTCATTCATTCATTCATGCATTCATATATTAATTCAGCAAACATTTAATGAGTGATGTAGCATCCTTTAGTGGGTAATCCAACTCCCTCTTCTTGTAGTATCATTTAGAAGCTAAGTACTTCTCTCAGTAAACATTTATTCTCAGAATTCCAAATGTCATTTGACAGTCCTACTTGCAAGTCAGCAAACTGAAGATTTTAGTATGAAATTTTTCATCAGTGCCCATTTACTTTGTAAATTATAGAACCATAAATACAGCTACTTAGAAAATGAAGTTGTCCTTGTTTCTTCCCTCTTCTTTTTAAGTCTTGGCTCCCACCTTGATATTTTTCAAGGTTATCCATGATTTCTCCCGAGTCCCAAGTCTCTCATTTCTGTTTGGCTTGGATCTGGTAGTGTGCAGGCCTTCTGGCACTCTAGAGAACTTCATCTTTCTCTCTGAAGGGATTTTTACTTCCTCTCATCTTCATGGAATACTTCCTTGATCATTCTCTCAGGTGTCAGCTTAGATGGAGTCCCTTAGAAAAGTATGTTTCTGGAAAATTATAACAACAATTTTGAATTTTCTAATTCTAAGCTTGAAAATTCAGGGTCTCTTTCTCTTTTTTCTGAGACAGGGTTTCTCTGTGTAGCCTTGGCTATCTTGAAACTAGCTCTGTAGATGACACTGGGCTTGAACTCATGGAGCTTAGCCTGCGTCTCTGTCCTGAGTGCTGGGATTAAAGGTGTTCACCACCACCACCCAGCTCAGGGTTTAATGTGTATCCCAGGCTGTCCTTGCATTTATAACTCTCCTGGCCCGGCCTCCTCAGTGCCCCAGTGCTGGAATGGTTGGTGTGCACAACACCACGGAGGTTTGTTACTGTATTAATCATACTTTACTCTTGACACTTGTGTGTGTTTATACACACACACACACACACACACATATATATCCATATATATATATATATATATATATAATTTTACTTTACTTATGACATGTCTGTCCCCTCTGATGGCTGTCTTGTCCTCATCAGTGGTCTGTATCCTTGCATCTTATCCTGATATTCTGCTCTCATAATCGTATTTTTTGAGTCCATCATTTTTTTCTGTGTATTCTTTGCTACGAACTGTGGCTTAAGCAAGGGTCTTGGCACATATAAAGTATTTGATATATTGGTTTACTCGACCAATATGATACTTTTCAGTAGACCCTCTTTAAGCCTGCGGGTATATTCAGAAGGCTTGCTCTAAAGCACATATTTATACGCACAGAAAGGAGCTTTGTGTGTTACACTATCTCCAGCATTTAGCAAGACATGTATGGTAGCTCATACTTAGAGCCTTGTTTCACGATGAGCCATGTTGGAAGAGATCAAGTTCTTAGACTTGATGTGCGTCTCTGTGGAATGCTGGACTTAGGTTCGCTAATTCTTGCTTTTGTGGTATTGGCGTAAATGTGTAGTCTGCGGAGGAAAGTCATATATTTTTAATAGTTTGATTCATGACCTACATTTTCCACTACACCTTATAGATTGTTTCCAAGTCAATTCTGCTAGCAGTGTTATCATGCAAACAATGATGACGAGCCTGTCTTTTGTTTCCAAAAGTCTCTTTTATGAAATGACAATCTGTACTTGCTTTGGGTTTTGTGGTCATCAGAGGTAAGAGTTTTCTAACTTAGAACTCAATCTGGTGTAAAAGAAGTCTGGGATAATTAGTTTCCTTTGGATATTTAGATGCACACTTCACTGATCATACAACTCCAGCAAACAGTAGTAGATTAACATGGGAACAAACCGCTTTTCAAAACATCGGGTCATTTTTGTGTTAGACTAGTTATTAAGTGTTATCATCTGATACGCTTAAAATCCAGTGATTCTGGAAATATTTGGTAAAAATTTTCTAAATTCAAACAGTTTCACCCACGGTGGCCCAAAGCCAAACTACCGCCTGTCTGTCTATGATTATACATTTAATACTGGCTCTTTTCCTTTTTAAATTGTTGGGAAACTTCCAAAAGATGGTAACATACAGCGCAAGCTGCATGAAGTTCTTTCGGTGCACACCAAGTTACTGCCACACGACTGTTCTCCTCTCTGTACTGTCTGGGATTCAGTCAGGGCTAATCCTGACACATGCAGTTCTGGCCCTTTGCAGAGAGCATTTTCCTAACCCTGGTCTAAAATATGACAGCAAGGAGGGTTCATACCCCACATCCACAGCTTTTCTGAGTTCTTTGTGTTTTTCTGCAGCAGAAGACTCCTCAATGAATTGGTGAGCAGCCCTCAGTGGATCAGTAGGCAGATACTTCAGCCTTTTTGTTCTGAGACAGTTCCAATACTCCATTCAGTATGAAGGTCCACAGTGGTGACTGCCTTGGCCAAACAGATTTCCTGACATTTTCCTCTGTGGCTTCCCTTTGGATCTCCTCCCTAACAGCTATTGTCATTGGAATCCAGGTTGGGTAGTGTGTTGCTGGGGAAAATCCAAGCTCAGACAAATGTGGGCTATTCCCATATCAATTATTTATTGTGTCACTTTGATGTATAAGGTATCCAGGAATGATAAAACATTTATAACCAAACATTGGACCACTTTTTCTCACCACTGAGGGAAGACAGATTTTATTAATTGATAGTTTTATTCTGTATGACATTTATTAGCTAAATTTATCATGAAAGATGCAGTTTGCTAATTTTCTTCTATTTTGAACATAAATGCCTATTCCAGGAGAATGATTCTTGAAGTATTGAATCAATCTTTCACATTGCAAAATCATCCTTTCATTTCTTGTAAAATTTATATTTTCTTATTTCATACCAGTTAGTTCTTTACTGCTGCTTCAGAAAACTTCTGCTCAATTTTTATTTTGTTTCAGTAATAGATGAGGGGAAGCAAGTCCAGAATAAAAGGTAACTAAGATAACAATTCCATATGCTAATTAGGTTCTTATTGTTTACAAAGAAATATCTCGGAACTCTGTGAAAAGCATTCATGTTTCTTTTTTTTTGTTGATTAATATTTTAAATTATTTTTTATTAATTACAAATTATTCACTTTGTATCTCAGCCTGTAGCTCCCTCTCTTGTCCCCTCCAAATTTTCCCTCCTTCCCTCTTCTCCTCCCTTCATGTTTCTTATTAAAAATATTTTTATTAATTCTTTGAGAATGTCATACAATGTATTTTGATCATATTCACCGTTCCCTATCACCATAATTTTTTCTCAAATAAAGCTCAATTCCCTACCTTCCATTTCATTTTCTTCTCCTCTTATTCTAATAATCCATCCAATTTGTGTTTTATGTCTATTCCTAGGTGTGGGACCATTTACTGGAGTCTGGTCAACCTACCAGGAGCCACACCATTAAAGATGATGGACTGGCTGGTTCTTTGATCAGAATGGCGGGGTGTGGGGGGGGAAGCAGCCTTACCAGGCCACAGAGGAGGACAATACAGCCATTCCTAATGAGACCTGATAGACTAGGGTGAGAAGGAAGGGGACGAGGACCTCCCCTATCAGTGGACTGGGGAAGGGACATGGAAGGAGAAGAAGGAGGGAGGGTGGGATTGGGAGGGGATGAGGGAAGGGGCTACAGCTGGGATACAAAGTGAATAATTGTAATAAATAAAAAAAATAAAAAAATTACAAAAAAAGAGAAAAAAAGGTAATGGACTTTTTCTCTTCTGAGGGTAGTTTAAAAGCATGTCCACTGAATATCCTATAAATTTTATAATTCTATTCTTCTTTTTGTTTGGATAAAATTTCATTGTGTATAGGTACCTTGTTGTTCCTTATTCATGAGTTGATGGACATCCGACTTTCTTCATATCCTACCTATTGTGAACAGAGAAGTTATGAACAAGGTTGAGTGAGCTTCTCTGCAGTAGGAGTGATATATATATATTTCTCTCTATATATATATATTTCCAGTTTTCTGAGGAACTGCCATGCTGATGTCCATAGTGATTGCCCAAATTTGCACTCCTGCCAACAGTGTCAGAGGGGGATCTCTCCTCCCAAAAACCTTGCTAGTATTTGTGCTGTTTGTTTTATTAATATTGACTATTCATAAATTAATGTGATAAATTAAAATTTCAGACTATTTTTAATTTGTATTTTCCTGGTGGCTAAGAATGGTGTACAATAAACAAACAAACAAACAAACAAACTTCCTAGCCCTTTTGTATTTCTTCTCTTAAGAACTCTCTGTTTAGTTCCATAGCTCATTTTTAATTGGTTGCCTGTTTTCTGAGTTCCTTGATTAGTCTAGATAGTTATCCTCTGCCAACTGGCAAAGACTTTTCTCCTATTCTATAGGCAACACCTTCATTTGGTTATCAGTTTCCTTTGCAGTTCAGACACTTTGAATTTCTTGAAGTCCTGTTTGTTGATTGCTGGTCTTATTTTCTGGGTGACTGGAAATCTATTCAGAAAGTCTTACCTGAGTCTTTATCCTGAAGGGTACTCCCCATTCTCTTTTCTAGAAGTTTCAGGATTTTAAGGCTAAGATTGCTTTTGGCTCTGTTGGTCTCCTGGGGCACTCCTGTCCCCTCCAGGTTTTTCTATTTCCCTCTTCTTCAGTAAGGTTTCCTGCACTCTGCCCAAAGTATGGCTATGAATCTCAGTATCTCCTTCAATACCCTGGTGTGTAGAGTCTTTCAGAGGTCCTCTGTGGAAGACTCCTATCCTGTTCCATGTCTTCTCTTACTTCTGATATCTATCCTGTTTGCCCTTCTGAATGAGGATTAAACATCTTCTTTCTGGTCTTCCTTGTTATTTAGCTTCTTTAGGACTATAGATTTTAGTATGTTTATCCTATATTATATGGCTAATATCCACTTATAAGTGAGTATATACCATATGTGTCTTTCTGCTTCTGGGTTACCTCACTCAAGATGATCTGCAGAGATCGATACTCTAACCAAGGACCATGCATGGAGAGGACCTAGACTCCCTGTTCAGAGGAATCCCATAGGCTGCTCAGTTTCCAAGTGGGTTCCCTAGTAAGGTGTACAGGGGCTGTCTTTGACATGAACTCAGTGGCTGACTCTTTGATCACCTCCCCCTGGGGGTTGCACCCTTGCCTGGCCACAGAAAAAGATGATACAGACAGCCATTATGAGACCTGATAAGCTAGGGTCATATGGAAAGGGAGGAGGTCCTTTCCTATCAGGAGACTAGGGAAAGGGGATAGGGGGAGAAGAAAGGGGGTGGGTGAACTTGGAGGAGATGAGGGAAGGGGCTGCAGTGAGAATACAAAGTGATTAAATTGCCAGGCCACAGAAGAAGACAATGCAGCCACTACTGATGAGACTTAATAGACTAGGATCAGAAGGAAAGAAAAGAAGACCTCCCCTATCAGTGGACTTGGGGAGGGGCATTCGTGGAGAAAGGGGAGAAAGGGAGTGATTGGGAGGGGAGGAGGGAGGGAACTACAGGGGGGATACAAAGTGAATAAAGTGTAATTAATAAAAAAAATTAAAAAATAAATTAATTAAATTAAAAAGATTGTGAACTTCCACCCAGTTGAAATTGATCTGTTGCAGAATGAGAAGGGCCAAGGTTCATTCCTTTACATGCATAGTTTTCCTTATATCTTCTTTTTGTTCTTGTTCTTCTTGCTCTTGTTGTTTTTCTTGTTCTTTTTCCTGTTCTTCTTGTTCTTTTTCTTCCTGTATTTGATCTTGTTGTTATTTCTCTTCTTTCTTTTTCTGAGACAGTTTCTAACTATGTATCCATGGCTGCATGTCCTGGAACTTGCAATGTAGACCAAAGTGGCCTTGAGTTTACAATGATATGCCTACTTCTACTTCCCAAGTAATGGGATTAAAGGTGTGCACCAAAATGACAAACCAATATTTTTCTTCTTACCTCTTTAATACTTTTTATTCCTGTAGTGATTAGATAAAATCAAAGGTCTAAAACTCTTGCCATTTACCTTTTTATTCCATGTTTCATAGCTGCCTATGCCTTGAATAATACATGTAATTACTTGTTCCACTGAGGACTTACTGGCATAGAGGTAATAACACTTAATGCTCCTTAACTCATACAAGGGACAGAACAGATATTTAAAGTTAACTAAAAAAAACAAAAAAAACCCAAAAAAAACCAAAAAACAAAAAAACAAAAACAAAACAAAACAAAAAAAACAAAAACAAAACAAAACAAAAAAACAACCCCCCCAAAAAAAACAACCCAAGCAATATTTTATTTGCCTTGCCAACATTAATGTTTATCATTTAAATACACCTTACATAACTTTCAGATTTGACTTTCTCTTGAAAAAGATTTTTGCTTTCCTCCCTCCCCTGATCTTCTTGTTCCTATTCCCACCTGCCCCGAGTCTACCTATAAAAGCTGTTTCTTTCTTCAGGGAGATGCACTTGTTCCTGCTTAGTCCTTTCATTTATTCCTAACCTCTCTGGGTCTACAGATTGTAGGTTGGTTATCATTTATTTAATGGTTAATATCCACTTATAAGTGAATGCATACCATATTTATTTTTCTTGGTCTGGGTTACTTCACTTAGGATAATTTTTTTCTAGTTCCATTTATTTACCTGCAAACTTCATGAACTCATGTTTTTTAATATCCGAGTAATAGTCCATTATATAAATTCACCACAATTTAAAAAATCTGTTCTTTGGTTAAGGAACATCTAGGTTGTTTCCATTTTTTGGCTATTTTTTTTTTTTTCAATGCACTTTATTCAGGAACCTTGACCAATCATCTGACCCTGGGGAAAGACAGCCCACAGCTTAAATAGCCTCTGGGTAGCCAACCCAGGCATGCCACATGGGCAATGCAGATAGGTCCACATACATGGAAGCAAGCCAGATCCTCAGCCTTAGCCAAATGTGGAATTGTTCGTGACAGAGAGCACTCATCATCGGGAAGGTGGAAGGCGGAAACCAGCTCCATCTTTAAGGCATAGCATTCCGCAGCTCTCTACAGTTCCCCCTTTTTGTTTTAGACGCATCAGGCAAGAGTAGAGGTCTGATCTCTGATATTAGAAATAAATTGGGACTTTGTACCGATGTTCATTTAGGTGTCATCCACCCAAAGAGCATCAGACCCGTCTGATACCTTTTTCTCAGAGGCGGGACCTGGGGCATCAACCCGCATGCAACCAGACATGCTCTTCTCTGGGTCCAAAGCGGCTGACCCTGAGTGCAGTGCTTAGCCTCGCATCCTGAGCATAACATTTTAGCTTTTTATGGTATCCAACCATGCTTGGGGAGAATGTCCTGCTTCAATGGCTGTAAAGGCCTGAATGATCATGGCTGCATCACACTGTTGTGAGACTCTAATCTTGCATATATACCATAGGCAAACCAAGGAGACCAACACCAGAAGGCCTGCTAACACTCCCATGACCTCCCATTCCTTCAGATGATTCATGGCTGCAGCAATCCATGATGATAATTCTGTGGCTAGTCCTGCGTCCACTCTGGTAGAATTTACTGTGACAATGGCCACTCTCAGCTGCTCCATCGTAGTATCGAATTCTCCAGTCCAATTACCTAAAATATAGCTCGACAATTGTTTAGACAGATTTGCAGCACAGGAAAAATTCTCATGTTATATGCTAGTGACTCAAAGTCCAGCATATTTTCATTGACAGCCAAGTTGAGCGATTTGCCATAGGGTATCAATTTGCTCCTGCACGAGGTCAATCCTCTGATTGAACACCATCAAGCTTCCTTTTAGTTGAGCATTAATTCCTTTATGTACAACTAAGGCATGAGCTACATTGGCTAAATGATTGTTCAGGGTCTGAGCAGTCTGCCCAGTATGACTCATGGCTAATGCCCCGGTGGTAGCTCCAACAGCCGCCAATGAGATGGTAGTAACAATGGTGGCTGTAGTTCCAAGATCCCTTTTCTGTCTGAAGAGAGTCATAGCGTGAGGGGCATCAACGGGCACAGGCACGCAGTGAGGCATGCGAGTAACCAGGGCATACCTAAATTTACTAGCATTCCAGCATTGGGCAAAAAAGCAAGTATCATTACCACAATTACTTGGCTCTATCTGGCTAATAATGAATAAAAATGGGGGATATAGACAAACAGGTGTGGGCTTATAGGAAATATTATGAGAAGCCTTAACCCCCTCGTTGGAACATCCTGCGTCAGTTCTAGAACTAGCAGTGGTGGTGTCCGAGGTCTGAGTAGGTTCAGGAGACCATTGCCCCCAGGGGCGAGACGTGCTCCATGCCAATTGACTAACTCCATGTTTTCCTCCACTTTTGAAAGTCATTTAAGGTTCTTAAATTATTTTTTCCCTTTTTTTTAAAAAATTTTTCATCAATTACCCTTTATTCATTCTGCATCCCCCCATAAGCCCCTCCCTCCTTCCCTCCCAATCCCACCCTCCCTCCCTCCTCCCTCTGCTTGCATGTCACTCCTCAAGTCCATAGGGGAGGTTCTCCTCTCCTTTCTGATCTTAGTCTGTCAGTTCACATCAAAAGTGGCTGCATTGTCCTCTACTATGGCCTGGTAAGGCTGCTCCCCCCCAGAGGGAGGTGATCAAAGAGCAGGCCAATCAGATTATGTCAGAGGCAGTCCCTCTTCACATTACTATGTAACCCAATTGGACTCTGAACTGCCCTGGGCTACATTTGTGCAGGGGTTCTGGGTTATCTCCATGAATAGTCCTTGGTTGGAGTATGAGTCTCTGGGAAGTTCCCTGTGTTCAAATTTTCTTGTTCTGTTGCTCTCCTTGTGGAGACCCTGTCCTCTCCAGCTCTTACTATTTCCCAGTTCTTACCTAAAATTCCATTCACTCTGCCCAACAGTTGCCCATCAGGCTCAGCATCTGCTTTGATAGTCTGAAGGGCAGAGGTTTTCAGAGGCCCTCTGTGGTAGGTTCCTAGGTTGTTTCCTGTTTTCTTCTTCTTCTGATGTCCATCCTCTTTGCCTTTCCGGATGGGGATTGGACATTTTAGTTAGGGTCCTCTCTCTTGCTTAGTTTCTTTAGATGCACAGGTTTTAGTGGGTTTGTCCTATGTTGTATGTCTATATGAGTAAGTATATACCATGTGTGTCTTTTTGCTTCTGGGACAACTCACTCAGGATGATCCTTTCCAGATCCCACCATTTACCTGCGAATTTCATGATTTCCTTATTTTTCATTGCTGAGTAATATTCCATTGTGTAGATGTACCACAATTTCTGCATCCATTCTTCAGTTGAGGGGCATCTGGGTTGTTTCCAGCTTCTGGCTATTACAAACAAAGCTGCTACAAACATGGTTGAGCAAATGTCCTTTTTGTGTACTTGAGCCTCTTTTGGATATATGCCCAGTAGTGGTATGGCTGGATCTTGAGGAAGCGCTATTCCTAGTTGTCTGAGAAAGCGCCAGATTGCTTTCCAGAGTGGTTGTACAAGTTTACATTCCCACCAGCAGTGGAGAAGGCTTCCCCTCTCTCCACAACCTCTCCAGCATGTGTTGTCACTTGAGTTTTTGATCTTGGCCATTCTCATGGGTGTAAGGTGAAATCTCAGGGTTGTTTTGATTTGCATTTCCCTAATGGCTAGTGAGGTTGAGCATTTCTTTAAGTGCTTCTCTGCCATTCGGTATTCCTCTACAGAGAATTCTCTGTTTAGCTCTGTTCCCCATTTTTTAAGTGGATTACTTGGTTTGCTGCTTTTCAGCTTCTTTAGTTCTTTATATATACTGGATATGAGTCCTCTGTCAGATAAAGGGTTGGTGAAGATTCTTTCCCAATCTGTAGGTGGTCGCTTTGTTTTGATTATGGTGTCCTTTGCTTTGCAGAAGCTTTTCAGTTTCATGAGGTCCCATTTATTGACTGTTGCTCTTAGAGCCTGTGCTGTTGGTGTTCTGTTCAGGAAGTTTTCCCCTGTACCAATGAGTTCTAGGGTATTTCCCACTTTTTTTTCAAGCCGATTTAATGTGTCTGGTTTTATGTTGAGGTCTTTGATCCACTTGGACTTCAGTTTTGTGCAGGGTGACAAGTATGGATCTATTTTCATTTTTCTACATGTAGACATCCAGTTAGACCAGCACCATTTGTTGAAGATGCTATCTTTTTTCCATTGTATGGTTTTGGCGTCTTTGTCAAAGATCAGGTGTCCATAAGTGTGTGGGTTTATTTCTGGGTCTTCTGTTCGGTTCCATTGATCCACCATTCTGTTTCTATGCCAGTACCATGCAGTTTTTAAAACTGTTGCTCTATAGTACAACTTAAGATCAGGGATGGAGATACCTCCGGAAGATCTTTTATTGTAGAGGATCGTTTTAGCAATTCTGGGTTTCTTGTTATTCCAGATGAAGTTGAGAATTTTTCTTTCCAGGTCTGTAAAGAATTGTGTTGGTAATTTGATGGGCATTGCATTGAATCTGTAGATTGCTTTTGGTAAGATGGCCATTTTTACTATGTTAATCTTGCCAAGCCATGAGCATGGGAGATCTTTCCATCTTCTCATATCTTCTTCTAATTCTTTCTTCAGAGATTTGAAATTTTTTTCATACAAGTCTTTGACTTCCTTGGTTAGGGTTACACCGAGGTACCTTATGTCATTTGTGGCTATTGTGAAGGGTGTTGTTTCCCTAATTTCTTTATCAGCCCTTTTGTCTTTTGTATACAGGAGGGCTACTGATTTTTTTGAGTTAATTTTGTATCCGGCCACTTTGCTGAAGGTGTTTATCAGCTGTAGGAGTTCCCTGGTAGAGTTTTTGGGGTCACTCACGTATACTATCATATCATCTGCAAATAGTGATAATTTGACTTCTTCCTTTCCAATTTGTATCCCCTTGATCTCCTTCAACTGTCTTATTGCTCTAGCAAGGACTTCCAGCACTATGTTGAAGAGATATGGAGAGAGTGGGCAGCCTTGTTTTGTCCCTGATTTCAGTAGGATTGCTTTAAATTTCTCTCCGTTCAGTTTGATGTTAGCTATAGGCTTGCTGTATATCGCCTTTACTATGTTTAGATATGTGCCTTGTATCCCTGATCTCTCCAAGACTTTGAACATGAATGGATGTTGGATTTTGTCAAAGGCTTTTTCAGCATCTAGGGAGATTATCGTGTGGTTTTTTTCTTTCAGTTTGTTAATATGGTGGATCACATTGATGGATTTCCGTATACTGAACCACCCCTGCGTACCTGGGATGAAGCCTACTTGGTCATGGTGGATGATATCTTTGATGTGTTCTTGGATTCGGTTTGCGAGTATTTTGTTAAGTACTTTTGCATCAGTGTCCACATTTTCTGGCTATTATGAATAAAGCTACAGTGAACATGGTTGAGCAAGAGACCCAGACTACAACTCATGCCCACAGCCAGAAGGAGTAATTTTCTACAAACTGACCAAAACAAGTTGTGCAGAGTCATTTGTGTAGCTCTGTATTTCATTTTTCCTAAGACCACCCATAAATACACAATCTGAAGCTCAGTCTGAAGATAAGCAATGCGACTTTTATGGCCCTGGCCCTCACACGGCTTGCTGTGACCCAGTTTCAAACAATTATTTCCCACTGACTTTAAGAAGCCTATGTTCAATGTTTGCATATTTACTTGATATATTTAAAAAGGTTCATTTGAAAAATGATTGATCTTATCTTGGGACAAATGTATGTATCTCTTCCATAAAGGGAAAATCATCACTTGTTGTAAATATAATATACTTGTTAAATTGATGTAGTTAAAATATAATTAAATCTTTATTTTCTAGTCTGAGCACAAAGCTGAGCCTCTCATCTTTCAAAAGTTGTACAGGTGCTTGGAAGGGACTGAAGAATTGATGTTTTAGTGAGAAAGAGAAGAGAGCAGGAATAGGCCCACCTGAACCATCAGAGTGGCAGATGCCTTTGGGGATATTCTCTGTGACACGTGGGCCTAGCCTCCCTTGCGGTATGAATCATGATGTCACATCAGGTCATTCCTTTATTCTAAGATGACTCTTCCCTCCAGTTTTGGTGCTTTCCAGCTCTCCTGTCTGAATCCAAGGGCTTCCATCTGCATGTTCTCCATTGTCTTCCTGTCTGCTCTTTCCTGCCAGCAGTCCACAAGTACTGCAGAGCAATTGTTCTCAGCTTCACACACAGGAATCACATGAGACCTTTAAATGTACTGATGTCTGGGGCTAAAACACAGAACACTCGTGAATTATCTGGGATGGCGTGGACGGCAGAGGTTGGGATAACTCCTGGGTGATTCTAAAGTGCAGTGGAGAATGGCTGCATCTGAGTAGCATTTCATGATTGTAATCAGAGTTTTAAAGCAGATTTATTTTGTGGTCAAAACCTAAATATTTCTTTCCCTTACAAGAATTTCTTAACTAACCAAATGAGTGGTGAAGTACTTTTAGATTTTTCTATATTAGCAAGCTATAAGAGTACAAAGGCTAATAGAGACTTTTAATTTTATAAAACTGCTGAGACACAAACCAGAAATGCCATGGCCATGCTAAAAATAGTGTGAATGGATGCTTTCAATTAACTCAACAGGAGTGTTGTTTTTGTTTGTTTGTATTAAAACCTGGATTTTATGTAAGATGCCTTGAGAGTTACTATTAATTCTTCACTAAACAGTGCAGTTTATGACAGAATGTAACATTTTATAAGAATAAAGTGGTGTGACTAGTAAACCATCCCCCTGCCTCATGCAAATGCAGGCAGGTACCCTAACCTGTGTTTCAAAGTATAGCTTTGGACATATGACATTCTGGTTTATCACATGCATTCTTTCTGAGTAATATAATTTAAAAATTGATTTTAGCCACATAGCAATGCTTTTCTTGTGCAGCATCTAATAATGGCTGTTAATCATTAAAATTAAACATGTCCTAATGTTTTCTTAAATATTCTGAATAACTGGATGATTTGGTCAGCAGTGCTGTGTTAAAACAACTGGAAGAAAGTCAGATCACAAAAATCACTGCCCGGTGAGGAGGAAGTTATCGGCAAGTTTGTGTGACCTACTCATGTAGCATACAATTAAAAGTGGATGCGGACTCCAGCGTTTACAGAGAATGCTACAAAAGAAGGCTGCTGATGCAGTCTGTGGAAGCACGTGAGGTCAAAGGTAAAGCTGATGACCCTGGAGAAAAAGCTTCATGTATGCCCCATTTGGTTGATGGGGTTTGTTGTACTTCAATGTGAAACGTCCTGAAAGTCTCCTGCACTTGAACACTTGGCTCCCAGCTGGTGGAGGTTTCTGGGAAGGCTGTGGGACCTCTCACTGTGAGGGTAGGCCTTGATTTTCAGCTCAGCCCTCTTCCTGCTCATCCTCGTTCTTCCTGGCTGCAGATGCAATGAGACCAGCTGGCCCCAGATCCTGCAGCTTCATCTTCACCAGCATGGAGTGCATCCCTCCAAAGTCTACGGCTAGAATAAACCTTTCTGAGCTGGTTCCTGTCAGGTATTTAGTCACAGCAACTAGAAAAGTAACTAATGCGGATTTGAAGGCACAAGGAGAAGCACCACAGAGGAATACTTCAAGGCTACATAGGAATACGGTCTTAAAAATACTAAGGGACAAACAAATTAAAAAAGAAACAGGTATATGAGGTAATGGTGAGTGGAGGAAGAAGATGGCAGCGGAAAAGGGACTCTAGTTGGGCAAAATAACTATTAGCCTTGTGGCTGGCAGTGGGGACACCTGCATACTTCCTTAGGTACGGACACCTTGATAAGGCTTCCCTGTTGATACCATTAGTTAACTACCTGAAAAGGTGATCTGCTTTGAAATATAAAGGCTGTGCTGATACCAACTAAGGTAACAAGTTAGCAATGTGGTGCTACATTACCTTCCTCTTATTGACTGTGTTCTTTTTTTTTAATGTCAAAAAGTTTATTTCTTTTTTAATTAATTTTTTATTTTTTATATTAATCATAGTTTATTTACTTTGTATCCCAGCTGTAGCCTCCTCCTTCAATCCCTCCCAACCCCACTCTCCCTCCCTCATCTCCTCTCTGCCCCTCTCTAAGTCCACTGTTGGGGGAGGTCCTCCTCCCCTTCCATCTGATCCTAGCCTATCAAGTCTCTTCAGGACTGACTTCATTGTCTTCCTCTGTGGCCTGGCAAGGCTGTTCCCCATCACAGAGAGGTGTTCAAAGAGCCAGCCACTGAGTTCATGTCAGAGACAGTCCCTGTTCCCATAATTAGGGAACCCACTTCCCTAATTATGGGCTACCATGGGCTACATCTGAGCAGGGGTTCTAGATCACCTCCATGCATGGTCCTTGGTTGGAGAAACAGTCTCAGAAAAGACTCCTTTGCCCAGCAATATTTGGGCCTTGTGGAGCTCCTGTTTATAAGAACCTGTGTTCCTTCTCTACTAGAGCAATGTGGGCCTGTGTGTGCATCCAACAGGCCCAAAACTCTAATCCCCTGGATACTACATGCATGCCTTTATAAACTGATTTAACGGTCACAAACAGAAGGCATGTGATATTTTTTTAAAAGATTTTCTCCATAGTTTTTTATTTGACCTTTTTTTACACATAAATGCATAGTATAAGTTAAGGTATGGAAGTTTGGTGAATCTGTGAACTCAGAATAATCACAAGACATTCAGAAAATAAGTTACTGTTCTGAAGTGCATTAATTAATACGTTTGACTACCCTGACCAGTAAAAATCCTTAGAGAGATATACCCCAATTTCAAATCAAATTAAAACAGTATCCATTACCAAATTAACCCATGTACACTCAAATCTTGATATAAAATGACATAGTCTCAAGGCACTGTTTAATTAATCAAACATGCAGAAATATGTCAAGGCAATTATTAATCCACCTATTTTGGTGTTATATATAAAAATCTTCAAGCTCCTTCTGTGTTGAAAGTGTTACAGTCTGCTTCAGTTCTTCTGTACTTCATTTACCAGATACCACTGAACGAAATTCCACCATATGCTTGTTTAAATGCAGTGGAAAATGTTCTTTTCAAAGCATATGGTGATATAAATAGGTGTCTCTGAATATAGCAAGGTTTAAAAGAAAACACCATGAACTAAATTGAAGGGATTTGCTGTTCAAGTATCTATAGATCATATTTTCTGTGGATTATCATTGTCTTCATAAAGACAGTTCTCAGTATTCAAGGATGAGAAACATCTGCTCTCACCCACCATTCTTTCTGAGGTTGCTTTTCCTTCCCCTGCTCTGCGTTCATCTCTGAGACTCACTTGCCCAGGCTCTCAGAGGAGGGCTGGCATCACTCCAGTTCCTCCCGTGTTTGTGTAATGATCTATAGCAGACAGTCTGCTCTTAATCATATATTAGCTACCTTGCTTCATACCACCCACGGGATTATTGTCTGTTGGTTTTCAGAGGCCTTCATTGCCATTTCTTCTTGCTTTGTTGTATGCAGTGTTTAAAGAGAAAAAAAAAATATTGTATATGATGACAAGAAATTGGCTATTATCGTGGGACTATAAACCTAAAAAGTAAGTTCATTGCTACCTGGTGTGGTGGTACCTTGTCTATAATCCCTGCCCCCAAGAGTTTGAGGCCAGCCTGGTCTACAGAGGAAGATCTCATCACAATAAATTAAATTCTAATATTTAAAAATATTAAATTCTAAAAAAGAAAACATTATGGTTTTAGGTGGACATAGGTTTATGACACTGTGCACTACTTTATCCAGTTATTTACAATATTAATTTACCTTTGGATTAAAGACAACAGGAGTTGTCATGTTGTCTACTGGAAAAATAAGACTTTTACTTGAGGATATCGGCACCTTATATTTTGTTGCAACTCGGGTCTCTATTTTTTATATTCCTGATTGTCGTGAATAATATGTTTATTTTACACATATGTTGTTTTTGGCCAACTGATTGCTAAGTGATATGGTAAATTCCCCCAGTTTTAAATTCTGGTTGTCTAGTACTGGAAGAGACTACTCCTGCTTATTCCTTGTCTGATCACCAGCAAGCAATTGTGGGTTGTGCGGCAGCCTTTCTTTACAGATGATAGATGCTGCCAAGCGCACGGGCTCATGATCCTTTCACGGGTTATTTGTCTGGCTTCTTTCGTGACATTTTCTGTTGCTGAAAACTGAAGAAAGGAATCATTATCCCTGGCTTTCCCAGCACAGTTACTTCCTAATCAACTTGTTTTTGTTTTCACCTTTTATCAGGGGAATCCTGACTCCCCAGGCAAACGCTGTAATAAACCAAATCCCATTCCCCAGTGCAGCAGTTTGCAAAGCTTAGTATGCATTAGAGCCACCTAGAGACAGGCTAAATTGCATAAGTTTTGATTCTGTAGGCTCGGCATAAGACTGAAAATCTGCATATTTGATGAACTTGGGCGTGATAAAAACATTATTGGTATTTAATTGTGTTTTGAAAAGCTCGTGACTGCCACATGGACAATGATGAGCTTTCCTGCCTCCTAGGAGAGACAGTGAGAATTCTACTTCTTATTGAGAAAGCCCCAACCAGCTCTCTGTTGCTCAGGTTCTCTCTCTCTTTCTGTTTTTTTTTTTTTTTTTTTTCGCTACAAGGCTTTTGGCCATTGATGCTTCTCTTTTATGTTTCTTCACCAAAGCTAATGAAGTTTATCTTTACCTCCTAGAACGCCTCCTGCTCTGGTGTTAGTCAACAACCTTCCCTGCTCCACACATACTACACTGTTCTTTCCCTTGCTGCCTTTTGCTTTCAGATCTAAGCTCAGAAGAAAAGGATTCTGTTCTGGTAGAGCCTCAAGGACTCTTTCTTGAGAACCAACCAAGGAAGTATTCCTTGGCCCAAGTGAAGAATACATACACATCTCTGAGTTCATTTAGAAAATCATTTGAAAATTATTTTCCATCTGATATTTTATTTCTGAATGATACGTAATAATTTTGTTCTTTGAATTGGTATGTTGACTTGAGAGGGAAGATTTAGATTAAACACTGATTTTATGCATTATTAGGCTGTGTGAGGGCGTATATATCATTTAAGCAGGGTGAGCCTTGGTTTCCCCATTCCTCGAGGAGGTAGTCACATAAAACAACAGTGAGGCATTTACCGTGATTCTTAGAGAACGATATTCTTAATGTTTGGAAACTCTTCCTAGCAGTAGCAATATAATTACTGAAAATACTAGCCCTCAGAAGTATCAAGGGTTGCACATGATTTTCTTTTAAATGAACATTTGCAAGAGAGACAGAATCTCATATTTGGGAGACTCGTCTGTGTAATTTCCTCAGGTTCTGTTCACTGAATACATATGCAAAAGATGTTCTCAGATCTGTAGCCTCTGCTACAGAGCTATCGATTCTCTGGATAAATCCTGACAGTGGCAGGCTAGTCACTACCTGGGACACTTTTTGCCAGAGGTGATCTAATTTCAGATGACACTGGAGGTCTGACACAAACTCCCCATTTACTGATGTCTGCGTCTCATTTGTGCTCAGAGGATTCTGGTCTACCCCTTTCCTTTTTGAGGACGTAAACTAGAGCAGAGGAAAAGGAGTGTTAAAATCAGATGGATTCATGAAGCATGCAAGTGTGTGAACACAGGAGTGCAGAGAGAGCTGGACTATGTCTGCGTATCAAACTTGGGCATACATCTGGTCAGCTGGAGATGACATTTCGCTGTCTGGTTACCAGTAGTCACCCACAGGTTCGGCGAATGAGTTGAATTAAGAAAAAATGGGTAAAAATTATAGACTCTGTCTTACAAAGAATTGAGAAAAGATTAAACGTCCTTTCTGCTTCACTTCCAAAAGTGGCCGTGTGACTATGTGAGGTAGGCAATGTTGATCCCACATTGATCCTGCAGATGTTGCTAAGCGGTGGATAGGCAGGATAAGGAACAGCACAAACAGACTCTGTGTTCCAGGCACAGCGACTTTGATAACCTTAAAGTGCGCTTCTTTGGATTGTTAATAATAATAATAATAATGGTAACACTTCTGCTTTGTTTCTGTGACTATGTTTAATAACCTTTTGTCAGTGATTTAACTTACCCCCCCCTGACCAGGAAAGACAGGGCAGGCAGACAAATAGAAGCGGACATTCATGATGATATGTGCCAAAGGAGAAAGATACGCTGGAAAACACAGTTATGAAAACCCTTGCTTCTAATAGTAACTTAAACCTAACCACTTCTAAGGATTGAAAGTAATTACCTTATCAGACACTTCTGTAATAAATTACCATGTAATAAAGTTAGTGGATAAGAAACCCAGAAACTACTATGATTTTTAAGTTCCTGATTTTGAGGATGAGCTGGACTTAGCCTTCTACACAATGGTGGATAGATGGAACTGGACTGCACCAGTCTGTGCCATTCCCTCTTCTGTGTAGAGGTGGAGGTTGATATGGACTTAGCTGGCAATGTAAGCCAAACACTGTATGTATTTTCTGTGAGGTCTTCATTTTTCTTCACTTGCTGAGGGCACTGTCCAAAGATGTCCAAGCAGAAAATGCACTCCTTTAAAAGAGATTTTAAAAAATAATTTTATATGTATGGGTGTTTTGCCTGCATATATGTCTGCGTCCTGTTTGCATGCTTGGTTCTCACAGAGATCAGGAGAGGGTGTTGGATTCTCTGAAACTGGAGATGCAGATGTGGGCCATCATGTGAATATTGGGATTTTAACTCTTGTCTTCTGGAAGTGCAACCAGTGTTATTTTTTTTTAATTTTTATTAATTGCACTTCGTTCACTTTGTATTCCCTCTGTAGATCCCTCCACTCCCCTCCCAATTTCTTTCTTCCTCCCCCTTCTTCACTCATGCTCCTCTCCAAGTCCACTCCTCTCCTTCCTTCTGATCCTAGTCTATCAGGTCTCATCAGGAATGACTGCATTGTCTTCCTCTGTGGCCTGGTAAGGCTGCTCCTCCCTCAAGGGGAGGTGCTCAAAGAACAAGCCAATCAGTTCTTGTCAGAGACAGTCCCTGTACCCATTACTATGGAACCCACTTGGACACTGAACTGCCATAGGCTACATCTGAGCAGGGGTTCTAGGTTATCTCCACGCATGGTCCTTGGTTAGACTATCAGTCTCAGAAAAGACCCCTGTGCAAAGATTTTCTGGTTTTGTTGCTCTCCTTGTGGAGCTCCTGTCCTCTCCAGGTCTTACTACTTCCCACTTCTTTCATAAGATTCCCTGCACTCTGCCCAAAGGTTGGCCATAAGTCTCAGCATCTGCTTTGATACCCTGCAGGGTAGAGCCTTTGAGAGGCCCTCTGTGGCAGGCTCCTGACTTTTCCCTGTTTTTTTCTTTTTCTGATGTCCATCCTCTTTGCCTTTCTGAAAGGGGATTGAGCATTTTAGCTGGGGTCCTCCTTCTTGATTAGTTTCTTTAGGTGTACAGATTTTACTAGGTTTATCCTATATTATATGTCTATATGAGTGAGTATATACCGTATGTGTCTTTTTGCTTCTGGGACAGCTCACTCAGCATGATCTTTTCCAGATCCCACCATTTACCTGCAAATTTCATGATTTCCTTGATTTTTATTGCTGAGTAATATTCCATTGTGTAGACATACCAAAATTTCTGTATCCCTTCCTCAGTTGAGGGGCATCTGGGTTGTTTCCAGGTTCTGGCTATTACAAATAAAGCTCCTACAAGCATGGTTGAGCAGATGTCCTTATTGTATACTAGAGTCTCTTTGGGATATATGCCTAGCTTATATATTATTATCCATCAAATACATTCAAATCAAGAAAAAAATAAAGCCCTCACAGGTGTGCTCTCCAGTTCTGGATTCCAGTTAATTCGAGATGTAATCAAATTGACAACCAAGAATATCCATCACGACCCCATAACCGACTTGCCAGTATTCCAACAGTGGACCCATATTTAATGATACATTATCCATTTTTTGTACCTGTTTATCAGATTATTTGTAGTTTTGTTGTCAAGCAGCATCTATAGATCCAGGTATAGCTGGATCTTGAGCAGCCAGTGTTCTTAACCACTGAGTCATCTCACAAGCCCCAGTGCTGATTTTCATACACTATCTTCCAGAGTTATGTCATTTCATTACGGACATAGTTAGAGGCCAGCCTACACTGCAGTGTGTGTGGGTGGTGTGTTTTTATCTTTAAAAGCTTCAGGAGCATGTTTCAAGAGTAGATCGTGGATGGAATTTTCTTCCTTCCTCTCTCTTTTTACTTTAAAACAAGGAATCTTTTTAAGAAGTTTTTAATAATTTTTATTTTTTATATTAATCACAGGCTATTTACTTTGTATCCCAGCTGTAGCTCCCTCCCTCATTTCCTCCTAATCCCACCCTCTTTCCCTCATCTCCTCCCTGTCCCTCTCTAAGTCCACTAATAAGGGAGGACCTCCTCCCCTTCCACCTGACCCTAGCTTATCAGGTATCTTCAGGACTGGTAAAACAAGGCATCTATAACTTAGAAGACTACTAACTTCTAGCATTTCAGAAGCTAAAAATGTCATTATATAGCATCTTGGGCCTATAGGAAAGCATTATCCATCTTTTTGTACCTGTTTATCCAATTATTTGTAGTTTTGTTGTCAAGCAGCATCTCTTACTCTTCACCTTTTGCTCAGGACAGTGCTTGCTGCAGTATGTGTAGAACCAAAGGGGTGTGCTGCCTCCTCCTCTTTCTCAAGGCCTCATTCTAAGAGCTCAGGACCTTTATCAAGCACAGCCGTAGGTGAAATTCCTTCAATGTGCTATCTTACATGCATGTCCCTGAAACCTTTTCTTCCCAACTTGAAGACTTTTGTGTTAAGCAAATGGATAGCCGGACATGCCCTCAGGCACGTAAGCAATTGTCACTGCTGTTGGCTGCCTACCAGTACTACATGGTAAGACACCCTTTGATGAAGATGCCAGATGCTCTGGTCACAGGCCATAGAGAAATCATGAGATTTGAATCTGAAACTTCCTCCTTGGTGACTAGCCCTCATAGAGCCAGAAGCTTCCAGGTAAGCCTTCAAGGGAAAGAACTGTCATCAATAGTCTTACTCAGCTATGGGTCTTGTGTAAAATACAGATAAGGTCATTATATATGAGTCCACTGTTGGAATACTGGCAAGTCGGTTATGGGGTAGTGATGGATATTCTTGGTTGCCAATTTGATTACATCTCGAATTAACTGGAATCCAGAACTGGAGAGCACACCTGTGAGAGCTTTATTTTTTTCTTGATCTGAAGTGGGTAGATCCACTTCTGGCCTGGAACTTTGAGATAGAAAGACACATGCTTTGATCAGGTTCTTGAGGTGTGAAGACCTTAATCTGAGGTACACCTCCTGCTGGAAGCCTATGGAAGGACATGGAAGACAGAAACCTTTGCTCTTTCTCTACTTTCTATTGCCATGCTAGCAAGTCCATTCCTTCACTGGCATTAAACCTTCTTTGGGATTTCAGGGTTTATTGAAGACCAACTGAGACATTCAGCCTCAAAAACTGAGTAACTTCTGTATTCTTGGACTTTTCAGTTATAGCTAGTCATTGTTGGATTAGCTGGAGCACAGCCTGTAAGTCATTCTAATAAACCCCTTTCTCTCTCTGTATACATACATACATATATATATATATATATATATATATATATATATATATATATATATTCTGTAAGTTTTATTTGTCTAGAGAACCCAGGTTAATACAGGTAGAAAACTCCTTGTCTTTTCTGGCTAGATTTGATACCTGCTCCATAGGAGAGAATAAACATAAGAAAGGCTGGAGATTAGTTTTCCTCAGGGAAAAGCACACCAATGGGTTATTCAATAACAAATGGTCAGCCCTGCTGATATCTACCTACAAGTAATATTATATGGACTGATCAGATTATACCCCTACACATTTAGAAACACACACACACACACACACACACACACACACACACAATCTATGAATGTAGAGAAGCCTTCCTGGGAATAGGAAGGGTATTAGGAGTTTGAAAAGCACGCACATGTGAGCAAGAAAGAGAGAGAATGTTGAAATATATTATGGACATGTGTGAAAATATAACAAATCACATCATTATAAATTAATACACATTCATAGAAACATAGAAAAAAAGAAACATGTTTTCCTCATGTCTCCAGAACACAACAGTGGTACAGCACACAAAGGGGAAAAGCAAGAACACCAGGATCATTGATGAAGACTCAAGCCCAACTGAGAGGAAGATTTTCATCATGGCTCTTTCATTCACTCTCTAGGGTTTTATTCTGTACTCAGAGTTTTCCATTCTCCAAAGAAACCTAGCCTTGCAATTCATCAGCCCATTGACTGTGCTTCCTGTCTATACAAAAGTAGAAGTTCTGAGCCATCTTTTATTAAGTATTTACCAGATGTTTTAAATCTAAGACGGCAGTGGCTTTGCCAGAATTCATGCTCTAAGTGTTGATGTTTTGTTTAGCACTGGACTGCATTTATGCTACTGATTGCACAGCTTATAACAGAACTAAATAATCATACTGCTTAGGAAGTCATAGTTGTAACATCATAGTGTAATGTTTTACTATTGTGTTTGTGGTAATGACATTGCAGATAATCCTACTGTTCTGCCATTGGTATAAAGGTATAGTGCATGGGAATTGCACAGTGTATGGTATTTGATAATGGCAAAATGTCTTACTTTATTTAAGAACATTTTCTACTTATAATAAAAAGATTTTTGTAAACCTTGTTCAATGTGCTATGTCGCCATGAATCTCATACTGCATATTTTTCTTTCTTTTGAGGTCCTGGGGCGGGAACTACCTACTGTATAGATGCTGCATCATGCTATAGCCCCAGCCCCACATTTCTTGATTAAATCACTTTTTCTCTGTTTGACTTAATGGATCCAGTGCTGTTCACCACATTCTTAGGAGCAACAGGCTGAACTGTCTGTTTTACCATGTAGCCTAGATTTGCAGTAAGCCTCCTCATCTAGGTTTAGCTTACACTGCTATTTGCATAGGGGTGAAATAATTTCATCCTGAAATCATTTAATAACACAATTATAAGATCATATCCTCACAGTTTAAGCAAAACACGTCTCTAGTTTTCTCACAGGCCTATGCATTTGTGTTTTAATGTATTGCATTATAAGCATGAGACACATGCATTTTCCTATTTCTTCTCTATCTTGAACTCATCATGAGCTTGTTGGGTATTCATCTTTAAGATTCTTACAGTGCACTTGCTTAACTGAGAATATCTCCAAAGTACACTCTTACTCCTGAAGATCTTTTGTTATGACTGAACACTTCTAGAAGCTGCTACTTCAGATCTTTCTAAGGAGTTTAACATTTCTGCACTCTGTTGCATTTTATGATCCTTTTCCTGACAGTGAATGGACTTTCATCTCTATCCAGATGAAACTTTTTAAACTTTGAATCCTTTAAAGAGCCCATAAAGTTGAGAAGGATCAGGGAAGGACAGGTGGGGCTGGGGTTGTGGAGGAAAAGGAGGACATGGAGGGGGTTCAGAGATGTCAATATAATGTTAACATAAGAAATTCTCGGGGGGGGGGCAGGCAGAGCCAAGATGGCGACTAACACGCACAGTTTCTGAGTTGCAGAGGAGCTGAACCACCTGCGTTGGTGAGTGGAAGGACTTCTGAAGCCAGGGAAATGACAGTGAGGCTTTCTAAACGGGAGGGAACATTACACAAGGTGAGAACTTTGGTCTCAGGTCACCCATGGACTTCTTTGGGGAAGGAGAGAAATGATCCTTAGATCTCCCGGCACTCCTCTTTTTCAGGCCCCCCCTCCTCGGCATAGCTGGCTCACCGAGATTCTCAGCTCAGAGCTCACTGCCTGGGGTCTGTAGCAGCTGAGACGGAGCTCCTGGCCCCTTAGCCACAACTGCTAGCTGTACCTGCCTTGGAGTCCCAGAACTGTGGCACCATCCTCCCAGGGTCCCAGGTCAGAGAGGAGCCATACTCGCCCCACAGGGTCTCTCAGCCACTGATTGTACAGCCAGTCAAACTCTCGGTGACAGATAATACATTTTTACTCACCAAAGCCCAGCAGACCCGCCATACAAGCTAAGCACACCAGGAGCTGGGCCTCCCAGGCCTAGAGAGCACAGTGGGAGGCCCCCAGGACGTCCCAGAAAGATTCTGGACCAGTATCCTAGTCTCCAGCTGCAGCTGGATTTCCTAACCTGGCGGCGGCAGCAGCACTGAGCTGGCGGAGCACATCAGTTCTCCTGCATAAGACCAAGCAGGGCCAAAACAGAGAGTAGAGAGCCCAGATACCTGTCGGGAGCTGTGACTCAGCGGCCTGCTTTGATATTTAAATCTCAGCGGAGAGATGGCTTTTAGCAGGTCTTTACTAATGGCAGAGGAGAACTTGCAAGTCCATCTCCTTTTGTTTGTGACAACAGGTGGGATAGCTTGTGAGGGTTACAACTCTTCCTCAGGCTCCTTGTGCAAATTAACCTATTGTTCTGAGATGTTTTACTGGCTAAAGTAACTCCTCAAAGAATAAAGTGGTCTGAAGGCTGGAGGCAGAGGATGAGGCAGCACTTGAGACTTGCTGCTTACTGCAGCAGTCTGCCTTTTGCAAAAGATGTCGAGTCTGGACCTTTAAAAAGTTTCCTGTGTGCTGTGTGTTTATTTTATTAATTTTAATCCTCACACCCAACTCAAGAACCATTCGACTCTGCCCGGCTGGCCCCGGCAGATACCCTGATCCTTGTCAATGTAACCTGCTAGAGAGTGAGTGTGCCCTTTAGTATCTGTAGAGCCCCAGATCCAGTGTCCTTCTAAAACAGAAGCCAGGCATCGGACCCCTCCCACCCACATACCCACCGTGGGAAACAGAGGGTCACTTGGGACATTGAAGCCCCTGCTCTGTGGGTCCAACTGAGGAGTTAAGGTGGATAATGCCAGAAATTGTGCTGCGACTATCACCAGCGCCTGCTATATCTACAGTGCATGCACAAGTAACCCCCTAAAAGCCTACAAAGCAGAGCCACTCCCACACACTCAAGGGTTCAACATTCTCTGTCACTCTGTCCCTCAAGGCACACTTCCATACACACGTGTGCCCTGCATTTGCCCTTTTGCACTTGCGGACTTTCCTCCAACAGGTACAGCTAAAGCACCAGTGCACATGTTGCGGCCATGGGACCTCTCTCAGCTTTCTGAAGAACTCTCCAGATGCCAGAGAGAGACAGTACCGATCTGAACTGCAGAATCCATAAACAAACAGGGAAGGTTACAGATTAGCCAATGGCCAGGGATAGGCAAAAGAACACATCCAAAATAAATCAGGACATCATGACTTCACCAGCAACCCCCAAAACTGATGAATACTCCAATTCATCAGAACCACAGGAAAATGACTTTAAAGCTATGCTTGCCCAATTATTTGAGGCTCATAACGAGGAAACAAACAAATCTCTCAGAGCAATAGCCATACAAATTCAGACAGTTAAAGAGGAAATGAACAAATCTATCAAAGATTTTGCCAATCAATTGGAGGCAAAGAAAGAGGAAATGAACAAAATTACCAAAGAAACACAGGCAAATATAGTCAAATAAATAGAGGCACAAGTAATGATACAATTAGTGGCATATAGGGAGGAAATGAACAAAAAAATAGAGACCATCGTAGAGAGACAGGAATCCACGTTCAAACAGATGAAGGAAATGGTGCAAGGCATGAAAACAGAATTAGAATCAATAAAGAAAACACAAATTGAGAAAACTCTTGAGCTGGAGAACTTGAAGAAAAGATCAGGAACCGCAAAGGTATTCACCAACAGAATACAAGAGATGGAAGAGAGAATCTCTGGAGCTGAAGATACACTCTCAGAAATTGATACATCTCTCAAAGAAAAAGTAAAATCCCAAACACAAAATATCGAAGAAATCAAGGATGCCATGAAAAGATGAAATCTAAGAATAATAGGAATTGATGAAAAAGAAGACTCCAGGCTCCAAGGTCCGGAAAATATTTTCAAGAAAATCATAGAAGAAAATTATCCCAACTTAAAGAAAGAGATGTCCATAAATGTACAAGAAGCCTACAGATCACCAAATAGACTAGACCAGAATAGAAACACATCATGTCACATCATAGTCAAAACATTAAATCTACAGAACAAAGAAAAGATATTAAAAGCAGCAAGGAAAAAAGGCCAAGTAACATATAAAGGTTAGACCTATCAGAATCACACCAGACTTCTCATCAGAAAATGTGAAAGCCAGAAGGGTCTGGGCAGGTATCATGCAGACTTTAAGAGACCACAGATGCCAACTCAGACTACTATAACCTGCAAAGCTTTCAATCAACATAGATGGAGAAAACAAAATATTTCACGACAAAACTAAATTTATGCAATATCTACACAGCAAATCAGCCCTGCAGAAGATACTAAAAGGAAAACTCCAATCAAACAAAAACAACTTCACCCAAGAAAACATAGCATACAGATAATATCCCAACAAAAATTAAAATAAAACAAGCAATGAAACAGTAAGATCACCACCACCACAATAAAAGGAACTAATGTTCATTGGTCACTATTATATATCAACATCAATGGACTCAACTCTCCAATAAAAAGACACAGACTAACAGAATGGGTGTGGAAACATGATCCAACATTCTTCTGCAGCCAAGAAATTCACCTCTGCAACAAAGATAAACACTACCTCAGAGTAAAGGGCTGGAAAAATGTTTTTTTCTAGCAGATGGACCCAGAAAACAAGCTGGAGTAGCTATCCTAATATCTAATAAAATAGACTTTCAACCAAAATTAATCAAAAAAGATGAGAAGGGACACTACATTCTCATCAACGGAAAAATCCACCAAGAGGACATCACAATTCTGAACATTTATGCCCCAAATACAAAAGCACCTACATTCATAAATGAAACATTATTAAAACTTAAATCACCCATCGATCCCCAACACCTTAATAGTGGGAGACTTCAACACCCTACTTTCACCAAGGGACAGATCATCTAGACAGAAGCCAAATAGGGAAATAAAGGCACATACAGAGGTCCTAAATCAAATGTACCTAATAGATGTCTACAGAACTTTTCACCCAAACTCAGAGGAGTATACCTTCTTTTCAGCACCTCATGGAACCTTCTCCAAAACAGACCATGTTGTTGGTCACAAAGCAAGCCTCAACAGATACAAGAAGATTGAAATAATCCCTTGTATTCTATCTGACCAACATGGACTAAAGTTGGACCTCAACAACAATGGAATTAGAAAAAAGTCTGCATGCACATGGAAACTGAACAACTTGCTGCTCAATGACAGCTAGGTTAAGGAAGAAATAAAAGAAATTAAAGACTTCTTAGAATTCAATGAAAATGAAGGTACAACATACCCAAATTAATGGGACACAATAAAAGCAGTGCTCAGAGGAAAATTCATAGCACTAAGTGCCATCAAGAAGAAATTTGTGACATCTCATACAAGCAACTTAATGGCCCAACTGAAAGCCCTAGAAAAAAAGAAACAAATATACACAAGAGGAGCAGATGGCTGGAAATAATGAAACTCAGGGCTGAAATCAATCAATTAGAAACAAATAAAACAATTCAAAGAATCAATGAAACCAAGAGCTTG
Source organism: Meriones unguiculatus (assembly GCF_030254825.1). Lineage (NCBI taxonomy): Eukaryota > Metazoa > Chordata > Mammalia > Rodentia > Muridae > Meriones > Meriones unguiculatus. Next base: position 33,051,734 of record NC_083353.1, on the reverse strand, counting down.
TTCTTTGAGAAAATCAAAAAGATAGACAAACTAACTAAAAGGCAGAGAGAAAGTATCCAAATCAGCGAACTCAGAAATGAAAAGGGGGACATAACTACAGACACCAAGGAAATCCAAACAATCATTAAGTCATACTACAAAAGCCTATATGCCACAAACTTTGAAATCTAAAAGAAATGGACAATTTTCTTGATAGATTCCATCTACCAAAATTTAGTCAAGATCAGGTAGAAAGATTGAATAGTCCTATATCTCCCAAGGAAATAGAAGCAGTCATCAACAGCCTCCCTTCCAAAAAAAGCCCTGGACCAGATGGAGTCAGTGCAGAATTTACAGACCTTCAAAGAAGTGCTAAATCCAATTCTTTCCAAACTCTTCCACAAAATAGAAACAGAAGAAATATTACCAAACTCATTCTATGAAGCCACAGTCACCTTGATACCAAAACCACACAAAGACCCAACAAAAAAATAGAACTTCAGACCTATCTGTCCTATAAACATTGATGCAAAAATACTCAATAAAATACTGGCAAACCGAATTCAAGAACACATCAAAGATATCATCCACCGCATCCCAGGCATGCAAGGGTGGATCAACATATGGAAATCCATCAATGTAATGCACCACATAAACAAACTGAAGGAGAAAAACAACATTATCATCTCCTTAGATGTCGAAAAAGCATTTGACAAAGTACAACACCCATTCATGTTTAAAGTCTTGGAGAGATCAGGGATACAAGGCACATACCTAAATATAGTAAAGGCAATATACAGCAAACCTATAGCCAGCATCAAACTCAATGGAGAAAAACTAAAATCAATCCCACTAAAATCATGGACAAGGCAAGGCTGCCCACTCACTCCACATCTCTTCAACATAGTACTTGAAGACCTAGCTAAAGCAATAAGACAACTAAAGGAGATCAAGGGGATACAAATCAGAAAGGAAGACGTCAAAGTGTCACTATTCGCAGATGATATGATAGTATACATGAGCAACCCAAAAAATTCAACCAGAGAACTCCTTCAGCTGATAAACACCTTCAGCAAAGTGGCAGGATATAAAATCAACTAAAAAAAAAAAAACAAACAAAAAAACAAAAAACAGAAGCCCTCTTGTATACCAAAGACAAAAGGGCCAAGAAAGAAATTAGGGAAACAACACCCTTCACAATAGCCACTAATAACATAAAATACCTTGGGGTGACTCTAACCAAGCAAGTGAAAGACCTGTTTCAAAATCTTTAAATCTCTGAAGAAAGAAATTGAAGATATCAGAAGATGAAAATATCTCCGTACTTACGGATTGGTAGGATTAACATAGTGAAAATGGCCACCCTGCCAAAAGCAATCTACAGATTCAATGCAATTCCCATGAAAATACCAACACAATTTTTTGCAGACCTTGAAAGAAAGATTCTCAACTTCATATGGAGAAACAAAAAAGCCCAGAATCTCCTAAACAATCCTGTACAACAACAGATCATGTGGAGGTATCTCCATCCCCAACCTCAAGCTGTACTACAGAAAAATAGTAATAAAAACTGCAGGGTATTGGCATAGAAACAGAAAGTAGGATCAATGGAATCAAATAGAAAACCTATAAATAAACCACACACCTATGAATACTTGATTTTTGACAAAGAAGCCAAAACCATTCAATGGAAAAAAGCATCTTCAACAATGGTGCTGGTCCAACTGGATGTCTACATGCAGAAAAATGAAAATAGATTCATATTTATCACCCTGCACAAAACTAAAGTCCAAGTGGATCAAAGACCTCAACACAAAACGAGATACTCTAAATTGGTTAGAAGAAAAAGTGGGGAAGAGCCTAGACTTCATTGGCACAGGAGACAACTTCCTGAACAGAACACCAACAGCACAGGCTCTAAGAGCAACAATCAATAAATGGGACCTCATGAAACTGAAAAGCTTCTGTAAAGCAAAAACACTGTTGTCAGAACAAAATGACAGCCTACAGACTGGGAAAGGATCTTCACCAACGCTAGATCTGACAGAGGGCTGACATCCAGAATATATAAAAAACTAAAGAAGTTAAAAAGCAATAAATCAAGTAATCCAATTAAAAAATGGGGTATGGAGCTAAACAGAGAATTCTCAATAGAGGAATATAGAATGGCAGAAAAACACTTAAAGATATGCTCAACATCCTTAGCCATCAGAGAGATGCAAATCAAAATGACCTTTAGGTTTCACCTTACACCCATCAAAATGGCTAAAATAAAAAAATCAAATGATAACACATGCTGGAGAGGATGTGGAGAAAGGGGAATCCTCCTCCATTGCTGGTGGGAATGTAAACTGGTACAACCACTTTGAAATCAATCTGGCGCTTTCTCAGACAATTAGGAATACTGCTTCCTCAAGACCCAGCTATACCACTCCTAGGCATATATCCAAAAGTTGCTCAAGTACACAACAAGGATATTTGCTCAACCAACAAGGATATTTGCTCAGCCATGTTTATAGCAGCTTTATTTGTAATAGCCAGAACCTGGAAACAACCCAGATGTCCATCAACGGAGGAATGGATACAGAAATTCTGGTATTTTTACACAATGGAATACTACTCAGCAATCAAAAATGAGGAAATTATGAAATTTGCAGACAAATGGTGGGATCTAGAAAAGATTGTTCTGAGTGAGGTATCCCAGAAGGAGAAAGACACACATGGTATATACTCACTTATATAGACCTATAAGATATGATAAACATATTGAAATCTATGCACCTAAAGAAGATAAACAAGAAAAAGACCTGGGGTAAGATGATTCATCCTCACTTCGAAAGACAAATGGGATGGGCATTGGATGTAGGAGAAAATATGTAACAGGACAGGAGCCTACCGCAGAGGGCCTCTGAAAGTCTCTGCTTAGCAGTGTATCAAAGCAGATACTGAGACTCATAACCAAACCTTTGGCAGAGTGCAGGAAATCATATGAGAAAAGGGGTAGTTAGTATGACATGGAAAGGATAGGAGCTCCACAAGGACCAAATATATCTGGGCACAGGGGTCTTATATGAGACTGTTTCTCCAACCAAGGACCATGCATAGATATAACCTAGAACCCCTGCTCACATGTAGCTCGTGGTAGCTCAGTAACCAGTGGGTTACCCTAGTAAGGGTAACAGGGACAACTTCTGACATGAACTCAATGGCAGGCTCTTTGACCTCCCCACCCCTCAAGGGAGGAACAGCCCTGCTAGGCTACACAGGAGGACTTTGCAGCCAGTTCTGAAGATACCTGATAAGCTAGGGTCAGATGAAAGGGGAGGAGGTCCTCCCCTATCAGTGGACTTGGAAAAGGGCAGGGAGGAGATGAGGGAGAGAGGGTGGTATACAGCTGGGATACAGAGTTAATAAAATGTAAGTAAAAATAAAAATAAAACATAAAAAAATTCTCACAAAATAAAAAAGTTAAACAGCAACAACAAAATTGGTAATGGCTCCACAATATTATGAATATGTTGTGTATGTAAATGGGGAAAATTGCATGCTGTGTGAATTAACTTATCAATAAAGATTTTGTTAAAAAGCAAAAAGCTGGGAGTCCTTTTGTGTCAGTCACATTCACCAAGTTTTGACTGCTGTGTATTTACCAACCTATTCTTTAGCTTGTCTCTTGCCTCATCATCATTGGCAGTGAGAACCAGGTGCCAATTCAACAGTCTGCCCAGCCTCTGAGCTAGAGGTTCTGTCAGGTCCACTTTCTCTTCTCTGCATTGCAGCAGCCTATAGTGTTGTCAGATTTTATGCCGTGCCACCTCGTTTTCTTATCTTCCTTCACATTTCCCTTAATTTCCTTGAGTGTTGTCTGATGCCACACTAGGCATGCCAGCTTCCAGTGACATTTTTTGATAGTGAGGAAATACTGGACCAAAGCATGACTGAAACAAGCTGGACACACTTCAAATTCTGCATCTCCATGCCTTATGTCAAAATGCTCTTCAGATCTCCAACTCCTTTCAGCCTTGTTGACTGTAACACTTCCTTCCCTTGGGCTGGTTATACTCCCTGTTGTTACATTTCCTTGGCAGGTATTCTGTGACTCTGATATCTTGGGATCTCTAAGGCAATGCAGGTTTCACCTTCAGAACTTCACACAGCGGGCTCTCTGGGCCACCATGGAGAGACACAGTGCCATGTGCCTGGCCTTAGAGGCTTTCCTTAGTCATGGAGAGAGATTCCGTAACCCCTTTTTTTCTAAGCTTCCATACAGGGACAATGCTGCCATACACCTGGCCTCAGCGGACTTCCCTTAGTCTTGGATGGGGACTTCATAACCCCTTTCTTCTATTGTTAGTCCCCAAATTAGAGCGACAAGCCTGAAGCTGCCAATTTCTTCTGCTTGCTGGACTGTGACATGGTCCCGTGTTATATTACATTTTTATCAGCTTTCTATTTTCAATGATTTCCTTCAGTACCTAAGCTTGGCTGTCCTGGAACTTGCTCTGTAGACTGACCTTGAACTCAGAGATCTGCATGCCTCTGTCTCTTGATTGCAGGGATTACAGGCATGTACCACCTTGTCTGGACTTAATTTTTTCTTTAATTCTTTTTCACAAGATGGAACCTTAGCTAGATGGGATCTTACCCTGAGGTCATCACTTCTTTAATTTCATGTAATCTGCTTATTTCCTTGAACAGGATTTAGCTCCATTCCACTTTCTGGTGCCCCTTAATCCTTGAACCATACATTTTGTAGTTTTCCATCCTTACCTTGCTGCATTTCATTGAAAATAATCTTTGCAAGAGTGAACCATATGAAATAGTCTATAGTAGGTTGTTTTGAAATTTCCTTTGCCAACATAATTAATCTAAATCTCTCCACTTTAGCCTTAGGCATATTCTTCAGACAAGGGCAGAAAAGCAGCAATATTCTTCACCAAAATACCACAAAAAATGATCTCTACATAACATCCTAAAATTCTGCTCTGAAACTTGTTGAGCCATGGCCCAGCAGTTTAGATCACCCCCAGCCCACTGTCTTCCATGCTTCTACTGGTATGACCCATCAAATTATGCTTGAAACATTCCACAGCTTTCCTAACCCAAAGTCCTCAAGTCCACATTTCTTCAGACAAAAGCATGATGAAGCCTATCAGCAATACCCCACTGCTGGTACCTACTTTTGTCTTAGTTAAGGGTTCATTGTTGTGAATAGACACTATGACCAAGGAAACACTTATAAAGAAAGACATTTGATTGGGGCTGGTTTGCAGTTTCAGAGGTTTAGTCCATTATCATCATGGCAGGGTGTAGGGCAGTGTGCAGGCAGACATGGTGCTGGAGGAGACGAGAGTTCTACATCTTTATACTCAGAAGGAGACTGGGTGTAGCTTGAGCATAGGAGACCTCAAATCCCATCTCCACAGTGATATACTTCCTCCAACAAGGCCACACCTACTCCCCCAACAACGGTACACCAACTCCAGCAAGGCCACACCTCCTAAGAGTGTCACTCTCTATAGGCCAAGCATTCAAACACATGAGTCTATGGGGGCTGTACCTATTAGAACCCCACAAGTAGGCAGTTCTCACTTGGACTAGGGCTGTGGTGGCTATAATAATAGAATCTCATGGTTTCTGATGAGAAGCAACAGGTAAACAAACACCAGAAACCATGACCTTTCTCATTTCCTGCGATTGGAATCTATTCACCCCAGCTTAAATACCACTATTCTATAATGCTTTGCTGAGCTAGCATTTGAATTTATTTCTCATTCTTTTTAACTCACTTTTTAATTCTCCTGTGAATCTGCACATTGATTGGTACCAGAGAACATATTAGCTTTGTCTTATCAGTCTAACAAGGGATAAGCTAAAGGCCATGAAGGTAAAGGCACTGGTTAGCATACTTTTTTCTCCAGAATATCTTAAGGCAACAGGTGCTCAGGCATGCTTTGAAAGAATGAAGTTAGGTGCTAAGTTAGAGATCCAACGAATAGTTTAGTAATAATTTATGTAGGATAGGCACTAGTGATCTTCCCTTTTGATTTTCAAGCGTTTGTGTCATTTCCTTTTACATCACATACTGTTTGTGTGACATATAGGATATGGCTCAAATAACTTTTAAAACTAGGACAAGAAAGGCAGTGCAACACTTCATCTACTTTGTAGTCACATATCAGTCTCCTGGAGAGCCCAGTGACAGTTTCTTATAGATACTTGTAGAAACCCATCTTGAAATGACCACAGCCATCTTGATTGTAAGTACCTCCATTTTACCTGCTAAGTAAAGTATTTCAAATCCTTCAGGGTAAAAATGTTATGAAGTACCCAGTGGGATTGGGCTCCACATCTATGCATTTTGATTGGTTGTAGTCTTGTAATGGTCTCCATCTACCAAAAAGAAAAAAAAACATTTATGAGAAGTGTTTAGGTTGCTTTTCTATCATTGTGATGAGACACCATGACTAAGGCAACTTAGGAAAGAACCTGTTTAATTTGAGGCAAGAGGTCACGAGGGGTAGAGTGCATGATCGTCTTGGTGGAAAGTACAGTAGCAGGCAGGCAGACGTGGCACTGAAGCAGTAACTGAGCACCTCATGTCCATCTGCAAGTGGAAGAGAGTCCACTAACTGGAAATGGCACGGGCTTTTTGAAAACTTTAAAAAATTATTTATTTTTTATTCACTTTACATCCTGGTTGTGGTCCCATCTTTCTTCCTCTCCAAGTCCCATCCTCTCCTTTCCTCCCTTCCTTTTTCCCTGTCTCCCTCCCACCCACTTCTCCATCACCTAGTCCTCAGAAAAGGGCATCTCCCTTTGCCATCTACCCCAGATCATCAAATGGTATCAGGACTGAGTATGTCCTCTTCCTCTGTGGCCTGGCAAGGCAGTCCTGCCAGGGGGATGTGATAAAAAGGTGACAAGTGAGTCCCTGTCTGATGCAGTCCCCACTTCCCTTACTAGAGGACCCACATGAAGCCTAAGCTGCCCATCTGCTACATCTTTGTAACTGGCCTCTGTCCAGTTCATGCATGGTCCTTGGTTGATGCTTCCATCTCAGCGGCCCCTCTGGACCCTTATAAGTGGATTTTAACCACAGAATACAGGATACCACAACCACACCATAAGGCAAAGACGAAAAGAAGGTAAATAACAAGGAGGATTCAAGGGAGGATGCATGAATCTCATTTGGAAAGAGAGACAGACTAGACTGACATAGTAGGAACAAGGTAAGAAAGAGGGTTTGGAGAGCTAAGAGGGTAAAGATTAGACCTGGGAAGAGCAAGGGTGAGAAGGCAGAAGGCCTGTAGAAAAAAAAGAAACTGAGGGTGAGGGTATCTCTGAGACAATCTGGAGACCTAAGTCAGGGTAGGCTCCTGGGAGGGTACGAAGGAAATTCAAGCAGAGACTTCTAGTCGCAGAGGCCATAGACACTGAAGAGGACACCCTTTTACTAGACTAGGAGATTAGTCTCCTAGTAGAGGGAGAGGAGCATCAATCCACCCACAAAACTTTGACCCCAAATTTACCCTGCTTACAAAATATGCAGGATAAAGACAGAGCAGATAGAGCAGAGATTGAGGGAATATCCAACCAATGCTTGGCCCAACCAAAGACCCACCCAATGGGAGAGTGCTAACCCTTGACACCATGAAGGATACTCTGCTAAGCTTTCAGACAGGAGACTGTCAGAGCTGTCTTCTGAGAAGTGCTACCCTGAAACAACTGAAAACAGATTTTGAGACTCACAGCCAAACATTGGGTGATGCGTAGGGAGTCTCATGGAAAAGTGAGAGGAAAGAGAAAAAGGCCTGGTGTTAACAGGAGCTCCACAAGAAGACCAACAGAGCCAACTAACCAGTTTTTTTTTTTTTTGAAAAATTTAAAGTCCACTTCCAGTGACACACGTCCTCCACCAAAGCCTCCTAATTCTTCCCAAACAATTTCACAAATGTGGACTAAGTATTCAAATATGTGAGCATATGGGGGCCACTCTCATTCAAAGCACCACAATGGGTGAGGGTTAGACTTATCTATGGGCATAAGCTCAAATATTTAGAATGTGTGTATGACGTCTACCAGTTTAGTAAGGTGGTGGTTGTAGATTTTTCTCTAGATCCATGACTTCACTATCCTTGAGTAGTTAGCTAGGTTTCTAGCACCAGACACGATTATGATTTCCCTGTATTTAACATATATGTACACACACACACACACACATACACACACACACACACAGAGGCACACTTATGTAATAAGAATGAATGATTTAAAGAGAGCAAGGAGGAGTATATGGAACAGCTTTTGAGGGAGGAATGGGAGGAAGGAAATGGTACAATTTTAGAAAATAAAATAAATTGAAAATATATTATTAATTTATTTAACAAATATATTAATTTATTTAATAAATATATTATTAATTTATTAATTAAATTTAAAATAATAAAATTACATAAAAAGTTACAATAGCCAGCCAAGCATTTTATGCTAAACACTGACAGATTTTATTTATTATGGAGTTTGTGGCCCCTTGTAAAAATCATAGATTCAATACAATTATAATTAAAATATTTATTGATTAGTTGTTAGCAGGACACCATTCTTAGAGCCAAATCTCAAGCATGTTGTAAAAGAGGGGTATGAGGAAGGGTCTTTTAAAGGCAAACCCACAAAAATACCTAGCAAAAAGCCAGCAGAAACATCTCTTTTCTGCCAAATTAAGTGGTTACTTAATTTGGTTACTTAAAGTGGTTACTTTAGTTGCTAAGGGCAACTAAAAACAATCTTTGTAAATCTGCGTAAGCAAGCTACAGAAGCTAAGAAAGGCAGCTAGTCATATCATAAGCAGATAGTCATGGCTGTACATTTCTGGGTGAGCGGTCACTGAGTCAGGCTTACTGGAAACTTGTCTTCCAGGGATTGGAGTCAGAGACAAATGGCCATTGTGAACCAAGGTGAATGCCTGGCATAAAATGGAATTTCTTCAGCCAGCACAGTGTTTATTTAGTTTTTATTAGTATATGTTAATTGTAGATAGCAATGGGTTTCACTGATATTTGAATGCATGTATTTAATATATTTTGATAATAATTATGCCCTGTGATGGTCAGATTTCATTGTTAATTGCCATAATGTAAAATCATTTCAGTAGAAAGTTTTTTTTTCATGCAAGTAATTTAAGAGTTTTAATAAGAACAGACCACTTTTCTCTCAATGGGATTAGGATTCTCTAAGTACAATTGTTATTTTTTTAAAATGCCACTGTGCTGCTTTTTTTTCTTTCCTGTGTGTGTCCTATCTATCTATCTATCTATCTATCTATCTATCTATCTATCTATCTATCTATCTTCTCTCATACAATACCCTCTGACTCCAACAATTCTTTCTTTCCTTCTTCTGAGGGGTTCCCCAAGCTCCAACGGTAGGGTGCCTATTTGGGCTCTTTCTCTATCTGATGTTTGGCTATGGGTCTCTGCATCTGGTGCCATCCGTGGCCAGTGGAAGTCCCTCTGATAACGTCTGGGCTAGGTACCTATCTATGAGTATAGTAGAATATCATTAGGAATAATTTACTTTTTCTATCCTAGTCTGGGCCTATCCTAGGCTATCTGGCCTCCAGTTCCTGGATATCCAGCCAGTTTTGGGTATGGGAATCCTCTTGTGGCATGGACCTCAAATTAGACCTGTTGGCACTCACACATTTCTGCACCGTCGCTGCACCACAACATCTTGCAGGCAGGATAGATATATAGGTCAAAAGCTTTGTGACTGGTTTGGAGTCCTAGTTTTACCATTGGGAATTGGTTATAGAAGATGGCCAGTTCGGGCTCTGTATCCTCCATTACTAGGCGTTCTCTCTAGACTCACCATCATAGAATCCTGGGAGCTTCTATTGCATTTGTTTTCCACATTGTTCCCCAATTCCCCTCCCCCCAATTCCAGTCATCTCTCGCTGTACTCTCTCCATTCCACCCACCCCCATACTATCCCCCCTTCCCATTCCTACCTGCTCCCAGTCCATCTGCTAAACCTATTCTATTCCCCCTTCCCAGGGAGATCCATGTGTCTCAGCTACTTGTTACGTAGCCTGTCTGGCCAGGTCTGTGGAGTGTAGCATGATTATGATTATCATTTACTTAACAGCCCACTTAGAATAGAGTACATACCATGTTTTTCTCTCTGATCATTCACAATGATTTTTTCTAGTTCTCTCATTTGAATGCAAATTTCATGATATCATTAAAAAAAAACAGGCACGTAATACTCCATTGTGTAAATATACAACATTATAGGCTAGGGTTAGAGGGAAGGGTAGGAAGACCTCTCCTATCTGTGGGCTTGGGGAGGCACATGGAAGGAGTTGAGGGAGAGAGGATGGGATTGGAAGGGGATAAGGAAGGGGGCTACAGCTGGGATACATAGCGAATCAACTGTAATTAATAAAAATAAATTAAAAATATACAACATTTTAAAAATCCATTCTTCAGATTGAGGGACATCTAGGTGGTTTCCAGTTTCTGGCTATTTTGAATAAGGCCACTCTGAACATAGCTGAGCAAGTGTCTTTGTGGTAGGATGGAACATCATTTGGTTACATGCCCAAGAGGTGTGTAGCTGGGTCATGTGGTAGATTGACTCCCAGTTTTCTGAGGAACCACCATATTGCTTTCCATAGTGGCTACATGCTTGCACTCCTACATGCTCCAAATGCCTACCAGTATGAGCAGTCAAATGTGTTTTTGATCTTAGCAATTCTGACAGTTGTTAGATGGAATCTCAAAGTAGATTTGATATTCTTTTTCCTGATGGATAAGAATATTGAACATTTATTTGTTTCTCAGCTATTTGAGATTCCCGAATTGCAAATTTGCTATTTATAACTGTTTCCATTTTAAAATTGGATTATTTGGTTTGTTGATGTTTACTTTCTTGAGTTCTTTATATATTTTGGACATTAGTTTTCTATTAGAAGTGGAGTTGATGAAAAAAATTTCCCATTCTGTAGGCTGCCATTTTGTTTTTTTTGATGACGTCCTTTGTCTTAAAGAAGCTTTTCAGTTTCATCAAGTTCCATTTACTAACTCTCAGTCTTACTGTGTTTGCAGTTGGTGTTCTGTTAAGGAAGTTGTTTCCTGTGCTATTGCGTTCAAGGCTATTCTGCACTGTCTCTTCTGTCAGGTTCCTGTATCTGATTTTATATTGAGGTCTTTGATCCACTTTTTGCAGGGTGGTAGATTTATTTTTATTCTTCTAAATGCAGATATCCAGTTAGAACAGAACCATGTTTTTTGAAGATTTTTTTTTTTTTTTTTTTTTACAGCATGTCTTTCTGGATCTTTTTTTTTTTAAATAAAAAATCAGGTGTCATAGGTGGGTTTATATCTTGGTCTTTGATTTGTTTCCATTGATGAACTTGTCAGTTTTTTATGCCAATACCTTTATTATTATTATTATTATTATTATTATTATTATTATTATTATAGATCTGCAATACAACTTGAAATCAGAGATTTTAGTACCTTTGGGATTTTTTTCTACTTTTCAGTATTGTTTTAGCTACCCTGTTTTTGTGTGTGTTTTTTTTTTTTTTTTTTTTTGTGTGTGTGTGTGTGTGTGCTTATCGAGTTGAGAGTTTCAAAGTCTGTAAAGAATGGGGATTTCATTGATTATAAAGGATGCTTTTGGTAGGATGGCATTTTCCCTTCCTTCCTTCCTTCCTTCCTTCCTTCCTTCCTTCCTTCCTTCCTTCTTTTTTTATTTCTTTCTGAGATAGGGTTTCTCTGTGTAATCTTGGCTTTCCTGGACTCACTTTGTAGACCAGGCTGGCCCAGAACTCACAGAGTTCTGCCCACCTCTGCCTCCCTGAGTGCTGGGATTACAGACCAGGATGGCTATTTTTACTATGTTGGTCCTACCAATCCATGAATATGGGAGATCTTCCCATCTTCTGATATCTTCTTCAATTTCTTTGTACAAAGACTTGAAGTTTTTAATCATACAAATCCTTAGCTTGCTTGGTTAGAGTTGCCCCAAGATATTTTATACTATTTGTGGGTATTGTGAAAGGTGTTGTTTTCCTGATTTCTTTCTCAGTCCATTTGTTATTTGTATATAAGAAGGCTACTTATTATTATGAGTTAATTTTGGATCCATCCACTTCACTGAAGGTGTTTATTAGCTGTAGGAATTCTATGAAAGACTTTTCGAGGTCACTTATGTATAAAAGCATATTACTTTGGCTTCTTCCTTTCCAGTTTCTACACTCTTGATCTCCTTCAGTTGTCTCAGTGCTCTATCTACAACTTCAAGACCTTTGCTGAATAGATATGAAGAGAGTGGACAGCCTTGGCTTGTCCCTGATTTTAATGGAATTACTTTGAGATTCTCTCCATTAATTTGATGTTGGCTATAAGCTTGCTATAAATTGCCTGTATTATGTTGAGGTTTGTTCTTTGTATCCCTATTCTTGCCTGGAATTTTAACAAGAAGGTGTGTTGGATTTTGTCAAAAGCTTTTTTGGTATCTAATGAGATGACATTTTGGTACTTTTTCTTTCAGTTTATTTATATGGTCAGTTACATTGGTAGAATTTTGTATGTTGAACCATCTGTGCATCTCTAGGATGAAGCCTACTTGGTCATGATGGATGATATTTTTGATGTGTTCTTGAATTTAGTTTAAGAGTACTTTCTGAGTATTTTGAATCCATGTTCATAGGGACATTGGCCTGTAATTCTCTTTGTTGAACCTTTGTATAGTTTAGGTATTAGGGTGACTGTGGCTTCATGAATGAATTTGGCCATGTTCCCTGTGTTTCTATTTTGTGAACTCATTTGAGAGGCATTGGAGTTTGTTATTCTTTGAAAGTCTGGTAGAATTTTGCATTAAAACTGTCTAGCCTTGGGCTTATTTTGGTTGGGAGACTTTTAACAACTGCTTTTATTTCATTAGGGGTTAACTTTGGTAAGTGCTATCTATGGGGAAAATTATCCCTTCTAAATTTTCTAATTTTGTAGAGTGGTTTATAAAGTATGACCTCATAATTCTTTGGATTTGCTCAGTATCTGTTGTTATGTACCTTTTATGCAGTTGCAGATAGCTTTGGGATTTGGGATGCTTCTTCTCCTCTTAGCTTTAGGACCCTATCTGGTGTAGACCTATGCAGGCCCTATTTATGCTGCCTCAGTCTCTGTGGGTTCATCTGTGTGTTGAGTTCGTCGATTTAGATGGCTTTGCTTTCTTGATGCTCTCCATCTACTCTGCCTCTTACACTCTTTTTCCTCATCCTTGGGAGTTCTGAGTCCCAATGGAAGGGATTGAATGAAACTATACCATTTACTGACTGGCTGTGGGTCTCTGCATGTGTTCCCATCTGCTGCAGGAGGAATCTTTTCTGATGATGAGTACAGTAGAATGTCAGATGTCACTAAGTGTAAATTTATTGCTGGCCCACCTTTTTTAGAACAATAAACAGCTCTCTGTCTCTAGGTTATCTGGTCTCAGGCTCTTGCTCATCCGAGCAGTGTCAAGTATGGGCCTTATCTCAAGGAGTAGGTCTTAAGTCAAATCAGGTATTAGGCTGTTAATCTCACAATCTTTGTGCTGTCATTGCTCTAGCATAACTTTCAGGCAGGACACCATTGTAGATCAAAGGGTTTGTGGCTGGGTTGGTGTTTACTCCTTTGGTAGTATGCTGAGTACCTTCCCGTACATGATTTCTTTATGTTAAGTGAATTGTTGTGGGTGTTGTCTTCAGCACTGGCCATCTCTTGTCATAAAATAAAGGAACTGGGTTACAGCCAATTCAGATGTTGGTCAAAGTGCTCCCATGGGAAACCTCAAATAACTTAGGCTGCTGCTGAGAGTATCAGCTGTCCTCCACAAAGTGATGACAACGCCACCAGTGTAGAGATTTATTTTTTATTTTTATTTTTAGTGTTCTTGAGACAGGATTTATGTATCAGCCACCCCAGCACACCAAGTCTCATCAGGACTGAACACATCCTCTTCCACCGAGGTCAAGCTAGGCAGTTCTTCTAGGAGAAGTGATCCAAGCTGGCAACACTGTCCATGTCAGAGAGAGCCCCTGCTCCACTTTCTAGGGGACCCCCATGAAGACCAAGTTGCCCATCAGTTACATGTGTATAGGGGTTCTAGGTCCAGACCATGGATGCTTTTTGGTTGGTGCTTCAGTCTCTGTAAGTCCTGTGGGCCTAGGTTAGTTGACTCTGTTGGTCTTGCTGAGTTCTTGTCCCCTCTAGGTCTTTGGATTCCACCCCGCCCCCCACACTTCCACAAGGCCTTCCTGAGCTCTGCCTTATGTTTGGCTTTGAGTCTCAGCATCTGTTTCCATCGGCTGCTGGGTGGAGCCTCTCAGAGAACAGTTATGCTAGTCTTTTGTCTGCAAACACAGCAAAGTATCATTAATAGTGTCAGGAGTTGGTCCTATACCATTGGGCCAGACATTGGTTGAACATTCCCTCAATCTCTGCTCCTCTTTTACTTTTCTTATTTTCTTCTTCTTCTTCTTCTTCTTCTTCTTCTTCTTCTTCTTCTTCTTCTTCTTCTTCTTCTTCTTCTCCTCCTCCTCCTCCTCCTCCTCCTCCTCCTCCTCCTCCTCCTCCTCCTCCTTCTTCTTCTTCTTCTTCTTCTTCTTCTTCCTCTTCTTCTTTACAATTATTTGCTTTGTATCCCGGTTTTAGGTCCCTCCCTCATTTTCTTCCCCCTCCACCCTCCCTCCCCTCCCTCCTCAAGCTCTCTTTCCTAGTTCACTGATAGGGGAGGTCCTCCTCCCCTTCTCTCTGACCCTAGCCTATCAGGTCCTATCAGGACTGCCTGGATCCTCTTCTTTGGCAAGGTAGGTTGCTCCTCAAGGGAGAAGTGATCAAGGAGTAGACTACTGAGTTCATGTCAGAGACTGTCTCTTCTCCCCTTACTAGGAGATCCATATGGAGATTTAGTTATATATGGGCTACATCTGTCTGCTCCCACTTTATTCCTTCACTCTATCTGAGACTCCTAGTAGTGGGGGACATGAAGACTGAAGTGGCCACCTTCTAGCAAGGAAGGACTCCTAGTGGATGGAGGGGAACACCAACCCACTCACAAAATTTATGCTGCCTACAAGAACTACTGGTAGAAATATGTAAAGAGACATTATCTATGATAGGTTTGCCTGTGGGCTTCTAGATGAAAATTTATTTTGTTTACTTTAATTGTGGTAGAAATACCTGGGCATTTGGGGTGGCATCATTCCTAGGAAAGGGATTTGGAACTGTTCAAGGGTGGAGAAGATGATCTGAACACATACATGAATGTATGAATTCATTGCTCTATGATCTTGACTTTGTTCATCATGTGACTAGCTGCTTCAAGTACCTGCCATATTGAATTGCTTTAACGATGGGCTGTACCTTGGAATTGTGAACCAATAAAGCATTTCTTCTTTAGTTTGCTTCTCTCAAGGTATTTTGTCACAGCAATACAAACAAAAATGACACTCTCCACGTTTTTTTCTTTTTGTTCTCCTCTATATCACCCTCTCCAACATCAGGGGACGGTAAAGAGAATGTAGGAGCCAGAAGAAAGGGTGAAGTATTGGATAAACCATTTTCTCTTCCCACACAGTGCCTTCCTTTCCCTCCACTTATTTTTCCATCATTAATTCTCCCATCGTATCTCATGGAGTTCTGATTTCAACTAGAGTCACGTACAGGAACATGGGTGAGGGATTATTTGCTGGAGCATGGAAATCTCCTCAGCAGCTACACTACTGAAGAAAGCATTTCTCCCTTCTCCAGCAATCATCAGCTACACTCATATTCTCAGGGAGGGTTGTAGCAGCATGACCTCCTTTCTCTCCACCCCATGAAAAAATGATGATGGGCTTACTGTTGGATACAACTTATGCTTCTCAGTGTTCATGTACGCAAGAGCTTTGAAGAAAGTGCTCCACAGTGCTTCACCCTTTCTCTGGCTCTCATGTCCATTTTGTTCTCTCTCCAATGATCTTTCATTACCTTGCAGAGGGTGATGTAGGTGTCCCATTTAGGACCCATCTTTCCATAGTCATTTATTAATACAATGATCAGTTATGAGTCTTTGTAGTAACTGCTGTTCACTGCAAAAATAAGCCTCTGATTTAAATTGGAAGCAGCACTGATCTACAGGTGTGAGTAATCATACTTAGAAGAGAATTTGACAAGCATATCATATACAGTTAGCAACCCCAAAGCAGCAACTTCTCACTAGAACTTATGCTTGCCTTACCCACATTATTTTGGCCAGATTTATAATACCAGATATGAATTCCCTCTGTCAAGTGGGGTTCAAAGCAACTGGGAAACCCTTGGTTACTCCCATTGCAGACTTGCTAATGTTGCATTAGTGGGCATGGACCTGATATACATGCATACACACACGAAGATACACCAAAAATTAAAAGAAGATGGTTTGAAAAGGCTTAAGTACACTCTACTGTGTTGTAGCATTACTTTGTCAGGCTCAGTACACATATCCCATTCTCTTTCCTCAGGGTATAGCGTATAGTCTCTGGACTATACCCTGGACTTCTCATGGATTTCTCACTGTCCTGTAGTGACTAAAGACATTTTGTGATTATAAGTTCCTGAAACTTTACATTCTGTGCAATTATGAATTTGTATACCTCTAGTTTTGATCTGAGCCTTTTGGCCTTTGGTAACAACTAGCATTTTATGAAATGATGCTCAGAGAACTTTCTAGAGGGTTTTATGAAAAGGATAGAAATTTCTTTAGAAAACAAGCAGAATCAACTTGACAACCACATAAGAGAGCCACCTTGGAAGCTGATTTTTCAGCCACCATCAAACCTTTGGATGACCATGACCATGGCATACACTGTGACCACTTGAGCACTCTTCAGGCTTAGGTTCCTAGATAGACTGCTACTGATTTCATGATGCCTTAGAACCATGATATATTAATTATTGTTGTTGTTTAAACATCTCGATTTTGGGCAACTTGTTACACAGCAACAGATAATGTATGTGAAGAGATATCATCTACATTTATAAAATTCTTGTAAAGCACAAGATTATGATGAAAGTGAGGACACCATAAAGATTTCTTTAATTAGATAAATATAAAGCTCACAGCACAGATATTTTCCCAGTAAGTAGTATAGTTGTCAAAAACTAAATAGAAAATGTGTTGGACATAGATTTGGCAAGGAATTTATTTTTTTTTCTGTATGATGACTTGAAGATGGGTACCATACTGTACATATGTTCATCTGTGACAGCTGAAGCTATTTCTTTACTAGGAAAATTTGCAACAGGTTCTACCTATATCTTTTAATCATATAGCTCTAAAGACAAAAATCCCTATATACTCATTTACAGATAAAAATATTTCAGTGAAATTCACATTATTTTTTGAAACTTGAGCCCGACAGTCAATGATGCCTGGGTTTTGTGACATTGCTGTGTGCTTCTCCATATGGAGAGCAGAGCCTGCACACATGTGGTAATGCATGCATTGCCACATACTCACTAATGAAGCAAGGTAAAGAAACAGAAAAGCTTTCATTCCGTCAACATGCAGCTGGTGTGTGATGCCAGATGTAAAGTCACTAATACTCTTGCCAAGTTCTTTGGATTATGTCATGATTTATTTAAACTCTCACATTCAGGAACAGGTTGATTAAAAAAATAGTCAAATTCAAGGAAACTGATGAATAGGTGAATAGTAATATAATATTTTATCACAAAATCATGAACATATGTCAAGTATAAGATCTTTAGTTATGTTTTTCATTCTTTGTAGCTTATTAGTTTTCTCCTGAAGAAATTGCTTAGAATCTTACTTTCTAAGTCCTCAAGTCCCATAGAATCACTTTATAATGACTCATGAAATCAGGAGAGATGTAGTCTAAAAAACTATCTTATTTTGGGACAGTTGTTACACATTGCTATCCAAACTGGGTCGTAGATGGCACTCTTTCTGCAATATCCTCGTTATTTCTTCTTTTTAATTTTTTAATTTATTACAATTTATTCACTTTGCATCCCAGCTGTAGCCTCCTCTCTTGTCCCCTTCGAATCCCATCCTTCCCTCCCTCTTCTCCTCCCATGCCCTTTCCCCAGTTCACTGATAGGGGAGGTCTTCCTCCCCTTCCATCTGACCCTAGTCTATTAGGTCTCATCAGGACTGGTTACATTATCTTTCTCTGTGGCCTGGTAAGGCTGCTCCTCCATTAGGAGGAGGTGATCAGAGAGCCAGTCACTGAATTCACATCAGAGACAATCCTTGTTCTCCTTACTAGGAACTCACTTGGAGACTGAGCTGCCATGGGCTACGTCTGTGCAGGAGCTCTAGGTTATCTCCATGGATGGTCCTTGGATGGAGTATCAGTCTCAGAAAAGACCACTGTGCCCAGATTTTATTTTTGTTCTGTTGCTCTCTTTGTGAAGCTCTGTCCCCTCCAGGTCTTTCTATCTCCCTCTTCTTTCATAAAATTCCATGCACTCTGCCCAAAGTTTGGTTATGAGTCTCAGCATCTGCTTTAATACCCTACTGGGTAGATTCTTTCAGAGGCCCTTTGTGGGAGGCTCCTGTCCTGTTCCATGTTTGCTCCCTCTTCCTGTTTGCCTTTCTGAATGAGGATTAGGCATCTTACCCAAGGTCTTCCTTCTTGCTTAGCTTCTTTAGGTGTACAGATTTTAGTATGTTTATCCTATATTATATGGCTAATATCCACTTATATGTGAGTATATACCATGTGTGTCTTTCTGCTTCTGGGATAGCTCACTCAGGATGATCTTTTCTAGTTCCCACCATTTGCCTGCAAATTTCATAATTTCCTTGTTTTTAATTGTTGAGTAGTATTCCATTGTGTGAACGTACAACAATTTCTGTATTCATTCCTCCATTGAGGGACATTGGGTTGTTTCCAGGTTCTGGCTATTATGAATAAGTCTGCTATGAACATGGTTGAGCAAATATCCTTGTTGTATGCTTGAGCAACTTTTGGATACATGCCTAGGAGTGGTATAACTGGATCTTGAGGTAGCACTATTCCTAATTGTCTGAGAAATAGCCAGATTGATTTCCAAAGTAGTTGTACAAGTAACACAAAATCAGACACACTAAAGCTGTTAGAAGAAAAAGTGGGGAAGAGCCTTGAATTCATTGGCCCAGGAGACAACTTCCTGAACAGAACACCAACAGCACAGGCTCTAAGATCAACAATCAATAAACAGGACTTCATGAAACTGAAAATCTTTTTTAAAGCAAAGGACGATGTCATCAGAACAAAACTACAGCCTACAGACAGAAAGGATCTTCACCAACCTTATATCCGACCTAGGGCTAATATCCAGAAAATGTAAAGAACTCAAAAAGTTAAATGGCAACAAATCAAGTAATCCAATTAAAAAATGGGCTATAGAGCTAAACAGAGCATTCTCAATAGAGGAATATAGAATGGCAGAGAAACACTTAAAGAAATGCTCAATGTCCTTAGTTATCAGGGAAATTCAAATCAAAACAACCGTGAAATTTCACCTTATTATACCCATCAGAATGGCTAAAATAAAAAATTCAAGATACAAATCATGTACTTCATTTGATATGTTATTATCCACAGCATTATAGTTTATTCTGAAACCATAGTTTTGAGATACCTTGATGGAAGAAATTTACACTACTAGGACATGAAACATGACAAGGGTTAGAGATGATTTCCTTTTTAGAGGGGACTTTTTATTTGGTAACAGGAGCTGTAGGTGTCATTCTTTATGATTGGTCATCATCAGAGGCAGATGTGACCAGAAACAATTATGAAAGTGAGCTTACTTTTATTGAATTTTTCTCATGTTTCAGGAATCTGAGTATCATAGTTAATAAAATGCTGTTCTTTTTTTTCTTTTTTTATTTAATTTTTCATCAATTACACTTTATTCATTCTGCATCCCCCCATAAGCCCCTCCCAATCCCACCCTCCCTCCTCCCTCTGCATGCATGCCACTCCCCAAGTCCACTAATAGAGGAGGTTCTCCTCTCCTTTCTGATCTTAGTCTGTCAGTTCACATCAAAAGTGTCTGCATTGTCCTCTACTGTGGCCTGGTAAGGCTGCTCCCCCCCAGGGGGAGGTGATCAAAGAGCAGGCCAATCAGATTATGTCAGAGGCAGTCCCTCTTCACATTACTATGTAACCCAATTGGACTCTGAACTGCCCTGGGCTACATCTGTGCAGGGGTTCTGGGTTATCTCCATGAATAGTCCTTGGTTGGAGTATGAGTCTCTGGGAAGTTCCCTGTGTTCAAATTTTCTGGTTCTGTTGCTCTCCTTGTGGAGACCCTGTCCTAAACAAAGAAACAGAAGTGTGCATTTATCAATGTAACATTCCTTTCTTTTCAGAAAAGATCCTGTGCTATCATTAAGAAAAAGAATTCTAGTAAAGGCAACATAAAATTTACCATTTTCACTATTGTAAAACTGCAGTTCAGACAGTTCTACCCATCATTACATTGTGGAGAAGACACGGTGGGACAGCTCACCTTATGGTTGCAGCAACATGTGCAGAGGGCATTCTATCCTGGTGAACCACCATCTTGATGGTGACGCAGGAATCACATGCTGAGAATGACATTCAAAGCTCCACTAATAGTGACCTATTTTCATCACTCAGATTCCACCTTGCAAATTTTGCAGAACCTCCTCAAAATGGCATCCTTAGTAGGCAACAAATTATTCAAGACAAGTGCTGGAGTGGCCGATCAGGTTCAAACTACAGTTATATATTTATTTTCACTACCAGGATTGAGACTAGGATATCACACATTCTGTTCAGGCACCCTAACACTGAGCTGCATCCAGCAGTTGAGTATTTTCCCATTCTCTTATCTTTTTTATGTGAAGTGGTAGTTTTGCATTTTACATAGTGACTTACATTGTTTTAATTAGACTTACTTATTGCTGAGATGAAACACCATGACCAAAAGAAACTTGAGAAAAAGGGATTATTTTATTTACACTTCCACATCAGTCCATCTTTGAAGGAAATCAAGGCAAGAATTCAAACAAGGCAGAATGAAGAAGCTGATGCAGAGGCCATGGAGAAGTGCTGCTGATTAGCTTGTGCATTGTGGCTTACTCAGACTGTCTTCTAATAGCATCCAGGACCAACAGCCCAGGAGTGATACCATCCACAGTGAGATGGACTCCCCACATCAATCATAATCAATCAAGAAAATTCACTACAGCTTGTCCGCAGGCCAATCTTGTGGGGGCATTTTCTTAACAGAGTATCCACTTCCAAAATGACTCTAGCTTGTGGCAAGTAGACATAAAACTAGTCAGAACAGCCATTAATCTACAAATATTTTTTCAGGGATGGAAGGAAGAAAGAAAAGAGGGAACAAAGGAGGAAGAAAGGAAGGACAAAGTCTCTGGACTTGAAAAAAATGACCTCATTCAGATTATTACCTGGTTAACACTGTACAGCTAAGAAAAAAACAAAGTACAATAATTAAGCAGAATAACTATTTTTCCAGTAAAAATGACTGAAGAATGCCCAGAAGTGAAACATATCTTCATTATAGTACTTTTCTTAAGGATTTATTCTTAGTTGATGACATATAAACTTGAGGTCTAGATAATTTTCTTCATTAAAAGTCCCATGGTTTTTCTTTATGCATCAGACTCAATATGCCAGCCAAATTTTAGCAATTACTTGTTTTCTCCTTAGAATTCCCAAAGAGTGTGGGATAGGAAGATAATTCTTTCCTTTCCCACGTTGGCCATTATGACTATTTATTGAAACGACCAGTGTGTCATGCAGCTGGTAGTATAGCAGCTTGGGCCACAGCTCTAGTTATGTTCTTTGGCTCAGCAAACATGCACAAGCTAAACAGTGAAATGACTTTTTAGAGTATGAGCTCAAGGTAGACAAATTATTAACTAAAAATAAAAACAGCAACAATGACAAAAACAGGACAGAAAAACTTGAAATTCCTGCATATTTTTTGAGCCAGCATTCTCAAAGTTTCATTTATTCATATGCTAATGCTAAGAAGCTCTGTTTACTTTAAAAATTCCATTTAATTTTACCCAAACACTATAAGGGTGGCATGATTGTTGCCCCACATTTTTAGATGAAAAACATATTACTGAATTAGCTTAAGCAATATGCCCAAGGTGACCCCTCTCCATCATGGAATTCTGTTTTTTGTTGTTGTTAATATTGTTCTGGTTCTCACAGTGTAACACATTTAGTATAGATAATGCATAAAACAAAGTGTAAAAAATAAGAAAGAAAATAACAATGATTCTCAAATCAGGAAACCATGATAAATGTTTTGAAAAATATTGAGATCTTAAGATCTCAATGGGCTCATGTATTTGAACTCTTGGTCCTCAGTTGGTGGTGCTGTTTGTGGAGGTTATGAGATGTTTTTGAGGTAGAGCAGTGCTGGAGGAAATATGGCCCTAGGAGTGGACTTTGGGGTTTTATAGCATGTCCTACTTCTCTGTTTCCTGTGAGTGGATGACAATGTGATCAGATAGCTCTCTTCTCTTGTTATTATGCTTTTCCTGACTATTGCCATGATTTTCTTCCCCATCACATCGATATTGTCCATCAGGATACTATCACGGATGCCAGAATTGTGGGACATCCACCAAGGACAGTAACTGCTTTGACGCAGAGTCTTCTGAAGTGTAAAGAAAATTCTGTGTACTGGAGATATTAGAGGTGGAAAGGTAGGGATTTTCAAGCTGTTTGGAACCCTTTCTGATCACAGCTACGTTCTAGACATTGTACATTAAGATATTTACCCTACTGGATTTGGTTTTGCTTTGTTCTGATTGTTTCTACAATCTGGTCCTGGTCCTTCTCTTTTGGAATAAGAGTTAATTTTTTGTTGTTGTTGTTTTCTAGTATTCCACACTTAAGGGACACTAGATATTTTGAAGATATATTGAACTTTTAAGATGCTGAGAACTTTAAAGATTGTGGAAGTTTTAGAAGTTGTGTTGTAGCACTTTCCTTTGGCACCTCCTAGATTTCACCTTTTAGGTAGACAACTGTGTCAAGATGAAACTAAACATCTCCTTTACAGTAACCAGCTGCTAGAATATAATTGAAGTGAATAGTGAAAGCAAACTTTGTTCTTCCTATGTGTCTTAGGCTTTTATTGCTGTGAAGAGACACCATTACCAAGAAAACTCTCATTAAAAAAACATTTATTGGGGTTGGCTTACAATTTCAGAGGCTTAATTCATTAACATCACGGTGGGAAGCATGGTGCTGGAGTTGCTGAGAGGTCTACATTTTGATCCACAGGAAGCAGAAGGAGATTGTGTGCCACGCTGGACTTAGCTTGAAGATAAGTCCTTAGAACCCACCATCATAGTGACTCACTTCTCCAACAAGGCCACTTCTCCTAATAGTGCCACTCCCTATGGCCAAAAATTCAAGGACATAAGTCTATGAGAGTGATACCTATTCAAAACAAACACATTCCACTCCCTGGACCCCATCGGCCTGTAGCTATAATATAATGCAAAATGGATTTAGTCCTCATAGTCTATCACAGTCTCAACCATGTTTAAAAGTCCAAAGTTCAAAGTCTCTTCTAAGATTCACGAAGTGTCTTAACTATAGTCCCTATAAAATCAATCAATCAATCAATCAATCAAACAAACAAACAAAAAAACAAATAACAAATGTTCAACATATAATGACAAAGGATATATATTGCTATTCCAAGAGGAAGCGTAGTGAGAAAGTACTGGACCAAAGCAAGACTGAAAACCTGCTGGGCAAACTCCAAACTCTACAACTCCATTTTAGATGTCAAAATGCTCTTTAGATCTTCAACTCCTTTCAGCATTGTTGGCTGCAACACACTTCTTTCTCTTGGTCTGGTTAGACTTCTTGTTAGTAGCTTTCCCTGACAGGTATTTTATCACTTTGGCATCTCTAACGTCTTGGTGTCTCCAAGGAAATACAAGACTTTACCTTCACAGCTTCACACAATGGCCTCTCCCGGCCTCTATCCAGGGACACCCCTGCCACATCCTGGCCTCAGTGACTATCCTTAGTCACGGAGTGAGAGTCCATATCCTTTTTATTTATTTTTTCCTATTCTTGTCTCTAAAGCCAGAACCATGTGGCAGAAACTGTTAAGTTTTTCTGCTTGCTGGGGCCCCTTTTTCCAGTTACGTCTTCATCAGCTTTCTGATTTTGATGGTTTCCTTAATTGCAGACCTTTATCTGTTCTGGAACTTGGTCTGTAGACCAGGGTGACCATCAACTCAGAGATCTGCATGCCTCTGTCTTCTGAGTGCTAAGATTAAGTTTGTGTACCACCATGCCTAATTCCTTTCACAGGATGGAAGCTTAGCTGGGTGAAATCTTGCCCCAAGGTCACCACTCCTCTAATTACAGTTAATATATTTAATATGTTTATTTCCTTGAAGAAAAAATTTAGCTTCATTCCACTTCCTGGTGCCCCTTTAATCCCTGAGCAAAACATTTTGTAATTTTCCATCATCAGCTTGCTTTGTTTCATCGAAAAAGAGTGAACCATAGGATAGAGTCTACATTAGGCTGTTTTGAGATTTCCTTTGCCAATGCAACTAATCTAACTAATTTCACTTTGGCCTCAGGCAGACTCTTTGGACAAGGGAGAAAAGCAGCCACATTCTTTACCAACATGTCACAAAAACATTCTCTGCAAAACGTACTAAAATTCTTCTCTGAAACTTCTTGGGCCAACATTTTACATCACCCTCAGTACCATTGTCTTCCATACTTTTAAAGCATGTCATGACCTCTGGGCCTATCATTCAGTAGATGAGTCTGCGAGGGCTATAATTATTCAAGCTACCACACTGTGAGAAGTGTAGAGCCAGAGAAGTAGTTGCAAATGCTCTGGGTGGGGAGTGGAAGGGTTATGGTGGGAACGAAAAACAAGATTTTGCCATGAAGCAAGGTGTTGACCAGCCTCAGAGTGTGCCTGCTGTTGAGTAAGTGATGCTGTTGTCAGAAATCTAGCTGAACACAAGCCTGAGAGAAAAGCAGAGAACAAACCAATAAGCAGTAAAATTTCACAAGCACGGCATGTATTCTGCCTGCACATTAATATGTTAGGCATTTGCCGTTGGATCTCAGACAAATTTCGTTGTGCAAAGAGGTATGATGGTAAAGATGTTTTTTTGTTACCACTGCCAATTCTCCTTTCTTTTGTCCTTTGTTCCTTCCTTCGTTCCTTTCTTCCTTCCAAGATTTATTTATTTTTAAGTAATGTGTTATGTGTGTGTCTGAATGTGGTTATGAGCAGGTATCTCTGGGGGCCAGAAGAGAGCATCAAATCCTATGGAGCTGGACTTATAGGCATTTGTGAGCTACTAAGGTGGGAGTGTTGGCACAGGTCCTCTGCAAGAGCAATACGTGCTCTTAACTGCTGAGCCATCTCTTCCACTCCCAGTTCTTCATGTGTAATTAAATGAATTTCCTCTATTTTGTAGCGAGTGACCTTGCTTTCAGTCTTAGGCTCAGTTTATGAGTACTTCTTTACTTTTCATTTAAAAACTGTGTTCTTGCCAGAGGCAGTCCCTCTTCCCATTACTATGTAACCCACTTGGACACTGAACTGCCATGGGCTACATCTGTGCAGGGGTTCTAGGTTATCTCCATGCATTACTTGGTTGGAGCATGAGTCTCTGGGAAGACCCCTGTGTTCAAATTTCTGGTTCTGTTGCTCTCCTTGTGGAGTTCCTGTCCTCTCCATAACCTACTATTTCCCACTTCTTTCATAAGATTCCGTGCACATTGCCCAACAGTTGGCCATAAGTCTCAGCATCTGCTTTGATAGTCTGCAGGGTAGAGCCTTTCAGAGGCCCTCTGTGGCAGTTTCCTAGGTTGTTTCCCGTTTTCTTCTTCTTCTGATGTCCTTTCTCTTTGCCTTTCAGGATGGGGATTGAGCAAGATTGGCCTGCTCTTTGATCACCTCCTCCTGAGGGGGGAGCAGCCTTACTAGGCCACAGAAGATGACAATGCAGCCACCCCTGATGAGACCTGATAGACTAAGATCAGAAGGAAGGAGAGGAGGACTCCCTTATCAGTGAACCTGGGGAGGGGCATGCATGAAGAAGGGGGAGGGAGGGTGGAATCGGGAGGGGAGGAGGGAGGGGCTTATGGGGGGATATAAAGTGAATAAAGTGTAATTAATAAAAAGAAAAAAAAACTGTGTTCTTTTTAATTTTTCTTCTTTTCCCATTTTACAGGATGGAAGACAATGAGGAAACACGGCCTCTAGGCACAATCAGATTGATACACATGAACTTACACTGATTGTGGCAGCATGTACAGGTCTAAGAAAGATGGGATACCAACACTGAGAGGGGAGTGGACATAAGCACTCCCATCCCTAATCTAGAACACATTTCCAAGTGATAACTTCTTCCAATAGTTTTATTCAAGCAAGTCTCACTGGGAATACAAATCACACTTAAGGACTTAAGGGTAGTAGATGGCCAAAAAACGAATGCAATGATATATATACATATATATGTTTGCACATATAATATATGCCCGTATGTATACACACATATATATACATATATGTTTTTGGCCAGGGCATTCTTTTCCTTATAGCATGTAGGTCTTTTGCTTATACATTGTGGGTTTCTGATTTTGTGTTTTTATGAGTTTTCTGTGGGGGAATGTGCATGTCTGTGTCTACACGTGTTTCTTGTGCTTTTTTTTTCTCCTTATTCACATTTGTTTTTATTTTTTGCTATTTTTTTGTTTTCTTTTTATTTATTTAGATGTCTCTTTGTTTTCTGAGAGAGAGAGAGAAAGAGAAAGAGAGAGAGAGCAAGAAGCAAGAGAGGGTGTGGGTTTGGGTGGGTATGGAGTTCGGTAGGGAAGATCTGGGAGGAGTTGGGGAGAGGAAACCAAAATCAGAATATAATACACGAAAAATATCTATTATACAACTACAAAACCCAGTATCTATTACCTACCCTGTCAAGAGTGAATTTAAGGGTAGAGTAAGAAAAATTCTATTTTTATTCTTGTTTACTTATTTTACTTGAAGATCCTTGATGAACCTTATGTCTCTGAACACCAGAAGAAAAACAAAGACTGATCTGGTGGCAGAGCCTTTGAGATAAGAGTGAATTTTACACAGACAAGACAGTTGGATAAAAGTAAGATGAGGACATAGCACATAGAGAAGGAAGGTCCACTGCAATGTCAGTCAGAAATTAAAAAAAGGTCCTCTTATCTGTGATCATAAAATCCTCAACTATACATTTTGAAGTCTTAGGTTCAATAATGACAATTTTGTTATAAAAAACCAAAAACTTAATAGAAAAGATGCTGTAATAAGACAAAAACAAAAAGAAATCTTAAGGACTTCCCCACTCCCCAAACCCAAACAAACCCAAAACCGACACAAAAGCACTAACCCACACAAAATCCCATTTTTATGCTTTATGCATTTCTGTGAGTGAGTGACATAGTTAGCAACTTTAGCCTTTGTTCTCAGTTCAAGGCAAAGTTAATAAAGTAGCATTATGCAAAGTGCATTGAACTTCTCAAGAGAGAAGTGTTATATTAATACCTGTCTCACAGTGATGTTCTCAGACTTAATGATGGAAAGTTTGTAAATTGCCTTGGTAGTCCCAGACACATCCTGATGAAGCATCATTTTGTTTTATTGCAAAGAGCTTGAAGTTACACTGAATGCAAGTTAAGTGGGAGATCATATCCCAGTCATTATTTTATAATCATAAGCACATACAATCAAGAAAAGCCATTTCATTGTAGTTGTGAATGGTAGAGTTGATGATTTTTCCATTTTTCTTTCATGTTAGTTTTGGGAGGAGGTTGAATTTACAATGCAGTTTAACCAAACACTTGTTAAAGTGTATAATGATAAAAACAATGATCATGATCTGAGATCTTTGAGGATACCAAGAGTCACATATTTTAAATTTAAATTCCAGTTTTAAAAAGTCAAACCTCCTTTATATGATTACTATTAAGTTTGGCATTTTTGAAACATGTCTTGAATCAATAACGGTAATACTTACAAATATCAGTAAGGAGAATAGTATTGTAAACACATATTCTTGCTGTAGGGTACATTTTAAAAGTCTAAACACTAATCAATATAGCGAAATTAAGTATTGACTAAAATAGCTTTATAATAAGTAATTATTGGTTTGCTCTTTTAGAAATTAGACATTTTCACTTTGGGAATAAAGAGCAAATTTACTGTCATGAAATTAAAGTGTTTTTGACCTTTTTGTACAACTTTCTGCTGTCTATGAAATGATTAGGTTTAAATATGATTGCACAGCTGTATTATGTTGCAAGCATCAATTTTTAATTATTATAAGGTCAATGTCAGAACAAATGTGGTTGGTATCGTACCCCAGCGCACTTGTTTGCTTTCCACTCAAAAATCACCCTGTGTTTGCTTGAACCAGCTCAAGTCTCTCTGTTGATACAGCTAATTAGACTTATGCCAAATTCCTTTTCATTCCTCAGTGTTCATCTTTACATGGCATTTTGTCAAATCTCTCAGTTTCTAAAAGTACAAATTGCTTCTTTCCTTCTTCTTTTCATGAGACATTTTTTCCGTCATTATCTGTGTGTACGCATCTCTTTTGTGTGTATAAACCATATATAAAGATAGTTTCACAATCCTGTCTTATAGGCCATGAACTTTTTTTTCATGTAGTACCACTGAGGACTGCTGTGTAAGAAGCCTACCGAGAGAGAAAGACAGTTAGTTTTCCAGGTAATAGATCTCAATGGTTCTATGCTTTAAGACTTAGTCATGGTCCTTTTTGTCTTAGTGCTGTGTGGCTTTGGACTTGGCTAATTAAGTTATAGGATACTGCTTACTTTTTTTAAATATGCAAGTGGTTATTTAATTCTATAAAATGTCTATCATTTTTATTTCATGCATATGAGTGTGTGTCTACAGCACATGTGTACCTGGTGCCCAAGGAAACTAGAAGAGGGTATTAGATCCTTTGAAACTGGAGTTACAGTTGGTTTTGGGCAGACATGTGGATGCTGGGAACCAAACCCAGGTCTCCAGCAATAAAGCACCTACTTTTTTTTTTTTTTAAGATTTATTTATTTATTACGTATACAATGTTCTGCCTGCATGTGTACTTGCCCATCAGAAGAAGTCACCAGATCTCATTATAAATGGTTGGGAGCCACCGTTGCTGGGAATCGAACTCAGGACCTCTGGATGAGCAAGAAGTGCTCTTACCCCTGAGCCATCTCTTCAGCCCTGAAAGTAGGCACTCTTAATCTCTGAGCCATTTATACTGCCCAGATCATTTAATTCTTAACTAATTACCAGCTTTCATTTCCTGTTGACCTATGCTTACAATTTTAATTAAATTTATTTTTGTGTGCTAGGGATTAAGACTTGGAGGTTTGAACATCCTCGGAAAGTGTTCTATCACTGAACTATATTCACACTTCATTATTAATACATGTTATTAACAATATTAGATCAAACTGGGCAGTAGTGGCACACATTTTTAATCTCAGCACTTGGGACTCAGAGGCAGGCAGAACTCTGTGAGTTTGAGTCCAGCCTGGTCTACAGAGTGAGCTCCAGGACAGCCAGGGTTACACAGAGAAATCCTGTCTCAAACAACAACAATAACAAACCCCAAATGAAACAAAACAAAAGCAAATAACAACAACAAAAACCCAAAGTAGATCAGAAATTGTTGATTTTTTGTTATGTTTAGTATATTAAACAGCATGTGGCTTTCTGCAAAAGATAAAGGCTGATATTCTGTCTTCCTGACTCAGGAAATGAATGCAAATTGCTAGCTGTGCTGTTCGTGCAGACTGTGACAGGTGGAGAAGAGGTGTCATTTGACTGTGACAGGTAGATAGAGGGGCTAAAGAGAGCACAGCTCATTAGTGCTAGAAGTGCAGCCATGCCTGGTGGAGCCTGACCGCAACTCCGGCACTCGTAAGGCTGAAGCAGGAACATTGTGAACTTGAGGTACCCTTGGCGCCCCGTACCCCGTGTTACAAAAAGGAAAGCACCAGTGATGAGCTACATTTTTCTTATTTCCTTCATACTCTTTTTATCAGTCAGTTGAATATGTGAACTTATTTCTCTATTACATGATATGCTATCTCCCATTCATCACGCATTGTGACATTTTTGAACCACGTATTCTGAAAATGGTTGCTTTTAATAAGATATAAAAATTGTTCTTGTTCAAAAATTTAAGCATTTATTATGGCACTTCAAGCACTGAAACAAGGCCTAAGAAGGCATTTGGGGATTAGCTGGAACTTTCTGGAATTTTTAAGTTCTATTATTCAGGAGTAGTCTTATTTTGAGTGGCTTTTTACCACCCCAGTCACAGCTGATGCTGTGGTCATACATGGGATGATTCTGTACCAATGCCCCAAGACCTCTGGCTTACAGTGTGGCCATAGAGCAGACTTATATTTCAGTCCCTGGCTTCAGAAGACTTTCTCTTAATCACTAGATGAACCCTTAGTCTATTTCTTAAATTTATGGCTGTTCTTCTCATTGTTTAAGAAACTTATAAACATTTAGTTGTAAAATTATGTTTTTGTTTCTGGTATTTTTCTTCATTATTGTTAACATTGTCATTATGTAAGGAGATTCCATGATTTAAATAAACCTAAATTTCACGTTTTCTTGCTTTCCCCCTTTCGGGTCTTCTCCTGCCTTTACTAGCATTACTCCGACTCTAAAACATTTATGAATACCATAAATACCATACCGGGTGGGCATTCCCAGCTAAGGGCCATTAAGGCTCAGGGCCTGAGATGGCTTCTGCTGGCATGACACTCAGCATGTGATGAGTGATGGAGATTCCGCCCAGAGACCAACAACCAACGGCAGTCTCGGAGATGGTGTGGAGGAACCTGATTGGTCGCACAAAACTATATAACTCTCTCTCTCTCTCTCTCTCTCTCTCTCTCTCTCTCTCTCTCTCTCTCTCTCTCATAAGTACGTCTGCATCTGCTCAACCTCTGATTGCATCACCCAATTCCCAGTGTCTGTGTGATGACTCCATGCCTCTTACCCCCTCGGCCTGAACCCCTGTCCTCACCCACAGGCTGAGGACCCTTGGGAGGAGGCCTAATAATACCATATGCATTTCCACAGAAATTCTTTTACTTACAACCATGGAATTATGAAAACAAACAAAATATTGCTATTAGATGCTAAAGTTGCAAAAAGACCCTGCATGATTTAGTAAGGTGTAAAATCTGCAACAACATTGCTGATTAGAGTTAAAATCCTGTCTCTTCCACATCAGTCTTGGTCAGGTTCTTTTGAACCAGCGCTGCTGTACCGTTTCATCAGCAGCTCGCGAGTCTGGGGCAGGAAGCGCATGGAACTTTTCTCTGCTGCTGTCACGCAGCCCACCTTTTCCCAGGACACAATTAAAACAAAGAAAACCAAGAGCCGGTACTGATTCTTTGTTTTAAATCTCCAACTCATTCTCAATTTGTTATGGCTTTTAAGACTGTCCTAATTTCATCTGTATTTTGCACAGGTAATGATCTCATAGATTATACATTTAGTGCAGTTTGTATTCTCTTCAATTTAGTCGTCAGAGTGATCTAGCATAGGGCATATACGTATCTGGGTCTGGGGTCCACAACATGGAGATGTGAGCTGTATCTATGGGAAGTGTTTTAAAATCGAGGAACATCTGACAACTTTTTACTGTCCTCTCTTGTTTGGATATTGGGTATCAGTCAAAATAATAATTTCTTATTTTCTTATTTGATGTGATACAGGAAACTCAAGTGTCCTACAAAGACAGGAAGTGAGGAAAGTGTTTCGTTATTCATTCACATTTTGCCCATTGTTTTAGATGCTCCTGGATAGTTTATTTGGAGGTGTAAGTCTCCACTCACTCTGAAGTACATTGGCAGGGACACTTGTCCTAACTATGGTCTTTTAATGACTATTATGAAAGGAGTGATTGAATAGCCTGCAGGTTTTTTTTTTTTTTTTTTTTTTTTTGCCTAGCTAGTCATATCAGCCTCTCTCTGGTGTCATGAAAATTTTTCATGAAGCCATGTGAATAGCTAATTGTAATCATGAAATCATGATCAACCCCATCAGTAAAATAAAAACTACCATCATGATGAGATAGTTTATACTCACTAGATAGTAGATATTACACAGAGGGAGCAATGAAATTTATGAATCATCGAAGGGACTATCACCGTGTGCAATCACAGGGCAATATTCACAGTGCTTAAGCACCGTGTCAGGCAGTAAGACTTTAGTTACAGAGTTGTGGGAAAGTCTATGGTGGCTAGGATGCTGGCCTAAGATGACCTTGTCCTAGTTTATTGGAAACTTCTCTAAGTCAAAGCTACTTGTCCTGTGTCTCAGAAACAGTGTCAGTCTTAGGAAACTAGGAGAGTTTTGGTATTCTTGTAGCCTCACCAGCTGCAAAGGGAGTCTCCATGGACTCATTACATGCTATTTGCCAAGTATGGAAGTATATAAACATCTAAGAATGGGTTAAAGTGTACATCTATGCACATATACACACATATATGTACATTCGTACATGAAAACGAATATGTGTAGATATAAGCTTTTGATGCATCCATTTTGGAAGGTGATTTGACATTTGCCAAAGAATTTTAAAATATTGAAATATTTACCTGCAAATTTCATGATTTCCTTGTTTTTTTATTGCTGAGTAATATTCCATTGTGTAGATGTACAGGACAGGAGCTCCACAAGGAGAGCAAGAGATCCAAAAAGTCTGGGCACAGGCGTCTTTTCGGAGACTGATACTCCAGTAAAAGACCACTCATGGAGATGGCCTGGAACCCCTGCACAGAGGTAGCCTATGGCAGCTCAGTATTTAAGTGGGTTCCACAGTAATGGGGACAGGGACTGTCTCTGACAGAAACTGATTGGCCTGCTCTTTGATCACCTCCCCTTGAGGGGGGAGCAGCCTTACCAGGCCACAGAGGAAGACAGTGCAGCTACTCCTGATGAGACCTGATAGACTAGGATCAGAGGGAAGGGGAGGAGTACCTCCCTTATCAGTGGACTGGGAGACGGACAGGGGTGGGGTAGAGGGAGGTTGGGATTGGGAGGGGAGGAGGAAGGGAGGTACAGGGGAGATACAAAGTGAATAAACTGTAATTAATAAAAATAATTAAATAATAAAAAACAAAATATTGAAATATTACCATAGCTCATGATTCCCAGATTTGGCTTGGTGGTAGATAGCACAGCTGTTAATTAATATACTAGGAGGCATGGTCAATACTTTCATAGTAGCATTTTTGTAATAACAAAACAGAGATATAGCCATTAATGGAACATCTATACTATACCTCTCTCCCCAAGGGGCGTGGAACATCATGGAAGAAGGAGCAGAAAAAATTTGAATAGGACTGGGGCAAAACAGTGTCTCTTGGACATGACTGGACACCTGCATGCATGAACTCACATCAGCTGTGGCTCCCTGTCCAAGACCTTACAAGGTCAAGCCGCTCAACATTCAGTACAAATGGGAGATGGGAACCCAAAGCCCTCACTTATAGTTGAGAAGATATTCAGAGTTGATGGCTGCAGGTAGACAGAGAACCATTTTTTTTTTTTTAAGGGGCATAGTCCCTGGTAGCTTGATCATTCACCAGTAGATGGCTGCACATTCATGTGTATATGGATGGTACTAACTGTATTTGGTGAAGAACTAAAAAAAAAAAAGAAAAAAAAATTTGGAGGAGGTGTTGTGGTGATAGATTTCATCTGAAAGGAATTGGAGGGGGAAAATAAGAGGTGAAAATGATCCAAATACATTGTATGCATGTAGGAAATCATCAAAGAATAAATAGAAAATGCTATCTGAAATACAAAGAAATTGTCTATCTTTGCAACTATATTGTGATGCAGACCATATCATGCGTTGCTTCTACAGTGCATATGATGGAGCAACACAGCAAAGTAACACAGATAAAAGCATCAGTGTGGACGTATACAGAGCCTAAGGAATGAATGCCACATGGAAATTTATAGAGGAAAAACAAGTAAAAATAAGAGGGAGTAGATACATGGAAAACTTTTTGTCAATGACTCCTGCGATAAAAATCGGGACTCATAAAAGGCTTTGGAATTTTCTAATTTTTATTTTTTAATTAATTAATTAATTAATTAATTAAGTTTACATCTAGATCTTAGTGCTCTCCCTCCTCTCCTCCAGGTCCCACCCTCCCTTCTTCTTTCCCCTCCCCCCTTATTTCTCAGGTAAGGGGAAGCTCCCTACTACCTACCCACTCCAGCTCATCAGGACTGACTGAGCTCGTCCTCTTCTCCTGTAGACTCGTGAGGCAGCCCCACCAGGGGGAAAGGATCAGAGATCAGGCAACACAGTCTGTGTCCGAGACAGCCCCCGCTCCGCTTACTAGAGAACCCACATGGAGTCTGAGCTGCCTATTTGCTTCATCTGTATAGGTGGCCTAGGTTCAGTCTATGCATGGTCCTTAGTTGGTGCTTCAGTCTCAGTAAGTCCCTCTGGGCCCTGGTTAGTTGGCTCTGTTGGTCTTCTTGTGCAGCTCCTGGGACTTCCAAGTCCTTCTCTTCTTCCTCACACTTTTCCACAAGACTCCCTATGCTTTGCCCACTGTTTGGCTTTGAGTTTCAGCATCTGTTTCAATATGCTGCTGGGTGGAGCCTCTCAGAGGACAGCTATGCTAGGCTCCTGTCTGTGAGCATAGCAGAACATCACTAATAATGTCAGGGGTTGGCTCTCTCCCACGGGGTGGGTATCAGGTTGAGCCAGGCATTTGTTGGACATTCTCTCAATCTCTGCTCTTTATCATTGCACATCTTGTGGGCAGGGTAAATTTTGGTTTAAAGTTTTTGTGGGTGGGTTGGTGATCCCTTCCCTCCACTAGGAATCCAGCCTAGTTAGAGGGTGGTCTTTTCAGTCTCATGACCCCTGTTTTTAGGAGTCTCAACTAGAGTCATCCCGATATCCTCCCAGGAGCTCTCTTTGTCTTAGATCTCCATCTTGTCATAGAGATGCTTCCTTTCACAGTTTCTCTTTTTTCTGAAGTCCCTCTGTCTTCCTGTCCCCCTCTCCCCAGGTCTTGTTTTCACCCTCATTTCTCTCTGTGCTCTCTCTCATACTTTGTTTCCTCTCTTCAGTCACTTTCTCTGTCTTTTCTATTTCCCCTTTTGAGTGAGGTTTAAGTATCCTCCCTTGGGTTCTTTCTGTTACTTATTTTCTTTAGGTCTGTGAATTTTAGTATGTTTATCCTGTGCTATATGGCTAAAATCTGCTCATAAGTGAGTATATACCACTTGTGTCTTTCTGGGTCAGGGTTACATCACTCTGGATGATCTTTTCTAGTTCTATGCATTTGCCTGAAAATTTCATGATTTCCTTGTTTTTAATAGCTGAGCAGTATTCCATTATGTAGATGTACCACAATTTCTTTATGTATTCTTCTGTGAAGGGAACAGAGAATTCTCAACAGAGCAATCTCCAATGGCTGAGAAATACTTAAAGAAATGCTCATGATCCTTAGTCATCAGGGAAATGCAAACCAAAAGGACTCTGAGATTCCATCTTACATCCATGAGGATGGCTAATATAAAAAATTCAAGTGACAGCACATGCTGGCAAGGATGTGGAAGAAGAGCAATACTCCTCTATTGATGGTGGGAGTGCACACTTATACAACCACTTTGTACATCAATCAGGTGCTTTCTTAGAAAACAGAAAATAGCTCTACCTCAAGACCGAGCTATACCACTCCTGGGCATATACCCAAAAGATGCTCTACTATGCAATAAGGATATTTGCTCAACTATGTTCATAGCAGCTTTATTCAAAAGAGCCAGAATCCGGAAAAAAATCTAATTTCTATTTTTAAAGCTAATTGTATATGGCTAATTTTTTGTATTCTTTTTTACCTACCATTTAATTATTTAATATTTTTAGCAATATTTAATAAAAAATTAAAGTTATCCAAACCTGGAAAGAAAAAATATTTCTGCCTTAGAACACTAATTTAAATTTTCCAATAGTGCTAAAACATCTAGAATTTTTTTTTTATGAACTCAGGATGTGGAGTATATGATGGTGATTATATCAATTAGTTCAATAATTGTATTTTAGCATCTTGTTAATCTCAGCATCCAAATATGTGCTGGGATGACTGCACAAATCACTGATTCTTGATACCTGATGCAACCCTGAATCTCTTGATACATTCTGAGCACTTTCTGATTGCTGAGCACCTCAGGGCCTTCAGCTCAGCTTCCTACACTGTAAATTATAATCCTCTATGGCAGTTCTAACTGAAAGTGGAACTTCTGAAAAATTTGGCAACATTAAAAGTTTTCTGAACATGCAATGGCCACAAATTAATTAAAAACAAACACAATGAATCTGAAAAAAAATGAAAAAAGAATACATGAAAAATTCTCTCAAAAAATGTTATGTATGTGTGTGTGTATATACACGGCCAAGGTTAACTTTGATCTCCTTATTTTCTGGGTGTGCCTTTCACTGATCCTCAGGCTCACAGATCTGGGTAGACTGGGTGGGAAGCATTCAGGGAATCCTCCTGTTTTCTGCTTCCACTTCCATGTACTGGATCACAGGCATGTGCCTCGGGGTAGTTTTTATGTTCTTGCTGGAAAGTTGCATGCACACAGAAACACATCATACAGTCAAACACAAAATAATAAAAAGTAAATAAAAAAGCAATTATATTTACAAAGACTTAGCAGATAAACAAAGATATCACAATAGAACACATTTTTAAAAAGAATATATTAGAACATTATTTTTGATTTTGTAGAAATGATACATCCTACTATGAAGGTAACATTGTTGGTATTCTAAACAAACTATATGAAGGTTCATTGTAACCTGGATAACTGCACAATTCCATCATTTTGCATATGAACGGTGGCCTATAGCATTTAAACACAAAACCCTACTACGTGTGCGTGAGCACGGCAGAGCCCAGTTTCCATCTGACTCTTCATCTAGGATGCTTTGCTTGTACTTGTTAAACTGTTTGAGATATCAATGCAAGCATAAGGATTCTGCTTTATTATTCCACTTAAGCGTATGTTGATTTAACACTCTTGTAAGAATTGAGCCATCACCCTTAGCAAATACCAAAGAATATAAATACAGCCAGAAAGTTATGAAGTACCATTCAAAGAAAACTATTTGTTTCTGAAAATCCAATTTCATTGAGGGGCCTGAAGGAAATTTGTATTATCAAATCAATTGAGGGCTGAAGGAAAAAAAAATTTGGTATGAACTTACACTGTGAGATACTATCTCATAAAATAAATGGTACCTTTTAGAATTTGTTAAAAGCCACAGCCTAAGGACTGCAGGGAACTTGAACTCCTCACGTTCCTACTCTGTAGTCAGTGGGAACACCTAGACACCAGGAATAGCAAATATTTTACACAAGTAAGCATTATTCTTTGTTGTCAAACATTAGGAAGAAACAGCAGGCAAGTGTGGCAAAGAGAGAAATGCAGGAGAGAATGTATTTACTTTGATTTTAAAATGCTAACTGTAGTAGTTATTATTTGCAGTAAAATATAATTAGATCTGCATTGAGTGGTGACGGCAGCTCACTTCTCTGTAATTTCTCAGTCATTTTTAATGAAAATACAGGAAGCTAAGGAAGCAATTTGATTAAAACTCTTCACTTTCAACATTGGTAATTACCACAATAATTTTTTATTGCAGTAGCTTTGAACGTTACTTATCTATTTAATTTGATGGTGCATGTCACGAATGTACCTAACTGCTGGAAGATGATAAGGTAATGTGCTTATCATTAGTGCCTACTGATGTGTGAATTAAACATTGACATAAAAGATGCTTCTCACAGGCATGTAAATGTTCATTAAATTGATAAGTATAAAAACACTTGAACAACTTTCAATTTAGGTAGTTAGAAGAAGCACGTTACATGTCAGGATCATCTCACTTAGGTATCTTTGGTTTAGAGGAAATGACTTTGGCACACCCTCCTTTAGGCTTGTCAAATAGGACTCTTGCCCAAATTAAGTATTTTGATATAAAATTTGAACATTACAATGCAGTCAATAAACCATTATTTATAAAAATAATTCACATGTAAATAGGATGAAGAAACTGGTAGAAAACACCAGCATAAATTTAAATTTGATTTAAAATTATTTTTATTTTATGCGTATGAGTGTTTTCCCTGCATGTCTGTTTATGCACCACTTGTACCCTGGTGTACATGGAGGCCATAAGTTTCAATCCCTTGAAACTGAAGTTACAGATAGTAGTGAGCTGCCATGTGGGTGCTGGGAATTGAACCTGGGTCCTTTCTCCAGCACCTGGAGTAACTCTTTAACAAAGTTTTGAAGGTGTTGTATAAAGAGAGAGAAATGCCGGTAATGCTGTGTTTCCTTCCTTTTGATGGACACATGTCTTAAAACTGTCGTTATCAGCAAGGGATGCCGCCATAGTGAAAGGAGAGCAAGAATAGTGAAGTGATGGCAAGATCAGTGCTGTGAGAATGAAGCCAGTCTAACATTTTAGGGACGTTTAATCCAAAGAGCAAAGGTAGAGACAGGTATCTAGCTCCTCTTTAGTAGTTTTTTTTTCCCTGAAAAAGACATTTGGCAAGTTGCTGTCCTTATTCTACAGATTAGTAAAATTCACATTTCACAACCATCTTTACCTCTTGCAGAATATTATCTGTTCCAAAGTAATCAAAGGCTGTTACTAGTGAGAGTAATGCAGGAGAGAATGTATTTTTTTATTTTTTATTTTTTAATAAGGCTACCAGAAGACAGTAGGGATTATACTGTGGTGTGTGTGTGTGTGTGTGTGTGTGTGTGTGTGCACACGCTTGCTTGCATTCATATGGACAGGTTCATTTACAAAATCAAGAAGTAAATAAGAACACGGATCACAATCGTAGAAGGTGTCGTATGTAAAACTTCAGTTGACAAGTGTCATGCTTTCAACTTTTCTAAGGGATTTCTGTGGGGCTGAAGTGATGGCTTCGTAGTGGTTAAGAGTGCTTCCAGGCGGCAGAGGTTTGCTTTGCATCACTAACGTAGCCTGGCTCACTTTTGCCTGTAACTCCAGCTCTTTCAGATCAGATTCCCTCTTCTGGCCTGTGCACATGTGGAAACACACATACACACACTAAAACATAGTTATCCATTTTAACTGTTCATAGCAGTTTTATTGGTTATTTGGAAACTTCACATCATGCCCACCATGACATTCACTCCAGAGGTCCTCCCAGGTCCACCCTGCTTGGTGAGCCACCTGTCAGTAGAAGAAGAAATAACCCCACAAGTCCAATTTGTGTTGTCCTTATACTCACTGGAGCATGGTCAAACTTGCAGTAGCCAGTTAGTGAAGAAAACTGGTGTTTTCCCACATACGCCCCTGCCAGAAGCCCTCAGCTGTGGAGAGCTACATTTCAGAATTCTTATCATGTTTTTAAAGGGATGGTGTGCTGTCTAGGCTGTTACTATATTTTAGATGTGGGGTTGGGATAAGGGTTGTCACAGGCTACCTCTGTGTCACGTGTACTTTGAGGCTAGGCACAATACTTATAGCTATCAGAAAAAGAGGCAGCACAACTTTTTAGCTTGAATATTGCTAGTTTTTAGAAGATTAATGTTTCTTTCCCTATCTTCTCTCTCCTTTTTTCTTTTTTCTTTGTTGGCACTGACATAAGACCTTGCAAATGTTAAACTTGCTCTATTTCACTGAATTAACCTTCTATCTCAGATGAATTATCTTATTATATATTCGTGTCTACTTCTTTGTGTGCATGTATGCATGTGTGTGGATACCAGAAAGGGGCATCAGATTCCCTGGAGCTTGAGTTACAAGTAGTTGTGAGGTACCCGATATGGGTGCTGAGAAGTAAACTCTGGTCCTCTGAAAGATTAACAAAAGCTCTTAAGTTCTGAGCTGCGCAGAGTAGTATTCAATCACAGAATTTTTCCAGTGAGAATGGTTGCATTTTTACTTTTCAGATGAGATTAAAAAATGATGCTGAATATACAGAGTGGCGAACTAACGATGTCTTTCACTACTCCTTTGTTGCTTATGGCTTAGACAGAGGGAGATCATTGAACAGTGTGAACTGTGAGCGTAGCGTGCTTTTAAATATATTCAATTTTCCTACATTGGTTTCCAGTTAGTATTTTAAGCCACTTAAACATGAACATAACATTTTCCATTATCTTCTAAAAAAGTTTCATGTTCTAGATGCTCATTTTTTTTTCATTGTGTGTTAGTGACTATGATCTTGCTATGGCACTCCTACCTGTTCAGTGCTGATGTTGTAACTGACCTTTAACTGGGACTGGCCTGTGATCTTTTCTTCAACAATGCAGTGAGTGATGCTCGGCTCCTCACTGTGATTCAAAGTGAAAACTTGGTTGTGAACCTTGAAATTATTCAGAAACTATATTCAGACTTTTGACTTGACTTATTTAGTCTTCAGTAATAGTAAAAGATGGTGCATCCCTTTATTCTCAGAACATTGGGAGGCAGAGGCAGGTACCTCTCTACAAGTTCAAGGACAGCCAGGGCTACATGGTGAGGTCCCATACCAAAAATTGTAGAAAAACTATAAACCATTGAATAAAAACTTACCCACAAGAAAGCTGCATTTGTAAGAGAAACACCATAAAATCTATTGAAGCCTATTAACCAAATTGAAGCATGCTGTGCTCTTGACAGCATGACTCAATAGCATAAAATATCATTTGTTCATAAATTAGTATATATATATGTGTTGGAATTTCAGTGAGCACTAACACAAATTTAAAAATAAGCTGGTGGGTGTAAGGTGAAATCTTAGGGTCATTTTGATTTGCATTTCCCTTATGACTAAGGACAATGAACATTTCTTTAAGTGTTTCTCTGCCATTTGATATTCCTCTATTGAGAATTCTCTGTTTAGCTCTGTACTCCATTTTTTAATTGGATTACTTGATTTGTTGCTGTTTAATTTCTTGAGTTCTTTATATATACTGGATATTAGTCCTCTGTCAGATATAGGGTTGGTGGAGATCCTTTCCCAATCTGTAAGCTGTTATTTTGTTCTGACGACAGTGTTCTTTGCTTTACAGAAGCTTTTCATTTTCATGAGGTCACATTTATTGACTGTTGCTCTTAGAGCCTGTGCTGTTGGTGTTCTGTTCAGGAAGTTGTCTCCTGTGCCAATGAGTTCAAGGATCTTCCCCACTTTTTCTTCTAAGTGGTTTAGTGTGTCTGGTTTTACTAAGATTTCACCTTACACCTATCAGAATGGCTAAGATAAAAAACTCAAGTGACAACACATGCTGGAGAGGTTGTGGGGAAAGGGAAACCCTCCTCCACTACTGGTGGGACTGTAAACTTGTACAACCACTCTGGAAAGCAATCTGGCACTTCCTCAGACAACTAGGAATAGCTCTTCATCAAGATCCAGCTATACCACTCCTAGGCATATATCCAAAAGAGGCTGAAGTACACAATAAGGACATTTGCTCAACCATGTTGGTAGCAGCCTTATTTGTAATAGCCAGAACATGGAAACAACCCAGATGCCCTTCAGTGGAGGAATGGATACAGATATTGTGGTACATCTACCCAATGGAATATTAGTCAGCAATAAAAAACAAGGAAATCGTGAAATTTGCAGGTAAATGGTGGGATCTGGAAAAGATCATTCTGAGTAAGCTATCCCAGATGCAGAAAGATGCACATGGTATATACTCACTCTTACAGACATATAATATAGGATAAACCTACTAAAATCTGTACACCTAAAGAAACTAATCAAGAGGGAGGACTCTTGCTAAAATGCTCAATTCCTATCTAGAAAGGTAAAGAGGATGGACATCAGAAGAAGGAGAAAAGGGGGAACAAGTCAGGAGCCTGACACAGAGGACCTCTGAAAGGCTCTGCCCTGCAGACTATTAATGCAGATGCTGAGACTTATGGGCAACATTTGGGCAGAGTGCAGGGAATCTTAGGAAAGAAGTGGGAAACAGTAAGATCTGGAGAGGACAGAAACACCACAAGGAGAGCAACAGAACCAAAAAATCTGAGCACAGGGATCTTTCCTGAGACTGATACTCCAACCAAGGACTATGCATGGAGATAACCTAAGACCCCTGCACAGATGTAGCCCATGGCAGTTCAATATCCAAGTGGGTTCCATTGTAATAGGAACAGGGACCGTCTCTGACATGAACTGATTGACCTGCTCTTTAATTACCTCCCCCTGAGGGGGAAGCAACATTACCAGGCCACAGAAGAAGACACTGCAGCCACTCCTGATGAGACCTAATTGACTATGGTCAGAAGGAAAGAAAAGAAGACCTCCCCTATCAGTGGACTTGGGGAGGGGCATGCATGCAGAGGGTGGAGGAAGGGAGGGATTGGGACGGGAGGAGGGAGGGAACCACAGAGGGGATACAAAGTGAATAATGTATAATTAATACAGAATTAAAAAAAAGAAAAAAATAAGCTGGATTATGTAAATTAAATATTACAAAATGAGCCATAGAGAAGGCAGGGAAGATGAACAGAGAGAATGATTTATTTTAGTAGATACTACATTAAAAATAAAAGCAAACTGTTAGAAAATACTACTTTATTAGTCCTGTGTATTTTAAGTTAGAGTTTCTTCTGCTCTCTGAGTCATTAGAGATACACATGACCCATCATGTTTGGCCTGAAAATAGTATAGTACCACAACTCTTTTTTGAAGAGTAATGTAGAAATTTCAAGCTAATATACAAAGAATTTAATAGATTATAATTATCTGGAAACAAATGATTCATTTAATAAAACAGTGTTATCACAAACAGCCATTCGTTTGGAGGAAAGTAAAAAAATGGCTCTTCATCTCTTATGATAGACAAAATGTAAGTCCTAATACCATGAGGGTATCTATATTATTACCCCTGGAAGAGGTTATCAGGTTTCTAACATTTGGCTGGCAGACATTTTCTTTATGTGTTCTCGCCTTTTTGTGGTGCTGATATTAAAAATGGGACTTTTCATATTAGACAAGTATTATACTGTAGGAATATATCGTCATGCCAATTTAGATACTTCTAAAGCTTGTAGCTAAATCATGGTAAGTATGATGATCTCCAGTTGTGGAACAGTTTGGGAAGGGCTGTGAGATGTGGCTTTTTGGAGGTGTGCCATGGTGTGTGTGTGGCTTTGAGGTTTCCAAAGCCCATGCTTTCCCCAGTTAGCTCTTTCTGCCCTGTGCATATGGATCAAGGCGTGAGCTCTCAGCTACAGCTCTAGCACCATGCAGTCCTGCCCACTGTCTGGCTCCCCACAGTGACGATCATGGACTGACCCTCTAAAGCTGTAAGCCCCAATTAAACTCTTATAAGTTGCCTTGGTCATGGCATTTTACAAGAGCAATGTAAAAGTAACTGAGACAGTAAGTCACACCTACCTTCCCAAAATGAAAGCCACAGGAACTGGATCTAAGTTTTTCACATTGCTACATTGATGGAGAAAGGAAGACTTAAAGAAAGGTAGACCAGCAAGACAAACACATAGAAAAGGAGAAAGAAGCGCAGACTGTTACATAAAATCTAATCCTACAATAAATTCCCATCCCCACATTTTCACATTGGCTCTAAATTTCTGAATTATTTCTGGGATAGATTGTTCTTTATGGAACCAGATTTCTTCCATGACAAATCTCCATATAAGGCATTGGTTTTGGTACTGGTTATGAAAGCGAGGAGAGTCTTGAAGAAGCTTGGATGGTGACACCATCTTATAATCCCAGCACTCAGCATACTGTGACAGCTGCATCACTGTGATTTCAGGCACGCTTGAGTTACAGAATAAGGTCTTGTTTGTTTTTTTAAACAGAAGACAAGATTTTTAATAAATTAATTCAATTTACATCTCGGTCAGAGGCCCTTCCCTCCTCACTTCTCAGTCATACACTCCCTCCCACATCCCTACTCCCTTATTTGTCAGAAAAGGGGAGCCTGCCTCTTCCCAGACTGTGGCTTTGTAGGGAAGTCACATCAAGGGAAAGTAATGAAAAAAAAAAAAAGCAGGCAACTTGTTTTGTAAAAGCAAACATGAAAATGTAGGAGAAAGAGTATAATGATGAGAATGAAGTTACCAGCATTTTGAAGAGATCATTCACCTGACTGGAAGAACCTTGGGTGGACTGTTGTTAAGAGACACCAGAAATGTTGGAAGAGAGGAAACAGGATGAGAGTCTACTATAGAGGGTCCTCTGAAAGGATTCACCCAATAGGAGATCAAAGCAGATACTGAGACTCAGTGTCACACTTAGGGCAGAGCACAGGGTGTCTAATGGAGGAAGAGAGAGGTGGGATTAGAAGGACATGGAGGGAGCAGGAGTCCCACAAGGAGACCAAGAAAATGAAAAGATCTGAGTCCAGGGGTTCCTGCAGAGATTGATGTACCAACAAAGGACCATGCATGGAGAGGACCTAAACCCCCTGGCCCATTGGCAGCTCAGTCTCCATGTGGATCTCCGAGAGGATCAGGGGCTGCCTCTATTATGAACTCAGTTGGCTGCTCTCTGATCACTCGACCCTGATGGTGCAGCCTTGCCAGGCCTTGGAGGAAGAGGATCCAGGCAGTCCTGATGAGACTTAACAAGCTATGGGCAGATGTCAATAGTGGAAAACTCCACCTTTCAGAGGACTAGGGGAAGGGGATGAGGAGAAGAGGGAGGAAGGATAAGACTCGGGTTGTTGAGGGAGGAGGCTTTAATCAATTTATAATGAATAAATTGTGAAAAAAATAAAAATTTTAAAAAAGAGCTTGAACAACAGTAAGGAACATGTTAGAGAAATCTTGGTGAGGGCTGGAAAGAA
Source organism: Meriones unguiculatus (assembly GCF_030254825.1). Classification (NCBI taxonomy): domain Eukaryota; kingdom Metazoa; phylum Chordata; class Mammalia; order Rodentia; family Muridae; genus Meriones; species Meriones unguiculatus. Next base: position 33,006,801 of record NC_083353.1, on the reverse strand, counting down.
CTTATTTTATGTCCCTGGAAAGATGTTACTAGCAGGCATGTGGCAAGGAGAAGGTGGACCTAAGAAACACATAGACTTAACTGAGAAGCTTCAGACATGGTTAAATACATTTTTTAAAACCCTTTTTTATTCTTTTTAAAATGTATTTGTTTATTATGTATATAAATCTGCATCTATGCCTTTACATCAGAAGAGGGCACCAAATCTCATTATAGATAGCAACCATGTGGTTGCTGGGAATTGGACACAGGACCTCTGGAAAAGCAGACAGTGATCTAAATCTCTGAGCCATCTTTCCAGCCCGGTTAATTACATTTAAAGTAAATTTAGGAAGAAAAAAAACATGAGAAGAATATCAGCTTTCATACTCAAACTGAATATTTTTAAATAGAATTTAGAAAATTTAAGGAATAGTTTTAAAGCAAAATTATAGGAAATATAAATAATTCAGGATGTTTCCTGTTTAAAAACAAGAAAACTATGAAATTCACAGGCAAATGGTGGGAACTAGAGAAGATCATTTTGAGTGATGTAATCCAGAAGCAGAAAGACATACATGGCATATACTCACTCATAAGTGGTGACTAAACATATAATATAGGATAAACACACTAAAATCTATACTGCTAAGGAAGCTAAACAACAAGGAAGACCCTAGGGAGGACGTTCAGTCCTTATTCAGAAGGACAAACACCACAGACAATGGAAGCAGAAGACAGGGAACAGAACAGGAGCCTACCACAATGGGCCTCGGAGAGGCACTGAAACAGAGGCTGAGACACATAGCCAAACTCTGGGCAGAGCAGAGGGAATTTTTATGAAAGAAAGGGGAGATAGAAAAACCTGAAGGGGACAGGAGCTCCAAAAGTAGACCAACAGAGCAAAAAACAAACAAACAAACAAATGAGAAACTGGACCCTACAGAGACTGATACTCCAACCAAGGACCATGCATGGAGAGGACCTAAAATCCCTGCTCAGATGTAGCGTATAGACTCAGTCTCCAATTGGGTCCCTAGTAAGGGGAGCAGGGACTGTCGCTGGCATGAACTCAGTGGCTGGCTCTTTGATCACCTTTCCCTGATGGGGAAGGAGCCTTGCCAGGCCACAGAGGAAGACAATGCAGACAGTCCTGATGAGACCTGATAGGTTAGGGTCAGATGGAAGGGGAGGAGGACCTCCCCTATCAGTGGATTAGGGGAGAGGCAAAGAGGGAGAATAGGGAGGGAGGGGGCTACAGTCAGGATACAAAGTAAATAAATTGTAATTAATAGTAATAATAATAATAATGAATTAAAAATTGTTTGTCTTCATCCTCTTTCTGACAAAATAAGGTTGAAGTTAGTGATGCCACATAGCAAGCTCAAATCTAGGAGGGCAGGTAATAATTTCTATTTTTTTGTCATTTGTGAATTTGTGTTTAATTCAAAATAATGTGAAAAAGCTATAAAGACGTTTTGTACTTGTACAAAATATATTTTAATCATATTTCCCCTCTTTATCCCTCCAACACCCACACTTTCCAGTATATCTCCCTCCCAACTTCTTGTTCTTCTCCTTCTTCTTCACCCAGAATAACCCACTGGTTCCATTATTGTTCACTGGTGTGGAGTCATCATGGTGGTCTCTGAGTGAATGTATAGATGGTGGAAACATCCCCCACATATTGTGGCCTGCATAGTCCCCTTCCTTCATGCGGAGCTTCTTGCTCTGATACCTTTCCAGGGCCACACAAGGCAGTCTTTGATGTTCATTTCAGAGCGGTAAAATGTTCTTTTCGCTGATTACTGTCACTTGCTGCTGATTCATCTTCTCTGCATTTGAATCTGTCTTCTGTTAAGCTGCACTTACCTTCGTTTTTCACAAAGTTTCTTGATTTACTATCAAAAAAAAATGGATCCTTTGCTTTTTTCATTAAGTTGTAAATTTTTTTGAGATCCTTAGTCTCTTGCATGGGGCCCCTAGTGCCAATCACAGCTATAAGTTCACACACACACACACACACACACACACACACACACACAAATGCGCTCAAGCGGTCCCGTGTGTACACAGTCACACAGACACACACATACACATAAACACTCATCACTTAATAATTTTAACTACTCCACATTCTTTATAAGTGTGGAGTCTAGCTGTCCACATTCTTTGTTGCTTTATAAGCTCCACTGAGTTTGTTTAATGTTAGCTACTTTATGCTTCAATAATCCAGGTTTGAGATGAGCACAATCAAATGGAATTTCATCTTAAATTACTGCTTGTCTAATTGGGAAAGGTTTGAAAATATCTAAAGACCCTTACCTACAACACTTGCAGGAAAAAGATAGAATAGATAAAGCAGAGATTTAGGGAATGTCCAACCAATGCCTGGTCCAACCCAATACCCTCCCCACTGAAGAGAGCCAATCCCTGACACTGTTAACTATACTCTGCTATGCTTGCAGACAGGAGCCTATCAGAATTGTCCTCAGAGAGGCTCCACCCAGGAATGGTTTAAAACAGATGCTAAGAGGCACAGCCAGACATTGGGCAAAGCATAGGGAGTCTAGTGGAAGAGTGGGGGGAAGGATAAGAGGACCTAGAGGTGACAAGAGCTCCACAGGAAGATGAACAGAGCCAACTAACCAGGCCCAGAGGGGCCTGTGGAGTCTGAAGCACTAACCAAAGACCACGCATGGACTGGACCTCTGTCCTCTACATCTATGTAGCTGATGGGCAGCTCAGGCTTCCTGTGGATCCACTAGTCAGTGAAGCAGGGGATGTCTCTGACATGGACTCCATTGCCTGCTTTTTGATCATTTCTCCTTGACAGGATTTCCCTACGAGGCCACAGGGAAGAGGACGAACTCAGTCCTCTTGCGACTTGATGTGCTGGGGTGGGTAGGTAGAGGGTTACCTTTTTCTGAAGAGTAGGGAAGAGAGAGGATGAGGGAGGGAGGATGGGGCTGGGAAGAGAGGAGGGAGGGGGCTATGACCAGGATGTAACGTGCATAAGCAAATTAATTAATTAAAAAAATTTAAAAATAAAGATAAAGACTTTCTTTTAAAAAGTATTTTATCTTGTTCATATGAATATTGTACCTCCATGTATGGATGTGTCCCACTAGCGTGGCCTGTGCTCACAGAGGCCAGAAAATGGTGTCAGATGCCTTAGAACTGGAGTTATAGATAGCTGTAAGTCACTGTATGGGCACTGGGAATTGAACCCTGGTCCTCTGGAAGAACAGCCAGTGCTCTTGACCACTGAGATATCTCTCTAGTTCTAATACAGTTTTTCTTTATCCTAGACTATAGTCAATTTTTTTTCTCTCACCTAAATGCATTAGAAGCTTAAATAAATAATGGAATCAATTGTTGATCTTATTTAGTGTCAAATAGGAAACTTTCTCTCTTAGTCTGTAGGATTATGTATTCTAGAGCAAGTCTGTTTTGTTTCAGCTTCTCCAAAGAGATCTACCCCTAAGGAGCTTGTAATTTTTTTTGTTGTTGCTGTTGTTCTTAAAAAGTATTCAGCTTGCGAAGCTGGGGTGGTAGCTCAGTTGTAATAAGTATATTTAACACTATGTAGAGTTAGCATAATAATAGCAATAGGCTCTCCTCTAGTTTCTATTTAGTCACTGGTTTTTGGTCCTGATAAAGGTGCCAGTATGGGTTTCACCTTGTGGAGTGAGCCGTCAGTCCACTCAGAAAGTGGTTACTCCAGTAATATTTGTGTCACTGACACACCAGTAGGCCTGTCTTGTCAGGCCAGTCCACGCGCACTAATAGGCTCAGAGCGAAGAGCTTGTAGGAAGAATTATAAGGTGTCAGTTCTTCCCACTCTACATGCTTCCGTCTTCAGGGGTGGGACTACCTATGTCTAGCACTGTAAATTATTGGATTGCATGAACTTAGTGAGACATTCTGTGACTACGTGAAAGGGGAAGTACAGTTTATTTTGTTATCCAAATCAACGCCGGTAGGCAGGAGGTGGGCTTGACAACTCTATTGGCTCTGGGATCGCCTAAGAATATCACTCTGCATGGTCTGCGGGGGTTTTCCTGGAAGGGTTAGGTGAGGAGAAACGTGCCTCCCCTGCAGTGGGCGGCACCCCTGATGACAATCGCCGGATATAAAGATGTCTGAGAGAAGCAGTTTGTACTTTGCTACTTGTCTCTGCTGTTACTGAATTTCCTTCGCTACCCTAAGAGCCTGGGTTATTTGTCCTTCAAACATGGAATGAAGACCAGTGACTTTCCAGGAATCCTTTAGCTTCAGTACTGGACTGAGACTGCTCAGGCATGCAGCTTGGTGATGAGCAACGGTCAGGTTCTCAGCTTCTCTAGTGCGCATGTAGCCATCGCGGAACTCCCCAACCCATACCATATAAGGCAATCTAATGGATCTCCTTTTGTCAAACATTTTGGTTTTAAATTTTCTGTTCCTTTGACTAATACACAAACAATGGACCATATTTCTGTAGATAAACAATGGATATGATGAACTAAAAGGATTTTTGTTTTGATTCATGTTCTCATTATATTTCCCAGGATGGCCTTGAACTTATGGTCCTAGAGAGCCTCCTAATTCTAGGATTACAAGTCCCAGACTCCATGCAGAAAGGGCAGGTGTGGTGGTGTGTGCTCGTCATCCCAGCGCTGGAGAGGCAGAGACTGATGGATTCCTGAGCCGCAGTGGTCAGCCAGCTGAGCCTAATCAGTGAGTTCCAGGCTGCAGTAAGAAACTCTCAAATATCACGGTGTCTGCTGAAGAGCTGACAGCTGAGGTTGAAACTTGGCTTCCGCATATACGAGTATCTCCCTATGTGCATGTGTACCCTCCCTAAACATGCCCGTACTTGAGGTGTTAAGACTCACCCCTTTTTGTCTTTGCTAACCTAAAGGAGGGATATACTTTCTCTCTAGTCTCCTCTTGGCAGAGATGTAACTGCTTCTGGTCAATGGGATCTGAGCAGAGGGCGTACATCATTCTGTCATGGAAGCACAGGCACAGGCGTCTTCAGATTTCTTTGCTTTGTCTACAGCGTCTCAGGAGGCCACCCACGGCAGACGATGCGCCGAAAGGTGGGAGCGCCTCCACAAACAGGCTGCCTTAGGGGCGCTGCGCGGCCTGGACGGGATGCGCAGCCCTGGCATCGGTAACACCGCGCCCTGAACGACTGCGCGTGCCAGCAGTGAATGAGAAATCACTGTGTTTAGTCTCATTTTGTGGTCAGGCATACGGCGTTATGCTCAATTCTAAATGTATAATGTAGTTGAGAGATGGGAACTGTGTTGAGTTTTTATTAGCTTATTTCTAGTGAGATAGATTTATAAACATTTATGGAGAGTTTCAAACTGTCTTCCAAATAATCTTTTACAGAATACATGTGTGCAACCATGAGTTGCATTGGTTGAGGGGAATACTATTCGGAGTTTTCGTAATAGTGTTTATTTAAAACTAAGCGATCCACTGAAACCCTGGTTATAGTGTTGAAGACACTTGATCCCATGTGAACACTGAACGTTCTAAGACTACTGTGGTTTTCATCTGCAAAATCAACTTTATATCCACTTCAAAGTAGATTTAGCTTTAACACTTGTTAATTGTTATCTTTTATTTTGTCACAGAAATTATAATTTATATTATCAGAAATTATTTTTGTTTGCTAATTCCAAAGATATTTAAAAGCAAGAACAGCCTTCTGAGCTGCTAGGTTTTGAAAAAGAATAGTAAATCAACGAATAGATAGCACTATATATCATATTAAACACAGGGAATTCACCACAAAATCATTACACTAAAAAGCGACAATTTTGATTGATTAAAATAGTATGGGCTGCATAGTGTTAAATCACCGTGAGTGATATGACATTATGATTTTACATACCATAATTCTGCCAAGACAATGAAGGCAAAAGGCATTGTCATCAGATGATAGCAGACGATAAGAAGATTCCTGATGTTAGATTTATTACCTGGTTTAGATTTAGAAAGAAGTAATTCTTGTCCTGTTCCACTTATCAAATGACTGTAAATTCAGCGATGATGTAAAATTCTAAGGCAGAGCCACTTATAGGTTTGACAAAGTGCCAGCTATAAAATATTTATTGTTCTCAGTGGTTCTGCCTTACACACTTAAATATTTATCAGAAACATAAGCCCCTCTGATAAATGTTTCTAATCTTTGGGGCTAGACTTTTTTTTAAAATACTTATATTTTTCATCAGAAACCACTCTGTAGTTTTATTATATTAATAATGTTATGCTTATGATTTGAAAAGGCAGTATGTGAGTTTAAAATTTTATTTTTAACTTCTGATGTTTAAGTGTGAGATTTTTGAGACAGTATTTACAGTGTAAAAATAAAAGTGTTCTTATTTCACTACTGGGCCACAGGAAAACTAGTTTTCTCTCTCTCTCTCTGTGTGTGTGTGTGTGTGTGTGTGTGTGTGCATCTACTTATGTTTGACTTGGTTTCTAGATGTAGTCTGAGAAAGTTTATGGATGTCCTCAAGTGTGTTAGGTGGTAGTGTTAATAACTTCTATCTCCTCACTGGTTTTTGAAGGGCACAGGCATAAGGAGGTCTTCCCTAGGGAAATATGAGGTTCTTTCCTTCGTAGCATCAATAACTGTACTGAGGATTGTCACCTAAGTCAAATGAGGGAAATTTGTGGGGTGATATGTAATGTCTTGAGGCCTTTTTTATTATTTTATTTTTTAATTTTTACTATTAGTTACATTTTATTAACGGTATCCCAGATGTATCCTGCTCCCTCATTCCCTCCCAATCCCACTCTACTTCCCTCATCTCCTCCCTGCCCCTTTCCAAGTCCACTGATAGGGGAGGCCCTCCTCCCCTTTCATCTGACCCTGGTGTCTTGAGGTCTTGAAGGCAGAGATGGAAGCTCTTTATGCGAGACAGAAGACTGGACTTGCGTAGATGTCTCTAAGACATTTAAATGTGAGACACGCAATAGCATGCAGCTTGAAAGCACAGTGATAATCACAGACAGAAAACAATTGGAGAATCCAAGAGACTGAAGAAAGGAGAAAATGTGAGAAAGTGGTAACAGGTGAAGCAGATGTGAGAAACTGCAGTGGTAAGACGTAGCCTCTCGGAAACTGTGCCCCGATCCAGAGCTGTGTTTGTAGAATAAACTCTTCTACAAAGCTGGTGAAGTTGTGATTATTTTGCTCCTCACTTCTCTTTGTATCCTAACAAGAGTCAAGCTTTAACTGTGTTAAGACAGGGTTCACATTCTTATCTAAATTTCAAAAAGTCCAGCACATTAAAAAAATGTAATGAAGCCATAATATCCACAACTTAGAATTTCATTCAAGAACTCAGGTGTCTTGCCAACATACCCTTTTCATTTATAATGAAGCATTTCAGAACCATAGAGGATTACAGGATCAAGTGCCTTTCCTAGCTCTACCAGCTGAGCAAGTCCTTCGGCCATCACCTTTTTTAGGACCATGTGTATATGAAGCTGTTGTTTCTTCTGACTTAGACAAAGTGATAGCTCAGTGCATGCTTTGATCAGTGACTGATGATAAAGCCTTACAGCATTTTATAGCTTAATTTTTTTTTGAGAGCTGGCTAATTGTAAGTATTTAAAAGGAAGTATATAATAAAAATAAAATGTGACTCTATTTCAGTTAATCTAATTTATTTTGTTAACATGTTGTCTTCACAACTGCACCCCCCTCATACAGGTAATGGAAATTAAAAAAAGAAGCCAACAATGATCTATTGATCTTTTCTCATTAGTAATGTCAGTGGATTAAGGAGGTTTTATGACCATCAAAATTGGCCCTGGAAAATTCATTACACTAGTCTGGCATTTGGGGTTCACAAATTGCCTGGGCAATGGGGCAATGACAGTGTCTGCCTAATTTACAGTTAGGTCTCCACACTTGCCTAGATTCATGGGTTAAAAATGGAAAAGGTTTTGTGTTCTGGAACATTTTCTGATTCAAGGATAAGGAAGGTTAGTCTGAAGCAAAGCTCTTTGACCCCAGAGTAATTTACAGGGCGTTCTCAGCACATTCTCGTTTTTCTGAATATCAAAGGCTAAAGATTATTTTGAATAAATCATAATATAAGTCTCAGGGAAATATTACATGTCCATTGAGCAAAGTGTTTCACGGGAGGAACAATTAACTGAATTCAGGAGTACCTCTTTAATTTCAGCCAGGTCTGTAAAAAGACAGTAAGCATTCTCAAAATCTCTTCTGGTACCATTTTCATTTGAACATTCAGTTAGATTTTCCCTTGTGACAAATCCTTCAAAGCCAGAGGCTGGCTCTTGTGTTCCTGTGGGTTTGTCCCAGGTGTTATAAAGACAGTCTTTAGTTTTGAGCTGAATCTGAATCATGGAATATACTGAGGGTTTGCACTTATTTTCCAAGAAAATTCAGTAGTCTGAATTTGCCATGAAAGAGCTGCTGAGAATTGTAATGGTTTCTAAGATGTTACTAAGACATTGGGCTGGGGAAAATGAGAAGACTGGAAACTTCCATACTTCTTTATTTTAGAGTATTTTAAGGAATGTGGAAGGTCATGGCAAAAGCACGGAAAAGTGAACATTTACAGAATTTCTTACTCTGCGATGTGGTCTTCACATTTGATGAGAAATTTAATTTTTTTCCTGAAAATATTGTGCCTAAATTTTATAGGAGGCAATGCCAAGAGCTTAGAGTTCTTATTCATGCAAAAGGGAATAATAAGAAGTCAATAACATTTAAGGAAGATCATATGAGTTGGCAAACTGTATATCACACATGGAATATAAAAAAATTACTTTAAATGTCTTCTAAAGGAGATCTTATAACTGTCCTCCTGAAGGCTCAGGGCTGCTAGCATTTGCAAAGAAAGTCTTGGAGCAAGCCCGAGAAGAGAAATAAGATCATTTTAATATCCTCATTACTGTTTATGAGCTGGACCTTTGTTTTAAAAATTAGTTCTAAAGGACTCAGAGGACTTTGATGCTCAAATTTTAAAATGGCTCTCCCTAGTTTTATACATATTCATTAGTGCCACTACTCTGCTTGACCTAGGATTGCTCTTGACCCTCAGGAGACTGACTTGAAAGGCAGCAGAACAAGGAAAATGTCATATACAGATTATTGAGTGTCTCCTTCCATACAAGATGTGTGATAACATTGGAACTTGCTGCAAGTCTACAAAGTACAGTGCAAGGACAAACAGGATGACAGATGCTGATTTTAACAGAAAAATCTAGCCTGCTTAATTGTGGATGCTTGACATAATTAATTGTCACTTTATGGAACTGACATTGTTTTGAGGTGCAATTTTCTCCATTTGGGTTTTCAGGTATCTATTCTATCTGTCCCTTAACCAGTCCTATGGTTCTTTTTGAAATATAATTTTTATATATTACAGTTTATTCACTTTGTATCCCAGCTGTAGCCCCACTCTCGTCCCTTCCCAATCCCAACGTCTCTCCCTCCCTCATCTCCTCCCATGCCCCTTCCCTAGTCCACTGATAATGGAGGACCTCCTCCTCTTCCATCTGACTCTAGTCTATCATGTCTTATCAGGACTGTTTTTCATAGTCTTCCTCTGTGGCCTGGTAAAGCTGCTTCCTCCTCAGGGGGAGGTGATCAAAGAGCCAGGCACTGAGTTCATGTCAGAGACAGCCTCTGTTCCCTTTACTAGGGAGCCCATTTGGAGACTGAATTGCCACGGGCTATATCTGTGCAGGGGTCCAAGTTATTTCCATGAATCTTTGGTTGGTGTATCAGTCTCAGAAAAGACCCCTGGGCCCAGATTTTATTGGTTTTGTTGTTCTCCCTGTTGAGCTCCAGACCCTTCTGGGTCTTTCTCTCTCCCCCTTCTTTCATAACGGTATGTATTGTTGGGGTTTGTCACACACACACACGCACACACACACACACACACACACACAGTCTAAATAAATTACTGATAGTTATCACTACCTGTCATTCTGAAGCACTTCAAAATAATGCAAGTCAAAATTTTGTAGGATTTATGAAGGTTTATATACTGTAAGATAATTTTTTAAAAAAAGAAATATTGAAATTAACTTTCAGGATATTTTGGATTTTCAAGGTATACTCTTCCAATGACTTTACTAATCTTTTTGTTTAATATATATTTCGTAGCTGGGTATGGTGGTGCATGCCTTTCATCCAGCAGTTGGCAGGCAGAGGCAGGCAGATCTCTGTGAATTTGAGCCTAGCATGGTCTACAAAGTGAGATCCAGGACTGCCAGGACAACATACAAAGAAAGTCTGTCTCATAAAAACAACAAAAAAGTGTATTTCTTACTGTTTAGGTTTAGCATATATTATATATTTAGTTTTAACATCCATATGCTAACATGTATGTGACTATGATGTTACCAAAGCGGTTTTTAAGAAACTTATTTACTTTGCAAACTGTCTCTGGAGTTGTGAATTATTAAGTGTGGTTGGGGTGACTGCTGTGTACTGTAGCTGGGTGCTGTGTTCCCTCAGAGCTGCTATGGTAATAAAAACCAACTGTGACACTAGGGTGAGCTACCTTAATCTGCTCTACTTGTTTGGTGTTCTGAAGAACGATATATTTGAAAAGTTGAAAGAGTGATTTGAGTATTATAGGAACTAAGCTTGTTGTTTCAAAGGAAAACTTTGTCCGTGCTTCAGCCAGATCTACTGCAGAGCTGAGCAGCGTCACAGGCGCCACACGTGGATTGTGAGTTGTCATGAGAGGCATCAGCACCTAGTCAGGGAGCTTTTCCAAGTGGTCCAGTGCTGTGAGGCTTTCCCCGTGTCTGCAGTTTTTACTGTGTCACTCCCCAACGTCCAAAGTCAGACATTTTCAGTTTTAACTACATGTGGTGTTCACATTAACGCTACAAACATACTAATAATAATGAAACAAGGGGCTCAGAACCATAGCAGATAATTTCCTTGCAAGTCAGGAGGCTGATGCTAGACTCTCCGGACTGATATCAGGGTGCTGGATGGCAGCACTGTTGTCTTCTGGGAACTCTGAGGGACTCCATCTCATCTTCTTCCCTCATCAGGGTGCTGAGACCATGTCTGGTGGGGTCTTAGAGTCCTGATCTCCTGGACAGAATGTTCTGATCTCCCTCCTTGTATTCCCAGTGCCCACAGCAGTGGGGGGGAATCCTCCTCACCGAACATTGCCTCTCTTTAACCTCTTCCTTTGTGTTCTCCCATTTTCAAGGACTCTGTAGTTACTTGGATTCATCTAGAAAAGCCAGATTAACTTCTCTATTTTTAGCTGAGTAGAAAGTTTATTTGATTTACAACTGTAATCTCCCATTTCCATGTCATATTCACAGGCTGTGGATGAAGTTGGCGGGAGGGAATTTTTGTGCCAGAAGTTACCTATTTATTAGAGCTCAACTCATTCTGTCAACTATTTGTCTTCTCTACTAGTTCCTTAAAGACCCAAATCCTGAGCTCTCTAATCTGGACATTAAACCCAGTGGTCCTACTCTCTTGCTTGTGCTCTATACTTCAGCTTGAAAAGTCCATGTCTACCCTTAGTCATCCCGTAGGCCCATGAGGCCAGCCTACTCACTGAATGGGCAAGCAGCAAAAATCTGCCTCACTGGACTGAGTAAGGAGAAGTGGTTCTAGGACTTAGACTGTGGTTAGAAATTATAGAATTATATTAAAAAAAACATGTTGATGAGACCTTACAGGTATTTAGGAAAATGTATGTATATACAAATACACACATGCATGCAATAACAATTAGTGAAAAGAGAAGGTGTGAATTTGAAGACGAGTCGGAAGCGGTGTATGGGGAGGGCTTAGAGGGAGGAAAGGGAAGGAGAAATGTAATCAAATTACATCTCAAAAAAATGATAAAGTCCTGGCAACAAGCAAACAAAAAAACCAAACAAAAACAAAAGAAAAGAAAACAAAATCAAACCCCTGACATGGTGGTGTTTGCCTATAATCTCAGTACTTGATGGTAGAGGAGGATCACAAATTAGAGCTCAGCCTGGGCTATATGAGACCTTGTCTGATTGACTTACAGCACAATACAACACAACACAACACAGCACAACACAACACAGCACAACACAAGGCAACACAACAACATAACTGAAAAAGCAAACAACCCACAAACAAGAGAAGATAGACGATAGGTAGGTAGATAGGTGGATAGATAGATAAATAGATAGATGAACAGAGAGACAAACAGACAGAGAGATAGGCAGATGGCTAACTGGGTGGGAAAAGGCCCTTTCCTTGAAACTGAATGACCTGAGTTGCATCCTCAGAACTTACTTATGCAAGCATGAAAGGAGAGGACTGACTCCAGGAAGCTCTCTCCTGACTTTTACACACCAGCATGCCCATGCTCACCCCCACAAACCCTAACAAGAAAGAAAAAGTAAGCTTAAACACAGAAAGAAAGACATCTCTGTGCAGATTTCAGAACTAAGCGTGTCACCGTCCACACAGCAGCGTTCCTTCATTCCCTCTGGGTGGAGGAAGCGCTGCACTCCAGTCCTTACCAGATAATTCTCTGTTCAACCCTGTGACCACAGGTCATCCTGTGCCTTATGGAGCCTCTAGTGCTGCGTGATGACTGCACAGTTAATGTCCTGGAACCCGCTCTGCTGCCGTGTGTTGGTGACACCATAGCACTAATGCTTTTTTTTTTAAAATACAAAATAATTTTTAAAATTTATAGATGTCTGGATACTCAAGATTATTCATTAAAATGTACCAGTGGTGTGCTTCAGTAATAAAGTCCATGTTTAGCACATTTAAGGTTTGAGCTCCAGCAACCCAAGCCGTTAAATGAAGTAGTGTTTATGGCATGTCAAAATACATGATTTGGTTTGTGGCATGTGTGTGTCTGTGTATGTGTGTGTGTGTGCATGTGTGTGAATGCACACTTGTGTACATGGCAGTTTATGCATTCTCAGAAGCCAGAGATTGATGTTAGGTGTCTCTTTCTATCTCTTTCCAGTTTGAAACAAGGTCTCCCAGTGACCCCGGAGCTCATGGACGTCTATGCTGCCTGGCCAGGGCCAGACATCTGCCTGTTTCTACCTCTCGGCACTGGGGTGACAGGTGCTGTTTTCCAAGCCTGCCCTGAGCAGCAAGCTTACCCATCTGCCCAGCCCTGGTTTGGGTTTCTGCTTGCGCCTTCCTATACTTAGAGGTGATGGTGTGCCTTGTCAGGGGTGCTCCTCAGGATCTTCCGGGAGCTGTGGGAAGGGGAGGGAGAACAGCTTTCCTGCAACTCCATGATCTCCGAGTCCTAGTTCTGACACATTAATGAGATTAATTTCCTGGAAAAAGAATTGCTTAAATCAGAATTTCTCTGTTTTTAGCTTTATTAGCTTATCTGGATATTTTGGGAAGGAACTTCAAGTGTCTTGCCATCACCTTTTATTTCAGAAATTCAGCGGAAGCTTGAATATGAAGAAGCCAACAGAAGTACAGACTGTCTGCAAACCAGAGCTGTAGGGGTAGAAGTATTTGAAAACAAGAATCAGGATATGCTTCTTGTGTTTAACCTTTCTTGGGGCTGTTTTTAAATGAAAAAAAAAAGATAAAAATAAAATGGCATGTCATTAAACATGCTCCCACTCATCTTTTTCAGGAATATTTACCACAAGGAAACTCAAGGGATTTGTGAAGAGTTTAGGGATTTTTTGTTTCATGATAATAATAGACACCAAAAAGTTTTAATCACAGGTTCCTGAAGCTGCTCAAGATTTCTTTGAGCACAGGTGATAAAATTTAATGTCAGTGAGCTTGAGCAAAAGGGGAGGCTAGAGCCCCTGGAGGGATGCAGGCTTATGATACTAAGGGGCTTGAGGCATCCAGCTCTGGCTAGGTGCTAACTCCAGTGCTCTCAGGTTGAGGGTGTTCTGCACACCAGCCCTTTCTGTTGATGCACAGGGGCCTGCCTGGCAGCCATAGGACCTACTTGTTGCCAACCCCTGCCAAGAGGGAATGCCAGCCAGTGGGTTCATCCACGGAAAGTCTCTGGTCATCCCCATATCCTGTGCCTGTATGGTTAGCCACAACTCAACATTCCTGGCTTCCTTCCTTCCTTCCTTTTTTCTTTCTTCAATTAAATAGAATTAAATTAATTTCCCTCTTTCCTTTCATCGTTTCAGGCCCTTGTAGGCCTCCTTTCCACTCTCAAGTTAATAACCGTTTTTCCTTTGATTATTATTGGTGCACATATAAGTATATACAAATATATATTATATGTATAATACAAATATTATATATACAATGTGATGAATTGATTTTTATTGTTTGTATACACCGTCAGGAATAACCACTTTGCATTGACCAACCAGTGAGGGGACTCATTCCCGGGAGAGGGTAATTCTTCTCCCAGTAGTCATTAGTTGCCTACAGTTCTTTGTCTACAGATGGGAACCCCGTGAAATTTCCCTCCTTCCACAAGTCTATTGATATTGTCATTGTTCTGGTCTGTGTATGAGCCATTTCTAGTAGAGATTATTTCAAGGAAAACCTCTTGGTTTGCTGGTTCTTACACTCTTTTCACCCCCTCTTTTGTGATGTTACCTGAGCCATAGATTCAGGACCTTGATACAGATGTGCATACTGGGGCTGGGCTCTCAGTCTATCTCTTTATTGTGTTCAGTTGGTTTTTGTGATGTCTCTACTTTCTGTAAAGAGAGGCTTCTCAAAGGCCTTTTCTTTCAGTGTAGCTCACATCATTGCAGAAAATAGCATGGAAATCGCCAAGGGAAGGGAGCACTTAAACAACCCACCCAGCTGCAATAACTATGAACCAGAATAGCAAGATATCTGCTAAGGTGCAGTAAGTAGCTTTCATATGTAGGTGGCAACTAACAGCTGTCTCATTGGACTTATCCCATTCAGCAAGAGGAAAATCATGCCTCATTCTGGAAACATAACCAGCTTCCTGGAACTAGTGAGGTCATGAACCTTATAAAAAAATCTACTACTGTCACTTTGCTAGACCAGCAAAATTCCTCATGAGAAAGGACTACTCAGCTAGACAGTATTAAAAGATGTTAAATAATCCAGAGTTCAAGGTAAATTAATAGCCCTTTAAAAATGATCTGGACAGTTTTGGGTGAGGTGTGACTATTGCAGTGGTTGTTTTAGAAACAAAACTAAGATTAAGGAAGGGGAGTGAGGAATGCACAAGTTTGGCCATATTATGCCTTTATTTAAAAAAAAAATGACATTTTGTTCAAATGTCTGTTATGAAAGTATAACAGAATGTGAGATGGTGGAGCTTGACATGGTTCCGAATGTCTACTCTGACAAACTTCCCTGTGAGAGTTCAGCAGGGACACAGGGATCTGGTGCTCAGATTGAAGAGCATGAATTTTTTTCTCTGAGGAAGTCTTTGTGGAAGGCAGTACATGAGTGGCCGTGGAATCCCATCTCCCTGGATGTGGTGCTGCAAGCCTTCCCAAATGCATCTTATTTTGCTTCTTTCTCCTCCAGAGCAACTGAAGAAAGTTGTGGGTAAATTCCTCAGTGCTCTCCTGCCCAGCCCATTCTATTTCTATAACTTTCAGCTACTGATGTAAAGTTCAGGGTTCAGAAGAGTCTCATTTGTTAGGTCCCTGATCTGTAAACATCCAGGGAAGAAAGAAGAAGAACCTGTGGCCTCCATTCCCCAGAGATTTTCATAAATTATCATCACGTATCCGCCAAACCAACACTCCTAATTCACAAGTGAAAAGATGCCAAGTGACTGAGGGCGTTACTGAAGGGAGGTCTCCTGTGAAAACCAGGATCCAGGAAGAGATGTTTTCACTGAGAATGAGTGGGCAACACCAACTCCTTTTCATCTCCGATGTTTATAAGCTGTGTCTTCATGAAAGAAGACATATTTGAGAGCTGATGTTGGCTGAAAGCTGGAAAAGGACTGCCGCACATCTGAACTTCTCAGTTTCTCAACTTCAAGGTCATGAACAGCCAAGCTTAGAAAAAACAGGTTAGTGAAACAGGCTGTGACATCAAAGGGGAGCCAGAGAAGGCAGAACTGAAATGGAGAGTCTACCAGAGTAGTCCATCTTCATGAACAGGCTGTTCTTGGGCCAGGCCCCAAGGAAAGGGTACAGCATAAGAGCAGTTTGGAATGTAGTCAATATGTGGGAATTGATAAAGTGTTGCTTTCATTGCAAAACGTTAACAAGGCAAAACCTGTGAAGCCCCCTTGGGGGGTGGGGGAGATAGGCCCTATATAACCTCTCTCTCTCTCTCTTGAACAACATAGTAGCTGAAAGTTATAGAAATAGAGTGGTAATTCCATGACACACTAGCATTTAAGAAAAGACAATGAGATCATATCTATGTGATTTCAAAATGGTGATGTGTCCTTCGGTGAAGCCAAGTGTGGAAAGGCTGGGCTGGAGAGCACTGAGGAATTTACCCACAACTTTCTTCAGTTGCTCTGGAGGAGAAAGAAACAAAATAAGATGCATTTGGGAAGGCTTGGATCATAACTGTTACTTTAAAAATTCGTTCACCTCAGTGGCTGGCTCTTTGATCATTCCTCCCTGCCCCCCGAGGGGGGGACAGCCTTGCCTGGCCACAGAGGAGGACATTGCAGCCAGTCCTCCTGAGACCTGATAGGCTAGGGTCAGATGGAAGGGGAGGAGGACCTCCCCTATCAGTGGACTTGGAGAGGGGCATGGGAGGAGATGAGGGAGGGAGGATGGGATTGGAAGGGAATTAGGGAGGGGGCTACAGCTGGGATACAAAAGAAATAAACTGTAATTAATATAAAAATAACATTTTAATTAAAAAATTCATTCACATATTGAATGATTCTTTAGCACTTACAATGTAAGGAATCAGTAAAAATGTGAACTAGTATTGACTCACACAGGAGAGAGAGATGAGCTGCTGAGTAGGCGTTAAGCGCTGTAAAATTAAGTCTGCTAGATAACAGTCTAATAGAAACAGAGATGTAAGCTGCATTTGGGAATTTGCACAGAAATGGATGGTTCTCAATGTAATAACTCCTTTTAATGCAGCTATTTGTTTTTCTACTTTGTAGAAATAGATTGTTTCCACATTTGACCACTAGATGGTACCACAAGATTAGTGTTAAGTTGCTATTGCCATGCCTTTTCTCTTGTACTGTGTATGCGCGCATGCGCATGCATGCCTGCGTGCGTGCGTGCGTGCGTGCGTGCGTGCGTGCGTGCGTGTGTGTGTGTGTGTGTGTGTGTGTGTGACATATTAACAAGTAAGAACAATAACATTTTGGGAAGAGTTTTTAAAATAAATGTCATTATTCTGAATATATTTTATTCTGCTTTATTACCTTTGGAAGAATATTCTATCAATTAGATAAAAATTATACCTTCCAATTTTAAATTAGTTTGGGTTTAGCAGTTGTAGTCATTCGTTCATTCATTATTTGTTCATTCATTCAAAAGCAGTGGTAGTAAAACTGAAAACTGGATTTCGAGTTTCCCAGTTGTGATAGAGTTTCAATTGTAGTTTTAATAAGGAGAAAGCAGACATATGACAGTGTCCTGTGACTACTGATATCTGCATATATCAAACAGTTTATCATCACAGGAAAAGGTAAGATTTATTGTGAATTTACTGGCCCAGTGGGTTTACTGTAAGTACCTTTATAAATACCATTTTGGTAGAAATGTCTAATCTTTGTTAAAATAGACAGCTGTATTTCCTAAATTAAAAGATGAAAAAAATTTCAACAGAAGAATATCACTGTTTTGTGACAGTCCCTGTGTTATAATGTAGGTTTCCTGTGGGGAAATATCCTGGGTTCCGGGCTTCTGATTTCAGATGTCAGGTTAGAATGCTGATGTGTCTGTGGTTATCCCGTGTTCTGGTGGTGCTGCGCTGCTTCCTCCTCTGCTGTGAGCTCCTTTCCGTTTACTTGTGGTCCTTGCTCCTCACCTGGGCTCTCTGGTCTCACATGCCCAAGGCTGCTGTGCCCTCTCCCTGGTGCCTGCTAGGGTGAGTGCTGACAGACTGTCTCTGTCTACCTTCGTAAAGTGTTCTATCTTTCTGTAATTTTCGTGGGTGAATTTTTGAGACAGTAGTGGAACTGAAAACAACGATTTCCCAGAACTCACATTTCTTCCCACTTATTGTGACCTCAGAAAACTTAAATATCTCTTTGAAAAGCCCAGGTTAGATGACCAATAAGTAGTTCTCCCAATCGCCGTCAAACACTCATCTGGATTAGCACTTGTTCCCTAAGGAAAGACATGTACCCTCGTGTGGGCCTAGACTTTGTCTCCTCTAATTTCTTCCAGTTTCCTGATTGCCTCACAGCCATTCCCCTCCCACTTTCCTTACCGTCTTTATTCTTGAGGATTGTACAGACATGGGATACCAGTTTTCAATGAATTCATGTTCTCCAACATCTGCTTAAATGGGTTTCTCCTCTGTACAAGACAATATAGGGTTTCCTGCACTCTGCCCAAAGTTTGGGTATGAGTCTCACTATCTCCTTCGGTACCCTCCTGGGTGGCGTCTTTCAGAGGCCTCTGTGGTGGCTCTTTTCTTGTTCCTTGTCCTCTAATTCTGATGTTTGTCCTGTTTCAGCCTCTTCCCTAGGATCCTGCTTGTTGTTTAGTTTCTTTAGGACTATAGATTTTAGTGCTTAGTATTAGCCTATATTATATGGCTAATATCCACTTATAAGTGAGTACATACCATACGTGTCTTTCTGCTTCTGGGTTACCTCACTCAGGATAATCTTTTCTAGTTCCCACCATTTGCTTGCATAAGGAGACCAACAGAGCCAAAAAACCTGGGCCCAGGAAGCCCTGCAGAGACCAATACCCTGACTAAGGACCGTGCATGGAGAGGAGCTAGACCCCCTGCTCAGAGGAAGCCCATTGGCTGCTTAGTTTCCAAGTGGGTTCCCTAGTAAGGGGTACAGATGCTGTCTCTGACATGAACTCAGTGGCTGGCTCTTTGATCACTTCCCCCTGTGGGGTGAAGCCTTGCCAGGCCACAGAGGAATATGATACAGCCAGACCTGATTGAGACCTGATAGGCTAGGGTCAGATAGAAGGGAAGGAGGACCACCCCTATCAGTGGACTAGGGAAAGGGCATAGAGGAAGAAGAGGGAGGGAGTGTGGAAATAGAAGGAGATGAAGGAGGGGGCTATAGCTGGGATACAAAGTGAATAAATAAATAAATAAACAACATAAGGAGAAAAATGATATTTTTGAGTCCTGGGTGTAGGCAGCACGTTTTTTTTTCTTTTTAAACAAAAGTTTCTCATACTGTAGTTTGGGTATTCCCTATCTAACCCAGGGTGGGCTCCATCCTCTGGCATCTGGCTCAGATTTCTGAGTGTTGAGTCACTATGCATGACAATCTCCTTTTTTTGTTCATTTGAACTTTGGTTTGTGTAGAACGGTGGTATTACAAACGTTTCCCCGGACATCTTCTGTGTTGGGAAGCTTTATGGACATGTGAAATATTACTGAGGTATGTAACTTACCTATTTCCTCCTGCCCTCTGTTCTCCTGTCTTTCTTCCCTCCCTCCTTCTCTCCCTCCCTTTCTTCCTTCCTCTTGTCTTCCTTTCATCCCTTCTTCTTCACAGTTATGCCTGCGGTCTTCTGATCCTGCTGCCTGTACCTAATGAGAACACTGGAATTCCCCGAATCTAGCTGCATGAAAAGTTCATGTGATAAACCCAGGGCTTTGTGCATGCCAGGTAAACACTCTATCCTCTAAACTACAGAGTCTTTCCAAGGACAGTGCACACATGCTCGCATTTGGCTGCTGTCAGCATTGTTACACTACCATACTTTGCTGGAATAGGATTCATTACTCAGAAGTCACCTTTCTTTAATGTGATAGTACAGTGCTTGCTCTTTGAAGGCACTGGGACTTCACTGCATCCAGAGTTTCCCAGTTACATCCTCAGGCAGGCTTGTTATCAAACATCTGGCTATCCAGCCTAGAACCGGTTTCTTGTCAACAGGAGTTAAAGCTTTAATGTCTGACCAATATTGAATAATGAATAAACATGATAATTAGAGCATAAGTGAGCCAATAATCAATTTCTAATCATTATATACTTTATTGTTTCAGTGACGCACAGCTATAACCATGAAGAAAATATGATCCAGATGCACAAAGGGAAAGCACTGTGGAGTTATGAACTTAAGCCAAGTATTAGGTCTACTTTAAGGGCCTGGAAGAAAAACAAACTGTTTTCATCTTTTGTGTGTCCACCGACATGAAGCTTTTATTGAGTCACAGTGGAACCCAGGTTATCAGTACATATAGTGGGACCCAAGCATAAGCAGTCTCATCCTCACCAGCTTCTTTAAAATCATTGTTGTGCATGTGTGCATGTGTGCGTGTTCGTGTGTGTGTGTGTGTGTGTGTGTGTGTGTGTGTAAGGCAGGGATTACAACTGTGTCCTTCTACACTCAGCCTTACTGAAAATACAGAATTCCATGTCCCAGGTAAGACCCATTGAGTCAAAATTTTACTTAGCAAGATCTGCAGGTGCCTTTTCATGTACATTATAGTTTGAGAAACATTGATTTAAGTTATGGTTAAAACTAAGACTACTCAACATTTGAAGAGATCTCCTTCCCCTTTGAGTTCTTTGCACAAAATATTTGGAGACTATTATTAAGTGAGGAAATTTTGGGACAGCAGAGAAAGTAGCTCTTTATTGTTCCTCAGCACATGTCCCCAAGCAATGGAGAGGAACAGGAGGAGTCAGTGTCCACGGTGAGAGAAGCAACACAACAGCCTTTGCTCTGTATCAGACCTTTGTCCCAGACCAACACTTACACGGACCCACTAACTCAGTGGCCTTTGATTTTCTTTCTTCTCTTGCCTCTTCCAGCAATGAAATGAAGTAATGTTTTTTTCCTCCACTGTCCTCCTGTTCCTCACCTCTCTTACCCCGGTGGTGTTTGGCTGGCAGCAGTTCACAAGGCTGGTGGTGGTGCTACTCCTTGTTAGGGTTGTTTCGGCTGTGGACCTTTGAGGGTCTCAAGGGGTCAATACTTTGAGAATGTGATGGTCAAGGTAAAGCTGAGGACAAGCTGAACTTCAACCATCTCATGCCTGCAATGATGTAGCACTGTCTCAGCAGAGTCCAGAAAAGGGAGATTTTAAGACACATTAAATTACAAACCAAGTATATATAGCAACAGGAGGATTCATTTGGCCTTTGAATTTGTTATGGCTATGTATATGTGTCAAAGACTTGAAGGATATAATTTATTTTTAATAGGTGACACTTAACCTAGGTGAACAACAGTGGGTGAGAACCTAAATGAGACCCTTTTCTCTAATTTTACCATACCTGTGTGTTGTTCAGAATTGCTTGACTTCACTGATGTGTTTTCATCTGGTTATTCATGTTTCACATGTCAGGAATGACGTAAATGTTGTGGTGGTGTTTGTTTGCGATCACACACCGCCTACACCTCCAGCTTTGGAATGAAACAAAACCCATTGGTGGTCAAATCTACTATTGTCTGGTTTTCTTCCCATTGAAGCATACTCAGTCTTTCTTTTTCCCTCCACAAAGAAACTATAGCTTAAAACGTACCTCCCCCACACTCTGTTTTAGTTAATTTAACCTTGTGGTACGAGTGGTCAATTTTAACTTTGCCAGTAAGGTTAACTGTAGGCCAGAACTGTTTGTTTCTTTAATATTGACTTAACTCTGACTGCTGTTGACATTTTTTAAGGTCTATTTCTTTTAATACTACATAATTTAAGGGGGAAATCAAGACTAATTAGTTGTTAATGAGAAACGCACATAATGAGAAACAAATGTAACATTAATGTCATGTACAATGTATGTCTGTGTGGTTTAAAAGGTAGGAACACAAACATTATTCAAAATTAGGGAATGAAATTGTCGTAATAATTACTAACAGATGTGTTGTCGCTTGTGTTGCAAGTCAAAATTTTCTTGTCAGCACGTTAAGGAATCAGCGTTTGATAGTGCGCACTTGGTGTAATTTTTGAAGTTTTTGTATTTTTATACACACACACGCACACACACACACACACACACACACACACACACACACACAGATACCCCAGCTGACAGGTAGCCTTATAAGTTAACTAATATTTCCTTCTGTTTGCATATTTATTACCACTTCATGAGCACCGATGTATTTGTGACATTCTCTGGTGTCAGATTTGGTTGTGTGAGCTCATCTCTTTGCCAGGCAGTGGGACATCTGTGTGTTTACAGATTATGTTTTGATCACTGGAGTCTGTGAAGCAGTCTCTTTCTCTGCCTTTTTGCCTCTCTGTCTCTGTCTCTGTCTGTGTCTCTGTCTGTGTCTCTGTCTGTGTCTCTGTCTCTGTGTCTCTCTGTCTCACTCTGCAGTGTCCTACATTATGAAACACAGTCTTTATATATCTAGAGAACCCTAAGTAGCACTCTAAAGCAGTGCTATTTTAGAATTCATGGACTAGCAGGACTGAATGGCTGGGCTAGAGGTATGAGGATCAGACTTGAAGGTAAGGAAGGGGAGACAAATAGAGTAATGAAATTAATACCCAACACTGCAGCTGTGGGGCTTTTAACCTCCGAGTTTTTGACTGGCACAAACCTATGGAGGCACACAACCCCCCAAATTCCATACTCCCAACTATCCACAATCCACCCTTCATTTGCTCATCCATCTACCCGTCTCACAACAAATACTTATTAAATGTCTCTATATGTCAGAGCTGGAGTTACATTCAGCAATACATAGAAAGTCTCTCCTCTCAGAAAACTTATATTCTAATACATACTACCTGACATTACTGAGAATTCCTATATCCTATGTATGTATGGTGTATGTACACATGTGTGTTTGTGTGTGTATGTGTGTATGTGTACCTCTGCACAAATGCCAGAGGAGGGTTTTAGTCATTCTACTCTGTTTCACTCTGTTTCCTTGAGAAAGGGTCTCTCTGTCTCTGCCTGTCTGTCTATGTCTCTCTCTCTCTCTGGCTGAACTCTGCAGTTAGGCTGGAGGCCATCAAACTGCAGCAAGCCTCCTGTCTCCAACCCCTCTGTGCTTTTTAGTAGTTTCTGGAAATTTGAAAAGTTTACATGAATACCGAGATAATGCTCTAGTCCATAATTTTTATAGGCTATTCTCCTTTTTAAAATAAGCTACAAGAACATGAATGTAGCAAATGTGAAAAAGTAAGATATGCACTTATAAGATAAAATTACATTTTACATGCATTAAATATTCAATCTACTTGAAGACTTATTTAGAAAATATTTTTTTATGTAGGAAAATCCATGTTTTCTGGCATATGTGTATATTTTAAATAATGGGGAAATATTCAATGTAATATTGAGACTAATTCCAGTAAGACAAATTGTGGGGAATGGGAAGCATGGAAGTATGCGTGAGGAAGATGCTTAGAATTTATGCCAGTGTCGCTCATTAGTTGAAAGTGTGATACACACACAGTTGCATAACAACCACTGAGCTGCTTTCCAAGATGGCCAGCATATAGGTGCCTCTCTCATCCTGGTGTACCTGCAGTGTTTAAACCAAGTACCTGGATGCCTCTTAATCACTCTGGAGTTTGAGAAACACTGATGTGGAATGCTATTTTCACAGTCTAATATCTCAGATGGTTTGAAATTCTCAAGGAGTTATGTTGACAGCTGGTGAACATCTGTCTGGAATTCTAATACAAGCAATAATACTGTGTAATAACATACCGTATCCATTAGTGTTGAACAAGGGTGTTTGTTCTCTGGCATTATGAAACCTAGAATATTGCTTTTCTTTCTGTGTGTAGTATGAAGCAGTAGCATAAATCTCAATTTTTGTCTAACTTTATCTCTAATGGCTGTTCTTTCATTTATCATATCCAATGCTTTCATTTCTTTTCTTCTTGCTATTTTATTATATCCTTGATCTTCTCTCAGAACCAATTTTTGTAAAAGTTGTTTTGGCAATATTTGTTTTCAGGAGGGTAAACACAACCAATTACTAATCAACTCATGAGCAACTCATAGCACTTAATCATTACACGTATTTTCTGTTCAGCCCTTACGGTAAGACAGGCCAGGTGTCTGTAACAGTTTCAAAACCTCAGAGGCTTAACAGACTCCCTCTGAGTCCAATGTGGGCATGGGGGCTTTGCTCCTGTGGCTGTGCTGTTGTCAACACATGTGTCTGTGACAAGTACAGAGTGGATGGATCCGCTCTTGGCTCTGAAGTGCTTTGCTCAGGAAGAAGCGCAAGCTGCTTTTTGTCACAGACCATGAGTTCTAGCTGCTCATAGGGCTGCACCCTAATGAAAAGGGGCAGGGACACGCAGCAAAGCTGACGTGTGTGTGCTTTGTCACTTGCCCTATTTTCAGCAACTTGGAATTTCGATTTCAGCTCCACACTCCTTGTCATGATCTAAGCAGAGGCAGATGACCAGGTATGCTAGCCTGGAGGAGGAAGTGAAGACACATTCCTGCTGAAAGACAGCATTGCTGCCTTCAGCCAAGTGAAAACCTCCCCCATACTCCCAAGTCCCAATCCTTAAGCACTACAAAAATTAAAAATATTGTTTAAGAAACAGATGGAGAAAAATGATGGTGCAGAGAGAAGGAAAATGTTGATAAATGAGACCACCATGAGAAGTTTGAAGTCAACTACCCCCGTCCCCAAGTGTTAGGCGTGAAACCCAGAGGCTTACCTGTGGTAGGACTGTGCTATGAGCCAGCTGCACCGCGGTGTGAGAGCATGACATTGCAAACAACAAGCGGTGGTGAATGGATGCCGAAAGAACAAGATTACAAGTAAGCATAAACCTGTTAGTGGGCATGATGAAGCAGAGGGAGTTCCCGGAGCACGTGCGGGAGCAGCTTATATCCAGGTGTGGCAAGGGCACGTTTTCTACCCCATTATCTCATGCAGTCCTTTAACAGCCCAGTCAACTGGCTCTAAGGAAACTCAGATAAACTTCAGGTGCCAAATATCCTCTTCCATGAGCCAATCGTAGGCTTAGCAATTCCAAAATCACATGAGATGATCATTTTTATGTGTCAAAAGGATTGAATATTAGACTTCACACGGTTCAACAATCAGTTTCACAAAGTTAGGATCAAAACTAGCACCGTCTTTTATTGTCACCCTCTACTGTCATCTTGCCGCCTGAGGCCCTGTACTGCTCACTCTGCCTGTATTTCCAACTGAATTCTAGGTTAACTTCCTGGGACTCCAACACAGAAATCACGGTAAATTATTTCAACACAGCACAGATTTGTTATCTTACAGTGATCAGATTGGAACACAAATGTGTTTTATCACTAAGTTAAACTACACTGTATGAATAGCTGATGTGCTCCCTCTGGAGCACTCCAGGAGGCTTCGTGCCACTAGCCTTTCCAGCCACATTCCTCAGCTCATGGTTTCTTCCTTCCTCCAAAGAGCACTTCCAAAGGTCCCGAGTTCAGTCCCAGCACTCACATGGCAACTCAGCTGTCTGATGCCATCCTCTAGCATGTAGATACACATGCAGACAAATTACCCATATACATTAAACAAACAAACAAACAAGCAGAAAGGGTTTCTGGGACTGAGCTGTGGCTTGGTCAGTGCAGTACTCGCTTGGCGTGATCAAAGCTCTGGGTTTGGGTTCCAGCACCTCATAAGCAGCCGTGGTGTTGCACAGCTCTAACTCCAGCCTTGCAGTGCTGGAGACAGAAGAATCAGAAGTTAAAGGCTACTAGTGGCTCAATAGTGAATTTTAGCTTTCTAACTTTAAGGCTTTTCCCCCCAGATAATTCTCAAGATACCACAGGAAGGTTCTGGCTAACACTTCCACGTTAATGATTTATAAAAGCATATATTTGAAATATAGAAATAAAGAAACCCTATAGTTTTTTTTTTATAACAATAGCATTTTATAATAACGAAATCACAAACAACAGTGTGTTCTGTTAACACTTGTCCACCTTTCAAAGCCATCATGTACAGAAGTTCACATTGGCAGACTGGCTCTAACTTGTCAGGCAATTTGATGAAAACATGGAACACAGTCTAGATTCCTGTCACTCCTGTAGCCAGATGTTCCTGGTGCCTGATTAGAGGGTGCTTTAGGCAGGACATAAAAGGAGAGACCTGCTTTGTCAGCTGACCCTCCCAGCATGGTAAGTACATGGTGTTGTCTACTTCAGTCTTTGGTTCCTGGGAAATGGGTCCATGGATGTCCTGCCCTCAACACTCTGGGATGTCAGCCCTACCTAAGTTAAGGGAATGATGGGGGCCAAATGGCAAATAGCAGGCACCTCTGGGAAAAGCAGTTACTTTATTTGTTTTCTGTTAAACAAGACTTCAGAGTCTGCTTGCGTGTGGGACTGATGGTATATTGGCCCCTCAGAATTTTTCTTTATATGTGAGTTTTTAGGCAGATTTAGCATTGAAGATTGAAGGGAACAATGAGCATTTTTGGTTCATGAACTCTTGGTGAAGAAAGAGTAAGCTTCTCAGGGCATCAGGGGATGGTGGGATTCTTGTTTTCCTGGTTGGGCTTTGGAGAAACGCTGAAGGAGACAGGAAATTATGCATTGGTAATACTTACATTGGGAGCTGTGCTAGTTTGGAACTCAAGAAATAAGGAGCCACAGACATTTTCAGAAGTACTTTGTTCTCTCGCTGGGCTATAGACTCTAAGTAGCCTTGGTACCCAGGATCTAAGTGGCCAGAGTATGGCAGCCTTGTACCAAGACTAGCCTATTCTCATGGGGGAGTATCTTGAGGTGGCTCAGACACAGCTGGGTTGTCTCTGGGAAGGACTGAAATGTTTCCTGAGATTTTCCGAAACTAATGAGTAATTTGGGCGAAGTCTTTCTTCCAAGAGCATCTGTACTTCTAACTACTGATAGCTTCTGCCTAATGGAGGGAGCGCCTGCTCCATCTCCTCTTCTTTAATCAGAAGAGAGTTGAAGGCAAATCTAAGTAATGATGCTCAGAATCTTTATCTTCAGCTCTGATTGGGAAAGAGCCTCTACCAGGCACTGAGGGGCACATGTCATCTCTCATGAGTCTGGGGCTACCTGTGGCTGTGCCTGAGGCAGGTGTAATGTTTCTAATTATGGAGTTTGACATTATAGAGCCCCATGTCAAACCATGTAAATAGGAGCCACAATCTCCTGTAGTAATTTTATTAATATTAAGATGGGTATTTTACTCCTGTTTTAGCTTCAAACACTTTAAGATCCACATAGAAAGCAACATAGTTCAGCAAGACTGTGCAGTGTGCAATTACCATGGAAAAAGCAATGGTACCCACAGTCAGCGATAGCTCTTAGTTAATGGCAATCCAACTTCATCCCTGCCCCGCTACCGTTGACATTTGGCAATGTCTGGAGACGTTTTGGAATATCAGGATTAGAACTGTAAGTGCCACCATCTGATTTGACATGTGAATGTCTTACAATGCACAAGGAAGCCTTCACCCACCCACATCAATTATATTGTGTCAAAGTTCAGCACTCAAACAGGTAACCAACCAAAGAAATTAAACCAAAACTCACCTGTTGCAAAATGTAATGAGAAACGTTCATTAATAGCAGCAATTAAAAACAGTAAAGGGGGAGCCCAAGATGGTGGCAACCAGCATGTACCTTATGTGAGGGGCACAGGATCTAAAACTCGGAAATTGTTGAGTGGAGGGGCAGCTGAAGTCAGAATATCAACTATGAAGCTTCCTGGGCAAGAGGGGACAACACATGAGCTGAGACTATTTGGATCCAGGTCACCTATGTACATCTCCGGGGACTGAGAGTGGTGAATATTCAACCCTCCTGCACGTCCCCTTCCCCAAGCATGGGCCTCCCTGCTTGGCAGTGGTTGCTCCATGAGATTTCCTGCTGGGTGACTGAGAGGGCAGAGGCAGTACAGGCCTCCCAGGTCTGCAACTGTGATAGGCAGTGGCCACCCCGAGCAGGAGCCTCCATACTCAGTGACTGAGACAGCAGAAGTGGCTGCCCCAAGTAAGGGTCTCCCTGCCCTGTGACCAAACAGTGGACACCACTGAGCTGACGGATCTCCTACACTCTCATTTGACCTATGGACACAAATCTGAGAGTAGAGAACAGGAGGAACCCCTGTGCTTTTCGATTAGGCCTGTGAACGAGTGAGTATGCCTTCACGTGAGTGGCTGCAGAGCCCAAGATCCAAGGTTCCTCTGTACTAGCAGCCAGACATCACATTCCTCCCACCCATACCCTCACTGTGGGCAACATAGGGATCCTTGGGACAGTGTTCTCAACATTGAAGGCTCTGTTCTGTGGGTCTACCAGTGGAATCCAGGCAAACAATTCCTGGACCCTAGACAGATCTGAATACCAGGAGGACAGTACAACAGGCCTATAGGCCACTGAGGTATTCAGGGCAACTCTGCATTGCGACCTCAAACAGCTCCAGCACCCCCTCCTGTGCTTAAGCTCCTCTCTTCCAGGTGTCTACATGCTCTAGCTCCCTGTTGTTCAATGCAAACTTCCATGAACACAACCACGCTTGCGCATATGCGCCTGTGACCTTCCTCCCTTAACTATAGCTGAAACACTACAACCCACTCTCACCTCCCCAAAGAATACTGGACCTCTCTCATCTCCCTGAAGAATACTCTGGACACCAGAGAAAGGTGGACCCAGTCTGAAGTACAGACTCCAAGAATAAACAGGGAAGGTTACAGATAAGCAGATGGCAAGAGGTAGGCATAAAAAAATATTCAACAAAAATCAGGACATCATGGCTTTACCAGCAACCCCCCAAATCAATGGATATTCTAATTCATCAGAAACACAGAAAAATGATCTCAAATCTATGCTTTTCCAGTTATTAGAGGCACATAATGAGGAAACAAACAAAGCTCTCAAAGAAATACAGCCAAGCAAATAGAGGCATATGAAGTAAAACAAGTAGACATAAGGAAGGAAACAGACAAAAAAATAGAGGCCATCATGGAAAGACAGGAATCCAATTCAAACAAACGAAGTTTCTGGTGCCAGACATGAAAACAGAATTAGAATCAATAAAAAATAAACACAAACAGAGAAAACCCTGTAGCTGGAGAACTTGGAGAAAAGATCAGGAACCACAAAGGTAAGCATCAACAACAGAATACAAGAGATGGAAGAGAGAATCTCTGGTGCTGAAAATACAATTGAAGAAATTGATACATCTCTCAAAGAAAAAGTAACAATGGAGACGTTCCAAAGACAAAACATCCAAGAAATCAAGGACTCCATGAAAAGATGAAGTCTGCGAATAATAGGAATAGATGGCAAAGAAGATCCCAGGCTCCAAGGTCCAGAAAATGTTTTCAAGAAAATCACAGAAGAAAATATTTCCAACTTAAAGAAAGAGATGTCCAGAAACATACAAGAGGCCTACAGAACACCAAATAGACTAGAACAGAAAAGAAACTCCTCACTTTACATAATGTCAAAACACTAAATCTACACAATAAAGAAAAAATATTAAAATCAGCAAGGGAAAAAGGCCAAGTAACATATAAAGGTATATCTATCATAATCACACCAGACTTCTCAACAAAAACTATGAGAACCAGAAGGGCCTAGGCAGATGTCATGCAGACTCTAAGAGACCACAGATGCCAACCCAGACTACTATACCAAGCAAAGCTTTCAATCAACATAGATGGAGAAAACAAAATGTTCCCTGAAAAACTAAACTTAAACAATATCTACACTGCAACCCAGCCCTACAGAAGATAATAGAAGGAAAATTCCAATCTAATGAAATCAATTACACACAAGAAAACACAGGAAATAGATAACTTTACAAAAAAGAGTTAAAAGAAAACAAACATAGAAACACAGTAACACCATCAACTGCACAATAAAAAGAACTAACATTCATTGGTCACTATTATCAACATCAATGGACTCAACTCCAATAAAAAAGACACAGCCTAACAATATGGGTGCAGAAACAGGATCCAACATTCTGCTTCATCCAAGAAACACACCTCTGCAACAAAGCTAAACACTACCTCAGAGTAGAGGGCTAGAAAAAGTTTTTTCAAGAAAAAGGACACAGAAAACAATCTGGGATAGCTATCCTAATATCTAATAAAATAGACTTTCACCCAAAATTAATCAAAAAATATGAGGAGGGGCACTGCACTCTCATCAAATGAAAAATCCTCCAGGAGGGCATCACAATCCTGAACATCTATGCCCCAAATACAAGAGCACCTACATTTGAAAATGAGACATTATTAAAGCTTAAATCATACATTGATCCCATCACCTTTTAGTGGGAGACACTTCACTCTCACCAAGAGACAGATCATCAAGATAGAAGCTAAATAGGAAAATAATGGCACTTACAGAGATCCTAAATCAAATGGACCTAATAAATGTCTACAGACCTTTTCACCCAAACTGAAAAGAGTATACCCAATTTTCTGCACCTCATGGAACCTTCTCAAAAATTCACTATATATTCTTCAGTTGAGGGGCATCTGGGTTTTTTCCAGTTTCTGGCTATTACAAATAAGGATGCTACAAACGTGGTTGAACAAATGTCCTTATTGTGTACTTGAGAATCTTTTGGATATATGCCTAGGAGTGGTATAGCTGGATCTTGAGGAAGCGCTATTCCTATTTGTCTGAGAAAGCGCCAGTTGATTTTCAGAGTGGTTGTAGAAGTTTACATTCCCACCAGCAGTGGAGGAGGGTTCTCTTTTCTCCACAACCTCTCCAGCATGTGTTGTCACTTGAGTTTTTGATCTTGGCCATTCTGATGGTTGTAAGGTGAAATCTCAGGGTTGTTTTGATTTGCATTTCCCTGATGGCTAATGAGGTTGAACATTTCTTTAAGTGTTTCTCTGCCATTCGATATTCCTCTATCGAGAATTCTTTGTTTAGCTCTGCTCCCCATTTTTTTTTAAGTGGATTACTTGGTTTGTTGCATTTCAGCTTCTTTAGTTCTTTATATATACTGGTTATTAGTCTTCTGTCAGATATAGAGTTGGTGAAGATTCTTTCCCAATCTGTAGGCATTCATTTTGTTTTGATGACCGATACAGAAATTGAGGTACATTTACACAATGGAATATTATTCAGCAATGAAAAACAAAGAAATCATGAAATTTGCAGGTAAATGGTGGGAACTGGAAAGGATCATTCTGAGTGAGCTCTCCCAGAAATAGAAAGACACACACGGTATATGCTCACTCATATAGACATATAATATAGGATAAACCTATGAAAATCTGTACACCTAAAGAAACTAATCAAGAGGGAGGACCCTGACTAGAATGCTCAATCCCCATTATGAAAGGCAAAGAGGATGGACATCAGAAGAAGAAGAAAACAGGAAACAAGTTAGGAACCTGACACGGAAGGCCTCTGAAAGGCTCTACCCTGCAAGACTGTCAAAGTAGATACTGAGACTTATGGCCAACTGTTGGGCAGAGTGCATGGAATCTTATGAAAGAAGTGGGAAATAGTAAGATCTGGAGAGGACAGGAACTCCACAAGAGAGCAACAAAACTAAAAAATGTGAACACAGGGATCTTCCCAGAAACTCATATTCCAACCAAGTTCCATGCATTGAGATAACCTAGAACCCCTGCACAGATGTAGCCCATGGCAGTTCAGTGTCCAAATGGGTTACATAGTAATGGGAAGAGGGACTGCCTCTGACATGAACTGATTGGCCTGCTCTTTGATCACCTCCCTCTGAGGGGGGAGCAGCCTTACAAGGCCACAGAAGATGACAATGCAGTCACTCCTGATGAGATCTGATAGACTAGGATCAGAAGAAGGAGAGGAAGACCTCCCCTATCAATGGACTTGGGAAGGGGCATGCATGGAAAATGGGGAGGGAAGGTGGGATTAGGAGGGGAGGAGGGAGGAGTTTATGGGGGGATACAAAATGAATAAAGTGTAATTAATAAAAGTTAAAATAAAAAAAATGACCATATAGTCGGGCAGAAAGCTGAAGGTGTTTTTCAGCTGTAAGAGTTCCCTGGTAAAATTTTTGTGCTCACTCATATATACTATCACATCATCTGCAAATGGTGATACTTTGACTTCTTCCTTTCCAATTTGTATCCCCTTGATCTCCTTTAATTGTTTTACTGCTCTATCAAGGACTTCAAGAACTATGTTGTAGAGATATGGAGAGAGTGAGCAGCCTTGCCTTGTCCCTCATTTCAGCAGGATTGATTTAAGTTTCTCTCTGTTTCGTTTGATGTTGGCTATAGGCTTGCTGTATATTGCCTTTACTTTGTTTGGGTATGTGCCTTGTATTCCTGATCTCTCCAAGACTTTAAACATGAATGGGTGTTGGATTTTGTCAAATGATTTTTTAGCATCTAAGGAGATTATCATGTGTTTTTTTTTTCTTTTGGTTTGTTAATATGGTGGATCACATTGATGGATTTCCATATATTGTACCACCTCTGCAAAACAGGAATGAAGCCTGCTTAGTCTTATTGGATGATATCTTTGATGTGTTCTTGTATTCGGTTTGTAAGTATTTTGTTGAATATTTTGCATAAGTGTTCATAAGGAAGATTGGCCTGAAATTCTCTTTCTTTGTAGGGTCTTTGTGAGGTATAGGTACCAAGGTGCTGTGGCTTCAGAGAATGAGTTTGGTATTTTTCCTTCTGTTTCTATTTTGTGGGATAGTTTGAAGAGTGCTGGTGTTAGCTTTTCTTTGAAGGTCTGGTAAAATTCTGCACTGTAACCATCTGGTCCTGGGCTTTTTTTGGATTGGAGACTTTCAATGACAGCTTCTATTTCCTTAGGGGATATAGGACTATTTAATTTGTTTACCTATTCTTGGTCCTGCTTTGGTAAGTGGAATTGATCAAGAGAATTGTCCATTTCATTTAGATTTTCAAATTTTGTGGCATATAGGTTTTTGAAGCAAGATCTAATGATTGTTTGGATTTCCTCAGTGTCTGTTGTTATGTCCCCCTTTTCATTTCTGATTTTGTTAATTCAGATGGTGTCTTTCTGCCTTCTAGTTAGTTTGACTAAGGGTTTGTCTATCTTGTTGATTTTTTCAAAGAACCAGCTCTTGGTTTCATCGATTCTTTGAATTGTTTTATTTGTTTCTAATTGATTGATTTCAGCCCGGAGTTTGATTATTTCCAGCAGTCTACTCCTCTTGGGTGTGTCTGCTTCTATTTTTTTTTCCCTAGGGCTTTCAGGTGAGTCTTTAAATTGCTTGAATGAGATGCTGAGATTTCACCTTATATGCATCTGAATGGCTAAGATCAAAAACTCAAGTGACAATACATGCTGGAAAGGATGTGGAGAAAGGGGACCCCCCCTCCATTGCTGGTGGGAATGCAAACTTTTACAATCACTTGGGAAATCAATGTGCCCCTTTCTCAGACAATTAGGAATAGTGCTACCTCAAGATCCAGCTATATCTAAGCTATTGTCTTCTTGAAAGTCTCTGTACTATCTGTATTTTGACATCTTCAGATGACATTTTGTTTTCTTTTTTTCTTTTCTTCAGACACAACCTCATGTAAACTGCGTTCACATTCTAAGTATGTAGCTAAGTAAGTAGCTACATTGTAGCTAAGTATGACCTTGACCCTCCAGGTCTCCATCTCTCAAATGATTGGATTATGGGTGCGTCCTCATGCTTGGCTAGTGTCTATCTTTGCCTTCATATGCTCATCATTTTATGGAGTAGGAAATCCTTAATGTAGGGTCAATTAATAATAATGACAATGATGATGATAAAGCAGTAAATATTTGAAATATTTGTTAGGGACTCAACAAATACTAGGCACTCTGATGACTACATTATTAGATGTTTAGGTTATAATTTATTTATTTATTTTTTGATTACTGTCTTACTCTGTAACCCAGGGTGTCCTTGAAGTGACAGCCCCTTACCTTAACTTTCCCAGTGTTTCAAAGTGTGCTGCAAAGTGTGGTCTCTGATTTTTAATTATCTGATTGATAATTCCAGAACAACCTTATTTACAGCTAGAAAATACTTCATCTATAATCTATAGTAAATCTACAATAAATACCTGTATAATGGAATGAAAACATTTTAGTGAGAGGAATTTAACCAGAAATTTCATTTGTGTTCTATAGAGCAGATGCTTAGAATTGTGGTTTGTTTAATGTCGACAGAGGAACATATTTAACTTATTGGGTTCAGAGTGACAGCAGATTGAAATTGTTTGCTATTGTATGTATTCCTTCAGAAAATAATCTAATGAAAACCTAGAACATTCTCATACAATTTTTTTTGACAAGTTGTCCTTTGGTTTCCACAGATTCACATATGGGCTGTGAAGTGCGCGCGCACACACACACACTTAATTGAAGAATAAAGAAAAAAACTTTTTCTTTAAAAAGAATTCCAGCTAACAAAAGCTATTTCCTTAACATATCTTTTGCCAAGGTCTTCCCAGTTATAAGGAACAAGAAATGTGGCAGTAGCAACATTTAAGACAGTGTTAGTATTTTTGCTTTTGTTTTGTTTGCCTGTTTTGAAACAGGTTCTTGTTCTGTAGCTCTAGCTGATCTTGAAGTTTCTCGGTAGACTAGTCCGGCTTTGAAGTCATGGCAATCCTCCTGCATCTGACTGATGTGTATGGGGATTATAGGCATGAGTCAATACAGTTGGCAATATTTATACCACTAAAAGGAAAAATTGCATTATTATGTACACTTGCCTTTATTAGACTTATTTAGTAAACAAAATGATGTAGGCTGTCACTTCTTTTCTCTTGTTAAAACTTACATGTCAAAGATGAAGCATTTCTATGGTCACACAGTGCTGCTCTAATGGTTTATGTTGATGTGAGAAAACATTGTCAGAAATACAAGTGCATTCTTACTCAAAGTTCTGTGAAAAGAATATGCTAAGCTGTAACATATTGAGGCAGAATGATGCCATGTGTTTGAAACTTGACTTTTTTTTTAATGTATTTCACATGTGATTTGTCATGTGGGATGGTTAGTAGCTCTGAATCTTGGAAGTATTTCTGAATCAGAATTTTAGAGAAAATAAAAATATGTGCTGAGGCAGCTCAGTGGAGATGATATCAAGAAAATAAAGTAAATAAATAAGCATCCAATAAATAAAATTAGCCAGTGTTTAAGGAGACCCTCATGAGGAGAAACAGATGTTTTTTAATTTTAATTTTTTATATTAATTACAGTTTATTCACTTTGTATCCCAGATATAGCCCCCTCCTCCCCTCCTATTACTACCCTCCTTCCCTCATCTCCTCTTATGCTCTCTCCAAGTCCACGGATAGGGGAGGTCCTCCTCCCCTTCCATCTGACCCTAGTTTATCTGGTCTCTCCAAACTGGCTGCATTGTCTTCCTCTGTGGCCTGGCAAGGCTGTTCCCCCATCCAGGGAAGGCTGTCAAAGAGCCAGCCACTGAGTTCATGTCAGAGACAGTCCCTGTTCTCCTTACTAGGGAATTCACTTGGACACTGAGCTGCCATGGGCTACATCTGAGCAGGGGTTCTGGGTTATCTCCATGCATGGTCCTTGGTTGGAGTATCAGTCTCAGAAAAGACCCCTGTGCCCAGATATTTTGGTTCTGAAACAGATCATTTTTTATTTTCACTGTAGAACTCTCTTTCTCTTTTAGAAGCCTCTTTTTAGAGTCTAATTTAGAACAATTAATTGAAAATGAAAGGTGAGTGAAATTTAAGATAAACTTAAGTAAAGTGATATAGCCAGGATAAGAGAAGGAATAGAGAGTCAACAATATTCAATATTTCCTTTTGACCCCCTTCATGTTCCCTTAGCCCAGCACAGTTGCATTCTTTGCAGTATAGAGAGCTGGCATCAGGGCTAAGTGATCTACTGAATGTCCATGTAGTGACTAGCCTGGTGCCATAGACCTGCACACAGCTTCCAGCACCCTTAAAATATTAGCAGTGGCATTATCTCTTCAGGCTGTGCTGATTCATCATCCTTTGCAAGAGCTGGACCCTCTACTGTTTCTCACAGTGTCCATGATGATGATGATGATGATGGTGGTGATGATGATGTTAACAAACATCAGAGAAGAAGTGGAGTGAAGCTTCACTTTAATTGTTGATAACATTCCTCTTTAGAATAATGAAAAAAATAACTTAAATAAAAGATTCTACAGGATTAAAAAACAGATTCAAGATTTAGAAATCTATTGTGTTTTAAACTCTAACTCCTTTCTTTTAAAAATGGCGATGGTTAAAAATGACAAAAAACTCAAAACAATAACAAAAAAAAATCTCCACTCAAATGTGGAATTGTATCTGCTCCTCCCTTTTCTTTACATTATAAATAAATTAGGACTGGACACAGTTGTGAAGATTTAAAGTAAAATGCAACTGGATAAAGTGAAAAGCTTTTAAAAATTGTTATTGACTGAGGGTTGAGTGGGGCCAATGCACCTAGCTGGTTATTACCATGACACTGAGGTGACCCGATGACCCAAGTTACTATTCATGTGCTAGTGACCCACACAACACAAAGGTATCCAGATCACCAAGGTTATCTGTATAGTGTGAAACATGATCACCTGAGAGACATTCTGCAATTTTCAGGATTATTGGGAGTAGAAAGGCAGAACTCCTTCCTCTAGAGTGAGTCCTTGACTGCTGGAACAGTGACAGATTCCATAGGAAGTCTTTATAGAGATTCTGTCTTCATGAGATGAGAACAGGCTATGTGGTACTATACACAGCAATGCTGACAAGCACTGTTCTGAATGTTTGTTTCCTAGTAAAGCCTGTCTTATGGTGGTCACTAAAATAAGCATGAAACTGATTAAAATGGTACCAATGTTAGGAGAGAGAGAGAGAGAGAGAGAGAGAGAGAGAGAGAGAGAGAGAGAATATGATTGCAGAGTGAGGTCTCTTTGTTTACCACAGCAGTCTCAGGGACTGAATTCAGGTGTCAGGCTGGTGGTACATGCTGTTACTTGAGCCATCTCACAAGTCTGCAGAAAAGAAGTTTGAGGTCTCTGCTTTGTGAGGAGAGGCCACTGTTTTTCTTTGCAGGTTTCCTGATGGTTCCTATTCCCATTTTGTAAAACAAATTTTCATTCATGGTTTCTGTGGAGATCCAGGTAAAATCCAACTTTGCCAGAACACTTGCCATGATGGTGGAGAGTCACCTGTGGAGCTGGAGATAGAAACATTTCAGGGGCATTTGAAGCCACTGTTTAAACTACCCATTTTCAGATTCTGAAGAAAATGCTTGCATGATTTACAAAAGAAGTTTTCTTTATAATATTCATTTTATTTTTATTCATGTGTGTTTGTACATCCATGCGCTGGTGTGTACATGAGTGTAGCTACCCATGTTGGGCAGAAGAGGGCTCTCTCTGTTCCCTGCAATTGCTAAATTGCTCATTGCAATTGTTCAATTGCTATGTGCCTGACAACTAAGCTCAGGCCATCCATGAGAGTAGCTCACACTGTCACCTCGCACCCATCTCTCCAGTCCCAGGGAGCAGCAGCTTTTGGAGTTGTGCTGCTGAACTTGCTTTCCCAATGAGGAGAATCTTGGTTTGGGCTGCCGCCGTCTGCAGGGTTAGAAGCAACAACACAGCACAGTGACTGTAGTGCTCTAGAAGTAGATACATTTGGGGCTCTAGGGTCTGCATTTCTATATAATAAACAAAATTATTTTATGATCATTTTGATGTTTAGAAATTAAATGAAGAAAGTGACCACAGGTGTTTTGTGGAGTATCTGACACATTTATAAAAACATAAAGCATAGAACTTTAAAAGAAGTCTTGAAGTTAAACCTATAAATGTGTATTCACATCCCTAAATTAGTATTCTAGGTCTGAAAACCCTTACAACTCTGTTTCTCTATCATTAAATTGTTCTTCTTGCTATTCTTTTTTAAAAAAGTTATTTGAAAAATCCTAGTGGTGTGTATGTGTGTTGCATCTGTTTGAATGTTTGCATGTGTACAGGCAAATGCACTTGTGTGTGTGTATGGGGATCTTGGCAGTCTTCCCTAATGGCTCCACAGCTTTTTCACTGAGGCAGTTTCTCAGCTGAACCCAGATCTCTCCGACAAGGGCTGAGGCAGTTCAGCAGGTTGCTCAAGGCATTGAACCCATTTCTCTGCCTTCTCTGCATATATAAGCATGCTGCCACATCCACTTGGCATTTAAGTGGGTTCTGGGATTCAGACTCCAGTTTTCACAGCAGAGTGGCAAGTGTTTATTAACCGAACCATCTCCTGTCTTCTAGTACTGTTTAATCAGGATGGACTCATTCACACACAGTGGAATTTATGGTTTTGCCATCACATTTTTGTACATGCATAACACACACATCAATTGTATCTCTATCCCTCCCTTGCCCCTTGATCAGACCTTCTTATATGCTCTCTTTTCACAAATACTTTTCACCTTCTGCTTGCTAGTTATGTTTTCTATCCTAAATATTGATTTCCTATACAAGAGAAAACATACAGCATTTGTTTTTCTTGGTCTACCTTATTTCAGCTAATATGGCTCTCTCCTGTTCCTCAAAAAATACTTCACTTGTCTTCAAAAATAAGCAACCATCTCTGTCATTCCTTGTATGTAGCAATGTTTCTAAGCCACTTAGTCATTTCTTAGTTGTATAATAATCTGGGTTCCTTCATACTTCTCAAAACTTTATTTAAAAAATTATTGAAGATAAAATCTTCACATCCAGGCTCTGCAGTGGTATTATACTTGTTTTATTTTTAAAGTTCTTTTAGACTATTCCAACAATTTCTTTGGGAATTATTTTAGTGCTTTAACATGAGCTTAATATCTATGATACATAATGGTAGTGACAGACAATTTACTGAATAGACAGATGATACATGTTTCTTTCCCCTTAGAAAAACTAGTAAGTAAGCCTTGATTTAAAGCAAAACCATCTCTACAAGACTCTGCATTCCCCAGGACTCAGATTCTTTTGGATCTGTTGGTGTCTTTGTGGAGCTCTTGTCCCCTCCAGGTGTTTCTGTCTCCCTCTTCTTCCATAAGATTGCCTGCACTCTGCCCAAAGTTTGACTGTGGATCTCAGCATCTGCTTTGATACCCTGCTGGGTAGAGTCTTTCAGAGGTCCTCTGTGGTAGGCTCCTGTCCTGTTCTCTGTCTTCTCTAGCTTCAAATGCCTATACTGTTTGCCCTTCACCTAGACCCCCTGCTAAGGTTTAGACTATAGGCAGCTCTGTCTTCATATGGGTTTCCGAGTAAGGGGAGCAGGGGCTGTTTCTGAACTGAACTTAGTGGCTGGTTCTCTGATCACCTCTCTCTTTGTGTGTGGAGGAGGGTGGGGTGCTTGCCGGCCACAGAAGAAGACTATGCAGCCAGTCCTGAGGAGACTTGATAGGCTAGGGTCACAGGGAAGGGGAGGAGGACTTCCCCTATCAGTGGACTAGGGGAGGGGCATAGGGGAAGAAGAGGAAGGGAGGGTGGGATTGGGAGGAGATGAGAGAGAGGCCCACAGCTGGGATACAAAATAAATAAATTGTATTTAATAATACATCAATAAACAAAACAAAACAAAATAAAACTAAACTAAACTAAAAATAATTCATGGGTAGTCTGGGCCACATAGTGAGGTACTGTCTCAAAACAAATTAACCACTTTTAATATCCCATCTTAAAAAAAAAGAAAAGAAAAGAAAGCTAAACCATAAACAGCTTAAGCTCATCAAATAACGGACCCAACACCAAGACAAAGAAAATTACCTAAGTTTCACTGCAACACTGTTGCAGTGGTCTTTCCAACAAAACACTGGCACTTTTAGAGCTGTGGACAACCAGAGTAGAATCAGCATTTGCTTTGAAAGCAGTAAGAGAACCCTGTGTAACAGGATCTGGAAAGACCGTAAAAGCCAGAGGGGTGGAAGACACTAATAAAACGAGCTAAACCCAACAGGGTCCATGCACATATGAACTCATAGAGGCTGGCAACATGCGCAGGGCCTGTACGGATGTAAGCCAGAAGGGGTCCCAACGCCGAGAGGGACAAGTGGACACAAACCATGCTTAACACAGAATCTCTCTCCAATGGGGTCTCACTGGGCATACAAACTACTCTTAAGGGT
Source organism: Meriones unguiculatus (assembly GCF_030254825.1). Classification (NCBI taxonomy): domain Eukaryota; kingdom Metazoa; phylum Chordata; class Mammalia; order Rodentia; family Muridae; genus Meriones; species Meriones unguiculatus. The sequence continues at coordinate 32,966,729 of NC_083353.1, read as the reverse complement.
GGACATTGTACTCAGCAATAGACAATATAAAATGAATCCAATGGCACTTTTGGAACTTTGCTGTAATATAATGCATTGTCAGAAATAATTTTTTAAAGCCTTAAAACTCTTATGTGTATACATTATGGTTTCCTGTTTTGTGTTTTTATGGGGTTTCTGCATGTGTAAACATGTCTGTGCATCTATATGTGATTTTTTTTTCTTTTTCTTTGGTTCTTGTTCTTCAGTTGTTGTTTATTTTAGGTAATATTATTATTATTATTATTATTATTATTTGGATGCCGTTTTGTTTTCTAGTGAGAGAGAGAAAGAAAAGGTGTGGATGGATGTGGGAAGGAGAGGAGGAGGAGGAGGTGGGAAGGACATGGAAGGAATTGAGGGAAGGGAAATCATAATCAGAATACGGTATAAAGTTATTTTCAAAACAAAACAACAGCAAAAACAAAGAAAAAAAGGAAACAAAAAAAAGTAACCCAAAATGTAAGAAGATAAAGTATTTGAACGCCTCGTGTCTGAAACACAGAAATGTCGGACTTTTTGGTAGAGGCACGCCGTGGAGGACCAAGAAGCGCTGGATTTTGAACACGTGGGGCTGGATCCCCGGCTCCTGCAGGCTCTCACCTACTTGAGCCGGTTGCATCCTGTGGTGAGCAGGAAAAAGCCATACTCTGGCGCTGGAGGGGAAGGACCTCTTGGCCTGCGCCCGCACAGGCGCTGGGAAGAGGTCAGCTTATGCTATGCTGAGGCTGCAGCTGCTTCTGCACAAGGAGACAGGTCCTGAAAGGGAACAAGCTGTGAGAGGCCTTGTCCTTGTGCCCACTAAGTAGTTGGCCCGGCAGGCCCAGTCCGTGATCCAGCAGCTGGCTGCCTACAGGGCTCTGGATGTACACGTGGCTAATGTCTCAGCTGCTGAAGACCCGGCTTCTCAGAGAGCTGTGTTGACGGACAAGCCGGATGTGGTGGGGAGGATTCCATCCTGAATATTAAGCCACTTGCAGCAAGACAGCTTAAAACTCCGTGACTTCCTGGTGGTAGATGAGGCTGACCTCTTTTCCCTTTGGCTTTGGGGGTGACCTCAAGATTTTTCTCTGCCACTTGCCTCGGATTCACCAGGCCTTTCTCATGTTGGCCACTTTCAATGAGGGTGTACGGGCTCTGAAGGAGCTGGTACCTCATAACCCGGTTACCCTCAAGTTACAGTCCCAGCTGCCGCTGCCAGACCAGCTACAGCAGCTTCAGGTGGTCTGTGAGACCGAAGAAGACAAACTCTTGCTGCTGCATGCCCCGCTTGAGCTGTCACTGATAAGAGCAAAGCCTTGCTCTTTGTCAACTCTAGAGAGGGGTGACCGGCTCCATTTTTTCATAGAACCAATCGGTAGTGCCTCCCGCGTGCTCAGGGGAGTACTCCTGCTGCGATCCAGGTGCCCCATCATCTCTCAGTTCAACGCGTCTATGGTTGTGTCATAGCAACAGTTGCTGAAATCTTAGGACCCCCAGTCAAAGGCAAGCGGCGAGGCCGAGAGGCCAAAGGAGACAAAGCCTCTGATCCAGAGCCAGGCGTGGACGGGGCACAGACTTCCACCATGTATCTGCTGTACTCAGCTTTGGTCTTCCTCCAGGAGCCAACGTCCATCCAGCCGGCAAGACAGCTCTTTGTTTTTGATTTTGTTAATTTGGATATCCCCCTCTCTCTGCCGTTTAGTTTGTTTGGAAAAGGTTTGTCTATCTTGTTGATTTTCTTAAAGAACCAACTCTTGATTTCATTGACTTTATGTATTATTCTCCCTGTTTCTATTTTACTGTTTCCAGCCCTTAGTTTGATTTTTTTCTTGACATCTACTTCTCTTGGGTTTGCTTACTTCTCTTTATTCCAGAGCCTTCAGGGTGTTCTGTAGTGTTGCAAGTATGAGACCTCACTTATTTCCTAATGAAGGAAGGCATTTAGTGCTATGAGCTTTCCTCTTAGCACTGCTTTCATTGTTTCCCGTAAGTTTGGATTTACTGTGTATTTAATTCCATTAGTTTCCAGAAAGTTTTTAATTTCCTTAATTTTGCCTTGACTTAATGGTCATTGAGTATAGAGTCGTTCAGTTTCCATGAGTTTGTAAACCTTTTGTTGTTTTTGTTGTTGAGGTTCACCTTTAATCCAATGGTGGTCTGATAAAATTCATGCTGTTATTTTTGAAATAGTTTTATTAATTATGATTATTTATTACAATTTATTTACTTTGTATCCTGGCTGTGGCCCCCTCCCTTTTCTCCTCCCAATCCCATCTTCCCTCCCCATTCTTCCCCTATGCCCCTCCCCTAGTTCGTTGATTGGGGAGGTCCTCCCTCCCTTTCCTCTGACCCTAGCCTATTAGGTCTCCTCAGGACTGGATGCATTGTCTTCCTCTGTGGCTTAGGAAGACTGCAACCGCCAGGGGGAGGTGATGAGAGCCTGTCACTGAGTTCATGTCAGAGACAGATCTTGCTCCCCTTACTAGAAACCCACTTGGAGACTGAGTCTATGGGCTACCTCTGAGCAGGGGTTTTAGGTCCTTTCCATGCATATTCCTTGGTTGGAGTATCAGTCTCTGCATGGGCCCCAGGGTCCAGTGTTTTTGGTTCTGTTGGTCTCCTTTTGGAGCTCCTGTCCCCCTTATTTCAGATAATTCCATTCATTCTGCCCAAAGTATGGCTATGAGTCTCAGCCTCTGCTTCGATACCTTGATCAGAGGACTTTTTCACAGGTTGTCTGTGGTAGGCTCATGTCCTATTCCTGTCTTCTCTTGCTTCCTATGTCTATTGTGTTTACTCTTCTGAATGAGGATTGAGCATCTTCCCTAGGGCCTTCCTTGTTGTTTAGCTTCTTATATTTGTGGTTGTCAGCCTAGCCTTTAACGGCTGAGCCACTAGGAATATAGATTTTAGTATGTTTATACTGTATGTCTAATAACCACTTATGAGTGACACACTATGTGTGTCTTTCAATTTTCCTGTATATGTTGAGACCTGTTTTGTGTCTGATTATGTTGTCAGTTTTGGAGAAAGTTCCATGAGGTACAGAGTAGAAGGTATATTCTTCTGTGTTTGGGTGAAATGTTCTGTAAATATCTGTAAGGTCGATTTCTTTTATAACTTCCATTATTTCTCTGTTTAGTTTTTGTCTGGATGAGTTGTCCATTGGTGAGAGAGTGGTATTAAAGTCTCCCACTATCAGTGTGTGAGCGTAACATGATTCAATCTGTAGGCTTAAGAAAAAAAAATATTTCTTTTACAAACTTGGGTGCTCTTGTATTTCAGGAATAGGTGAAATGTAATCTTGGTGTATTTTTTTTTAATGAATATGTACTGTCCTTTCCCATATCCTTATTAGTTTTGGTTTAAAGTCTTCTTTGGTTTGGATTTTAAAATGGCCACTCCAGCTTGCTTCTTAGGTACATTTGGTTGGTATAACTTTTTCCAATTATTTACCCTGAGGCAATGTCTCTCCTTGATGTTGAGGTAGGTTTCTTTATGCAGTAAAAAGATGGAACCTATTTTATTATGTATTCTCTTAATATGTGTCTATTCATTGGGTAACTGAGGCCATTTTGAGAGATGTCAATGACCAATTATTCTCTGTTATTTTGTTGTGATTGTTGGTGAGTGTCTGTATGTGTGTGTGTGTTTTGCTGGTGTGAAATTATTCATTTCCTGTTTCATATTATAGTTAACCTCCTTAGATTGAAGTTTTTCTTCTAGCATCTTTTGTAGGGCTGAATTTGTGGATATTCTTTAAATTTGACTTTATCAAGGAATATCTTATTTTCTCCATATACGGTTACTGAAAGTTTTGCTGGATATAGTAGTCTGGGCTCCCATCTGTGGTCTCTTAGAGTCTGCAGGGCATCTGTCCAAGCCCTTCTGGATTTTAGAATCTTCATTAAGAATTCAGGCATGGCTGGGTCTTGAGGAAACGCTATTCCTAATTGTCTGAGAAAGTGCCAGACTGATTTCCAAAGTGGTTGTACAAGTTTACATTCCCACCAGCAATGGAGGAGGGTTCCCCTTTCTCCACATCCTCTCCAGCATCTGTTGTCATTTGAGTTTTTGATCTTAGCCATTTTGATGGGTGTAAGGTGAAATCTCAGGGTTGTTTTGATTTGCATCTCTCTGATGGCTAATGAGGTTGAACATTTCTTTAAGTGTTTCTCTGCCATTCTATATTACTCTACAGAGAATTCTCTGTTTAGCTCCATACCCCATTTTTAATTGGATTGCTTGATTTATTGCTTTTTAACTTCTTTAGCTCTTTATATATTCTGGATATCAGCCCTCTGTAAGATATAGGGTTGTTGAAGATCATTTCCCAGTCTGTAAGCTGTCGTTTTGTTCCGACAACAGTGTCTTTTGCTTTACAGAAGCTTTTCAGTTTCATGAAGTCCCATTTATTGATTGTTGCTCTTAGAGCCTATGCTGTTGGTGTTCTGTTCAGGAAGTTGTCTCCTGTGCCAATGAGTTGCTATATCACTCCTAGGCATATATCCAAAAGTTGCTCAAGTAATTATCAAGGACATTTGCTCAACCATATTTGTAGCAGCTTTATTTGTAATAGCCAGAAACAGGAAACAACCCAGATGTCCATCAACAGAGGAAACCATACAGAAATTGTGGTATTTTTACACAATAGAATATTACTCAGCAATTAAAAACGAGGAATTCATGAAATTTGTAAGCAAATGGTGGGATCTAGAAAAGATCATTCTGAGTTAGGTATCCCAGAAGGAGAAAGACACACAGGGTATACACTCATTTATTTAGATTTATAAGATATGATAAACATAATGAAATCTATACACCTAAAGAAGACAAACAAGAAAGAGGACATGGGGTAAGATGATCAACCCTCACTTAGAAAGACAAATGGGATGGACATTGGATATAGGAGAAAACAAGCAACAGGACAGGAGCCTACTTCCGAGGGTCTCTGAAAGACTCTACCTAGCAGTGTATCAAAGCACATACTGAGAGTCATAACCAAACCCTCGGCAGAGTGCAGGGAATCATATGAAAAAAGAGGAAGTTAATATGACCTGGAGAGGATAGGAGCTCCACAAGGACCAAATGTATCTGGGCACAGGGCTCTTTTCTGAGCCTGATACTCCAACCAAGGACCATGCATAGATATAACCTAAAACCTCTGCTGGGATTTAGCTCGTGGTAGCTCAGTAACCAAGTGGTTTACCCAAGTAAGGGGAACGGGGACTATTTTTGACATGAACTCAATGGCAGGCTCTTTGACTTCCCACCCCCAACAGGAGGAACAGCCCTGCTAGGCCACAGAGGAGAACTTTGCAGTTTATCAGGAATGAAGATACCTGATAAACCTGGGTCAGATGAAAGGGGAGGAGGTCCTCCCTTATCAGCGGACTTGGGACTTGGAAAGGGGCAGGGAAGAGATGAGGGAGGGAGGGTGGGATTGGGAGGGAATGAGGGAGTGGGATTCAGCTGGGATACAGAGTTAATAAAATGTAACTAATAATAGTAAAAAAAAGAATTCAGGCACAATCCTAGTTGGTCTGCCTTTATATGTGACTAGGTCTGCCTTTCTTTCAGCTTTTAATGTTCTTTCTTTGTTTCATATGTTTATTCTTTTGATTATTATGTGGTGAGGGGGCTTTCTATTCTAGTCCAATCTATTTGATGCTCTGTATGCAACTTCTACTCTTTTTGGTGGTTTGAATAGGAATGGCAGGGGAGTGGCACTATTAGGAGGTGTGGCCTTGGAGTAAGAGTGGGGGTTGTTAGAGGAAGTGTGTCACTGTGGAGGTGGGCTGTGAGATTTCAGATGCTCCAGGTAGGCCTAGTGTCACAGTATCCTTCTGCTGCCCGTGGATCAAAATGTAGAACTCCCTGTTCTTTCTCCAGCACCATGTCTGCCTGCATGCTACATGCTTATTGCCATGATGACAACACACCAAACCTCTGAAACTGTAAGCCAGTTCCAATTAATTTTTTTCTTTACAAGAACTGTTGTGGTCATGGCATCTGTACACAGCAATAGAAATCCTAACTAAAATACTTTTATAGGAATCTCCTTTATGTCCGAATTTTTTTCTTTTATGGTTTTGTTTAAAACAGCTTATCTGATCATCTGATCTGGGATTCTTTTTCTTCCTCTATTCCTATTAGTCTTGGGTTTGCTCTTTTCATAGTGTCCTAGATTTCCTGGATTTTTGTCAGATTTCTTTAGATTTAATATTTTTGACTGATGTATCAATTTCTTGTATCATATCTTCAATGTCTGACATTCTCTCTTCCATTACTTTTATTACTTGCCTCCTTGCCTCTGTAGTTCCTTGCTCAAATTCCAATTTTTTTCATTTTTTTCAGAATTCCCACATGATGTCTTTATTGCTTCTATTTCCATTATCAGGTGTTGAACAATTTTACTTATTTCCTTAAACTGTTTGTTTATATTTTCCTGGTTTTATTTAAGGGATTTATTTATTGCCTCCAATTGTTTATTTATGTTATCTTGGTTTCCTTGAAGGGATTTAAGCATTTTCTTCAATGGTTTGTTTGTGTTTTCCTGAATCTTTCTAATGGATTTGTTAATTTCCTTTTTATTGATGTTTAGCATCGTCCATATGGTTGGCTTTAAAGTCCTTTTTTGTGCTTCAGATGTTTTGGAGTATTAAGGTCCTGCTGTTAGGATACCTGGGCTCTGTGTTGCCCTGGCTGTTATTGTGTTCTTATGCTGGCTTCTAGGAATACAGGTTTGGGATGATTAGAGGTCTAGGTGCTGATTTCCGGGTTTACCTTGGCTAAGGGGGTGTTTAGTTTCTGTTTCGTACTTTCAGAGGGTGTGATGGCCTGTTTTACTGGCTTGCTCAGCTGGTGTGTTCACAGGAAAGGCCTGCTGATGTTGGCTGCTGACTTAAAGTGATTAGAGGGGAGAGGGAGGTTGGGAGGGCATGGTTTGTTGTATGCACAGGAGATGTGTCCTAGGATTTGGGTGAGTGAAGTTGCACCTTGCGATCTGTTGCAGGGCTGGGATTAAACTGAGGGCTTAGTCTAGAGAGAGAGTGGGGGAGGGAGAGAGAAGAAAGGTGGGCAACCGTCCTTGTTTGGTAACGAGCTTCTCTTCAGAGCTTCTGCACACCATGCCTGGGTAGTTTCTGGGATTTCTATGATGAAAAATGGAAATGGTTACAGTCCTAGTAAAGTCATAGCTTAGTGGCAATTCCAGACAAAAATTAATAATAGCTGTGATAAATATCATGAGGAGAAAATAAAAATAGGTTGAGAATCAGGGTGACTAATGAATGGTGCCTTCATTCCATTTTTGCAAAATGGAACACAACACTTCCTTATGAGATACAATATCCTGGAGTTTTATTATTATGCGTTTTTGGTGAGAAAGTCTAAATTTATGTATTTAATTATTGACTATCTATCTATCTATCTATCTATCTATCAATCATCTATCTATCATCTATCTATCTATCTGTCACCATGATGTTTTGATACATGTTTGCATGAATTTACCAAAGAAACACATGTAGCATTGTCATTGTCTCAGATATTTAACACTTTGGTGACTAAATCTCTCAGCAGTTTTCAAACATACAATACATTATTAATAAACTCACCACACTGTATAACAGGCAGCACAGCCTTAGGCATCCTAACTGTGGTCACTAACTACATTTTTGATTATCTACTCTTATTCTCTATCCCCCATCCCAATCTTGGCTTCTATGAACAGGACTCTTTTGAACTATACAAGACTGAGATCATGGGGCACTTGTCCTGTGTGTCTGGATTTTTGATTAGCATTGCTCTTTAGTTCATTAATGTTGTTGCATATGACAAAATTTCTTTCTTTCTTAAGGCTCAATAGCCCTCCATTGTTCATGCATACCACTTTTTAAATCCATTTGCTCTTTGATGGATGGGTAGATTGATTCTATATCTTTGTTATTATAAAAAATGTCACAGTGAATATTTTGATTTGTATTTTCTTGGGTAAAGACCAGAAGTTTGTATAGTGGTTGTGTTATAATGTTATGAAAATTGTCCATATTGTTTCCCCTCATAACTGTATTAATTTACATTTTGGCTAGCAGTGCATAGAGTTCTCATTTCTTCCATATCTTCTCTCTTTTCTAAAAGGAACATCCTAAAAGGTTTTTAGGTGATATGCCTTTTTGGTTTTTAATTGAATCCCTCTATTTAGTGATATTGAGCATATTTTCATGCATCTATTGGCAATTGATATATTTTCTTCTGAGGAACATTTTTTTAGTTTCTTTACCCATTTAAGAAATTGTTACTTGTCTTCTAGATACTGAATTTTTAGACAGTGTTACTCATCTGTTTGCTTGGATGACTAAGATCTTTAGTTTGATTAAGGACTGTTAGATTCCTTGTGTATCTTTACCTTCCCTGGGGAAGATGCTCAGTCCTTATTCTGAAAGGCAAATAGAACTGACATCAGAAAGCAGGGAACAGGACAGGAACCAGCAGGGTATCAAAGCAGATGCTGAGACTCACAGCCAAACTTTGGGCAGAGTGCAGGGAATCCTATGAAAGAAGGGGGAGATAGAAAGACCTGGAGGGAACAGGAGCTCTCCAACAAGAGCAACAGAACTAAGAAATCTGGGCTCAGGGGTCATTTCTGAGACCAACCAAGGACCATGCATGGAGAAAACCTAGAACCCCTGCACAGATATAGCCCATGGCAGCTCAATGTCCAAGTAGGTTCTCTAGAATGAGAATAAGGGCTGTATCTGACATGAACTCAATGGTTGGCTCTTTGATCACCTTGCTCTGAGGGGGAGCAGCCTTACCAGGACACAGAGGAAGACAATGCAGATAGTCCTGATGAGACATGATAGGCTAGCATCAGAGGGAAGGGGAGGCGGACCTCTCCTATCACTGGACTTGGGGAGGGGCATAGGAAGGGAAGAGAGAGGGAGGGTGGGATTGGGAGGAAATGAGGGAGGGGGATAAAGCTGGGATACAAAGTGAATAAATTGTAATAAATAAAAAAATGTAAAAAAAAATGACTATGTGGGATAGAGAGATGGCTCAGCTCTTAAAGCCTAGGCTTACAACAAGAGAAAATGTTCATGAAAGAGGAGATGAAAATAAAAAATAGAGATTTATTCAAATATAAAAAATTAAAAAGAAATGATAGGGGTTACTAGGTAGGGAAAGGAAAGAGAATCTGAAGGGATCTCATACTTCTTCGGCTTTTGTGATACCTGGTATACTTTGATGATGCTGTAACTCTTAGGACACATGTAATAGAGGACTGTTTCCTTTACCAGAAGAAGAAAAGGAATTACAGAGAGGACTTGTCACTGCTCATCATTCTTTCTGTCATGGTGCATGGCGGAATTCAGATCTCTCTGACTCCATCATGCTGCCTGCAGCTTCCCTAGCCCCTCTATCAGAGTCTCACGTTCACTAGTAGCCTTTCTCTGCCTTAGAACCATGCATAGACTATTGTTACTTTGTGATTCAGACTTGTCCCTCTTCACTGAACACTCAAAGAGAAAATGAGACTAAATTTGGGTGTCTTAAACAACTGTGAAAAGCTCATACCTTCATTAATGGTCAATTAGGCTTTACTTAATAATAAGGTTTTAGATCCTCAAATGTGAGTGATACAGGAAGGGTGGCTTCCTGATTGTTTACTAAAAAAAAAAAAGACATTTATTTCATGAATATCACTTTATATATATGTTTTCATGCTGCAAAAGATTTTATCTAAATTATTTTATTAAAAACACTAAATATAAAGATTTCAAACCTGTGAAGGTATGAGGCTACATAATTATATATACTTATATATGTGACTACATAAGCAGGCTGTTGGCTTGCAATATCCTTTATGAATATAGAGATGATTCATAAGGTAGAAAAGAATGACACAAACACAGGAAAGGAGAAGAAAACTGCTTTTGGGTGCAGAGCAGTGAATGCATAATTCAGCAGTTAAAAACAATAAATTCATGGCCAGTCAATCAGTTAACATTTGTGGCTTCCTGTGGTTCCCTGATATAGCTAATTCCGTTCTCTTTCATGAGCCCACAAACAACTTTCATTTGCCAATATGAGAATTAAGCTGACACATTGAGTAAATGGGTCTAAAGACCCACTAAAAAGAACTGGACGATTGTGACCCTTAGCCTGTTAGTGTCCGTTTTAGCCTTCACACAGAACACTAGGCCCTTTTCCCAGAAATCTCAATTCCATTGGTATTCATTTGGTATTAGACGCTAGTTATTTACTTATAAAATATGTGCTCATTACAAAGGTCTGTGAGTGCAGTTGCATTAATTATTCATTGTACAATTCTGGAACATGTTGGAGGTTCCGATAGGTAATTTCTAGGTACTGATGGGAAATGCTCCACAAGAGAGTCCATCAGCAAGATTTCAGGAAATGGAACATGGATTTGGGAAGTAGGAACCAATTGGATACTTTTATCATTTCTCTTAAAGTTTTGTACTATTTAGAAAGATAGAGTGAGATAATACTGGCCCTCCCAAGCTAGTATATCAAAATATGCCCAGAGGGCATAAACTATTGGCTTATGCCTCCGAATTCCTGGTTCTAAGTATAGCAAGATTTGAAATATTACAAGATTACAGGAGCTCCTGTTTTACTCGGATAAGGGAATATTGCACCTGAAATCCTATGTGAGTGTTACATATGTCAGAAAAATTAGAAGATTCATTTTAAGTAGCACTCATTTCTGCAATGCTAATTTCCATAGATAATATTAAATACTGTTTACATAACCTAAGTCAATTTTCTATCCAGTTTTAAAAAAAGCTTTAGTTAGTAATGTTATTGCTTTTATATACAGAATCAGTACATTATGTCTTATACACATAGGTATATGTGAATAAGCATATGTATATCTTGTAAAGAATGTAAACTTTTCCATACTGTCGTCAGGAAAACAGGAAGTTTTGCACTTAGCCTCACACCCTCACTGTTTTCCTGAGTGGTAACAGGCAGAAACTTAGTGAATGACTTTTTGTTGTTGTTGTTCAATTGTGTATTAGTTTGTACATGTGTTCAGATATACACAGTCATACATATACACTCACATGTATTTGTTTTTTCTGCAATAGCAGAATAAATTGGTTAGAGCTATTAGGGCAAATCATCTCTTACACGGAGAGATAATTGTTTTTATGATCATTAACTCACAGTTTTCTTTCGGGTTCATTTACCTTGTGTAAATTTGTAGAAGTCCTTCATTAATGGTAAATGTGGTGTTTTGTTCTGTGGTATCAAATGCAAATTGTTTGGAATATATTACAGGTTTAAATTTTTTCTTTCTAATTAACAATGATGATATATTTGCATTTTCTGATTGGATAAGCTAAAAAGATGTCATTTAAAAGTAGAAAAAGGTGGGCAAATATTTACTATTGGGGCTTGCAATGAGAGACAAGATGCATGGTAAAAAGTTTGTCTCCAAACTCCCCAGAAAATGTAGTGAAATTTAATTCTCGTATTTCAAGAATCAGAGCTCTAGCTTCCCTTCTTAAAGGATACAAAGACACCTCCTTTTGTATGAGAGAAGAGGAGGAAGAGAAGGGGTGGGTTTTACAAATGTGACATGCATTTTTTTCTGACAATATTAAACTATGTTATCATATTGTGAATTTTATATTCTAATTTCAAAAGCATTTGTAGATATGGAAAAATAATTCAAAAAATGCATGAAAAACTTCTAACTCTATGCCATTTCTCTTATTTTATTTATATTATTTAATATAATAATTATTATTTAATATTTAATAATTATATTATATTTATATTTTATGCATATGCATGAGTGCCTGCATATTTTTCTGTGTAACATGTATATGCTTTTTGTCTTCAGGGTTCAGATGAGGCCAAGCTGGGCTTTTCTTCAAGAGCAGCAAGTGCTCTTAACTGTTAAGCCACTGTGTAGTCCCATATGCCTGTAATTTAATTTGTTGCTGCTGTGTAATATATATGTGTCGTGGTGCACAGGTATGAGAGCTTCTGTTGGTGTTTGCTTCTATTTGTCTGTGTGCTCCAATGCCGTTAAACTCAGGCATATGGTAATGCTTGTGCTGAGCTATCTTGCCAGCCCCATACTTGTTATTAATTCAACCCCCAAAGTAATTGTTTTTGTTTGCTTATTTGTTTTTTGTTTTGAATTTTCTTTTTTGAGACAGGGACTGAATATGTAGCCTTAGCTGACCTGTAACTCTCTATGTAGGCCAGGCTGGCTCAAATGTTTCTTGTCATTGCCTTCTGAGTGAGGGCTGGGATAAAAGACATAGGCATCATGGCTGCCAAGTCTTAATGCACTGCTAAGGTCTTTGCTTCTGGAGCCTAGCAGTCCAGAACGGAATTATTTTATTGAAGCTGGTTTTGATGAAATCTAAGAGAAGGGGATCTGTTATTTGAAGTGTGGGTCCCCACGCTGTCAGAGTATGTAAGTGCTCAGACCCGGGTGGGGGCGAGGGGGGGGGATCTCTCAACTACCTAGCTGCTTCTGGAGTGCTGACTTTTCCAGGGTCGGGCTCCTCAGAAATCTCTTTTTGCCCCGAATGCTTTGGACTTAGGAAACAAGAACAGCTTGTCCTGTGGGTATGGCAGCAAACACCTGTAACGCCAACACTTGAGAGGCTGAAGCTTCAGCATCCCAAGGCTCTCCTGGGTTACCGAGAGTTATCTTGTTTTTAAAAAGTACTAATTTGTTTTTTTAATTAAATTTTTATTTTTTAATATAAGTTACAGTTTATTAGCTTTGTATCTCACCTGTAGCTGCCTCCCTCATTCTCTCCCAATCTCACCTTCCCTCCCTCATCTCCTCCCTTCCCTTTTCCAAGTCCACTGATAGGGGAGGTCCTCCTCCCCTTCCATCTGACCCCATCTTATCAGGTATCTTCAGAACTGGCTGCAATGTCCTCCTCTGTGGCTGCTCCTCCTCAGGGGTGGGGTGGGGTAGGTCAAAGAGCCAGCCATTGAGTTCATGTCAGAAATAGTCCCTATTCCCCTTATTAGGGTACCCACTTGGATACTGAGCTACCATGGGCTATATCTGACCAGGGGTTCTAAGTTATATCCATACATGGTCCTTGGTTGGAGAAGTAGTCTCATAAAAGACCCCTGTGCCCAGATATATTTGGTCCTTGTGGAGCTCCTGTCCTCTCCAGGTCATACTAACTCCCCCTTCTTTCATATGATTCCCTGAACTCTGCTGAAGGTTTGATTATGAGTCTCAGCATCTGCTTTGAAACACTGTTAGGTAGAGTCTTTCAGAGGCTGTCCGTGGTAGGCTCCTGTCCTGTTACTTGTTTTCTTCTACTTCCAAAGTCCATCCCATTTGCCTTTCTAAGTGAGGATTGATCATCTTAAACCGGGTCCTCTTTCTTGTTTATCTTCTTTAGGTGTACAGATTTTAGTATGTTTATCCTATCTATAGGTTTAGTACCCTCTTATAAGTGAGTATATACCATGTGTGTCTTTCTGCTTCTGGGATACCTCACTCAGAGTGATCTTTTCTAGATCCCACCATTGGCCTGCAAGTTTCATGGTTTCCTTGTTTTTAATTGCTGAGTAGAATTCCATTGTGTAAATGTACCATAATTTCTGAATCCATTCCTCCTTTGAGGGGCATCTGGGCTGTTTCCAGCTTCAGGCTATTACAAATAAAGCTGCTACAAACATGGTTGGGCAAATGTCCTTATTCTGTACTTGAGCATCTTTTGGATAAATACTTAGGTGTGGTATAGTTGGATCTTGAGGAAGCACTATTCCTAATTTTCTGAGAAAGTGCCAGATTGATTTCTAAAGTGGTTGTACAAGTTTAAATTCTCACCAGCAATGGAGGAGAATTCCCCTTTCCCCACAACCTCTCCATCATGTGTTGTCATTTGAGTTTTTGATCTTAGCCATTTTGATGGGTGTAAGGTGAAATCTCAGGGTTGTTTTGATTTGCATCTCTCTGATGGCTAAGGATGTTGAGCATCTTTTTAAGTGTTTCTTTGCCATTCTATATTCCTCTACAGAGAATTCTCTGTTTAGCTCCATACCCCATTTTTAATTGGATTGCTTGATTTATTGCTTTTTAACTTCTTTAGCTCTTTATATATTCTGGATGTCAGCCCTCTGTCAGATATAACGTTGGTGAAGATCCTTTCCCAGTCTGTAGGTTGTAGCTTTGTTCTGACAGCAACGTCCTTTGCTTTACAGAAGCTTTTCAGTTTCATGAAGTCCCATTTATTGATTGTTGCTCTTAGAGCCTATGCTGTTGGTGTTCTGTTCAGGAAGTTGTCACCTGTGCCAATGAATTCTAGCTCTTCTCCACTTTTTCTTCTAACCAATTTAGTGTATCTGGTTTTATGTTGAGATCTTTGATCCACTTGGACTTTAGTTTTGTGATGGGTGATAAATATGGATCTATTTTCATTTCTCTGCATGTAGACATCCAGTTGGACAAGCACAATTTGTTGAAGATGCCGTCTTTTTTCCATTGAATGGTTTTGGCTTCTTTGTCAAAAATCAAGTATTCATAGGTGTGTGTGTTTATTTCTGGGTCTACTATTTGGTTTTGTTTATCCACCTTTCTGATTCTATGCCAATACCATGCTGTTTTTATTACTATTGCTCTGTAGTACAGCTTGAAATCAGGGATGGAGATACCTCCAGATGATCTATTATTGTACAGGATCGTTTTGGAAATTCTGGGTTTTTTGTTTCTCCATATGAAGGTGAGAATTTTTCTCCCTAGGTCTGTAAAGAATTGTGTTGGTATTTTGATAGGAATTGCATTGAATCTGTAGATTCCTTTTTGCAGGATGGCCATTTTCACTATGTTAATCCTACCAATCCATGAGCACGGGAGATTTTTCCATCTTCTGATATCTTCTTCAATTTGTTTCTTCAGAGATTTGAAGTTTTTTTCAAACAGGTCTTTCACTTGCTTGGTTAGAGTCACCCCAAGGTACTTTATTTTATTGGTGGCTCTTGTGAAAGGTGTTGTTTCCCTGATTTCTTTCTTCTCCCTTTTGTCTTTGGTATACAAGAGGGCTTCTGATTTTTTTTGAGTTAATTTTGTACCCAGCCATTTTGCTGAAGGAAAAGTACTAATTTGTAATAAGAGTCATGAATGCCGTTTATGGGCATGACATGGCTGTGGCACTGTGGAGCTCATAAGAGCTACAGATACCTGTATACCAGCCAGCAAATATTCAGGCAAAAATGGGGGCATCCTTCAGTTCCTGCCTCTCCAAGGCTCATTAATGACAATGGAGCATTGCTTGAAGAGACATCTCATCACCTCCAGTGTTGTAGCCCTATTCTCTGGTGGATAGCACTATATCTGGTTTCATGTGAACGTCCCTGGTTATACCTAGAGAGTCACCAAACAAAGAAAACATCACAACAGCATCAACAAAAAAAATGTGAAAATAGAAAAAGGACTCTGAGGAAGGAAGTTAGGGGGAGGTGCTGGCAATGGTGGGTGGAGGATGCAAGTCGTGGGAGGGATGAATGTGACCAGAATGTATTACATAGGCATATAAAATTGCCAAGGAATAAATTAGTAACATGTTAGTTTCTATGACAAGATCAAAGCTGAAATAATAATTGTTAGTAGTTGAAATTTTTTTAATTGAAAATAAACATAAGGCCACAGAAGACCCCTCCTCTACATATTCACATTTGGCCACGGTAAGATACACGCTTATTCTCTCCACGAGCTACCCAGTTGACCCGCTCTATCTGTTGAAATGTTGTACCCTGTGCAGTGAAGGTTCTTTCTTTGGAAACTGGCAACCCAGCGAGTCTCTTAGCGCACCCTGCCTTCTTCTCTTGGGCCAGATCAGTATTTGCTTGGAACTGGTGTTGAGCAACCTCATGTGATGCACAAGCTCACTAAAATTATATCTTTCTCTTATACTTCCTAGAGACGTTTTCAGTATCATTCAAAATAATCACCTGTCCTACTTTCCATTCCGTATTTTTAAAAAAGATGTAACATGTCTTTATTCAAAATTGACTTTGTGTTAGATGATACATTTAAATAAGGAACTAACACCGTGTAATCATCCCAGGAATATGTAAAGTAAATTTAAATCTTTAGTAAGATTTGGCTTTGATTCATATAAACATATAACAGTTTGAAATGGAAAAAAATTCATCAACCTGATTAAGACTTTATGCAAAAATTTACAACAAAAATGATGGTGAAACACTGAAGCCAATCCTTCAATAGCAAACTTTACTCATTAGAACTGACTTTTGCTTCTCCTTAGCACAGGGCTGAAGCTGCTAATCAGGGTAATTAGATGAAGTGGAGAAAGATTATTTTTAATTACTAGGAAAGAAATCAAAACTGCCATATTTATATTTGATGTAAAGAATTAGAAACTGCACGCTATCTAAGTTAATAAGTAAGTTGATAAACATATTTATACAGTAACAATACAAAAAAAATCTAATTTTTTTTTGTCATGCTGAGCCTTAACAATGTTAGGCAAGTACTCCACCATTGAGCTACATCTGCAGAAAATATAACTTTTGAAGGACCATTTACAAAAGCAACAACATTCTAAATTATTTATAAATATATTGCAGATGATGTGCAAGCCTTGGAGGAGAATCACAAACTTTATCGACAGGTATAAAGGCAACTAAAATACAGAAATATCCTATATGTGATTAGAAGGGAACTGTTAAGCTGCCTATCTGCAAAATAATTTTTAGTTTCAACCAGTTGCAATAGAATCTCCACATCTTCTTTTAGGCACTTAAGAAATCTGTTATCTCAGAAGACCCACTCCACACCACAGGAAAAGAACAGAGCAACTTAACAGGCAGGAGGAAGATGTGGTCAGACTCTCAAACCCATCATGAGTCTGTAGTGAGTAAGAGTCAAAGTCAGAGACCTGTGTAATTGGAGGCACAAGGACGGAAGAGTGGAGTTGTGAAGATGCATGAACCAAAGGGAAGTTGAATGATAGATATCAAAAAGACATTGGCAAGTATCCCTTTTGTGTACTTGAACGAACTTTGGGTATATACCTAGCAGTGGTATAGCTGGGTCTTGAGGAAGCATTATTCCTAATTGTCTTAGAAAGCGCCAGATAGCTTTCCAGAGTGGTTGTACCAGTTTACATTCCCACCAGCAGTGGAGGAGGGTTCCCCTTTCTCCACAACCTCTCCAGCATGTGTTATCGCTTGAGTTTTTCATCTCGGCCATTCTGATGGGTGTAAGGTGATATCTCAGGGTCGTTTTAATTTGCATTTCCCTGATGGCTAATGAGGATGAGCATTTCTTTAAGTGTTTTTCTGCCATTCGATATTCCTCTGTCGAGAATTCTCTGTTTAGCTCTGTTCCCCATTTTTTAATTGGATTACTTGGTTTGCTGCTTTTCAGCTTCTTTAGTTCTTTGTATATACTGGATATTAGTCCTCTGTCAGATAAAGGGTTAGTGAAGATTCTTTCCCAATCTGTAGGCAGTCGTTTTGTTTTGATGACGGTATCCTTTGCTTTACAGAAACTTTTCAGTTTCATGAGGTCCCATTTATTGATTGTTGCTCTTAGAGCCTGTGCTGTTGGTGTTCTGTTCAGGAAGTTGTCTCCTGTGCCAATGAGTTCTAGGCTGTTCCCACTTTTTTTTCCAATTGACTTAGGGTATCTGGTTTTATGTTGAGGTCCTTGATCCACTTTGACTTTAGTTTTGTGCAGGGTGATGAATATGGATCTATTTTCATTTTTCTAAAGGGATACTTGCTCAACCATGTTTATAGCAGCTTTATTTGTAATAGCCAGAACTTGGAAACAACCCAGATGTCCATCAACGGAGGAATGGGTACAGAAATTGTGGTATTTTTACACAATGGAATACTACTCAGCAATCAAAAGGAGGAAATCATGAAATTTGCAGGCAAATGGTGGGATCTAAAAAAGATCATTCTGAGTGAAATATCACAGAAGGAGAAAGACAAACATGGGATATACTCACTTATATAGACCTATAAGATATGTTAAACATAATGAAATCTATACACCTAAAAAAGATAATCAATTGAACGGACATGGGGTAAGATGATCAATCCTCGTTTAGAAAGACAGATGGGATGTGCATTGAACGCATGACAGGAGACTACTGAGCGCATCTGAAAGACTCTAACTAGCAGTGTTTTCAAAGCAAAGACTCATGACCAAACCTTTGGCAGAGTACAGGGAATCATAAGAAAGAAGGGGAGTTAGTCTGATGGGGAAAGAATAGGAGCTCCACAAGGACCAAATATATCTGGGCACAGGGTCTTTTCTGAGACTGACATTCAACCAAGGACTATGTATGGATATAACCTAGAACCTCCACTCAGATGTAGCCTGTGGTAGCTCAGTAACCAATTGGTTTCCCAAAGTGAGGGGAACAAGGACTATTTCTAACAGGAACTCAATGACTGGCTCTTTGGTCTCCCCACCCCTGAAGGGAGGAGCAGTCCTGTTAGGCCACAGAGGAGGGCTTTGCAGCCAGTCCTGAAGATACCTGATAAAACAGGAGATGAATGGGGAGGAGGTCCCCCCTATCAGTGGACTTGGAAAGGGGCACAGTGGAGATGAGGGAGGGACTGGGAGGAAATGAGGGATCGGGACACGGCTGGGATACAGAGTTAATAAAATGTAACTGATAAAATAATAATAATAATAAAAAAGAAACAGTTAAGCTTAAAAAAAAAAGACATTGGCTACTGGTGTAAGCAGAGCCTGTCCACTAAATGGTACTTTGAGGACTGGCTGCCACATATAAAATCATTTCTACTTTAATAGTTCCATGATGTTACCACACAGGCAAAAACTGATTTTTAGAATGAGAATAGCAACATGACAGAATCAACCTATTATTAAAAACTAAAGCATCAGAGGTTATGATCCCCCTAGAAATCAACTGTATTAATTGAAAAGTATTTTCTCATCAAAACACACTATAAATAAAGTCAAATAAAAATGCTCAGAGTTGTGGGCTGGTATTGCAACATACAGAGCTGGCTGGCAAAACTAGTTTTCATATTATATAAAGATCAAGAAAAAGGTAACCAAAGAGACAAGACACATGTGTAAGCATTTTTTCATAAGGAATAAAAAAGAAATGAAACAATAAAATCTGGTATACTTTATAATCTCACTAAAATATATAAAAAAGTAACTTCAGAGTACTACTGTATGATATGACCTTGCTTATGTGTAAAATTCAGTTGTTTAAAAGTATATATTTTTAATTTATTTTTTATTAATTACAGTTTATTCACTTTGTATCCCGGCTGTAGCCCCCTCCCTCAATCCCTCCCAATCCCACTCTCCCTCCCTCTTCTTCTCCTCCCATGCCCCTACCCAAGTCTAGTGATAGGGGAGGTCCTCCTCTCCTTCCCTCTGACTCTAGCCTATCTGGTCTCATCAGGAGTGGCTGCATTGTTTTCCTCTGTGGCCTGGTGAGGCTGCTCCCCACTCAGGAGAGGTGGTAAAAGAGCTGCTGTTGAGTTCATGTCAGAGACAGTCTCTGTTCCTATTACTAGGGAACCTACTTGGAAACTGAGCTGCATCTGTGCAGGGGTTGTAGGTTATCTACATGCATGGTCCTTGGTTGGAGTATCAGCCTCAGAAAAAGATCCCTATACCCGGATGTTTTGGTTCTGTTGCTGTCTATGTGGAGCTTCTGTCCCCTCCAGGTCTTTCTATCTCCCCTTCCTTCATAAGATTGCCTGTACTCTGCCCAAAGTTCAGCTGTGAGTCTCAGCATCTGCTTTAATACCCTGCTTGGCAGAGTCCTTCAGAGGCCTTCTGTGGTAGGCTTCTGTCCTGTTCCTTGTTTTCTCCCTTTTCTGATGTCCATCCCATTTGCCCTTTTGAGTGAGAATTAACCATTTACCCAGGATCCTCCTTCTTGCTTAGCTTCTTTAGATGTACAGATTTTAGTATTTTTATCCTATATTATATATTGAATATCCACTTATGAGTCTATACCATGTGTCTTTCTGCCTCTGGGATACCTCACTCAGGATGATCTTTTCCCACCATTTGCCTGCAATTTTCATGATTTCCTTGTTTTTAATTGCTAAGTAGTATTCCGCTGTGTAAATGTACAACAATTTCTGTATCCATTCCTCCATTGAGGGACATTTAGCTTATTTACAGGTTCTGGGTATTACAAACAAAGCTGCTATGAACATGGTTGAGAAAATGTCCTTGTTGTGTACTTGAGCATCTTTTAGATATATGCTTAGGAGTGATATAGCTGGATCTTGAAGTAGCACTATTCCTAATTGTCTGAGAAAGCGCCAGATTGATTTCCAAAGTGGTCTTACAGGTTTACATTCTGGTGACCAGTGTGTACTATATCTGATTGATGCAGGATCCGAAACTATGAAATTTGTAAGTGGAGGGGCAGCTGAAACCAGAACATCAACATTGAGGCTTCCTGGGCAAGAGGAGACAACCCATGAGCTGAGATAGTTTGCATCCAGGTCACCCATGGAGACTGAGAGCGGCAAATAAAATTATTTTTATTATTATTTTCTCTCTCTTTCTCTCTCTCGTGTGTGTGTGTGTGTGTGTGTGTGTGTGTGTGTGTGTTTATGTGAAGGCATGTCTAACATACCTGTGGAGGTCAAAAGGCAGCTTGTGGGGTCAGTTCTGCCCTTCCATCACATGGCTCTTGAGAACTGAACACAGGCTGCCAGACTTGGTGGGAAGTGTTTTTATCCACCGAGAATCATTGCCACTCAGAAAATGCTGGTTTCAAGAAGGCAGAATGGATTTGCATGTAGCAATGCAGCTTGTGTAAATTCTTATAACAATTTTGTGAAACATTAGTGGTAGTTAAGGTGTGGGCATATCCTATGACCCAGCAATTTCATCTTAGGGTGTACCATCACGGAAATCTTACAAATCAGCACCAGTGAGAATATCCAAAGCACCCATGTTTGTAACAACATCGCAACATCAATAACCTCAATAAAAAATAAACTCAAATCTCCATCAATAATTCAGGTTCCACAGGTATGATCAGAGACCAAATGATAGTTTAGCATAAGCAAGACCCTGTGTTCAGTTCCCAGCAGCAGCTCCATTATCACTACCGCTTAAGTACAGTGCGTATAAATTGGTGTAAACTTTCAAATAGAATATTATTTATCAGCAAAAAAGAAGTTCCCTTAGTCCTGCATGTGTCAATATGAATGTCAAAAGTGTATTGATCAAAAAAGGTTATAGGATGCTAAGCCCTGTATGATGTGAAAACATGCAGGTTATAAAATTATTTAAAAAATACAGTTATGTATGCTAAGACAAAAAAGAAATAGAAACGAAATAACTGACATAAATTCAAGTTAGTGCTTCTGGGAGCAAAAAGGATATTGCTCTCTTGAGAGTATCCTAGAAGTAGGAAGTGTATACAGGTGACTGTAATCTAATCAGTAGACAGAGGTGATCACGAGTCTTTTTTTATTAGTATGTATAGACTAGTTCATTCCTTTTTATTAATGTTCACATTCACAAAGGGGACACAGTGGCAGTCGGTTCCATGCAGGCATGGCAGTTGTACTGTACCTAAGTGACAGGCAAGTTCTGTCCTGATCTGCCAGCCTTGGGATTATCAGCAACCTTCTTTGGCTGTCACAGCTTCCATAGTGTCATTGTTTCTGCTGGGGGCAGCTGACGCATGAGGAAGGATGGGCAAATCTTGCCTCCTGAGCTGGGCCCTTTTCAAGATATTTCTGATAAAGCTCACCTAATGACTTCTGATTTCACTTGACTGGATTGACAATAAACATAAAAATTCTTGCTGTAAGATTTACAACTTCAGTTAAATGTCTAATACCAAACAGGACAGTATGGCTAGTGGGTCCTTCTCCATGAACATGACATCTTTAAAAGGTTCACTGGAAGTTAATTCTGAGAGAGGAAGCTTCTCTTTTTTTTTTTTAAAGATTTATTTATTTATTTATTTATTTATTTATTTATTTATTATGTGTTATTTATTCTGTCTACATGCCAGAAGAGGGCACCAGATATCACTATAGAAGGTTGTGAGCCACCATGTGGTTGCTGGGAATTGAACTTAGAACCTTTGGAAGAACAGCCAGTGCTCTTAACCTCTGAGCCATCTCTCCAGCAGGAAGCTTCTCTTTAGTTTCATAGACACAGGATAATTTATGTGGTCAACGTAAGCACTAAAATTTTGCAGGACAGTAGCCTTCCACAGGGGGTCTCTGAAACACTCTACCCATCATGGCATGGAAAGAGATGCTGTGACTCAAACTTTGGACAGAGTTTTAGGAAATCTCATGGAAAAGGGGGAGATAGAAAGACCTGGAGGGGACAGGAGCTCCACAAGGAGACTAACAGAGCCAAAAAATCTGGACTCAGGGGGTCCTGCAGAGGTTGATGAATCAACTAAGGACCATGCATGGAGAGGACTTAGACCCTCTGCATCATGTGGCAGCTCAGTCTCCGTGTGGATGTCCTAGTAAGGTGATCAGGGGCTATCTCTCATGGATTCAGTGGCAGGCTCTTTGATCACTTCTTCCTGGTGAGGTGGCTTAATTAGGTTATTGAGAAAGAGGATCCCGGCAGTCCTGATGAGATCTGATATGCTAGGGTCAGATAGTAGGGGAAAGGACTTCCTCTATCAGTGGACTAGGGCAGGGGCATGGGGGGAGAGAAGAGGGAGGGTGGATGGGACAGGGAGAAGATGAGAGAGGGGCTTCAGCCAGGATACAGAGTGAATATAGTAAATAATAATAATAATAATAATAATAATAATAATAATAATAATAAAGAGCTTTCCGATGAGGTTGGATGAGGTTGTCACACAGTTGGTAGACTGCTTGCCTATATAATTTAGAATTTGCTTCTCTATTTAGTCTGGCATTTTTAGCCCAATAGTTATGTATTCTAACTCCCAATATTGGTTTTATTTTGTTTTTAAGTCTTTTCCTTAGAAGACTATAGTGTCCTCCAGGTCCTGTCATTTCTGTGTTAAAAACTTGCATGGAGCTCTACATTTGGCTTATTGGTTTCAGTTTTCCAACTGTACTGTCATAGCATTGCTGCATGAAGGCTCATTTCTGTCTTCACCTCAAACATATTCACTTGACAATATCTTTGTTTTGTCACTTTTTTGTTATGTTTTCTTTCTTTGAGTTCCTTTATTTTATACTTTTGGCTTTCTCTTTTTACTTTTTATACGATGCTATTAGATTTTATGCTTTTGTTCTTTTCTCTCAGCTTTTCTCTCATCTTCGAAGTTTGTTTTTTTGTTGTTTGAGAATTTCTTAGAGGTTATCTTCTGGAAAATTTATCTATTTTCAGTTCAGCACTATAGACTGCTGCAGTTTTCATTGACGCGTGTTTAAGGTTAGGGTGGTTAGGTTTTATTCTTACTTCTCTTCCCCTTCCTCCATGCTCCACCTTCTCCTCTGTTCAGCTGTTTTCTTCCCATACACAGTGGTCATTTTTGCTTTTATGCTACATGTATTACAGTATTACTAATTTTTCTCCAAAAGAAAAATTTCTCTGGGGCTACTAGGCTAGTTTTGAACTAACACAGCCCTCCTGCCTAAGCCTCGCAAGTGCCATGACTCATAGACATCTACCACCACATTGACTTTACTTAATTCTTTTGCTTTATATTTTTCCTTTCAGTAATTCTTTTGTTGTTTTCAAAATTAAAAAAGCAATTACACATTTTAACTTTCTTTTATGTATTTATTTATTAAATTCATTATTTATTTATTGCAATTTATTCGCTTTGTGTCTCTGCTTTATCCCCCTCCCTCATCTCCCAGTCCCACCCTCCCTCCCTCTTCTCCCCTATACCCCTCCCCTAGTCCAGTGATAGGGGAGGACCTCCTGAGCATGGAGATGACCTAGATCTCTTGCAGAGATGTAGCCCATAGGCTGCTCAGTTTTAATGTGTGTTACCTATTAGGGGGCAGGAACTGTCTCTGACATGGATTCAGCAGCTGGTTCTTTGATTACCTCCTCCTGGAGGTGAGGCCTTGCCAGCACAGAGGAAGACATGCTAACTTCCAAAGGTGTTTGTGTGTGTGTGTGTGTGTGTGTGTGTGTGTGTGTGTCTGTTTCTTGGTATAAACTGAGACACAGAACATGCTGTGCAAGTGCTCTCTGGCCCAGTTATTTCAGCCTTGTCTCATTTTATATATGAACCCATTGGGCTTTCAGAGACATTAAACTATTTTTAATGGGCTAGCTACACCTTAATTTTGTGATATATTTTATCTGTTCACACACACACACACACACACACACACACACACACACACTTAGTATCACCAAGAAAACACTTGTACCATTTACAAGGTAACACAGATCTCTCTCATCACATAGAAGACTCCTTCGGCTTGGCTAGCCATTTATCTAATCCAGCCATACTGGGAAAGGAAAGTTCACAAATTATGATGCAAGTCTAGCCTTACATTTTTGAGACAGAGTCTTCTGAATTACTTTACTGGATATCATCAAGTCTCTGTTCTTCCAAGTTGCTGATGCTCTCAAGGTTGTTAACGATGCAGCTTTCCCAAAGCACATCCTAATAACTATCTGGTTTTATCTTCGCCATTGGTACCCCTTCAGCAAGTCTTGTCAATGATGTGTTTCCAATCTTGGCAGCAGGCATAGATAAAAAATTTCAGTTGATCAAAGATCCCACAGTCTTTCTTCAGAACACTCTCAGTATTTGAACTCAGGTCTTCATGCTTGCTACAAAGAGCTCTTATCAACTGAGACAGCCTAGTATTCTAACCCTTTTATGAAACTTTATGAAAAGTCTATGGAACTTTAAGCACCACCAATGGAGCACTTACATAGCCTTTCCCTCAGATTAATGCTACAGCTGTGGCACATGCTTGAGAAGAAGAGGGAAGGCTCAACAAATGGCCAGACTTTGTAAAGTCCTTTAAATTTGTCTCCCTACATTATAGCATTGCCACATTCTGTTATTTCATCTTCTGCTCTTCTAACTTGGTGCGCCATGGGACACTTGATGGAGACAGGTCACACGTGTTAATATTCTGTAGCTTTTTAGCCTGTGTGCTGATCACTTTCATTCCTAGTCTTAGTATGACTGAATACTTAGTGTCTTTTGTTCTTGTTTATAGTTCTTTAATATGGTTTTAGATTGGATTTAGATATGTGGATAATGTTCCCTTTTAAACTAGTAATGCAAGGGATTTAGAGAAAAAGAACCCATTGGGCTTTCAGAGACATTAAACTAATTTTAATGGGCTAGCTGCACCTTAATTTTGTGATATATTTTATCTGTTGAATCTTTGCATATACATTATATTTAGAAATTATATTTAAGCTGTGATCTCATGTCACACTGCCTTGGTTGGTGCACGCTTCAGCTTTGGAAAAAATCACATGATTTTCTCTCTAGGTAGTGCAAACAGAATTTGAGATATCCCAGTTGCGTATCTCAAATTTAGAACAAGTTAGAGTTCCTAAAGAACAGATTATGTTTTAATTATTGCATTTCAGAGTCACAAAATATTCGGAGTCATTTTTATCACCAGGATATGTTCCATAAGGAAATAAACTCCAGAGCAATGTTCCACCTTCTGTTGCTAAGAGGAAAGTGTTCCTATGTGGCTCCCTGTATAGAGGCGCATCTCCAGACTGCTTTCCCGCAGTTTGCTCACAGTCTTCATCGACTTCCACATCCTCATATAAAGAAAATTGGTTCCTTCATAGAGGATGACTACAAGATTTATCAGTGACTAGAGCTTGTAATCCTCATAAATAATCCACTCTGGGTGAGATTCCTCAAGGCCAAAAGGCTCATGTGAAATTTTTCATTTGGGTACACAATGGCCGTTTGTGCTTATAGGATCATTGAGTCTATGTATCTGGCAACTGACAAAGATCCATTCAAAGTCTGTAAAATATAGCAGATGCCTTGGATGCATTTAAGATTTGGGGCTAAATAATATCACATATATATGCGCACACACATATATATGTATTAGCCTTCAGGCTCTCTGAGTCTAGGGAGGGCACACTTGGTCAGTACTTAGATAGGAAACTGTTAAATACAGATGGAAGCAATGGTTGGCAGTTGATATTTCTCTATTTTCTTTGTCTTCATGGAACAGTTTTTAATATGGTGTTTGTATTGCTCTGCTTTGATGAGTATGCTTTTTAAATGGCAAGTTCTAGTTCTTAAACCATAGTGATAGTGCAAATTATGGCTGCTTGGGAACAAACTAATCTTTGTCTAAGAGACCCCGAGCTAAATGAAGGGAAACATTCCTAACTATTAGAAGAATGTTATAATATTTTCAGAACTTTTATTTCAATATATGCAGTTTTTCATTTTCTCTTACTCTGCTCACACACATGAAATAAAGGTGGATTAGTGCATATTTTCAACATTTAACATATGATAGTACTATTCGCATCAACTATTTACATATTTGTATATAAAATGCATATATAAATATATTAATTACATAGAGAATGGAGAGGTGGCTCAGTGGTTAAGAGCACATAACGGCTCTTGGAGAAGACCCAAAGTTAGCTCCCATGTTTGGTGACTCACAACAACCTGTAACTCAGTTCTAGGGCATACGATACCCTCTTCTGGTATCCAGACACTCATATACACACCACCCTCCTCCCAACATGCACACAAAATGAAAAAAGAAGCAAATATGTAATTACAAGCCACTGTGAACAGGGAGGGGCAAGGTCATGAGGCCTCAACCCTAGGCAAAGAGCTGCAGGCATCTAGGGAATTCCCAGAGCTGGGGAGGTCGTCTTCCTCAGGGAAAAGTACACCAACTGGTTATCTAATACCAAATGGTCAGCTCTGAAAACATACATACAAGTAACTTTATATGGATTGCCCAGGTTATATTAATGTGTTTAGTAATATATGTATTAAACATATATAAAACAACAAAGAAAAAGAGGGAATTAATTTGAAAGAGAGCAGAAATGGGAAGTGTGGGAGAACTTGGAGGTAGGAAAGGGAAGGGCAAATGATGTAATTCTGCTATTATCTCAAAAATAAAAACATTAAAAATAAAATACATAAAATTACATGTAATTATACATAAGTATAGTTTTTCAACATCTGAGTAAAATTTTAATGAATTTCAGAATATAGTGTTTATTTATTCATAGAATTTCGAATGCTTCTGATTTCTCTTTGCAAAGTTGTGGCACATAAAGGAGTACACACTGAACTCTCAGAGTTTTCCTTAGTGGGCTGTTACAGTGCAGGATACCAGCTCTCCGCACGCTCTCCGGAAGTAGGGTAGAGCGAAGGAACAGCAACTTCTCCCATCTTCACATTGCCACTGTAACTGCAGGTGACAGGAACGAGAAAGCTTGGTTTTTAGAACTGTTTCGAAAACCGCCAGTGCTTCAAACATCTGGGGAGATGCTGAGTGGGCCAAGGGCTCGCGGGGCAGGCACGAGGCCCGTGGGTGATCCCCAGCACCCATTCATAAAGCCCGGGTGTGGCAGCATGTGACTGCAGAAGCAGGGAGGATCCCGGGGGCTTGCTGGCCACTTAGGCCAGCCCGCTTGATGAGCTCCTGGCTCTGTCTCGGGGTTAGGGGGAGGTGGAGAGTAATTGAGGAAGACATCTGATCCGATGTTGACCCCTGCCTTCCCGTTCACCCCCCAAACACACACAGGCACTCATGCATAAAATAAATAAATAAAAATACACTGTCATTAACACAGTTACTCTTAAGTGTGCCTTAACATGTCTGTATCGGTTTTATAACCGTCATGCCATCAAATGACTAGTGCTTTGTCATAAAACTGGCCATATGGTGGGTCACATTAGATTTCCACTCCTTCTTGTGGATTGAGCTGCAGATTGACAGTTCTCAGTGTGGCTCCAGCGCTGACATTTTCTCTGAGCTCCAGCTTTCTCTTTCCACTCATTGTGTCACTCCAAAAATTCTGCTCGCTCCCAGGGCCCAGCTCACTTGAGGTGTTTGGTAAATGTGGCTCTGCTGAGCCACACAGGAAGGAGCCGGGGTGTGGAGACAGAGCCTGCTTCAGCCACTGAGCTCTCCTGCTTTAGCTTATTGCTTTAGTTTATCCATGTCTCCCAAAGTTAGAAGTCTTGGATAAGTCACTGAACTTTTTACTCATTCTAAAATTACTCTGAATTAGAAACTAGAATTTCTTTTCAGTGCAACTGTTTTCACTGCCTCCCTCCCTCAGTTTCTCATCTGAGTAGCACAATATTTAGTGCTAGTGTTGAACTGTGACTTATGCCTAAATCCCATGCTCCTCTAGGAAAAGCTGATTACAGAGAAAGCCTGCATATGAGTCAACTGAAGGCTTGCCAGTGGCCATGGCCTTACCGCCTTCTCCATGGTACAACAGCAACCAGTGTGCTCACCATCACAGGTTTCCGGGCCAGAAATAAGAATGTGTTGCAAACAGAGGATTCTCTTTGTTTGATTCACAATCAAACAAAGATGATGATGATCAGGTCTCTCTAAGGCCATCTGTTATATCATCTTGACACTGTCAAAGTCCTAGCCTCCCTTCTTTTCTTTAAGTAGGATCAAAAGATGCATGGGAAAACCTTGTCAGCACTTGTAGTTGCTAAGTCCTGATCTTACAAGATTCAGCACTCAGCAGCTACTGTCAGAGAGGGAAAGGGCCACTCCTTCCTCAGTGTCACAGTGTAGGCTCTGTCACTGCAAGTGGCAACATTTCTAGATTCTGGATCGTTTCTCTGGTTTTATTTTTTGAGTTTATTGACCTCTCAGCTGTAGTTCTGTGTTTGCTTTCAGGGCTTTATACTTGAATTATACAGACCCTCAAAGCTCACTGCACCTGAGCTTTGCTTACTCATGTGAACTCCACTCTCCATTGAAGCTGTAATGGCTTTTTTTGATTCCAATTAAAAAGTAAGAAAAAAAATGGATGAAATGATTATAGGCCTAAAATATACACTTAAAATTTCCCAGCAATGTACTGGCTGCCATATTTTGTTGAACTTAGTGTGTTTATGGTGTGTTTATAACCAAGTCTAGTACCTGCCACCATAGACAACCTAGTCCAGTACCTGCTACCACAGACAACCAAGTCTAGTACCGGCCACTGCAGACAATGATACACTTTAAAATATATGTTTAGAAAGTGATTACAAAAATCTGAAAAATCAAAGATGATCTTTATTTGAGGAGTAAAACTTTGCTTTATTCCTTCTTGTTACCCTTTCATGTGAACTGCATATTCTTCATTTAAGGGCAAAGACCTCAAAAGATTAACTCAGGCAACTTCCAATGGAAGGCTTGTAATCCAAGCCTTTTCAAGGCAGCATTAGACGTGTTTGGATGCGACTGTGAGGTGAGCACTGTGCAGGAGTTGCCAGTTGGGCAGGAAATGAGAATTTACTTACAAATTATTTTTTAAGATTATAGTATAATTATGCTGTTTTCCTTTCTTCCCTTCAAATTCTCCTACATAAGATTCTTTGCTCTCTTCCAAATTGACGGCCACTTTTTTCATCAATTGATTGATTTTACATACATTCATGGATATATAAACACATACATATACCTAAATGAAATCTTCTCAGAATGGATGTTACTTGTATGTATACTACAAGCATTAGTGAGAAAGAGCTGGTTGGCTCTTTCATGTGGATCCTTTGACAACAGAGATGGTACAGAGGAAGGTAGAGTTAAAACCTGGAGAGAGAAACAGGGCACAGATGAGGTAACTGGACTAAGCAGCCTTAGTACATGGTTTAGGAACCTGCAGAAACAGATCCCTAATGTAAGGCCTGCATATTTTAAGTGGGAGATGGGTCAGTATTCTAATTACAACATTTAGATTAGCTATAGCTACGCATTCTCTTCCTTTTACAAACATTATCAGCATTAAATTAATTTTTTTTTATACTTTTCCGTGCACAATGTGAAGTTTTTCTGCGGAAACATTATCTAGCTAATGTGACAATCAGTTACATCTTGAAAATTTAAACATGGAGGTACCCAGACAAAGTTGAGGCTCCACAGATCATAAGCTCATATTTTGCAAATACTCTAGAAAGAAACATGAAGCCACAAAATCTTTTCTCTCTTCTTATTTTGTTTTTATTTTTTTGTGGACTCAGTAAGTGGCCAGTACTTGATTTTTCAAGTAGCAGAAAATTGACTAAATTCATTAAAGGTTTGCCTGGCTCTGACATAGTGTCGTCTGCACCACGCTTAGTGGGAGGATTTTCTATTTCCCACCTCACGGGAATTCTCACCCTACTCTCCGACCCATTGCTGCATTTGAGGTGGCACGGAGGTTGTTTGTTATGTCAGATCCTGTCTTTCCATATCTGTGAGACTGCCTTTTGCGTTTCCCCTTTGTCTTTTCGAAACACAACTTGTCTCTGATTAGATTTCCAGAAGGAAGTCGAGCTTGGAAAACATCTCATTATCACAAAACAGGGTTCCTTCTAAACTCTCTTCCATATGTAATGCCCACTCATTTGAGCTCCTTTTCAATGTTTGGCATTTCAGTTTGTATACATCTACATATTTGTATATAAATCATCCTATGCAGCTACACACTTTAGGAGAAACTATTATGGGGGTGGGAAACATGTTAAATAATTATCACTTTTACAATTTGAAATATTTTTTGTGTGTTTCAAACACTGGCTTTTATAGCTAATACAGCAGTGACACTGAACCTTCTGTAGCTCAGAAAGCTAAATTCAAATAATATTTTTTTCTCGAATAATTGAGGTTCATTGTAATTGGAGATTTTTGTAAGAAGAACTGGGCATGTTTCAGCAATCTCCTTAGCTTGTCCTTTCAGTGACGAGATTTGGCTTTCAAACTTCTCTGAGAGAAGTGTACCTAAT
Source organism: Meriones unguiculatus (assembly GCF_030254825.1). Taxonomy (NCBI): domain Eukaryota; kingdom Metazoa; phylum Chordata; class Mammalia; order Rodentia; family Muridae; genus Meriones; species Meriones unguiculatus. The sequence continues at coordinate 32,935,818 of NC_083353.1, read as the reverse complement.
AGCGTGTGATTGAAGTTAATACGGAATTATGTATTTATACCCGGAGAGAATAATCTGTGATGGCACTTCTGTATGGAAATGAAAATTCTGAACTCTTTCTGTTCAATCACATTATGCTGTTGCTTTAAACTGTGGATGGCATTCGAATGTCTGGAAGGTGAGTTCAGACGCACATAGGATGATACAACCCAGCTGAGTGTGCCCACAGTGCAAATCCCATTAGCATGTTCCTGCTCTCATGTAGTTTTGCACAGGCTGCTCTCAGGTGTGTGTCCTGTTCCCTCTGCCTGACTGTCCCAGGCCAGCTCTGGCTTGTCTAAGGGCAGCTTCACCTTACACAGAGTCCTCATCATCTCTTCTTTGCTCCTTGCATACTTCTTACAAACTCCCGTCACCGTCACTATACTATCAGTTGAGTTATAACACTACTGTTGTGAATAGAGAGCTGAGGACAGTTTTCTACCCTTTCACACTGAGTCAGAAAGAAGAGTCTTTGTTCCCTTCACACCTGGAGAAAGCACAATGCATTGTGCAGTGAAGACGCTTCTAAGATTCACCACACACACGTCCTCTATGTTAAAGCTTTGTTGGTCTGTGTCCTTTGCCCTGTTTTGTAATCACTTACAGGCACTACTATTCTACTTTACCTGGAGATATGGAGCCACAGGACAAACTATCTGCATCTATGCTCAAGGACTGCATCAAGGTGGGAGGCAAAACTCATCTGCAAGATGGTTGGGGTAGACCCTTGAAGCAGGGTGTCGGTATTTTACCCCAACAGCTGGCTCCACAGTAACTACTTGCCGCAGCAGTGAGCACCTCTGCCTCACTTATAAGTGCAGAGCACTCAAATTAGGTTGGCTGTCTTTCTGTTGGAACCGTGATTGGCATGTGTACAGTTCCTGTCTTGTGCGCTTGTGTCTCCTATGCCTCACCTTCCTGCATGCTCAGACCCATCTGATTCAATGAACACACACGCTACCTCTCTCAAGTAACCTGGGACAGCACACTGGAAATGCTAAGTGTAGCAACTAAAGCATCAGAGAAAACAAATTATCCCCTAGTGTTACTGGCTACATAATAGTGATAATAATGAGTCAGTATACCTAGCAATGGTCAGGTAGGATTAGGGGCTTCTCGGGATAAAGAGCCGAAGTACGAAGGCCCTCTGCTTATGTTCTTTCCCACACATGCAGTTGGTTTGAATGGTTACTGAGAAAAAGGAGTGGATCAGTGAGAGCAGACTAGCACAGTAATTGCACATTACGATCTAGCCTGAAAATAAGGCCTGATCTATTGATAAAAATAACAACAGCGTACCCTAAGTTCAGGTGTCTGCCTGTGCCGTCGCTGTCTGCACACTGCTAAGACCCAGGGTCACAGGTGCAGAGACAAAGGAGTCTTTATTGCTGTAAGAATTTATAATTCTCATCTCTCCATCTTTTATCCATCCTTTTCTCCTTAGTTTGGTTTTTCATTTTAGCTCTGTTAATATGCAGCAGAAAAGTATATGTGAAGTAACAGAATTCTGAATGGGTGAGTGTTGGTTCATGGTTCCCTTTAAGGAAAAACATATACATTTTTGGCCTATTGACCTGCTTATTTATATTAAACTTATGACCCCATGAACTCAGCTGTCCATATATATATTCCCATTTAAGCATATCCTCCTGTAACTTTTATTTTAACCCCCCTTTGAAGTTGTAAACTGACAAGCAGGCTTCTATGAATGCCATCATTTTCAGCATTCACTTATTTTAGAAGAAAAGGAAACTTCCTTTCCTCACCTCCCACAGCCTGGAGAAAGTTTCCTTTTTGAGAACAAAATTACCATTTGTTTCAAGACTTCTCTTCAATTATAGCAATTTCCACATGTTTTGAAACTATTCTCAGCAAAAGAAAAATCAACATTATGTGCTTTTTTGAAACACAGGCCGATCTGGCAGGCACAGGTTTGAAGGAATCATGGCTGTAAGCTAGTGCTTTGGAAGGTTTTTCTCCTTTGCTCTTGGCTATTGTCCAGGTTTCTGTTATCTCAGTAGCAGGATGGACTGAAGTTGGAGCCATGGTTAATCGCTGGACACAGCAGATCTTGCAATGTGTTCTCACGCAGTTTGCCTTCTTCAGGGTAAGGCTGCACAGCCCATCAACTGAAAGTTTGCCCTGTGTGTTTTTCATGTTCACAGGCTCTAGTTGGAAGGACAGTCAGGAAGGATCCATTGCAATCAGCCAGCTGTGACCTGCCAATTCAGCTCCTTGTCAGGTAGCAAGCTGGATTCTTGGCTGTAAGGCATCTTGCGGCTTGGATGTACTGTAGGGAGGGCAACTGTTGAGCCTCAGCAATTCAAAGAAGCATAATTGTGCCTCACAGTACACAGAAAGTCACCACATCTGTTTCATATTTTTGGCTTTTAGAACTGAACTAGAACAGAGAAATAAACATACAGCTTTGAATATAGAGTAAAAACAAGTTCATGGTGACAGATGAGCATATTGTATGTAACTCAGTGAAAATTTCCTTAATGAGGGTTTCTTTTGGCAAAGTGAGAAATATTTCTAGTGTTAATCAAGTTTTTTAAAAAGATCTAATAGAAAATATTATCTATTTAAATATCAAGACAGCCTATCATTCCTTCTTAAACCTATTATAGTCAATTGTTGAGCTGCTACAGTGGTGTCACGTGACCTATTGCAAATATTTGGGGTGTCATCTGCACTACATTAGCCTTTATGGTGGGAGTTATTTAAAAAAATAATTTGGATGTAGTAGGCTAAAAACATTCAAGGCTATGAATTAGAACTTCATTAACCACTTTCATCTTTTATTTTGGTTCAAATGTAAATGCAGTCATTTGATATCTAAGTGTATATAATATGTGATGACGGTCTTTTAAAAATGTAATCTAGCAGAAAATACATCTTAATTTGAGTGTAATACTGCTTTAAATATGACTTCAATATTCTTCAGCATCTGGCGTCTCAAAGCATGAGGTCATTTGAGGTTAAGGAAACTTTTTTTCCAGCAAATAATAACAATAAGCTTCAGACAGATACCAACCTGACTTTAGGAGTATGAGGCATCGTGACGAGAAGGAAAGAAATGGACAAGTGGACACATCTCTAGCTAGGCCTCTGGACTTCAGGGTGTGTTTCTTCTGTTGACCCGCATAGAGACAGCACTTCTGAGCACTGTGGATGGAGACCCTGACAGAAAACACGTAGCTTAGATATCTCGGGCCTGTTGATTATATTCAGACTTCTCCCCAGTCCCTGTCCTCTGATTTCCAGTTAAGTGTTTTCATATATATTTTTCAGAGGCTGTGGTCCAGTGGTATATAAGCCATGTGAGGTCAGGGACCATGGCAGGCCTCTATGACACCACCAGGATCAAGTTCACATGTGAATGGCAGATAATTGCTTAGGGAACATTTACAGATACCTGGACCTCTTCTAAATTTAGGTGTGATGACTCACTTCCTGCCCCTAACAACACTGCTAGTGGATTGCTGTGGTGCCCACAGCATGAGTAAGAAGAAGCACAGAGAAGCTGACCACCTTGCCAAAAATCACACAACTAATGGGCAAGCAAAATGAAATTTAAGCTAAGTGGCCTGCCTCCATCTAGATACTTGCTTTTTATTGCTAAATGAGTTCTTGACAAAGTAGAAATATTTATGCTAATCAAGACTTTAAAATGACCTAATTGTCACCATTAGATGCTAACTAGATGTCAGTAATTCCCTTTTGTTATTATCCTTATTTAACAAACTTGTGTTAGGCACGCCTTATGCACCATTGTGCTAACATTTTAGATCAAACAAAGCTCACAGGACTCCAGTGTGCATGCGTTTGTGTGTGAATGCGTGTGTGCATGCTTGCTTGAGTGTGTGTGTACATGAGTTTGCATATGTTCATGTGTGTCTTTGTGCCTTTATTTTAATATATGAGGAAACTGTAATGGTTAAATAATTTGTAGGTTCATCTTGTAAATTCACTGGAGGTGAAGCATTCTCAGCTGCAGATTCATTTTTTTGTTGTGCAGCTCAGGCCTCTGTTCTTTGGCTATTAATGCAACAGAAAGAGATCAGGTTGGGCCTTTGTGGTCACTCTTGGAAAGATATTGATCTCCTTGATATTTTTTCACTTCATGATGTGGGCTTTGAGTAACGCAGATCTGCTTTCCCCTTCCCTTAAGGGGAAAGCAAGGCAGGGCAGGTACTCACCTTTGTAGCTGATTTAGGTTGACAGAAGTTTAGTGTAGCCTCGAAGTTATGGATTCCAAGGTTTCATGACTCTGTGCTGGAAGCCAGAAAGAATAAATTATTCTCTTCCCTTCTTCTGTCATTTTAAATCTTCAGGGGAATTGTGTGCTATAAAAACTTGAAACCAGCTCCTCTATTGTTAGCATATGAATTTTTTTTATAGACTGTCAGATATTAGAAAGGGGGTCTGCATAGTTCAAGTGTTATTTTTAATCAGGTACCCATAATTCATTTTCTATCAGAGACGTGACGAGTATTTGTTAATTACAGTGATCATATAATCTTTCAAATGCAAATAGTCTGACTCAGGGTCCAGTTTGTTTGGTACCAAGTGATGATTAGAGAACGGTATAGCTTTACAGTTGTTTTCTTTCCATCTGTGTGCACCAGGCAATCACCACTTACAGATGGTTGTGATTCTGAGACAGGTTGCTACATGCAGAAAAAAGTATGTTTCAGTTATCTTAATAAGATTTATTGCAGTAGTCACAGCTAAATGCTTAAACCTTAATGATAATTGCTGCTAATCTTTCAAGAAAATGATTAGAGTTTAATAAACCTCAAGAAGAGTATTTTCTAGTGAGCTTCAACAGAATTGCAAAGGTAAATTTTATGCTTATTTTCTCATCTAATAAATTGGAAAACTGTGTATGCTCTTTGCCACTTTCAGAAACTGGATTTGGTGCATAAATATACACATATAGATTATAAAGACTTGTAGTGGTTATGAAAAAAATGGGTCAAATTGAACTGAATCATTTTTGTAGAAATATACTAAATCAATTCTTATTAGCTTCAAGATTTAGTTTGTGGTAAAATATACATAATAAATAGTCAAGCATACCACATGCACTTGTAACTCCATGTATTTTGGAGACTGAGGCAGGAATATCATGATCATTAGTCTAGGTTGGACCACATACCAAGACTAAGCCTATAAAATACCTGTGTACTATGAAAATTATTATATTAACCACTTTAATCATACAGTGCAGTGTTCAGAAGCTTGAGAGATGGCTCAGTGGTTAAGACATCTATTGTGCTTGAAGAGGACCTGAATTTGATTCTCAGCACCTACATGAAAAATCTCACAACAATGTCTAACTCTAATTCTAGGGGTTGGACACCCCTCTGGCCTCCTCAGATGCATACATGTAAAGACAGAGCACTGTTCAGAAGCATTTCATCTGGTCTAACAGAAATCCCAGAGCTTGTTTTCCCATTATCTTAGGCCTGTAAGCATCTATTTTCCTAGCTGCTTTTATAAAATTACCTTCCTACTCTTTTCATGTTTTTATTGAGAGATGGCATCCAGCAAGAGGGGATATATCGTCAAGAGTACAAATACATCCACACATAGGATATCATGTGATGGGGTGGATATCCACGTGAAAGGACCTGTATGAAACAGTTTGCTCTCTTTTGCCCTTGACCATGTGTGCATGTAGCAAGAACATAGTGGTTCTGAAGCAAAGGCCATGTCCTCCCTAGACACCAAATCTGCTGGCATCTTCATCTTTTTCTTTTCATCCTCAAGAGTTTTGAAACATAAATTTCCAGTATTTACAAAATTTTCAGTCTAAACTGAAAGATAATTTAGATTGGGTAGGACTGTACTAAGATACTCATGCGAGTGGATTCCGAATATATTTTGTTCTTCCCTATCTTAGCGTCATTTCTGTTTCATTTAGCATGTTTTCTAAATCCATCTGTGCATAGGATTTCATTCAGTCTTGTAACTGAACAGTATTTCAGCAGGTGCCCCCATTTGTTTACTCACTATTTTTTTGACAGGTGTCAACATGGATGGGATGCGTGTTGTCCTGTGGACTGTTAGAGACTGGATACTGTTCTTATGAATGTGCTTATGCTGGCATCTATTTGTGCCTTTGCTTTCATCTCTTTTGTATATTTAACTTTTTAAACTTATTTTTTTAATATTTTTATTTATTGCAATTGATTCACTTTGTATCCACTCTGCAGGCCCCTCCCTTGTCTCCGTCCAGTCCTACCAACCCTCTCTCAGTGTTCCCCCTCTGCCCTTTCCCTAGTGCCCAGATAAGGGAAGACCTCTTCCCTTTCTATCTGAACCTAGCTTATCCGGTCTCATCAAGGTTGACTGCATCATCTTCCTCTGTGGCCTGGCAAGGCATCTTAAATGCCATTATAGTTCTTTCTTTGTTGACGCTTAATACCCTAACAGAAAGAACCTTTGTGCAGAGAAAGCTTGTTTTTACTACAGCTCCCCCACCATTGCAGGGAAGTCATGGTAGAGCTCAGCCAGAGAGCTCCATTCACAGTTCAGAGCAGAGAGAGCATGAATGCATGCACACTTTCTACTTTACTCACTTTCCCTAATCCTATGCACTTCAGGATGCAAACTTTGGGAGTTGTGCTACCCATGATGGCCTAGTTTCTCTAATATTAACAAAACCAAGCCAGCCCACCACAGGCATGCCACAGACCAATCTGATGTAGGCAATGCTCCATTGAAACTGTCTTTCTAGATAATTGTAGTCTGTGCCAAGTTGACAATGAGAGGTAGGTATATACCAAAGAGTATATTTGATGATCATGATCATATACTAAAGCTAAATTAAAGTATGGGAGGAACTGACAACTCAACTCTTCTACAGTGGCTTCATCGTTTTACATTTCTGCCAGGATGATTTCAGCTTCTCAAAACGTTTGACAATACTTGTTATTTTCCCTTGATAATAAAACCCACCCTTAGCTTTGTAAATTAAATCAAACAGACACGTGCAATAATCATGTAAACATTTTTATTTTTAATAATGTGCAAATATCACAAAGTTGTAATTTTGAAGGAGCTAAAATTGTATCATCTTATTATGTTTATTTGGCTAATCTCCCTAAAAGGAAAAGTTCTTTTACTTAAAGAAATACCAAAAATCCCCCAAATGATGCTTAACCCTTATTCATGACCGAAAGGAAAAGTTAGTTTTGTCAGTGTAAAATCTGCTTAAGGTCTGCCTTAAAATTTGCAACCATGTGGAGAGATATTAGTACAGATTACAGTTCTGATAATTCTCTTTTTGGGCAAGTAAGATGTTGTGACTGCCAAGTAGGTTGAACTAGGGTACACATTTATGCATACGTGTGTACACAGACATACAATAACATGTATGATATATGCATGCCATTCACATGGGGCTTTATAAATGAGTTTATGCTGCAATATATTTATAGGTATAAACATAGGCACACAAGTACACTCATGATATGTCCATGCTACACTCACAGGTTTTTATAAATGAGAAGATTGTTCTGCATACATATATGTATGTATGTACATAGGCAGGGTTGATCCTTACAAAGACATACTAGCACCATTTTGGGCGTGGGTCCACAGGCACATCAGCTCCACTAGAACACCCCGGTGATACTGTTTCTTTTGTAAACCAGAACATAAATTGAGGCAATTTGATAGAATTTGTACCTTTAAAAGCTAGGTTTCTGCTAAGTGCATACATTGGGTCAGGGGAAAAGAACAGATACTAGACAAGGATTCATAGCAATGCTCCTCAGAGAACTGGGCCTCCTGTTTGGGGAGCAAAATCAATGGGCACTGCGTTTTGATTGAGGATAGCTACAAACTGTGCCATAGACACATTTGAAGGTTCAATGTTTCATTTCTTGCACTAAGCACTGATCTTTTATCGCCATATAATTTCAGGTTTATGCGGCTTTGTACCTTCAACATCAGGTCCATGTCTGAAACAGAAGTCCTTAAATTATTTACTTATAGTTTTAAGATGAAATAACTGTATTTTTGTTTTTACACTTTTTTGCTCAACATGCTTTATAGAGCTGCCAGGCAGAAAAAACTTCATTTAAGGAAGTAGATACAGATGAAATAATACTTCTGTAGAACTGATACAGTGCTTATTTAATTGTACATAAATTTGTTTATAATTACATTTAATATTGGTGAAAAAAGTTTTATACTATTTTGGCTAAGGCAGTATGAAATGTAACAAATCATGTCTATTCTTTCATATAACTTACATTCCAAATTGTAATTAGTTGTACTGCAGACTGGCAAAATTGTTCACTTAGTTAAGATACAACACAAAATGAGAGATTCCCTTGTGAAGAGTAGTCAGCGTTCTTACTTCACTGGAGGCTGCAGAAGAAAAGTCATTAGCTCTCCTGAGTGAATGAGTCATGGATGCTGACTGGAGGCAAGATATTTTTAAGTACTCCTTTTTTTGAGTGATGGAGGACATTTTTTATTATTTTATACATTATTCAATATCTTTGTCGTGATCTCTGTTGTTAAATGGTATGAAAAATGATCCTTTATCAATTAAAATCGATGGACATATTTACAATTCATACTTTCCTCCCATAGATAAAAAGGTGCTTTTGCCAAATCAATTAATTTGCACAATATACTACTGTGAGGTGTGTCTTATTATCACCATTTTATGGACAAATTTAAAGCTGGGGAGGTTAATTAAACCATCACAGAGTCCAGAGGCTAGAGTAGTGATGCAGAAATACACCGAGCACCAACTTCATGGCCAGGAACTCTACTTTTAGCATGGATTTTAATTGATTAAGATGGCTTTATCTAATCAAAATAGCACATGCAATATTTCTGAATCACAAGGTAGCAATATAATGTGGTTAAAATAATTAATATTATGATATCCTTTATAGGTATGAATTATTATCACATATTCCAGCCTTAGACTGCTAAGCAGGCCAAGCCACTCTGTAGCCCTGGTGACTAATGTGTAAATTAAGTGGTAAGTGGGAAAGCTATCGTATGTGTCCCCTGCTGAGGGATCAGAGACTCCTTTGTTAGACTGGAAATCTATGTAGTTGGTGAGTTTTACTCTGCTTTTCTTAATGTGTTTGTCTCCAATTCTTTAATAACCCCTCACCCCCAATTCCTGTTACACAGAGATAGCACGTTCAGAGCACTGCACAGGTGTCCTTGATTTTGTCAGCAAAGACTCTGTTTCTCTTTGGAGAGGAATTTTAGAAACAACATTGTATTAGACTATCCAAAAGAGCAGTTGGCTTTATTAATGTTTTAATTCATGTCACGACAGACTATGGAGAATGGCTTTTTTTATCCAGAGAGGTATCATTCTGTAATATATAACTTTGTGATTGTTTGATGCTTCATTTTTATTGAGTATACTTAGGAAAAATCAAAATACTGGCAACTCATGCCTTGTTTCATTGAAAGTTTCTCCCTAACCATCTGATTATGAAAATTGTTAGAAATGTCACATTTTCACCCTCACCTGGAGATCCTAACTTTTCATGTTTTTATTTATGCAACTAAAGGCTTGTAAGAGTGAGTATGGGCTGTGAGATGAGAACAGGAATCATTGGGAAGGGTGTGTGGAGAGCATGAGCACTGAAAGCGCAAAGGAAGCGGCTACTAGGGGGTGGCAGGGACCGGGGTGAGAAAGAAGGACAAGGAGGGGAAGGATGAGGAGGGGCGGTAAAAAACAACAGAATACATTTGTTTGAAAAATCCCATAACAAAAATCTATCTTTTTGGCAAGCTAATAAAAGCAAATGAAAAAGGAAAGTTATTGCTGTTGAGGCCAAAATTCCAAACAATTCACTTAATGGCTGGTGCAGATGATGGCGGCAAGATGTAAAGGCAAACACCACTTCATTTAACCGCATTTTTAAGTCAAAATGAGGGTTTCCAGTGACTTCGTATTAATGGAGAGCTGGTGAGAATCCGTTTCATGACTTCGTGAAGACAGTTTTGAAGTAGTTCATGCTGTAAGCATCTGTGTGGAGCGTTGCCAGTCGCACGTGCTGACTGCTGAGCCGGAGGCTGCAAGCCGGCTCTCTGTCATTGGCAGCTGCGGAACTACCAACATTGATGATTTTCTTTAATCATAGCAGGGTATTGTATCCTGCTAAGTGGTTATAATAAGACACAACCTCACCAGTAGAAAGAATAATTTTTTGGTGGTTATTATTAAAAAATTATTTATCTTATTACTATATTGTAGTAATTTTCATATTTCAAATGTGTTTTGTGTTCCTTAAATAAGTTCTTTTAGCTCATCGAGTGTATAATGTTTTCCACAAACTGCTGAATTTGGCATTGAGGTATTCTGTTGAAGAGTTTTGTGCTGATATTCATGAAATGATCTGCCTGGTAATTTTCTTTAATTTCTTCTTGTTTTGCATACTAGCTGGTTTTAACATCTTAGAATAAATTAAGAAGTATACTAGATTTTCTTAGCTGTGAAGAAAGTCAACTGGAAAGAGAAAAGGTGATCTTGTCTCGTGATTAGTATGTTACAGCCCACTGTCCCTTTTCTCCATTGTTCTGAGGCCTTTGATGAAGCAGAACATCAGGAGCAAAGCACTCACTGCAGGGTGATGAGAGAGAGAGAGAAAACAGGAAGAAGCAGGGCCAAGAAATATACTTCAAACTGTGCCAAGAGGAATTTTTCCAACCAACTGCCACCTTCTAGCTTCTAGGACCTCCCAAAATAACATCAAAATTTGAATCCATTAATTTATGGATTCAAGAACTGGTCTACCACCATTGTCCACCAATGGTCCATCCAATCCATTAATCAGGTCAGATCCTCTCATCATCTAATAACTGCCCAGGAGCACCACAACAGAAGATGAAGCCTTCCTACACACATCTGTAGAGAATATTTTATATTCAAATCTATGTTTTTCCTCAGGGGGTAAGATTTATACAGACTTTAGTATTGGTGATTTATTTTCATTTGTGTGTGTGCATAGTATGTGCACAGGTGTGTAGGCACTCTTGTTTGTGCATGGGCATACTGCTGAAAGATGTCAGTGTTGAGTACATGCCACATGTTTGGTTGTAGTTACAGGTGGCTGAGCTGAGTGTGAGAACTAAGTCCTGAAAACACTCTTAGCCCTGTGATGGGACTTGTATCTGTGGTGGTTCCAGCACCTGTCTTTGCTTTAGTTGGTTAAAGTTCTGACCAAATATTTTATTTCCTAGTTGAACATTTATATAAATGGCCTATATATATATTTGGTAAGTATCATATTGAAAATTACTGAGGTTGAATTTTTTAGTTTTTCTTCAATTCAATTATTTTTGTCTTCCCAGTTTCAGGTTGCATTATCAGGAGCTTACATATTCATAATTATTCATAATTATTGTATATTTTTGATGGTCATTTTAATAACTACAACATGCTCTTTTTTCTACTATTGATTTGTAGTAAAGTCTGTTTTTCTGATATATCTTGGTATCTGTGTTTCATTCTCTTTGATAATATTTTCAACTCTTACTGTACAATACATTCACTAGGATAAAACACTTTAATTAAAGTTTATTTTATGTGATGTCTGTTAAATCATTTTAGCTTTCTAAGTAGTTTGATTTTGATCTGTTTTAACTTATATCTTTGTTTATCTTTTTATTTTACTTATATTTTGCCCATTAATCCAAATTATGCCTCTTGTAGAAGGTATCTAATTGGATTAAGATTTTTAAGAGTTACTTCTATAAAGTCTCCATTTTAAGTAGAAAGGTTAATCTATTTTTAATATAATTCTTTAAAAGAATTATATTAAATATATATATTATATATATATTCTTTTACTTGTCATTTATTTCTTACATGTTCTTATATTTTCGTTCCTTTCTTAAGCAGCTGTTGTTTGTTGTACCATTTTAATTCTCATGTGTCTTTGGTTATATTTTTCAGTTTTTTGTTACTAATCAATCACCAATGAATATTTTAATTTACTGCAATCTAGTTCTTATTCATATTAATTTAGTTAAAATAATATAAATATTCCATGTTACTTTGTCCTCCTTTCTTTGTGTTGCTGTTGTAAAATTCCATAAATAAAGTTTATATGACTATGAATATGGACTAATAAACATTGCTTTCTGAGGCTGTCTTTTAAACCTCAGAGAATAACAGATACGATTAAAATGAAACTATGCTTTTATATTCACTTAGTTTATAAATAATTATCAGTGTTTTTATTCATTTATGTATAGTTTCTTTTTATTTAGTTTGAAGGACTCCCCTTTGTGTTTCTTATAGACAAGACCTGATAGAGAAATGTCCACATATTTTCTTATCTGTTAATATCTCAACTTCTACATTTTTTTGGTTTTGTTTATTTAGACAGGGTCTTTTTTTTTTCGCCTAGGCTTCTGGGCTAAAATAACCCTCCTGCCTTTGTTTCTCAAGTTGCTGCAATTGCAAGCATGTACCAGGATTCTCTTCAGTTTAAATGACATATTTTACTGCAATAAAATTTTGGGTTGACAATATTTTCAACGTGTTGGACATGTTAGTGGTATGATTTCATGAGTTTCCTCCACTCATGTTGCAACTTTGACTGGAATAATAATGTACATATATTATGCATACAGTCACATTCAATGAGAGTTCATATGTGCAATGGTCCTGACATGGCCTGAAAACACTCTTTCACAAGCACTGAAAATTTACCCTTAAGAAAACCAATACACTACCTCTTTAACATAGTACTTGAAGTCCTTGCTAGAGCAATAAGACAATTAAAGAAGATCAACGGGATTCAGCTTGAAAATGAATAAGTCATAGTATCACTATTTGCAGATGATATGATAGTATACGTGAGTGACCCCAAAAATTCTACCAGGGAACTCCTACAGGTGATAAACACCTTCAGCAAAGTGGCTAATACAAAATCAACTCAAAAAAATCAATAGCCCTCCTGTATACAAAAGATAAATGGGCTGAGAAAGAAGTTAGGGAAACAACACCCTTCACAATAGCCACAAAGGACATAAAATACTTTGGTGTAACTCTAACTAAGCAAGTCAAAGACTTGTATGAAAAAAAACTTTCAGTCTCTGAAGAAAGAAATAGAAGAAGATAACAGAAGATGGAAAGATATCCCATGCTCATGGCTTGGCAGGATTAACATAATAAAAATGGTAAGCTTACCAAAAGTAATCTACAGATTCAATGCAAATCCCATCAAATTACAAACCTTGAAAGAAAAATTCTCAACATCATATGAAATAACAATAAACCCAGAATTGCTAAAATAACACTGTACAATAACAGATCTTCTGGAGGTATCTCTATCCCTGATCTCAAGCTGTACTATAGAGCAACAGTAATAAAAACTACATGGTACTGGCATAGAAACAGAATGGTGAATCAATGTAATCAAATAAAAGACCCTGAAATAGGAACCCTCCTCCATTGCTGATTGGAATGTAAACTTGTACAACCTCTTTGGAAATCACTCTGGTGCTTTCTCAGACAATTAGGAATAGTGCTTCCTCAAGACCCAGCTATACCACTCCTAAGCATATATCCAAAATATGCTCAAGTACACAACAAGGACATGTGCTCAACTATGTTTATAGAAGCTTTATTCATAATAGCCAGAACCTGGAAACAACCCAGATGTCCCGCAGTTGAGGAATGGTAAATTTACACTACTCAGCAATTAAAAACAAGGAAATCATGAAATTTGCAGGCTAATGATGGGATCTAGCAAAGATCATGCTGAGTGAAGTGTCCCAGAAGCAGAAAGACACACATGGTATATACTCACTTATAAGTGGATATTAGACATATAATATACCATAAACATACTAAAATCTGTACACCTAAGGAAGCTAATCAAGAAGGAGGACCCTGGGCAAGATGCTCAATCTTCATTCAGAAAGGCAAATGTGACAGACATTGGAAGAAGGGAAAAACAGAGAACAGGACAGGAGCCTATCACAGAGGGCCTCTGAAAGACTCTGACCAGCAGAGTATCAAAACATGTGCTGAGACTCAAAGCCAAACTTTGGGCAGAGTGCAGGAAATCTTATGAAAGAAGTGGAAAAGAGAAATACCTGGAAGGGACAGGAACTCCACAAGGAGATCAACAGAACCAAAACGTCTGGGCCCAGGGGTCTTTTGTGAGACTGATACTCCAACCAAGGACCATGCATGGAGATACCCTAGAACCCCTGCACAGAAGTAGCCCATGGCAGCTCAGTGTCCAAGAGGGTTCCTCTGTAATAGGAACAGGGACCATATCTCACATGAACTCATGGGCTGGCTCTTTGATCACCTCCCCCTGAAGGGGAGCAGCCTTACCAGCCTACAGAGAAAGACAATGAAACCAGTCCTGATGGGACCTGATAGACTAGGTTCAGATGGAAGGGGAGGAGGACCTACCCCATCATTGGACTAGGAGAGGTGCATAGGAGAAGAGGAGGGTGGGATTTGGAGGGAATTGGGGAGGGGCCTACAGCTGGGAAGCAAAGTGAATAAATTGTAATTAACAAAAATAAAATAAAATTAAAAAACATACATAAAAAGCTAATACACCTTAATTTCTGTAAATTGCGGTACATAAAGTTTTGAATGTTGAACTTCAAATTTGAATTTTGATAATGCCATTTCAGTTTATGCCTTCAGGTGACTCAGTGAAGCCAACTCAGGTAAGACCACATAATTTACCAATGTTAATTTTATATAAAAACACTTCCGGAAAGGTATTGAGAATAATGTTTGATCAAATATATAGATATCCCTGTTCAAACACAAAATAAACCACCATTCTGTGGCATTTATGTAACTAAAATTCTAGTCAGGAAAAACTAATGGTATGCCAGAAACTCATAACTGATTTCTTTTTTTCATGACAGGGTACCATAGTGTTAAAAAATTATTAGCCTAGTTAATCCACTTCTATGCGTAGTGGAAGAATGGTGGTACCTAGCTAAGCCATGTAATACTCCAAAGTACAGCAACGCATTAGAGGAAAAATAGCCACTACCTTATTCTTCGTCAGCTAAGACAAACCGTTTGTAATTACAAAGATATGTGTGGAGGTAGAATACAACTGTTTGAACACAACGTAGTCTTATGCACACATTACCACGAGTGCGTGTTTTTTTATTTATTACTGAGACATACTTTATGTAGAGTTTATATAATGCATCAATGTTTATTAGCAGCTCGAATTTCTCTAACTGGGTCTATACATAAATAGTTTCTCGTTTCAATAGCATCATAATTTTGGTGACATGTTATATTACTATTATAATTCATTAAACTTATCCTCAGCAATTCAAGGTTCTCTTGTAGTGCTGTGTGAAAGAATTAGTTTTGAAGCCCTAGAGTCTTTAAAGTTGACTGCAAGCTTCTGTTGCTTTTTGTTTGAAATTTATTAGCTGTATTTGCAGAGCTGTACTGGATGCTTAAACTAGGAAAATAAGCATTTTCTTATTCACGATAGCCTGAATGCTACCTATGAATTAGAATGGAAAATTCAATATTTCAAGGGTTTCTATAGCTTTTTTCAGTCTTTGAATAGCAAAAAATTAAGATGTAAAGTTAAACTGATGTAGATGTGTCAGATATGTTAGCTCTTTTATTGTATGAAAGTGAAGTTATTCTTTTCCAGATTATTAAAATATATTATTTGCTAATGTTTAACTACTATGGAAAGAAATGACTTCCAAATGGATTGACTGAGAGAGTGGGGCTGCCAAGAGGACAGAAAAGAGCCACAGAGTGACTCTCCATCCCCAAAGCCTAGTGGAGTGCTGGATTTTGAACTTCTTTGTGAGCCGTGGCCCTTTATTTTTATTTGTTCCCTGTCAGAATGAGGAGAGCTCTTCCATGCTCACTCTCTACTGTATTTTGATCACTGGTAACACTTTCTAGGTTTTACTGGTCCACAGATACAGGTGATTTTTACGTGAAAAAACACTATTCCCAGAACATTAATCATAACTTGATTTTGATGATTTAGATGAGCTGATTTGGATCATTTATGCTTATATTTTGATGTGATCTAGATGTAGGACTAATGTTAAAATGGTTTCAAACTCTTGAACATTTTAAGAAGAAGGAAAATATTAGCACGTGGGATGGCTGTTTGTTTTTGTTGGTGATAGACTTTACTGGGTTAAATTGCATAGTATCCCTTTAAAATTCTTATCTATTCACAACCTTACAAATCTAACATTTTTTAAATAGAGTCTTTGCAAATTGAATTAGTTAAAGTTACAACTCCAATGAGTGGCAACTTTATAAAAATATCACATGGAGTGTGGTGGTTTTAATGAGAATGGCCCCTTAGGCTTATAGTTTTGACTACTTGGACCCCAGTTAGTGGAACTGTTTGGGAAGCATTAGAATGTGTGGCCTTGTTGGAAAAGACGTGTCACTGATGGTGGGTCTTGAGGTTCCAAAATCCCATGCTAGTGGTATATACTGACTTATCAATGGATATTAGCCATATAAGAAAAACATACTAAAATCTATAGACCTAAAGAAGCTAAGCAGCAAGGAGTACAATAGGGAAGATGCTCAAATCTCATTTATAATGGCAAACAGGATAGACACCAGAAGCAGTGGAAGAGAAGGGACAGGATGGGAGCCTACTATAGAGGGTCCTCTTGAAAGGCTCCACCCAACAGTGGATGGATGCAGATGCTGAAACTAACATCAGGGAGTCTTATGGAAAAGGGGGGTAGAAGGACACAGAGGGGACAGGAGCCCCACAAGGAGACCAAGAAAGCTAAAAATTATGAACACAGGGTGTTCTGCAAAGACTGATGCACCACCAGGCACTATGCATGGAGAGGACCTAGATCCCTGCTCAGATGGAACCAATTGGCAGATCAGTCTCCATGTGGGTTTCCAAGTAAGGGGAACAGGGGCTGCCTCTATCATGAACTATGTTGCCTATACTTTGATCATTTGCTCCTGGCGAAGCAACCTTACTAGGCCACAGAGAAAGAGGGTCCAGGCAGTCCTGATGAGACTTGATAAGTTATGGGCTGATGGCAAAGGAGGAGAACCACCCCTTTCAGTGGACTAGGGGAAAGAGATGCTGAAGAGGGAGGAAGGGTGGGACAGGGAGGAGTTGAGGGAGGGGGCTTCAATTGGGATATATGTATAAGTATATAATGAATAAATTGTGAAAAAAGAAAAATAATATAAAGAAGCAATTTGATGAACAATAACAACCAAAAAATCCCAGTCTGTCTGTCTGTCTATTCTGCAGAAATATATAATCTCTAAGCAACTTCTCCAGCACCATATTTGTCTTCCAGTGTGTTCCTACACTCCCTGCCATGAAGACAATGAACTAATCTTCTGAAATTTTGAGCCCCAATTAAATGCTTTATTTACAAGTTATGCCCGTCATGGTGTTTCTTCAAAATTATAAAACACTAACAAAGACTCAGAAGCACAAACTTGGACACATACTATACACACACACACACACACACCCATCCACTCACACATACACACTCACACCCACATACATGCACACTCAGCCCCCCCCCCACACCAATGCTATGTGCAGGGTGAAGCTCAGGCTGGCATGATAAAATGTAAAACAAGGACTGTCAAGATTACTGGAAACCAGCAACACCTAGGGCAAGCAAGGGAAGATTCTTCCTGTTGTAAGTTGTGATGCATTTTCTCTGCTTGATACTAAAGACTAATAACTTGAGATTAATCCCTCAAACTCACATCAAAAGGTGGAAGCAGAGAATGACTCCAGAAAGTTATGTTTTGGGCTCCACAAGTTTACTGTGGTACACGTGTCCTCTCTGCCCAGACAGCATATACACAGTACAATAATAAATAAATAAAATTGTCCAAAGGAAAAAGAAGTACACATGTGAAAAAGACACATATTATTGATATCTCTGTAGAAAGAAACTGTCGTGGAACACAAACTATTAAAAGATTTGTATTTGCAGTGAAATCCACAAGTTTATTACGTAGAGATAAGCAGTAGCACATTCTTTAGACATAACTGTGTGTGTTTTATTAACAATATGAAGCTCACATCAGAAGTTCATTTTAGAGAGCTCATTTTTCTTTTCTGCTAGGTGATCCACCTCTAAAGACCTAGCTGAGATATAATTTCATCTTCCATGTTTCCTCTCAGCTCTAATTTACCTAGTTACTCCACAATTGGCTTGCTCCCCAATGTTCTTTCAAAGATCTTATTGCCGTGTAGACATTTGTTTCTATTATTATATTTTATACTGATTAGCAGCCTCTAAGGAAGGCCGTTAAACTATGAGGCAGGCTTCCTCCCGCCACTTCTAATTGTTATTTCTTTACAATAACAACTTTAGCGGTATAGTTGGCATACAATAAGCTCATTTATTTTAAGCATTCCATTTGATGAGTCTTGACATATGTGCACGCCCTTCGGTGTGGACCTTCTTCATGACAGGAGATTGGACATCCCTGTCGCTTGCAAATGCTTCCCCATATAGATGGGCTAGATTTAAATGAAACTTTTGCAAAGAGGTTGATTGTAGAGAATGTTCTTGTCAAACATGTCAGTGGGTGGGTGGATATGTTTGAAACTTGTAGCAGCCAAATCAGAAGCACCAGGTGGGATCCAAGACTCATTCTGGCCTGTTGAATCTTCTCCCTGGACCACATCTATTAAAGAAACCATGGTTTGGATTTGATGTCAACCACAGTGAATTTGAAGCTCAGAAAGAAAAAAAAATAAGCCAATGCTGTAGTTCATTAATTCTACATCACATATTTTTGTTTCCACTTCAGCTCTCTGAAATGAGGTTGCATCTTGCAATCTACTGTGTGCCATAATATAATTAGCAGTTTGCATTTCAATAGTTTATAATGTAGAATATCAATTTTGATGACTATTCCAATTTTCTGTACTCAGTAAATTAGAAACACAATGTTGTCTATTTTATGCTAAAAGGGCATGATATACCTATAGATTATTTTCTCCAAATGAAAATTAAAATCATATTTGAAATTCTTCCAATCATTGCATACATAAAGGAAGACGCACTTCAAGGGACTATAACCAAAGGTGGGAAAGGAGAATATGAAAAGCGAATCTTTTAAAAGCTTAGTCCAGAGCGACTATAAGATCAGTAACTTCACATCACTGTTATTGCCCAGTGTGTGCATTTGTGGCACACACTCATTAAGAGGTACTAGCAGGAGTCAATGTCAAGTGCTACATGCTATTATAATTATAGAAATGCTGGAAGGAAGGAAGTGACATTAATCACACGCTGGCCGTCTAGGTGACTACATTAAAAGGCCTCTGCCTTGGTCTGTGGGCCAGACACTTGCTTTTGTTGGGCACTGAGAATATTACTCAGGAGCCGAGTTTTACTAATCAAGTGTATAGAACTAAGCTTTCAATGGCCATTGGGAACAGCTGTCAAATGGACTGAACTGTTCACGTTGGCCTCATTTTAGGCAGAGCTATGTGGGAAAACATATCAAAAGCCACTAGATGAGGACAGAATCACTTCAAGTCAAATGTGTGGCTCAGAGCACTCTCCCTCCACGCGGGGTAACACAAAGCCAAAGTCCTCGGTCTCGGCTTCCCTTCCTGTGCTCCATAGTTGGCCGTTAAAGTGTGATCTCTTTTCTTAGTCTTTCTTATGCTTCTGTGTAATTGGTTATGTTTCAAGCTGACACAGTTGTCATCACATGCCTCTCTAAGTTGGTATTTTTGTATCTAAACTCTGTGCTGGTGTATCAGAGACAGTACCTTGGTTAGCCCTTGAACTTTGGCGACCTTTCACTTTCGACTCCACGTAGGAAATTGTGTAGCTTAAGGTATATATACAGTCAAATGCTTTAATTGTCTGTCATTCCAATCATGACCTAATTCTTGAGACAGTATCTTTGCTTTCCTCCAACACCATAAAGACAGCACATTCTACGGTTTTGCTAAGTACTCCAGATTCTTGGAAATGTTTTAAGATCTAGGCAGACCATGCGAAAAAAGTCCAAGATTTAAGAAGGTCAAAAAGCACTTGTTTGACAGTTTCCTTGGAGGGAATTTTCACACTTCTGGTACAATCAGAAATGAATGCAGGGTGAAGCGGAAGCATCAAGCCACTTTTGAATGCCCGTGTTTACTCTCTTACAGTTAGTTATTCATACAGAATTATTAGTCTCATTTGATTCCTTTTTTCTGTTTCTCTGTTTTCTTTTATCAGTAGTGGGAAATGATTCTCAGTTCATGCAAATGACTATTACTATACAGATAAATGTAGCTGACATTCTCTGAATGCTAATTTTATTATTCAGATTTAACATGTGCATAAATTAAGTTGTGTTGTTCAAGTCTCTTTAGCTGATTGTTATGAAATGAATAGCTCCGAAGCTGAAGTAATTCTTTACTAACTTTGTTTCCATACTTCTTTATAAATATACCTATGAAAATTATTTCAATTTCCCATTTGTTTTTTACAAAGGAAGAGTTACAAGTAGAACATTAACAATGGGAAGGATCTGAGTTCATTTCCATGAAATTATTGTTAAGAAGCAAATTATTATACAGTATTGTAATGTTGCTATTGTATGCAGTACATAATAATTATGTTGTTTTTCTTTAAATTTTCCATTATTGGTCAAAATTGTTACCTTTCAAGAGGAACCTTGGAGGATCACTATGCTCAGGTAGCTGAGAAGGCCGAAGAGTGAATAAGTAGGTCGGGGAGAGTAGAGAGCTGCTTGCCAAAACGTGTGTCTTCTTTGTCACAGATTCCTGTGCTCAGGTACAGTGATGTCCTGGAGATTTTGTCATAGTCATGTGATCATGAGTGGCACAGTCCTCGAGGCTTTGCTTGTTGAACTGTAACATACAACTTCCACCCTTTTTGATTCTTTCACCAGGTTAACCCAATTGGGCTCAGTGGCCTTGGAAAGATTATATTAGGAAACAGAGTCACAGAGAAAAAGGCTTTTTAGTGTTGGGATTGCTACTTACATAAACATTCCTTTTAAGGTAACCTGTGTGTGTGTGTGTGCATGTTTGTACGTGTGCGTGTTTGTTAGAAGGCAATATTTTATTTGTTTTCCAGCTTACAGAAAAGGGTGTTGTCTTAGGGTTTTATAGCTGTGAAGAGACACCATGACCATGGCAACTCTAATAAAGGAAAGCATTTAATTGGGGCTGGCTTAGATTTTCAGAAGTTTAGTCCATTTTCATCATGGAGAGAAGCACGCAGAGTGCAGGGAGGCATGGTACTGGAGAAGGAGCTGAGAGTTAGGCATCTGGATCCTCAGGTGACAGAAGGAGACTGTGTACCACACTGGAGAGACTTGAGCTTCTTACACCTCAAAGCTTCATCCCCACCTCACCCCCACTGACCCACTTCCTTCCACAAGGCCACATGTACTCCAAGGCCACATCTCCTAATAGTGCCATTCCTAAGTCTAGGGGGGCTATTTCTATTCAAGCCACCATAGATAGGCTCTCATCTTTTACAATATTTTAAGAACTACCGACACAGTTGCTATTAAAACATTAATTATTTATGACCAGATAGCTGGCTCAGCAGGTAAAGGTGCTTGCTCCCAAGCCCGACCACCTGAGTTTAACCCATAGGGTGAAAGAAGAGAAATGACTACCGCAAGTTGTCCTCTGATCTCCACACATGTCCTATGGTACATGCACACAGACATGTACTCAAATATACACGAAATGATAAAAGATAAGACCTGAACAATTGGTATTTTGAATTAAGTGTAGAAATGGAATGTCAGCCCACAGTTTTCTTTTTTAAACTTTTGGTATAGGGTTTTGCTGTGCAGAACCAGCTGGGCTCAACTAACAAGTCTACTGTCTCCCTCTCTCAAACACTAGGGTTTGTGTGCAATGCCTTTTCGATAGGTTACATAGAGTTTGCAAGTCCTGATAATTTTACTTATGAATTTATCCCACCCCTGCTACCGTGTATGTGTGTGTGTGTGTGTGTGTGTGTGTGTGTGTGTGTGTGAATAGGCACCATTCCTTGCCTTCCTCCTTGTTTGAAACAGGATCTTTTGTGAGGCACATGTGTCTTCACTTTCCATTTCAGTACAATATCACAGGATTACAGACACGTTTGACTGTGCCTATTTTTATGTGGTTCTGGATGATCTGAACTAAAGTCTTCATGCTTGCACAATAAGCTCACAGAGCCATTTCCACAGGCCCCAAATCTTCATTTTTTATAGACACAACTGTTTACAGATTACATCATAGGAGAGAGTTGGTTACTTTTTATGTTGTAATCCAGGGCTTCAGATGTAGCTCAATGGGGGATAAAAGGAGATACATATAATAAAGTAGTCTTAGCTTTAGCACATGTTTGAAATAATACATAATCTGTAATGACACCTTTTTGTTAACCCGTGTAATGCATAGCTTCATCCTTAGAGTAAACATTTTTCAAACTGGAAACCAAGGTACACAGTAAAATCAGAAATCTCCAATGTCTTATGCCTTAGGGAATAGCTTCTGGTGTTGTATCATATGCACATACAAACAAAGTTCCTTAAAAAAAAAGCTTGTAGCACAAAATCTCTCACTATGCAGCCTAGGGATGCATAGACAAAATCTCTCACTATGCAGCCTAGGGTTGACAGCCTAGAACTGTCCTGAGTTCTGGGATTATAGGTGTAAGGTACCAGACCTGTCCCTCTAGCCTTTACAACCTTAATCATGTTGTCTTGTCCCTCTGTTCTGGGATATCCTCCCAGTTCCCAAATCATTACACCACACCCTCTTCTATGGACCCATCTCAGTGGCACCTTTCCTGGCCTCACTGAACCATATTACACTGGCACATAGGGAAAAGTGCTCTTCACTTGTTAGAGGTGCTGTGGGCGTGTACGTCACATGGGACAGGTGTGCCCCAACTGTTCTCTAAGCTTATAGACCTGTTGATGCCAGAGACATTGTTGTAGGGATTGGATTTTATGCAAAGGAGAATGAGCTTCTATTGTGCTTGATGCACCATATTTTGGAAACAATGTTATTGTAATTTATTGTTGCCTCAAATAACACAAGTTATTAAAAAGTCTTCCTTAATTCTTTGTATATTGGCCCTACTTCATTCAAACTATACGTGGCCTTAAAAAATATCATGATATAAAGTTGAAAATATGGCTCAACTCTTTCAGAGCGCCTGGGTTTGATTCTCAGCACCTACAGAGCAAGTAACAACCATATATAACTCATGTTCTAGGGGCTCTGGCACCCTTTTCTGGCCTCTACGGGCTCCTGAATGCGTGTGGCATATAGAAACCCACATATGCCACCACACATTCACATAAAATAATAAATAAATAAAAAGTTAAAAGTACTATGATATTTTTGAGCGTTATTCTCAAAAGTTTTTACTTTAATAACACATACAATTCTTGTTACTATGAATCTTCTAATGAAATCAAGAAATATAGTAGGCCACAGGGAGAAATGGGCAAAATAGGGTAGGAGAGGCTTTAACTGGGAAGAGAGGAAGGAGGGAGAGGGATAAGTACCACTAAGGATGTTTGGAAAAACACAGAGAATCATATTTTATGTTTACTTAAAATTGCACACAATTCACATAAATATGTAATAAATATGTATATAAAATGAAGTTATGTTACTTGGAATTACATGTCCACCCCTGGGAGACATAACTCTCAGTATCAGACATAGGCATCCTCTTTTGAATTCTTGGTCAGGGGAGTGCAAGAGAATCTCCAAACAACATAGGCTATGGCTTTTGTCCTTGCTTGCATCCCAGAAATGGAACATAAGACCACGCTCCTTGGACACAGGACTCGGAGGAATTGGGTCTGACCTAGAAGCCTCCTCCTCAAGGACTAGCTCTTACAGTACCATAAGGAGCTATGTAAGCTACCAAAGCCAAAAAGCAGAGACTGTCTTATCTAGCTGTAATGCCTTTGAACCGTAAAAACGCTCAAAACAAGATACCTTTAAAGGTACAACAGTGGAGCTTATATTCTTATGGTAACCAGTAGCTGTTTAGTTGGACATAAGGCTTTCTCAATATGAGGGAATTCATGCGCAGTACTGTATACTTGACTCACTGCTTATGGCTAGTGAGTCCTTGGACCCCATAGGAGAATGCAGTACTGATGCTTTTCTAAGCCAGAACAGTTCTAACTACATTTTATTTTATTTTTTTAAAATTAATTAATTTATTTATTATTACAATTTATTCACTTTGTATTCTGGCCTTAGCCCCCTCCTACATCTCCTCCCAGTCCCACTCTTGGTCCCTCTTCTTCCCCTATGCCCCTCCCTTAGACCCCTGATAGGAGAGGTCCTCTTCCCCTACTATTTAACCCTAGGATATCGGGTCTCCTCAGGACTATCTGCATCCTCTTCCTCAGTGGTCTGGCAAGGCCGCCCCCCTCCCCCTGCCAGGGGCCAGGGGAAGGTGATCAAAGAGCCAGCCACTGAGTCCTTGTCAGAGACAACCTCTTCTCCCCTTGCTAGGGAACCCTCTTAGAGACTGACCTGCCTTTGAGCAGGGGGTCTAAGTCCTCTCCATGCATGGTCCTTGGTTGGAGCATTAGTCTCTGTAGGACCCCCAGGACTCAGTATTTTTGGATCTTTTGGTCTCCTTGTGGAGTTCTTGTACCCTCCAGTTGTATCTATCTTCCTCTTCTTCCATAAAATTCCTTCACTCTGCCACTGTTTGACTATGAGGCTCAACATCTGCTTTGATACCCTGATGGGTAGAGTCTTTCAGAGGTCCTCTGTGGTAGCCTCATGTCCTGTTCCCTGTCTTCTCCCACTTCTGATGCATATCCTCTTTGCCCTTCTGAATGAGGATTAAACATCTTCCTTAGAAATCCTCCTTGTTGCTTAGCTTCTTTAAGACTATAGATTCAATGGAGGAGTGGATACAGAAATTGTGGTACATTTACACAATGGAATACTACTCAGAAATTAAAAACAAGGAAATCATGAAATTTATAGGCAAATGGATGGATCTAGAAAACATCACCCTGAGTGAGGTAACCCAGAAAGACTCACATGGTATATACTCACTTATAAGTGGATATTAGCCACATAATATAGGATAAACATTCTAACTGCATTTTAAATATCTACTCTTTTTATGGTCTTTGGTTGATTTATCAGTCTCTATAGTCCCCCCTCAGCATTGCTTTTTTTGTGGCCTTGTTGGCCTTCTTGTTTGGCTCCTGTCCCCTCCCAGTCCTTTTATATCCCCCTTATTCCCTAAGAGTTCCTACGCTCTGTCCAAAGTTTGTTTGTGAGTCTCTGCATCTGCTTTGATGCCCTGCTGGTTGAAGTCTTTTGGAGGACATCTTTGGTAGCTCCAGTAAGAGGAGAGGACAGTCTCTGACATGAACTCAGTTGCCTGCTCCTTGATCACCTCTCCCTGGTGGGGCAACCTAGCCATCCACAGAGGAAGAGAATCCAGGCAGTCCTGATGATACTTGATAGACTGGGGTCAGACAGTAGGGGAGGAGGACTTCCCCTAGCAGTGTACTAAAGGAAAAGGATAGGGGAGGAAGAATGATGGAGGGTGGGACTAGGAGGAGATGAATGAGGAGGCTACAACTGGGATACAAAGTGAATAACTTGTAAATAATAATTAACAAATAATAAAAAAAGAAAAATTTACTCTTATACCACAGGTAAGTGCAGCTCTCATCCCTTATCAAAGATAATTATTTTTTTGCAGCACAATGAAGTCTATTACAGAAATCCACAAACTGCTAAAACGCAGAGCACAGCTGGCGATGGGGTGCTCAGTCACAAATGATACATCTACAATAAATCCTCTACAGTTATGGCCTCACTGAAGAAGAGGCACAATTCTAAGAGCTGTGGGATGATGAAGTCTGCCATGAAATAGTGTCCTGTATATGTGACAAGAAAGCAACAGCCATGAAATCTCAACAACATGACGGCCTAAGCCAGACCTGAAAAATGAAATCACTAGTCACTGCGATAATGCAGATGGGAGAGCAGCTATATGCTCATGGCTCTGGGGAGAGGGAAAAGCATTTCTCTCCAGGGATGAACACTGATAGTTTATCCAATCCCAATTTAGCCCGAAACATATATACTTATGACTATTTATCTGTGTATCATGTCTGTATGTGTGCATGCATGGTGTATGTACCAGTTATCTATTTACAATCTATCTGTATATCTATCATCTATCCATCATTTATCCATCATCTATCATCTATCTAATCTATCCCATATAACTTGCTTTCTGTTGCTGTGATTAACACCATAACCAAAAGAAATTTGGAGAGATAGGAAAATATTTATTTCATCTTAGAGCTGACAGCACATCATGAGGAGAAGTCAGGCAGGAGCTCAAGGCAGGTGATCCAGGGCAGAAGACGAAACTGAGACCATGGAGGAATGCTGTCCCCTGTTTTGGCCCTCATGGCTTATCCAGTACCATGTCTTATATCACAGGGGAAGGGATATGTCCAGGGATGGCGAAGGCTTCACTTTTAGATTCTTAATCCAAAATATCACATGAAAGGCCCTGAAAGAATCTTTTCTTTCCTCTCAAGCCACGCAAGCTAGCCTATACTGTCTTATCATCTTATAAATTTCAACAACGGCTCATTAAGGGTCAACACTAAATGGCTCTTCCATCTCAAAATTTTAAACACTTCCAAACTCCTTCCTTAAACACTATGGACATCTCAGTCACAGAAATATCCTAATAAATTCCTACTGCTGTGATAAAACACCATGACCAAACGCAACTTTGGGAAGAAATAATTTAATTCATTTTATAGCATATGGTCCATCACTGAGAAAAGTCGAGGCAAGAACTCAGGCAGACACCTGGAAGCAGGAACTGAAATAGCAACCATGGAGGAATAGTGCTTCTCGCCTTTCCTCTATCACTTACCCAATTTGCTTTCTTTTTTGTTTGTTTTTTAAATTTTTAAAAATTTTTTAATTACATTTTTAATTTGTAATTTAATTAAAAATTTGTAATTACAAATTAAAAATTACAAATTTTTAATTAAATTACAATTTTTTTTAATTTTTTTAAGTTTTTTTATTTACTTTGTATCCCACCTATAGCTCCCTCCCTCCTCCTCTCCCAATACCACTCTCCCTCCCCTTTTTCCACCCATGTCCCTCCCTAAGTCCACTTATGGGGGAGGTCCCCTTCCCTCTGATCTAAGTCTATCAGGTCTCATCAGGAGTGGCTGCATTGTCTTCTTTTGTGGCCTGGTAAAGCTGCTTCCCCCTCAGTGGCAGCTGATCAAAAAGCAAACAGTTCATGTCAGAGACAGTCCCTGTTCCCATTACTAGGGAATCTATTTGGACAATGAGCTGCCATGGGCTACATCCGTGCAGGGGAGGTTATCTCCATGCATGGTCCTTGGTTGGAATATCAGTCTCAGAAAAGACTCCTGTGCCCACATTTTTTACTTCTGTTGCTCTTCTCGTGGAGCTCCTATTCTCTCCATATCTTACTATCTTCCACTTCCTTCATAAGATTCCCTGCACTGTGCCAAACGTTTGGCTATAAGTCTCAGCATCTTCTCTGATACTGTGCAGGGTAGAACCTTTCAGAGGCCATCTGTGGCAGGCTCCTGTCCTGTTCCCTGTTTTCTCCCTCTTCTGATGTCCATTCTCTTTACCTTTCTGAATGGAGACTGAGCATCTTAGCCAGAATTTTCCTTCTTTATTAGTTTCTTAAGGTGTACATATTTTAGTATGTTTATCCTATATCATATATCTAATATCCACTTATGAGTGAGTATATACCCTATGTGTCTTCCTGCTTCTGGGATACCTCTCTCAAGATGATCTTTTATAGTTCCCACCATTTGCCTGCAAATTTCATGATTTCCTTATTTTTTTATTGCTGAGCAATATTCTTTTATTATTATTATTTTTTTCATTAGTCAAAAAGTTTATAGCAACAGGTCTTATCAGGAACACAGGAGGCAGGAAAATGCATTCAAAAATGAGAGTTGCAGTTCACGAAGGATACAATCTTCAATTAATTTTATGTTTTCAATCAAACCAGGTATACTCTTTTACCCCAATACAAAGTCATGAATTACAACAATTGTCATAAATTAAAAGATATTGAAGACTGAAGGGTTTTTTTTTTTTTTTGTTTTTGTTTTGTTTTATCACTCAAGTTTGAACTAAGAGCTTTGCCTAGGTTGTTCTAAGCAGCACATTTCCCAACTTGTACATTATTCAAAAAAAGTATTACTGACATTTCAGAAACACATTCACTTCTTCTTTGCAAACACCAGTGTTGATGAAACTTAAATACATTTTCCATGGTCTCAGAACTAAACTCATTCTCTGTTCTCAAGGGGATTTACCTTGATGAGTCACATTCTTCTAATTAATTAATTTCTTGTCTATTAAAACCACCATGAAAATTAAGGTCAATGCTTAGCTTCATCTATCTGTCTATCTATCTATCTATCTATCTATCTGTCTGTCTGTCTGTCTGTCTGTCTGTCTGTCTGTCTGTCTCTAGCAGCTTTATTTGTAATAGCCAGAACCTGGAAACAACCCAGATGTCCATCAACGGAGGAATGGATACAGAAATTGTGGTATTTCTACACAATGGAATACTACTCAGCAATCAAAAACAAGGAAATCATGAAATTTGCAGGCAAATGGTGGGATCTAGAAAAGATCATTCTGAGTGAAGTATCCCAGAAGGAGAAAGACAAACATGGTATATACTCGCTTATATAGACCTACAAGATATGATAAACATAATGAAATCTATACACCTTAAGAAGAAAATCAAGAAAGCGTACATGGGGTAAGATGATCAGTCCTCACTTAGAAAGACAAATGGGATGTGCATTGAACGTATGACAGGAGTCTACCGCAGAAGGCATCTGAAAGACTCTACCTAGCAGTGTTTCAAAACAGATACTAAGACTCATAACCAAACCTTCGGCAGAAGGGGAGTTAGTATGATGTGGAAAGGATAGGAGCTCCACAAGGACCAAATATATCTGAGCACAGGGGTCTTTTCTGAGACTGACACTCCACCAAGGACCATGTATGGGTATAACCTAGAACCTTTGCTTGGATGAAGCCCGTGGTAGCTCAGTAACCAATTGGTTTCCCATAGTAAGGGGAAAAGGGACTATTTCTGACAGGAGTTCAAAGGCAGGCTCTTTGACCTCCCCACCCCCTAAGGAAGCAACAGTCCTGCTAGGCCACAGAGGAGGACTTTGCAGTCAGTCCTGAAGATACCTGATAAAACAGGGTCAGATGAAAGGGGAGAAGGTCCTCCCCAATCAATGGACTTGGAAAGGGGCAGGGAGGAGTTAAGGGAGGGAGGGTGGGATTGGGAGAGAATAAGGGAGTGGGATACAGCTGGGATACAGAGTTATTAAAATGTAACTAATAATAAAAAAATAAAATTAAAAAAATTCAAGAGCAAGTTTGATTAGGATAAATTATACTGAGATTTATAGGTTATAATATGGATAGACAGATGCCACACAGAGAGACAGAGGGATGACAGAAAATAAACAAACACATGCTAGAAGAATCCTTTATAGACAGAAGGTAGATATTAATAGGTGACAGGTAATAGATAAACAAATAAGTGAATTGTAGGATGATTTAAGGAAGTTGAGCAATATTCCATGGTGTAGATGTACCACAATTTCTGTATCCATTCCTCAACTGAGAGACATATGGGTTGTTTCCAGCTTCTGGCTATTACAAATAAAGCTGCTATGAACATGGTTGAGCAAATATCCTTTTTGTGTACTTGAGCATATTTTGGATATATGCCTAGGAGGGGTACAGCTGGGTCTTGAGGAAGCGCTATTCCTATTTGTCTGAGAAAGTGCCATATTGATTTATAAAGTGGTTGTACAAGTTTCCATTCCCACCAGCAGTGGAGGAGGGTTCCCCTTTCTCCACATCCTCTCCAGAATGTGTTGTCACTTGAGTTTTGGATCTTAGCCATTCAGTTTGCTTTCTTTTTTATTTTTACTATACATTTTTTCCTTTTTTAATTTCTATTTTTTTATTAATTACACTTTATTCACTTTGTATCCCCTCATAAACACCTCCCTCCTCCCCTCTTAATGCCACCTTTCTTCACCCCTTTTCACGCATGCCCCTCCCCAAGTCCACTGATAGGGGAGGTCCCCCTCTCCTTCCTTCTGATCTTAGTCTATCAGATTTCATCAGGAGTGGCTGCATTGTCATCTTCTGTGGCCTGGTAAGGCTGTTTCCCCCTCAGGGGGAGGTGATCAAAGAGTAGGCCAATCAGTTCATGTCAGAAGCAGTCCCTGTTCCCATTACTATGGAACCCACTTGGACATGTAACTATCATGGGCTACATCTGTGCAGGGGTTCTAGGTTATCTCTATGCCTGGTACTTGGTTGGAGTATGAGTCTCTGGAAAGACTCCTGTGTTCAAATTTTCTGGTTCTGTTGCTCGCCTTGTAGAGTTCCTGTCCTCTCCATATCTTACTATTTCCCTCTTCTTTCATAAGATTCCATGAACTCTACCCAACAGTTGGCCATAAGTCTCAGCATCTGCTTTGATAGTCTGCAGGGCAGAGCCTTTCAGAGGCGCTCTGTGGCAGATTCCTAACTTGTTTCCTGTTTTCTTCTTCTTCTGATGTCCATCCTCTTTTCCTTTCAGGATGCTCAATCTCATTACCCATCAGGGAAATGCAAATCAAAATGACCCTGAGATTTCACCTCACACCCATCAGAATGGCCAAGATCAAAAACTCAAGTGACAACACATGCTGGAAAGATTGTGGAGAAAGGGGAGCCCTCCTCCATTGCTGGTGGGAATGTAAATTTGTACAACCATTTTAGAAATCAATATGGCTCTTTCTCAGACAATTAGGATTAGTGCTATCTCAAGATCCAGCTATACCATTCCTAGGCATATATCCAAAAGAGGCTCAAGTATACAACAAGGACACTTGTTCAACCATGTTTGTAGCAGCTTTATTTGTAATAGCCAGAAGCTGGAAACAACCCAGATGCACCTCAACTGAAGAATGGATACAGAAATTGTGGTACATCTACACAATGGAATATCAGTCAGCAATGAAAAATAAGGAAATCATGAAATTTGCAGCTGAATGGTGGGAACTGGAAAGGATCATCCTGAGTGAGCTGTCCCAGAAGCAGAAAGACACACACGGTATATACTCACTCATATAGACATATAATATAGGATAAACCTACTAAAATCTGAACATCTAAAGAAACTAATAAAGAGAGAGGGCCCTGACTAAAATGCTCAGTTTGATTTCTTATACAACATTGCACCACGCGTGGGAAAAAAACAATAATGAACCTCCTGTTAGTTTATGCAATCCCAAGTGGTGGGCACTGAACTCTCTGTCTCTTTCACACACATACATTAAGGGTATATGGCAGTTTATATAAATAAAGTATATAATTATATGCTTAGTACATACATATATAGATTGATAAAACTATAATTAAAGAATAAGAGGTCATGATTTTGATAGGGACTGGAGGAAACATGAGAGAAGTTGAAGGGAGGAATGGGAAGGAACAAAAGAAATAAATCCAGTACTCATGTATGAAATTCATGTATCAAATTCTAAAAAGTAAATTATGACAAGTGAAAGAACTTTGAGATTTAATAGTGTATTAAATGAAAAGTCCAGTACAAAGGGTAAGTCAGAGAGGTCCCTCAAGCCCCCATTACTGTTTGTTTCCTAGTAGAATTAGTGAGTAAGAACCTGTTGCAGAAGGCAGTTTTGTCCTGGTATGTGGAGCGCTGGAGCTAGAACTGGGCTGGAAGCTCTCTTCTCACTGCCCAGGTTTCTTAGTACCAGAATGTACTATGCAGCTGCTTGGCGAAGAACTGTCATCAAAAGCGTTACTCAGCTGGCGAGACAAGGGCAATAAGTAGTATGATGAAATAGTAAGTAACGAGTCTGTTTATGAGGCAATCAACTGCTTTTCAGTTTGAGGCCTAATCTACAGAAGGGAATTCATCTTTGGTACTGCAACCAGGGTTTAAAAAAACCAAAAATCTGTAGCTGG
Source organism: Meriones unguiculatus (assembly GCF_030254825.1). Lineage (NCBI taxonomy): Eukaryota > Metazoa > Chordata > Mammalia > Rodentia > Muridae > Meriones > Meriones unguiculatus. The sequence continues at coordinate 32,903,698 of NC_083353.1, read as the reverse complement.
AGAGGTTATAGGTCATAGTGTGGATGCTACTGATTTTTGATTATTGGACATGGTGTGTTTGTCAATTGTATTCTAAACATTTTTATTTATGCTTATAGATTGTTGTTATAGCTAATACTACAAACACTCATGACTGGTAAAAGTATTGAGAATAACTGACTATGAAAAGCTGATCCATTTCCACTAAGTCTCAGAGAACACTGCAGAAGAGGGAACAGATAGAATTAAAGAGCCAAAGGAATGGACAGACCATTGTGAAAACTCTTCTCAATAGTACATGGTTGTCACATCATTGTTCTTCTACCAGTTGTTTATCTATAGGAAGCCTGCTAAGACTGAGCCTGTCAATATCTGTCTTGGATGGGGGCGGGGATAAAGAACCAAAAGGCCCATTCCTCTCCAAGGATATAAAAGTAGATGTTTGGTTTCTGGAGGAGAGAGACATTTTCTTCAGTGATGTAGCTACTGGAATATTGCCCATGCTTCTCAAAAATACTCCTCATTCAAGCTCCTCTAACTCACTATACACCCTCCCCTCTATAAAACTCAATAGGCTTTTATGCTTATCATGCACATGGATGCTGACTTTGGCTCAGAAGACAAAGAAAAAGTCAATGATGAGACAGACCTGAAAATGAAAAAGAAAGTGAACTCCCCAGAAACACTGTGACTTCTTCATTGCTGTGTCTGTGTTTGGGTTGTATATTTTAAGAGTAATTTAGAAAAATCTCTTTTTCTCCAATGTAGCCATGCATCCATCCTTTGATCCGTCCATCCATCCATCCACTCAACCTTCCTTCCACATATGACACACCAACACAATATATTTAAGAATATCTATTTTGGATAAAAAATACATTTTTATTTTTGCCTACAAAGTATATCAATAAACATTATTAGTTACATATAAGCATTAATAGTTTTATCTGATATATGCTTCACAAAATAGCTACCACCCATGATTATACAAGAAATCCCATATCAAAAGAGTTCAGGAAATGGAGAAATTTCATGAGAAACAAACAGTGATACCAAAAGTAAAAAATAAGATATTCATGTATAAATCTGTATATATTAAAAATATTTTTCTGAATTCAAGCAACAAAGATGCATGGCTCAAGATTTCAGCACCTGTGGTTGGTGTCTGTGTATTGAAGCTGAATAACTTTCACGATCCACTCTTTTATATTGTTGTAACACAATTAGAATTTAAAGGTTTTCAACTTTAAAAAAAGCATTTATTCGTGTGTGTGTGTGTCTATCACATGTCAAGGCACATGAATGGAGTTCAGAGAACCATTTTCATGAGTTGTTGTTTTCCTTCTATCTCGTGGGTCTTGGGGATCAAACTCAGGTCATCAGGCTTGGGCACAGGTATCTTTATCTATTGAGACAGCTTGCTGCCTTGGTTTTCAATCTCAAATGCATTAAGACTGATACGTTGCTCCACTCAACATCACAAATATGATTTCATAACATTTTGGTGTCATGAGATAACCATTAAAATTTAAACCACTTAAATGTGTTACATATATTTTCTTTTTAAATATTTTGAGAATTTCACATATGAGCAGTACATTTTCATCAATCCTATCCTTTGCATATATATATATATATATATATATATCCTTTGCATATATCCTTGGTACATATATAGATATGTACATATCTATATATGAAAATATACAACCTACTGAGTCCTTTTAGCATTGTTTTTATGTATTTCCTGGAACATGGAAGAAAAATAAAACATCATGGAATGGGCTTTCATGCTGCGGTTTTCATTACAATGCGTTTATGTGATGTTTTTAACTTAGTGCCATTGGTACTGGGAGCAGGGATTCTGTGTAACAGGCTATGAAGCACATTTCAAGATCATTATTATGCTTCAACCTAAAAATGCACAAATACACTCGCCCAGTACTTGCATATAACATACCTCTGCTAATCTTCAGTGACTTTTAACAACTGCTTTTTTCTTCCCCCATCATTTGGAATCCTAACTAAGAAGATAGTTTAACCATGGCCTATGGGTTAAAACCAGGTGTTATTTTGTAGTATTGTAAATTGTTCCTTCTCAACTGAACTTAACTTTGCAAACAGATACTCTAGTTTTGCTTCTATCATTGATAATTATGTCATTTGCAGTACTTGGCCTTGTCTTACAATAAAGATGGTATTTCTAACACAGGCAAAGTTCTTTGAGCATGTTAAAGTGTATTATTTTAATATACTAATTTAGGCACATATTTATTATATATATGAAAATAGTCCAAAAGTCATTAAGAGTTTATGGGTTTTACCATCAATTAGGCACTTAGAAGGTATTGATCATTTTTTTTATAAAGCTAATGAATCAAAGAATTGTTTAAGGCACAGGAAGCAACTATGTCTGTGACCTTTCTGGCAGAGGCTTTACTCATCAATAGAGTTACACATTTACTATTCTGTATAAATAATAGATAACCGTGGGTGGCAAACCCAGAGGGAGAAGTGAGGCAGAGGGTAAAGGATTTCGCAGTTTGTGTATACATTATCTTCAAGACATTGGGCGCAGCGTGGTTCTTTGAGGTCTACCCTTCCAGGGTGCTGCTTGCTAATGGACAGAAACTAAACGGTGAGCAATCTCCCCATCCCTCGCTGTGGTCGGGGAAGGAAAAGATGTTTGTTAAATGGTTTGGCACACATCCGGTAGTCAACTGACTGTCTAATGTGGGATTATCGGAAGGAGTTGAGTTGTCCCACCTGACAGACCTGGTTTTTAAGCAAGCACTGAAATTGTTTCTAAAGGTGAAAAGGAGGTGGTAAGATGACATATCACAGAGATGGTAATGACATGGGCAGTGATTCTACACAGATCGAGACTCAAATGTCAGTTTTGTAATGCATTTACCCAGGGAAAGATAATAATTCCCAGATAGTTTCCTCTGTTGCAAAATGTGGACAATATTTTCTCCTTGATTAATTTTTGTGGGAATGAGCTGAAGTAATGACTACAGAAGATGTGGCTTCTCCTAGACTTTCTTCTCTTCTTCTTCCTCCCTTTTCTTCCAAAAGCCATGTGTCAAGTCTGACTATAGCATATTGATATTGAAATATTTCAAAAGAAGCTGGATAGATAGCTCAATGGATAACACACTTGCCACAGTGGTTTGAGGACCAGAGTTTCAACAGAACCCGTGGAAATAGTCAATGGATCTGGCAAGTAATATGTCACTTGATGACTTTCTATAAAAGTAGGAAACATAACTTTGGGTCTAGAACTGACTATTCAGTAGTCATCATAATTTTAAGTAAAACTAAAAGAAATGCACAGCAATGTGTCTCATTTTTACAATAATACTAAATCATGTTTACTTGTCAGAATCACCTTTTTAGACTGACTTAACCACTGAGTATCAATTACTTCACATTGCTTTGTAAATGATTATTTTAGCTTTTATTTTGGGAGATCCTTTTATGGCACTCATAGTAGTTTTCTACACGACAATGCCATCATTATTTACAAATTGTTGTTGTGAGGATCAAGCATAAGACATTCTAAGAAGAATATGCCTTTAACTTTTCTTTTGAGACTTCACTCCAAAGATTCTGCAGAAAAAACTGCATTATCTGGATTTTTGTGTAGAGTCCAACAAATACCTTTGAATTGTGGTTGTGGACATGTTAATTACTGCCCTTCTATTTTTATTACATTAAATTTATTTATTTACCATTTTGGGAATATGTATTGTTTCTTTTTAAATTTTTTTTATTTTTTTACAAATTTTTAAATTTTTATTAATTACAGTTTATTCACTTTGTATCCCACCTATAGCTCCCTGCCTCTTCCCCTCCCAATCCCATCCTCCCTCCCTCTTCTCCACCCTTGCCCCTCCCCCAGTCCACTGATAGGGAAGGTCCTCCTACTCTTCCTTCTGATCCTAGCCTATCAGGTCTCATCAGGACTGGCTGCATTGTCTTCCTCTGTGGCTTGGTAAGGCTGCATCTCCTGAGGAGGAGGTGATCAAAGAGCAGACCAAATAGTTCATGTCAGAGACAGTCCCTGTTTCCAGTACTAGGGAACCCACTTGGACACTGAACTGCCATGGGCTACATCTCTGCAGGGATTTTAGGCTATCTCCATGAATGGTCCTTGATTTGAGTGTCAGTCTCAGAAAAAAAAAAAACCCTGTGCCCAGATTTTTTAGTTCTGTTGCTCTTCTTGTAGAGCTCTTGTTCCCTACAGGTCTTACTATCTCCCCCTTCTTTCATAAGATTCCCTGTGCTCTCCCCAAAGTTCAGATATGAGTCTCAGCATCTGCTTTGACACCCTGAAAGGTAGAGACTTTCAGAGGCCCTCTGTGGCAGGCTCCTGTCCTGTTCCCTGTTTTCTCTCTCTTCTGATGTCCATTCTCTTTACCTTTCTGAATGAGGATTGAGTATCTTACCCAGAATCCTCCTTCTTGATTAGCTTCTTTAGGTGTACAGATTTTAGTGTTTATCCTATATTATCTAATATCCACTTATGAATGAGGATATATCCTATGTGTCTTTCTGCTTCTGGGATACCTCACTCAGGATGATCTTTTCTAGTTCCCACCTTTGGCCTGAAAATTGCATGATTTCTTTGTTTTTAATTGCTGAGTAGTATTCTATTATGTAAATGTACCATAATTTCTGAATCCATTTCTATATCTGGGTTGCTTCCAGCTTCTGGCTAGTACAAATAAAGCTGCTACAAACATGGTTGAACAAATGTCCTTGTTGTATACTTGAGCCTCTTTTGGATATATGCCTAGGAGTGGTATAGCTGGATCTTGAGATAGCACTAATCCTAATTGTCTGAGAAAGTGCCATATTGATTTCTAAAGTGGTTGTACAAGTTTACATTCCCACCAGCAATGGAGCAGGGTTCCCCTTTTTCCACAACCTCCCCAGCATGTGTTGTCACTTGAGTTTTTGATCTTAGACATTCTGATGGGTGTAAGGTGAAATTTTAGGCTTATTTTTATTTGCATTTCCCTGATGACTAAGGATGTTGAGCATTCTTTAAGTGTTTCTCTGCCATTCGATGTTCCTCTATTGAGAATTCTCTGTTTAGCTCTGTACTCCATTTTTTAATTGGATTACTTCATTTGCTGCTGTTTAACTTCTTGAGTTCTTTATGTATTCTGGATATTAGTCAGATATAGGGTTGGTGAAGATCCTTTCCCAGTCTGGAGGCAGTCGTTTTGTTCTCACAAGTGTGTCCTTTGCTTTAGAGAAGCTTTTTAGTTCCATGAGGTCCCATTTATTGATTGTTGCTCTTAGAGCCTGTGCTGTTGTTTTTCTGTTCAGGAAGTTGTCTTCTGTGCCAATGAGTTCAAGGCACTTCCTCACTTATTCTTTTAACAGGTTTAGTGTGTCTGTTTTTATATTGAGGTCTTTGATCTACTTGGACTTTAGTTTTGTGCAGGGTGATAAATATGGATTTATTTGCATTTTTCTACATATAGCCATCCAGTTGGACCAGCACCATTTGTTGAAGATGCTATCTTTTTCTGTTGAATGGTTTTGGCATCTTTGTCAAAAATCAGCTGTCCATAAGTGTGTGGGTTTATTTCTGGGTCTTCTCTTAGGTTCCATTGATCCACCAGTCAGTTCCACTGCCAGTACCATGCAATTTTTATTACTCTTGCTCTATAGTGCAGCTTGAGATCAGGGATGAAGATACCTCCAGAAGATCTTTTATTGTAGAGGATTGTTTTAGCCATTCTGGGTTTCTTTTTATTTCATATGAAGTTGAGAATTTTTCTTTCAAGGTCTGTAAAGAATTGTGTTAGTAATTTAATGGGAATTGCATTGAACCTGTAGATTGCTTTTGATAAGATGGTCTTTTTTACTATGTTAATCCTGCCACGCCAAGAGCATGGGAAAACTTTCCATTTTCTGATATCTTCTTTTATTTCTTTCTTCAAAGACTGGAATGTTTTTTCATACAAGTGTTTGACTTGCTTGGGAAGAGGCACACCAAGGTATCTTATGTCCTTTGTGACTATTGTGAAGGGTGTTATTTCCCTAATTTCTTTCTCAGCCCATGTGTCTTTTATATATAGAAGGGTACTGATTTTTGTTTTGAGTTAATTTTTTATCTAGCCACTTTGCTTTGGGGTCACTCATGTATACTATCATATCATCTGCAAAAAGTGATACTTTGACTTCTTCCTTTTCAAACTGAATTCTGTTGATCTCCTTTAATTGTCTTATTGCTCTAGCATGGACTTCAAGAACCATTTTGAAGAGATATGGAGATTGTGGGCAGCTTTGCCTTGTCCCTGATTTCAGTGGGATTGCTTTAAGTTTCTCTCCGTTTAGTTTAATGTTAGCTATAGACTTGCTTTATATTGCCTTTACTATGCTTAGGTATTGTTTCTTTAGATGGCATTCAACCTTCTTTCGCTAAGTTTGTATTTTATATGGTACAGTATTAGTGCCTAATAGTCAGAGAAATGTATCTTAAAGAATCAAATTCTGGTGAAGAAAATTGCAAGTCTGCATATTTATCAGAAGCAAATGATGAAAAGAATGCACTATGTAAAATGTACTGTGAAGTCAACTTAGGTATAACAAGTTCTCATTTTTACTTACTGAAAGCATGGTAGAGCTGTTGAATAATTCATTTATTAAGGATAAATTATATAATAAAATAAAAGATACTAGAAAATTACTTATACATGAGCTTCAGTGTGTGTCATAAAGACATTGTCTATTATTAGGAAATCTTTACTAAAAATAGAATATAATTAAAAAATGCTTTATAATAAAACAATGAAGGAAATTCTGATGCTTTGTATTCCATTTTATCCAGCATAATATTTTTAATGATGATTAAGAAATTTCACATGGTGCACCCTAATCACACTCACTTTTCAGTCCTCCCAGACCTGCCTTTCCTACCCTTGTGACCTCCACACCTCTGGCCCCCAAAAGGAGAAGAAAGCAAACAAAACCCCACCCTCTACATGTCTAATTTGTGTTGCCTTTATACTGACTGTAGCATAGTCAAACTCCCCTTGGCCAGAGCCCCTTAATAAAACAAACAACAACAACAACAACAAAACAAAAATAACGGTGTCCTTCTCTACCAGCACCCCTGCCACAATTCATCAGTTATGGATAACTACATTTCAGTATCTTTATCACCCCTTTGTAAGAGTTCTTTTCCACAGAATCTTGCCTAGATTGTTACTGTGTGTGTGTGTGTGTGTGTGTGTGTGTGTGTGTGTGTGTGTGTGTTGGGAGTAACGGTTGTCAAAGAAGCCTTCTTTGGCTCTCTTTCTCAGTTGTGAGTCTGTAACCATCCATATGATTGCAAGAGTAGTTTCATTGTTTTTCAACTGGAGCATGGATCATTGATTTCTACATGGTGTGTGTGTCAGGAGCATGGACCACTCACATCAACATGGCCTCCAGAATCAACAGGTGCCACAGAACTTAGCATGTTCTCCAGTTGCAGTGCAGATCATGGACACCAACACAGACTTCTGTAGGAACATGGACCACAGATACCTTCATGGCCATAGGTGGTAGCACAGGTGACCAACATCAACATAGTCCGCAAGGCAACACACGTATGAATAGCAGCATGGGTCCAGTGACAGAAAGGCCCATGAACGGCTTCAGCCAACAGTACAATCCACAGCATCTGCAAGGCTTTCAGTGTTGTATTTCATTTTCAAGATTAGCTACATTGTATAATATTAATCTAGGTTATTTTAGAAATGATAATTGTTATTTTCTATGTTTGCCTCAGATATATTGGTAAATTTTCCTTGAGTGCTATGCTTTCTATTCATTGTTCTGAGTAGCTTCCTTGGGCTTTAGGGATATGCTCACCTAAATCCTACTCCTTTTTCTCCCTTTGCTGCCCAAATGTGATCAATAAATTTGCTTTGCTTAACTTGTGTAAATCTGCCATTCACTGGTTTAGTGTGCAATATGGTACTTGAGTACTAGTGAGTTGTCTAGAGCTCTCCCCTGAGACTGAAGTCAGTGTACAAGAATAAGCTGCTGTGTGTGATCTTTAAACAATAAAGCGGGTGACTTGCATTCAGCTTGGTGTAGATTTTCTGCTTCCCACGTGTAGGATCCAGATTCAACCTCCAGAAAAGCTATAAGCAACACAAAGCCAAAACCAAACTAAACCAAACCAAAATAATGCTTAAAAATAAGGTTATATTATCCTCTTTTTCTGTCAGTGTGTTTAATATTTAAATAATAAAATACATGATGGTGCAATTTAGGAAGATATTTGGTGTTTGAAACCACTTTCTTAGAAGGTAAAGGAGAAATTAAATAATTGAACAAAGGAAATTTTCCATAGATTTCTAGCAATGAGTTCAACTTATAATGGCACATTCATTTTCTTTTATATAAAGAACATGTGCTTCTCTTCAGAACATGTAACATGAACAGATCATGCTCAAAATTAACTGGTGTCTATCACTCTAAAGAAAAATTTTATTCAGCATAATAAAGGTAAAATTTGGCTTTTTAAATATAACTGCTTTCCTGAAATCTTTTCCTAATGGAATAGATTTGATAATTCAAACACATTTCATCTTTAGAGCATTTAGGGTTCATAACATGTGTGAGGGAGATACAGAATCTCTCAGCACTCTAGCCCTACACATGCATAACTTCCCATTCTCAGGGTCTCTCGTTAAGAGGAACACATTGGTGAACACTGATACAGCATTATCATCCAAAGGCTTTGGGAAGAGTTGGTATACAGCTTAGAGATATTTTCCTAACACTTGTTAGACCATTAGAATGATAAAATGAACAAACAGACAGGCAGGCAGACAGACAGATAACACACACTAAAAACCCCCACAAAACCAACATTAGGCAGAGTACATGATTGATCTAGGACACATGCATGATACATGATACATGCTTGTGATGCTGGTCCTTGGAAGACTGAGGCAAGAGCATCTCAAGTTCAAAGTTAGCGTGAACTACCCTGACTCAAAAACCAACAAATTGGGTTCACTATTTACTGTTTGTTAAAGCTCACTGTTTTATTAGTTTGAACTGTGGAAATATCTCACAGTGGCCTGAAATTCTCCTTTGTGAATGACCCATCAGCAGTGGCTTTCTCAATTTGGATAGAACAGTGAAAGTGATTCCTTTCCTAAAATGTCTCTTAGTGTGTGTGTAGTGTATGTGTGTGCTTACGTGGGTGTGTACACATGTGTGTGTATGTATAATGGACAGAGACTGTGATAAAAATACCTTATTAACTACCCACCCTCGCTTTGCAACAGGGTCTCCAGTGAACCCAAATCTCATTGATATTGTGAGATTGGTTGGCCTATGAGTTTAAGGGTTCTTCCTGCTCTTTGCCCACCTACCTACAATGCTGAGGTTCCCAACATGAGCCGCCATGCCCGGCCTTTATATGGGCAATAGGGATCCAACTCAGGGCCTTAGGCTTCCACAGTGGGCACTTTACCTACTTAGTCAGAGCCCAACCACTCTAATGTATTTTGACTGATTTTGAAAGACAGAAGTAGTTTTAAATATAGGTAGTAATCTAAAATAGCAGCATTCATTTGAAGACTAAAGAAAAAAATCAAATTATATTATTCATTGGTTTGCAAAAAAGAAAGAAGTGCTATATATTTTTATCAAATTAGAATAATATGTGAATGATGCTTGAAATTCAGAATTTCTAAACTAAATATTGGAAGTAATTTTCTTTTCATAGTTTTCATGCATATTCTAAGCTTAACCCTTTGTTAATAACTTGTTACAAAAAAAAATCAAAACTAGCCCAAATCAACAAAATAAAACATAAAGGTTAGGACGTGTCAGAGTGCTTAAGCATGTGTGAGGTCTCTGGATCCATTGCCTATATTTAAGCATTTATCACTAATGTTGAAAATGCATTGTTGTTCTACTTCTCAGTGCTGCCGATGACCCAGCACTGACGACAACTTCCCCCGTCACTCCTTTCCCTTCGGCACCCAGCACTGCATGGGAGAGAAATTCTGAGAGAGAAATTCATATGTGTTTCAATCTCACAATTATTAGACAATTTTTGGTGAAATGTCTGCTCATGCTCTGTATTTATTTTTAGTTAGACTATTCAGTTTCTGTTGATTTTTAAGAGTCATTTTAATATTCTAGCTGGTGCTTTTTGAAAATAACATGTGTCTTTAGCAAATATTTTCTCCGAGTGTGAGGCTTGCTTACCTTTTCTATCAAAAGTATCTTTTGTCCATCAGAAGACTGTATTTTCAGTGAAGTCCACACAGTTTCTTTTGTAGCTATGCCTTTAGTGTTATCTCTAGAGGGCCATCATCACAGCACAGCTGGTCTAGGCATTTTCCTCCACTGTCTATCAGTAGTTCACAGTTTTGTGTTTTATACTTATGTCTGTGATTCACTTTGAGTTACCGATGGTTACCTAAAGGCCAGTTGTTTATTATTGACTTTTTCATTTGTATCATTTTTTTCTGTTTTCTATTCACTTTTAGACTAATGAATTATTTATTATTTTTTGTCCATTATTGGATTTTTGAATTTTTTTGTTTTATTGGTTGCTCTGAGCTTTTTATGTATGGATCTTTCTTCAAATAATATGATGCTACCTTAAATGGCATTTGAGAAGAATATTCATACATACCAATGTTTTTGTACATAATATCCCTCCCAATGTTTTAATTTCTTTTATCACACTGTTTTAGCAATTCAACTATGCTAAATAAAAAATTACATTTGTAAATAAGTGGCTACTCTTTCTTTAACTATATTTCTCCCTTCTGTTCCCTATATGTATTGATGCAATTATATATTGAAAAGGCTAAATGGATATTGATTTCTTTTCATTTTACCTGATCCTGCTGTGGGCTTTACATGTGATGGTTTCTGTTGCAATATTCTCAAATTCATTGCTTTTTTAAAATTCTGTAGTGTTTATTTTGCATATTAATCTGTATATGTTCTTTTTGAGGGTTTATTTTGATTCCATTGCATCTTTTTGAAATAAGTACATGTGGTTATTTGAAATACATACATGTGGTTGTGGATTCACTCATTCATGTACATGTGAAGGTCAGGGGTTAATATTGATTATCTTCTTCCCTTGCTTTTCACCTTGGTTTTTGAGACACTCTCTCTCACTGAGCCTGTAGAACATGGATTTTGATGGACTGGTTGGCCAATGAACTCTAGGGAATCCCCCTGTATCTTAACTGCCTCATGAGAGCTGGTGTTTTATACACACACACACACACACACACACACACACACACACAAACACACACACCTGGTTTTTATGTGGATGCCGGAGTTTCAGACTCAAGTCCTTATATTTGAATATCAGAATCCTTGGAGTCAGGTTTATTTCTTGGAAGTAGTCCTTCACTGTAATTTCAACATGATGGCATAGCTCAGTCAGCATGCACTAAAGCAATATGTTTGATGTTTTGTGTATTTGTTTATTATTCTCTGAAGCCACTCTGTGTTCTGTATGCCTTGTTGCCCTGCTGGCACAGGTGACCTGTCATCATACATCAGTGAGTACCCTTGTCCTTAGGTTTCTGATTGGCCTGGTCAATGAGAAACATAAGCAATGGATTGGTTAGTGATCATCAGTGAGGTCAGCACATTTATTCATTTATTTCTCCTTCCAGGTTGGCAAAAGGACTCTTTGTTTAGTATGGCTCATTTCCTTGCTTCTTCATACTTGAATAGTTGCAGAGTAACTAACCCCAAGCCCTACAATGTACCCAATGCTTTTGCTCATCTGTACTGCCTAAAACTTCCTGCGTTTGTGTTCTATTTCCTTATGGGACCACCATTAGTATAGGTGACATACAGAATATACAATGACCTGTACAGTCTGAGTAACAGTGAATCAGGACAGTTGCAACTGCATAAAGCCTGTGAGGTACAGCTCACGCAAGTTGTGTCAATATCAGTGCTAGTTAGGAAATGCACAGCCAACAGTTTTCATGTGGTAATAGTTAAGGTGTCAAAATTGACAAACATGTAAAGTTAAATTGACTAATAATCATTTCACTAATATGTGATCAAAGTAGAAAGAGAGTGGCCAGTCAGTCAGGGAGCCTGAAAACGGAAGCATCATGGTCACCGCGGCTGCTCTTTCCTCTGCTTGGTAGAACTCTGGGTTCTACCAAGAGTTAACTCTGGGTAAGCCATACTTTAGAGTTGCGGTTCTAAGAAAAGATAATCCTGTCTGTACTTTCTAACTGAAGGTCCTGATTTTATTAATCAAGACATCATTTTTTAGATCCACTAATGTATTATGCTACTGTTAATGTAGTAAATATTTCCAAACACAGAGAATCACACAATTATACTTTCATAGACACTTCAACTCCCCAATATATCTGATGTATTTATTACCTAAGCCAGTGCATCTTCATCCCTCAGTACAATGGTTTTCCCATTAGATTAATGCTTCCCATCAGATGGCATTCCATCTTCTCTGCTGGCGAGCCGTTCACAGCAGCCAGCACAGCTACTGCCATGTCGGAGAACCTTTCCTGGAAACCCTCTGGCAGGATCGATCACTATTCTCTGTGCTTGAAAGCTCTTCTCACTCTCCATTGTGATTGATAGTGTGTGTTTCTGTCACCAGTGCTAGATTTTGATCTCCTTGAAAACAGGGATCAAATCTTTTTCATCTTTATAACCTTAGGGCTTATAGCGCTGTACATGATGGAACTCGATAAATGTCTGTTGGGCTGAATTTAGTGAATTTTATTCCGGCAGATACAAGGGTGAGGAAGTGGCTAAGCTGGAATGCAAACCTGGTTCTAACTTCGCTTCTTGGTCTGTGCTGTCAACCCCGCAGCGCGCTGTGCTTCCTTACTCTTTCAAAGCATTTTGCTTTGTTGCAGGGGCTGAAACATACAAGTTTTTTCTTTATTGTTAAGCATGCCGCATCAGTTGGGAAATTGATGACTTCTTATGAGGATCATCAGATGTAACTGACAAGTACATATATTATTTATAGTTTTGTATTCTTTGCATTGTGTATATAAAGCATAACGACAGTTTCAAAATATGTCACTGAAAAATACAAAATTCCAAAGCTTTATTTCTGTTTTTCTTTTCCACGGTAAGGAGCAAGAGCAAAATGAGAGGCAGAGGTATATAAACTGTTCGTGTAATACTGGAGAGAGCCTGATGTATAGTAATGGCTCCAGGATCGTAAACGTCTCTCTTGGCACTCTTAACGCCCTCAGATTATTACTGTGTTCTCACATTCAGCTGGATGTGTTCAAAGATCTTCTTTGGTCTGAAAGGTCAGCTGCTTTTAGTTGTGCACCCATAGAATACTAATATGTCTTTATTCAAATTACCTGCTACAGCACTTATTAAATTGATGGCCTTGTGCTCTAATTTAATACTGGTGTCGTGCTGAGGCAGGCTGCAGCAGCACTCTGTACAGAGCTGGTGATGGCAAGGCAAAGTTCAAGCTAGAGCCAAGGTTTGGGGCTGCATTTCCCCACTAAATTAGCAGTCAGATGCAGTGTATAATTAATTAGCACAAACCAGGGAAGGCTTGTCATTTAATAAGGCTTTTTTATTTTCACATTACACAAACAGTGGGAATTGATCCATTAAGTGGCTGGCTATTAATGTGGTTTAATGTATATCTGGTTGTTAAATTGAGATGTCTTAGGTACATACATTCAGAGTTTAAGAGTGCCTCACAGTTTTCAGTATTTGCTGAGATTTTAGCTCATGTTCCACAGATTCTATAATAGCTTCATCACTCAATCTGAACCTGGTTAAAACCTGTATACAAGTTTAAGCTGACGGTTTTAGCATGGTCTCAGAAATAAGTTTTTGTATTGATCTTTATGTCTTAAAGTCCAGATAATATCTCTCCCATAATTAAATATTGTACTGCATTTGCAACCATTTATCTTCATTAAAAACCATAATCATGCAAATTTCAAGTGGATGGATCTAGAAGAGACCATCCTGAGTGAGGTAACCTAGAAACAGAAAGACAAGCATGGTATACATTCACTAATAAGTGGATATTAGTCATATAATATAAGATAGCCATCTTCTAAAGAAGCTAAACACTAAGAAGGACTCTAGGGAGGATGCTTAAATCTCATTCAGAATGGCGAACAGGATAGACATCAGAAGCAGTGGAAGAGAGAAAACAGGATGGGAGTCTGAAAGGATTCACCCAAAAGGGATCAAAGTAGATACTGAGACTCAGGGCCAAACACTGGGCAGAGCACAGGGAGTCTTACAGAGAAAGAGAGGGGTGGGACTAGAGGGACATGGAGTAGACAGGAGCCTCACAAGGACACTAACAAAACTAGAAGATCTGAGCCCAGGGGGTCCTGCAGAGACTGATGCACCAAGGGACGACCATGTATGGAGAGGACCTACACACCCTGCTCAGATGTGGCTAATTGGCAGTTCAGTCTCCATGTGGATTTCTGAGTGAGGGGAGTAGGGGCTGCCTTTATCATGAACTAAGTTGGCTGCTCTCTGATCACAGGCCACAGAGGAAAAGGCTCCAAGCAGTCCTGAGGAAACTTAATCTATGGGAGAATGGCAATAGTGGAGAACTCCCCCTTTCAGCAGACTAGGGGAAGGGGGTGAGGGAAGGAGGGAGGGTGGGACTGGGAGAGTTGAGGGGGGGCTGCAATAGGGATATATAATGAATAAATTGTGAAGAAAATAATTATAAAAAAGCAAACTATAATCATGGCCTGAAATTGCCTGGGAAAAAGAAGAATTTATCTTTGAGTATTCTGACTGTTATCATAGAGTTTTGGAGTTGGAATGAACTTCTGAAATAACATAGAATGAGACTTAAGTTGCTTCACCAAGGTGTCTGGAAGGGCAGCTTGTCTTAGCAGCTGCTTAGGAAGCATTCAAAGAATGTTGTTGTTTCCTCAAAGTGCCTGAGGGTGTTTTACAGTTTTGTGGTTGTTTATAGGAATGAGGTTGTTAAATAAGTGCTCTTTAGAGTAAGTCTGCCTCAATTTGCATGCATAAAGGACAGCATTAAACACTTTCCCTTTTTGGGGTTATAAAGACAGGAAAGCCAGGTACCCAAGTGTGAAATTACTTGAAGAACAGAATAACTTATTCGAATATCCAGTAGAAAATTTTGCCTTTGCTAGTGCCAATCACATTTAAATTGGAAAAGTCAGTCCCTATATAAATTATAATATGTCGAAGCAATCATTGAAATATATGAAAAATGCCTTGCAGGTTCTCAAAACACCAGCATATACAATTACAAGGTCATTAAAATATTTCTAATAGTTTTCTTATAAACTAAAAAGTAAAGTTTCCCAAGTTTACATAGAAAAGCTAGGGTTGTTTTTATACTTAACAATTTTGTTTTAAGTATAAGGAGAACAACAAAGCTAAAATCTCTGAGCCTAGGGGGTCCAGCAGAGACTGAGGCACCAACCAAGGACCATGCATGGAGAGAATCTAGACCCCTGCTCAGATTTAGCCAACCAACAGACAGCTCAGTTTCCATGTAGGTCCCCAAGTAAGCAGAGCAGTTGCTGTCTCTTATGTGAACTCTATTGACTGCTCTTTGATCACTTGTCCTGGTAATGCGACATTACCAGGCCATAGAGGAAAAGGATCCAGACTGTCCTGATGAGACTTGAGAAGCCATGGGCAGATGGCAGAGGAGGAGAACTCCCCCTTTCAGTGGACTAGCAGAAGGGGATAGGGGAAAGAGGGAAGGGGAAGAGGGAGGGAGGGAAGGACTGGGAGGAGATGAGGGAGGGGGATACAATTGGGATATATAATGAATAAATTGTGAAGAAAATTAAAATAAAAATTTTTGTTTTGTATCCCATATTTTTTGTATACCATATTTTGATCTATTCTTTTCTCTCACCACCCTCAGCTCCTCTTAGATCCTCCCCACCTCCCTACTCACCTGACTTTGTATTCTTTATCAAAAATAAAACAAAAAGCCCAACCTCAAAACCCACAAATAACCAAAAATATGAGAATTAAAATATTCAAATAAATAAATAACCCAACAAGATAATTAAGACAAAAAACAAAACAAAACAAAACAAACATACACAAACACAAACACACACACACACACACACAAAGCTTGTAATTTTTTCTCTTGATTGCAATACATGGGATGGGATGTAAGCAAAGATAAAAGAGACTACTCAGTGATTTCTTTATATTTTTGCTGTCATACACTAACAGTACCCATTAATGGATTTCACTATGATAATTCCATGCAAGCGTGCACACCATCGGCCACTGATTTGATCTACATAATTTCCCAAGCATTGTAATAAACTCTATGTATAAGCTAAATATTTCTTCTCTTTTTTTATTGAGTAGTAGAGTCAATAACTAAGTTCCCACTGACTCTTTGTTGCAGAAGGTATATTAGTGGACAACACTGCACTTGGCCTTCCATTTCACAGAAAAAAAAATGTATGTCTCATCACTGTTAGCTTTTGATATGACAACCTTTCACCTGTATATTAGTATCCTTTTAGTCACGAAAATATCTCTTAATTTCTTCCCATTCACTGAAGGTTTCCCTTCCCATATCTAATTTCACCATTCTGTTCTGTCAGTTTACATACAAGTTTGACTGGCTGGTTTCCTTAAATGAGTGATATTACATGTCATTTTTCTGTTGGTGTCTTGTTTGTTTCAATAAACATAATGTTTTCCAAAACTCTCATTTTGCTTTAAATTATCATATTTCATTCATTTAATGACTGAGTAAAATATAAGCACTTAATTATATCATATTTCCTCCATTCATCCAATCAAGGGTGAATGGGTTGGTTGGTTCCATATTTTGGCTAATGTGAATATCTTAAGAAACATGAGTTGCAGTCATCTTTTACAAAGAAACATTTTGCCTCCTTTGGGCAGGAAATGGAAATACTGGACCATATGATAACACTGTATTTCTCTTTACAGAAATAAAGCACTTAACTGCACATTCTAGAACACTTTATATGATGCCAGGTGATGTGGTGGTACACACCCTTGATCTCAGCTTTAAGGAGGCAGGGGCAGGTAGAGCTCTGTTAGTTTGAGGCCAGCCTGAACATAGTGAGCTCCAGTTCAACCTGCTCCATGTAGTGAGATCACAAATGAGCAAACAAAAAGCACTTTAGATTTATTTAAATACATTTATGGTGGAGCTGGGGAGTAGCACAGACAGTAAGTTCTAACTACTGACATCTTTTGTATAAATAACATGTAAAAAAAGCATAATAAAGAAATTTAAAGTAAATTTTCAATTGTAGAGTATTGATGAACAAGGAAAAGACATATGTGAAAACACCAGTGTGTGGAAAGAAAATGATTCCCCCAAACATCTTCAGTTGGGATTTGTTTTATGTTGAGATGTGGGAACAGTAAGTTTTTATGTCTAATTTCCTACCTAGAATTATTTTAATGCATCTAAATAAGACAGACCTTTAAACATTGTACAACTAAACAATAGATGATTTTTGTAGGAGTTACATTTTACCTCATGAATGAATATGGAGTAAGTGCTTGCATCACCTGAGAAGAATATATACTGGTTGTCATATCAAAAGCTAACAGTGATGAGACATACAGTTTTTTTTTTCTGTGAAATGGAAGGCCGAGTGCAGTGTTGTCCACTAATATAACTTCTGCAACAAAGAGTCAGTGGGAACTTAGATATTGACTCTACTACTCAATAAAAAAGAGAAGCAATATTTAGCTTATACATTACAATGCTTGGGAAGTTATGTAACCAACAAAGTGAGTTCTATATTTTAAGAAGTTATCTTTAAAGTACTTCTAGTTTTATGACTGTTGATATTTTTTTTCCCTAAATAAACCTTGCAGAAAAATTTACCACAGCCTCATATATAAAAGTGAAACGATCTAAGTGCTTCCATACTGGAAGGTGGTTAAAAATTTCCAAGGTATACCAATAAAGTAAACTTGCTATAATCAGAATATGGCAGAGAAATACATATGGCAGCACAAAACACTCAGAATTTTGTTAGGTGAAAAAGTAAGCTACTATGTATGCATTATATATATATTACCTCCATCTATATAAATTTTTACAAAATACTGAATAAGTCAATAGATAATAAAATTAAGCCCTTTTAAATTTTCTTTTCAATCATTTATATGCTCTAAAATTGCCAATTTAACCTGTATTTTCCTTGTAGTAATATTGTTTTATTATCATTGTATTACACTTAAATAATTGTTATAGAAGACTCATATCATCATAACATCTACTTTATTATAAAGAATACTTGGACAAAGTTTTCATGAAAAAATATGGATGAAAAAATGAGTCTTTTTCATTTCGTTGTTTAGGTATTTTTTGATCATATATTAAAGGGAGTTTGTTACAAACACAATCATAATAATTACTTCCCTTCAGTCCACGGCTTGCTGCCTTGACATATATGATATTTCTACTCAAAATAAGAACAGTACCCGAGGTAATTCCCATATAGGACTGACACTAACCCTAAAGACTTCGTGTTAAAACTGATAAGCATGCTGTGCTGAAAGGAGACATTTCTTTTTTTAAAAATTCTGAATAGTATTTACAGTTCTAAGATGAGAGGTACATCAATGGAAATTCATACATTTCTTCCTCTCAAACAGATACAAACAAAAGACAAAGGTGAAAAAGAGTGAGCACATATAACTTCATATATGCTTTGGCAGGATTTGAAACAATAATTACTACTGCAAAGTTTAAAAACTGTAATCTTAAAACCACTTTTTTCATTCTTGTACTAATACATTACACAAGTGTTTGTATTTGACACCTTATTGTGGTCACAGTTAATGTAGTGCATTTTTTTTTTTCTGGTCACTTAGTATGTATTAAACAATTCCCAAGCTCAGAGCTCTCAAATATTATTTCAGTGATTAAAATGATCACATACACTGTATCTTATTTAACAGGTTTTGGAGCATAAAACTAGGCATGCACCTGCTTTTATTTTAGCTTCCTTGTTTTTTCCATATGTGAATTAATTGAACTACATTTCCATATATATTGCCTGGAGGGCAGAGAATGTGAAAGTCATCCTGAAGATCACTTTCTGGACAATTTTTGAAGCATCCAGTCTTAGCTATTGTTAGAATTTCATCTTTAGAATACTAAGATCACTAATGCTATTTTTGCTGTAAATAATCCAGTATATTTGATGAGTTTAATTGCTCCTGTAGTCTTAACATCAAGAGCTTTGTTGGTAATTACCTTCCACATTCTTCCTGCTGCAAATCAACTGTGGCTCAGGATTTGATTCCCACTGGGAAGAACTGCGAAGTCGCCATCCTTTGGAAGGTGAGTGAGGCTAGCAGGAAGATTCTTTTTCATATATTGGAAATACGCTATTGATGCATAGCGGAAGTGTTTGCAACAAAGTTGTTACCCGTCTTGCTTAGGTTTGAAATAAACTAAAACATACAAGTTAGTCTTGAATTACACAAATACAAAATTTCTTTGCCCTTTGTATGCTTTAAAAATCATTTTAAATATTTTTTTTTCACAGTAAAGAAATGCCTTTGGAAGTATCATTGGTTTTAAAAAAGTAGCTTAGATTCAGATTTCAGTAGAGGCAGAAAATTTGTATTAGAATGTTTTACATACTAAGAATCTAGAATAAATGAAGTAAATGTTTCAAATGCCTTTCCACTTTTAGTGATAGAATATTTTAACACTAATTTAAAATACTTAGTTGAAATCAACTTAGTTGATTTCGTTATTTGGTTAATACTTTCATCATACACAAATATATAAGTAAAGCTGGATCCTAAATGTTTCTCCATGACAAGACTCAATTAATTCTTACATTGTTTTCTTGGTGACATTAGACCTTCCTTCATTTTATAAAACATAACTGCAATGAGACATTGCTGAATAATAATCATGAATGCTCACATGTTAAAGATTGGACCCCTGACACAGTCAAATATGTTGTGTTAAAAAAAAAAAAAGACCTCAACTGCTGATTGAAATAAAGCATAGTTTGCAAGAATATGCAGACATATTTGTTCCTCTGACATCTCAAGTTTGGAAACTGTTAAGGCCAAAAAAAAAAAAAAATCAAATTAAATTATAAGCTGTATCTCTGGTAATAAAGAGTAATATCATATATTATATTTTTGCCTCTTTACAAATTTTTATTTTTTATTTTCTATTAAATATATTATAAGAAATAAACATTTTAAAATGAATAAAAGTCTTTAATAAATGTGTATTACTCTTGTATCTGTGTCTTAGGGTTACTAAGTTTACCTGGTCAGATCTTGTTTAAATGGCTTGCTAATATGAGAAGCAGATCACTTTAAATGGACCCTACATCTTTGCAGGATGCTAGAAATGAAGACATTACCTCAAAATGTAGGTAATTATTGCCTCCTCTTTTATCAGTGCTATTTTCTGAGGTATTATCATAAGAGAGCACTTTAGTATTAAGCAGGGCCTCAGAGTGGCAATAAATCAGTCCAACTGAGTCATCATTGTCGGAGGCATCTGAACTCCTGAAATGTTGTGGATCCTACAGAGAGTGTGAAATCACTTGACCCTTGGCATTAACCTTTGCTGAATGAATAGACCCTGCTTTCTACATCAGGGAACAAAGCAGAGGGCTATTGATTAAACACCACATTCACTTGATATTAAACACTGGCTGCACTCACTTCTTGCTTGCAGTTCCAGGGGGAGAAACCCAGAGAGTTACTGCGTCTCAGGAGGATGGATGTTTGTAATTCAGAGCAGTGTTTTTCCTGCAAAGTACTCCCCCCTACACTTTGATCAATAGCTAGAAGCCATGATCAGCCATGAGTATGTATTGTCAATTCTGACCTGTGTATTTTATCATTTAAGGTGGTAGGTCACAGTGCTGTGACTAATATTTCAGTTCTAAGCATGAATTGTTTCCTGATGTCAATATCTGTTGGAAAAAGCAATTTGTTTTTTTTTCATTTGCTGATTATGAATCATTGTCTTAGAAATTGATTTGTCTGCATTACTGAGTGCATACATTTTCTAATTTTTTTTTTACCTGAACACTCTTTTTCCAGATGCTGAGTTTTAACTTGCCTTTGGTGGAAGAGATAACATAAAGGAATCCTTAGCGTACATAAACTATGATTATCTGGGAAAGAGAAACATGGTTAACTCAGTTTTTTTTTTTTTTTTATGTTGAAAAGGAGAAAAGCTGAGAGAGACAACACATCCAAGCAGATGGGGGTGAGGATGAAAGGACTGTAAATTTCATAAGACATCTTAAGCTAATTATTTTGTGATCCATTGCATGTGCCCAAACTATTGACAACATTTAGGCTCCTTCTTTGTAGATCTGTTCACCTGTAAAAAGAAAATGAACTATTGACAGATAAGTCAATTCAATTTATGGAACTCGAGTTAAAGGGAAATATTTTAGCTACAGATTTACAAAGTTCTCTTTATTTTAGGTTGAATGCTGTCTCCACCTTGAGCTTTCTATCACTAAGGTAGTTTACTATAAAAGCTGCACACAGACAGAATCCCTTGCTCTTTACTTCTTTCTTTATTCCTTTCTTTTTCTCTTTGTTTTGAAATGGCTTATGCTGGCCTTGAACTCTCTTTGTAGTCAAAGATGACCTTGATCTCTGGCTCTTCCTCCTTTCATATCTTATGTGCTAGGGTTTCAGGTGTTCAGCACCATGGCTGTTATGTTTTGCTTCTCTCTAAAATTTCATAATCTTTTGGATCTGAGTCATTATACTTGTGAAACTCTTTATAATTATTTCATTTGCTAGAGGTTTGACTTCCTTATACTCCAAACCAAGAATTCAAGCTTGGCTACTTGTGAATGTGTCATAGTTGAATAATAGAAAATCTCTCCTGTAAGAATATTATAGTATAATTTAATTTATGTAATGTATACACAGTCTCATGCAGTATGCACAATTTTTGAGGAGTATTAGAATGTTGAAGGAAGTTGATAAAACAAATCATGATGTTAAACTTAATGGTCAATCCTTCTCATGTAATGTGTTCTGCAAGCTGCATAGTCTCTGAACATTTTTCTTTGAAATCTGCTTAAGCATAGAAAATATGAAAAATATTCTATCTGAACCACATTCTGACAATGTATCACGGATTTATGTTCTCAATTATGAAAGACACTTGTGTAGAAGTTATTTTTGCTGCACTCTTATTGAACACAGGCACGTTATATGAACACATATACCTTTAGATTTATGATAAATTGAGGTCACCACTGTGCAGTATATTTGCCTGTTGTAAAATACTACCACCTTGCTTTGTACAACTTACACACAAAGAAGATGGTTGTATATAAATACCCTGAATGAAAACTAAAGTAGGTTTGTTGCTTTGAATGACTGAGTTGGTGTCATTATTATATATTATGCAGTTCATGCCACAAGATGAGAAATTTTGTGTGTTTTTGAAGCCAGTCTTTCTAGAGAGTTGATGGGCTGAGGTCACCAGGAACACAGTGACACAACTGTGATTAGAGTATGCACAGCACCCACCACAGACTCTTCAGAATCTCCTTGGTGACAGTAGGAATTTCCCAAAGGAAATTATTTTAAACTAGGATTGAAGAGATACAGTGCAGCAACAACCATTTGTAAACTCATTTAGATAGAATTTTTGGTATACCAAATTTACAACTGAAAGAAGAAAGAGGGACATAGGTAAAATAAATAGAAAATGTAAAAAGAATAGTAAGAAATATAAAAATATTGTTCAGAAAGAGGTGATGTTGAATAATAAAGTTTTGATTATTTATTATTATAAATAATAATAAAAATATAACAAAGGGAAAAAAGAAAATTGAACAGAGTGGTTCAAATTTTTAAAGAAAGAAAAGACAGTCATGGTACAGACAGAAACAGTAGTCTATGCTAACATGGACCATTAGATTTGCTTTGTTAATGCTCAAAACATCTAAGTTTTCACTCAGATTTGGCTATGTGACATCTCATTCATAGCTTACAGATTTTGGTAAGATGAGCAGTGAATCTTTCTAGGGACAGCGTCTGGCAATGTCCGCATGAACTGCATCTTAGTGATTTAGAAACAAAGGGCCTTTTTAAAAAGTGAAGGCTTTTGGGAGGTTGTAGTACAGGTATTCAGTCACAACTTGATTATTCAGTATCACTTTCTTCTGACCAATGCTCAACCTGAACCACTAGAAGCTTTAAAACACACTTTATGTCTGTTAGCAAATGCTAGCTTTCAAATTTTCCATGGCCTGAACGTAACAAACTCCACCCTGGTAAGAATCTTTTCAGTGTATTTTTGTTTGTTTGTTTGTTTGTTTCTTTGAATTAGCCGATGAGTTTGATGTTGACTACACGTTGTTAAATCTTTGCTTGGGAACCCAGTAAAAGCCCATATAGTTTATCTGACACAGTAGAGTTTATCTTCTTACATTTGTCATTCCTCATAAAAGATATCGAACAGAAATTTTGTGACTTTGACCAGCAAAAGCCCTTATCTGACACCCTCCAGGCTCACATGCACTGAGCAGAAATGAAAACACTTCCACAGTGCTCCTGTGGCAAGAATGGCTTCTTTAGACAATTTGGTCAGAATCTTTATGGACCCATGGGGATGTAGGCATATATTCTTCTTTTTTTTTTCTCCTGAACTACCTGCTTTTTGGAGCTGCTCCAATACACTGCTGTTCATGTAAAACCTTTCAGAACTGTCTGCCCTTGATCTGCACACAATCACGTGGATCTATCAGCTCTTTAGTAAACTCAGTTGAGAACTAACCCTCTCCTTCCTGTTTGCAGCTTTGACTGACTGTAGGTCTTTTGAATGGTGTAAAGAGGCTTGCTATGGCATCTGAAAACTGTATTTTAAATTTGTGCACAAGCAGAAAACAGCGTGTGTCCTTACCTACTACAGAGCAAGATAAAGGGAATCATGGCAGTGAACACTGAGTTGGTAATGTTGATCTTTGGAGAATATTTTTAGAACTTGTCAAAAGTTTAGAAATGACATTTTTTGACTTTTCAAATGTATTTCTTTCAAATTTATTTTTTACAAAAATAATTTCATAAGAGTAAATTTTAAGATATTAATTTATTTCATTTATTATTTAATTATATACATATATATTTAATTATATAATATTTATTGAAAAACTTAAGTACAATAATCAATCTTACCCTGATGTAAACACTCTGAGTTTCCTATAGTTATTGGCTTGGTATGACATGCATACTCATGCAATAGTAGAACAAATGTTATTCAAGTAAGCAAACACTCAGTTATTGCATTGAAGGGCCACTCCATAGGTTGAAGCTATACCTGGCGCTGTTATCAAGGCCAAAAGCCAGTATGGCATGACAGGTCACAGGGCCTAGGTAAGAATCCCACCTCTGTTATTCTGCTGAATTTACATAATATTGAACCAATTCCTAATGACTTAATACTATATCCATAAATGAGTGCAACTTTCAGCCCTCACAGAGAAGCTTTTTCTTGCTGTGGATGATGATAGACAGAAGCTGGCCAATATGCAGAGAATAGAGATTGCAAAATGCTCAGCCACAAATAGGACATGTGTATCACTCCTTTCCCCTGATGGCTCAGGGCTCACCAAGGAAGGGGAAGAGGTAGACAATTACAATGAAATTGTTTTCTTGGACATAAGAGGGAAGTTGCACATACACAGTCACAGTGAGATGGAACACAGAAGATCATGGAAGAGCAAGTCAGACAGTCTCAGCATGGAACAGGAGAACATGGGCATGAAATTTCACCCGTTGGAGTGTCTGGCAGTCAATAGCTTCTAGGAGAGGGAGAGTCACTTTCATTGAAGAATGAGACTCATGGTAGATCTATTATGCTTCATGGTTGGCCCAACATAAGAGAATGTGAGGCGGACAGATTGTACTGAGTGACCTTAATTTAAAAAAAATGAAGTTGAATGTGTAGGGCTTGTGGATCTGGGAAGAGTTGGGGGAGTGGTGAAAATGTGATCAGAATACATTGTATAAAGTTCTCAAAGAATTCATAAAAATGTTTAAATGTTTGATTTTCAAAGATAGGCATAGCAAAACAGTGAGGGCATGACTTCCAGCATAAAATGCATTGGACTGTGATTTTTTTTTTAATGTGGGCAGTGCTGATGCTAAACTTTAGTTAGGCCTGAAATTTTATGACATTACTGTAGTATAAGTATTTAGTGCCATTTATGGCACTGCCTTTTTTTCCCCCTGTATTTTCTATAATAAGTGGCTGATCCTTTTATAAAGAATGGTAGCAACATGCGACCATCACCTGACTATTCACAAATGTACTTTTGTGTGTGCAATGGAAGACCTTTAGCTCCATGCTGCACTTGGAGAGTGCATCCTTAAGCTGCACAGTGCAGCCCATGCAACTGAACAAGGATGCACGTGCTGACTCAGCACATCCATGTGGCCAGAAACACTGTGAAACGCTTTTGTTGCACATGTTTTTTGTAAGCACACAGCCATACATATGACATCATGAATTTACATGATCTAAGAGTAGCAATAATAAATAGGGCAGTTAAATAAATTTGGAAAATGATCTCTCATATTTTTATCTATGTCCTTATATTTGAAATATTATAAAGTTTATTAAAGGAAAAATTATGTGGTTGAGTATAAAAATTGCCTAGGTGGGTAAAAATAAAGGCAGGTAATTATTTTTACACTATCTCTCGTCGAGTACAGGCAGGAATAAAAACAGTAGCTGGGATACATTGACCCCTAAGGAATATATCAGCAGATCCATCCGTTATGTAACAATCAACTGGCACTTTTGCAAAGAGAAAAATTTTATATAACTAATATGAGCTATAGTGCCATATACTCAGAGAAGGATTACAAAAGCCTGCAAAATGTAATAGTTTAAAGTCTTCCACAGAAAAGAATCTGGTGACTGGCTATAGCGAAATCTTGGTACTTGCCTATCCCTCTGCTGAAGTTACCACATTCAGTGTGCTTTGCCTTGATTTCTTTTCCGGTTTGATAACAGGAACTCTTTTATAATTTTTAGAATGGCCTTTTTCCCCAAATCAAGTTATCAAATATCAAGTTAGATAATGGCATCCTTTTAAGGTTAATTTGAGGTAGTGTCTTCCTGATTTATATTATCTATCCTAGAAAACTCTTCTGTGGCATCTGATTACTGTGAGTGTAAGTGACAATACAAAACAGTTCTTGGCAAAGATGTTAACATGTTGTATCTGATATAAGGAAATATCTGATGCTTATCAACATGCTACTTGTCAATATGGTCGTTTGTATAAGATCTACACAATACCAACACAGGTTGATAAAACAAAATGAATGGGGCAAATGCATAAGGCTTCATCTGTAGAGGAACAGCTGCAAGCAGCTAATGGTGAAAGGGAAAAAGGAAGAGATACAGAGACAGAGACACACAGAGAGAGACAGAAAGAATCAGTCCCCCCAGGTACTAACCCTCTGATAGGTTGATAGGTTGTCCTATATATATATATATATATATATATATATATATATATATATGAGCAACACATAGAGAAAGTTTATATACATACATGTATATTACACTTTTATACTCATATATATATACACAATTTTATACTTCCTTTTATGTTATGGGAATCTATATGCAGTATATAATTATATATGTATACTCTTAATTATATACAGTATCTCACAATTAAAGAGGAAGAGGTTAATAATTTGGGAGGGAGTATGTAGGACAGAGCAGGAGTTTTGCGGATGAGTGGTGTGTAAAAGTGACGTAACTGCAGTACTCATGCATGAAATAAAAAAAATAATTTAGAAAAGAAACTTTAGGTGGAAATCTGCTTTTGTATTTCATGAGAGAAACAGCCTTTGAGCATATTTGGGTAGCATGCATCTTGGAAGGAAATCCTAACGTCACTCTCAGATGTCATTCTCATCTCCTTTTGAGTAGCTATTTTACCATCTGTAGAGCATCCTACAACAGATGGACAAACCACATCTCAATTCACATCACTGTTTTAGTTTTGCTGTCATTGTGCCCACTCGGCTACATCTCAGGGAGAGCAGAGAGGTGGACAGGCAAGGGGCGTGGCACTGTCTGTGCATGCGAAGCACATTATTAGAAACTGGATGAGTGCACACTCCATGACCTTCTTTGAAGGGAACCCAAAATTTCAAACGAACTGGAGCAGGAGACACCGGGACTTGAGAACTATTTCAAATGTGTCAAATTTACACTGAAAAATGTTTCCTTCAGGATTCTTTACTTTTATTGAGACCCTGATTCAATATTAAAAGTCATAGGTAAGGTGAAATAATTTTTTAAATGACACTTGCTTGTTGTAACTAAAAGCACAGCATAACTTAAAACCATTTTTTATAGTGAAATTTTCTCTTAAAGAGTGAACTATCATTTACATCGCCACGGAAGACTTGTTTCTTAAGTATATTCATTATTTGCCAAGGAATATTGACTGTTCATTAGTACTGAAGAATTATCTGTAAATTATTGTTGATGCTAGTTCCAATCTGGATGGTGATCATAGCCTGGCTTTGGAGACTGGCCTCCTGCCTCACAAATTAACCAGTGGCCTTTGGTGCAGGGAATGCAAGTTGTGACATTGACTTCGGAGTTGGGATCAATAGCCTTTGATCTCAGAATTCTTTGTCTTCCTTTTTACAAGTAATAACTAGCACTAAGTGCTTTTTCTTTCTGTAGAAAGGAGCATAAAGAGATTGGAGCAGCAGGAAAGTAGATTTCAAATATGTCAATATTGTGTTGTACAAGGTGAATATAAAAGCAGATGTACCATTACTAAAATGATTTGGTATTCAGAATACATATAGACAGGGATGAATATTTTAAAATATTAAGAGTAAAATAGCACAAAATTTTTATTTATGTAACTTAATCATGGGAGAACAAAGTGGTATGGTATAATTGTCTCTGGAGTGCTGCCTATAAGAATTTGCTAATTTAGTCAAATCTTCCAGAATGAAATGATGATGTCAGATACATTAGACACTTTATGAACAGTGGAATATGTATGAGGACTTTACAACTAACCCTAAAGTGTATGGAACGGGAATGGTAACTTACAGGGCGTCTCGCGGTCTGAGAAGGAAATTGTCTGACACTAGACTTAGCTTTGTGTGTTTATCATTTCAAGTGTCTGTGTTTTACTGATAGGTCCCTTTTGTTTCTTTTTGTTGTGCCATTTATGATTTTGAACTCTATGTATCATCTCATGTTTTCCTATTTTTTTATGGAAAACTTTCTTCTGTGGGGGTGATACCACTGGTGTTCATGGAACTTTCTTGAATCATTATAGATGTCTTGAATCAAAATTTCAGATACAATCTTGTTGTGCCACAAAATTTACCAGTGTGAAAGTCCTTCACTAAAACCGTACTGCACCTACTTAGCCCCAGCACCAGTACAACAAATTCACGTCCCAGGGACAGCAGGATTCACCCTTTAGACCTGACTGGGTAAAGAGAACACCAGTTAGTTGAGGATTTAATATATCTAGACATCACATATACAGAACTCCTCACCTGCACGAAACACAGGTTCTGCCTTGACACTGGAAAGTAACAGTGTCATGAACACAAGGTGGGTAAGGGACAAACGCACCACAGCTGCGGAGCAGCTCCTCTCAGGAACATTTGGTTGCCTTCTTCTCACTTATCTGTGACCAAGATAAATAGAAGGGGCCTCAGTTCATGGTCTGGGATTAACATGCTGGTGCAGCCATTATGGAAATCAATGTGGAGAATAGTAAAAAAATCCTAAAAACCAAATGTACCATATGACTGAGCTCTACAACTCCTTGGCATATGCCCAGAGCATGCGACACCTCATTCCATGGAGACTTGTCCAGCAATGTTCATTGCTGCTCTAGGCACAGTAACCATGGAAGAAAAACAACCTAAATGTCTTTCAGCTGATGAACAGATAATGAAAATGTGGTGAATGTATTCTTCGGGGTACTTCATAGGTGCAAAGAAAAATAAAATTATGAAATTTGCAACCAATTGAATGGAACTAGGAAATACTGTGTTGAGCGATGTAATCCAGACCCAGAAAGACAAATGTACATGTTCTGTCTCCCATGTGGTTCCTACCTTCAGCATCCTGATGTGAGTGTATAATCTGACGTGACTGCAGTAATCAGGAAGTAAAAAGAGACTGATCTTACCATGGTGGGTGGGTCACAGAGAGGAGAATAGCAGCATCAAGGTGCTGACAGAGAAATGGAAAACATGGGGAAAGGGTTTAACTGAGAGGTAAGTCAATACAGAGGGATGAGAGAGGAGGAGAAGGGAATTACGAAAAAAACAACACTAAGAATGATGAAAAGACCATAGGAAACATGTTGTTTTATTTACATAAAATTACTTGTAATATATTTAAGTATATATATATGTATGTATATATCACACATGTATATACACAATAACACATATGTAACAATAAAAAAAAGACGCCATGAATTCCAAAAGTGATGAAGTGGACGTTACATAGAAGGGGTGAGAAAAAGAAAAAGGAAGGGGTGAAATGTTGTAATTCCATTGTAACATTAAAAATAGGACAATACATATTAAAATACATGTTGGATGAAATTTTCAAAGAATAATAAAAACTGAAATGAAAATTAAAAAGATAGTATTTGTGTTTATGTTTTGTATTTTTGTGTGTACTGTTATCAGTTTCTCTGGAAAACCAAAGGCCGAGCAGTGCTTTAATTTTATGTTTTATGTTTTAGAACTATTTACTTCAGTTTATCTTCTTTTCCTATTTTACTAAAAATGTATTTTCTATACCACTTTCAACTCTGAGTATACTTTGCTATGGTGAGTAGCTAAATGAATAATTATTAACAGGTTTTGATAATAATCCCATGTGTTTGGAGAAAAGTCATTTCATACAATCAATCTATTTTAAATTTATTTTGATTTCTTTAAAAAATAAATGGTTTTCGTTTGCATTTCTTGGATAACTAAGGACTTTGAGCATTTTTTAAAAGTGTTTCTCTGGCATTCGATACTTATCCGTTGAGGATTTTCTGTTTAGCTCTGTACCCATTTTTTAATTGGATTATGTGGCTTGTTGGTGTTTAACTTCTTGAGTTCTTTTTTTTTTTTTCTTTTCCATAATTTTATTTTTCTCATTAGTTACATTTTGTAATTCTGTATCCCAGCTGTATCCCTCATTCCCTCCCCAATCCCACCTTCCCTCCCTCATCTCCTCCCTGCCCCTTTCCAAGTCCACTAGTAGGGGAGGACCTCCTCCCCTTTCATATGACTCCCTTTTGTCAGGTATTTTCAAGACTGGCTGCAAAGTCCTCCTCTGTGGCCTAACAGTACTGCTCCTCCCTTGGGAGGTGGGGAGGTCAAAGAGCCAGTCATTGAGTTCCTGTTAGTAATAGTCCTTGTTCCCCTTACTATGGGAAACCAATTGATTACTGAGCTATCACGGGTAACATCTGAGCAGAAGTTATAGGTTTTATCCTCTCATGGACTTTGGTTGAGTGTCCATCTCAGAAAAGACCCTGTGCCCAGATACGTTTGGTCCTTGTGGAGCTCCTATCCTTTCCACATCAAACTCCCCTTCTTTCATATGATTCCCTGCACTCTGCCGAAGGTTTGGTTGTGAGTCTTAGTATCTATTTTGGAGCACTGCTAGGTAGAGTTCTGGACTTTAGCCATCTGTCAGATATAGGGTTGGTGAACACCTTTTCCCAATCTGTAGGCTGTCAATTTGCTCTATTGATGGTGTTCTTTGCTTTCCAGAAGATTTTCAGTTGCATGAGGTCCCATTTATTGATTGTTGATCTTAGAACCTGTGCTGTTGGTGCTCTGTTCAGGAAGTTGTCTCCTTTGTCAAAGAGTTCAAGGCTCTTCCCCACTTTTTCTTCTAACAGGTTTAGTGTGTCTGGTTTTATTTGGACTTTAGTTTTGTGCAGGGTGACGAATATGGAACTATTTACATTTTTCTGCATGGAGACATTTACCTATACCAGCACCATTTGTTGAAGATGCTGTCTTTTTTCCATTGAATGGTTTTGGCTTCTTAGTAAAAAATTAAGTTTCTGTAGTTGTGTGGGTTTATTTCTGGAACCTCAATTCAATTTCATTGATCCACCAGTCTGTTTCTATGCCAGTACCATGCTGTTTTTATTACTGTTGCTCTATAGTACAGCTTGAGATCAGGGATGGAGATACCTCCAGAGGATCTTTTATTGTACAAGATTGTTTTAGTTTTGCTGGGATTTTTTGTTTTTCCGTATGAAGTTGAGAATTATTCTTTCAAGTCGATAAAGCATTGTATTCATTATTTTGATGGGAATTACATTGCATCTGTAGATTGATTTTGGTAGGATGGCCATTTTCACTATGTTAATCCTCCCAATTCATGAGCATGGGAGATCTTTCCATCTTTTGATATTTTCTTTCTTTGGAGACTTGAAGTTTTTTTGTTTTTTGTTTTTGTTTTTGATTTTTGTTTTATACAGGTCTTTCACTTGCTTAGAGTCACACCAAGGTACTTGGTGTTATTTGGCTACTGTGAAGGGTATAGTTTCCCTTTTGTCTTTTACACGAGGGCTTCAGTTTTTTTTTTTTTTTTAAGTTAATTTTGTATCCAGCCACTTTGCTGAAGGTGTTTATGTGCTGAAGGAGTTCTCTGGTAGAAGTTTTGGGTCACTTATGTGTGCTATCATATCATCTACAAATAGTGATACCTTTAATTCTTCCTTTCTACCTCACATCCATCAGAATGGTTAAGATCAAAAGCTCAAGGGATGATGCATGCTGGAGAGGTTGTGGAGAAAGAGGAATCCTCTTCTGTTGCTGGTGGGAATATAACCTTGTACAACCACTTTGGAAATCAGTCTGGTGCTTTCTCAGAAAGTTACCTCAACATCCATCTATATCACTCCTGGGCATATATCTGAAAGATGCTAAAACATAAAGTAAGGAAATTTGCTCAACTATGTTCCTAGCAGCTTTATTCATAACAGTCAGAATCTAGAAAAACCAGGATGTCCCAAAACTAAAGAATGGATTCAGAAATTGTGGTACATTTACACAATGGAATACTACTCAGCAATTAAAAACAAGGAAATTATGAAACTTGCAGGAAAATGGTGGGATCTAGAAAATCATCCTGACTGGGATAACTCAGAAGCAGAAAGACACACATGGTATATACTCACTTAGAAGTGGATATTAGCTATATGATATAGGATAAACCTACTAAAATCTATAGTCCTAAAGAAGCTAAACAACAAGGAAGACAAGAGGAAAGATGTTCAGTCCTCATTCAGAAGGGCAAATGCGGTAGACATCAGAAGCAGGAGAAGACAAGGAACAGGACAGGAGCCTTCCACAGAGGACCTCTGAAAGACTACACACCAGGGTATTGAAGGTGATACTGAGACTCATAGCCATACTTTGGGCAGAGTGCTGGAATCCTTATGAAAGAAAAGGGATATAGAAAGACCTGGAGGGGACAAGAACTCCACAGGGAGAATAACAGAGCCAAAAAACCTGAGCCCAGGGGGCCTCCAGAGACCAATACTCCAACCAAAGACCATGCATGGAGAGGACCTAGACCCCCTACTCAGAGAGAGCCCATAGGCTGTTCAGTTTCCAAGTGGGTTCACCTGTAAAGGGAACAGGGGCTGTCTCTGACATGATCTCAGTGGCCTGCTCTTTGATTACCTCCCTTTGGCGGATGCAGCCTTGTGAGGTCACAGAGGAAGACAATGCAGCCAGTCCTCATGAGACCTGATAGGCTAGGGTCAGATGGAGGGGAAGGAGGACCTCCCCTATCAGTGGATTAGGGAAAGGGCATAGGAAGAGGGAGGTTGGACAGGAATGGGAGGAGATGAGGGATATGGCTATAGCTGGGATATAAAGTGAATAAATTGTAATAAATAAACAAACAGATTTTAAAAATAAGAACTAAATGGTTTATCAACATAAAAGGTATACAATACACATTCAATTGTGCAATCATGTGCTTCAAAAGAAAGACAGAAAACACAACGTGTCTACAACGATTTCACACCTGAGCTTGCCTTTCCTATGTAATATTCTTTTCCTGGTTTTTTTGCTTTATAGATATGTGTCCAACACAGTGGTATTTTCCAATACTAGGGATGGTACCCATGGTTTTGCAAATTTTATGCAAGCTGCCTACCATTTAATCATACTCCTAGATGACTCCGGTTTAGAAGTGGATATTTTATTTTGAAAATTTTAAACTTTAGAAAAAGTTAAGTGACAATTCTTTTATTATTTATATATTCAACACAGACTCAATAGTTATAATTTTATTATATTTGCTGTATCTCGTATGTTTTCATATATCAGGACCCTTATTCATTCATCAAGCCAACCTGTTTAAAAGTTATAATTGTGTGTGCGTGTATGTGTGTGTGTGTGTGTGTGTGTGTGTGTGTGTATGTACATCCACAGCATCCATGTGAATGTTAAGGAACAGACTGTGGAAGTCTGTTCGCTCCTGCTAAGTGAATACTGGAGACTACACTCATGTGATCAGGACTGGTGGCAAATGCTTTGACTAGTGCATGGGTGGAGTCAAGCTGTATTTGGTGAAAAAAAATTACCTGATAGGCTAGGGTCAGATTGAAGGGGAGGAGTTCCTCCCCTATGAGTTGACTAGGGGAGGGGCATAGGAGGAGACAATGGAGAGGGCCATAACCATGATAAAAAATGAATTAATAATAATAATAATAATAATAAAGTATACTGAAAATTCAATTGCTGATATCTTTAAACCCTCAAGATGCTGATTTTAAAACTAGAACTGTGTATTTTTTCTAGTTCTAGCATTGGAATAAACAATAACAGAACATTGGTGATCTATCATGTGACGTGTAGCAGGTGAACATGGACTGGGGAACTGACTCAATGTGTTCTGTGTCAGTCACTGACCTCTCTCTTGGACTATAGCAGTTACCCAAATGGACAACAGTTCTGGCAATTATATAACAGCAAGTTGTACAGATACTTAAAATGCATACACACTAGTAAGCAATAAGAAAGTGCCAAGGCAGAAAGGGGCAGAGGGAATATGGCCAATGACAACTGTCAGTGAGGTGACCCCAGAGAACCTAATGAGATCCTGTCATTTGAGTAAAGACAAATGAGGCTGGTACTGGATCACGTGTTGTGCTGTACTTATAAAATGTATTTTATGACCTCATGTGGGTACTTTATTGTTTACTTGGCATTCTTTTTGTAAGTTATGAAGTAATGTCCTACAGCATAACAAATAATGTCTTAACTATGCTGTGTATTCGTGACTGTGTTTATTTTTTGTCTCTGTTATCCTTTTCTTGTTGCCTGGAAAATGTGGAGGCAACTGATAAGTTTCTGAGAAGACACAATTGAGAAAAAGTAGCCTTGGTGTTCCAATTGGCTGTAGCTTATTCAGATATGCAGCAGAATTTATGACATAGTTTTAATTCCTATTAATATGTACGTAATTCTGTAAAAGAAGCTCCCTTTTTTTCAAAAAGAGGAAACTTATCTTCACATCCTTTGTGCTGAATTTCTATGTTTATGATTTCTGGTGACAAACACTTTGCTGCAGTATTTTGCCCCTTGGACTGAGCTACCTAGGATGAGAACTTATCTGCTTCCGGTGTGTTCAAAGCACAGTGACGAAGACAGTTAGAGCTCCATTACTTAAAGTACAATACTGAATGTGCATGTCTCAGTGGACTGTCTGTTTTATAGCAAATGGCTAACACGTGAAGCACTTGAGTTGACATTGTAGCCACTGGAAGTCACCTCTGCCCCTTCAGTGATGATAAGCCATTCAATTATCATTATCTTGCCACCAACAAAAAATTTATTAATTAAGATAATAGACTTTAAAAGTGATTACTCACTCGTGAAATAAGTGATAGTAAAGATATGTGAACTGCCTAGAAATACCACATACTTACTTCTGCCCTTGTTTGAACACTGCCCAAGGATCTGGTGACCTCAGCTTTTGATTTCTTCCAGTTCTCCATAGAATGGAATTGCTGGACATGGGTTTGGCATGGTTCTATATCAGCACATGCAAAGATCTCACTGGTTAATCCACCCATTACCATGGCTGAAATCTGCTGCTAAGATATTTCTTTATCTCTAATGCTCCCTCCATTCGTGGTGTAGGCAAAACACCTAAGAGAACAGGAACAGAAACTCCATTGCCTTTACAGAAAAGTTGTGTAACGCATACACATGATCAAGTGCATGTTGGACAGAATGGGACCCGCCTTGCTCAGTTGTGGGACATGAATATTTAGCTTCGTCATAATCATTAAAAGTCCAAGAAACTTTAGAAAAAAACATTCTAGCAATTGTAAATAACCACACTTGGCCTTAGCCAGTTTATGATACTAAAACAAAAATGGCATTTGGAAAGGAAATATAAGAAGCAAATACCAGTTAGTGCTGTAACCATAATCAATCTCCATTGTAATGAATGCGCTTCTTTCTGTACCACTGGTGTTTGATATGAGATTTCTTTGGATCGCCAAAACTGAGCTAGAATGTGGAGAGAGTTTGTGCACCTTTTCCCATGCTACCGCTGCTGCAGGTCCGGAAGCTGAGGATGTCCATCACACAGAGCACTGTTATTAACAGCTCTGCACTAGCTCGACTAGAAGTTCAGTTAACAATAACCCTTAGTGACTTACAGAGCTTGCGTGGATGTGACCTTATTGTTGTTGTGGTGTGTATGCACGTGAAGGCCAGGTCATATTTGAGTATGATTACTGCTCCTTACACTGGACTCTCAGCCCCCATTATGGCTAGTCTAGCCTGTCAGTAAGCTCATGGGATCTGCCTTTCTCCACCTCACCACACCACTGGGAAACAGGTACACACTATTACACCTGGCTTTTTACTTGTTGGCTGGGGATCTGAACTCAGTTCCTCATTTGTATGCACACGCGCTTTATTGATGAGGATGCTCCCCTGCATAAGGATGTAGTTTTATTTTTATTTTTTAATTTTTTTTGAATTTTATTTTTTTCTTATCAGTTACATTTTATTAACTCTGTATCTCAGCCGTGTCCCAATCCCTCATTCCCTTCCAGTCCCTCCCTCCCTCCCTCCCTCCCTCCCTCCCTCCCTCCCTCCCTCCCTCCCTCCCTCCCTCCCTCATCTCCACCGTGCCCCTTTCCAAGTCCACTGATGGGGGCGGACCTCCTCCCCATTCATCTGATCCTGTTTTATCAGGTATCTTCAGGACTGGCTGCAAAGCCCTCCTCTGTGGCCTAACAGGACTGCTCCTCCCTTGGGGGTGGGGAGACCAAAGAGCCAGTCATTGAGTTCCTGTTAGAAATAGTCCTTGTTCCCCTCACTTTGGGAAACCAATTGGTTACTGAGCTACCACAGGCTACATCTGAGCGGAGGTTCTAGGTTATATCCATACATGGTCCTTGGTTGAATGTCAGTCTCAGAAAAGACCCTGTGCCCAGATATATTTGGTCCTTGTGGAGCTCCTATCCTTTCATGTAGTTTTAAATGCGCTAATTTTGTCACTTAGGATCTATAAACCTATCATCCTGGTTTCAGGAAAACCAGCACAGCAGAGTGCTGTGGTAAGGCCCTCCTCATTTAGTTTGTGGACAGTGTTTGTTCACATTCAGTGAAGACTTGAGAGGTAATGGATTTGACTGTACTTTTATCTGCTAGTCAACCTGCCTTTTGTTTGTTTTTACATAGAAGCTTTTTGTCCTACAAACTTTATAAAGAATTAGTGTATTTCTGCCTACTAAAAATTAAAGGTCTTGTGTGGATACAGTTTGTGTGTGTATGTGTGTGTGCATTTGTGCATGTTTATGTGTGTGAGTACTGTGATACATGCATATATGTATGTGTGTGCATGGTTCTGTGCAGGTTCCCTCACCTGTGGGAACACATGCGCACACATGTGTTTAGAGACCAGAGTACTTGATAACATTTGTGTGTTATTGTGAAATGATCCGGTACTGTGGGATTCATGAATCATTGGGTGTTCACTTCCTGTTTTCCAGTTTAATTTCTCTGGATATCTGTTTTTCATTTTCCTCTATACCGTGTTGTCTTAATTATTGACTGTTAATGGATTTTAATCTCTTCTTTTGACTAGCTAGGTCTTTTGACTGTCCGAAGGCTTTGGTATGGCAGTATACACCAAATAACTTGCTTAGGTTTTATTCATATTTTGAATTAGATTAGCAAACTGATGTCATTCTATTCATGAGCCTGAGTCATTTCTTACATTGGTTATATCTTTTGTATATTGCATATGAATAAAAATACATAATTTGAATTCACATGATCTTTCATAATTTTTCTCATATAGCTCATATAGTTTTATGAGATTTGTATTTAAGTATTTCTTTTGTGATGCAAATGTTACTGTTTTTAAGGTTGTGCCTCAATGGTAGTAGTAAGGGCAGCATCTGACCTTCACATCAACTTTGGACCCTGTTTCTTGGTTATAACTATGTATCTCTTCCAACACTCTTTCTGTTGATTCTTTGCAGCTTTCTCTGTAACCATTATTACATTTGTGAACAAAGTCTGATTGATTTCTTCCTTTACAATCAGTGGGCCTTCATTTCCTTTCATTTAAAATTTTTATTTAGATTTATTTCTTTTGTTTTATGTGTATGGGTGCTTTGTGTACATGTATGTAGGTCTGACATGCATACATATGTAGTGTCACATGCCCCGGAGCTGAAGTTACAGGTGGCTGTGACTCAGCATGCGGACACTGGAGGAGGAAAGAGCAGCAGAGCTCCTTATCACTGAGACATCACGGCAGCCCACTGTATTTCTTTGCTTGACTACAGAATCAGCCAGCTCTTCCAGCAATGTTAAACAGGAATCCAAGAAGTCACCTTCTTGTATCTAATCTTAGTGAAAAGCAACATTTTTTTTTCAAAATTAAATATGCTATAGCTGTAGGTTTTTAAAAATAAATTTTTATTATCAAGATGAGGAATTTCCCCCATGTTTTCAGTTTGTTGGAAGAATTTTTCAGTAACATGATATAGTTTTTTCTTTTTTTTCTTACCCCCTTGGATGAATCAGACCAGCTATAGGAGCTGGAATGGAACCTCCCTCTTTCCACCAGTCATATGGCTCTAGGGAAGCCTGTCCCTAAGGAAAGCAGATCTTTGTAATGTTAAATGCTTTGGGAATGTTTCAAAATAATTACTTTTCTTTTCCTTTGTCAGGGTAGTGGGCAGACTTTTTTTCATGGAATTTCAACAAAAGACTTCAGTGTAGCTTCTAGAGCTAAATCCCAAACTTTGGAAGATGTGTGTTTGTGTTTGTGTATGTGTGATGGTGCTTAATTCTCTCTTTCCTGGTGGTCCACGCAGGGCTGCACAGATAATTTTTATTTCTGTGCTGCCTACCTATAGGTGGAGAGATCTGTGTAACTTTCTGGATTCTGTAGGAATATTTTTCTAAAGACTTAGTTCACTGATAGAGCTAGGAAATCACTGGCAAGGTTCTAGCCTGGCACTTTTAATAACTTGTATTTAGAATATAGCATCTACTTCTATCTCAAATTTTCATATTTCTAAAATTAATAAAAACACAAGAAAACTCCAGTGTTTTTGTATTTGATAACTGTGATAGATTTTTAAATTTTAATTTAATTTTATTTTTAATTACACTTTATTTAGTTTGTATCCCTCTCTAATTTCCTCCCTCCTCCCCTCCCAATCCCTTCTTTCCTCCCTCTTCTCCACCCATGTCTTTTCCCAAGTCCACTGGTAAGGGAGGGTTTCTTTTTCTTCCTTCTGATCCTAGTCTGTTGGGTCTCATCAGGAGTGGCTGCATTGTCTTCCTCTGTGGTCTGGTAAGGCTGCTCCCCCCTCAGGGGGAGGTGATTAAAGAGCAGGCCAATCAGTTCAGGCCAGAAGCAGTCCCTGTTCCCATTACTATGGAACCCACTTGGATACTGAACTGCCATGGGCTACATTTGTGCAGAGGTCCTAGGTTATCTCCATGCATGGTACTTGGTTGGAGTATGAGTCTCAGGAAAGACCCCTGTGCTCAGATTTTTTGGTTCTGTTGCTCTCCTTGTGGAGCTCCTGTCCTCTCCAGGTCTTACCATTTCCCACTTCTTTCATAAGATTCCCTGCATTCTTTATCAACCTTTGTTCTCCTGGTCTCTTAGTTAGGGTTTCTATTGCTATGATAAAGCATAACTAAATGAAAAAACAACATAACCAAAAGCAAGTTGATGAGGAAAGAGTTTATTTCAGCTTACTCTTAAATACACAGCACAGCCCATTATTGAAGGAGGTCAGGGCAGAAACTCAAGCAGGGCAGGAACATGCAGGCAGAAACTAGAGCAGAGGTTATGGAGGTAGGGCTGCTTACCGGCTTGCTTCTCATATATTGCTCAGTGCGCCTTTTTACACACTGCAGGACTACCAACATCTCAAGGTTGGCACCATCCACAGTAGGCTGGGCACTTCCACATCTATCATCAATCAATCAGTCAAAAAAAAAAAAAGCACCACCACAGGCTTGCCCATAGGCCAATCTGACTTGAGCAGTCTCACAGTTTAGATCTCCCCCTCAAAACTGAGTCTAGCTCCTGTCAGGTCGACGTAAATATAGCTAGCACATGGGGGAGAGCTCTTCAGTGGGAGAGTTTTCTAGATTAGACTTGTGGGCATGTATGTGTATGATTATATTGGTTATGGTAATTAACGTGGGAAGACTCCTTCCCTGTGGTTGGCAACACTCCTGAAGAATGGCATTCTGAATAGTGTAAGAGTGAAAGTCAGCCAAACACAAACATGAATGCATTAATTTGTTCCTATTGTTCCTTGACTAAGGATTCAATATGACCAGTTGTCTAATCTTCCTGTGACTCACCGGAAAGATGACTATAAATGTGAGCCAGAGTAAGTGCTTTTTCCCTTTGCTTTCTCAGGGTGTTTTTTTTAATCACAGAAGCAAAGGCAACAGCTACTGTCTGAGTGCTTGCATCCTCCTCAGATTCAGGGTTGAAATCCTAAAGCTAGCAGAATGGTATATGTGCAGGAGGATCATGAATCTGAGGACAAACTGGCCTGTATTGAAAGACATGGTTCTCCAAAAAATAAATGAATAAAAGGCAAACCGAACCTTTGAGGCAGAAGTAAAAACACACTGAGAAGGCCCCAA
Organism: Meriones unguiculatus; assembly: GCF_030254825.1. NCBI lineage: Eukaryota > Metazoa > Chordata > Mammalia > Rodentia > Muridae > Meriones > Meriones unguiculatus. The sequence continues at coordinate 32,863,453 of NC_083353.1, read as the reverse complement.
CTATATGTGAGTAAATGGATTTTCACAAAACAAACAAACAAACAAACAAAAAAACAACAAAAAAAACCTCACTGATGCTTTGATTTTGCACTTGCCAGACTCCAGACTGTGATAAATTACTTTCTATTGTTGAAAAAGATGTCCAATTGATGAGATTTTAAATAGCTTCCTTAATAGTCAAATGTAGCAATTTGTGAGCAAAATGGTCTATTTTAGCATTTCTACTCCCATACCAGCTAGCTTTGTCCATGACTTATCCTCTGCTTTTGGGAGTATTAGGAACGTACTTCAGCTATTGAAGCATTATAGAGCTAAGCATCATTCGCCCATTTTCTAAATAGTTTATTTGAGCATTCTTTATGGATCATTCTTTATGATAATTTAACAGACATTTTGCTTCATGTCCAGAGTCACATGCTTTATTATTCTTATTATTCTTGATTTCTACATTTTAGATTATTATTTTTTTTTCGCAGCACTCCACTCCAAGTATCAAAATCTATACCAATCAGAGGTTGATTTTGGCTACATGGAAGATATAATAAAGATACTGGTTTGGAGAAGGTATGAGTAGGTTATAGGTATATTTTATTGTTGACAACAAATGTAGAGACTAAAGGAGTAATAAGGACTTTTATGATAGCAGCAAACATAGAGGAATTTTCTATTCCTCTAACAGCTTATTTATTTCTGTCTCTTAAGCAGCTGCAGTGATAAAAACGTTGCAGTAGCTTTAGCCATTATGTTGAAATTCTGGTGGGCAGAAGGTAGTGAAGTTGAAGGCTCATGGTTCATGAAGGCTCATGGTACGTAAGCTCGGCCATGTATCACCATCCTTCCCATCTTCCACAGAGGTATTAAGTTTTTCTGGAAGGCCAACTCAGTAACTTATGGATAAATGTTATCTCATAGGGCTGAATTCATGGCCATTTTAAAAGTGATAAAAACCATACCTACCAACAAACTCATTTTGTTTATAAGGAAGAGGGAAGGAATAGCAGTTTAGTAATATATTTAGTTAATTATAAATATTCCAAGGCATTATATTTGTAGAAATGTATTGTATTGGTTCTGTTGCTCTCCTTGTGGAGCTCCTGTCCCCTCCAGGTCTTTCTATCTCCCCCTTCTTTCATAAGATTCCTCACACTCTGCCCAAAGTTTGGCTATGAGTCTCAGCATCTGCTTTGATACCCTACTGGGTACAGTCTTTCAGAGGCCCTCTGTGGTAGGCTCCTGTCCTGTTCCCTGTTTTCTCTCTCTTCCCAGTGTATCCCATTTGCCTTTCTGAATGAGTATTGAGCATCTTACCCAGGGTCCTCCTCCTTGCTTAGCTTCATTTGGTGTACAGATTTTAGAATGTTTATCCTATATTATTTGTCTAATATCCACTTATAAGTGAGTATATACTGGGGGAGTGGTAGGGGAGGAGAAGAGGGAGGGAGGGCAAGTTTGGGAGAGGATGAGGGAGGGGCTACAACTGGGATACAAAGTGAATAAATTGTAATAAAATATTATTCTCTCATACAATACATCCTACTTCAGCCTCCCTTCCCTCACTCCTCCCTGTTCCCCTCTTACCAGATCCATTGTTCCTCCTTTCCCTTCAGAAAAGAGCAGGTCTCCCACAGATATCGATGTAGCATGGGCATGACAAGATGAAATAAGACTAGGGACAGACCCTTCTACCAAGGTTGGACAATGCAACCTAATAGGAAGGAAATGTTCCCAAGAGTAGGTAAAAGCATCATAGACAGCCCTCACTCCCATTGTGAGGAGTGCCACAAAATCCCTAAGCCAAACAACCACAATCTACAACATAGATACACGTGTATATTCATATATATTGTACATATATACACATATATATGCAGAGAGCCTAGTGCAGAGCCACTCAAGCTCTATGACTGTCACTGCAGTCTCTGTGATCCCCTTTGAACTCTGGTTGGTTGATTCTTTGAGCCATGTTTACCTAGTGTCCCCAAAGAAGGGAAATTTTCTTTCTTTTTTACTTTTCCTTTTTTCTTTTATATTCACTTCATATCCAGATCGTAGTCTCCTCCTCTTCTCCTCTTGGTCTGATCCTTTCTGTGTCTTACCCCTATGGCTCCTCCACTACTCCTCAGAAAAGGGGAGTTCCCCCCCCCACTAGCTCACCCCAGCACATAAAATTGTGTCAGAAATTTGCACATCCTCTTCCACTAAGGTTGAGCAAAGCAGCTGCAACAGAGGGAAGTGATCAAAAAGCTGGAGTTATGAGTCTCAGTATTTCCTATGATACCCTCATGGGTAGAGTCTTTTTTTATTTTTGTTTTTTTTTCTTCACAATTTATTCATTATATATCCTAATTGAACCCACCTTCCTGACCTCCACCCAGTCCCAACCTTCCTCCTTCTCCCTATCCCCTTACCCTAGTCCGCTAAAAGCAGGAATTCTCCACTGTTGCCATCTGACCCTAGCTTGTTAAGTCTCATCAAGACTGCCTGAATCCTCTTCCTCCATGGCCTGGCAAGGCTGCATCATCAGGGGCTGGTGATCAGAGAGCAGTTAAATGAGTTCATGCTAGAGTCTTTCACAGGCCTCTATGGAAGGCTCCTGTCCTGTTACTTGTCTTGTCCTACTTCTGATATCTTTCCTGTTTGCCTTTCTAAGTGAGGTTTCAGCCTCTTCTCTAGGGTCCTCCTTGTTGTTTAGCTTCTTTAGGACTATAGATTTTAGTATGTTTGTCCTATATAATAAGTCTAGTATGAACTTAAAAATGAATATATACCAAGTGTGTCTTTCTGCTTCTGGGTTACCTCACTCAGGATGATCTTTTCTAGTTCCCACCATTTGCCTGCAAATTTCATGATACCCTTGTTTTTAATAGCTGAGTAGTATTCCACTGTGTAAATGTACCACACTTTCTGTATCCATTCATCCATTGAGGGACATCTGGGTGGTTTCCAGATTCGGGCTAAGCCCACCTTTAGGCAGAGTGCAGGAAACATTATGGAAGAAGAGGGATATAGAAAGACCTGCAAGGACAGGAGCTCCATAAGGAGAACAACAGAGCCAAAAATCCTGGGCCCAGGGGGGCCTACAGATACTGATACTCCAACCAAGGACCACACATGGAGAAGACTTAGAACCCCTGCTCAGAGGAAGCTCATAGACTACTCTGTTTCCAAGTGAGTTTCGCTAGTAAAGGGAACAGGGACTGTCTCTGACATGGATGCAGCGGCTGGCTCTTTGATCACCTCTCCCTGGAGGGGGGGTGCAGCCTTGACAGGCCACAGAGGAATATGATACAGCCAGCCTTGGTGAGACCTGATAGGCTAGGGTCAGATAGAAGGATAGGAGGTCCTCCCCTATCAGGTAACTAGGGAAAGGGCATGGGGAATAAAAAGGAGGGTGGGTGCGACTGAGAGGATGTGAGGAAGAGGGCTACAGCAGGGATCAAAGTGAATAAGCTGTAGTAAAAAGAAAGCTGGAGTTATAGTGAGTTGTGGGCCGCCTGCTGCGCATGTATATGCAGGAAACATCTACTAGTGAAAAAGGAGGCCGTGAGTTCATTTATTTTTATGAATTTATGAATTCATTTATTTTTATTTTTTAAATTTATTTATTTATTAAAAGAAGGGAGAAATGATGTAATTATATTCTAAAAAAATAAAAGAAACAATTAAAAATGGTAGGTATAGATTTTATTTTTTTTAGCTGTAGAATACAAAAGAAAAAGTTAATTATAGAATTACTGTAATTCAGGAAACTCTAATTTCTTCCACTATACTATTGCTGTATATACTGTTTATAAATAATTTGAACTTTACCTAAGTAGAATAATCTTGCAGTCATATCTCCAGTGTAGTCCAAATTCAATTGACTTATTTGAGGACTGAAAACACATTTTAAATAAAAGTGTCAATTTTATGTTTTTTTCATAACAATGTCAATGCAATATAGGTTTGAAGGTCTTAAGATATAGGAAGACATGACGCATCACCGTTGGTAATTTACAGTGAACAATGTACTGGATTCTGAGTGTCCTGGTTGGCAATAAATTTTGTTAATACTTAACTTTCTAGAGATAAGGCAGGAGTGGGCAACCTTGTCTTGTCTCCAATTTTAGTAGGATTGCTTGGAGTTTCTCTCCATTTAATTTGATGTTAGCTGTTGGCTTGTTGTATATTGCCTTTATTGTGTTTAGGTATGTGCCTTGTAGCCCTGATCTCTCCAAGACTTTAAACACTAAATGATGTTGGATTTTGTCAAAGGGCTTTTCAGCATCTAATGAGATGAGCATGTCGTTTTTCTCTTTCAGTTTCTTTATATGATAGATTGTGTTGATGGATTTTCGTATGTTGAACCATTCCTGCATTCCTGGGATGAAGCCTACTTGATCATGCTGAATAATACTTTTGATGTGTTCCTGGGTTTTATTTGCAAGTATTTTATTGAGTATTTTTGCATCAATATTCATAAGAAAGATTAGTCTGAAATTCTCTTTCTTCATTTTTTTTTTTTTGTGATTTAGATATCAGGGTAACTATGGCTTTATAGAATGAATTTGGCAATGTTCCTTCTGTTTCTATTGTGTGGGATAGGTTGTGGAGTATTGGTATTAGTCTAGAAATAAACTTATACTTCTATGGGCACTTTATTTTTGACAAAAAGGCAAAAAACGTACAATTGAAAAAAGCATCTTCAACAAATGGCGCTGGTCCAACTGGATATCTGCAAGTAGAAAAATGCAAATAGATGTGTATTTATCACCCTGCACAAAACTCAAGTGCAAGTGGACCTTGACAAAAAACTAGATACACTAAGGGTATCAGAAGACAAAGTGGAAAAAGTGTGTAACTCACTGGCACAGGAGACAATTTCTTGAACAGAACACCAACAGCCCAGGCTCTGAGAGCAAAAATTAGTAAATGGAACCTCATGAAAGTGAAAAGCTTTTATAAAGCAAAGGACACTGTCAATAGAACAAAATGGCATCCTACAGATTGAGAAAAGTTCTTCACCAACCCTACATCAGACATAGGGCTAATATCCAATACATACAAAGAACTTAATAATTAAACACAACCTAATCAAATAATTCAATTAATAGGGTACAGAGCTAGACAAAGAATTCACAGCAGAGGAGTCTTGAATAGCTGAGGAGAACTTAAAGAAATGCTCAATGTCCTTAGTCATCAGAGAAATGCAAATCAAAAAAGGACTCTGAGATTCCATCTTAAATCAGCCAGAATGGCTAAGATAAAAAACTCATATGACAGCACACACTGGAGAGGATGTGGAGAAAAGAGAAAACATTCCTCCATTGCGGGTGGGTGTATGAACTTGTACAACCACTTTGGAAAACAGTCTGGCACTTTCTCAGAAAATTGGGAATAGTTCTACCTCAAGTCCCCACTCTACCACTCCTGGATATATGCACAAAAGATGCTTTACCATATCACAAGGACACTTGCTCAACCATGTTCATAGCGTCTTTATTCATAATAGCCAGAAACTGGAAACAACCTAGATGTCCCTCAACTGAAGAATAGATAAAGATAATGTGGTACATTTACACAATAGGATACTACTCAGCTATTAAAAACAAGGAAATCATGAAATTTGCAGACAAATAGATGGAACTAGAAAAGATCATTCTGAGTGAGGTAACTAAGACCCAGAAAGCCACACATGGTATGTACTCACTTATAAGTGGATATAGACATTTAGTACAGAATAACCATACTACAATCCACAGGACCAAAGAAGTGAAGTAACATGGAGGACCGAAGGGAGGGTAGCATAATGTTCCACAGAAGGGAAAATACAATAGACATCCAAAGTGGATGAAGAGAGGGACTGGATAGGAGATGAAATATGGGACCTTTTCCGGGGATATACTGGGTTGCCTAAGTCCGTCCCCTTTGCTTCGTTCCTTGTTCCGAAATATGAGGGAAATGAGGGTAGGATTAGATGTGGTGAGAATGGGGATGGCAAATGAGAAGGCTGGGAGAGAGAAAGGAAACTGATGGGAGCATCTCTTTGACAAGTTGGAGACCTGTTCTTAGGAGGATATGGGTGTGATTCTAGCTAAGACTCCTGGCAGGAGGGGGCAAGAAGACTGAAGTGACCACCTCCTGCAGCCAGGCAGGACTAGTGGAAGGAGGACAACAACCCACCCCCACCATCCTTGACCCCAAAATTACCCTGCCTACATGAAGTGCAGGGATAAAGTGGGAACAGAGATTGAGGAAATGTCCAACCTATGATTGGCCCAACCTGAGGCTTACCTGTTGGCGCTAGGTAACTCTTGTATTTAAATTTCTTATCTTTTCTCCCTATTTCACTCCATTCCCTTCCAACACACAACACCAGGTGGGAGAGAGAAAGTGTTGGTAGAAGAGGGGTGTTGCAGTTCTTTCTTAGCTGCTTCCTGCAGGGTCATTGGGTTCCTTGAAGTCCAATTCTTATTTCAGGAGATCTTCGTCTTCTCTCACAACAGCAACTAGGAGCAGCAAGGGGGAAGCAGAAGCAGGCTTGCTTCCCCCTCCCCTCCATTATCTGGGCTCTGACATTTATTCTCTCTCCAGAGTCCTCAGAGTTAAACTATCTGCAGCTGGCAAGGAGCTCCTCTCAGAGCTCACATGAAGCAAATAGTCTACTGCTGTGGACCATCTGAATCAGTTCCATATCCCACACCAATATCAGTCATACAGAAACCCAGAAGTCCAGGTAAGCAGCAAATCAGCAAGCAGTAAGTGCAGCAGCAGGACTAACCAGCAGGTTGAAGTCCTCCTCCAAGAAGCTATGCCTTCTTCCTCTGGGCTGTCATACTTATACCCCTCAGAGTCCTCAGAATTCAACTAATTCCACCTGGCAAAGACCATGTTCCACATGAGACACTTTGTTCAAATTAAAATCTCCAACTTAAAATAAAAAAAAAAAACATGTTTACATATCACAAACCAGAATATCCACAACACTCATCCCAGGGGAGAGCCAGCCCCTGACACTATTAATGATGCTCTGCTTGCAAACAGGAGCCTAACATGACAGTCCTCTGGGAGGCTCCAGCAAGTAGCAGATCTAGACAGATGCTGCGATTTGTAGCCAAGCATGGGGCAGAGTTCCTGGGGGTCTTGTAGAAGTGCTGGGAAAGGTGGGGGGACCTGGAGGGGACAGGAACCTCACAAAAAGACCAACAGAGACAATTAACCCAGTCTCCTGGGGGCTTATAGAGACTGAGACATGAACTAAGGGGTATGTAAGATTTGACTTATGGCTCTTGCACATATGGGGCCAACGAGCTACTTGGTCTTCACGTGGGTTGTCTGGCAAGTGAATTTTTTTTAATTTAAATTTATTTACTTTACATCCCAAGGGTGGTCCCTCCCTCCTCTCCTTCCCTTTTCTCCTCTCCCTTTTCCACCCAGAAAAGTGGAGCCCCTCCCCCCATATCAGCCTTCCCCAGCACATCAAGTCACATCAGGATTGAGCAAGTCCTCATCCACTGAGGCCAGGCAAGGCAGCCCTGCCAGGGGGAAGTGATCCAAAATCAGGCAAGAGAGTCCATGCTAGAAACAGCCCCACGCCCTGCCACTTGCCAGGTGCCCCATATGAATACCAAACCACCCATTGGCCACTTATTTGCAGTGGGCTTAGGTCTAGACCATGCATGCTCCTTTGTTGATGTCTCAGTCTCTGTAAGCCCTCATGCAACTGGGTTAGTTGTCTCTGTTGGTCTTCTTGCAGGGTTCCTGTGTGTGTGTGTGTGTGTGTGTGTGTGTGTGTGTGTGTGTTTCTAACATGCACTCTATTGCCCACTTTTGGATCACTTCTCCCTGGCAGGGCTGCCTTGCCTGGCCTCAGCAGATGAGCACATGCTCAATCCTGATATGACTTTATGTGCTGGGGAGGGCTGATATGGGGGCCTTCCTTTCCTTACTGGGGGAAAGAAAGAGAGGAAGGGAAAAGCAGGGGTCAGCAGGGGCCTGGAAGCAGAGGACGGAGGGGCCTGCCCTTGGGATGTAAAGTAAATAAACTTAAATATTAAAAAGTACTTATTTATCAATAAATGCTTTTATGTTATTTATGGAACATTTTCAAGTAAACCACTATTTTAAGTCATTATTTCTTATTGCTCTAAGTCCAGGGCCAGCCTGGTTTACAGAGTGAGACAGAGCTACACACAAGTAAAGAACAAAAGTTCCTTTTAGTGAATAGAAATTGGAAAGTTCACATGTGCTCTCTTTGAGTTGACCTCTGAAGAACAGAAGATTTGGGGGTGCTGGATCTGAGAAAAGGGTATGCTAAGCCACTGGTGATAGTAAAAGTTATTTGAAGTAGGGAAATTTTATTAAGATGGATTGGGAGGAAATGAGTAAATGACTCAATTTTTATTTAGTATCTCTGTGTCAAGATACATTGTTCACAACCACTTTTCTATAATGATAAGAACCCACTTATTTGGTTCAATGTATTAGGCCCATTTAAAAGATGAAAGGAATAATTTCATTCGTGTGTGTTTGTGTGTGCGTGTATGTGTAAGAGAGACATATACATAGAAAGAGACAGAGACAGGAGGAACGGCCTTCACACACAGAATTTATCTAAAGGTTATACAGTTTGGAGACAGAGAGATGACTAAGATGACTCTGTTCTTGCAGAGGGCCTGCGTTACGGTTCCAGCATCTGTACTGAACAGGCATACAGGAAACAATTAGTGGCACTCTTGGATCAAGTGCGTTTTATAGTCCCAGTTTACCTAAAAGTTCTGTAACAAACTATAAACCTAAGTATATTTAATGACTTAATTCCCTTGCCTGTGAGCCAAAATTTAGGTGCAGTCCATTACTCTGAAGTAAACTACACAGAGAGTGGTGTGAAGCTTTCTGGGAAGAACATTTCCAATGTATAGTAGCATACAGGGGATGGTATACAGCCACAGATGAATTCTACCTAATATTGTGCTAGATGGTTGGTTTTGTATTCCCACTGAAGAAGTAAGACGGCCCTGACTCGTCAAACTGCCACTTGTATACCACAGTTATTCGTCATTTTTTTTCTTTTCTTTTTTTTTTTTTTTAGTTCAAATTTTTTTTTTTCCAATGCAGTTTATTCAGGAACCTTGAACAATCATCGGACCCTGGGGAAAGCCAGCCCACAGCTTAAATAGCCTCTGGGTAGCCAACCCCAGCGTGCCACGTGGGCAATGCAGATAGGTCCACATACACGGAAGCAATTTTTTAAGGGAAGATTATAAAACAGATAAAACATTCTATTTTAGAAGCATGATGTGTAAAGTTAATAAGGACCCAAATTTTTTACTTCATTGTGTATCTCCAATGAAATTGGGTCTGGCCTAAAGAATTGTATTGTCACACATTTTATAAAGCTCTTTAGAATGGACTAGTCTTCAAATAAATTTTTCTTAAATTACTGAGTACATGCATTTTGAGAACCCCTATTCCTGGGCCTAGGGTTGTATCAATGCTTGAAATAAATGACTGCTTTTCTTTCTGTGTTATTCTGAAATAAGTTTTTATTAAAATTTCATTCTAAAGATTGTCTTGAGACTTAGTTTACAATGTTCCACAATCAGGATGTGAGGCTGAATGACTCTTCCCCAGGCAAGGCAGCATTTTCGCTATTAGAATAGGCTCTCCTGTCTTAATCCTCCTGTTTTGTGCTACTTACAGAGCCAACCTTCCGCATGCATCTTGGCAGAAAACAATTGTCACCCCAGACTGCAAGCCTGCTGGGTCTCCAATCCTGTCCTTCCTGGCCTCCAGAACTGTAAGACAACAAATTTCTCTTTCTCATGGAATTTTCTACTTGTAGTATTCTGACACTGAAGTACAAAGTGGAGTGACTTCTCCAACCTATTACTTTTGCCATCTCATATGGTTTAAAAGGAAGCAGAGGATACATGAACATCATGCCATAAAGTAACATTGTGGATACAAGGGAGCATGTGGGGGAAACTTGCATGCCATGCTCAGCATTGGTATGTCTGCTGACATATTTCTACTTTACCACCTAAAAGCATTTTAGCGGAAAGTTCATTCAGTTGTCACCATAGGTCTTTAAAGTCACTGATCTGAGTTCAGAGCTGTTCTTTTAACTGTGAGTAGTGAATATAAGGATGGAAACTTAGCAAGGAGGGAGCCACTTGGAGCAGCCTTTGATCAAGCACAGATAGAGAAAACACTGATTCGGATAAGAACAAAAAGTTTGGGAAGACAACAGGAAGGAAAAAATAAAATCAAATTTGACAAGAGCTGGAAGCCATCAGTAAGGAAAGGGACAGAATATGAAAGACTCGGGGTTTCTTAGAAAAGAAAGACTCTTTTCTAAGAGAGTTTGTTTTAGTGCCATGATTAAACCTAAAGAAATAAGACATGTATTAAGCTTGGAGCAATGAGTTTTGTTTTTTTTTTAAATAGTATGACTTTCAGTAACTTGATAAAACATTCATATACTTATGTCCTCGATTTAGTGGGAAATTCTTCTAGGAAAAAGGCTCTGAAGAGGGCTTAGTGCTCAAAGAAAGAGAGAAAGAGAGAAAGGGAGAGAGAGACAGAGAGAGACAGATATTCAGATATTAAGACATGCTTCCTGTTAGGTATGGTGGCATCTGCCTTTAATTCCAGCCATTTGGAGAGCAGTCAGGAAGATATCTGTAAACACGAGGCCAGCCTGGTCTTTGTGGATAGTTCTGGACCAGTTAGAACTACACAGTGAAATAATATATAGAAAATGTTCCTGCTGCATGTGGCTAAGCCCACCTACCATCACAGCACTTGGGATAGCAAGTTCTAAGTCAGCCAAAGTTACACAGTGAGACTCTGTGACAAGTTACTAAAAGAGCTGAATCTCACACTTCTTAACTAAATACTAATATCTGATATATTTAAATTAATTGATGATAGAACAATTAAGCGATTTTCATTTTGATGAAGTCTTTTTTCTTTCTTTCTTTCTTTTATCAAGATAGGGTTTCACTGCATAGCTCCGGCTGACCTGGAAGCACTACAGAGTCGGGGCTGGTGTTTGCCTGCCTCGGCATCCTTAGTGCTGTAGCATCATATGAAGCTGTGCGGACTCTTGTCCTCCTGGCATGACATTCAGATCTGTTTAGAAGCGGGTTATCTACATCAGTCAAGCCTCTTAGTTGTACATAAGGTAGAAACTGGTTAATTTGTTAAAGTCAATACTTTGAAAATTAGCAGTGCTGTTTCTACTTATTGTGTCCACTTTTAAGATTGAACAGCTTTTCGACAAGTTGTGTATGTTAAGAATATATGTTTTAGAATTAAATAACCCAAGAACAAAAACTGATGAAAACTATTTATTCATCTAAATGAAACACATGCTTAAGCATTTCTCGCTGTTATTCTATAAAAAAAATTGCATCTGGACTGAGAATTTTTATTTCACTCCATGCCAGTGTGATGTGAATTAATAAAATAGATAAATAACCATCTTAAAACTCAAGCATTACTGATCTAAGAAAGACACAAAATGCACTTGGTCCAAGTGGTTCCATACCATTTCACACTGATTTACTGGAAAAAGGTAGCTATTTATTTATGAATTGTTTTTAATTTATAATATCTTTTCTTTATCTTTTCCTTCCTACATATCTCATTTGAAGAGCTTATGGATTTATCTTGAGCCTGTCATTTTTCTTCTCATGATTTAAAAATAATTAATTGCCACACTCATTGATGATTTATGATTTTTACTGATGTAATTAATGATACACATCAATTTTCTTTCTTAATTGAAGGAGTCACTACAAACTTTTCATTAAATATGCTGGAAGGGCAGGCAACCACAGTTCAATAACCTTTCAAAGTTTTAAGTGGGTCTTTATAATTTAACAAGTTTCATGGAAATTCACGCTTCTCAAGAAAACATAAGAAGTAACATTAAAATAGGCAGTGGCTTTTTACAGAGATTTGAACAACTGTGCTGAGTCACCTCAGAGTTCAGCTCCATGTGACTAGACACTGTTGAACATTTCTCAAAACTTTCATTTGTATGTAACACTAAATATTTTGGTATTCATAAAAATACCATAAGAATATGGTTGGTTCAGTTAAAAAAAAGGCAAACATCTTATGATGGTCTTAAATTTTGTGAATAGAAAAAAATGAACTTTCAAACTTTGAAATTTAAGTAATAATTTGAGTAATTAAATATTTAAATAATCAAAGGCACAAGTTCTCTCATTCTGAGACTGTAGGACAGAAAGACAATGCGGACATTTATCTGCAAGGCAATAGAAGAACAAAGAAATACATGAATAAAGACCCATTTATTAATCTGTGAAGATAAAGCAAAACGGAATTTTGTCTTTAGAAAATATATTTTATTCACATGCTTATTACTTTTGTTTTTGAAATAGATATTAAATTTGATATTTGTTAAAGCAGCAGTTAATTATTTCAATATAGTTTGCTTAAAAGAACAAATAGGACTCAATGTATGACTAAGCTTAAATTACAATATTTTTTAAAAATCAACAGTATGTGTCTCAAGTGTTGCAAACTTGATTTGAGCATTTTATGGTACTCTGGTCAGCTGCCTATTAAAAGTGTGATCAGGTAGTTTAGACTGTGACTAGCTGTGTCAACAGAAGGAAAGTGGAGGATTAGTCTCTATGGCAACGACAAAGTATCCCTGTTTGTAGACAGACAAATTCTGCTACATCTGAAACTGATTGACAGGTCTATTCCTTTGCAACTGACCCATAGAAATTAGCAAGTAAAAGTTATTATACTGGGTTGTATTGAAGGGTTCTCAATATCTTGAAGTGCTCTTGTAAGTTTTTCTGCAGCGTCTGCATGAGAAGCCTGGCAGGAATTGTTCTGAGGTTTATATCTATAGTTTGATGGATTCTTTGTGGGGGAGTATTGCTGGCGAGAATAACTTAATTTTCAGTTCTCTGTATGACAGAATTGTTGGAGCATGGATTGAGGGGAAAACACACATCAAAGACCCACAGCTGAATAATATGCCACATTTCAAAATCACAAGACTTTGTAAGAATATTATACATAAATATATGTTGAAACTGCATTTGGAAAAATAAATTATCCAAATTAAGTAGGAATCACTACTAAGGATTGTAAGAATGAACTAGCATGACTTTTATTTAAGATTATAACAATTAAAATCATTCTTGAAAATTCTAATGTCTTTAATTTTATTGTTTAATTTATAACAGCAAAATCCACATTTACTACAGAAAAGAAATGTGCTTTTTTTAAAGGTTATAGTCCTTCTAGTAAAATAAAACACTTATGCTAAAGAATAAAAATATACCCTCCTTTAAGAAAAATTGAAGATTATATTTTAGCTTATGTACACTTCATCTTCAGAAGGACATTTTAATTTCCTTGCTAGAATTTTGTTTTGTTAGGTAGTCATTCTAGATATATGGTGTATCTTAAGCATATAATTTTAAAACATTATGTATAGGTAGTCATGTATAAATGTCTATTGGCCCTGTATAATTTCCTATGCTCATGATTATATATTTTAATTATAACTTCATATATTTAAAAGGAAACAAAATTTAAAATGGCAACAGCAAATAAATGTTCTTAATTTAATTGTCTTAAAACATTTTTCTTAAGCTGAAAATATTAAGCATTTACAGATCTAATTTATATTTTTTATTTATTGAAAATTATTTGCCTGACAGAATATTTATCTTGGTTTGATTCTTTTAACAACAAAAGCAAGAGCTAATACAAACAAAACAAAAGCCTGTTAAGAACAGTAAATTTTGAACAAAAGATTTGTAACTAAGAATTACTCTCGGCTGCTGAAGTTCAAAGTAAGGCTGATTAAATTTGATTGTATTGATTCTGAATACATTTTCCATTAAATATGAATAAAAACAGGAATTAAGAACATTTCTTAGTTTTAAGAGTTCCTATGCACGGTGGTGTTTATTTTAAAGGGAAGCATGAATGACCTTCTGCTTCATTATGTAGGCTCCTCGGGATCAGAGCAGCATCTAACTGAGCATATTGAATGGCCTTCCTCTCATCAGGACCCTTCCGCACAACCTAGATTTATCAACACTGCTGGGATATTTGACCCTCTTCATTCATCGTCCTAATGACCAGTTTCTTTGGAAATCAAACTCCTTAATCTTTAAAAAACAAATGAGTATATCATACAACTGTTTATTTAGTGTTAAATGAAACATATGTGGTAGAACCTACTTTTGGAGAAAAATTAGGCATGTCAAATAGTGTATGCCTGGGTAGTGGGAACTCCAGATTCTGTATTCCTCAGCCTGGCCTGGGTGTGTCATTTAAAGGACATGGCTGCATTGGCCACTCTGAGTTTGGGGCTATGACAGCTGAGACAGGGTTGCCTTTTGATAGCTAGTTATTATTTGTAGGGCATTTCTGTTAGGAGAAAAACTCATTTTTCTCTTATTACCTTCTTTTCAATAAACATAGGGAGGATCCTTTCAGAGCTATCCTTGATACACTAAGATTTATTTAATTGTAAGGCAAATAATACTTGTGACTAAAATAGTCAAACATTAAAATTCCTGATGTTCACTTATTGTTCTTATTCTTATTCTTATTTTCAGCAAAAATTGTGGAGGGGCTCCTGTCAGCCCCATTCCAACTGAGGAATGGGGAGAGGGAGAATCTCATTTCTTTCTTTAGGAGTGTGGCCATTGGTGGTCTCCTCATACTTGAGAGGATGACACCAAACCCATACAAAGATATGCAGCTCCACGTAGGCTTGATGAGCTACAGATAAATAGTAAGTAAATAGGTAAATTAAAACATCAGCTTCATATCTTTTTGAATATAACATCTCTGGTTATTATATTATTTTCCTATCTCATCATGTATGCATGTATGTATGTATGTATGTATGTATGTTTGTGTGTGTGTAAGTGAGGCTGGGACTGGGCTTCTGACTCTGCTGTCTCTCATCTGACAGATTGAAGTCTGGGCCACCACACTCTGGGCATTTTTTATCTAAAACATTTGTACTTTTTGATTAGAAAATACTTTTTCTTTTTTGCTGTGGTTCATTAGATTAAAAAATATAGATTTACTTTCTTTCTATTTGTATCTTTGCTTCCAAATTTTGTAACTATTGTTATCTGAAATTAATTATGTATATTTCCATTGTTCTGGTCTGCTTGCTACATTAAAGTTCAGGCAAAACCATATGTTGGCAAAATCACATGTAATGTAATTTTTAAGGTAAAAGCTGCTAAGTCTTGGGAATTCTGAAAATTTCCCAACTTGTGCATCAATTCCTGGTCCAATGAATTAGAGGAAACAATTGTGCCATCATGTTCACTGTTCTTCCAAATCTAAACCTTGTTGGGTAGTTCAGTAATATTTTAAACAAAACAAAGTCTTTCATTTCTTAAAATAAAATTTATTTATCTTAAGATTTGGGGCAAGCAGGAAGATATTTATGCCGCTCTTATACATGCTATTAATTTTTGTACATTTCATACATTGTATTTTAACCAGATTTACTTCACAGTTATCTCTTAACTCCTTACAGAGCCATGCCCACCTAGCTCTCCAAATTTGGGTTTTTTAAAAAAATGTAATAACCCATAAACTTCAAGTTGTAATATTCCTTTACTTTTGGGTGTGAGGCCGTCTACAGGATCATGGTCAACCTACCAGGAGTCACACCCTGGAACAAAATGGACTTCCTTATCCATTATGAAATGGCTTATGAAATAAGCCATTAACTTATTTCATAAGTGGTGTGGGGTAACGCTCTCTTTTTTATCCCAGGGCAGAAGATTGACTGGCTTCATCTTTTGCAGGTCTTATGCAGGTCTTTGGCAACCACTGCTGCCAAAGCGTATATTTTCAATAAAGTTAGTTACAAAGTAATTTTTCTCTGAAAATGTCTGTCTTCAATGTTGTGAAACTGTTCCCTTATATCTAAGTCTGTCTCCAGGTGAAGATTGCTAAAAGGATCTCATGTCATTTATATAGACAGAATATATATTTTTTATTTTGAAATAAAAGCAATTTGGATTTCAAATTTCCTATTACTGTCCTTACTTGATGTCTTGTGAAAGTTACAAACTTCGCATTCTTAAAGGATGCTGCATTATAATCGCTACACATGATCATGTTCAAATTAAAAGGCTTGGGCTTTCATATTCCAAAGATTGGCCCTGGAGCAGTTATTCAGTTGAGATTTTCCTACATGTTGTGGTCTTTGTCTTGAGTGGCACTATCTGATTGAGTGACATCTATCTTTTAAAGTTTCCTGAAAACAGAGGGAGGAACTTAAAATGTTCATTCTACTCCCTCCGCTTCAAAGAATGGTGGAACACTCAACCTGTAATTGCTTCTTGAGACACAAGGGAAACACTTCTCCCTTTTAATATTATAGACACTAAAGTGCTTTTTAAGAAAGAAGGTCTAAAATCTGAAACAAGGAATGTTAAGTCAGAGCT
Source organism: Meriones unguiculatus (assembly GCF_030254825.1). NCBI lineage: Eukaryota > Metazoa > Chordata > Mammalia > Rodentia > Muridae > Meriones > Meriones unguiculatus. Next base: position 32,846,984 of record NC_083353.1, on the reverse strand, counting down.
GCCTAAGGCAGCTTTAAATTATGTGATTCACACTTATGCCAGACGCTGCTAGACAAGGGATTCCTCCATTTCTCATTAACATGGCATAGTCCCCTTAGACTTCACACATAGTGGCCACTCACAGGCACATACACATTCATGCAAATGCTATGAACAATCAACTGCTTGCTTCCAATGGTACAAGTCCCAACAGAAGAGACTGAAGAAATCAATCCATTTCAAGGAGATGATCTGCCATTAAGAATCAGCTATTTCTCTCTTCAGCATAATAAAATCTCAGAGTACTTGCAATGACTATTCCAAATAAACTAGAAAATTATTTTCTGAAGTCATATCTGAGTTTATTCAAATCCTTTTAGAAAGACACCCTGCCCATGAGCAGAATTTCTTTTCAGGACAAAGAAGATAATAACAAAAATGTTAATTTCTGTTGAGAATTGTTTACAGAATGCTTGGATTTATAGAGCTGGAGCCCCAAAGATCACATGAAAATATGTCTTAGTATGTTAAGAGTAACCCCTCTCCTTGGTTATACCTTATTCTATTGGATAGTTTTTCATATTCCCTTGTTCATTATTTTTTCATGATTGTTTAGATGTTTATACATATGCTCATTTGCATGACCATTTGTGAATAGGCTTGACTATTGTTCTATAGTTTAGAGAGATAAGGCTTGGCCCCAAAATCTCTATTGCTTTTATCCAGAGACTGTAAGAATTCCTATTCACAAGTCATCCCTCTGGTGCTATTTCCTGGCTCCCTCACTTTTGCAGGGCAGTGACACAGTACAACAAAAGAGCAACCAAACAGGAAAGCAGGGACACAGGGACACTGAATAGTTAAGTGTTACTATATTAGACATATTCTCTTCTATTAACCAAAATCAGTAATATGAAGCAGCTGTAGGCTTTGTACTTGAATGCTTTTTTGTTCGTTTTTTTATCTATTTACCTGTCTTCCTAACACAGGATTTTTTTTCACCTCATCTGATCATTCTCTCTAGCTTGGCTTTATCAAGGGATCATGTTTGTACATGTGAACAAAATAATTTACTTTTTGTAATATTAAATATGAATGTGAATGAATTTTGTATAATATGTTTCACAGTAGTTAAAAGAGATTATCAACTCAGTCAAAGTTATTTTGATTAAAAGAGAGCATAACGTCTGTGATGACTAGGAACTCATGAACCTTCATTCTTACAGCCATTTTATGCTCATAATTCTGATACAAAGGGATTTACAAATATGACTAAATTTAAAATAACCTCATACTAACGTAAACTTATAAACATCAAGCAAGGCAATGGTTAGTTTTTGTTGTTGTTGTTTGGTTTAGTTTTTAAGGTACATTTTTCAAATAAGGAATAGGTAGAAAGAGAAAATTATAATTTATAAGTTTTGAAGGGTAAAGGAGCTAAATAACATACAGTCTGATTTTTCCAATGGAAGCAATTTTTAAAGAAATATGTAAAAAAAGTTGTCATGTTTTTAGTCACCACTTGCATCATCATGTAATAAATACCCAATTATACACTTTATAGTGCAAAGGATAAATGGCTCACCTGGAAGTTTCCATTTCCAACCTGAAGTGGACTGGCACATATCACCTGGAAGTTTCCGTTTCCAACCTGAAGTGGACTGGCACATATCACCTGGAAGTTTCCGTTTCCAACCTGAAGTGGACTGGCACGTAGAGGAACATATCCATGCAAATACTGCAAGATGCGGCAGGAAGCAAAGATCAAATGCAGATTTGCTTTGGAGTCAAGTAGGCAGTTTGCATTTGATACTAGAGACGATTTTTGGATAATGTCTCTTAAATTACATAATTTCTGAGAGTGGAGTTTTGGGTAATTGTTAAGGAAATAAAGGGAATGTTTCTAGATATAGAAGACTAAAGCCTTGCTAAGCAGAATGTAGTAAAGCTTTGCTTAAATAAATTCTTTTTAGAAATTAAATATGGGAGAGATAAGATACAACATACTTTGTATATAAGACACTGAAAGCATACATCACTTTCTTAAAATTGCAATGATAAGAGCAATAAACCCACCAGAAAGTAATCAAAGATTCATGAGTTTACAGAGATTTCATAATGAGCAAAATCATTGAAAAATAGCTTTCTCTGCTGTCAATGAACCGATTGGTTAATTTAATTGTTGAATTACGAGGCATACCCCTATACTTTAAATTTTCCTAATGGAAAGGCTGTTTTGGAAGTTTCTCTTTCAGAATGCATCCTATAATAAGCAAACATTTCCCTCCCCATAGCTTCCTAACATCATTCAAATGTACTTTTGTAAATTGTACTCTTCCTGGAAGTATTAAAATAATCTACTGATTCTGATTCTACTTACAGCTGTCACTTAATCTATTTCTGATAAATTGTCACACTTGTAACTTTGTTCTTTTCCTCAGTGTAAAACTGCACAATGTTAGTGAAATGTTTAGACAGGAAACCTTATGAAGAAAGAGTGGGTTAAAATAAGTGCAACATTATATAATTTTGTGTTGTCTCTGCAAATACTTTAAAAATAAAGGAGAATAAAATGGCTCATTTGACATTTCAAACTATTGAAATAAGCCTTGATCACACCTGTAGTTATGCACTCCCCCGGTATGCTGTGAAAAGCCTCTATCAAATCATTGCAGCCTAGCATAACAGTTAAAAGACTTGTATTTGCTAATTTTATAGAACCTTTCCCTCCCGTAATTTTTTTTTTTTCTGGTGCTGATCATTAGTACACAGACAAACCAATTTTAGAATTTAGGATAGAGAAAATGTCATAAAGTCAGGGGAACTGAGATGCTTCCAAATGATAAATGTTCTTTCAAGTGTGAAAGCCCCAGTTACTTCCCCCAAATTTTCAAAACATGTGAACAACTGGCATTTGAACAATGTGGATTGAAGATCACATTTTGTTTATTTCTGTAGGTTCTTTTACGTTTAACTGAGGCTTTTAATCTTGTATATTGCTGCTTCATGTATAATTAAAATATTAGCCAGTTCTGAGTATGGTGTGCAAAGTGCCTTGCGGTTTTGACAGCCTAGAAGAAGGTGTGTTTCCTGAGGTGATTCCACATGCCTACGGTGTCTGTCCACAGTCTAGCACCTATGCACTGCAGCTTTACCCAGTGTGGTTTGCATTCAGAGGGGACTCTCCTCTGAGCTCCGGGAATGTCCTCAAAAGTGTTCTATGACAGTCATGCTGACAATAATAAAAGCAAGAGCTGTAATTACAAAGAGTTGCAGCTTGAAATCTGATACCTTTTAATTTTCTTTTGATGTGAAACAATTGCTATTGCTTCTCAAAAAAAGCTTTATAAGGTACATCGATTGCTCATTTGGTTGATTATTCCATAGAGAGAGCAATGTCTTGGTGATACATTGAAAACCTGAAGGAGAAAAGTGGGCCAGAAGCATCTGAATAATGCCAGAGCTTTCTAGAAGTTATAAACATCCGTGTCAGAGTCCCAGGAAGGGAAAATAAATGACAAGGTGAGTAGGCCTTACTCTATTCTTCCTCTGCTCCAAGGAATGAGTACAGAGGAAGTATGAATTTGATGGGTAAAACATCCTTTCACAAGTCATCCCTGTGGTGCTGGCTCTCCTCACTTTTGCAGGGCAGCGACACAGTACAACTAAAACATCTCATTAAGTCCCATCAGTGCTGAGGGGTTCCATCCTTCCACATTGCCAACTTGAAATGGTTGTCATTTTCAAGTGTGGAAGCCAAACTGCCTGGGTGGAAGAGAAATGAACCTGAAGTGGGCAGCAGAAAAAGGTGAAAAACAAAAACCCAAACCAACAAAACACTGCCGCTATCATCACATTTCTCAGGAAACACAGTTATGGTGAAGTAAAATACGGTGCTTCTGCGGACTATGCATGTGTCTCGGCCTGAGTTCTGCTCAGTCAGATTGCAAGGGTACCTAGCAAGCTTGTTTTAGGGACAGCATCGCATCTGGATGAGGAAGCATGGTTTTCTGAGACTGACTTTAATTAAAAATTCAGAATTTAATTCAACGTGTTCTAAATAATGAGCATTTTCAAGGTAGCAAATTTAAACTGTTTTAAATAAGATTGACTCATAGATCATTTTAATAATGGAAGACTTCAGAGACTTAGTGCCATACATTCAACGCTGAACAGGCCATTATCACTCGTATCTTTTATTTTTAGTATTGCTCTTCTGAAAACAATTGTCTTGTTATACCTTTCTAAAATTCATTGGGGACAAAGATTATATCATATTCTTAGTTTCATGGAGAAGAAAAATTTAAGTGCCTCTGTTTTAGTATATCTGGTCTTTGTCTAATACCTTTCAATCTTAGATTTTTTATAAAAGTTGCACAAAACTCAAAGTGGCTTTACAGATAGAAATTTCAAAATTTCTAGTGTGCCCAGTATTGATTCCATCATAACATTAAAATATCTGACCCAAATTTCCGTTTACTATGTAATAAATCCATTTCCCTCAAAGTATATTGTGAATGCAAAAATGAAAATAGACATTTATATGCAGCCTGAGCTAGAAAAGGTGCTGATGCTATAATTAATATTGTACCATAATATCTTTTTAATCTATCATGCTGCCTTTTGCCCTTTATGTGATGTCAGAAAGGAATGTAATGAATGAGTGTGTCGGTGGCTATCAGTTTGAATTTGGTGAAAAGTGCGGCAACATGACATTTAATGTGATTAAGCCAGATATAGATTCAAGTTTATTGGCTTTCACACAATCGAATATATAGCCCATGATGATAAAAACTTCAACTCTTTTTAAGAAGGCAGTTTCTTGAATTTATTTTAAAACTCAATTTGAATAAAGGACATTTGATTACATGTAAGATTCAACACGAATCTCAGACTATCATGCCTTCTATTGCGGTAAACACAGTCAAATGCCAGGATATCCAACATCTTAGAAGAAAAACTAGGGTTTATTATTAAATCAGAAAAGAATTGGCATGAATCTGACTTAAGACAGCTGCTTAGGGGATTAGTGTAGAGTGTCTTTTCAAGTCCCGAGAATATTTTTCTTTCCTTCTCTCATCAGAAGGGGGCACTAGTGGTCCATTTTTAATAACAGCAGAGAGTTTCTTTTGTTATATGACATTTGATAATAAATAGATATTATTTTCTGTTTAATGTTGAGATAATTGTATGAAAATTAAGATTGTAACTATTTATTATTAAAAAGTTTAATAATTAAAAGTTTTCAGGCAAATATAATTTTAACATCTCCTCATTTAAGGATCTAGCACAAATTTAAGAAATCCTGTTGTAGCCCAACTACAGTGTCAGTCCTTGTTGTTTAATGCTCATGTTAATGGTTGTGGTGAATGAATTAGGTAATTTTATGCACAGGCACATGCACACACATTCATTGAAGTATATACATTTTAATCTTTTACTCACCAACCTGTAGTCTACACTCACACCAAAAGAGCCTTACTATTTTTAAAACTTGTTGGATCTCTATTTATTTTCAGTACGAATTGTGACTTAAACTGAATTAGCACACTCCATTGTCCTGTAGCTTCCAGTTTGATTAAATGGTTGGAACATATGCACACTTAGTGGGATGGTTGTACTTTGCATCCTTGCAGCTCTCTATTAGAAGATAAACTGCGAATCTGTGGGTAGCCTGCTTCCTGGCAAGCATCTCCACGTCCAGATATCTGCTTAGATAAGTGTGACTGGGCAACGTGGTATTATAATGCCACAAATAGAGAAACTGGAGAATTTCAGAGATGTTTCAGAGAAAGGAAAACTGTCTGCAGGCTGGGTATAGCAGGCAGGCATTCAAGGGTAGGAGGACAGACGCAGGCTGGCAGCCTCTTTGCTTACAGACAGTAACGTTCTGAATTTAGCAAGACTCCTTTTCTCCTTGCCCAGAACTCTTCCATGTAAACGTTAAGATGTTGAGGCATGCATTATGTTTTACTTTTTCTGTTAAGTTTTGCAGAAAATCATATGGCTAAGTAGTCCTTGTATTATAATGGGAAAAGGTGTGAGGAGAAACCTTCCAAAAATGAAACTCACTTGTCAGTTCAAATTTGACATGTTTTGTTACATAGTAAAACCTGTCAGCTAAAATTTTAAAGATTTACACCTAAGTTGTGACTGAAAACAGGTAACTTTCATTTCAAAACAGGTATCATGCAGACATACATGGGGATTTTGGGAACCATGTGCCTGTGGAGTTAGCTAGTTTGCTTGCAAAGTGAATTTTAAATTTCAAGTAACTTTCTGCTATTTAAACAGTACTGAGAGATGAGATCCTGAAGACTAGAAGCTGTGTGTCTTCACAGAATCTGACAAGTTTATATCTGAATTTGCCTAGTCAGTCGACTCCCAATGCCTTTGCTACCCACTCGAGGCCACGGTGCCCTAGGTTTAGAGCTGTGCTTCTTGCTTATTTAATGACAAAATGTGATAATAGTTTACACAACCTCAATCATTAATAATTTATGGATATTAAATTATTTAATCAAACATATTTTTTCCTAATAGGAGATTCATATTTTTTCTTTGAAAGCTGAAAATCTCGTTCTGAGTTTCTGAAACACTCAGAACACTCAGTTTAAATATTTTTCCCTAGAATAATAAAAAAAAAGATATGGCAAGAAAAAAATTAGTGGTCTATGTAGCAACCCACAAAATTTCATTTTCTTAAGTTTTAAATGGCTGTTATTACTTTTCTCTCCTTTGTTTCCTGAATGATAGATGGAGCAAGAAAAGAGGAAGAAACATAAGGGGGAGAGCGAAAGTGAGAAGGGAAAAGAGAAATGATGGAAGGGAGAGAAGGGAGAAGAAAGGATAAGAACTGAAAGGCAACAGGAGGCATGGAAGAATATGGCAATTATAGAGACAGTAGTTGAGAGAATATGACAGAGAAACACGTCTTGGAGAGGTGCATCCATTCTGGTGAACTGACACCAGCAGGCTTTTGGTACTGACTTAGAGGAGTGAGATCCTGGCAACAGCTTGAAGCTAGCACATCTTAGAACTTTCTGAGCAACATGATTTCAAGAAACTGTGACTCAGAGGACACTTCTGGCACCGAGTTTGTGAAAAGGAGGTTTTGCTTTGTATTGCTCTTCAAATATAAGAGAAAATTCTGTTTCTGCCAACATAGATAAAAAAGCCATCCAATTATTACAACGCCAGCTTTCTCTTTACAAATATCAAGTGTAATTAAAGCAAAGAGATAAATATTATAGAGGAAATAAAATGAAAAATGTTGGCTGTTAGAAATTGGCTTGGGATGGGCTTCGTGGAGGGGTGGCATTTACTGAATTGTACCAACTCTGCTTTACGTTTTTAGACAGCATTTGAGGCTGAATTGTAGAGCTGCATTAGTAACAACCATGAAGAATGTATCATCTGCTCAAATATTTTTCCCACCTGGTGATTTTTTTTATCAGCTTCTTCTACAAGCAGGCATATTTTGGCTATGAATAGTCATAGACTAAAATCTTCCCAACTTTGTGTGTGTGTGTGTGTGTTATTTTTGATAGTTCTGTTCCATATTTTCCAACATTTGCTTCAAAGGCTGTGGCTAACTTGTGTGGTCTTTTTTTTTTTTTATGTTTCTGATAACTTAAATATCCTCGTTCCTTCTTTAATGCTTACCTAAATATTTTCTTATCTTACCCTTAAGCAAAATGTCAAATTCTTGGCAGACAAAGCACTCTACTTTCTTGAGAAGAAGGAAGGCAGTATCATTTCAATTTTTGTCTATTTAAATAGTTATATGCATTCTTTAGCCTTCTGTAAACACAGCCCTCCCCTGAAATCATACATCATTAGCTAACACAACAGAGAGTGACTTGGCTATATTATCCTCATAGATGGAGTGGCGTCTATGAATATTTTCTCTTCTACTTAACACCCCTGAACATTGCCTTTACTACAAGTCACAATCATGAAAGTGGAAATATGCGAGTACGAAGCATTGTGTAAGACTATATGTATGTTACTGAAATGAAAAAAAAGTGTAGATATTGTAGTTAAAGAAAAAAATGGCAAAAAAATATTTGTGAAATGATAACTCTACACTTTTAAAATGTTTACAGAAAAGTAGCAAAAAGGAGTTTGTATTTACTGATAGAGACTTTAGCATGAAACAGAGCTATGGTCAAGAAAAATCACTGTAAGCTGGAAGAGGATTGGGAGAGCTGTAAATACGTTGTTACTGCTCTCCACAAATCAACTTTGCACTCTAAACAAGGAAAATGAAAAGTTAAGGCATCTAATATTTCTAAATTTAGTAGAATCTCTTTGCTTTAAATCTAAAGAACATTTTATACTGCAATTTCTTTTTCCTGGAACTCTTCTGTTCTCGTGTTTAGGGGCTGAACTCATCTTGGATACACAGTATTGCACAGAAAAAAATCAACCTTTGTTTTTCTCTTTCTGAACTTTTCGTCCCACACCCCTTTGTTCAAGGTGATTTTGTTCTTAGAGATGTGAACAACTTTGGATTTTCTTAATATGTCCAATTTTAGGCAAGACCTTACTTAGAAGTTGCCCACCGTGTTCTGCACCCATTCTCCCTTAGGTGAAGAGAGTTTTCTCTACTCAGCTTTGTGTTTCCAGGACGTGCTTCCAGGAACCTTAATCAGAGATGCAGCACTGCAATGAGAGAAAATGGCTTCTCACAAGTTCTACAATGGGAAGAATGAGAGCATTATAATCAGGTTGGGAGATATGAAAAAAAAATCCCATGAATGATTGCCTTTATTTTTGAAGTATTAAGAAGAAAAAACTCATTTATATTGTGAGTACAGATTACAGCTCAGCGGTCAGTGGTCAGTTATAGAAAGAATATACACAGACAACTGAGCAGCTCCTGCAAATGCCATGTACTTCTGCCCAAAGCCATGCATGAGTCATGCCACCCACCCGGCTTTCAAAATGTTAATGTCAGAGACTTATATGCTTAATAAAAACATTTCTTCATTACCAGCAGAGGTAATATGAATTAAAGTAAAGATAGGAAATTACTTTACTTTTAAAATATCAATTACAGTTTATTCACTTTATATCCCAGCTGTAGGCCAATCCCTCATTGTTTCGCAACCCCGCCCTCCCTCCTTCTCCTCCTATGCCCCTCCCCTAGTCCAGTGATAGGGGAGGTCCTCCTCCCCTTCCATCTGACCCTAGCTTATCAGGTCTCATCAGGACTGGCTACACTCTCTTCCTCTGTGGCCTGATAATTTTACTGTTAAGAATGGCAGAAAGGAAAGTGTCTGGTAACCAGGCACTTGTCAGGATGTGGGGCTGTGGAAACCATCCTGGTGGCAGTGTCAAATGACCTGATCACATTAGAAAGCAACCCCACAGTCACCAGCACATTCTATTAGTGGATATGGCAGAGGACATCACTGCTCTACTTTAGAGTATGTGTCCTGAGCTGTACCACCAGTCAAATGTAGTCACAATTATGTTTAAATTTAGATGAAATAAGAGCTAAAGAAAATACAATGGTTCTTTAGTCACACTGACAGACTGCCAGTGCTCACAGTGCCCAGCAAAGAGCAATTCATCTACTGCAGAAACTCACAGAAAAAGAAGTGGAAAGAGTGTTCATCTTAGCATGAATTACAATGGGAATAACAGCAATTATAACTAGAAAATGCCATTCAGGAAAAATTAAAAAGTACATTGTGATTTGGCCATACTATGAGTGACACACACATTAAAATAAGTGAATTGGAAGCATGTTTTAAAAAAATTAACACTAGACATTTAAATATTGATACAAAGTAATTTTAACTTAAAATGTATTTTTATTTGAGTGTTCTGGCTTCTTTCTTTCTTTCTTTCTTTCTTTCTTTCTTTCTTTCTTCTTTTTCTTTTGTTTGAATACAGTTTTTCTGTGCATCTCTGACTGTCCTGAAACTCTCTGTTTACCAGGCTTGACTTGAACTCACAGAGATCTGCCTGCCTCTGCCTCTGCCTCCCCTGAGTGCGGGAATTAAAGGCATGTGCCACCACTGCCCAGGATTGCTCTGTTTTTTACTGTGTGTCTGGGTGTCAAGTGTGTCTGAAGCCTAAGGAGTTCAGAATAAAGCATCAAATCTTTTGGAACTAGAGTTACGGATGGTCATGGGTCATCACATGTGTGTTGTGAACAAAACATAGGTTGCCTGGAAGAGCAGAGAGTGCTCTTAACTCCCGAAGCATCTATCTCCAAAGCCCTAAAAGGGAATTTTCAGTGTTATTATCTTTGTTCGGGTTTCTATTGCTGTGATTATATATCATGACCAAGCTACTTGGGGTGGAAAGAATTTATTTAGCTTAGAGCTCTCAGGTCAAACTCCATCTTTGACGGAAGTCAGGGCAGTCACTCCAGGAAGGAACCTGGAGAAGGGAAGTGAATAGGAGCCATGGGCGAACAACATTTACCACCTCACTTTTCATTGCTTGCTTAGCCTGTTTTGATATAGCACATTAAGTCAGAAGTCCCGGGGCAGAACCACTACTTAGTGAGATGGGCATTTCCCCATTAATCCTTAACCATCAACCAAGAAAATGCACTATAGGCTTGCCCACAAACCAAGGTAGTCAGTGCATATTCTCAGTTGAGATTCCCTCTTCTCAAATGACTGTAAACCAGCCAACATAGTTACATATGCTAATAGTTTATCTATATAAATTAAAGCTATTATACGCATTATTACATACTTTTGTGTTGTTCTCATTCTCTTTCCTTTCTTTTATGTTGCAGTTATTTTTCTATTGCTGTGAAGAGACACCATAACGAAAGCAACTTAAAAAGGAAAACATTCAACTAGGGGCCTGTTTACAGTTTCAGAAGTTTAGTCCATTTTCATCCCAGTGGAAAGCAGACAGATATGATGGTGGAGCAGTAACTAAAAGCCACTTTGAAGGCAAAGAGAGAGACTGATACTGGCATGCGCTTTTAAAACCTCAGACTCTACCCCAGTAGTACATAACTCTTCTAACAAATCCTCACCCCTTAATACTTCCCAAAATAGTGCTACCAACTAGGGAGAGAACATTCAAATACATGAGCTATTGAGACCATTCTCGTTCAAGCCACCAAAATTTCATTTTTATATTTGATGTTCAGACATTTTAATTGAAATATAGTTATATCACTTTCCTCTTTCCTTTTCTCTGTCTTCTCTCTACTCCCTTATCACGTATCTTTCCTTCCATTCCTTCCATGTTCCCTCAGCTATTTCATGTTGATAGCCTCTTTTTTCCTCCAATTAACTTATGAATAATGTGTGTGCTTGAGCACTAGTATATAAATACAACCTGCTGAGTCTGGTTTGTGGTTGTTTTTGTGTAATATAACTTCAGGTATAACCACATTTTATTGGGCAACATTAGGAAGCTCATCCCTGGGAAAGGCTACTTTTCCATTTCTCAGTAATCAGCCATTGCCCACTTGCCTGTTGTGTTAATCCAGGTTCTCTGAAGGAACAGAACTTATGGAAGGAGTAAATTGAGGAATGATCTTCACAGTGTGTGTGACTCATGCGTAACTAATTTCCTAACATACCTGGGGCCAAATGCCTAAGGAATGATGTCACCCAAAGGTCAGGCCCTAGTGTAATAATCAGTAACCAAGACACTACCCCCAGTCCAGTCTGATCTGGCGATTCCTCAATAAAGACTCCAAGATGACTCTAGGTTATACCAAATTGACCGTTTAAGCTAAGTCGGAAACATACCTACACATTGTCAGTACAGTGATCAGTAATTTACATGGGGCATTCAACACTTTTTGATAAATAAGTTTTGTGTTATATAATTTTGTTAAACTAAAAGCTAATTTAATAGTTCTGGGCATGTTTAGTACAGGCCACGACAAGCAAAAATGTTCTGAAGCTTAGATACGTTATAAGCATTTTGGGGGCTAGAGAAATGTCTTAGCAGTTAAAAATACAACACAGGAATCTACCACAGTGGGCCTCCGAAAGACTCTAATCCGCAGGGTATCAAAGCAGATGCTGAGACTCAGTCAAACTTTGGGCAAAGTGCAGGGAATCTTATGATAGAAGGGGGGAGATAGTAAGACCTGGAGAGAACAGGAGCTCCAGAAGAAGTGCAAAAGAACAAAAAATCTGGGCACAGGGGTCTTTTCTGAGACTGATACTCCAACCAAGGACCATGCTTGGAGATAACCTAGATGACCTAGAACCCCTGTACAGATGTAGCCCATTGCAATTCAGTGTCCAAGTGGGTTCCCTGTTAATGGGAACAGGGACCATCTCTGACATGAGCTGTGTGGCCTGCTCTTTGATCACTTCATCCTGAGGGGGGAGCAGCCTTACCAGGCCACAGAGGAAGATAATGCAGCCAGTCCTGATGAGACATGATAGGCTAGGGTCAGATGGAAGGAGAGGAGGACCTTCCCTATCAGTGGATTGGGGAAGGAGAAGAAGAGGGAGGGCGGGCGGGTGGGATTGGGAGTGGATGGTGGAGAAAGCTATAGCTGGGATACAAAATGAATAAATTATAATAAATAAAATATACTCACTCAGATAGACATGTAATATAGGATAAACCTACTAAAATCTGTACACCTAAAGAAACTAATCAAGAGAGGATTTTGACTAAAATGCTCAATTCCCATCCCGAAAAGCAAAGAGGAAGGACATCAGAAGAAGAAGAAAACAGGAAAGAAGCTAGAAACCTGCCACAGAGGGCCTCTGAGAGGCTCTGCCCTGCAGACTATCAAAGCAGATGCTGAAACTTATGGCCAACTGTTGGGCACAGTGCATGGAATCTTATGTAAGAAGTGGGAAATAGTAAGGAGAGGACAGGAACTCCACAAGGAGAGCAACAGAACCAAAAATTTGAACACAGGGGTCTTCCCAGAGACTCATACTCCAACCAAGTACCATGCATGGAGACAACCTAGAACCCCTGCACAGATGTAGCCCATGGCAGTTTAGTGTCCAAGTGGGTTCCATAGTAATGGGAAGAGGGACTGCCTTTGATATAATCTGATTGGCCTGCTCTTTGATCACCTCCCCCTGAGAAGGGAGCAGCCTTACCAGGCCACAGAAGATGACAATACAGCCACTCCTGATGAGATCTGATAGACTAAGATCAGAAGGAAGGAGAGAAGGACCTTCCTTATCAGTGGACTTGGGGAGGGGCATGCGTGAAGAAGGGGGGGAGAAGTGGGATTGGGAGGGGAGGAGGGGGGCTTTTGGGGGAATACAAAGTGAATAAAGTATAATTAATAAAAAATAAAAAAATACACATTGCTCTGGCAGAGGACCCAAGCTGAGTCCTGGTACCAATGTCTGGCAGTTCAAACTTAGAACTACCTGTAACTAGCTCCAGGGAATCCAATGGCTCTGACTTTGGCAGGCACCTGCTCCTGTGTACTCACCCAGCCCTGCACTCAAACAGACACCCAGTTAAAAATAAAAGTATATCTTTAAAGACAGTTTTGACTTATGATATTTTCAACTCAATGTAGATTTATTGAGACACAACTGATTTGTAAGTCAAGGAGAAACTGTATAAGGTAACATGAGTTCTCAATTCTATAATTTCCTGAAGTGTTGAAATGCTTATCATGTTGTTTTATTTAGACTAAGAATAATGTATATCCACATCCCTTAAAATGTAGAAGTAGCAAACAATTTGAGATAATATAGAAACTTGGTATGTGGTAGGAAAATTTTTAAAAAGAGGAATGGACAGACTATAGATAAGCAAAAACTGTTGTTCTGAGTTAATTAATTTTCCTTATAGAGCTAACTTATTCCTTAAGAAAAGGTTGGATATCCAAAGTATAGGGAATTTATACTGTATTTTGTGATAAATTTTGTGCTCATTATTTGTTTTTTAAAAACTAAGTATCACTAATTTATTGACTGTTTAGAATCAGCTATAATGAGCTATATGCTGTATATTGTTTGTTTTCATGCTGTGTATTATTCACGGTAAATGCATGTTTTCTCTTTGCTAATAGGACATTTAGATCTACAGTTTTTAATTTTGACTCAGTGAGCTCAAAATGAATAAAAAGTAAAATATAAAACTAGAAAACATCGAGATGGAAACAGATGTGAGCTTGCAGTCTACAAAGTTTTCACAGGATGCAAGCTGTGCTGTGGCAAAGATGGAGGACCGAAACTCAAATATGTTCATAGCAGCTCTATAGCCAGAAACTGGAAACAAACCTAGACGTCTCTCAACTAAAGAATGGACACGGCAAATATGGAACATTACACATGGCTTCTTTGTTAAAAATCAAGTATCTGTAGGTGTGTGGGTTTATTTCTGGGTCTTTGATTTGATTCCATTGATTAACTTATCTACTTCTATGCCAATATCATGCAGTTTTTATTACTATTGTTCTGAACTACAGCTTGAAATCAGGAATGGAAAAATTTCCAGAAATTCTTTTATTGTCTAGGATTGTTTTCAGCTATTCTGAATTTTTTGTTTTACAATATGAAGTTGAGAATTTTAAGGTCCATAAAGAATTGTGTTGGCATTTTGATGGGAATTGCATTGAATGTATAGATTGCTTTTGGTAAAATAGTCATTAATTTTTACTATGTTAGTCCTACTGATCCATGAACATGGAGGAATCTTTCCATTTCTGATATCTTCAGAAGATTTTGTTCTTCAGAGACTTGAAGTTCTTGTCATATGGGTTTTTACTTACACAGTTACACCAAGATGCGTTATATTATTCATTATATTATTTGTGACTATTGTGAAGTGTGTTGTTTCCTTAACTGCTTTCTCAGCATGTTCATAGTTTTTTTTCCCCCATAGGAGGGCTACTGATTTTATTAAGTTACTGTTGTATCCAGCCACTTTGCTGAAGGTGCTTATCATCTGTAGGAGTTCTCTATTCACCCTTAAATTTCTCTTTGCCTCCTTACCCCCACAAAACCAACAATGTAAACTTAGAAAAGGGCAGATAGGGAATGTCCTTGCTCATATCATTTTTCATAGAAGGCAGCAATGAAGTCACTTTTTGTTTTTACAATTTCTAACAAGTATACATCCATTGTGTAAAATTGTTGCTTCATGATTTTGAACCTAAGGAGGGAAAAACACCCTTCCAATTCTTCAATTCTTGATTACAGCTTGTCAAAATATACATTTGCAGGCTGTATCACAGGTTCATATTTGACTAGTTTTCTTAAATAGTTTAGGACCTGCCTAGAAATGGTACCTACAATACGTCGGACCCTTCTACTTCAATTAACAATAAGGGCAATCTGCAGACACGTTCACAAGCTAATCTGAGACAGACACTTCCTCAGTTGAGGCTTTCCTCTCAGATGAAGGTCAACATATGGAAAGGACAAACAAAACCTACCTGAAGTTTTCTCTAACAGGTGTGAGTTGAGGGAAAAAAGATAGAAGTTTGGCTTTCATTTTGTTTTATTTCTGCATATGAAACCTAAGACATTTATAAAATATAATCTGAATACATCACATGTTTCTTGTGTTATAGCTTTAATAACATGTCCAAATTTCTTTTCATTTTGTGGTATGACTGCTTTCTGATTGGATGTGAGATAATCTTTGCTTGGTGATGTAAATCTGGCCAGAAGTTCCTGGTTGTAGAAGTCACAGGTCCTAGGCGAAAAGCTGTTACTGTTTTGCAAATTGTCACACTGTGAAATTGTCTTCTAAATATTTGTGTTTATACCCATAGTTCTGGTCTGTTCTCAGTCTTGGTCAGAGACATTTCCTTTTGTAGTGGACAGTGGTTAATAAATAGACAACAGATCAAAATATGAGAATAAATGACTGTTGTCATTATGGTACTAAACAGGACATCTATACATCTTCCCTCTGTATTGCCTTTGTGGTTACCTACTGTGATGGTTTGATTAGGAATGTCTCCCATAGACATTTGAATGTCTAGTCACTAGGGAGTGGACTGCTTGAAAAGATTAAAGGATTAGGAGGTGTGGTGGAGTTGGAGGCAGTGTGGCACTGGGGTAGGCTTCTTCCAGATTCCTGTGGATCAGGATATAGAAATCTCAGCTACTTTTCCAGCACTATGTCAACTTGTATACTGCCATGCTCACTGCCATGATGGTGATGGAATAAGCTATGAAACTGTAAGCAAGCTCTCAATTAAATGCTTTACTTTATAAGAATTGTCTTGATAATGGAGTCTCCTCATAGCAATAGAGCGATGACTAAGAAACTTACTGTGATGAGTATAAGATCAAGTCAGTCAAAACTCCAGCACAAATCTGGGAGAGTGTCAAGAGGCTACAAGGTGCTATTGGAAGTCGCTAGAGAAAGCAGAGCTGACTCGGGGAAATGCAAATCAAAACTATTTTGAGATTCTAACTTTTATCTGTCAGGATGGCTAAGTTCAATAGCAGAAGTGACTACCCATGTGTCAAAGGTGAGGAGCAAAGGGAATACTTTTCTGGGTGCAAACCTGTACAACTACAATGGATATGAATACGGTGATTCCTCACAAAGTTGAGAACTGATCTACCTCAAGATCCAGCTACACTACTCTTGCACATTGTGGTGGTTTGAATATGTATGGCCCATATAGATTCATATGGTTAAATGCTTGGCCCAGAGGGACTGGCACTATTAGGAGATTCAGCCTTGTTGGGGTAAGTGCCTTGTTGGCAGAAGTGTGTCACTGTGTCATGGTGGAGGCAGGCTTTAAGGTCCCCTATGCTCCAGCTATACACAATCTACTGCTGCCTGTAGAAGAAAGCCAACCCCTATCACTATGAAATGATACTTAATCTACTTGAAGAAAGGAGACCCTTAGAGGCTCCACCCAGCAACAGATACTGAAACTCATGGACAAACATTGGGCAAAGCATAAGGAGTCTACTGGAAAAGAAGGGTGAAGGATAAATGGATGTAGAGGTAACAAATGTTCCACAAGAAGACATCAGAGCCAATCAACCAGGGCCCAGAGGAGCCTGTGGAGTCTGAAGCACCAACCAAGGACAATGCATGGGCATTGTCCTTATAAGTAGCTGATGGGCATCTTAGGCTTCATGTGGGCCCACTAGTTAAGGGAGTGAGAGATATCTCTGACATGGACTATGTTCCCTGCTTTTTGATCACTTCCCCCTGATGGGACTGCCCTACCAGGCCACAGGGGAGGAAGAAGAACTCACTCCTCATGTGAATAGATGAGCTGGGATATCTGGGTAGGACGGCTTCCCTATTATGAGGAATAGAGGAGGGAGAATGCAGGAGGGAGGGTAGGATTGGGAGAAGAGGATGGAGAGGCCTATGACAGAGACATAAATTGAATTAATTA
Source organism: Meriones unguiculatus (assembly GCF_030254825.1). Lineage (NCBI taxonomy): Eukaryota > Metazoa > Chordata > Mammalia > Rodentia > Muridae > Meriones > Meriones unguiculatus. Next base: position 32,829,694 of record NC_083353.1, on the reverse strand, counting down.
ATAAAAAAATGAAAAAAAAAGATGTAGAACTCTCGGTTCCTCCGGTACTCTGTCTATAACCATGCTGTCATATTCCTGCAATGATGACTGATAAAGAACTAAAATTCTGAAACTGTAAGCCAGCCTCAATTAAATATTTTTCTTTAAGGAAAATAAGAGTTGCCTTGGTTATGGTGTCTTTTCACCATAACCCTAACTAAGATAGGCATACACCCAAAGATGTTCTAGCCTGTCACCAGATCACGGGTTAAATCATCTTTATTGTGGCTTTATTTAGCAACTTAGATTTCCCTCAACAGAAAAAAAATGTGTAAATTGAGTAGTACTCAGCGGTTTAAGAAACGACATCATGAAATTTGGAGCAAAATGAATGGTACGAGAAAAATAAAATCATCCTGAGAGAGGTAACCCAGACCCAGAATTACCAATATAGTGTGCATTCACTTATAAGGTGGTATTAGCCATGAAGTAAATTATAACTAAGCTAAAATCTATAGACCCAGAAAGTTGGGTACAGAGGAGGGGTGTAGAGGGAACGCGTGTTTCTTCCCAGGAGGAAAAATAGAGTAGATTATATGGGAGTAGGGGCATTTAGGGAGAAGATACAAATACGGTACGCATTCACTTATATGTGGGTCTTTATTACAGTTTATTCACTTTGTATCCCAGCTGTAGCCCCTCTCTCATCCACTCCCAATCCCATCCTCCCTCCTTCTCCTCCTCTTATGCCCCTCCCCAGTCCACTGACTGGGGAGGTCCTCCTTCCCTTCCATCTGACCCTAGCCTTTCAGGTCTCATCAGGACTGTCTGCATTATCCTCCTCTGTGGCCTGGCAAGGCTGCACCACCCAGGGGGAGGTGATCAAAGAGTCAGCTGCTGGGTTCATGTCATAAAGACAGCCCTTGTTCCCCTTATTAGGGAACCCACTTGGAGGTTGAGATGCCATGGGCTACATCCGATCAAGGGGTCTAGATTATATCCATGCATGATCCTTGGTTGGATGTTAGCTTTTAAGTCTTAAATAAGAAGGCTACAATCTATATAACCAAGGAGATTATAGAGGAAGGGTCTAATTCAGGAATGAATCTCCAGAGGAAAAGCAAATAGAATATAGTTGTATGTATGAATATAGTTGTATGTACGGGAGTGTGTGTGTGTGTGTGTGTGTGTGTGAACAGTTGAACAAGAGGATTAAATGGAGAGATAGAGGGATGTGAGTAAATAATGAAATACAGAAAGGGACAGCTAACAAGAGGCCACTTGAAAAGTCACATGGAAATTTGCAGTAGAAGTTTCTTAAAATATATACATATATGAAAAAATGTAAACGCAATAACCAAATGATGGGGGAGACAAAGTCCTAAGTAGACACTTTCACCACCAAGTGAAACCTCTAGTACCAGAAATAGGTTACATCTAATCGAGTTGTTGGCCACAGGGGCCCAGGGAAACTCCCACACAACCCAGGCAATTTCCAAGGCTACTGGTAAGTCTCTGTAACAACTTAGACTAATGTTAAATTGTTGCAGACACTATCTAACTGGCTTAATGAACCCTGAGAAGTCAAGGTAGTACTTAACTAGAGCTTTAGCATTTTGACTAAATATTCGTGGTACCGGAAGGTACTCTACCTGCTATCCAGAAGTAAAAAGTGACAACCAATCCAGCTATAAACCATTCTACAACGGTTATCTGCATGCATGCTATGCTGGCACTATCGTAGCAAAAAGTTGTTGGAGTAATCAACCACTATGTGATTGAATTTAAGACCCACTCCATGTCTGATGCTTCTCAAGTGTCCAAGAACCTGAGACTACATAGGCTGTGAGCCCAGGGGAATACCAGATACCATTTTGTTTCTGCTAAAGGAACACAGAGGTAAAATGACTTCTACTGACTTCTTCTCTCAGCCAGCATCAGATAATCTTTCTCCTGCAGTAAATGTGTCGAAATAGAGACCCACAAGTAGACAGTGAGAGACCTTGGAATGCTTAGTCCTAAATGGGATGTTTTCAATGTTTTTGCCGCACACCTTTCTTCAGTGCTCAGGAAACTGCAGAAGGGATGATTGTTAGCACAAGTGTGAAGACACCAAGAAAACAGTGTCTTCCAGACTCTGCAGGACTGAAACATATGAATTCACAAAGACTGTGGCAGAATGCACAGGGCATACATAGGTCTAAGCCAGATGCAGGGCTAGCCTGAGAGGGAAAGTAGACACAAGCTCCCATCCTTACCCCAGAAGCTATCTCCAGTTGACAACCACTCACAAAGAAAAACTTAGTTTTCTCCAAGGGAATATGATTAGGTATACAAACCACAGGTCAGAGAGGCCCAATGCCCAGGGGTATGGCCAACAGAAAATGAATTAAATGCTATTTTTGAGATAGTTTGTCTTGTTTTTTTTTTTTTTGGGGGGGGGAGAAATTCTTATCTTACTTTTCTTTTGGTTGTTTTTTATGGTCTCTAATTTTGTGTTTTCTATCTTTTTTTGTGTGTTTTTTATGCTTTTTTGTTTTTTCTATTTGTTTGTTTTTTTCCTAGTTTGTTTATTTTTTTATTGGCCTGTTGTGGAAAGAGAGAAAGAAAATGGAGAGTTGGGTGGGTGCTGAGGTGAGAAGGATCTGGAAGAAGATGAGGGAGGGAAAACTATGATCACAATATATTGTATTAAAAACATTTTTATTTTTTAATTAAATTTTTTTATTTTTTATATTAGTTACAGTAAAAACATTTTCAATAAATAACAATAAAGAACAACTTTTTGCAGATAAGTCATAGCTTTATTTTAACAGACTGTTACTTTATTAACATTTCTGTTTATATTTGTCTTTATGGTTTTTTTGCTACCTACATTAATGATTTTTTTGATGATTTTATTTTACATACAATGAACTATTATCCAGAACTTCATTTAATTTAAGAATAAAACATTTAAAAAGATCTGTTTCTGGTTTCAATTACTTATGGAAAAAATATGAAGAAGATATGAATCTGAGTTGAAAACCTAAAGACAGAGATTTTTACTTAAGCAGAATAAAAAAAACCAAAATATTTTAGGATATCAAGACCATGACATTTTTTTATGAATTCTTTTTTTAATATTTTTTAATTTTAATTTTTATTAATTACAATTTATTCACTTTGTATCCCCCCTGTAGCTCCCTCCTCCCCTCCCTCCTTTTCCACCCATGCCCCTCCCCCAGGCCACTAATAGGGGAGGTCCTCCTACCCTTCCTTCTGATCCTAGCCTATCAGGTCTCATCAGGAGTAAATGCATTATCTTTCTCTGTGGCTCTCATAAGGCTGCTTCCCCCTCAGGGGGAGATGATCAAAGAGCAGGCCAAACAGTTCATGTCAGAGACAGTCCCTCTTCCCATCACTATGGAGTCCACTTGGACACTGAACTGCCATAAGCTATGCCTGTGCAGGCGTTCTCGGTTATCTCCATGAACGGTCCTTGATTGGAGTATCAGCCTCAGAAAAGACCCCTGTGCCCAGATTTTTTTGGTTCTGTTTCTCTCCTTGTGGAGCTCCTGTCCTTTTCAGATCAAAGACTTGTATGAAAAAAATTTCCAGTCTCTGAAGAAAGAATTAGAAGAACACATTTGTTTAAAAAGCTTAAGCATTTCAAGTCTTTAAAAATAAAAAAGTCTTTATGATTTTTAAACAGTTATAGTTTTCTTTTCTTCTTCTATTTTCTATAAATCAATAACAGTAAGAATTATTTCTCCAAGCAAAATATTTTTTTTCCAAATGGCAAAAGTATAAATTCATATTGATATTTTTTCCTTTGTGTCTTACTATTCACATATCAACTTAAAACATGCTCAGTATTAATATTCACTACATGCATTATAAACATCTTTATTATAATTTTATTGAATTTCTGGCTCTCATATTTAAGTTCATGATAAACCATTTTCTTTAACTAGAATTCATATAATTTTCAAGTTCTGTTTCTATCCTGTTTTGATTTTTGTTGGCAATGAGACTAATGTCTTGCAAATGCACTCCTTTCTTCCTTAGATCCACAGACTTTTCTTGGCCTCCAGAAAGGTGTGGGTGTTTTTGAAAGATTATTATTTTTAACAATCCATATTTCCCCTCTAATCCACTGGAAATATGTACTTCCTATGTGATCTGCAATTATGACTTTTGATTGTTTGTGTTAGAGGGGTGAGGTTGCCTGAAAGAAAACTCTCCATTGTATTGAATCAAGTCTGATAGTTTGCATTTGCTATATGCATGTTTCCTTTACCAAAGGAATTGGTCTTTTTATTGTTAATTATGGCCTAATTTTGCCCTTCTTGGATCCTAGTACGCATTTTCAAGTTGGTATACGCTGTTGTTGTTAGACTGCACACTGCCCAGACTATCTGCTAATCCCTGTGCTATAATCCTTGTCATGGTTGTCTTTTCATATATAGTTTCTTGTTTCTCTATGTCTCCTGTCTCTAATTCTGATCAGTTTTCAGGATTTATTCTCACTGCATTCTGATTATACTGTGCCCCACTGGTTCTTTGTATGTTTGTTGGCTTGTTTGTTTTGTGTGCATATGTGTGTGGTCATGCATGCCTTTAATCCTAGCACACATGAGGCAGAGGCAGGTGGATTTTCATGAGTTTGAAGCTGCGGTGGTCTACAGACAAAGTTCCAGCACAGCCAAGGTTACACAGAGAAACCCTGACTCAAAACAAACAAACAAACAAACAAAAGTTACGTAAAATGCAACATTTTGAACAATAGAAAATATAATTTTGTCTCAAAAGTTATTTTTTTAATATATAAGTAGGCCTGAGTAGCTAAAACCTAAGTTTTGTAATTCATTTACTGAGTGTACAAAATATTTAACATATTCCTAGTTCCAAGCAATGATTTTCCTTCATTGGGCTATAAAATGACTTCATTTTGCAAGAGAGAATTGAGCCTGAAACAACAGAAATGTGTATTTGAGTTACATGTTCACAAACATATTGACTTTAAAAACATCAGCTTGTGGATCAATAAGCAAAATATTCATTACCCCAATCAACACCATGTAACTAAAACTAAACTGGATACATCAGTTTAAGTCAAAATGAATTTATTTCAGCTCTGCCATAGCCTAAAACAAACCATAAAATGAAATCATCACGTTGTACCAGGAAATTTTGCATAAACAGTCTGATAGATTCAAGCATGTTAGAGCTGCTGGTATACCAGCCTCTCGGCCCAGATGAAAAATGGTTAGATCAATGGATGCTGATGAGCAATATTTAAATGAATTTCTAAATGACTATAATAAAAAATTTAGTTGACTCAACCCCTGCTGTTCTTGGCTGTAAAGTTATGAGCGCTATTTACCTGAATGCATGTATGCCTATTAGACTTGGCAGGAGTTTCTCAACCTTGATATTAACTAGAATATCTATTTAAAATGAACTGAGCACCAGGCTGTAGCAAGTCTGTTACTTCAGGCTGGAATAAAGGAGCAGCTGAACCTCATGCACACAATACAAGGAGCAAAAGAGAATAAATCTTAATGGTATTTTCTAACCTTTGTGAGCTAACTTCTTCCATAAAATAAGGCTGATATTTGGAGAACATAGTAAGTTTACATACACCAACAACAATGAAGAGTGAAAGAAATCAAGACACATAATTGAAAAGACAATAGAATAAGGAAACTGGAAGCAGAACAAAACACAGTAAATAAAATAAATCAACATAAATGGGAAAATTGTAAAACCAAAGCCAACCAACCAAACAAACAAACAAAATTGTGGAGATCAGTTTAATCAGAACTCAGCGAGAATGAAGCCTCAAGACTGATCAGAAATAGAGGCAGGAGACAGAGAAATAAGCTGTACATGAAAGACAGCTCTGACAAGAAGTACAGCACGGGGGCAAGCAGACACTCTGCCAGTGTGCCCTCTAATGGCAACAGTGTACATGGACTGGCAAATGCTTACAAGGGCACAAGAAGGGCAAAATCATAGCACAATTAACTACACAAGAACTTTAATCTTTTTACAATTATTTTGCATATGTGTGTGGTATATATACAATTGTTCCTTTGTTCTAAGTTCAGAATATAATACACATTTTGACCTACTAAACCTGCAAGGCCTATCTGATTCAAAGACACAATAAATAAAACACAGAAACATTGTTGAACTATATAAATTTCATCAATGAGAGATAAGATATTTGAAAAGATACTGAATAGCTTTTGGTCTCCAAAAAGAACAAAACTTTACTTTCCTTTTAAGCTCCACTGATATTGAATCTAATTAAACTGAAAACAATTTAGGCTATTAAAGATTATGAACAATCTGGCCTTTGTTGTGACCACGTTGTATTGCATATAGTGTATATGTTAGATGAAGATGTTAGGGTTGCAGTCTTCATGGCCTCCCCCTCCCCAAACTTAGGAAAGAAAAGACATCGCTTTAATGTATAATAATATAATAAGTGATACGGATGCCTAAGTTTATGCCTACATATGCCAATGGCTATACGACCAACAGGGAAATTTTAAGAGGGCATTGAGCAGTTGTTTCTGAACTGATCTAGGACTCTATGGGCACTCAGATATATGCACTGAACTTGTTCCACCTACCAGGGCAAACACTCTTAAAAAGCTAAAACCCTTACTTCCAACCCTGATGTATTCCCTTTAGCTAGGGATGGTACTCTCCTCTTCATGCTGAGGGTTTTGTCTGGCTTGAGCTTGCACAGGACTTGTGTATGCCATCACAACTGCTATGACTTCATATGAGCAACTGCCCTTTTGACTCCAGAAAAGTTTTGTCATTATCATTCACTGCCTCTGACTCTTAGAATCTGCCTGCCACTTTTCTGCAATGATCTCTGAGCACTGGGAGGAGAGAGTGCGATATAGGTGTCCCAATTGAGACTAAGCATCTTCAGTCTGTTATTCTCTTCACTTTGATCAACTGAGATTCTCTGTGTTCACAACGATTAATTGCAAAAGCAGCTTCTGTGATGATGTGTGATAGATGCACTAATCCACGCGTATAAGCTATTAGGAGCTGATTTAATGACATCTCTTTGGCAGAACAATAGTAATATGTTCTCTTGTAAGATCTATAATCTCTCCAGGACAGTGCTAGAGATGGGTGATCTCTCTAGCATTTTCTAGCTCCATAGACATGTAAACATTACAGTCCTAACAATTACTGCCAATGTTTTTGGTTGCCCTCCAGAACTGGATGGTTAAGACTCTCTTGCTGAAGACACCACATACAGTACATGTAGAAATCAAGCTGTTATTTAACTGGAAGCTTCATCCTTACTGGGTGGCTTCCACTATGCTGAAAGACACTATGCACAATACTGTAGGAGGAAAATGATCATCTTTCTTATATAGTTGTGAATCCATAAGCCATAATAATGACTAGCTTGAACCTTTAGAATATTTCTTAATTATTTGCATTTCTTCTTCTGAGAATTGTCTATTATTTCCCTAGCTCACGTTTTAATTAAGTTAGTTATACTTGTGTGTTTGAATTATTTGAACATTCTACATACAAATCTTCTGTTATATGTGTAGCTGATTTTTTTTTCTCATTTTCTAGGCTGCCTTTTCAATAGATTATCACTTTTTTTTTCAGCTTTTTAATTTCACGACTTATCAATTGTTGATTGTTTTTCTTATTTTCTAGGTGACTGCAGTGTTATTCATAAAGTCCTTTCTTGAATCTAATCATGAAATGTACTTACTATTACTTCTTCTAGAAGTTTCAGGCCTAACACTGTGATAATTGATCCATTTAGTATTGATCTGTGTGTAGGAAGAAAATGAGCAAATTTTCTTCTTTTACTGATATCTATCTAGGACCATTTGTTTGAGAATGAATATGCTATCATGTGTTATATGAAGATGAAAACAGAAATAATTAGAGGAAGTTTAACCAGGGAGAGGACAGCAGGTAGGGTTGGGTAACAGAGGGTATTGAGGAAGACTAACTTTCTAACTCTGTATTTAACTAACTGACTAAGTAAGTAAGTAAGTAACTAACACCAGGGGTATTTTAAAAAGCCATATGGAAATCTTAAATTAAATATTTTATATTTAATATGATTGCCCAGTCCAGGCATAGTAGTGATTGAGATTCTTGAGCCTGACTTTGCCACACCCCAGGGAAATGAATGTACTTACTGGATATTTTCCTTGTTTTTGTTTGTGCACATATATAATCATATAAAATCATATTGTCTGAGTTACCCTTCACAGGGGATAATGTGTCTCCTAGAACCATAGGCTGCAAATAGAAAGTAACCTGCCAAGCGCAGTGTCCCAAAGGCTCCTCAAATAGAACAGTGCACTTCTGTTGCTCTTGGTTTCCAAAAACTTTACTAATAAAGTCATCAAATATTGTTGCTTGCCTTCTTTCTTTGGAAATTTGGAAACTGGATGGCAATTTCTTGTATTATAAAAGCTAGTCTCCAGGGAGGGAACATTCAGAAAAGTTCCAGCTTAGGGCTTTCTGATCCCTGTTTCTGAAGTTTATAGTGTCTTCAGCAATAGGGACTCACCTTTCATCTTTGGGGGTAGCTAAGGACAACAGCAGGAGACTGTACGTATCAGGAGTCCTCTGGCCAACTACTCACAAAATTCTTCTCATATCTGGTATTGGGGCTTTCATTAGGTGGTCTTCAGAGGGAACATGTGAGTCTTGATGAGAAAAGTTCATTAAAATATGTATGTATATCAATACATAGAATTGCATGTATGTATTTGTTATCGTTCTATTGTGAATAGACACCATGTTGTGAAGGGACATCATGACCAAGGAAACTCTTAAACAGAAAGCATTTAACTGAGGGTTGCTCATCATCATGGCGGGAAGCAGACAGGTGTGGCTCTGGAGAAGTATCCGAGATTTACATTCTGATCTGCAGTCAGCAGGCAGGAAGAATGACATACACAGGGCTTGACTTGGGCTTTTGAAACTCCAAAGTGAATGCACAGCAATGTATCAACAAGGAGATACCTATTCAAACAAAGCCATAACTCCTAAACATTCCCAACACTGGGCATACACATATATGTATATATGTATATGAGTATATACATATATGCACCCACATAAATATGTGTATATGTGTATATATATATGAAAAGACACAAGGTTCTGAATTTTGACTACCATTTATTCATCTTCTAAGGATCAGTGGGGAGGACACCTTTTTTTCTTTTTTTATTATTATTATTTTTTATACTTTATTCACTTTGTATCCCCCCATAAGCCTCTCCCTCCTCCCCTCCTGATCCCACCCTCCCTCCCCCTTCTTCACGCATGCCCCTTCCCAAGTCCACTGATAGGGGAGGTCCTCCTCTCCTTCCTTCTGATCTTAGTCTATCAGATCACATCAGGAGTGGCTGCATTGTCATCTTCTGTGGCCTGGTAAGGCTGCTTCCCCCTCAGGGGGGAGGTGATCAAAGAGCAGGCCAATCAGATTGAGAGGACACCTTTTTTGATTCTCTGAAAGGATCACCATGAAATATGAACATTAGCCAAACGTTCCAGAATAGTTGCTAGTTTCTACACACCTTTATCCTAGTGTTGCTTAGATACAGATGTCTATAGTTATTTGGTTTTCTGTTGATTACATACTGATGCTAAATAGGTTTTTTTTATGAACTACAGCAAAAGAATGCTAGAGCAAGACAGTACCAAAAAAAGATTTGAAATTGTCTGGTCTCGTTAGACCACCTTAGCAGTAGATTTTTCTTACTTGAAGGGAAAAGTGTTCTACCATAATTTCCTAAGCTCTGAAAGGCAACTTCATTTCCTTTTTTATTTATTATTCTTTATTCACTTTATATCCAAACTGTATCCCCTCCCTCATCTCCTCCTGGTTTTACCTTCCCTCCCCTTTGTCCCTCATCCAGTCCACTGATAGAAGAGGTCCTCCTCCCCTACAATACGACCCTATCCTATCAGGTCTCATCAGGACAGTCTGGATCCTCTTTCTCTGTGACCTAGTTAGGCCACATTGCCAGGGAGAGGTGATCAAAGAGCTGGCCACTGACTCCATGTCAAAGACAGCCCTTGCTCCTCTTACTAGGGAAACCTCATGGAGACAGCTGCCAAAGGACTACATCTGAGCCGAGGGTCTAGGTTCTCTCCATGCATGGTCCTTGGATTCACCAGTCTCTGCAGGACCCACTGAACCCAGATTTTTTGGCTCTGTTGGTCTCCTTGTAGAGCTCCTGTCTCCTCCAGGTATTTCTATCTTTCCCTTCTTTCATAAGATTCCCAGCATTCTGGCCAAAGTTTGCCTTAGAGTCTCAGCATCTGCTTTGATACCCTACTTTGTAGAGTCTTTCAGTAGCCCCCTGTGGAAGGCTCCTGTCCTGTTCCTAGTCTTCTCATACTTTCGATATCTATCTGGATTGCCCTTCTAAATAAGAATGAAGTATCTTCCCTAGGGTCCTCTTTGTTATTTAGCTATTTTTGGAATATAAATTTTAAAATGTTTATCCTATATTATATGGCTAATATACATTTATAAGTGAGTATATACCGTGTGTATCTTTCTGCTTCTTGGATACCATACTCAGTATGATCTTTTCTAGTTCCAACCATTTTCCTGCAAATTTCATGATTTCCTTGTTCTTAATTGCTGAGTAGTATTCCATTCTGTAAATGTGCCACAATTTCTGTTTCCATTCTTCAGTATAGGGACATCTAGGTTGTTTCCAGATTCTGGCTATTATGAATAATGCTGCTATGAACACAGTTGAACAAATGTCCTAGTTGAACAGTTGAGCATCTTTTGGATATATGCCCAGGAGTTGTATAGCTGGGTATTGAAATAGCACTATTCTAAATATTCTTAGAAAGCGCGATTGATTTCCGAAGTGGTTGTACAAGGTTACATTCCCCCCAGCAAAGGAGGAATATTCCCCTTTCTCCATATCTTCTCCAGAATGTATTGTCACTTGAGTTTTTAATCTTAGCCATTTTGATGGGCATAAGGTAAAATGTCAGGGTCATTTTGATTTGCATTTCCTGCATGACTATGGACATTGAACATTTCTTTAAGTGTTTCTCTGCCATTTGGTATTCCTCTGCTGAGAATTCTCTGTTTAGTTCTGTACCCTATTTTTAATTGGATTACTAGGTTTCTTGGTGTTTAACTTTTTTTTTTTTTTTTTTTTTTTTACATATCCTGGATATTAGCCCTCTCTCAGATGTAAGGTTGGTGAAGATCTTTTCTCAGTTGTAGGATGTTGCTTTGTTCTGATGACAGTGTCCTTTGCTTTTCAGTTTCATGAGGTCCCATTATTGATCTTAGAGCCTGTGCTGTTGGTGTTCTGTTCAGGAAGTTGTCTCCTGTGTCAATGAGTTTGAGGCTCTACCACACTTTTTCTTCTAACAGGTTCAGTGTGTCTGGTTTTATGTTGAGGCCTTTCATCCACTTGGACTTTAGTTTTATGCAGGGTGATAAGAATGGATCTATTTGCTTTTCTCTACATATAGACATCCAGCTAGATCTGCACCATTTGTTGACGATGCTGTCTTTTTTCCATTGTATAGTTTTGGTTTCTTTGTCAAAAATAGGTGTGTGGATGTATTTCTGGGTCTTCTATTCGATTCCATTGATCCACCAGTCTGTGGTACCATGCCATTTTTATTACTGTTTTATTACTGTTGCTCTATAATACAACTTGAGATCAGGCATGAAGATACCTCAAGAAGATCTTTTTTTATACAGGATATATATATATATATATATATATATATATATATATTAGCTATTCTGGGTTTTTTGTTTTTCCATATGAAATGGAGAATTGTTCTCTCAAGGTCAGTAAGAATTGTGTTGTTGGTTTGATGGGAACTGCATTAAATCTGTAGATTCCTTTCGGGAGGACTGTCATATTCATTATGTTAATCCAACTAATTCAATAGCATGGGAGATGTTTCCAACTTCTGATTTCTTCTTTAATTTCTTTCTTTAATGACTTGAAGTTTTTGTTTTTTTTTCATATGGATTGTTCACTTGTTTAGTTAGAGTCACACCAAGGTACTTTATAATATTCGTGGCTATTATAAAGGGTGTTGTTTCCCTAACTTATTTCTCAGAGCAATTTTCTTTTGTATACAGGAGGGCTACTGATTTTTTTTGAGTTAATTTTGTATTCAGCCACTTTGCTGAAGGTGTTTATCAGCTAAAGGAGTTCTCTGGTAGATTTTTGGGGGTCACTCGTGTACATGATCATATTATTTGCAAGTAGTGATACTTTGACTTCTTCCTTTCCATTTCGTATCTGCTTGATCTCCTTTAGTTGTGTTATTGTTCTAACTAGGACTTCAAATACTATGTTGAAGAGATAATGAGAGAGTGGTCAGCCTTGCCGTGGACCTGATTTCAGTGGGATTGATTTAAGATTCTCTTCATATAGTGTGTTGTTGGCTATAAGCTTGCTGTATATTGCTTTTACTATGTTTAGGTATGTGCCTTAGGCATGTGCTTGACCTCTCCAAGACTTTCAACATGAATGGATGTTGGATTTTTGTCAAATTTTTATTTGGCACCTAAGGGGATGATCATGTGGCTTTTTCTTTCAGTTTGTTAATATGGTGGACTACATTGATGGATTTCTGTATATTGAACCACCCCTCCATGCCTCGGATCAAGCCTACTTGATCATGGTAGATGATAACTTTGATGTGTATATGGATACAGTTTGTGAGTATTTTATTGAATACTTTTATATTACTGGCAAACATAAATAGTATTAATTGTGATGAATGAGTAACAACATACTTATACATCAAGAAACCAAAGTTGTCCCTAAAATTTTATGGGTTAACACATATAGCAAGTTAATATATTTTGATTACTTGCAAGATATAGTTTGCCTCAATTTTTTTTTGAAAATTCATTAAACCACTAAATTTATACTATTAGCACCTTTCTTCTTTTTTTTACCTTTTTAAAAAAATTTTATTAATTATACTTTATTTACTTTGTATCTCCCCTGTGGCTCCTCCTTCCTCTCCTTTCAATCCTTCCCTTCCGCCTCCTTCTCCACACATGCCCCTCCCCAAGTCCATGGATAGGGGAGGTCTTCTTTTCCTTCCTTCTGATCCTCGTTTATGAGGTCTCATCAGGAGTGGCTGCATTTTCTTCCTCTGTGGCCTGGTAAGGCTGCTCCAGGCTCAAGGGGAGGTGATCAAAGATCAGACCCATCAGTTCATTTCAGAGACAGTCCCTGTTCTCATTACTATGGAACCCACTGAACTGCCATGTGCTACATCTGAGCAGGGGTTCTAGGTTATCTCCATGAATAGTCCTTGGTTGGAGTATCAGTCTCAGAAAAGATCTCTGTGCCCATTTTTTTTCTCTCTTGTGGAGCTCCTATGCCTTCCACATCTTTCTCTCTCCCCCTTCTTTCATAAGATTCCCTGCACTCTGCTCAAAGTTTGCATATGAGTCTCAGGCTCTGCTTTGATACCCTCCAGGGTAGAGTCTTGTAGAGTCTTTCAGAGTTCCTCTGTGGTAGGCTCCTGTCCTGTTCCCTTTTTTTTCCCTCTTCCGATGTTTATCCTGTTTGCCTTTCTGAATGAGGATTGGTCATCTTACCCAGGGTCCTCCTTGATTAGCTTCTTTAGAAGTACAAATTTTAGTATGATTATCCTATATTATATGTCTAATATTTGCTTATAAGTGAGTATATACCATGTGTGTCTTTCTGCTTCTGGGAATGTAAACTTGTAAACCACTGTAGAAATCAATCTGAGCCTTTCTCAGACAATTAGGAACAGTGATACCTCAAAATCCAGCTATACCACTCCTAGACATATATTCAAATGATGCTCAAGTATACAATAAGGACATTTGCCCATCTATGTTGGTACAACTTTATTTGTAATAGACAGAAGCTGGAAACAACCCAGATATCCCTCAGTTGAGGAATGGTTACAGAAATTGTGGTACATTTACACAATGGAATACTATTCAGCAATTATTAACAAGGAAATCATGAAATATGCATGCAAATGGTGGGAACTAGAGAAGATCATCCTGAGTGAGGTATCCCAAAAGTCTGTGTCTTTTTATTGGAGGGTTGACACCATTGATGTTGGTTGATATTAGTCACCAATGATTGTTGGTTCCTTTTATTGTGGAGTTGGTGGTGATTGTGTTTGTTTGCTTGTTTTATTTTGCTTTTCTGTTGTGATGGTGTCTTTATCTTTTGTTTTCTTCGGTGTAATTGATCTTGTTGTGTTGGAGTTTTCCTTCTAGTAACTTCTGTAGGGCTGGGATGGTGTGTAGATATTGTTTAAATTTAATTTTGTCATGGAACATTTTGTTTTCTCAATATATGTTGATTGAAAGTTTTGCTTGGTATAGTAGTCTGGTTTGGCATTTGTAGTCTCTTAGTGTCTGCATGATATCTACCCAGGTCCTCTGGCTTTCATAGTTTTTGTTAAGAAGTCTGGTGTGATTCTGATAAGTCTGCTTTTATATGTTACTTGGCCATTTTCCCTCGACACTTTTAATATTTTTCTTTGTTCTGTAGGTTTAGTGTTTTGATTATTAAGTGGCTGAAGGAATTTCTTTTCCAGTATAGTCTTTTTGGTTTTCTGTAGGCCTCTTGTATATTTAAGGGCATTTCTTTCTTAAGGTTGGGAGAATTTTCTTCTAGAATTTTCTCAAAAACATTTTCTGGACTTTGGTGCCTGGAATCTTTTTTGTCTATTCCTATTACTGTTAGATTTCTTCTTTTCATGGTGTCCTTGATTTCCTGGATGTTTTGTGTCTGGACCTTTTCTGTTTTTATTTTTTCTTTGAGGAATGAATCAGTTTCTGCAGTTGTACCTTCAGCACTTGAAATTCTCTCCTTCATCTCTTGTATTCTGTTGGTGATGTGTACCTTTTGGGTTCCTGATATCTTTAAGTTCTCCAGCTCCAGGGATTTTTCTCTCTGTGTGTGCATGTGTGTGTGTGTGATATTGTACCATTTCTTTCCTCTCTTTGAATGTAAATTCTTCTATGTCCATGATGGCCTCTAATTTTTTGTTCCTTTCCTTTTTATGTGCTTCTTGTAACTGCATAATTATAGACTTAAGGTCATTTTTCTCCGTTTCAGCTTCAATAGAATATCCGTTGATTTTTGGAGATTCTGGTGAAGCTATGATGTCCTCCTTTTTGTTGCCTGTATTCTTATGCTAGCCTATAGCCATTGGTTATCTGTAGCCTTGACTGATTGTTCCTGGAGCTTGTAGTTCAGAATGGGTCCCCATTTCTGGAGTCTAGAGTAGCCTCTGCTGGATTCACTGTCTCTGCTGGCTTGGTTTGTGACCCAGGAATGCCTGGTCGCTGGGGCGCAGGTGGAAAGATCTCCAAGGCTAGATTTGCCCCATTACCCCATATGCATCCTTGGGGAGGAGAACAATGGAACTTGGGTAGGGTGTTAAGCTCAGCTCCTCTGGGTTCTCTGTGCTTGGCCCACTGTTTCTCTGGGTAAGCCGGGCAGCTGGGGCTCAGATGGAAATATCTCTGTGCCTGGAGCTGCTCCAGTGTCCCACTGGCTTCCTTGAGATGGCACACTATAAGACTTGAATCTCACACCTAGTTCAGCTCCACTGTGTTCAACGTCTGGCTGCGCTGGTTAATTCTGACCTGGATAAAGCAGGCAGGTGGGGAGTAGGCAGAATGGAGTTGCACAGTACCAAATTTATCCCCTCCACTGGAAGGTGAGAGTGAGCGCTACTAAACACTGTGACCAGGAAGGTGAGTGTGGGCTCTTTAGTTTAGAACCGGGAGCCGCTAGTACCCAGAAGGTGGCCACATGACTTTGAGAGTGGGCGCCGGGGTTTGGAGCCTCACCCTCAGTACAGGAAGGCATTCACTCTACAGGCGGTCTACTCAAAGGTCCTTGATGCCAGCCTTTAGTTGGTCCCAGAAGGTGTCCACAGAAGGTGGACTTACACAGGTGGCCTAGGGCTGCTGCAGTGCTGGGAGGGAGCCTGGGAATTTTTCCAGTATTAACTGGCAGGTCTGAAGATGCATCTTCCGGGTATCCGCATAGATTATTCTCACACCCGAGAAACACAGACTTCGGGGTTTGGGGGTCCACAGACTGCCTGTTGGTTACCCTGCTCTCACTGCTGAGCTGCTGTTCAGATTCCCTGTGTGGTCATCGCCACCGTCTTGGATCTCTGGCACCTTCATTTTCTGAATCTCAGATAATTATACATGAAATCAGAAGAGTGAATTGTGAGGATTAGTTGAGATAATATATGTGAAAATTCAGCATCTAGTGGATAGGAACTCCACAAGGAGAGCAACAGAACCAAAAAATCTGAGCACAGGGGTCTTTCCTAAGACTGCTATTCCAACCAAGGACTATGCATGGAGATAACCTAAGACCCCTGCACAGATGTAGCCCATGGTAGTTCAATATCCAAGTGGGTTCCATTGTATTAGGAACAGGGACTGTCTCTGACATGAACTGATTGGCCTGCTCTTTAATTACCTCCCCCTGAAGGAGAAGCAGCATTACCAAGGCACAGAAGAAGACAATGCAGCCACTCCTGATGAGACCTAATTGACTAGGATCAGAAGGAAGGAAAAAAAGACCTCGCCTATCAGTAGACTTGGGGTGGGGTATGCATGCAGAGGGTGGAGGAAGGGAGGGATTGGGATGGGAGGAGGGAGGGAACCACAGGGGGGATACAAAGTGAATAAAGTGTAATTAATAGAGAATTAAAAGAAAGAAAAAGATGTACAGAAGCTGGAATAGACTATAACACCTAATAGCTTTTAATTCTAGTTTAAAGAGTTAGATGGTATTTGAATATTTCTGCACAACATTTTTGGGATACACTAAAAAAAATGCATTGGTGTCATAGGAAATGTTCTTTATATTTTATAATGCATGAGCCTACCATATTTTTGTAACAAGATTTGATTTACTTTTATTCTATGGTTCTTTCTCTCTCTCTCTCTCTCTCTCTCTCTCTCTCTCTCTCTCTTCATATGTGTGCCCTATACCCTTGGACAGATCAGCTGAGGCCAGAAGGGCTACTCATAACCTCATCTCATCTAACCTTATTACTTAAGACAGTCTTTCATAGGACCTAAAATTTGCTGTTTTCTTGCAAATTTGTCAGCTATGAGCTCTAGCTGTCCTCTTGTCTTTTGCTTCATGGACATGTCCAGCATTGTATAAGCTGACCTTGATTTAACTTATTTGATAATCATTTTGTGTTCTGATTATTGAATAAAGTATTTTTTAGTACAATCACTGGATTTAGACAAATACTTCTTGTAATTGGTGAGTATTGATATCCATAAAATGCTCCTCCAATAGTTCAGTGAGTAAAACTTTATGGAAATCCATCCTCAGAATGGGCAGACCAAGACTTGAAGTTTAGTATTTGATAACACTGAACACCTGTAGTACTGAATTTCACAGAAATATCCTGAAATGATGATTATACATCCAAACAGGGCTGGCATTTATGTCTTTATGATTATGTATCTATATTTATTTAATTATTGTGGGTGGCATTCACATGCCACACATGTATGGAGGTAAGTAGACAGTTTGAGGGTGTCAGTCCTTGCATCCCCCATGTGGGTACTGGGCCTGGTCTCAGGTCATCAGGCCTGTTGGCAAGTGCCTTAACTCACTGAGCCATCTCGGCAGTTCTACACTTAGGTCCTATTTACTCTTCAATTTGAAGAACGTGTTTGCAAACTATGCGTTAAAGGAGTAATTGGAGATATATTGAAAGTCAAAGTTAATTATGTATTGAAATTAGCTGCAAGGTTTCAAGTTTGGAGTGAGCGAATGTTTCTGACAAAAAGTGGATCTTCCTGAGATGTGATGATTGTACCACTCTGAAATGCCTGTTTCACATGTGAAAGCTTTACTTCAAGCTTGGGGTTTTTTATTAAACTTTACTCAAATGAAAAGCTCTTCCTTTCAGCTATTAGGTTTGTGCTTGAAATATTACTATCTCTCTGTGTGTTTTCTTTCTGTTTGATCTAGAAAACACAGTTCAATGAATCATTCGGATGTTAAAAGTACATGTGATAGTGAATAAAGGATGTAACAGGAATGCTCCTGGATATTTATGTTTGTCGACAAAAGCCACATGATCTGAATTTCTATCATATTCATGGTAAAACAATCATTAGCCATTATTAGGATTTATGTGGAAATGGGATAGATAGAACAAATAAATTATAAGTTTGAGCAAACATTATCTGTTTCTTTGAGGGAACATATTCCATTGCTTTTTGTTTTGTTACGCTCATTTCGGTAGGGTGAATTCCTGTGTGATAGATGATTATTTGACACAGAAATTCTAGTCTTAAGCGGAGTGATCTAGCACCATATTTGTAAGTTGATGCTATTTAATGTTCCATTTCTAAAGTATATATCAATTCATTAAAAATGTAATAGCTTCTCTATTCTGCATTGTCTGGGACTAAGCTGACAACAAAAGGATAAACATAGTGCATACCAGGGTTCCTCTGGTAATACCATAAACATGACACATGTCATCGTATGATAAATTGGCTCAGTGTCTGTTCAATT
The DNA here is from genome assembly GCF_030254825.1 of Meriones unguiculatus. NCBI lineage: Eukaryota > Metazoa > Chordata > Mammalia > Rodentia > Muridae > Meriones > Meriones unguiculatus. Next base: position 32,811,113 of record NC_083353.1, on the reverse strand, counting down.
TCAAATCTAAAGCTCTAGAGGCAGAAGTGTTAGGAAGCAGGCATAATTCTGGCGAGCAGAGGCCTCAGATGTACAAAAATTAGCGTGCATAGAACAGATAACAGAGGACGAGAGCCACAGTGAGAGTAAGTGTGCACAGGTTTGGAGACTTCCCGGGGTTTAGGTAGGATTGGCAGATGTTAGGTGGGAAAAAAACATCTGTAAGCATGATAATGAGCATTCCCAGAATCTGAAGTGACAACTGTATCCAGTACAAATGCTGTCTTGTCTCTGGTATTTGCATACCAATTAAATTTTAAAATAAAGAAACAAATATTGGGTTACTGAATTTGTTTGACAAATAATCTGGAGGGCTTACTCAGTACAACTGGGTCAGGAATGTTGGCTGTTTGACAGCTGCTGTATCTATGAAAGATTTAAACAGAAAATGTATCCAGATTGTTACCACCCACAGTTTTATAAGTATGAATCTGAAATGGGTTCAAGATGGTTTGATAGCCTGAGGCAGCCACCATGGAATGCTTATGCTGAGTGCTTTGCTAATGTGTTCAGTAGGTGATATTTCATATTTTTAAAGTAGAAAAGTTTAAATGCTATCTGTATATTTTATATTACATTTCATTGTCTCTATCACTTAGGTTTGAATGTTGTATTAAAAATATTTCATATTGAACTTAATTTTTAGTTTTAAATCCAGGGCAATTTTCACAGTCATCAGAGAGTAATTATATGTAATCAATCTTCCAAGAACCTTCTTTTTTGTTTTTATTTGTATGTCTGGCATGAGTGTCCATGTAATATATGTGTGTGTGGATGCAGAGGCCAGAGTTTGATTTTGGGTTTCATCCTCTATGGCTCTCTATCATGTTGTTTTGAGGCATGGTTTTTTACTGACTCTGGTTAGACTCTGGGTGAAAAACTCTTTCACTGACGGGTAGACTGGCTGGTCTCTGGGGTTGCAAATGTATTGGTCCATGTCCAGCTTCCCAGCTCACATGGGGAGTCAGTTCATAGTGCCGGATGTAGCTGGCACAATCTTGCAGGCCTGATGACTTCAGAGTAAGAAGAGAAAGAGGAGAAAGGTGGAACAGGGCTCTACCTCTCTTTGCTTTCATTTGCAATCAGGTAAATAAGCTCCCCTGACACATTCACTTGTCACCATGATGTTCTGTTCAAGCAATCATGGACTGAACTTTCTGAAACCACAAGCCCAAACACAACCTTTCTTTCTTCAATTGTTGTTGTCAAGTCCGAGATGAGAAAAGTATTCTGTGGTTCAGTTTGAGACATGGACACTTTCTAGTGTCCAGGCACTGTGCTACGTCACAGTGAGACAAACATGAATAAGACGTAGTCTTGGGCCTTCACATCTTTATAGTCTCATTCTAAAACAAATAGACATACACATTATTTCAAGATTATTGATAAGTACATGGGGACAGTATATTGTCATGAATTTTAATTCATGGAGTTTATATTGGAAAACTCTTCTGGCAATTGATACCGATTTATCTTTGTTTGATACGATAGATATGCTTTGCAATGTGTAGAAATCAAACATGTAAATTAAATCACATTTCCCTGGATTAAAGCTTCAGAGGCATGTTTTATTATCATTTGCCTCTTCTTTTCATTTGGTTTATTTTCAATAGATGTTGGCTTTTCCTGTGAAAATCCTCTCTCTTCCACCTCGTATTCCTGTCAAGTAGTTAATCATTTTAAACCCTTAAATGCTCTAGAAAAGCACTTCAAGTTTGAAGGCCCCCTGAGGTGGAATCATTATTTAAACAGAAAATTTCTTTGTGGTTCAGAAGTTATTTTGCTTTATCTATTTGGTAAAATAACCCACTAAAACATTGTCCAGCTGGGCTTGAAGCTGTATGGTATTCTTCTCTTGACCACAATGACAAGCTAGCAGGATACTAAAATAACAACCTAACTTCAGTGAATCCTTTATTACATTACATTCATTCACCCCCCACCCAGTGTTTAATGAGATGCTATGCAGGGCTGTGTTCAATGAGACATACTTTTCATGTCTTCTAGTAACTCATAGTCTCATGGCGGTTAGAGACCTATAAGCAGAAAGAGTATAGAGGAGTGAACTACATAATTTGGGTGTATTCTGAGTGGTTTGTCTGCTAAGAGAGCCTCAGAATAGGTGTGGGACAAAGTAGTGACACAGCAAATGTGATGGTTAATTTTGTAAACTTGACAAAATCTCACATACACATGAATCACCTGTCAGTGTTTATCTAGATTATCTTAGCCTTTTGTCATGTCTCTGATGGATTATATTTATTGATGACATGGGAAGACTGACATACCCTAAAAATGAGTGACATCATTTTTGTGCTTGAGTCCTATGCTGCAGAAGAAGAAACCCAGCTGGGTAAAACAGTTATCTATATCTGCTACCTGACTGTCAGTACAATGGGACCAGATGCTTCAAACTCCTGAAGCCAGGACTTTCCTTCCATGATAGACTTCATCCTTGAGGTGTGAGTGAAGACATTCTTTTTCTTTAAGTTGATTTTGTTAGGGTACTTTATGGGTCAGGGACATTGTCCTGATGTCTGGCTGATAAGTACTCTGGGTCAAAGGGTAAACACAAAGGTACACCAGGAGGTGAGTCTGAGAGGACAAGATGTTTAAAATGTCATATACAAGGATGATAGCTTTACTCAAAGAAATAGATGAAGCACTTCAACACATAAATAGAATGGTATCATCTCACTTATGTTTTAGAAAAAAGTATTCTGACAGCAGTGAGTGTGTATGGAATTACTGGAACAAATAATCTCAAAAATGATAAAGTAAAGGTTATTTGAAAATAGTTCTTAATACTCTTGTTCTCTGCAAGCCAAGCATTATTAAGTGGCCTAATTGGGGCTTAGTCACACTATTTTTATTGGCTGATTTAGACTGAAGTCTCCAAGAAGCTTTTATGGTAGCTTGGATTCTTGATTCCAGCTGGGCTCCTCTCATCCAAAACTGCTTCCACAGGGCTGAGTCACACTGGCAGTGTCAGCTCAGGTGGAGCACAGGCTGCTCTTGGCTGACCCTGCCTCTGTCTAATGAGCCTGCTGCTGCCTCCTCTCTGTTGAAAGGCTCTCAGAGGGCAGACACTTCTGACTCTTTTTGCAGATGCTGCTGCTACTGAAGGAGCACCATGGATGGAGTCCCAAGTTCTTTCAACAAAGCAAAGACTTTCATGAGATGTGACAGGTCTATAGAACTACTATCAACAAGGGAAAGACAAGGAGTTGGCGCTTCCAGGAATATGACAGAAAGAAAAGGAAGAATAAAAAGCTGTTATCACACCTTCCAGAGAGGGCAATAAGAGATATGGCAGGGTGGGAAGCTACTAAGGGAGCTGAATGTTGGGTGAACAAATGGTGTATTTAGGTAGAAAACATACTTTAGTTAGAAAGAGTTTTTAGGTCATATTACTCTTCCAGTGAATAAAGGGAGTTTTACTCAATCTCATAACAAGTTGGAACTTTTTGCAAATTTCAGAATGCTGTGCAGGAATGCTCTGTTTTATATGACTGCTGTGTAGAACTATAACAGTTAATTTGTCTCTGTAAATCTACCATCATAGGATGTAGTCTAGGAACTTCAAGTTATGAAGTGTTAAGTCATGTTTTGGGGGCAGGGTTATTGGGAATAAACTTATTACAGTTCTTACTCTTCTGAGTATATGCAATATACTCACTGAAATTCTATATGATCAGGGAAATATTAATTAGTAGGATTATTATCTGGATTGAGATACAGTTGCTGAGAACATTAACACTGAAGAGAGTAAATAACAAGACCTTCTCAGAGCAGATAAAGCATCAACAGGTGAGAGGTGAAGGGAACGGCATGATGCAAACTGCTTGGTTAAGAACTCATGTGTGTGAGTGTGTGTCTGCGCACATGTATGTGCATGGGCATTCATATATATGTATGTGCATGCATGCAAATTTATGTGCATATGTGTGTTTCCTTGTGCATGTTTATATGACTTGCATGTGTTTGTGTAGACACATGTGTGTGTTTTTATGGGATAAGTGTGTATGTATGCATGTGTGATGTGAGAGAGAGAGAGAAAGACTGTTTGCCTGTGTCTATGTGTGGGAGAAAGAAGGATTCATGAATTTGATGTGGCATATAAAAAGTGGTTGAGCAAATGCTGAAAGAAATGAGATTCCACGTTGGAGTAGCAGGTGCTGGTAAGAAAAGGCATTCAGAGTTGGGATCTGAAAACCTTTGAATGTGTGGTAGCCAAAGAGAATTATACCAGCTGTATATTTTATAAAGGCCTCTCTAGAAGTTTATCAGAGATAGTTTGGGGGCCATCAAAACTTTGGGTGACAAAACAAAGATGATCCAGTGGTTGGAGCAAGCATGATAGCAATAGAGCAGGGCTAATCTGCAGAGTGCTCAGAAGACTATGAGAGTGGTGACCGCCATGATAAAGCTGGGCAGAAAGGAGCCTCTTTTAGCTTGAAGGCAGTTCTATCTGAGACATAATGAGGAAAAAAATTCACTTACATTTAGTTTTGATCACTAGTCTTGAAAGCAAATGTGTCAAGAAGATACACAGATCTTACAAAAAAGAAAAAAAAAAACCACTCAACTCTAGACAGGAAAAGCAATAAGCCAACATTCCCTCTTGTCATAAAGCCGAGTCTCAGCTTTCAATATTGCATTCAACAGTTTCTGTGTTGGAGTTGAAAGTGATTCAGGGGATTGAGACTGACACAGGACAGGCCATGACTAGGAAGTTAAAATGGCTTTCAGCAAATTATGAGTAAATAAAAAATGGCTACTGATCCCCTAGTTTCATTTTATGATTTTATCTTCTTCTTTTTCTCTATTATTCTTATTTATTATTATTAACACTGTATTCACTTTGTATCCCAGTTGTAGTCCCCTAACTCCTTTATTCCTGGTCCCTTTTCTTCTCCTAACACTCTTCCTGTCCACTGATAGGGGAGGTTCTTCTCCCCTACTGTCTGACCCTAGCCTATCAGGTAGCATCAGGACTGCCTGGATCCTCTTCCCCTGGGCTGGCTAGGTTGTGCCACTAGGGAGAAATGATCAAGGAGCAGGCAACCAAGATCATGTCAAAGACTGTCTCTTCTCCTCTTTTTAGGGAACCCACATGGAGACAGAGAAGTCTATGGGCTACATCTGAGTAGGGGGTCTAGATCCTCCCTATGTATGGTCTTTGGTTGAGGCATCAGTTTCTGCAATCCTCCCTAGGGCCAGCTTTTCTTGGCTTTGTTGGTCTCCTTGTGTGGCTCCTGTCCCTTCCTGGTTCTTTTTTAAATTTTTTATTTTTATTTTGACATTTGTAGGGTTTTATTTTCTTTTTTTAATATTTTTTATTTTTAAATAATTTTATACATTCACTTGTATCCCAGCTGTAGCCCTCTCCCTCTTTCCCTCCCAATCCTCCCTCCCTCATCTTCTCCCTGCCTCCTTACGAGGCCACTGAGAGGGAGTGTCCTCCTCTCCTTCAGTCTGGCCCTAGCTTATCAGGTATCTTCAGGATGGTTGCAGTGTCCTTATCTGTGGCCTAGCAAGGATGCTCCTCCCTCAGGGGAGTTCATGTCAGAAACAATTCCTGTCCCCCTTACTAGGGAAACCACTTGGATACTGAACTTACCATGGGCTATGTCTGAACAGTGGTTGTAGGTTAAATCCATGCATGATCCTTGGTTGGATAAAGAGTCTCATAGAAGATCCCTGTGCTCAGATATATTTGGACCTTGTGGGGTTCCTGTCCCCTCTAGGATATACTAATTCCTCCTTCCTTCATATGATTCCCTACACTCTGTCGAAGGCTTGGTTATGAGTCTCAGCATCTGCTTTGATACACTGCTAGGTAGAGTCTTTCAGGTGCCTTTTGTGGTAGGCTACTGTCCTGTTACTTGTTTTCTCCTATTTCCAATGTTCATCCCTTTGTATTTCTAAATGAGGATTGATCATCTTACCCCTGGACCTCTTTCTTGTTTATCTTCTTTAGGTGTACATATTTTAGTATGTATATCCTATCTTATAGGTCTATATAAGTGAGGATATACCATGTGTGTCTTTCTGTTTTTGGGATACCTCACTCAGGATGATTTTTTCTAGATCCCACCATTTGCCTGCAAAATTCATGATTTCCTTGTTTTTAATTGCTGAGTAGTATTCCATTGTGTAAAAGTTCTTCCTGGTCCTCTCAGATTTCTTTCTTTCCTGCACTCTGTCCAAAGTTTAGTTGTGAGCCTCTGCTTCTGCTTTAACCCCCTTCTGGGTGGAGTCTTTTAGAGGACATCTGCGGTAGTTTCCAGTCCTGCTCTCTCTCTTCTACCACTTTCACTACCTATCCTGTTTGTGCTGAATGAGAGATAAGCATCTTTTTTTCTAGGGTCCTCTTTGTTGTTCAGCTTCTTTAGGTCTGTAGATTTCAGTAGGTTTGTCCTATATTACATGGCTAATGTCTACTTCTCAGTGAGTACATAATATGAGTGTCTTTCTGCTTCTTGGATATCTCACCCAGGTTGATCTTTTCTAGTTCCGTCCATTTGCCTACAAATTTCATGATTCCCTTGTTTTTAATAGCTGACTAGTATTCCATTGTGTAAATATAGCTCAATTTCTGTATCCATTCCTCAACTGAGGGGCATCTGGGTTGTTTCCAGGTTCTGGCTATTACAAATAAAATTAATTTTATTTGTTGAACATGGTTGAAGAAATGTACTTGTTGTGTATTTGAGCATGTTTTGGATATATGCCTAGAAGTGCTATTGCTGGATCTTGAAGTAGCGCTACTCCTAATTGTCTGAGAAAGCGCCAGATTGATTTCCAAAGTGGTTGCACAAGTTTACATTCCCACCAGCAATGGAGTAGGGTTCCTCTTTCTCCACATCCTCTCCAGCATGTGTTGCCACTTGAGTTGTTGATCTTAGCCATTCTGATGGGTGTAAGGTAGAATCTCAGGTCCTTTTGATTTGCATTTTCTGGATGACTAAGGATGTTGAGCATTTCTTTAAGTGTTTCTCTGCCATTTGATATTCCTCTGTTGATAATTCTCTGTTTAGCTCTGTATCCCATTTTTCAATTGGTTTGTTGGTGTTTAATTTCTTGAGTTTTTAAAAATTAATTAATTAAACAAAGTTATTTATTTATAAGTTACAGTTTATTCACTTTGTATCACTCCTGAAGCCCCCTCCCTCATTTCCTCCCAATCCTATGTTCCCTCCCTTATCTTTTCCCATGCCCATCCCCAAGTCCTCTGACAGGGAAGGTCCTTCTCCCCTTCCCTCTGACACTAGCCTTTAAAGTCTCACCAGGACTGGCTGCATTGTCTTCTTCTGTTGCCTGGTAAGGCTGCTCCCCTATCAAGGGGAGGTGATCAAAGAGCCAGCCACTGAGTTCATGTCAGAAACAGTTCCTATTGCTGTTACTAGGGAACTCACTTGGTGACTGAGTTGCCATGGGCTACACCTGTGTATGAGCTCTAGGGGTTCTAGGTTATCTTCATACATGGTCCCTGGTTGCATTATCAGTCTCAGAAAAAAAACCCTGAGCAGATTTTTTTTTTCATCTGTTGCTCTCCTTGCAGAGCTCTTGTCCCTTCCAAGTCTTCCTATTGCCCTCTTCTTTCATAAGATTCTCTGCACTCTGCCCAAATTTGACTATGAGTCTCAGCATCTGATTTGATACCTTGCTGGGTAGAATCTTTCAATGGCCCTCTGTGGTACACTCCTATCCTATTGCTTGTTTTCTCCCTCTTCCAATGTCCATCCTGTTTACCTTTCTGAGTGAGAACTGATCATCTTACCCAGTGTCCTCTTTCTTGCTTAGCTTCTTCAGTAGTACAGATTTAAGTATGTTTATACTATATAATCTGTCTAATATCCACTTATAAGTGAGTATATACCATATGTGTCTTTCTGCTTTTCGGATACCTCACTCAGGATGACCTTTTCTAGTTCCCACCATTTTCCTGGAAATTTCATGATTTCCTTGTATTTAAGTGCTAAGCAGTAGTATTCCATTGTGTAAATGTACCTCAATTTCTGAATCTATTCCTCAGTTGAGGGACATCTGTGTTGTTTCCAGATTCTGGCTACTACAAATAAAACTGCTATGAACATGGTTGAAGAAATGTCCTTGTTGTATATTTGAGCATGTTTTGGATATCTTCTTAAGAGTGCTATAGCTGTATCTTGAAGTCGCACTATTCCTAATTGTCTGAGTATGTGTCATATTGATTTCCAAAGTGGTTGTACAAGTTTACATTCCCACCAGCAATAGAGTAGGGTTTCCCTTTCTCCACATCCTCTCCAGTGTGTGTTGTCACTTGGGTTTTTTATCTTAGCCATTCTGATGGGTATAAGGTGAAATCTCAGGGTCGATTTGATTTGCATTTTCCTGATGACTAAGGATGCTGAACATTTCTTTAAGTGTTTCTCTGCCATTTGATATTCCTTTGTTGAGAATTCTCTGTTTAGCTCTGTACCCCATATTTTAATTGGATTATGTGATTTTTTGCTGTTTAACAACTAGAGTTCTTTATATATTCTGGATATTAGCTCTCTGTTTGATATAGGGTTGTTGAAGATCTAATCCCAATCTGTAGGCTGTCATTTTTTTCTGACAACAGTGTCCTTTACTTTACAGAAGCTTTTCAGTTTCATGAGGTCCCATTTATTGATTGTTGATCTTAGAGCCTGTGTTGTTGATGTTCTATTCAAGATGTTGTCTCCTGTACCAATGAGTTCAAGGCTCTTCCACAGTTTTTCTTATTAGTGGGTTAGTGTGTCCGGTTTTATATTGAGGCCTTTGATCCACTTAGACTTTAGTTTTGTGCAAGGTGATAAGTATAGATCTATTTGCATTTTTCTACATGTAGACATCCAGTTAGACCAGCACCATTTGTTGAAGATGTTGATTTTTTTTCTATTGTATTGTTTTGGCTTCTTTGTCCAAAATTAACTTTCCATAAGTGTGTGGATTTATTTCTTGATCTTCAATTCAATTCCATTGAATGACCAGTCTGTTTCTATGCCAGTGCCATGTCATTTTTATTAATGTTGCTCTATAGTACAACTTAAGATGAGGTGTTTGTATAATGTTCTTTTGGAATGTATACACTTTACCCTTGTTCATTCAAATGCTAATTTCTCTCCAGCACTTTCTGGTTTCAATCTAGACATTGGATTGTGATGCTTATTCTAAGCATGACCTATCTCAACTTTGTGTAAACATGCCAAAATAAAGCAACCAGCCACAATGTTGAGCAATGGAAAGGAAACAGGAAGAGAGGGAGGAGCAAGAGGACAGAAAGGGCAGGAGAGAGATGGGAGAGAGTGCTGAGAGAGAGAGAACTGGGGGATAGAGACAGGAGGAGAGATCTTGGAATAACGTGGCGATATGGACTGGACCAAATATATCACTAAATCAAGTACAATGTGGGAAATCTAAATGTTAGGAAACTATGAGGGTTTGGAGGTTTAGAATGGAACAACTATTGCCCAGCATTGTGTTCTACGTTAATTAAATGAATCCCAGTGTCTGTGTGGTGATTTGGGTATACAGCTGTTCAGGATTAACAGCAGCTTTACCAGAAGGTACATCAATAGTAAATATTATTGACACATAAAACTATCAGGAATGGATGTACCTCCAGAAGACCTTTATTGTACAGAATTATTTTAGGTATGCTCAGTTTTTTGTTTTTCCATATGAAGTTGAGAGTTATTCTTTCAAGGTCTGTAAAAAAATGTGTTCATTATTTTGATTGGTATTACATTGCATCTGTAGATTGCTTTTGGTAGGATGGCAGTTTTCATTGTGTTAATTCTACCAATCATTGAGCTTGGGAGATCTTTCCATCTTCTGATATCTTCTTCAATTTCTTTCTTCAGAGGCTTGAAATTTTTTTCAAACAAGCCATTCACTTGCTTGGTTAGAATTACATAGAGGTACTTGCTATGTTATTCATGTCTATTGTGAAGGGTGTTGTTTTCCTAATTTCTTTCTCAGTCCTTTATTCTTTTGTATACAGGAGGGCTACTTATTTTTTTGACTTTATTTTCTATCCAGCCACTTTGCTGAAGGTGTTTATCAGCTGAAGGTAGAATTTTTGGTGTCACTCATGTATACTATCATATCATCTGTGAATAATGATACTTTGAATTCTTTCTTTCTGATTTGAATCCCCATGATCTCTTTCAGTTGTCTTATTGCTCTAGCCAGAACTTCCAGTACTATATTAAAGAGACAACGAGAGAGTGGGTAGCTTTGCCTTGCCCCTGGTTTCTGTGGGGATCACACCATTTGCCTGCAAATTTCATGATTTCCACATTTATAATTGCTGAGTTGTATTCCATTGTGTAAATGTACCACAATTTCTGTATCCATTCCTCCACTGAGGGACATCTGGGTTGTTTCCCAATTTTGGCTATTTCAAACAAAGCTGCTATGAACATGGTTGAAGAAATGTACTTGTATACTTGAGCATGTTTTGGATTTATGCCTAGGAATGGTCTAGCTGGATCTTGAGGTAACACTATTCCTAATTGTCTGAAAAAGCACCAGATTGATTTCCAAAGTGGTTGTACAAGTTTACATTCCCACCAGCAATAAAGGACTATTCCCTTATCTCCTAATCCCTCCAGCATGTGTTGTCATTTTGTTTTTTGATATTACCCCTTCTGATGGATGTGAGGTAGAATCTCATAGTCATTTTGATTTGCATTTTCCTGATGACTAAGGACATTGAGCATTTCTTTAAGTGTTTCTCAGCCATTTGATATTCCTCTGTTGACAATTCTCTCTTTAGCTCTGTTCCCCATATTTTAATTGTATTATTTGTTTTGTTTGTGTTTAATTTCTTGTGTTCTTTATATATTTTGCATATTAGCTTTCTGTCAGATGTAGGTTCAGTAAAGAACTTTTCTCAGTCTGTCAGCTGGTGTTTTTTTCTGATGACAATGTCCTTTGCTTTCAGAAGCTTGTAAGTTTCATGAGGTTCCATTTAGTGATTGTTGATATTAGAGCCTGTGCTGTTCGTGTTCTATTCAGGAAGTTGTCTCCTGTCCCAATGAGGTCTAGGTTCTTCTCCACTCTTTCTTCTAATAGATTTAGTGTGTCTGGTATTATGTTGAGGCTTTTGATGTACTTGGACTCTAGTGCAGGGTTATACGTATAGATGTGTTTGCCTTTTTCTACTTGTGGATATTCAGGTAGACCAACACCATGTGTTGAAGATGCTGTCTTCTTTTGTTGTTTTTGTTGTTGTTTTAAAGTTTTTATTTTTTAAATATATTAAAAAAATTATTCAATTTGTGTTCCTGCTTTGGCCTCCTGCCTTGGGGGGACATAGAGGTCTTATTGTCCCCCTATGCCCCTCCCTTAGTTCACTGATAGGGGAGGCCCTCTTCATCTTCTATTTGACCCTAGCCTATCAGGTCTCATCAAGACTGGATGAATTGTCTTCCCCTGTGGCCTGGCAAGGTTGCACCCCACAGGGGGAAGTGATTTGAGAGCCTGCCAAGGAGCTCATGCCAGAGAAAGTCCCTGCTCCCTTACTAGAGACCTCACTTGGAGACTGAGTCTCTCTGGGCTACATTTGAGCAGGGGTTTTAGGTTCTCTGCATGTATTGTCCTTGGTTGGGGTGTCATTCTCTTCAGGACCCCCAGGGCTCAGTTTTTATGGCTGTTTTGCTCTCCTTTTGGATCTCCTGTCCCCTACATGTCTTTCTAACTCCCCCTTCTTTCATAAGATTTCCTGCATTCTGCCCAATGTTTGTCTATGAGTCTCAGCCTCTGCTTTGATACCTTGATCAGTACAGTCTTTCAGAGGCCCTCTCTGGTAGGCTCCTATCCTGTTCCGTCTTCTCCTGCTTCTGATGTCTGTCGAGTTTGTCCTTCTGAATGAGGATTGAGCATCTTCACTAGAGTCGTCCCAGATGTTTAGCTTTTTTAGGAATTTGATTTTAGAATTTTTATCCTATATTATACGGCTAATACCACTTATGAGTGACTGTATAACATGTCCATCTTTCTGCTTCTGTGTTACCTCACTCAAGATGAGCTTTTCTAGTTCCTACCATTTGCCTGCAAATTACTTTTCTCCATTGTATGGTTTTGGCGTCTTTTTACAAAATTAGGTGTCCGCAAGTATGTAGGTTTATTTCTGGGTTTTCTATTTGATTCCATTCACCCACGACTCTGTTTCTATGCCAGTACCATGCAGGTTTTTTTTTTATTTTTTTATTACTATTGCTCTATAGTACAGATTGAGATCAGGGACGGAGATATCGCCAGAAGATCTTTTATTGTAGAAAATTGTTTTAGTGATTCCAGGTTTCTTGTTATTCCATAATAAGCTGAGAATTTTACTTTTAAGGTCTGTAAAGAATTGCGTTGGTAATTTAATGGGAATTGCCTTGAATCTGTACATTGCTTTTGGCAGGATGGCCATTTTTACTATGTTAATCCTGCCTAGCCATGAGCATGGGAAATCTTTCCATCTTCTGATATCTTCTTTTATTTCTTTCTTCAGAGACTGAAAGTTTTTTTCATGCAAGGCTTCGACTTGCTTGGTTAGACTTACACCAAGGTACTTTATGTCCTTTGTGGCTATTGTGAAGAGTGGTGTTTCCCTAATTTCTCAGATCTTTTGTTTTTTGTACACAGAACGGCTACTAATATTTTTGAGTTAATTTTGTATCCGGCCACTTTGCTGAAGGTATATATCAGCTGAAGGAGTTCCCTGGTAGAATCTTTGTGCTCACTCAGGCATACTATCATATCATCTGTAAATAGTGATGCTTTGATTTCTTCCTTTTCTAATTGCATCTCCTTGATCTCCTTTAATTGCCTTATTGCTCTATTAAGGACATCAAGAACTATATTGAAGAGATATGGGAAGAGTGGGCATCCTTGCTTTGTCGCTGATTTTCAGTGGCATTGATTTAAGTTTCTCTTCATGTAGTTTGATGATGGCTATAGGCTTGTTGTATATTGCCCTTACTGTGTTTAGGTAAGTGCCTGTATCCCTGATCTCTCCAGGATTTAAACATAAATGTATGTTGGATTTTATCAAATACTTTTTCAGTATCTGAGGAGATTATCATATGTTTTTTTTTTTCTTTCAGTTTGTTAATATAGTGGATCACATTGATGGATTTCTGTATGTTGAAATACCACCCCTGCATACCTGGGATGAAGCCTACTTGGTCATAGTGGATGACATCTTTGAAGTGTTCTTGTGTTCGGTTTGCAAGTATTTTATTGAATATTTTTGTATCAATGTTCTTATGGGAGATTGGCCTGAAATTCTCTTTCTTTGTTGGTTCTTTGTGAGGTTTAGGTACTGTAGGGAGCCGTGACTCAGCGGCCTGCTTTGATATTTAAATCTCAGTGGAGAGACTGCTTTTACTGGACCTTCTCTAAAGGCAGAGGAGAACTTGCAAGTCCATCTCCTTTTGTTTGTGACAACAGGTGGGATAGCTTGTGAGGGTTACACCTCTTCCTCAGGCTCCTTGTGCAAATTAACCGTTGTTCTGAGATGTTTCTACTCTGGCTTAGAAACTCTACAATAAAAAGACAGGCTGACAGTTACTGCAAAAGAAGGCTGAAGATGAAGCTCCAAGCATCCTGTCTCAACTCTTGTGTAAACAGGACACAAGTAAAGCAACTAGATACAATGTTGTGCTATGGGAGGAGCCGGAGGACAGGAAAGAGGGGAGGAGCTAGAGAAGAGGGTTAGAGGAAGAGACAGGAGACTTGCTGCTGGCACTGCTTGCTGCAAGCAGCCTGCCTTTTGCTGTGGCTGACGAGTCTGGACCTTTAAAAAGTTTCCTGTGTGCTGTGTGTTTATTTTTTTAATTTTAATCCTCACTCTCAACTCAAGAACCGTTCGACTCTGCCCGGCTGGCTCCGGTAAGGTACCAAGGTGACTGTGGCTTCATAGAATGAGTTTGGTAGTGTTTCTTCTGTTTCTATTTTGTGGGATAGTTTTTTTTATTATTTATTTAACTTTTATTAATTACACTTTATTCCTTTTGTATCTCCCCATAAGCCCCTCCCTCCTCCCTTCCCGGTCCCACCCTTAAGTCCACTGATAGGGTAGGTCCTCCTCTCCTTCTTTCTGATTTTTTTTTTTTGTTCTTCTCAATGCAGTTTATTCAGGAACCTTGAACGGGGGATGCAGAATGAATAAAGTGTAATTGATGAAAATTTAAAAAAAAAGAAAAAAAGAAAAGATAATTTAAGAACCTTAAATGACTTTCAAAAGTGGTGGGATAGTTTGAAGAGTATTGGTGTTAGCTCTTCTTTGAAGGTCTGGTAGAATTTTGTACCCAAGCCATCTGGTCCTAGGCTTTTTTTTTTTTTTTTTTTTTTTTTGGATGGGAGACTTTTGATGGCGACTTCCATTTCCTTAGAGGATAAGGGACTATTTAATTTATTTAGCTGGTCTTGTTTCAACTTTGGTAAGTATAATTGATCAAGAAAATTGTCCATTTTATTTACATTTTCAAATTTTGTGGGGTATAGTGTTTTGAAGTAAGAACAAATTATTGTTTGTTGTTATGTCCCCCTTTTCATTTCTGATTTTGTTGATTTGGATAGTGTCACTCTGCCTTTTAGTTAGTTTCACTAAGGGTTTTTCTATCTTGTTGGTTTTCTCAGAGAACCAGCTCTTGTTTAATTGATTCTTTGAATTGTTTTATTTCTTTCTAATTTATTGATTTCAGCTCTTAGTTTGATTATTTCCAGCTGTCTACTCTCTTGGATGTGTCTGCTTCTTTTTTCTAGGGCTTCCAAGGTGAGCCGTCAAGTTGCTTCTATGAGATGTTTCGAACTTCTTTCTGGAGGCACTTAGTGCTAACAACTTCCTTCTTAGCACTGCTTTCATTGTGTCTCATAATTGGGAGTATGTTTTGCCTTTATTTTAATTGAATTCTAGGAAGTCTTTAATTTCTTTCTTTTTTTCTTCCCTGACCCAGCTGTCATTGAGTAGCGAGTTGCTCATTTTCCATGTGTGTGTGGGCCTTTTGCTATTTCTGTTGTTGTTGAGGTCCAACTTTAGTCCGTGTTTGTCAGAAAGAACACAAGGGATTATTTTTAATCTTCTTTTATGATTTTAGGTTTGCTTTGTGACCTACCATATTTTAGAGAAGGTTCCATGAGGTGCTAAGAAGAAGGTAAATTCTTTTTTGTTTGGGTGAAAGGTTCTGTAGATGTCTGTTAGGTCCACTTGATTCATGAGCTCTGTTAGAGTCATTGTTTCTTTGTTTAATTACTGTTTTGTTGACCTGTCCTTTGTTAAGAGTGGAGTGTTGAAGTCTCCCACTGTTAATGTGTGGGGATCTATGTGTGGTTTAATTTTTCTTAATGTTTCTTTTACAAATATGGGTGCCCATGTATTTGGGGCATAGATGCTCAGAATTGTGGTGTCTTCTTGCTGGGATTTTCTTTTGATGAGTAGTAAGTGAACTTCCCCATCTCTTTTGATTAATTTTGGATGCAAGTCTATTTTATTAGATATTAGAATGGCTACTCCTGCTTGCTTCTTGTGTCCATTTGCGTTGAAAACTGTGTTCCAGCCCTTTACTCTCAGGCAATATTTATCTTTGTGACCTAGAAATTTTTCTTGTATATAACAGATTGTTAAGTCTTGTTTATGCATCCATTCTGTTCATCTGTCTTTTA
Organism: Meriones unguiculatus; assembly: GCF_030254825.1. Taxonomy (NCBI): domain Eukaryota; kingdom Metazoa; phylum Chordata; class Mammalia; order Rodentia; family Muridae; genus Meriones; species Meriones unguiculatus. The sequence goes on along the minus strand of NC_083353.1, from coordinate 32,795,402 downwards.
ATTGGACAGTTGATTCCATTGATGTTGAGAGACAGATTAATGACCAGTGGCTCTTTGATCATTTGATTTTGATATTGGTTTTGGCTTGTTTTAGTTTTGCTATAATGAGGTTATTTTTTTCTCCTGTGCTTTCCTGGGTCATATTTTTCCTTCTAGTATCTTCTGTAATGCTGGATTTGTCTGTAGGTATTGTTGAAATTTGTTTTTGTCATTGAATACCTTCTTTTCTCTATCTATGATGACTGAGAGTTTTGCAGGGTATAGTAGCCTGGGCTGACATCTGCGTTCTCTTAGGTTCTGCATGATATCTGTCCAGGCCCTTCTGGCATTCATAGTCTCTGTTGTGGAGTCAGGTGTGATTCTAATGGGTTTGTCATTATAAGTTACTTGGCCTTTTTCCCTTGCAGCTTTTAGTATTTTTTATTTGTTCTGCATACTTACTCTTTTGATTGTTATGTGGCAGGAGAATTTTCTTCTTTGGTCTAATTTATTAGGTGTTCTGTATGCCTCTTGTGTGCATATAGGCCTCTCATTTAGATTTAACATTTTATTGAACAGATACTTCAATTTCATCCATTGTATCTTCCACACCTGAGAGTCTTTTTTTCATCTGTTGTAGTCTGTTGGTTAGCTTACCTCTGTAGTTTCTGTTTTCTTTCCTAAGTTCCTCCGCTCCATGATTTCTTCCATTAGTATTTTCTTTAATTTTTCCAATTCAATCTTCAGATCTTTAACCATTTTGTTGATTTTCTTCACCTGTCTGACTGTATTTTCCTGTTTTTCCCTTAATTCCTTCGTCTGTTTGTTTGAACGTTCCTGTTTCTTTTATTTTCTTTTTCAATGATTTAATTATTTCCTCTCTGAAGGTCACAAACTTTTGCCTGCATCTTCCTGTGTTTCCTTACCAAGGGCCATACTTTGTTTAAGTTTATCTTCCTCTATTTCTTATGAACGGTCATAACATGTTTGACTCCATTACTTTACAAATTTTATTTGTTTCATTCATTATTCTCTTTATAAGCATAGATGTAAGGTCATCTTCTTGATTTTCACTTATGTTAGGGTGCCCAGGGGTACTTGCCCCTGAATAACTGGGTTCTGGAGATACCATATTGCTTTGGCTTTTGTTAATTATGCTTTTATGCTGGCCTCTGCCCATCTGGCTGTCTAACAGGTGTTAGATATACTAACAGATGTTGGCTGTTAGTTTCTGGTGTCTACTGGAATCCTGGGGTGGGGAGAATCCCCTTAGCAGGAAGATTGTGGTTCGTGAAGGAGCCCTCCTCAGCTTTTTGTGTATGGTCACCGATTGGCCATTGTCTCTCAGGAATTACCACAGCTCACCTTAGGCATATAGACCTGTGTGGTACCTGTGGTTGCTGGTAGTCAGGGGGGCTCTCCTCTCACCAGGAGAAGTACTGGAGACAGCTGCCCTGCTGCGGGGTTTCTTGCTCTCAATTTAGTGAGCTGCTTCTGCTTCTCTTACACTGTGTTTGCTGGGGGTAGCCTTCTTGAAGAACCAGGGAGCCCCGTGGTATGGTCACTTTGGCTAGGGAGACAGGTTTGCTTTGGAGCAGTGTCTGGGGGCTGATCCCATAGATCCCAGGCTTCTGTAGGTCTGAGGTTGGAGCTCTGTGCGCATTACCCAAGCAATAATCAGTGGCAGGTGAGCGCAGCACTCATTTGTGCAGCAGGAGGTTAGAACCTGGAACCTGCAGGAACCCAGGAACTTTTCTGGGGATTAGCTGGGTTGGACCTGATGTTTCCCACACCATGGGGTTTCCTCCCTACGGGGAGACCAAGTCTGTGCCATTTTGGGGTCCATAGTTCATTCTGGGATGATGAGTAGGGAATAGTAAGTGCAGGCACAGGCACAGGCACAGGCAAGTAGCTCTGTACTGGAGACTGGACACCTGCAGTAGTTTGGGAAGTTTTCCAGAGAACTTTTTGGGGCCAGGCGGGTAGGGGGGATTTGGCTGGGTTCCCTGAGGTTGGACCTGATGTTTCCTTCACTGTGGGGTTTCCTCTGAACAGGGAAATCCTGTCTCTGGTGTCCTGGGGCCCACACTTCTGTCTGGGACAGTGAGTTGAGCACATAGGCCAGGTTTTGGGCTGTTAACTGAGTGCCTGGAACCAGGGTCCTTTTCCATAGATTGTCTGGGTGACTTGAGGTCAGTCCCAATTACTTCCTTCACCATGGAGATTTCTCTAGACTGGAAAACCCAGTCTCCTGTGTTGTGGGTCCCACAGTTCAGTAAGGGATGGTGATCCGAGCATGCAAACATGTGGCTCCAGGCTGGTAACTGAGCACCTACCAGAACTCAAGAACTCTCCTGGGGTTTAGCTGGTGACCTGAGAATGGAACAGATTGCTTCCCACACCATGAGGTTTCCTCTCACCTGGGAAACACAGTTGCTGGTGTTTTAGGGCCCTGAGTTCAGTCTGTTGGTCACTGTGCAGTCATTGCTGTCCTACTCCTCTGACACAGTGTTCTCTTGGCATCATTGTGGATTCTCCTAGGAATTTATTTTCTGGTCTAGTTTAGTTGGTGTTCTGTATGCCTCTTGGATGTTTAAGCACAGCCATAGAAATTTTTCTTCTATGATTTTCTCAAAAATATTTTCTAGACTTTGAATCTTGGAATCTTCTCTTATGTCTATTCCTATTATTGTTAGCTTTCTTCTTTTCATGGTGTTCTTGATTTCTTGGATATTTTGTGTCTGGACCTTTTCCGTTTTTATTTTTTTCACTGAGGGATGAATCAGTTTCTGCAATTGTACCTTCAGCACCCACATTCTCTCCTCCATCTCTTAGTATTCTGTTGGTGATGCTTACCTTTGTGATTCCTGATATCTTCTCTAAGTTCTCCAACTCCATAGTTTTCTCTGTTTGTGTTTTCTTTATTGATTCTAATTCCATTTTCATGTCTTGAGATGTTTTTTTTTTTTCATTTCCTCACCTCTTTGATTATGGTTTCCTGTCTGTTTATGAGGGCCTCTATTTATTTTTCTTTCCTCTTTATGTGCCTCTAGAAACTGCATATTCATAGATTTAAATCATTTCCCTGTGTTTCAGGTACATTAACATATCCACTGATTTTTGGGAATTCTGGTGAAGCCATGATGAACTGCTTTGTAGATTGTATTCTTGTGTTGGCTTCTATTCATCTGGTTGTCTGTGGCCTTGTTTATTTGTTCCTCAAGCTTGTGTTGCAGACTGGGTCCATCTGCTTTTGGAGTTTTGAGTTGTCTACAAAAAGATGAAAGATTTTCTGGGGTTAAAAATTGGTTGCTGGAAAAGACACTGTCGTCAGACCAAAACTACTGCCTATAGATTGGGAAAGGATCTTCACCAAGTCAACATCTGACAGAGGGCTGATATCTGGAATATATAAAGAACTAAAGAAGTTAAAAGGCAACAATTCAAGTAACCCAATTTAAAAATTGGGTACGGAGCTAAACAGAGAATTCTCTGTAGAAGAATATAGAATGGCAGAGAAACACATAAGGAGATGTTCAACTTCCTTAGCCATCAGAGGGATGCAAATCAAAATGACCCTAAGATTTCACCTTACACCCATCAGAATGGCCAAGATCAAAAACTCAAGAGATAACACATGCTGGAGAAGCTGTGGAGAAAGGGGAACCCTCCTCCATTGCTGGTGGGAATGTAAACTGGTACAACCACTATGGAAAATCAGTCTGGCACTTTCTCAGACAATTAGGAATAGTGCCACCTCAAGATCCAGCTATACCACTCCTAGGCATATACCCAAAAGAGTCTCAGGTACACAATAAGGACATTTGCTCAACTATGTTTGTAGCAGCTTTATTCATAATAGCCAGAACCTGGAAACAATCCACATGTCCCTCAGTTGAGGAATGGATACAGAAACTTTTACACAATGGAATTAAAAACGAGGAAATCATCAATTTTGCAGGCAAATGGTGGGATCTAGAAAAAATCATCCTGACTGAGGTATCCCCAAAGCAGAAAGAAACACATGGTATATATTCACTTATATAGACCTACAAAATAGGATAAACATACTAAAATATGTACACCTAAAGAAGATAAACAAGAAAGAGGTCCAGGGGTAAGATGATCAATCCTCATGTAGAAAGACAAAAGGGATGAACATTGGAAATAGGAAAAAACAAGTAACAGGACAGTAGCCTACCACAAAAGGCACCTGAAAGACTCTACCTAGCAGTGTATCAAAGCAGATGCTGAGACCCATAACCAAGCCTTCAGCAGAGTGTAGGGAATCACATGAAGGAAGGAAGAATTAGTATATCCTAGAGGGGACAGGGAGCCCCACAAGGTCCAAATATATCTGAGCACAGGGGTCTTCTATGAGACTGTTTATCCAACCAGGGACCATGCATGGTTTTAACCTACAACCACTGTTCAGACATAGCACATAGTAAGCTCAGTATCCAAATGGTTTCCCTAGTAAGGGGGACAGGAATTGTTTCTGACATGAACTCTCCTGAGGGAGGAGCATCCTTGCTAGGCCACAGATAAGGACATTGCAACCATCTGATAAGCTAGGGCCAGACTGAAGGAGAGGAGGACACCCCCTCTCAGTAGACTTGGAAGGGGGCAGGGAGGAGATGAGGGAGGGAGGGGAGGACTGGGAGGGGAAGAGGGAGAGGGCTACAGCTGGGATACAAATGAATGTATAAAATTATTTAAAAATAAAAAAAAAATATGTAAAAAAAGAAGGCTTGCCAAAGCTCTTCTACAAAATCAAAAAAAAAAAAAAAAGGTGCTGGAGATTCAGATGTAGCTCAGGAAGTAGGAGGAGGGTACTCTGCAAAGTTCACTGTCTCTGCTAGCTCACTGTTTATGACCCTGGTAGGCCAGGCAGCTGGAGCACAGGCAGAAAGATATTGGAGCCTAGAGCTGCTCCAATACCCCCAGGCTTCCTTGAGAAGTCAGACAATGGGATTTGGTTCCTGCACCTGGCTCAGCCCTTTTGGGTTCACTGGCTGTGTTGGGCTCTCTGTTTTTGACCCAGGTGGGCTAGGCTGTTGAGGAGCAGGCTGAAAATCTCTGAAGCTAAAGCTGTACCAGCGCCCCACAGGCCTCCTTCGGATGGGGCTTTGGTCCCATGCCCAACTCACCTTTTCTGGGTTTACTGTCTCTGCTGGCTCACTGTTTGTGACCTAGGTATGCCAGGTAGCTGGGTACAGGAAGAAAGATCTTGGAGCCTAGAGATACTCCAGTACTCCACAGGCTTCCTGGAGATGGTGGATAATGGGATTTGGGTCTCACACCTAGCTCAGCTATGCTGGGGTCACTGTCTGTGCTATGCTTACTCATTCTGACCCATGTGACCCAGGCAGCAGGGGAGCAGGTAGAATGGAGCTGTCCCTTTCCCCCCTCCCTGAATAGTGCCAGAGTTATCCCCTTCACAGAAAGATGAGAGTGATTGCCACTAGCCACTGTGACCAGGAAGTTGTCCACAGGATGGTGAGAGTAGGTCCCGGCTTTGGAACCAGGAGCCACTGATACCCAGAAGGTATCCACAGGACAGTGAGAGTGGATACCCAAGGTTGGAGCAGGGAACTTCTGGTATCAGAAAGGTATCCACAGAAGGAGGGCTTTGGTGGGAGCCAGGAATTTTTCTGTAATCAGTTGGATGGCCTGAAGATGGACCCTCATCTTTCTCCGTGGATTCTCTTCTCACCTGAGAAACACAGATGTCAGGATTTGGGGGTCTACAGCACATCCTACCAGTCACTCTGCTCTCACTGCTGAGATGCTGTTCAGATACCCTGCATGGTCGGTGCAGCCATCTTGGATCTCCCGCATCTAGTTTCTTATAGACTACCTTAGTTCTCACCTCTTTCGGCTGAAGACATTATCAGGAGTGCTTAGAATGCCCATTCTCCCTTCTGCTGCATTCATCCTGTCTCAGTCAGCTTGGGATGTCTTAACAATGTAGTAATAACATAAGCTGAGTGGCTCAACCAATAGACGTTTCTTGCTGTTCTAAGGCAGAAAAGACCGAGATCAAGATGTTGTAAGGCTTCCTTTCCTGTGATTTTGATTTTTACGCTTTGCAAAATAAAACCATTAAACAAGAATTTCTCAGAAATTAAAAAAAATCAGTGTTTTGAACAACTGTTATTACACTATAGTTGTGACCACTCTGTAATTTGCTATTATTATTAATATTTACATAATTTAGAAAATAATCCACATTCACCTGAACATAAGAAATAAAACAACACATGCAGAGTTAGTACTAGCCTGGGTTGTAGGAATTGGCTAGAAAGGGTGGAACAGACTTAATGCGTTGGGGGATGCTGTGTCTGCCCACTCCTTTCCTTGCTTTATTGGTGCATCCTCACACAGCAGAGGGTGCTCTGGCTTCTGGTCAAGCACAAAGGCAGACATATGGGATCCACTTGCACAGCCTTAGACACCCATCCTTTCCTGAAAGGTCTTTCTGCACATTCTGTGAGGACTGAGGATTAGAATCTGAACTTTGGAAGGAAATAAAGTCTCAATCCATGGCAGCAAAATTATCAAATTCCTTAAAGAATAACAAAATGTCACAACGAGTTTCCCTTGTTATTCTTTTTAGGCCAGTCCATAAATTACTTTTCTTTTTCTTTATGGATCCCTAGCTGAGTTCAGCAACCTCCATGCTGATGTTAGACTTAGTTTAAGGCAGATTTTCTTCTGATTAGTAAAACAGTGAGTATCAGTTATAAATATCCTCCTAAATGGTCTGATTTTTCACCTAAGCTTACATCTGATATCTCTGTGTTAACCAAAGAAGAATTTGATTCTGAACATTATATGCATCTCAGCAACTGAGGTGTGAAATCCGGGTGATTTAGGTAAGGATAGCAACTTAGCTCTCCTCATAATCATTGTGATTATGTTGTACAAAATAAAGCTGATCTTGAAGAATTGTGCCCATTTATTGTTGAAAGTATGACAATGAATGGTTCTTCTAGTCCTGTTTGAGTATGGGAATTTCCTATAATAATGATTTCATCATCATTATCATCATCATCATCATCATCATCATCATCATCATCATCATCATCATGCTATGGTTATCAGACAAGAATCCTGATGTGTGAGTTGCCCAGGGAGTGCAACTGTCAGTTTTTCTCCTTTAAACCAACAAAGAACCCTTTGGCGGAGAAGAGAATGTGGGTACAGCCTATCCTCTCAGTCTGTTTCCCCTTCGACAGCTGAATTACTGTAATATATGTACTCCAGAATTAACTCGTTTCAATAAATATTTTTACATTTTTACAGATGTACTTAAATCTTTCTTATTGACCACATCTACATCAGAAAAATAATTGATAGTTATGGTAACTCAAAATTACCATGAAATGTTGAATAAAAGTAATATCATATTAATTCTATACCTACCTAGGCAGCAAAGTGGAACTTTATAAACATTATGGAATGAAATTTAATGTTCTGTTTTACTCAAAGTTTACATTTGGTTGCTGAGAATGCCTTGTATCTGACCTCCTTGGTAAACGTTAGCTGTACTATATAGACTTCCAGAGAGTGTGATGTTATGCTGGATGGACAGAGGGCATGATCCAGATTTATGGGAGGTGCATGTGATAATGAGATATTTAAAATGCAAATGGAGGAAATCTTCTCTGCTCTTCGAGGTATCCAATGTGTTCGAGTCTACTTGGCACAGGGAAGCCGAGTAGGAAATGATGTTTAAGGATGACAAACTACCCAGTCACCTGGAACGTCACGTCACTTACCTCTGCAGAAGAGAAATTGAAAATGCCCTGAATAAAGGCAGGCAGAACAGTTATGTGCCGACCTAACTTATCAAAGAAAGAAATGGAGAAATTGTGGGGTTGTCAAATTTTATATCAAGACAATAATATTTCATAGTATACACACATATTTTTAAAAGTACAGAAGAAGATAATTCTGCCTGCCCAAAGAATCAAAGGAGCAAGTTAAATACAACCAGTGTTTCAGACTAGACAATGGGGCACAGGAGTCTGGAGGGACATAGTGTGGATGTGAATTGTGTGCTTGTCCAAGACTACATAGCCTGGTGAGCATTAGGGCCTGTGCTTCAAAACTTCCGAGTCTCTGTTCTACCAAAATCCTGCCCACAGTAGTTCTTCTTGTATCCATGAGCACGGTATCTGTCTAGTTTATTTGATTTAATCTGGCTAATTTAAACAAGTTATCTGGTCAGGTTTGCTATTCCTTTACTAGCTTTTCTTTCATAATCATAACGTATCTTAGAAATGGTGAAATATTCATTCTCTTTATGCAATGGTTCTACCTCATCCCAAAATTCCTACTTGTGTACATTTGCAAGTTCTATTTATCAAAGTTATCAATAATAAAATTTAAAAATTTTTAGATTTCCTCAATGAAGGTTATGTTTCATATAGAAAAATGTCAGAAATATCTAACTGTTTTGCAAAAGAATTCCTAGCATATAGAACAAATATTGACTGTATGGCTTAGGCACTATATTTTAGTCACTATGAATTTGATAGTTTTCTTTTCTTCTTCTTCTTCTTCTTCTTCTTCTTCTTCTTCTTCTTCTTCTTCTTCTTCTTTTTTTTTTTTTTTTTTGGTTGAATGACTTAACTTCCATGCCATGTGGCTGACTGAGTTTCTAGATGAGAAATTGTATTTATTGTAAATCTCAGTCATAGTAGAAAGACAGCTATTGTCACAAGCAGTTTTGACTGAGGTTCCATGTATAGTGTGATATGAATATTCAAGTATTTCTTCATTTTGAAATGATTTCTTTATACTTTTACAACTTTGAACCACTATTTTATTTATTACTTTGGTGAGTAACTAATATGCAGAGTACAGAATCTTGATGTGTTTTAAAGCCAAACTCATTAATCTGTACTTTATATATAGTAAAAACTCACATATTTAACTTTAAATGTTGTGCTGAATGGAAAATCAAGAGTTATGTATAATCAAGCTGTGTCACAATCAAGGCACAGTGTATTTTACTCATATTAAAATTTCCAAATGATCCTTTGAAATCATAGATGTTTTCTTTCTTTAAAGTGTTATGCATTGAAAAAAAAAATATATACACACACACACACACACAACCGATGTGTGGTGTGTCTGGTTAAGCATTCCACCAATAACATTTTCTGCACTTTGACCAGTTTAGAGTTTCTTCTTCAACTACCATCCACTACACAAAGACACACACACACACACACACACACATACACACTGAGCAGGAAGTGTCTAGGTCCTCTCCATGCATGGTTCTCTTTTGGTGCACCGGTCTCTGCAGGAGCCCCTGGGCTCAGATCTTTTAGCTTTGTTAGTCTCCTTGTGAGGCTCCTGTCTCTTCCATGACCTTCTCTTCCCACCCCTCTCTTCCTCCATAAGACTTCCTGAACTTTGCCCAAAGCTTGGTGGTGAGTCTCAGTAAAAATGGAACTAGAAGAGATCATCCTGAGTGAGGTAACCCAGAAACAGAAAGACAGGCATGGCATACACTCATAAGCAGATATTAGTAGTATAATATAGGATAGATATCTACAGACCTAAAGAAGTTAAACACTAAGGAGCACCCTAAGGAGGATGCTTAAATTGTATTCAGAATGGCAAACAGGATAGATGCCAGAAGTGCTGGAAGAGAAGAAATAGAATGGGAGCTTACTACAGAGAGTCCTCTGAAAGGATCACTCAACAGGTGAGTTTTTTCTTCTTTCAATATATGAAATTCTATTGTGCTTTTCTGTCAAGTTTTGTCTCTTGTGCTACCTCTAAACTTCATTCAAAACATTTTAAGACATTTTAGTTAGTCATGTTTTGTTTTATTCTTCACTTTTTTACTGCCTTGACTGCGTTGTGGTTCCAATAACTTGTTCTTTGTTTTTGATTCAGTCCTCTTCATGTTCTGTGAGTATCTGAAATGAATCAAGAATGTCTAATCTTAAAAACAAGAATAGCCTATTGACTACCAGGACATATTATTTTCATGTTTCTCTCCACATCTTTTGAGAGATCTAAGAACCAAATATGCATGGTCTATTTTGGATATGGATTCCTTCAAACGTATCACAGTATTTTTACCTTTGTGAACCGGACTGTATAATGAATGATAAGTCTTTCTTTCCTCATGATCGAAAACCCTTAAGAAAACCAACTCTAAGATTTGACTTCCATTTTTCATTCACTTCTGGGTTGCATCCAGGTCCTCTTAACTCTGAAAATCAACAGATGACTCAAGGAAGAGGACAGCCAGACCCAAAGAAGGGGAATAGAAGAGTTTTAAAGTATATTGTCATTCCCCAAGAAGCTTTCAACTGTCCATAGTTCAGTTTAGACAGAACTTCCCCTTTCTTCTCCCATGCTGAGATGTTTTAAAATGAAGGCATTTTTAGATAGAAATATTTCATCCTTTGGAGCATAGGATGAAAAATGAGTCAAGACAAGAAGTTAAAGAACCTATAATTGTCTATATCTTGACATCTGATCACATATATGACATTTCTTCTATGGATCTGAGCCAAGAGGAGATATTAGGTCATCTGTATTTATTCATGAATATTAAGCTTCCAAAAATAGCTTTATATTTACATTTTAGTTATTTAATCCCTCTCAGTAACTCAATGTGTTAAATCAAGTGGCAATGTCACTTTTTTTTTAATTACAGAATAAACTGAGAGTGTTGAGACTTCGACACTTTTAATTAGGGTCACATGACTAAGTTGAGAACATTTCATGTGATCTTAGAATTCTCAACAAAGCATTTTGATGTGTTTTGTTGATACTTTTAAAGTCTCTGTCATTGCTCTACTTATAAACATTTTCATGTTATTTCTCTTAGTATTCACTGGGTCTCCAACTTTGCAGTCCAATTCTCCTACTTACCAATCCTGTACATAATAGTGTCGAAGTTTAGCTCATGGTCCTTTTTGAGTGGAATATTTTTTCAAGTATTTGAGAAGATGTATTTACTATTTCAGTAGCACAGCAAATTAGCATGTGAAAATCAATTATAATTTTTCGTTTCACCAATGACTGTAGTTTCTATTTGTGGATAGATGCCACATATCATCTCTCAGAATTTACAGTTTTGTTGCTTGTTCTTGGCTACTCTGTAAGCATCAAATGTAAGGCTGTGCTTAGAGATGTTAAGACTGTGAAAGTGCAAGGCTGCTTGCCTTTCTACCATCTCTTTCCAGTTAAGCCAATGACTAAATGGACAATTAGCACTCAGGTTTTGTGAGAGATGTGTTTTATTTGGCATGGGCTCTAATGATTAGATAATGAACAGCTTCATTCCTATCAGGAGGATATTCTAAAGGATGGTTTCACTTCTTAATGCTGACCCTCACTCTGAGAGGCAGGCTGCTCTAATCATGATAGTTAATGACCAATAAGTGATCATTTATCACATTTTCATTCTTTATTTCAGGCCTCAGCCAGCCGCTAATATAAAGGATTAAAAGTATGATGAAGTACTTTAGCAGGTAATGAGAGAGATGATGAGAATTTTTAGGGCAGGGTTCATGCTCCATATGTTCTCTGTAGTAATCTTGTTGAAAAATTGTAGTTTGGTTCTGAGGCACCACACAATTTGATTCACTGGACATTTATTGACTATCCTATCTGTAACTCATAAAAGTGGAAAGAGAAATGAATATCACAGCACACATCTCTGCCTTAAAAAAATCTATCCTGTAGTGGGAAGTCAAGTTCTTCTAAGAATTTAAATGGAATAGGTTAAGACAAACATGCTGCTAAATTTATATATAGAAATTGCTATGTATTCAGCAGAAGTATCATAAGTCTACAAAAGTTAAGACTTTTAAATTGTTTCTTATAACCCCTTGGCTTATGCATGTTTGACACTGAATAAAACATAACCAAGCACTAGAAAAGTTCAAAGTTAAGTTATGGGCGGTTATTAACCACTCGATTAAAGCTGATTTGTTATGTTTAAATTTACATAATTCATTTACATGGTTTATACATTTAAAATCTCTAAATTAGCATTTTTTTTGCTTCTATTATTCAGGTCATTGCACCTCAGATAAGCTAAATGTTTAAGTGTTCCCTATAAAGAAAGCAAACAAAATTTAAATATTTGACATCAAAAGGTCAAAACAAGAAAACTATTCAATAACTATATGAACAGAGACAAATATGAACATTAGAAGCTAATGTTAAAATTATACCATAAATATTCTCTAAATTAAGTGACAAAATAGTAGATTAAAAATTATAAAAACTGAAGTATTTTGAAATAAAATGCTACTGTATTATATCCTTTGAATATTATTTATACTATATATCCTATTCCCATTTTCATGAAATACTATCCCAATAAATTTTAAGTGTCTTTGTTACTACATACCAAGGAAATCTTAAGTTGTCTTAAACTTTATAACATGTGCTTAGAATTGCATCAGAATACAATTTATAATATTTCATCAACTGAGTTGTGACTATATGTGATGGAAAGAGAAAAAGTTGAAGTTGGATAACTAGAGACAGAATCAAACCTACTGTGGTTCAACCCCGAGCAGCTACCAGCACAGGAATGCTCTCTGCACAGAGATCTGAGAAGATGGAATTCATAGTCCATAACATATAAACCCTGTGATTCTTTATGGAAGTGTTGACTCACCAAGTGTCTATGGTAAGTATCAAGCAATGCTGGAAATACAAATGTCCCACACAAAAGGAGCATGAAACCATTGAATGGTTTTGACATCTTTGTCAAACTCAGGTGTCCATAAGTGTGTGGATTTATGTCAGGGCCTTCTATTCCATTCCATTGATCCACCAGTCTATTTCTATGCTGACACCATGCAGTTTTTAGTATTATTGCTCTATAGTACAGCTTGTGATGAGGGATAGAGATACCTCCTGAAGATCTCTTACTGTAGAGAATTGTTTTAGCAATTCTGGGTTTCTTGTTGTTCCATATAAAGGTGAGAATTTTTCTTTCAAGGTCTATAAAGAATTGTGTTGGTAATTTGATGGGAATTGCACTGAATCTGTAGGTTGCTTTTGGTAAGATGGCCATTTTTACTATGTTAATACTGCCAAGCCATAAGCATGGGAGAGCTTTCCATCTTCTGATACCTTCTTCTAATTCTTTCTTCAGAGACTTGAAATTTTTTTCATACAAGTCTTTGACTTGCTTGGTTCAGTTCACATCAAGATACTTTATGTCCTTTGTGGCTATTGTGAAGGGTATTTTTTCCCTAATTTCTTTCTCAGCCCTTTTGTCTTTTGTATACAGGAGGGCTACTGATTTTTTGAGTTAATTTTGTATCTGGCCACTTTGCTGAAAGTGTTAATCAGCTGTAGGAGTTCCCTGGTAGAATTTTTGGGGTCACTCAGGTATACTATCATATCATCTGCAAATAGTGATAATTTGAATTCTTCCTTTCCAATTTGTATCCCCTTGATCTCCTTCAATTGTCTTATTGCTCTAGCAAGAACTTCAAGAACAATGTTGAAGAGATATGGAGAGAGTGGGCAGCTTTGCCTTGTCCCTGAGTTTAATGGGAATGATTTAAGTTTCTCTCCATTGAGTTTGATATTGGCTATAGGCTTGCTGTATATTGCCTCTACTATGTTCAGGTATGTGCCATGTATCCCTGATCTCTCCAAGACTTTAAACATGAATGGATGTTAGATTTTGTCAAAAGCCTTTTCAGCATCTAAGGAGATAATCATGTGGTTTTTCTCCTTCAGTTTGTTTATGTGGTGGATCACATTGATGGATTTCCGTATATTGAACCACCCTTGCATGCCTGGGATGAAGCCTACTTGGTCGTAGTGGATGGTATCTTTGATGTGTTCTTGGGTTTGCAAGTATTTTGTTGAGTATTTTTGCATCGATGTTCATGAGGGAGATTGGCCTGAAATTCTCTTTCTTTTTTGAGTCTTTGTGAGGTTTAGGTACCAAGGTGACTGTGGCTTCATAGAATGAGTTTGGTAGTGTTCCTTCTGTTTCTATTTTGTGGAATAGTTTGAAGAGTATTGGTGTTAGCTCTTCTTTGAAGGTCTGGTAGAATTCTCCTCTGAAACCATCTGTCCCTGGGATTTTTTTTGCATGGTAGACTCTTGATGACAGCTTATATTTTTCAAAACCATTCAATGGAAAAAAGGTGGCATCTTCAACAAATGGTGCTGGTCTAACTGGATGTCTACATGTAGAAAAATGTAAATAGATCCATATTTATCATCCTGCAGAAAACTAAAGTCCAAGTAGATCAAAGACCTCAACATAAAACCAGACACACAGGGAGGACTCTCATTCTGAGCAGCAGCAGCAGGATCAGCACAGTGACCAGTAATCAGAACTCGCGGCCATAAAACACAGTCATTGTGTTTCACAGGTGAGAGGATATCCCACGGTGGGGGATTCAATCAGCTTTTAACTCACCCGGCTAAACCGCGGAAGAGATCCCGGTTCCACCAGACCCTTGGCTGCCGGCCACCAGCCCCAGCCCCAGCCCAGAGCCACAAGCCAGTGTCTCTGGTCACGGTCCCAGACTGAACCGTGCGCACCACACTATCAGAGACTGGAATTTTCAGTCGAGAGATAACCCCAGGGTACAGGAAACAATTGGGACCAGCCTTAGGTCACCCAGACATCCCCTGGAAAAGACTCGGGTTTCACAGGCACCCCAGGAGCTAGCCCGGAGCCAGAGCCTGGGACCCAGACTCCAGCACAGAGCCCTGCCTGCCTGTGTGCCTGATTCACCACCTGAGATAGAACTGTGGGCACCAGGGCACCAGCGAATGAGTTTCAGTGTCCGGTGCAAACACCGGGGAGGGAAACAGCTGGTCTGATCTCAGAGCACTCAGCCGACACCCCCAGCCTGAAAAGGTCCCCGGAAAATTACCCAGCTTAGCGAGGCACCCAGGCTCCCAAAGGCCACAAAGGCAGACACAGGCAGTTTCTGTGCAACAGACAGCTGGCGGAGACTGAGCAGTGTGCACCAGGGCAAAAAAAGACACTGGGAGTCCGTGTCTCCAGAGAATCCACAGGGAAGGAAGGAAACTGTACTGACTTAACTCACCCAATCCTTCCCTAGAAAAAGTCTAGCAGACCAGTGGGGCCGAGGCACCATCACTCAGCTGTGCTCCAGGCACAGGCAGAAACAGTTGCTGTGTGTCTGATGTCCAACTGGGTCACAGCAGCTGATCATTAAATTTACAACAAGAAACCCAGAAACAGGGCAGCTGCCCTCAGGACTTCCCTGGGTGAGAGGAGAAACCTCTCAACTAACAAAGACCACAGTTACCACTCAGGTCTATATCCATGAGGTGAGCAACTCCTGAAAAAACACCAGCCATCCAGGGACTATACCCAAAAAGCTGAGAAGACATCCTTCAGGAAAAACCAGCTTTCTGCAAAGGGGATTCTCTCCACCACAGGATTCCCAGGATCCACCAGAAAATAACCCCAAAAACCTAAGATAGCACAATGGGTAGAGGCCAGCGTAAAAGCTCAAGCAACAAAAGACAGAGTAATATGGCATCTCCAGAACCCAGTTACCCAGGGGCAAGTAGCCCTGGACACCCCAGCATAACTGAAATCCAAGAAGATGACCTAACAACTATGATCATGAAGATGATAACAGAGGAAAAAAATAAGATACATAAAGACATAGAGGAAGATAAACTCAAACAGAATATTGCCATCCATAAAGAAATAGAGGAAGCTGCAGCCAAACAGTTTATGGCCTTTAGAAAGGAAATGCTTAAAACACTGAATGAAATGATAGAAACAGAGTTGAAGGAACTAAAAGAAAAACAGGAAAGTACAATCAGACAGGTGAAGGAAGTAAACAAAACAACTCAAGACCTGAAGATAGAAATGGAAAAATTAAAGAGAACACAAATGGAGGAAATAATGGAAAGGAAGAATCTAGGGAAGAAAACAGGAACTACAGAGGTAAGCATAACCAACAGACTACAAGAGATGGAAGAAAGAATTTCAGGTGTAGAAGATACAATGGAAGAAATTGATGTATCTGTCAAAGAAAATGTTAAATCTGAAAAATTCCTGACACAGACCGTCCAAGAAATCCAAGACAATATGAAAAGACAAAACCTAAGAATAATAGGTATAGAGGAAAAAGAAGACTGCCTTCTCCAAGGCCCAGAAAATATTTTCAACAAAATCATTGAAGATAATTTCCCCAAGCTAAAGGAGAGGCCAATTAGAATACATGAGGCCTACAGAACACCCAACAAATTTGACCAGAAAAGAAAATCCTCCTGCCACATAATAATCAAAACAGTAAGTATACAGAACAAAGAAAAAATACTAAAAGCTGCAAGGGAAAAAGGCCAAGTAACATATAATGGCAAACCCATTAGAATCACACCTGACTTTTCAACAGAGACTATGAAAGCCAGAAGGGCCTGGACGGATATCATGCAGACCCTAAGAGAACACAGATGTCAGCCCAGGTTACTATACCCCGCAAAACTCTCAGTCCTCATAGATGGAGAAAACAAGATATTCAATGACAAAAATAAATTTCAACAATACCTACAAACAAATCCAGCATTACAAAAGACACTAGAAGGAAAAATACAACCCAGGAAAACTACCTACTTTCAAGAAAACACAGGAAATAAATAACCTCGCTTCAGTAAAACAAAAAGCAACCAAGCACACAACCTGATGACCACAGCCAACATCAAATTCAAGGGATCTAACAGCCACTGGTCATTAATCTCTCTCAACATCAATGGACTCAACTCTCCAATAAAAAGACACAGATTAACAGAATGGATATGTAAACTAAACCCAGAAATCTGTTGCATACAAGAAACACACCTAAGACACAAAGACAGACATTACCTGAGAGTAAAGGGTTGGAAGACGACTTTCCAAGCAAACAGACCCAAGAAGCAAGCAGGAGTAGCCATTCTAATATCTGATAAAATAGACTTTCAACCACAATTAATCAAAAGAGATGGGGAAGGACACTTCATACTCATCAAGGGAAAATTCCACCAGGAAGACATCACAATCCTGAACATCTATGCCCCAAATACAAGAGCACCCACATTTGTTAAAGAAATATTGATAAAATTTAAAGCACATATAGATCCCCACACATTAATAGTGGAAGACTTCAATACCCCACTCTCAACAAAGGACAGGTCAACAAAACAGAAATTAAACAAAGAAACAATGTGTCTGACAGAGGTCATGAATCAAATGGACCTAACAGACATTTACAGAACTTTACACCCAAACGCAAAAGAATATACCTTCTTCTCAGCACCTCATGGAACCTTCTCCAAAATGGACCATATAGTGTGTCACAAAGCAAGCCTCAACAGATACAAGAAGATTGAAATAATCCCTTGTATCTTGTCTGATCACCATGGAATAAAGCTGGACCTCAACAAAAACAGAAATAGCAAAAAGCCTACACACACATGGAAACTGAACAACTTGCTACTCAATGACAGCTGGGTCAGGGAAGAAACAAAGAAAGAAATTAAAGTCTTTCTAGAAATCAATGAAAATAAAGACACAACATACCCAAACTTGTGGGACACAATGAAAGCAGTGCTAAGAGGAAATTTCATAGCACAAAGTGCCTTCAAGAAAAAATTCAAGACAGCTCATTCAAGCACCTTAATGGCTCACTTAAAAACCCTAGAAAAAGAAGAAGCAGATACACCAAGAAGGAGTAGATGGCTGGAAATAATCAAAACAGGGCTGAAATCAATCAATTAGAAAGAAATAAAACAATTCAAAGAATCAACGAAACCAAGAGCTGGTTCTTTGAGAAAATCAACAAGATCGACAAACCCTTAGCCAAGCTAACTAAAAGGCAGAGAGACACCACCCAAATCAACAAAATCAGAAATGAAAAGGGGGATATAACTACAGACACTGAGGAAATTCAAACAATCATTAGGACTTACTTCAAAAGTCTATATGCCACAAAATTTGAAAATCTAAATGAAATGGACAATTTTCTTGATCAATTTGACTTACCAAAGCTGAATCAGGACCAGTTAAATCAACTAAATAGTCCTATATCTCCCAAAGAAATAGAAGCAGTCATCAAAAGTCTCCCATCCTAAAAAAGCCTAGGACCAGATGGTTTCAGCGCAGAATTCTACCAGACCTTCAAAGAAGAGCTAACACCAATTCTCTTCAAACTATTCCACAAAATAGAAACAGAAGGAA
Organism: Meriones unguiculatus; assembly: GCF_030254825.1. NCBI lineage: Eukaryota > Metazoa > Chordata > Mammalia > Rodentia > Muridae > Meriones > Meriones unguiculatus. The sequence continues at coordinate 32,777,191 of NC_083353.1, read as the reverse complement.
CATTAGCAAACTCATTCTATGAAGCCACAGTCACCTTGGTACCTAAACCTCAGAAAGACTCAACAAAGAAAGGAAATTTCAGGCCAATCTCCCTTATGAACATTGATGCAAAAATACTTAATAAAATACTGGCAAACCGAATCCAAGAACACATCAAATATATTATCCACTATGACCAAGTAGGCTTCATCCCAGGTATGCAGGGTAGTTCAATATACGGAAATCCATCAATGTGATCCACCATATTAACAAACTGAAAGAAAAAAAAAACACATGATAATCTCCCTAGATGCGGAAAAAGCATTTGAAAAAATCCAACATCCATTCATGTTTAAAGTATTGGAGAGATCAGGCATATAAGGCACATATCTAAACATAGTAAAGGCGATTTACAGCAAGCGTATAGCCAACATCAAACTGAACGGAGAGAAACTTAAAGCAATCCCACTAAAATCAAGGACAAGACAAGGCTGCCCACTCTCTCCATATCTCTTCAACATAGTGCTGGAAGTCCTTGCTAGAGCAATAAGACAGTTGAAGGAGATCAAGGGGATACAAATTGGAAAGGAAGAATTCAAATTATCACTATTTGCAGATGATATGATAGTATACCTAAGTGACCCCAAAAACTCAACCAGGGAACTTCTACAGCTGATAAACACCTTCAACAAATGGGCCGGATACAAAATTAACTCAAAAAAATGAGTAGCCCTCCTGTATACAAAAGGGCTGAGAAAGAAATTAGGGAAACAACACCCTTCACAATAGCCACAAATGACATAAGGTACCACAGAGTAACCCTAACCAAGGAAGTCAAAGACTTGTATGAAAAAAATTTCAAATCTCTGAAGAAAGAAATAGAAGAAGATATAAGAAGATGGAAAGATCTCCCATGCTCATGGCTTGGCAGGATTAACATAGTAAAAATGGCCATCTTACCAAAAGCAATCCACAGATTCAATGCAATGCCCATCAAATTACCAACACAATTCTTTACAGACCTGGAAAGAAAAATTCTCAACTTCATATGGAATAACAAGAAACCCAGAATTGCTAAAACAATCCTCTACAATAAAAGATCTTCTGGAGTTATCTCCATCCCTGATCTTAAGTTGTACTATAGAGCAACAGTTTTAAGAACTGCATGGTACTGGCATAGAAACAGAATGGTGGATCAATGGAACAGAACAGAGGACCCAGAAATAAACCCACACACTTATGGACACCTGATCTTTGACAAAGATGCCAAAACCATTCAATGGATAAAAGATAGCATCTTCAACAAATGGTGCTGGTCCAACTGGATGTCTACATGTAGAAAAATGCAAATAGATCCATACTTATCACCCTGCACAAAACTGAAGTCCAAGTGGATCAAAGACCTCAACATAAAACCAGACACATTAAATCGGCTTGAAAAAAAAGTGGGAAATACCCTAGAACTCATTGGTACAGGAGAAAACTTCCTGAACAGAACACCAACAGCACAGGCTCTAAGAGCAACAATCAATAAATGGGACCTCATGAAACTGAAAAGCTTCTGCAAAGCAAAGGACACCATCATCAAAACAAAGCGACAGCCTACAGATTGGGAAAGAATCTTCACCAACCCTTTATCTGACAGAGGACTCATATCCAGTATATATAAAGAACTAAAGAAGCTGAAAAGCAGCAAACCAAGTAATCCACTTAAAAAATGGGGAACAGAGCTAAACAGAGAATTCTCTGTAGAGGAATGTCAAATGGCAGAGAAGCACTTAAAGAAATGCTCAACCTCACTAGCCATTAGGGAAATGCAAATCAAAACAACCCTGAGATTTCACCTTACACCCATGAGAATGGCCAAGATCAAAAATTCAAGTGACAACACATGCTGGAGAGGTTGTGGAGAAAGGGGAACCCTTCTCCACTGCTGGTGGGAATGCAAACTTGTACAACCACTCTGGAAATCAATCTGGCGCTTTCTCAGACAACTAGGAATAGCGCTTCCTCAAGATCCAGCCATACCACTCCTGGGCATATATCCAAAAGAGGCTTAAGTACACAAAAAGGACATTTGCTCAACCATGTTTGTAGCAGCTTTATTTGTAATAGCCAGAAGGTGGAAACAACCCAGATGCCCCTCAACTGAAGAATGGATGCAGAAATTGTGGTATATCTACACAATGGAATATTACTCAGCAATGAAAAATAAGGAAATCATGAAATTTGCAGGTAAATGGTGGGATCTGGAAAGGATCATCCTGAGTGAGTTGTCCCAGAAGCAAAAAGACACACCTGGTATATACTCACTCATATAGACATACAACATAGGACAAACCCACTAAAACCTGTGCATCTAAAGAAACTAAGCAAGAGAGAGGACCCTAACTAAAATGTCCAATCCCCATATGGAAAGGCAAAGAGGATGGACATCAGAAGAAGAAGAAAACAGGAAACAACCTAGGAACCTACCACAGAGGGCCTCTGAAAGCCTCTGCCCAACAGACTATCAAAGCAGATGCTGAGCCTGATGGGCAAGTGTTGGGCAGAGTGAATGGAATTTTAGGTAAGAACTGGGAAATAGTAAGAGCTGGAGAGGACAGGGTCTCCACAAGGAGAGCAACAGAACAAGAAAATTTGAACACAGGGAACTTCCCAGAGACTCATACTCCAACCAAGGACTATTCATAGAGATAACCCAGAACCTCTGCGCAGATGTAGCCCAGGGCAGTTCAGAGTCCAATTGGGTTACATAGTAATGTGAAGAGGGACTGCCTCTGACATAATCTGATTGGCCTGCTCTTTGATCACCTCCCCCTGGGGGGGAGCAGCCTTACCAGGCCATAGTAGAGGACAATGCAGCCACTTTTGATGTGAACTGATAGACTAAGATCAGAAAGGAGAGGATAACCTCCCCTATCAGTGGACTTGGGGAGTGGCATGCATGCAGAGGGAGGAGGGAGGGTGGGATTGGGAGGGGAGGAGGGAGGGGCTTATGGGGGGATGCAGAATGAATAAAGTGTAATTGATGAAAAAAAAAGAAAAAAAACCCAGACACACTAATCCGATTAGAAGGAATAGTGGGGTAGAGACTTGATCTCATTGGCAAAGGAGACAACTTCCTGAACAGAACACAAACAGCACAAGCTCTAAGAGCAACAATCAATAAATGGGACCTCAAGAAACCGAAATGCTTCTGTAAAGCAAAGGACACTGTTGTCGGACCAAAATAACAGTCTACAGATTGGGAAAGGATCTTCACCAACCCTATATCTTACAGAGGACTAATATCCAGTATATATAAAGAACTAAAGAAGTTAAACAGCAAAAAATCAAGTAATCCAATTAAAAAATGGAGTACAGAGCTAAACAGAGAATTCTCAATAGAAGAATATCGAATGCCAGAGACACACTTAAAGAAATGCTCAATCTCATTAGTCATCACGGAAATGCAAATCAAAACGACCCTAAGATTTCACCTTACACCCATCAGAATGGCTATCAAAAACTCAAGAGACAACAAATGCTGGAGAGGTTGTGGAGAAAGGGGAACCCTCCTCCACTGCTGGTGGGAATGTAAACTTGTACAACCACTCTGGAAATCAATCTGGCGCTTTCTCAGACAACTAGGAATAGCGATTCCTCAAGTTCCAGCTATATCACTCCTAGCCACATACCCAACAGAGTCTCAAGTACAGAATAAGGACATTTGCTCAACCATGTTTGTAGGAGCCTTATTTGTAATAGTCAGAAGCTGGAAACAACCCATATGCCCCTCAGTGGAGGAATGGATGCACAAATTGTGGTATATCTACACAATGGACTATTACTCAGCAATAAAAAACAAGGAAATCATGAAATTTGCAGGTAAATGGTGGGAGCTGGAAAAGATCATCTTCAGTGATCTATCCCAGAAGCAGAAAGATGCACACGGTATATACTCACTCATATAGACATATAATATAGGATAAACCTACTAAAATCTGTACACCTAAAGAAACTAATCAAGAGGGAGGACTCTTGCTAAAATGCTCAATTCCTATCTGGAGAGGCAAATAGGTTGGACATTAGAAGAAGGAGAAAAGAGGGAACAAGTCAGGAGCCTGACACAGAGGACCTCTGAAAGGCTCTGCCCTGCAGACTATCAATGCAGATGCTGAGACTTATGGGCAGGCAGTCTTTGGGCAGAGTGCAGGGAATCTTATGAAAGAAGTGGGAAACAGTTAGATCTGGAAAGGACAGAAACTCCACAAGGAGAGCAATAAAACTAAAAATTCTGAGCACAGGGGTCTTTCCTGAGACTGATACTCCAACCAAGAACTATGCATGGAGATAACCTAAGACCCCTGCACAGATGTAGCCCATGGCAGTTCAATACCCAAGTGGGTTCCATCGTAATAGGAACTTATTGGCCTGCTCTTTAGTTACCTCCCCCTGAGGGGGAAGCAGCATTACCAGGCCACAGAAGAAGACAATGTAGCCACTCCTGAGGAGACCTAATTGACTAGGGTCAGAAGGAAGGAAAAGAAGACCTCTCCTATCAGTGGACTTGGGGAGGGGCATGCATGCAGAGGGTGGAAGAAGGGAGGGATTGTGACAGGGGGAGAGAGGGAGGGAGAGAACCACAGGGGAGATACAAAGTATATAAAATGTAATTAATAAAGAATTCCAAAAAAAGGAGCATGAAACCTAATAGAAAAAAATGTCAGCATACACAAGATGTAGTGATTGCTGTAACATAAAAGACCTCACATGATGTACAGAAGAATTAATTGAACATTTAAAGATAGGAAATCCTTCCCACTGGTTTAATCCACATGCCCTTCATCCTGTAAGTGGGATACAGAATGTGTTGATTAAACCTGATTATCAATTTAGGATTAAATTGGAAAGGACTGGAAGGATGGTTAAGCATGCACAGTGGTTAAGCATGCCCAGTGATCTTGCAGAAGTCCCTGGTTTGGTTTCCCAGGAAGCTCACAACTGTTTGAAGCTCCGGTTCTAGGAAAACACCTGCTAGCTTCCATAGGCATCTATATACATGGAGCACGTAAACTCACACAAACACTCACACATACATATAAAAAATAATCACCATGGAAACACATTTCTCGACATGTCTGTGAAGGATTTTCCATATTAGATTGAATTGTGAAGGTCCAGATCAAGTAGGAATGGCACTTTTCCATGGGCTGGAGTCTTGGACTGAATAAAAAGGAAAGGAACCCATTGACAGCATTCAACAATCTGTTCTTAAAGACTCTAAGACCTGCTGCTTCATGATTCTGTTATATGACTTCCCCTCCAGGATGGATTGCAGTATCAAACTGTGGACCAAAATAAATCCCACTTATAAGGTTGGCTTTGCCATGTTTTCTGTTACAGCAACAAGTAACAGGGAGAGAGGTGAGACGAACAGTTGAGGCATGTTAAAATCAAATGCTGAAGAGCGTTCCTAAATGAATGAACAACAGAATAAAATTTCAGTTGACAGAGGAACCAATAAACTGATCACAAGCTGAAAAAAATTGAAGGTATATGTAAACTCATGTATGAAAGGCCTCAAGCAATAGATTAAAAGAACAGTTCAGTGTACTGAACATGTGTCAAGCAAACTGCTGTTTACACCTTGATTGAATCTGTGGATACAAGAACATCAAGGCAATAAAGATCCAGTCTCAACCCTTCTCCACACACTCCCCTCCCCAAGTCCACTGGTAGGGAAGGGTTTCTTTTTCTTCCTTCTGATCCTAGTCTGTTAGGTCTCATCAGGAGTGGCTGCATTGTCTTCCTCTGTGGCCTGGTAATGCTGCTTCCCCCTCAGGGGGAGGTGATCAAAGAGCAGGCCAATAAGTTCATGTCAGAGGCAGTCCCTGTTCCTATTACTATGGAACCCACTTGGACACTGAACTGCTATGAGCTACATCTGTGCAGGGGTTCTAGGTTATCTCCATGCATAGTACTTAGTTGGAGTATGAGTCTCAGGAAAGACCCCTGTACTCAAATTTTTGGTTCTGTTGCTCTCCTTGAGGATCTCCTGTCCTATCCACCTCTTACTATTATTTCCCATTTCTTTCATAAGATTCCCTGCATTCTGCCCAAAGTTTGGCCATAAGTCTCAACATCTGCTTCGATAGTCTTTCAGAGGTCCTCTGTGGGAGGCTCCTAACTTGTTTCTTGTTTTCTTCTTCTGATGTCCATCCTTTTTGCCTTTCGGAGTGGGGATTGAGCATTTTGGGAAAGGTGAAGGGAGGGAACTAGAGGCGTATACAAAGTAAATAAAGTATAATTTAAAAAAAAGATACATACTGGCTTTTCAGACATGTATGCATGTCACTGAACAGTCTTGAGGTATTATTAAAATTAATGCAAAGATGAAAAAAAAATCCAGCCTCAAGACTCCAGCTCTGTAGATGCTCATAGGACAGATGGTAGAAGTGGCACCTGGTAGATAAACTATCACATATCTTGGTCAGATAATTTGGAAGAAATAAATTGAGGCCAAGTAACAAAATGAATCAGAATAGAAAACACATAGACTATAGACTTTAAGCAGTCTTTCTCCTAATTTTGCTTTGTTCACCTTGTCTTTTGATAAGGAAACACCATGTTGACAGGTTGGTAGACATATAAAAGAAAAGTAGAATGAAACTTTAAAAATTCTTTTTTAGGAATTCCAAGTTAAAGTTTTAATTTCATTTTAGTGAAGAAACTTCAGACAGAGTAGTCACTAGAGTGATTTATTTCTTTAATATGCACAACTTCATTCACTAATGAGGGCAGAGGCATGGTGCCAGATCATGAACACACCGATGGTTTTGTCATCTCTGGAGATTGTCTCAGCAGCTCCAGATCACAGCCAGAGATATTAATACAGGTGACTTGACTGGGAGGGCAACAATGATGGAGGGAAGGGAAAATGAGGACGCTGTGCTAAAAATCAGACAGTGGAATAAACACAAAAATTTAAAATTAAAACTCAGTGTTTACAGTGTCAAAATGAGAATACAGCAAGCTTCAACACTGAGTGATTTCTGTAAGTCCTGAGGCTGAAATATTGAAGTGATTTGAGTTTTCTATGTTATAGAACATAGACTTTTACAATGCCCCCACAATCCCTTTCCCATGAAAGATAAGATAGCTTATCTTCTTCTCCTTTAGGGTAGATGGATACTGCTAATGTGACCGTGTTTTTTTTACGAATTAAGTTATATTAGATGACAAAGTAAAATATTTTTTGCAGGTATGATTGTGATGCCTCTAATAGTTGGCCTAGCATCCCCAACCATAAGGAAACTGCTGGATCAGTTTGACCTGCTCACCCAAGCCTTTCAAGAAAGAAGCTAGGGATCAGAAGTCAGACGGATTCTCTGCTCCTGCCACTGAGTAAGCAATCCATTGCAAAAACCCAGCTTCACAGAAGACATTTTATCAGTATCCACTTGAGTTTGGAAGAGAAGTTCATGCCACTATCCACACTACAGGTTTGGCTGTTATCCTGATAGCCATCCCTCAGAACCTGAACAGAGGCACTGTTTGGGCACAGTCCAGAGTTCTGACAGACAAAAATCAGGGAGATATTAAAGGCCTATTGTAAGTGGTCAAGTTTATGAATTTTTTCCGCTCCTACCCAATATTGATTCAGTCTTCCTTACATTGATGTTGTCGTGCCAGGATGGTAAGGATCTTATTCATATGTATAAATAACTAGTAAGCCATTTAAGTAAATAAATATACAAGCATACACACATATGTGTAAGATAGTTTTATTTATGAAATGCCATTGACATTATGAAACGTCAATGATTACAGGGTTAGTAATGCCAACCTCCTTCTTGTGGGCAGATTTCCGTTTCCTATACCTGTGACTTAGTCTTATCATAAGACTAAGATTAGATAATAAGATTAGATAAGATTAGATTAATAAGATTAGATAGACAGATAGTATGGAACATAGTATGAAATTCCGTGCAATATTGTGCCATGAACGTAGTTATATATCTTCAATTCACTTAATCACAATAAGAAAATTATCACTGCTTTCCCCATTAAACAAAAAATGATAAAAAGGCAATTGTGGGTAGAATTCATCGACTAATTGTCAATTTTGATGTATAACTATATCCCTTATTTTGCTGCTTCCTTTCTGTCTGGAAAATATTTATATTTCACCTAGGAGTAGGCTGGGAATAGAACTGAACACCCATGTATCATGCAGACAATGAAATAGAGGCGGCCAGCTGTGTGCAAGGGCAAGACTGTAGGAAGAAATTTTGCCCTCCTCCCTCCCAAATGTTTTGCTCAGTTCCTGGGATAAAGGAAATCAATTCTTAGAAAGGATGAGGACATTAACAGAAACACTCTCATCAGAGTAAACTCCAGAGTCTTGCTAAAAAACAATTTTGCAATCTTCAGGAAGGAGGAGGTAACAGAGCTGTTCTTTATCAGTAGAATAATATATTGAGCTAAACTTTAAGAAGTAGTTCAATTTAGCAGTGAAGAGGTTTATTTGTCCCATAAATGTGTCATCAGAGAATGTTCTTGGCAAGGCTACTTTCTTCATTCCAGCTTCTGGAGTCCTTTGCCTCATTGTAACAGGAGGAATGTAAATCAGAGAGAAATGAATCCCCCAAAACCTCATCAGAGGCAGAAGAAGGACCTGAAAAGGGAGGGCTGAGGAATAAGGATGGGAAGTTAAGAGTAAGAGATTACCCAAGGCTCTGCTTTCACAAACAGATTCCATATCTTCTCTCTAAGATGCAAACTAAAGAGTAATTAGTGCACTTGTCTTTGGCCTCTATTTGAAAATACAGTTTTAGAATTTTAGAGTTATTGGTAAGGGACATTTTAAAAGTTCTCCAAGTGTTACTGGCTTATATATTAAGCTATATGTTCCTATTTAGTTTGATTTGCAGATTTTCAACAGTGTAAGTGAATAATTAGGTTTTCAAATGCTTTTATTATTAACATAAGGTAGTTTATCTGTACAAGGATTGAGTTTCTAAGTTTTCTATTGGATTTCTACAAGTAATATCTATGTCATATTTTTTCAACATAGTTACGCTAGTTCAACAAAATAGTCTCCTTTACTCCAGAAAGCATCTGTATGCCTGTTTTAGTCAACCCATGTGGTCAATATAGAATAATTTAAAAGCAAAGTTATTTCTCAAAGTTCTAGAGTCCAAGATCTAGGCACTAGCAGGTTTGCTGCCTGGTAAAAGTTGGTTCCCCCTCAGAATATTGCATTCTTACCAGGGCTGGGATGTCATGTCTTGACATGGCAGAAGGTAGAAAGGAATTAAGCGATTGCTGTGGGGATCCTCATTTATAAGAAACTCATTCTTATAATGGAGGAAGCATGGCTTCCTCAAGAGCTGTTGAAGAGTTACAGCTCTTAAGCCTGACATATTGAGGATGGAGAAATGATTCATTCAAAGTGTAAACTAGGTATTCCTGGTGAAATATCTGGGGGTTCTAATTTCAGGATAAGCCCATGGACTTCACAAACCAAGAAACTAGTTGCAGGTTTTGATTAGATAGAGATTCTTCTGGCAACAGAGTCAGCATGAAATAGGAATCAATTTCAGGCATTCTGTTTGGTAACTGATATAATCTATTGTCTGAAAAAGAGCAACAGTGGGTGCTGAAGAACAGGAAACAGACAAGGAATCTAAAATTAACCGACACAGTCTTAAGGCATGATACATTACTGGGAGGAAGATAAGGAAGAGAATGACCAGACACGGCCAATTAGAACAGGTTCAATGGAAGGAAGGCTGGGCCAGGAAGTGAAACAGGTTCCACCAACTCACATTACCCAAGACTTTGGTATCTCTGAGCCCAAGCTCAGATGTGATCAATCTGGGGTCACCCATTTGCTGCTCATTACTGTAGTGCTTGAGAACTCTGAAGTGGCACTGGCTTACTTGACACCCGCAGTTCCATCTCTCTGCCAGGATGATTAGCACTTACTGGGTCAGGAAAGTATAAAGACTTGTACAAATTTCAGTGCTTCTTATGCTTTTAGGCATTTTGAAGCAATGTGTAGCTATAACACAAACCATACTAGGAAATATGAATTGGGGAGTCTCCAGAGCTTGGAGGTGTTGTGGGTTCAGGAATAGCCACAAATTGACCACTCAAACATCAGACTCAGATTGATGGAAGTTTATTCACTGAACAAAACCTGACCTGTCAGGGACATAATCTGGATTTGGAAGTGAAAGTATGACTCTGGTCTGTTCCTAAGGCAGGTTTTATCTATCTATCTATCTATCTATCTATCTATCTATCTATCTATCTATCTATCTATCTATCTATCTTTCTATCTAACTGTAACCAGATAACAGCCAGGTAACCAGGTGTAGGAAGCAGTGGGGTGCAGCATTACATCATTTTGACTAGCTAAACATTTCAAGTATATTGTATCTAGGTAGCTAGACAAAACGCTTTAAGATGATCGGTTGGGATTTAGGGTAGGGGAGCTCTTGGAGCTTTCCAGTTTCCTGGGAGTAAGGAACATAGCAGGATGTTAAGGTCTTAACTCTAGCAGAGCATACATTCATCTATAACTCAATCAGAACATGCATTTATCATTTATTGTTTTTTTCTAAGCAACAAGTATTGAACTATTGCATTGTATCCTGGTCTCAAGCACAGAGGGCTTGAGAACTTTGACTTAGTTTCATTTTATAATCAGTTATGCAGAGAACTAAAGTAGGTCTCAAAAGAGGAGCTATATAGTTTAAGCAGGTTACAACAGGAAGACGCTGAATAACTCACATTTCAAAGATAAGCATAAGTGAGAAAGAAGGGCACTAGTCATCAAAGAAAGTAAGCTACTAGAGTGAGGAACAGGTGTGTCAGACATTGGATCAGGGTAGATAAAAGGTCGGAGTCCAACATTTAAAATAGAATTTAAAATTAAAACTGTTTTGAGATTGCATCTCATCCCAGTCAAAATGGCCACAGTCAAGAAAATAAATGGCAACAAAGTCTGGTGAGGATGTGGGGAAAAAAGGAAGCCTCATACAGTGCAGGTGGGGGTGTGCATGGTGCTATGATAAGTGGTAGAGAAGTTCCTTAAACACTGATAATAGAACTATGATATAACCCTGCAACACCACGCTGGACATGAGACCAAGAGCTCGCAGTCAGTATACTACACAGTTGCTGGCTTAACTCTGTTCACTGCTGAACTGTTCAAAACAGCTAGGAAGTGGAGCCAGCCTAGACCTTCAGCACCAGAAGAGCGCAGACTACACTTTGGTACTTAAGCACAATTTAAATACTCAAGAGTGGCTCTGCTAATGTGCAGTGTGTTTTAGGTAAAGACTATGTCATATAGATATCATGCTTTTCTGTTCACACTTAACTCATTGTCAAAACAAGAGACTAATCAATAGATTTTAATTTTGAATTATCTGTTTCTGTGTTGCTTTGTAAATAGATTAGCCTTGACTAAGATCAAAATTAGTGAGCATAGCTATTTCCAAACACTTCCAAGGATACTTTGAACATTTTGACCATCTAGGAATGATTCATCCACATTTCTTTCTACTGTTCATGTAATGTACTCACAGGTGAACAAAGGCATCAGAGCTGGGTCAGAGCGCAGTCATAATAACATATATAGTTGACAGGACTTACTTACAGAGAAAAAGTTTGATGATGTATCGATAATTGCTGAACACAGTTTTCACATTACTTGCATAAGGGAACACCCACAGGTGTTAAACTTCAGAAATTTAATATGGGATGAGGTTAGCATAACTCTATCCCATCTTTCAAAAAAAAAAGTTTCTGAAAAAGCACAGTGTGCTCTAGAAGCATAAGAAATCTGGGCAACTGTCAAGGGAACACATTTTTATTTTTTCCATTTTAAAGTAAGTAGTGTTTTCCCTCACAACAATTGATTTGTTTCTTAAGAACATCAAACCAAATTGATTTTGTTGAGCATTAACCTCATTAATCACATCCTTTAGTCAGGACAAATCTGCACAATTTAGGTTAAAAAGTAATGTGAAATTTAAGGCTCTTAAACCTGGCAGATGTTTATTAATTTTTGAACACATTTAAAGATTTATTGATTATGGGCTAAAAATTTATGCATGAAAACATGACTTAAAGTGATGATTTCATTGAAGAAATAACATTTTCATCATCAAAGTCACATTTTAAGTTTTGTTTATGGCAGTAGAAAAGCTATAGACATTTCCTAGAACAGATTGCAAAAGAATTTAGAAATAACTCTTGAGATTAAAGGGTTTGGTATATTCAGGGTTTGGTGCAGCTTAAAGTTTTGTAGTGCGCATATTTCATACAATAAATATAATTTCTGCTCATGATTATAATGTTAAGTACAAAATGTGGATGAAACGTTCTTGAAAAACTTAAAGCTAAAGCTTAGAGTTTTACATCTGTCTTACAGTATTTCCTCCAACTAATTTATTTCATAATTATTGTTTCAACATTTATCATAAGTTGAAGCCTGCATTTGTCTTCCCAAATGTAATAATCTTGACCTTTGTATTTAGCCTGTATTTCAGAAAGGGCACACTATTCTTGTATACAATCATAGACAAAGAAGGACATGTAGAGGCTGCAATTCGAGAAGGAATCCCAAGAATAATTTCAAAATGATATCATGTTTCAAGAGAATATGCAAAGAAGTGATTCCTTTTCTATCTAGCTTAGTTATAGCATAATTCTTCTGCTTACTTATTACGCCTAAAAGGGAATGTATTTTTTGCATCGATGAAATGATTTATAGGGTTTTTAATAGTAAGAGATATGTCTATATCTGTTTTTATTTCTGCAGTATTCACAATAGAAATGGACCAAACTTACATGCTTAACAAATAAAAGGATAAAAATCTCTTCTACAGACATTTCTAAAGCTATTTTATCAACAGAAAAGCACTTTTAGTTGTAGAATATGCCTTTCTATTTTATCTTCTTTCTCCTTTCCTCTTCTATCCTTTCCCCTTTCACCCCCCCTTTCTCATATCCTTTTGTTCCTTCCTACATTTAGCACACAAATATGCATAAAGTTATGTATACTGATATGAGGACAATTTGAACACAAGAAACCTTGCCTTCAACTAAGGAGTATAATGCAAATTTCTGCCAGGGTACATTGAGAGAAAATCTTGCTAGATTTCAGAAGGTTCCAGACAGTCACTGCAAAATGTCTACTGTAAAACAGCTCTTTGCTCTTTTATCTCTCCAAGTTCCCCTCTGTGTGCCTTGCTCTGTTCCTTTGCTCTGTACACTTGGCTTTCAGCTAGCTTTTTATTACACATGATTCAACATTGCGGCTTCTCTACACAACAGGATCGATGCACATACGTCCTCACAGAGATGTGGCAGCACCCACAGGCCTGCTCAGGTTCAGTGCAGACAGTGTCCCAACACTGAGAGGAGAGAGCCAACAGGACTCTCATCCCTAACCAAGAAGCTTTCTGGAACCAGCGTCTCCTGTCTAATGGAGTAGCACTGGGGACCTCGCCGACACTTCCCGGTTGGCTCCATGCCTCGGAGTAGTAAGCCAATACAAAGCAAACTCAATGGTACTTTTGTGGACTCCGTGTTTCATTTTGCTTTGTTTTAGCAATTTTTGGTCTTATTGGTCTCGGTTTATTTATTGAAATTTTTGTGGCTTTTTTTAAATGTTTCTTGTTTCATTTTTGGTTTGCATTCTGTATTTTTGCTTTTTGTGTTTTGTTTGTTTCTTTGTTTTAAGAGAAAGAACATAAGATTAGGTAGTACGGAGGTGGGAGTATCCGGGAGAAATTGCAGGAGGGGAAATTGTGATTAAAATAGTGTATAAAAATAATTTTCCCAAACAACAAAAATAAATAAAGATTTAAAACATCAAAAAATAACATGAAGCTGCTTTGGGGGAATAAGAACCAGAAACAAACGCAAGTCAAAGATGTCACAGCCTCAAGGCAAGAAACAGCCTGAGAGGCGGTTGGGAAGAATGAAAAGCTAACAAGCAGAATAATTCAGTCTTTAGGAAACTATTCTCAAGTACAGGCTGCCAACCAGTGGGGCCGGAGCCCATCTCGCCTAAAAGTAACATTGGAGTCTGATACTCTCCTGAGGCCAGCCAGGACTCAGCCTCTGGAAGCAACTTAGAAGTGCGTATTTTTAGGAGGGAGATTATCACTTACAAGGTCATGAAAGATGAAGATACAGCCTCTGCCTGTACAGAGCTAGGGCTCTGGCTGCTTCCCACACTCAAAAAACACTTGGCAGGTACCTCCAGCTGTAACCCTGGCCACCAGAGGGTGACCATTTCAGAATTCTCATGACTGTGACAGAATGTGCACAGCTCACAGAATACAAAGTAGCATGGTCTTTGTTTACAAAGAATGGATATCACGAAAATGAACAAATTAGAAGGTTAGGAAACTTACCTAATGGAGACATAACACCAGCACAAACCTCTCTAATATCTCATCAAGTTTATATTTTTTAGTTAAAAAAATAAATCTGTCTCTGGATATATGCCTAGGAGTGGCATAGCTGGATCTTGAAGTAGCACAATTTCTAATTGTCTGAGAAAGCGCCAGATTGATTTAGAAAGTGGTTGTAAAAGGTTACATTCCTACTAGCAATGGAGGAAGGTTCCCTTTTCTTCACATTCCCTCCAGCATGTGTTGTCACTTGAGTCTTTAATCTCAGCCATTCTGATGGGTGTAAGGTGAAACCTTAGAGTTGTTTTGATTTGCATTTCCCTGATGACTAAGGACATCTCTGCCATGAGATATTCCTTTATTGAGAATTCTGTTTAGCTCTGTACCCCACTTTTTAAAATTGGATTACTTGATTTGTTGCTTTTTAAGTTTTTGAGTTTATATATTCTGGACATTAGCCCTCTGTCAGTTATAGGGTTGGTGAAGACCTTTTCTCAATCTGTAGGCTCTTGTTTTGTTCTAATGACAGGGTCTTTGCTTTACAGATTTTCAGTTTCATGAAGTCCCATATATCGATTGTTGCTCTTAGAGCCTGTGCTGTTGGTGTTCTGTTTAGGAAGTGGTCTCCTGTGCCAATGAGTTCAAGACTCTTTCCCACTTTTTCTTCTAACAGATTTGGTATGCTTGCTCAAGTATACAACAAGGACATTTGCCCAACCATGTTCATAGCAGCTTTATTTGTAATAGCTAGAATCTGTAAACAATAAAAAAAGTACAAACTGAGGAAATTCTTGAGAAAGAGAGAAATTTGAGAAAAAAACAGGAACCACAGAGGTAAGCTTTGCCAACAGAATAAAGGAGATAGAGGAAAGAATCTCAGGTGTAGAAGATACAATGGAAAAAATAGATGCATCTGTCAAAGAAAATGTTAAATTAAAAAAAAAATCCTGACACATCCAAGAAATCAAGAACAACATGAAAAGATGAAACCTAGTGGTAATAGTGTTCTGCCAAGTTCGCGAACCCCAAAAGACCAGGAATAAATAGACTCCGGTGTAAATACAAGAGGTTCTTTAAATTATAAATCATTACAAGCTGCAACTTGGCCCACACCCCCCACTGCTGAAGCAGTGAGAGCCAACAGCCCTATGCTCAGGTTAGTTGGGTGATTTAAAGATTGTGGTTCCTCCCAGAATGCCCAAGGCAGGGGTGTTCCTGCCTGGCAAGCATTTATTGGTCAAAATGCTGCATTTTTAATTGATTGGCTATAGGAAGGTCCCAAAACCATTAATGATCTGGTGTCCCTCCCTAGGGGGATGGGCCAGTTTCCTAGCAACTGTATCTCTAGTGAGTGAGGAAAGAATGCAGTAAGGCAGGTTCTTCCCCTCAGGGCATTACTGGACTTCTCCACCCAGCTAGCCTTAGTTCAGGCTTTAAACTTTCATAATAACTGCTGATTTTTGGTCTCTCAGTGTAGCTCTTTTTTTTAATTTAATTTAATTTTATTTTATTAATTACACTTTATTCACTTTGTATCCCCCCCATAAGCCCCTCTCTCCTCCCCTCCCAGTCCCACCCTCTCTTCCCCTTCTTCACACATGCCCCTCCCCAAGTCCACTGATAAGGGAGGTCTTCCTCTCCTTCCTTCTAGTCTCAGTCTATCAGATCACATCAGGAGTGGCGACATTGTAATCTTCTGTGGCCTGGTAAGGCTGCTCCCCCCTCAGGGGGAGGTGATCAAAGAGCAGGCCAATCAGATTATGTCAGAGACAGTCCCTCTTCCCACTCTTATGTAACCCACTTGGACATTAAACTACCATGGGCTACATCTGTGCAGGGGTTCTACGTTATCTCCACGCCTGGTATTTGGTTGGAGTATGAGTCTCTGGGAAGACCTCTGTGTTCAAATTTTCTGGTTCTGTTGCTCTCCTTGTGGGGTTCCTGTCCTCTCCAGGTCTTACTATTTCTCATATCTTACATAAGATTCCATGCACTCTGCCCAACAGTTGGCCATAAGTCTCAACATTTGCTTTGATAGACTGCAGGGCAGAGCCTTTCAGAGGCCCTCTGTGGCAGGTTTCTAGCTTGTTTCCTATTTTCTTCTTCTGATGTCCATCCTCTTTGCCTTTCGGGATGGGGATTGAGCATTTTAGTCAGGGTCTTCTCTTTTAATTAGTTTCTTTAGATGTACAGATTTTAGTAGGTTTATCCTATGTTATATGTCTATATGATTGAGTATGTACCATGTGTGTCTTTCTGCTTCTGGGAGAGCTCACTCAGGATGGTCCTTTCTAGGTCCCATCATTTACCTACAAATTTCATGATTTCCTTATTTTTCATTGCAGAGTAATGTGTAGATGTGTAAATTGTGTAGATGTACCACAATTTCTGCATCTATTCTTCAGTTGAGGGGCATCTGGGCTGTTTCCAGCTCTGGCTATTACAAATAAAGCTACTGCAAACATGGTTGAGCAAATGTCCTTATTGTGTACTTGAGCCCCCTTTGGATATATGCCCAGGAGTGGTATGGCTTGATCTTGAGGAAGCGCTATTCCTAGTTGTCTGAGAAAGCGCCAGATTGATTTCCAGAGTGGTTGTACAAGTTTATATTCCCACCAGCAGTGGAGAAGAGTTCCCCTTTCTCCACAACCTCTCCAGCATGTGTTGTCACTTGAGTTTTTGATCTTGGCCATTCTCATGGGTGTAAGGTGAAATCTCAGGGTTGCTTTGATTTGCATTTCCCTAATGGCTATTGAGGTTGAGCATTTCTTTAAGTGCTTCTCTGCCATTTGGTATTCCTCTACAGAGAATTCTCTGTTTAGCTCTGTTCCCCATTTTTTAAGTGGATTATTTGGTTTGCTGCTTTTCAGCTTCTTTAGTTCTTTATATATACTGGATATGAGTCCTCTGTCAGATAAAGGCTTGGTGAAGATTCTTTCCCAATCTGTAGGCGGTCGCTTTATTTTGATGATGGTGTCCTTTGCTTTGCAGAAGCTTTTCAGTTTCATGAGGTCCCATTTATTGATTGTTGCTCTTAGAGCCTGTGCTGTTGGTGTTCTGTTCAGGAAGTTTTCTCCTGTACCAATGAGTTCTAGGGTATTTCCCACTTTTTTTTCAAGCCGATTTAATGTGTCTGGTTTTATGTTGAGGTCTTTGATCAACTTGGACTTCAGTTTTGTGCAGGGTGATAAGTATGGATCTATTCATTTTTCTACATGTAGACATCCAGTTGGACCAGCACCATTTGTTGAAGATGCTATCTTTTTTCCATGGAATGGTTCTGGCATCTTTGTCAAAGATCAGCTGTCCATAAGTGTGTGGGTTTATTTCTGGGTCCTCTGTTCGGTTCCATTGATCCACCATTCTGTTTCTATGCCAGTACCATGCAGTTTTTAAAACTGTTGCTCTATAGTACAATTTAAGATCAGGGATGGAGATACCTCCAGAAGATCTTTTATTGTAGAGGATTGTTTTAGCAATTCTGGGTTTCTTGTTATTCCATATGAAGTTGAGAATTTTTCTTTCCAGGTCTGTAAAGAATTGTGTTGGTAATTTGATGGGCATTGCATTGAATCTGTAGATTGCTTTTGGTAAGATGGCCATTTTTACTATGTTAATCCTGCCAAGCCATGAGCATGGGAGATCTTTCCATCTTCTCATATCTTCTAATTCTTTCTTCAGAGATTTGAAATTTTTTACATACAAGTCTTTGACTTCCTTGGTTAGGGTTACTCCGAGGTACCTTATGTCATTTGTGGCTATTGTAAAGGGTGTTGTTTCCCTAATTTCTTTCTCAGCCCTTTTGTCTTTTGTATACAGGAGGGCTACTCATTTTTTTGAGTTAATTTTGTATCCGGCCACTTTGCTGAAGGTGTTTATCAGCTGTAGAAGTTCCCTGGTAGAGTTTTTGGGGTCACTCACGTATACTATCTTATCATCTGCAAACAGTGATAATTTGACTTCTTCCTTTCCAATTTGTATCCCCTTGATCTACTTCAACTGTCGTATTGCTCTAGCAAGGACTTCCAGAACTATGTTGAAGAGATATGGAGAGAGTGGGCAGCCTTGTCTTGTCCTTGATTTTAGTGGGATTGCTTTAAGTTTCTCTCCGTTCAGTTTGATGTTGGCTATACGCTTGCTGTATATCGCCTTTACTATGTTTAGATATGTGCCTTGTATGCCTGATCTCTCCAATACTTTAAACATGAATGGATGTTGGATTTTGTCAAATGCTTTTTCAGCATCTAGGGAGAGTATCATGTGTTTTTTTTCTTTCAGTTTGTTAATATGGTGGATCACATTGATGGATTTCCGTATATTGAACCACCCCTGCATACCTGGGATGAAGCCTACTTGGTCATAGTGGATAATATCTTTGATGTGTTCTTGGATTCGGTTTGCAAGTATTTTATTAAGTACTTTTGCATCAATGTTCATGAGGGAGGCTGGCCTGAAATTCTCTTTCTTTGTTGGGTCTTTGTGAGGTTTAGGTACCAAGGTGACTGTGGCTTCATAGAATGAGTTTGCTAATGTTTCTTCTGTTTCTATTTTGTGGAATAGTTTGAAGACAACTGGAGTTTGCTCTTCTTTGAAGGTCTGGTAAAATTCTGTGCTGAAACCATCTGGTCCTGGGCTTTTTTTGGATGGGAGACTTTTGATGACCGCTTCTATTTCCTTGGGGGATATAGGACTATTTAATTGATTTAGCTGGTCCTGATTCAGCTTTGGTAAGTAGAATCGATCAAGGAAATTGTCCATTCCATTTAGATTTTCAAATTTTGTGGCATATAGGCTTTTGAAGTAAGTCTTAATGATTGAATTTCCTCAGTGTCTGTAGTTATGTCCCCCTTTTCATTTCTGATTATGTTGATTTGGATAGTGTCTCTCTGCCTTTTACTTAGCTTGGCTAAGGGTTTGTCTGTCTTGTTGATTTTCTAAAGAACCAGCTCTTGGTTTTATTGATTCTTTGACTTGTTTTATTTATTTCTAATTGATTGATTTCAGCCCTGAGTTTGATTATTTTCCAGCTGTCTACTCTTTTTGGTATGTCTGCTTCTTCTTTTTCTAGGGTTTTTAAGTGAGCCATTAAGTTGTTTGAATGAGCTCTCTCGAATTTCTTCTTGAAGGCACTTAGTGCTATGAACTTTCCTCTTAGCACTGCTTTTATTGTGTCCCACAAGTTTGGATATGTTGTGTCTTCATTTTCATTGAGTTCTAGGAAGACTGTAATTTCTTTATTTCTTCCATGACCCAGCTGTCTTTTAGTAATAAGTTGTTCAGTTTCCATGTATGTGTAGGCTTTTTGCTATTTCTGTTGTTGTTGAGATCCAGCTTTATTTCATGGTGATCAGACAGGATACAATGGATTATTTTAGTCTTCTTGTATCTGTTGAGGTTTGCTTTGTGACCAAGTATATGGTTTATTTTGGAGAAGGTTCCATGAGGTATTGAGAAGAAGGTAAATTCTTTTGTGTTTGGGTGTAAAGTTCTGTAAATGTGTGCTAGGTTCATTTGATTCCTCACCTCTGTTAGAGACATTGTTTCTTTGTTTAATTTCTGTTTAGTTGACCTGTCCTTTGTTGAGAGTGGGTTGTTGAAATCTCCCACTATTATTGTGTGGTTCAAGTTTTATCAAAGTTTCTTTTACAAATGTGGGTGCCCTTGTATTTGGGGTATAGATGTTCAGGATTGTGATGTCTTCCTGGTGGAATTTTACCTTGATGAGTATGAAGTGTCCTTCCCCATCTCTTTTTATTAATTTTGGTTGAAAGTCTATTTTATCAGATATTAGAATGGCTACTCCTACTTGCTTCTTGTGTCCATTTGCTTGGAAAGCAGTCTTCCAACTTTTTACCCTCAGGTAATGTCTATCTTTGTGACTTAGGTGTGTTTCTTGTATACAACAGATTGCTGGGTTTTGTTTACGCATCTATTCTGTTAGTCTGTGTCTTTTTATTGGAGAATTGTGTCCATTTTTGTTAAGAGAGATTAATGACCAGTGACTGTTAGATCCTTTGATTTTGATGTTGGCTGTGGTCATAGGGTTGTGTGATTGGTTGCTTTTTGTTTCACTGTAGTAAGGTTAATTTTTTCCTGTGTTTTCTTGAAAGTAGGTAGTTTTCTTGGGTTGTAGTTTTCCTTCTAGTGTCTTTTGTAACGCTGGATTTGTGTGTAGGTATTGTTGAAATTTGTTTTTGTCATTGATTATCTTGTTTTCTCCCTCTTTGAGGACTAAGAGTTTTGCTGGGTATAGTAGCTGGGCTGATATCTGTGTTCTCTTAGGGTCGGCATGATATTTGTCCAGGCCCTTCTGGCTTTCATAGTCTCTGTTGAAACGTCAGGTGTGATTGTAATGGGTTTGCCATTATATGTTACATGGCCTTTTTCCCTTGCAGCTTTTAGTATATTTTCTTTGTTCTGTATACTTACGGTTTTGATTATGGCGGGAGGATTTTCTTTTCTGGTCTAATTTATTGGGTGTTCTGTAGGCCTCTTGTATTCTCATTGGCCTCTCCTTTAAGTTGGGGAAATTTTCTTCAGTGATTTTGTTGACGATATTTTCTGGTCCTTGGAGCAGGGAATCTTTTTTTCCCTCTATTCCTATTCTTAGGTTTTGTCTTTTTATGTTGTCTTGAATTTCTTGGATGGTCTGTGTCAGGAATTTTTTAGATTTAACATTTTCTTTGACAGATACATCTATTTTTTTCCATTGTATCTTCCAAACCTGAGATTGTTTCTTCCATCTCTTGTAGTCTATTGGTTATGCTAACCTCTGTAGTTCCTGTTTTCTTCCCTAAGTTCTTTCTCTCCACAATTTCCTCCATTTGTGTTTTCTTTAATTTTTCCAATTCTATCTTCAGATCTTGAGCCATTTTGTTTATTTCCTTCACCTGTCTGACTGTATTTTCCTGTTTTTCCTTCAATTCCTTCAGCTGTTTGTTTGAACAAGCCTCTGTTTCTTTTATTTCTTTCAGTGATTTAAGCATTTCTGCTCTAAAGGCCACAAACTGTTTGGCTGCAACTTCCTCTATTTCTTTATGGATGGTCATAATCTGTTTGAGTTTATCTTCCTCTAGTTCTTTATGCATTTTATTTTTTCCTCTGTTATCCTCTTCAAGAGCATAGATGTTAGGTCATCTTCTTGAATTTCAATTATGCTGAGATTTCCAGGGCTACTTGTCCCTGGATAACTGGTTCTGGAGATGCCATATTACTCTGTCTTTTTGTGGTTGAGCTTTTACACTGGCCTCTACCCATTGGGCTATGTTAGGTATTTGGAGTTAGTTTCTGGTGGTTCCTGGTATCCTGTGGTGGAGAGAATTCCCTTGGCAGGAAGATGGTTTTTCCTGAAGGAAGCCTTCTCAGCTTTTTGGATATAGTTACTGGATGGCCGGTGTTTTCCAGGAGTTGCCGCTGCTCACCTCAGGCATAGAGACCTGAGTGGTAACTGTGGTCCTTGTTAGTCAAAGGGGCTCTCCTCTCACCCAGAGAAGTCCTGAAGACAGCTGCCTTGCTTTTGGGTTTCTTGCTGTAAATTTAGAGATCTGCTGCTGTAACTTGTGTGTCCTGTGGTTTGTTCAATTTTGTTAGGGATAACTGGTTGCCCCTTGGAGCAGTATCTGGGGCTTGATCTCGGGGATCCCAGGCTTCTGTAGGTCTGAGTTTGGGGCTCTGTGCCCCAGTACCCAAGCAATAATCTGTGGCGGGTGGGTACTGCTCTCCTGCTAACAGCAGGTTATCTGGTGCACAGCAAGTCCCTGGGTTGGGCAGGTCTGCGGGCCCTTTTCCAGGGATATACTGGGTGGCCTAAGTCAGGCCCTTTTCTTAGTTCCCTGTGAGGATTTCTCCTGACAGTGACTCCCAATCTCTGGTGTCCTGAGGCTCACAGCTCTGACTATGCAGGAAAGCTGGTGCACAGCAACTGTTTGTGCCCGTGACTGGAGCCCAGTTCAGTGATGGCGGCTCATACCCGCCGGTCTGTGAGACTTTTTCCAGGGAAAGATTGGGTGACCCAAGTCAGTCCTGTTTCCTTCCTTCCCTGTGGTGTTTTCTCGTGACTGAGACTCCCAGTCTCTGGTGTTTTTTTGCCCACTGCTCAGCCTGGGAAGGTGATCAGGACAAACAGTCGTGTGGCTCTGTCAGCGTGGACCTGACTGATTCCTGTGCCATGGGGGTTTCCTCTCACCTGGGAAACACGATCGCTGTTGTTTTAGGGCCCAAAGTTCAGTCTCTTTGTCGCTGTATAGAAGATGTTTTCCTGCTCCTCAGATGCATTGTTCTCCTGGCGCCGCCATCTTGTCCCCCCCCCCACCTCAGTGTAGCTCTAACCAAACAAGTGACAGACTTGTGTGAAAAAACTTCAAGTCTCTGACAAAAGAAAATGAAGATATCAGAAGATGGAAAGCTCTCCCATGCTTATGGATTGGTAGGATTAACATAGTAAAAACGGCTGGCTCTTACCAACAGCCATCTACAGGTTCAATGCAGTTCCCATCAAAATACCAACAAAATTCTTTACAGACGTTGAAAGAACAATTCTCAGTTTCATATGGAAAAACAAAACAAAAGAGCCAGAATTACTAAAACAATCCTGTACAATAGAGGTATCTCCATCCATAGTCTCAAGCTGTACTGCAGAGTAACAGTAATAAAAGCTTCATGGAAATGGAATAATCAGAGACTGGTGGATCAATGAAACTGAATGGAAGATTCAGAAATAAACCCACATACCTACAGATACTCGATTTTTTATTAAGAAGCTGAAACCATATAATGGAAAAAAAAAAAAGAAAGCACCTTCAACAAATGGTGCTAGTATAACTGGATGTCTAAATGTAGAAAAATGCAAATAGACCCATATTTATCACCCTGTACAAAAGTAAAGTCCAACTGGATCAAGAACCAAAACATAAGCCAGATACACTAAATCTGATAGAAGCAAAAGTGGAGAAGAGTCTTGAACTCATTGGCAGAGGAGACAAATTTCTAGGCAGAGCTCAATGATTTCAAGCTCTAAGATCGACAATTAATAAATGGGAGTTCACACAACTGAAAATCTTCTGTAAAGTAAATGACACTGTCAAGAGAACAAAATGACAGCCTATAGACTGGGAAAAGAGCTTCACAAACCCTCTGCCTGCCAGAGGGCTAATATCCAGAATAAAGAACTCAAGAAATTACATACCTTCAAACCAAATAATCCAATTAAAAAGTGGGGTACAGAGTTAAATCAAGAATTTTCAACACAGGAATATCAAAGGGCCAAGGAACACTTAAAGTAATGCTCAGCGTCCTTAGTCATTAGGAATATGCAAATCAGAAAGACTCTGAGATTCCAACTTACATAAATCAGAATGCCTAAGATACAAAAGTCAAGTGATACCACATGCTGTAAAAGATATGGAGAAAGGAAACACTCCTTCCTTGCTGGTGGGAGTGCAAATTTGTACAACCTGTTTAGAAATCAATCTGGTGTTTTCTCAGAAAATTAGGAACAGGTCTACCTCAAGACCTAGCTATACCTACCATTCCTGGGCATATGCCCAAATGATGCTTTACCATATCACAAAATCGATTGCTCAGATATGTTCATGGTGGCCTTATTCACAATAGCCAGAAACTGGAAACAACACAGACGTCTCTCAACTGAAGAAAGGATAAAGGTACTCTGGCACATCTACACATGGAAGAGTATTCAGCTACTAACATGAAGAAATCATAAAATTTTCAGGCAAATGAATGGATCTGGAAAAGATCATCCTGAGTTAGATAACCCAGACCCGGAAAGACAGGCATGGTATATAGTCACTTAAAAGCAGATATTAGCCATAAAATACATACACACAATACAATAACCATACTACAATCCACAGATCCAAAGAAGGTAAACAACAAGGAGGACCCTAGGAAGGATGTTTAATTCTCATTCAAAAGGGCAAATAGAGTACACTTTGGGCAAGGCTGAAAAAAGGGAACAGGACAGGAAGCCTTTTATATATGTCCTCTGAAAAACTCTACACAGCAGAGGATTAAAGCAAATGCTCAGACTCATGGCCAAACTTTGGGCAGAGTGCAGGGGGTCTTATGAAAGAATGGGGAGATAGAAGCACCCAGAAAGTACAGGAGCGCCACAAGACCAAGAGCCAACAATTCTGGGCCTGGGTGAGGTTTGGGAGACCAACCAAGGGCCAGGCATGGAGAAGACCCAGGCCCCTATTGCTGATTTGCAGCTTAGTCTCTGTGTGTTTCCCTAGTAAGGGGACAAGAACTGTCTCTGAAAGGAACTCTGTTGCCTGCTTTTAATCACTTCCCCAGGGTGAGATGGCCTTGCCAGGCCACAGAAGAAGAGGATGAAGGCAGTTCTAATGAGACTTGATAATCTGTGGCCAATTTTTAAGGGAGGAAGTTTTCCTCTTTTTGAGGGCTAAGAGACAGGAATAGGGGAAGAGAGAGGGAGGGTGGGACCAGGAGGAGATGAGGGAAGGGGATATTATCAGAATGTTTAAGGAAGAAATTAATAAAAAATATTAAAAAAAAAGAAACGAGAAGCAGAATGGTGGATCTTGGTAGGTTGTTGGGACAGAGAATCCTGTCCGTTGCCTGTGTACATGCAGCCCTCCCCAGGGGTGGGTAATGTCCTGGGATGATGGGTGCAGTGTTGAGATTCAAAGTTGTGTGCATAATACATGCAGGTGAGGGGCTGAGGTTGCCTCGTGCACTGTTAAGAGGAGTATATGTAAAACACAAAGCAAGTAGAGTCCCGGTTGCTAAGCTATCCACATGCATTTGCCTGTCTGAAGGGGATGACAGAGAGCAATGGAACATTCTAATAAAACCAAAATAAACTCACTGGCTTATTAACCTAGACATGGTGGATCACTTCTTTAGCTTGTCATCAGTGCCCTATCTGGTCAGAATAGATATTTCTTTATCTCTTCCTAGGAAAAGTCATATAGTAGGAGTGATGTTTTAGTAAAAGTAGCTGATATATGGAAGTGAAGCTGTCTATGTGATCAGCCTCTTCAGTCCCATACCCAGGCAAATATGAATAGAAACTTGACATAAAATAGTAGGTTGTTGGGTTGCTGGGACAGAGAATCTCTTCCCAGGAAAAGTCGAAGCATAGCAGGGATGTTTTAGCATAAGAAGCCATAGTCACAATACTAAATTGCCTGCATATAGTCGCAAAAGACACATGAAATAAAGTTTACTCAAAGTATCCCAAGAATGGAAAACTCTAAATGTCAAATAAATGGATAAATAGAAGGTACTGTATTTTTACAATGAGTTAAGATACTGCTATAAAGAAAACCATTATGCTCTATGAAATAGTATTGATGAGTCTCACAAAAATACTGAGCTTGGTATCACACAGTCCCTAGGAATTAATTTGTATATTGTCCTAGCTTGTTTCTCTGTTGATGTGGATTAAACACTCACTGTCTGAAAACAGTCTATGAAGAAGGCTGTGGGAGGAGAGTTCTGAGATCTTGTGAGAAAACGCCAACTAGACAAGACCAGTCCTTCTTGACCAAAGCCACCATCATAGTACATGCCAGAGTCTTGTAACCTCTGTTCCTCCATGCCAAAGATTTGTTTTTGGAATGTGCATTTGTGCCCTTCCCAGGTGTAGTAATAGGAATGTGATGTTGCTCAGATTACCCATCATTTTACCCATTATTAGGCAGAGTGATGTTTCTAAGCATGAGATGGCCTTCTGACTGTATAAGCCTAAACACATGTGACCTTGCCTTTGTGATTATACATAACTTAATTCAAGTGAACTTTGCTTCCATGACCTTATTGAAGCAGCAGAATGTGCTCAGAACTTAAATTGTCTGATCCCTTGAATAAAATTGGCTATTGCATGAAGAAATACACATTTACATATCTATATCTATATAATGGATCTCTACTTCAACTCAAAGCAACCTAGAAAACATTGTTTCATCAGTTTAGAAAATGATGCTATTCAATATAATCTGTTTAATAATTTAAAATTTTAATGTTAATGCAGTCACATATTTTTTTAATTTAGTGTATTTGAGACTTGATGTATAAATCAAATAATTTATAAGCTCTGAGAGAAAGAAGCACAACATTGCTCAACTTTAGGGAAGGAGATTTATTATTTTTTCACCTTCAATTGAAGAACAGCTCATTTGTTGTTTTGTTTTGCTTCCAGAATGTAATTTGTCTTGTGCCAAATAAAACTAATAATGACAATGAAGGTAGCAGACATGTTTTTCTATCCAAATTCCTCTAAGATGATGACATGAATAATAATAAATAAAAGAAATCACAGGTTGGCAGGATGAAAGAAAATGAAGGAGGACCCGGAAGCAGGGAGACAGAAGGTGGTGGTGGCTAATACAGTATTTTAAGACATACTGGACTGGATCACGCTAACTAGACTAGAAAAACTGTGTTTTTGTGGTGAGGAATGAATCTGGTGTGGTTTGGTGAGTGTTCATTGGAATATGAAATTCAGTGGTATGGAAACAGGTAGATGATTCTAAATCGCTAGTATGTCTGTGAGGCTACTTGCTCTGTCCACCTGCATTAGTCAACCTTTGCTGCTGTACTGAAACACAACCCAAGACAAGCTAGAGAGGAAAGATTTTATTTGGAACTATAGACCCAAGTATTTCACAGATCAGACATTCACGCTGGAGGCCAAGTCAGTGAAGATGCCTGCATATAGTCGCAAAAGACACATGAAATAAAGTTTACTCAAAGTATCCCAAGAATGGAAAACTCTAAATGTCAAATAAATGGATAAATAGAAGGTACTGTATTTTTACAATGAATTAAGATACTGCTATAAAGAAAACCATTATGCTCTATGAAATAGTATTGATGAGTCTCACAAAAATAACAGTGAAAAAGATAAAAATGATTCATTACATGTGATTTCAGCCTGATAATACCCATTAAGAAATGAAGAGTGAATGTATTGATCCTGTGATTCTACTTATACAGCCCTACAACTTGGCTCATTTTATCTGATATTAGGACTCAAACTCCAGAAGTTGAGAGAACTGTCAAAGAAATAGAAAATTTCTCTGAATGGGGGTAATTTAATTTCTAGACCAAGGACACTCCTAGTGTTGACTTCAAGAAAGAACACACTAAGACCCACATACGTCATACATTATGATATTTTAGCATGTTATAGTAGACCCTGTCATAAAAGCTCCTGTCTCAAGGTAGAACAAGAGTATAACAGATCCAGGTCAGAATCAGAACAGATTTGGGATTAATGTCAATAAGCAACGCTATTGACAAATTATACAATTTATAAACTGCTTTTAAATCCTAGAAGCAAACGTGAAGGTATAAAAATAAAGACATTTTAAGATCAAAATGCATTTAGTTCATTCTTTCTGAGAGAAACCTCTCAAAAGGTTTCTGTAATAAAATATGCTATATGATGATAAAGGATCACACACCCCAGTGTTGTCACTGTTTCTCTGTAAGACAACTTTGTAAGCCAAATAAAGCCAAAGTTCAGAACTTGGAGTAGCTACCTGTAGCTGTTTCATTAACTACCTCTTATGTGATATCAGGGGAGGTAAAGGATGTATCATCCGGGATGTTTTGAAAGGAAGCCAGCTTGCTCTTGCTCTTTATTTTTTTTTTTTTCTACAGACTTTTTGACAGATGACTGTCAGCTGTCTTCTATCGTGACCTGACATTAAAGGCATAAAGCAATCCAGCAAAGTATGGAATTCACCACAATCCAAAGGTCCTTTCTGCTTCAGACAGTTACTTTGTCCACAGCAAATAGAACCCTGTTTTGCTTACTGTATTCTGATGATATTCATGTCTTTTTTTAGAGATTGAAATCTTTGCCTAAAGAAAGGAATCTGTAAAGAGGGCCAAAGCACAAAGGGCATACCAAGGACTAATGAAAAAGAAACGTCTTTAATTTTGAACATTTCGCGTTCCAAAGGATTAAATCTTATTTTCTAATGTAGAAAATCAATATATTATATTCAAATCTGTATGGTCGGGGTTTAACATCGTGAACATGTTACTAGAAATGTTAAGTTAGTTGGTCTATGGTTGAGCTCCTACCTGGCATGTGCTAGGTCCAGGTTTGATTGCCAGCAACATCAAATACACACACGCACACATGGATGCCAGCTTGCTTGCTCACAGGAGAGGAGAATAAAAAAGTCTTTTCTCTGGGGAGTGAAAACAGGAAGAAAGGAATAGAGATGGGTGGTATATGCCTATTATTGTCTATTGCCTTGAAGAACTATTAAATTAACTAAAAGGGAGAAATTTGTGACATCATCATTTGCTGTATTCACTAAACAGCAACCAGCACAATAAACATTCTCTCTCTCTCTCTCTCTCTCTCTCTCTCTCTCTTGGCTGTTCATTTAAATTTTTGCATCTGTATTTCTACTGCATCAAATCAGAGTGGTAAGGAACACTCTATTATTTGTACCAGTAGACTTGCTAGACATGGTTTAAAGTAAAGGCATTGTTAATTTGAGAGACAAAGGTCAAAGATGAGCAGTGCCATGCCTGCTAAAACATATATCACGAAGCACAAATTCTTTACTGCATGAACTGACAGTCCATGGGGAGGAGGAGGAAGTGCCTTGAGTGTGTATCTGTGACATATTGCTATGACATGACACTATTATATTTTGGGTTTTAGCATTTTTAAAGAGGAAGTAATAGTTACGAGAGATGAAGAACACAGAATTAAGTACTGTAGTTATACACAGAAGGGTAATTTGGTTTTGATGTATTGCTCTGGGCTTGTTAACTAATAATACCAAATTTTAAGTAGCATCTCACCAGTATGAAGAAGAGGTAGCATCATTATTAATGTCTAAACTATAGTGTGTTTCACACAGGATTATGGTAAAGGTCAGGCCGTGTTTCTCTGAATTAAAAGCTATTCTGAGCTATAGCGTTCCTAATCAACTCAGACCTAAAGGTGCATAGCTCAGTTATAATGAGGCACAATGAATTTAAATAAACTGCAAGATACTGTATGGTGATTTATATGTGCACTGTGGTATCCTTTTAACTCATTAGCAATGAATGATACTATGTGTTTGCAACTGTTTTTTGCTGTATAACTATTTTTTAATCACAATATTTCTTAGTAAAAGTGCCATATGCTCCCATTTTATTTCTGTAAGTGTAAAGCAAAAGGCTAAGGGTGCTCCTGGCATGCATCCAAGCATGAGTCACAGCACAAAGAAACTGTCAAATATCCACTCAAATAAATTTCACAAATTAGCAATCTGTAACTTTGCTCATGCTTATGTTTTTGCAGTATAGAATTGCCATGGGAATTAGGAAAAGGAATCAAGGTTACATGGAGGATTTTGAATTATACTTCAGACTTACTGTTACAGAGAATTTTAAAACAATACATTGGACACAGTGAGCATTTGTTAAACTACAAAATGAGAACCAAAATTTAGTGAGAAATTGTTCTGCTTAATAATTTAAGTCTTATTTTTATTATCCTCATTCTTGTCAGCACATGAGTTTTGTAAGCAACATAGTCCTGTAGATTTTTTTTTGTTTTGCTTTTGTTTTTAAGATTTATCTATTTATTGTTAATTCAGCATCCTGCCTGCATGTGTGCCTGTGCATCAGAAGAGGGCACCAGTTCTCACTGTAGATGGTTGTGAGCCACCTAGTGTTTGCTGGGAATTGAACTCAGGACCTTTGGAAGAACAGCCAATGTTCTTAACCTATGAGCCACCTCTCCAGGTACTCCTGTAAATTTATTTTTTTTTTAATTTTTACTTTTTGTTTTTTTTTTCTTCACAATTTATTTATTACACATCACTATTGAAGGCCCCCTCCCACAACACTTTTAAGAACATGTTAAGCATGTATGAACAAATGTTCACTGAAAGGAGAAAAATATAATTAATAAAATTTTCTTTATGAATGTTCCATTCAACACCCATTAAAGTCTGGGTTTGGTGGCTCAAATTGCAGTATTTACAAAGCTGAAAATTGCTACAAATTCAAGGCCATTTTGGGCTAAAAACTAGAGCTACAGAGAAGACACAGTCTTAAGTCATACATACACCACCACCACCAAGAAAACAAAACAAAATAAAACAAACAGCTAACCACTCAACCATCCAACAATCCCCAAATAAGTAATAAAACAATTAGTTGACTCCAACATTCTAAAATATTTGTGCCTGTTCCTGTATACAATCATATTTTATACTTTAAATGGACATTTTATCCCTGGATTAGAGTTTATTTTAACTAGCTTTTGCATTTAAACCAGATTTTTAAGGTGTGTGTGCCAGGGTGGAAGTGAATGATTGTTTTGAGTTTTACTATCAATTGCCTCTTTCTTTCTTTCTTTCTTCCTTCCTTCCTTTCTTCCTTTCTTTCTTTCTTTCTTTCTTTCTTTCTTTCTTTCTTTCTTTCTTTCTTTCTTTCTTTCTTTCCTTCTTTCTTTCTTTTCTCTTGGTGAGTAAAAATCCAGTAAAAACTTGTCCTTACAACATGAATTCCAATGTAAGGTGTAAATCCTGCTAACTACTCTCTAATAGCTATTGACCTTTCCTTCCTTTGAGAGAGAAGTTTGACCTGGCTCAGTGCTTTCCCTGAGCAACTGCAGCTCAGCTTCCTTTGAAGCTAGATGCTATGAATGGAATGTTCACATGTTGAAGTCTAATGTGACTGCATGTGGAGATAGGGTCTTTAATGAGACAATTAAGGTTAAATGAGGTCATGGAGTCTGCCCTAATCTAGAATGATGGTGTCCTCGGGAGGAAAGGAAATTCATTTAGAGGAAAGGTCAGGTGAAGTTATTCAGTAGGAATCTAGCCAGATTACACAAAGGAGAGGGGACTCAGGAGAAACAGTCTTGCAGATGCCTTGATCTCAGATTCTGGCTCCAGAATCATGAAACTCCAAGTGTCTCTGGATTTTAGCTGTCAAGTCATTACTGCAATGCTCACAACTCCAGCAAGCCAATACAGTAGGCATTCTTTGGGTTCCTGTGTTGAAAATGAAATGATCTGTATAGCTTACAGGCAAATTTAAAGCACACAGTAGAACATTCTGTATTGTCTCTTTCCCTTTACATAGGATAGAACACAGCTGTGATGAAGGATTAGCAGGTAATGCTCAAGTGAGGACAATATCTTTAGTGTGGGGAAGAGACTACGTGGTATACTTTGGGGGACTGAATGATTGAGGAAAGGCCACACCCAGCCATCCAGAACCATTGCAATCTGCTTAGGATGCAAAAATTTAATGTTCATTTAAGACACTGAATTCTTTTCTGAGTTTGTTTTACTAAACCTTAAAAGTAATAAAGTATTACATAATCAGTATGTTCTATATCAATTTTTAAATGTTCATTTATAAATCTATCCATGATCTATTACAACTATATAAACAACTAGTACTAATAATTAAAATATGTAAATATAATATCCATATATTCTGTACATTCTGTTACAACACAGATACTTTCATTGCAATTCAATTTCCATTATAGTTTTTAAAGTAATATATTTGAATATGCTTTTGTTTTCTTTCAATTTCTTGGCCATCATCAAAACACCTTTTTGAACTATGATTAAATTGAACTTTATCCATCTTGAAGATCATATAAGAGGCCAAGAATGTTGCCTGATCTCCATTTGAATTCAGAAAGATGATGGTCACCTGCACTCAGCACCTGGCTACCTTTCAAGAAATTTGAGATTTTTCTGAGTTTAGTCTAGTATCAGTAGTATTACTATTATTATCAATGGTACATCATGAATGCAGTAAGAAGCTGAGACATTTGATCTTACATGCTTGTATATTTTCTGCATGTTTATTTTTGATAATATGGTATGATTTTCATCAGCTACTAAGGAACATTGACCATAACTGTGGAGAAAATTATTCCCATTCTCTAGGCTTTCTAGATGATTTGTGTCATTTAAAAAGATTTTTTATCACAGTGCAAAGATCTTTTGAGATTATCTTTGAAGTCAGAGTTCTTTTTTTCCTGATAGAGCATTATATAATCTCAGTTCATTTTTATAATGGATGTTTGTTGAATAGATGTGCTGTAATGTTCAGAATATAGGAACTGCAACCAACACAATGATAAGCCTTTAAATGAAACCCTGAGTCAAATGCTACATTTATTCATATGCATTTTTTCATTTTTAACATATCTGAGTTAATTGTCATTACATTAGCCTCACAAATATATATTCGAATGACTCACTGTCAAGAACAACCTGAGAATTTTTTTGTTTTCTTTCTCTCAATAAAAGTATATAGGTTTAGCATGGTTGGATGTTGGTAATTCTACCTATGGGCTACTGCACTTGTTTGTGACAGGCTTTGAATTTCTTAGTATCAAATGATTTCTCACATGTTACCTAGTTTCACAAATTTGGATTTTTCTGTATAAAACTACAACTTCCATTTTGTTCTTAACTTTTTTCAGATAATTACTTATCTTTGAATATAAGTTTGATTATGAGATTAACATCTTCCTCTTTTTCCTCTTCTTTCTCTTCTTTAAGTCCTCTTTTTTTTAAAGACTTGTGTATACAGTGTTCACCTGCATGTACTCCTGCATGCCAGAAGAGAACATCACATCTCACAGATGATTGTGAGTCACCATGCGGGTGCTGGGAGTTAAACTCATGACCTCTGTAAGAAGAGCCAGTGTTCTTAACCTCTCACCATTTTTCCAGTTGTTTCCTCCTGTTCTTACTCTTATTTCTTCTTTTTAAAGATCTATTCCTCAGAGTGTAGAGTATGAAGATTCATGTATGCTGTCAACTTAAATCAGACAAGGAAGAAACTGCAAGTCATCCTTAAGCCTTTCTCTGGTTTGCTCATGTTTCACCTGGAAAAATAATGAATTGATGGCAAGAAAGAATAAGTAAAAATTAGTATTTGTTTTTAGATTGCAAGCAACAACTACACAGTATATCCATTTTTTTATTTTCTGGACTCCAGAGAATTTACTCTTTTTATTAATTTTAGAGATCATTGAGTAACTGAGTGTAGTTCTTAGTAGATAAAAGTCAAATATGTTGTTTGAGTGGTCACTTTAATAAATTAACAACTTCTATTTTTATTAACTTTCATTGGAAGTAATTTATTTCAACCATGAATGAGATCACTCTAGTCCCAAAACATTTCCTCCACCTTTTACTCCTATTGACTTCTATTTTTAGCTTATCATAATAGTTTGATTATAGCTTTCTCAGCATATTTAAGTTGTACAATACAAGTTTCCTATTGAAAATTCCATCTCTCTTTTTTTTTTTTTTTTTTCAAAAAATATAAGCCATGCTTTGGCTAAATGTCTTGTCATCTTGTCCCAAAAAAGTTTCAAAATGTTTTTCTATTTACAAAAATTAGGAAATAAGAGAAGCCTAGATATCTATCAACTGATGAAAAGATAATAAGAATGTGATACATATGTAGTATACAATTTTCTTCAGTTATAAAAATATAACAAAATTTTAGAATGTACATATAGGGTTGAATTAGAAAAGATTATCTTGATTGAGGTATTCCAGACTCAGAAGATAAAAGTTCTCTTTAAGATGTGTATATTCCAAGAAAAAGGAACATATCTTTGGGGGAGAGGAACAGAGGAGGAAAATAGTAGAAACTGGATGGTGGATGACATCAAGGGAAGGGGATAGTGGGTGGGAGCTTTAGTGGAGATGGGGATAGGAGGGGTTGGAAAGCAGTCTTCTAACATTAATGATATTTTAAAAATACATAGGAAAACCTCTTTATAAGTTTTCCAAAACTTTATTTTTAAAAAGAGTTTAGCATAGAGCAGGGGTGGTGGTGTTCTATCCAGACACCATGGATCATCAAACAAAAAGCCTTCTCTTGAGATTTTGTTTAAAGGACTCTAAATAACCCCAAAACAAACATAGGCCATTCCCATTGATTTTTATTGCCAAGCCAAACTTGATGATAAAACCTTATTTCTGAGAAAACCACATTTTTTGATTGCAAGTGTTGAGAAATTTTGATTTTGAAAGTTGACATTGACCTGGAAGCTCTCTCCTTACTGGCTGCTTTATGTGTGTGTGGGGTGGGGTGACTCATTGAGTCATTGGTTGTCTTACCCTTCTCTCATACCTGTGAGCTACAATAGCTAGGCAAGATATGCCCATCTTATGGGATGTGACCAACTGCTGTCTAGTTGAATTTAAGGCTGTTCCACAAGACACAGCTCATACATGTTACTGTTAACTGTGCTAAAAACCTTTCCTTGGGTGGGTCACAAGCCCAGTACAGTACCTACCCCTATTATGTTGCTAAATGGAGAGAGATCAAATTACTGCCTTGGAATAGTTATCTTTAGACTCATAGACTGGTGCAGATCTCAGCCTCATCAAAGAAGTTTCTTTTCTGCAGTAGGTGTCTCTTAAGGCAG
Organism: Meriones unguiculatus; assembly: GCF_030254825.1. Classification (NCBI taxonomy): domain Eukaryota; kingdom Metazoa; phylum Chordata; class Mammalia; order Rodentia; family Muridae; genus Meriones; species Meriones unguiculatus. The sequence goes on along the minus strand of NC_083353.1, from coordinate 32,742,352 downwards.
AGGCTCACAACTAGTAAAAGCACAGAAGATAAAAGCCTGTAGAGCACGCATCCCGAAATGGCTCATCTTTGGAATACTCTTCCCTGCAAGGCTCTGGTATCCTTTGTAAAGAGGAATTGAGGAGATTGTAAAGGCCAGAGGTTGTGGAAGACTACTTTGAAACTGTTTTCAGGTCATGCCAGAGCCATTGTACACATGAACTCACAGTAGCTGTGACTGCATGCACAAGATCTGCATAATATCAAGGCAGACAAAATTCTAGCGTGGATGGAGAGGGGGCTGAGGAAGCCCCATCCATAAGAGCTATTGGCAGCTGAGGACTGCTTAAGGAGCAAGCATCAGCTTTCTGCAGGGATGTGAGTTCTAAGTAGGTTGCTATATTCCAGTGGATGTCTGCATACACCCTCAGCACTGACTGAATTCAGTGGTTATAAAGAACAGTGAATGGAGGTTGAGGGGAATGACCATGAGGGGTGGGAAGAACTAAAGTTGGGGGGACTGAAGTGGATCCAGAATCTAGTAAATGCATGAAATTCTCAAAAAATAAGTTAAAGAAAAAGAAAAAAATCTGGTTAACTATTAAGATTAAATATTATTGTATTGTAAATGCTACTTTAAAGATATGTGTCAGATCACTTAGTTTGTCTTTGAACTTATCTACAAACTTAATCATATAAGAGCTCCCCAAGTCTTAAGGTGCTTATATAAATATCTGGAACAAAACTCACACCACATTTATGTCAAAAGTCAAGCTTACTTCATGGCTGGATAATGACATGATTTGTTAGACAGTATCTTCTTAGAATTACCTTCTCTACTGAGGTGACTAGATGATTGAAATGCCTTATGTAGACATACACTACTTCACATTGACAAATACCTTTCTTTCTAAATATGATAAATGAATCACTAACATATTAGTATGGAATAAGATGTCATGTGTATTGTGGCATGGGAAGAGCTGAGCACCATGGGACTTAAGAAAGCTGAGTGAAAGGGAAGGAAAGAGAAGGGTAGAAAATCCTGATATTCAATTATCAGTTTTCTACAGAACTGCCAAGTGTTGTTAAGTTAACATTAAGTAATTCACTTGAAATGAGTGCTCATAAAAATGAAACTTATTAAGAATACTAATAAAATAGAAAAGACCTTGATAAGCAAAGTAGCTGATTAAATTGAGACAAGAAAAAATATCCCCCAAATATGCAATTAATTGCCCTATTTGTCTCAATGTATATTTAGTTCTTGCTATTTATCAGAATAAACATTTTGATTCTTCTAATACTCTAATAGACATGTTTTCCTTTCTGCCCTTTCATCTTTTTATAGTTATTAGTATATTAAATTATTGATCATACAACATTTTGTAACCAACTTCCCTTTCGCCTTTACATTAGCATTAGCTTTCCTTGTAAAGGCTAAGCAGTATTTTTCATTAATTTATTAATTTATTTATCCATTTTACAGTCTGTTTGAAACCCCCTTCCTTCTTTACCCTCACACTACTTCCTTTCCTTCCCTTCTCCCCTTCCCTTCAGAGGAAGGAAGTCCCCCACCCACCCATGGCTACCAAATCATCCTGGCACATCAAGTCACAGCTGAACTAAATGCATCCTCTCCCCCTGGGGTCAGACAGGCAATATAGCTATGGGAAAGGAATGCAAAGACAAGCCACAGAGTTAGAGACAGCTCCTGCTTGAATTGTTAGGGACCCACATTGACATCATGAAATTTTCAGGGAAATGGGTGGATCATCCCAAGTAACGTAGCCCAGACCCAGAAAAACATGTATGATATGTGCTCATGGATAAGTGCTTATTAGCCATCTAAAGTACAGGACAGCCATGCTATAAACCACAGACCCAAAGAAGCTAAGTAACAAGGAGGGCCCGAGGGAAGATGCTTAAATCTCACTCAAAGGAGGAATAAAATAGACATCTGAAATAGAGGGAAGGAGGAAATGGATGGGAGGGTTGGGGAGGTTAAGTTGGGTGGAGATCAGGTGTGTGGAGAACCAGAGGAGACTAGGAGAGAGAACAGAAATTGGTGAGGAAGTATCTTTGGGGTGGGGAAGGCTCCCCATGGTCTATGAAGACCCTAGTGGAGACGCCTAGCAGTGTAGGATATAGAGCCTAAATTGGCCACTTTCTGCAGTGAGGGGGGACTTCTATTAGAGGAAGGGGGACACCAACCCACTCATAAATCCTTTGACCCGAATTTGTCCTGCCTACAAGTGTAGGGATATGTATAGCAAGGCTAAATAGTTTTAAAGTTAAACAAATATGTAATTTGAAGGAATCTTTTTTGATAGAATGGTTACAATGAGGAAGGCATTTTGCAGGTGGTTTTCCATAGGTGCTTCTTCTTCCACTCACAGGGGATCTATGAAATGTCCTCTTTTTCACATCATCTGTCTTCTGAGGCTTTCTCTGTCTACCAAGGTTGTCCTTGCTGCCTTCTCCTGCTGTGCCTCCATTGAAGGCTGAGTCTGCTGCATGTTTTTACAACCACTTGGAGTTTTTTAACTTTTTATTTCTGTACTAAGTGTTTTCCCCTGTAAGTTCTGTGGGGGCGTGGTATTGCTCAGGATTTTTAGTGCTGTTTCTGCAGTGCCCAAATTATGCTTGATATTTAATGCACTCTTAGTCCTTAAGACAATTCTATTTCAATTCATTTTACCTGGACATTTTAACTCAACTCTCTTTGTCATTAATTAATTTCACCAGTATTTGAAATCTATATTTTTTATGTCTACTAAAAATTGCTCTTCTTCCTTTTCTAATTAAATTTAAATTCTACTTTAGGAATAAGTTTTGTTTGCAATAGTATGTATTTTTTGTTTTATATTTATGACCTAGACCAATGGGAAAGAACATGAAACTAGAATGTGTGTTATTATGAACAATTTATTTCGAAACATGAAGATTATATAAGGAACAGGCTTTATCAAAAGTTAATTTGTAGGATGAAAGGAATTGTCAAGTTTCATAAGCAACTCACATACGCAATATGAAAAGGTTCACCCCATGAGAGGGCCTTCAAAGACATTCTTGGGGTGTTGTTTACAACCACAGGCATTCTTTGCCCGTGCTGCAGGTGGCTTAATATATCATTTAGAGCTACATGCTTCTATCTCCTGGTATTTCTTTTATGCCTTCAGATCCTGCCATGTCCATTCAAATCTAAAATTGTCTGAAACTATCTAAGTCACAACAAATCTGCTGTGTGAATAAAATCTTTATGGAGAGCTGTGAGGTTTCCAAGGCACATGCATAATAGAAATTCAATATCACTTCATTTGAGAACAGACAGAGCTACCAACAGCTGCATTTCTGAGACCCACAGATTGTACTAAGAAAAGAATTGTTACGACAGAGATCCAGGCCTGTGTGTGGGAGACTGGGAAATGTATTCCACTGTGAGCTCTGTGAATCACATCAGGGTGGGGGCAAAAGTAGAAAAAGATATCTGGAAACAAAAATCATATTGATGTAACTAATATTGATTTTGATTTTTAATTACACATTACTCAGAATAAACTAAACTGAAATACAGAAAATCATAATCTATAAAGCCGTTATTAAAGGGGATGATTTGCCATCTCTATCTTCATTGCCTACAAAATTATTACCATGAAATCCTTAAATGTAAATATAAAAGATCATAAATTTTATGCATAAAGAATTAAGAATTATTTTTCCCTAGCAATAAAATAAAATCAAGAAAATTTCCACGTGTTTTTCAGCAAATGACAATGGCAGGAGATGGACATGAAAAAAATAATTTGTGTTAAAATAAATATTACACTTTATCATTTTATCTTGCAGAAAATGTCAAAATTAGCAAGGAAAATTCTAATCAAGATTAAATTATTTTATGTGCTATTTTAGGCAAATGTGATTAACTCTTTCTTAGTTAAATTTTGACTACTAAGAATATGAATTATATAGTTACCTCTACTAAATTATATTTCTATTAATATTTCCAACTTTGCAATTAAAATTTCAACTAATATTTTAATTTAGTGTCTAAAGTATAAGAATAATTTAACATAAAAAAGTCTAAGCATACCACTTTAGCAGGAAATTTTAAGTTAAAATAAATGGCCTTATGGTACTCCTTAATTGATTCATACATCATGTTTTTTACAGAGTTAACTGAGCAACAAACTGCATTCTATAAAATTTATAATTCTTAAAATTAAAGCTAAGGAGTCATAAGTCATTGTTATAATTGATCTTTATTTAAGATGAATATTTTTATGTCACACTCAGTTTGGATAACTAGAACAACTTTGTTTACTTAGACACAATTATCATTTCTTTATTTCTAAAAAAAAATCAATTTGAAATGATATATGAGTATGAGGCAATAATTACTGAGAACCTCTGTTAAGTTACACATGAAATTTATGTTTAATAATTTTTTTGAGGCAGTTGCTATTTTGTGGGAGAAATATAATCAAGATGGTTTTAGATGGAAATGAATACAAAGTAGAGATAATGGTTATTTTCTTTATTGACATGTGGTTGAGTACATAGATTGTTAGTGTTTCAAGGACATTTGTTGAACGTGGTCTCTGGTTTAGGAATGTTAGGAGCTAGGGACTTTGAGAGTTCTCACATCACGTATTGTCTTACTCCACAGATCTGCCTGTGTATGGATTTGCATATTGGAAGCAGTGAAAACTAGAAGGTGGCTTGGTCAGAGGGAGCAAGCCATTGAAGAGGTAGGTACTTCTAATAGGTATATTTTGTACTTCCATTGTTTCCTGACAAACACAAGGTGAACAATGAAGTCAGAGTCAAATATGTGAAAGCATGAACTAATATTTCTAGTTGTTTATCTCTGGAATATTGTTATATGGATGGAAAACAATGAACACAGATTTCACAACACTACCTAGACAATTACTTCTGTTGTGTCAGCTTGATTCTCCAGATACTACGTTAACAGTCATGTGTTAAAATCCTTACCCCTATGAGTGACTATGTAAAATATGGAGGTCTTTAGGAGATGGTTTGTTCTCGAGGGCAAAACCCTGATGAATGTACGGGTACAGTGCCCTTATAAAACAGGCCCAAGGGAACTTTTCTTTCCATCACATAATAGTTAAAGCACTAAATCTACAGAACAAAGAAAAAGGATTAGTCACTCTACACATTAAACCACTTATATCAATGGTACCCAGCCAAGAGCCTAAAAACTTTATAAGCTCATTTAGGATTTCTCATAGTTTGGATGTATAGTAATAGATATTTAGCTATCCAAGGAACATAATAACACAATCCTCACATCAACAATAACAACCCACTTTTTTTTTGTTGTTGTTCAACCATGGTCATAACAGCTTTATTCATAATAATATTCTGGTCTTAATTAAACATGATACCAATTTGTCAACTATTTCATTATTTTTGGACATTTTGTCTGAAAAATGAAAATGGAAGCAGGCTAGCAGGGAAGCTAAAGAATTACTAAACTGGGTGCTTACACATAGTTTCAGGTACTGGAGAGGCTGAGACAAAAGACCTTAAGCGTGGAGTTAGACACCAACCTACGCAATATAGTAAGACTGGAAAGGATCATCCTGAGTGAGTTGTCCCAGAAGCAAAAAGACACACCTGGTATATACTCACTCATATAGACATACAACATAGGACAAACCCACTAAAACCTGTGCATCTAAAGAAACTAAGCAAGAGAGAGGACCCTAAGTAAAATGTCCAATCCCCATATGGAAAGGCAAAGAGGATGGACATCAGAAGAAGAAGAAAACAGGAAACAACCTAGGAACCTACCACAGAGGGCCTCTGAAAGCCTCTGCCCTTCAGACTATCAAAGCAGATGGAACAACCCACTTTTTAAAATTTTACTAATATGGAAACATACATAGACACAACTCCTGACTCATACAATGTCACACTGCTATGAAGTGGCAAAAGTTCAAGTCTTCTTTCAGTGCTTCTTCTGTATGCCCCAGATAAAATTCACATTTCAGAAGTACAGGTAGAGGCATATAGAAAGGAAATGAACAAGGCTCTCAAAGAAATACAGGCAAAAACAGCCAAACAAAAGCCAAATAAATAAAGTAGAGGAATATAGAGAGGGAATGAATAAAAAAAATAGAGGTCATCATGGAAAGACAGGAATCTACATTCAAACATATGATGGAAATGGTGAAAGGCACAAAAAACAGAATTAGAATCAATAAAGAAAACACAAACAGAGAAAACCCTATAGTTGGAGAACTTAGAGAAAAGATCAGGAACAACAAAGGTAAGCATCACCAACAGAATACAAGAGATGGAAGAGAGAATCTCAGGTGCTAAAGATATAATTGCAGAATTGATACATCTCTTAAAGAAAAAGTAAAATCAGAAAGGTTTCCAAACACAGAACATCCAAGAAATCAAGGACGCCATGAAAAGACGAAATTTAATAATAGGAATAGATAAAAAGAAGATTCAAGGCTTGAAGGTCCAGAAAATATTTTCAAGAAAATCATAGAAGAAAAATTTTCCAACTTAAAGAAAGAGATGTCTATAAATATACAAGAGACCTACAGAACACCAAACAGATTAGACTAGAAAAGAAACTCCTCACATCACATAATAGTCAAAACACTAAATCTACAGAACAAATAAAAAATATTAAAAGCAGCAAAGGAAAAGGACAAGTAACATATAAAGGTAGATCTATCAGAATCATACCAGACGTCTCAACAGAAACTATGAAAGCCAGAAGGGCCTGGGCAGTTGTCATGCAGACTCTAAGAGACCACAGATGGCAACCCAGACTACTCTACCTAGCAAAGCTTTCAATCAACAGATGGAGAAAACAAAATATCCCATGACAAAACTAAAGGGAAACAATATCTACACAGAAACCCAGCCCTACAGAAAATACTAGAAGGAAAACTCCAATCTAACAAAATCAACTAAACCCAGGAAAACACAGGATATAGACAACTTCACAACAAAAAAGTAAAAGAAAAGAAGCATTGAAACACAGTAACACCACCAACTCCACAATAAAAGTAAATAACATTCATTGGTCACTTTTATCTATCAACCTCAATGGACTCAACTCTCCAATAAAAAGACACAGACTAACAGAATGGGTGCAGAAACAGGATCCAACATTCTGCTGCATCCAAGAAATTCACCTCTGTAACAAAGATAAACACTACCTCAGAGTAAAGGGCTTGAAAAATATTTTTCAAGTGAACAGACCCAGAAAACAAGCTGGAGTAGCTATCCTAATATCTAATAAAATAGACTTTCAATCAAAATTAATCAAAAAAGATGGGGAGGGGCACTTCATTATCATTTAATGAAATATCCATCGGGAGGACATCACAATCCTGAACATCCATGCCCCAAATACAAGAGCACCTATATTTGTAAATGAAACATTATTAAAGCTTAAATCACACATCAATCTCAACACCTTAATAGTGGGAGACTTCAACACTCCACTGTCACCAAGGGACAGATCATCTAGACAGAAGCAAATAGGGAATTAATGGCACTTGCAGAGGTCCTAAATGAAATTGACCTGATAGATGTCTATAGAATGTTTCACCCTAACTCAAAAGACTATACTTTCTTTTCAGCACCTCGTGGAACCTTCTCAAAAATTGACCATTTAATTGGGCACAAAGCAAGCCTCAACAGATACAAGAAGATCATAATAATCCCTCATATCTTATCAGATCTCCATGGCCTAAAATCAGACCTCAAAAACTACAGAAATAACAAAAAATCCTACCTACACATGGAAACCAAGCAACTCTCAACTCACCGACTGCTTGGTCAGGGAAGAAATGAAAAAAGAAATTAGAGACTTCCTAAAATTCAATGAAAATGAAGGCACAACTTACCCAGACGTATGGGACACAATAAAGCAGTGCTAAGAGGAAAGTTTATAGCACTAAGTGCCTCCAGAAAGAAGTTTGAGATATCTCATACAAGCAACTTAATGGCATACCTAAAAACCCTAAGGGGGGGAAGGGAGAAGCAGACATACCCAAGAATGAGTAGATGATGGAAAATAATCAAACTCAGAGTTGAAATCAATGAATTAGAAACAAACAAACAAAAAACAATTCAAAGAATTAAGGAAACCAAGAGCTGGTTCTTTGAGAAAATCAAGGACAGAAGTATAGTCCAGAGAGTGAGTTGATTCTTTGGGTTTAAATAGGTATCCATTGCTGAAGCACTGTGTTGGTAAACCACAGTGCTTTATTAGTATTCTCCTGCTCTCACCCTTCCAGCTTCCTGCTCCTTCCCAGTTCTATGCTTCTGCATGGTCAAAGTGACATATGGTCTCCTCCTCTGCTGGACTGAGGCACTCACAGAAACTCTTTATACTGTTGCCTTGCTTTGGCCCAAGGGAGCATTGACAGTGGTGAAACTGGAGCATTTTCTCTCTTTGTTTGTTCCTCCCCAGTGAGGCCATTAACTGCCACTGCACCCTTCAGTGCTACAGGTTGTCATTTTTCATTGTTCCCTTTTCCTCCTTACATCTGGTCATGCATTGGGCATCTGAACTCACACGTCTAGAGCATCATCTAATATACGCTCTTTCTGAAGATATCATTCTTATCATGCTTGGCTCCTTCAGATTTTTTTTTATCAGCTCTGCTTTACCACAGCTGCCTATGTACAGCTGAATCCCAATATTAACATAATTGAAATTCTAAACACAAACCTGAATTCCCAATTTTTTATAATAATTATACATATTTATAGAGTATGGGTAATAATTTGGTACATATGTAAAATGGGCTGTGATAAAATCAGAGTAGTTAGCGTCCTTAAACATGGATCACTGGAATGAAGGTCTTCAAATTCCTTTCCTCTATTTCTTTACAAAACATATAATGGATTATAACTTGTAATTTTTCTTCAATATTATTTGTGCATATATAAAATATGTATCACATATATGTATATAGTATTATATCATATATGTATATATAAATGCATTCAGCAAATATGTTTAAAAATACATTATGTATATGTAAATTTGCATGTTTTTTTGAGGTTATATACACATAGTTATTTAATATTAATATACAAAATAATGCTAGGGTAATGACTCACCCAGTAGCATGTTCAATACACAACCATGAGGACTCTGTAAAGCACTCATAGAGAAAGCTGAGTGTGATGTGGTTTACCTCTGACCTGAGCACTGGGTGTGGGGGGGATGGAAACGAAGATCCATGAGCTTGCTGAATTAGTGAGTTACAGGCTTAGTAAGAGACACTGTCTCAAAGAGTAAGGTGGGACATCATCTTCTGGCCTGCATACCACCCCTCTCTCTCTCTCTCTCTCTCTCTCTCTCTCTCTCTCTCTCTCTCACACACACACACACACACACACACACAAATGCACCTTATCACATTTCTCTCAATGGTATAATAAACATCAGTAGTTTATACTTCCACATTATATTTTTGATTATGTTTAAGTATTGTTCATTTAGGAAGATCTTAGTAGAATCAAGAATTTTGATCGAACAAAGCTATGATATGACCTGTAACGTAGTTGCAGTTTCAGATGCTGTGAGATCTTTATGTTTGGATGTTGAAGTTCTCACAGTCACCATTGTCTTTTGTGGCCAGGTTATTTGCTTTTGCTGTTGTCTGAAGGAGGCTGATTGCAGGGTGGGCATGTTTCAAAGGTCTGTCCAGTTGACTTTCTCCTGACCTGTATTTTGGCTTAGAATTGGGTGTGTGAGACAAATTGTGACAGTCAGCTCTTGAGTTTTTGTTTGAAGTATTTAGCGCTATAGAGTAAGGTACAGTAAGTGAGAGAGAAGAAAGTCTTGGACACTGAGCTCTGGTAGTCTGATGTTTTTGGGACGATTTGCTTAGAATTATGTTCTTTTTTACCCTTGAAGCTAATACAGCTGACTTTAAAAACTCCACAAAAGAGTTAATAGAAGAGACTTACAAATACTTAAAGCAAAATACTGAACTTTTGTCTTAAAAATTAGTAATAAGTAGAGGACAATGCAGCCACTTTTGATGTGAACTGATAGACTAAGATCAGAAAGGAGAGGAGAACCTCCCCTATCAGTGGACTTGGGGAGTGGCATGCAAGCAGAGGGAGGAGGGAGGGTGGGATTGGGAGGGGAAGAGGGAGGGGCTTATGGGGGGATGCAGAATGAATAAAGTGTAATTGATGAAAAATTAAAAAAAATTAGTAATAATATCTTACCTCAACATTTTCTGTGTGTAGCATTTGTCTTAGTATTACTTCTCTCAAGGATAATTTTTCTTTCTTTTTAATTTTTAATATTTGATTATTACAATTTATTCACTTTGTATCCCAGCTGTAGCCCCCTCCCTTATCCCTTCCCAGTCCCACCTTCCCTTCTCCTCCTCCTTCTTCTTCTTCTTCTTCTTCTCCTCCCATGCCCTTCCCTTAGTCCACTGATAGGGGTGATCCTCCTCTCTTTCCCTGTGACCCTAGACTATCTGGTCTCTTTAGGACTGGATGCCTTGCCTTGTCTTCCTCTGTGGCCTGATACAGCTGCACTCCCCTGAGGGGGAAGTGATCAAAGATCCAGCACTGAGTTCATGTTAAAAACAGTCCCTATTCCCATTACTAGGCCACACACTTGGAGACTGAGCTGCCATGGACTACATCTGAGCAAGGGGTCTAGGTTATCTCCATGCATGGTCCTTCATTGGAGTATCAGTTTTTGCAAAGACTCCTGGGCCCAGATTTTTTGGTTCTGTTTGTCTCCTTGAGTATGATAAACATTTACTCATGGTATTATTTTTAATATTGACTAGCATATACTAATTGTACACACACAGTAATGAGTTCGTATTGGTGTTTTAATGCGTTTCTAAAGTACTTGATTGAAATCACCTCCCTATTATGCTATTCTATTCTTCCTCTCTCTGAGGTCTCTTTCTTCAGTCTTAACGTGCTTCCTTTCACCTTTGTGTTTCTTTTCAAGAAATTTAGATCCAGTGTCTGAGAGAAAACATGAGATATTTTCTTATATCTGGCTTATTTTACTTAACATAATTTATCTTCTCCTTTGTCATTATTTGTCTTTTTCAAATTTACTTTCTTTTCTCATATAAAACATAGAAATTGAGAAAGGTTAATATTGATAAACAAAGGTTATATTACTATTTACTTTACACATATATACATATATATTTCTACTAAAGTAATATATTTGTATACACATTGAAGATAAAAAGCAAAACTCTCAATATTACTATTATGCTGTGTTAGGTTTTATGTGCAGGACTTCTGCATTCTAATCAAATGTCATTACCAAAGCTCTAAGCATAAGATCAGTTTGCTTTAATTAGTTTTATTACTTTTAATTTTTAAAAATTAAAATAAATACATGATTTTTATCTTTCTCTTTCTTCCTCCTAACCATGTCCATTTGTTTACATATTGACAGTCCCATCTGCCTGCTCTCAAATTCATGGCTTCTGGCTCCTTTTTCAATTATCCATCTATTCCGAGTCCACATAATGTTACTTGTATATGTATGCATATATATATACATATATATATGTGTGTATATATATGATTTCAGGGCTGGTGCTGAGCATTTGGTATTTCATTTCTTACAACTTATGCTTAAATTTTGCAGATTCAGGAATTTAGAAATAAACTGAGCTGCATTAAATAACTTGCAATTATGATACTTAAAGTATTTGAAGCACAGTATGACCTGCACCTGTTTTAGTCCTGGTTGTGGTACTGTTCAGATTCCTGATTTCCATTATGTCCTTTAAAAATATTGTATTGAGAAATATCCAATTTTTGTCTAATTGTTAAAGCAGTGTTTATAAACATTCTAGATTACACTGTTGACAAAAGTCATTCCATAATTATTTTGTCTGTGTGTAAGATATTTAAGTGAAAGATTTGAGCACAGGTGCAATCTGCTTTTAAATATGAACGTTTAATAACAGTAATCAAATACAGATTAATTTACACATATTAATTTGAATTCCAAAAAATTCTTTATGTGTTTATTGATATGACAACTTATTGAAAAGATTAAAAGATTAAAAATTACAAATACTTTTTATTATATGCAACATAATTTTATCTATTCTTGTAAGAACCAATAGAGCAAAGACAAAGTTTTGTTTTACCTAATATTCAAATTCAAACAGAATTTCTCATGTTGATTGTGAACAGAAATTTTCTGAGTGTTGTATTAGCTGTTAAGTAAATCAAAGTGTAAATGATGATACAGAGAAGCATATGTAAATTATACTTACAATCTAATTATAGAAGCAGCACACACACACAAAAATGTAGACATATACACAACACACACAGTAGATATGTATACATGTATATAGTAATAAATAATAATGGAATTGTAATAAAAAATCAGACAAAATAGATATTATTTCCAATTTTCAGAAAACAATTTGGACATCCAGATATTTATTAAATGGATTTCTAAAGTAGTGCAAAGGTCTGTTAAAAGCCTCTGAAGAAAAAAAAAGCCTCTGAAGAAAAAATGGACCCTGGAGGCCATGCAGAAACTGATACCCCAACCAAGGACCTAAAACCCCTGCTCAGATGTAGCCCATAGACTCCAAGGGGGTTCACCTGTAAGGGAGCAGTGACTGTCTCTGACATGAACTCAGTGGCTGGCTCTCTGATCACCTCCCCCTGAAGGGGAAGCAGCCTTGCCAGGCCACAGAGGAAAACAATACAACCAGTCCTGATGAGACCTGGTAGGCTAGGGTGAGATAAAAGGGGAGGAGGACTTCCCCTGTCAGTGGACCGGGGTCAGGGCACATGGGGAGAAGAGGGAGGGAGGATGGAATTGGGAAGAGATGTAGGAGGGGGGCCACAGCCAGAATACAAAGTGAATAAATTATAATAAATAATAATAATAATTAATAAATTAATGCAAAAAGGCTCTGAAGAGAGAGAAGCCTGGAAGAGATACTGAAAAGTAATTTTGACACCTTGTGCATGAAGTAGGAATATTAGTGAAATGAAAAGTTGCAGGATGTGAGTGGTTATTTCAAAAATATTAATTTTGTTGTAGATACATAAACAGAGAAGACAATAAACAGGGTTGGTTGGGGGCTGGATGTTTAATGTGAAAATTGTTTTCGTAAGAGACATTGCTGGTACTTTGATATATTGCAGCAGTGAAGTGAACATGTGGGGAATTAGTGGTGAAACTTCAATTGTAATAGTAAGGGAAATGATATTGTAATTGGTATCCAATGATATTAAGTCAAAGTGTTCATCTAAAGATGGCCATTAAGAAAAGGCTCAGTTTCTTTAGATGCACAGGTTTTAGTGGGTTTGTCCTATGTTGTATGTCTATATGAGTGAGTATATACCATGTGTGTCTTTTTGCTTCTGGGACAACTCACTCAGGATGATCCTTTCCAGATCCCACCATTTACCTGCAAATTTCATGATTTCCTTATTTTTCAATGCTGAGTAATATTCCATTGTGTAGATGTACCACAATTTCTGCATCCATTCTTCAGTTGAGGGGCATCTGGGTTGTTTCCAGCTTCTGGCTATTACAAATAAAGCTGCTACAAACATGGTTGAGCAAATGTCCTTTTTGTGTACTTGAGCCTCTTTTGGATATATGCCCAGTAGTGGTATGGCTGGATCTTGAGGAAGCGCTATTCCTAGTTGTCTGAGAAAGCACCAGATTGATTTCCAGAGTGGTTGTACAAGTTTACATTCCCACCAGCAGTGAGAAGGGTTCCCCTTTCTCCACAACCTCTCCAGCATGTGTTGTCACTTGAGTTTTTGATCTTGGCCATTCTCATGGGTGTAAGGTGAAATCTCAGGGTTGTTTTGATTTGCATTTCCCAAACCCACTAAAACCTGTGCATCTAAAGAAACTAAGCAAGAGAGAGGACCCTAACAAAAATGTCCAATCCCCATCCGGAAAGGCAAAGAGGATGGACATCAGAAGAAGAAGAAAACAGGAAACAACCTAGGAACTTACCACAGAGGGTCTCTGAAAGCCTCTGCCCTTCAGAATATCAAAGCAGATGCTGAGCCTGATGGGCAACTGTTGGGCAGAGTGAATGGAATTTTATGTAAGAACTGGGAAATAGTAAGAGCTGGAGAGGACAGGGTCTCCACAAGGAGAGCAACAGAACAAGAAAATTTGAACACAGGGAACTTCCCAGAGACTCATACTCCAACCAAGGACTATTCATAGAGATAACCCAGAACCCCTGCACAGATGTAGCCCAGGGCAGTTCAGAGTCCAATTGGGTTACATAGTAATGTGAAGAGGGTCTGCCTCTGACATAATCTGATTGGCCTGCTCTTTGATCACCTCCCCCTTGGAGGGAGCAGCCTTACCAGGCCATAGTAGAGGACAATGCAGCCACTTTTGATGTGAACTGATAGACTAAGATCAGAAAGGAGAGGAGAACCTCCCCTATCAGTGGACTTGGGGAGTGGCATGCAAGCAGAGGGAGGAGGGAGGGTGGGATTGGGAGGGGAGGAGGGAGGGGCTTATGGGGGGATGCAGAATGAATAAAGTGTAATTGATGAAAAATTAAAAAAAAAAAAAGAAAAGGCTCGAATTATTTCACCCTTTCAAAACTCATGACCCCTACTGCTACTCTTGGGTTAGGGGCCATCATTTAGCCATATTTTTCAGTAAGAAGTCATAGAATGCACACAGTAATATGGTCATTCATATGACTACAGCTAAGTACATTTTCCTGCTGTGCGTTTGCGTGTGTGTAAAATGGGATAACCATATCATCACTATTGAAGAGCTTTTCATCAAGTATGAAAGAGTTAAACTCTCTAATATCTCTGGATTGAAATTTCTTAGAGATTTTCTGATCACACGAGAATACTTTCTAAGAAACTTGGGGAATTCCTCTTGGGGTCTTTTTTATACCCAAAGCAAAATTATTTTTCTCATTTGAATTTTTCTTAATCTTTCTTTAACTCTTGAAACTTATCTAATGACTTTAATTTAAAAATGGTGACTTCCTATTGGTTTTTAATGACAATGTCAGTTTTAGAACAGTTTCTAGTTTCTAAAGGAAGACAAAGGTTAATGAATCTTTTAAGAGCCAAGTAAATGAGTTCTGCTAAGTTTTTTTTTAACAAGCAGAGAGTTTCCAAGTTATCAAATATGCCTACAAATATTCTCAAACAGTGCATGCATATACTTGAAAGGCCACAGGCATTTGTAGACGCTCATGGGGAAGCATATAAGGACAAACAGGTGGCTATAAACTCACTTTATGCTTATGCGATGAATGCATACACAAGCTATTTCATGTATGATTATTTGAAATTCCAATTTACATCAGAAGTTTACTCTTGGATATATGTAATGTGAAATTGTGCTAAGAAAAATCTACTTCAATAATTTAAATAGCCTCTGCTATCCTGAGGTCAGAATTAAAATGCTCTGAGTAAATCTTGACTCTGGATCAGGTTTTCAGTTTACATTAAAACGATTATGTAACCACTGACTATGGGGATGCTGTCTGTGGAGAATGGCAGCAAAGTTTGGAAAATGTTAGAGTTAACTAAGACTAAATCATTACCACGAATTAATGTCTGCCACTATTTTATTTCCATTTCTGGGAAATCAGTTGAGTGGTCAGTGAACATTAGATGCAACCTGGTCTGTGCACAGAAGATGAACACAAAAAGACGCAATATGTAAGAAAAACGCAAGTGTTTATTCAAAGATTCCAGATAGACTGGGAGGATAACGAAGATGGGATAAGAAAAGGACACAGTAAAGCACCCCCCTTTTGCAGATTCATTAACAGAGTTTTCCAAGTTTTTTCCCAGCTATCTATTGTCTTGTAGGTTCTTGTGAAACTGTGAAGAGTAAAGCCTGAAAGGATAGCTAAAGTCTCATCAAGGCTGAATTTAAATCAGCACTTTACACCTTATTGTAAAAGAATGAACCACTCAGTACCTACTAAGTTCTAAGAAGTCCTTTCTTCAACAACTCCATAAAGCTGGCACGCAGACACCAGCTTATAAACAAAAAAAGCATTAAAAAAAACCTTTAAGTAAATCTCCAAATCTTTGTGCACACGCATCAGGATATGTGTTGTCAAGGACAATTTTACATACACATTTGTGGCTTGTGGAACATTATAATATGTATGTGGCACGTCAAAACCCTGTGGCTGTGGTGCTGGAAGGAGAAATGTCCTCTAACACTGAACTTTGCCAGATACTAGACCTGTGATCTTACACTGGTTACTTCATACTTCAAAGCTTAGCAGAGTAATTATATTAATAGAGATTAGGACAATAAAATAAAACACTGTTAATTTACAGTGTTGGCTCATAATGACTGTTAAATGTTATTTGCGATTACTATTACCTTTGTTATTACTTATGATATTTTATTATTTCTCAATGAAAAAAAGTATATATCTTTTTAAAAAATTACTAAATAAAATGAAGAACTATACTTTGAAAGGACAGAAAAGAATTTAAGTGTAAATCTAAAGACTGAATATTTAGAAGGTAATGAAAAACAGTTTCAATGCAAGGACGTGAATAAGTCATAGTGATAGGGGTTAGGAAGAACTAAAATTCATTGTAAACATATATTAAACTTTCAAAAATAAAATTAAATAAATTTAATAAAAAGTTTGGGAGATACATAGAGTGATGAAATTGTATTATTGACTCCAGCATTATTCTAAAAATTAAGCATAATTATTTATATATGCATGGACCACTTTGTTCCTTTCTTTTTTTCCCAGAATTTTAAAATATTTTTATTACAATTTATTTACTTTGTGTCCCATCTATAGCCCCCTCTTTCATCCCCTCCCAATCCCATCTTCCCTCCCTCTTCTCCTTCCTTGCCCCTCCCCCAGTCCATTGATAGAGGAGGTCCTCCTTCCCATTTCTAACATAATACATTTAAATTAGACTCATGTTTTCATTACTTAATTAGGTTGATGTGAAGAAAGTGCATTTAATGATGGCTTTATTAAAAACATAGCAAATTTAAAGAAAACCAAAATGAGTTATTTATATTTGCATAAATATAATTGTACAATATACATTCTTCTCTAAGCTTTAAATAATGCTGTATGAAGCTTCGTATTAACTTTACAGTTGTACACAAGCTATGAAATTATATGCTTGCTTAAGATGAGCAATTATAAACTTTCTTGCATATATAGTAGCTTCTAAGGAATGAACTGCACTTTCAGTAATGTCCGCTATATTGTATGTTGCTTTTCTGCTGTTCAGCAAAGGGATAGGGTGGGAAAATAATTTCACACTGCATATAATGCATCTGATATGAAGAAAACTTGAAAATTATTTAGTTACAGATTTCTCTGACCAGGCTTGCAAAATGGCATATATTATGTTAATGGGCAAGAATTTGAAAATGAATTTGAATATTAAATGCAGCAAGTTTGGGTTCTGACATGAATAGAGGCATAGTGGGTATACAATTTAGAAACAGGTTTTTTTTTTGTTAACTCTTTCATTACAATTGTTCACAATCATGCTGCATGCTGAAAAAAACCATAAAGTCCCATATTGTTTTTATCACTGAAAATTCTATTATATTAAATCTAACCAAGGGCATAGAAATGAAGTTCTACTGTAGTTTTAGATTTGTTAGTCATATTCTGTGTTCTCTTGCTCCATGTTGTTCAATGAAAAATACTTGCTTATTCATTGAAAGTTGTAAGTAGAAAAGAAATGAGCAATATCCATCACTGTATTAATAACATGCCATATTTCAAGCTTTCATTTCACACATTTGGGTGAGTGTATTTCAGAATGTGTGCTCTCTAGTCACTAGTATATATTCAAATCAAACATCGTGTTTTCAAGTCCAAGCAGAAACCCCAAATTTGCTATTTAGTGGATTCACAGGGTTTAAATCCACAGAAAATGAATAGTTAATAGGAAACCTTCCCACCAAAGCATATTTTTATTGAAGGAGCAAAGCACGACAGTACGCCGGATGTTTTAGGTCATTTGTTTTGTTTTTGCTCTGGGTCATTTTACAGAAGCACTTCTGCTCTCTAGCGTTAAAACGAGAGCCACTCTACTCCCCAGATATTACCCAGCAGCACTTGGGGGCTCTTAATGATTAATACCATCACCGTCCAGCCACAAACCTTTCTGCCGCAGATAATGCCAGGCAGCAAGCACGCTTGACACTTTTAATGTATAATTAAGTAGGAAAAGTCAGCACTCAGTATGCAAATTTTTCAAAATGATAAATGATGCCATACAGCAGGAGGGATTGATTTGGTGTAAATGAAACTAATTAAGGAAATGTCAAACATAATTAATAAAACAGGTTTAAGCTGCAAAACATTGTCAATTGAATGAATGAGGAGGCATTGGCTCCCATTGTTTCTGCTTTATTTAGGGCTTGTGTTTAGCTTGTACTCTGTTCCTAAATGCACTTTCACTACCTCACACCCTCCACTACCAATTCCCAGAGAGGGGGAAAATAAATTTGCTTGTCTCTCCACTGACTGCAGAAATTAATTGCAGAAATCTTGTCCCATCCAAGTGTTACATTCACTCACAGGACATTAACATAACTAATTTGAAAGAGCCCAAATGACTGTATAATAGAGCGCTGTCAGTATGCCTGACAGTCTTTGGTCATACCAAATTAGCTTGGTTTTCTAATTGAAATTTTTTTCCTTCTACTTTTTTATAATTTTTTTTCTCAGCTATTCATTTTTGATAAGAACAAAGGTTTTATAATTTACAAAAGAGTGCTTGACCTATAATTACTAGGAGGAAATTAGGGGAGGTAGAAAAGTCAGATTTAGTCCTGGTAATGATGCTGGAGACCTTGCTCCCTCTAGGGAGCCTGAAGAATAATGGAATCTTCTATTTTTACGGGCGACCTGTGCACTGGTGCTGACTCTAACTGTGAATCCACTTTACTTTGCAGATCACTTGCTTAACACTAAAAGTGCCAGCAGAATGGCAGGCCATTACTCCAAATGTCATTCAGACCAGTGCCATTTCCCCACACCCTTCTCTCTCAGAAGGCGAACTGGGAAACATGTGTCAGTCCTCATATTACCCCCTTGTAAATCTACCATGTCGAGTTATGCAACTTAATTTGTGAATCATTTGGGTAAATTAGGGCAAGAGAGAGGCAAGTTCGTCAAAAGGTAGAAATGAAAGGAATACTAAATTGATTTATTTGAAATGAAATCCAATGGGCTTGATTTTAAAATTGTCACCTGCATACTATGGCTATAATCTTATCATATTTGACACAGTATTCAAAGTCAGAAATTCACCAGTGTGTTCTCAATTGAGAGAAGTCTCAATAGCACATACTTTCCTCTTAATTATGCCAGGAAATGACTCAATGTATAAGAATCAAGTCTTTTTAAAGATTGAATTATGAGTTATATACTTAATATGGCATTTCAGATTAACTGGGGAAATTGAATGGAACTGAAGTCAAAGATTGCACATGAAGGTAGATTGGGCATACACATTTTTCTTAATCCATACAGCTTATGCTGACTTGCTGAAGTTACAAATGCTGAGGCCTGGTTGTATGTGCTTAATATGTTCTTTTTATAAAATATTATTTTTATACCTTTAAAATAGTAGAAATGTTTTGATAATATCTATATAAGCTTGTAGAAATTCTTGACTTAAAATTCTATTAGTTTTAGGGTCTAATTTTTCTATGCTTCCCAATATTGTTTTCCATTTCTCAATATTGTCCATTTAGTTATCTTTCACTTTTGTACTTTGATTGAATGTTTCTCTCCTTACCAGAACACACATTATGGTTATGATATCCTTGGTATTATCTTTTGTGTTGTGTGAGACTCTGGAGAAGGATGGGATTGTCAATTTGAATTTCACTTGTAATGGAATAGGTATGAAATAAACCGGTCAGTTGAAAATAAATCATATGTCTCTTTTCTAAAAGGCACACAAAGTGCTTCTGGATTACCTCATTCTATATGTTCCAAAAATGACTTAAGAGACTTTTTCTGTTATAAATTGCACATGATTTAATTCTAACCCCTCAAAAACACAAAAATAGAATTAAAGTGTTTATTTTTTTTAAACTGGGAAGTTAGGGAATTAGGTTTCAAGAAAACTGTGATCTTAAGACATAGCTGAAGTGGCTTAAAACTGTCATCTTAGCCCACTAGTTTTCCTCCTCTTCACTTTATCCTTTAAATCTGCTTTTGTTTGTGATGAATCTTCAGACCCTGTATGTTACCCAGTTAGCTCCATGATTAAGGTTATATCAATAGTAATAGGTAAATACACTGAGAACATTGTTTCTCAGCCCTTTAAAAACTGCCCCAGGTGAGGGTCCTCTATGAGACTGTTTTTCCAACCAAGGACCATGTGTGGATATAATCTAGAACCCCTGCTCAGATGTAGCCCATGGTAACTCAGTATCCAAGTGGGTTTCCTAGTAAGGGGAACAGGAACTATTTCTGACATGAACTCAAGGACTGGCTCCTTTACCTCCCCCTACCCCCGAGGGAGGAACAACCTTCTTAGGCCACAGAGGAAGACATTGCAGCCAGTCCTGAAGAGACTTGATAATCTACAGTCAGATGGAAAGGGGGGAGTACCTCCCCTAGCAGTGGACTTGGAAAGGGACAGGGAGAAGATGACAGAGGGAGGGATTAGGAGGGAATGAGGGAGGGGGCCATGGCTGGGATACAAAGTAAATAACCTGTGATTAATATTACAAAAAATAAAAATTAAGAAAAAAATCACACACACACAAAAAAAACCACTGCCCCAGGATTATCCCATATCGGACCACAGAAAAAGATTTGTTAATCCTAGAATACATCAGGAGGGTGGTCTAAACATGGGGTATTGTGAACTTCATATCTAATTCTGACTTTGCTTCTGCTCAAAACTAAATGAAGCAGTGGAACTGCAAAAGAGAGATTCCTCAAGTAAACCGGGGGGGGGTACTCATTAAAGGAAAGGAAAACTAAGGGGACATTGACAAGAGCAAAAATTAAACATTTGGAAAATACACACTACAGGTTCTATCAGTAAAACATGTACTCAGTATGGAATTCTTGCTCAGTGTTTTATTTTGGTAACTTAGTACGAAATAGAAATATGTTTCATTATGAATGGATTGTTTTATGTTCATTGCGTAACAGAGAATATAGCAAAAAGAAAGTTAAATTTTGGTGAGAATGTTTTGTTATTTATAACAAAGAGAAACAGTTTATCAAACTGGTATTTGTCATTATGTTTGAAGTTATTTAGGTGACAATTCCTCAGTCTGTTTCTCTCTTTCATGAACTTGACAATTTGAAGAGTATTAGTATTTGGGGGGCATTTAAATCTGTCTTATGTTTTCTCATGATTAGTTTGGTCTTGTATCATTAGAAACTATGCCACAGCGGTGGAACACCCTTCTTACTGTCTCACATCAGGAGCCTATGCTTTATTACTGGTGATGTTAACCATGATCACTTTGGTTGGATGCTGTCTTTTAGATTTCTTCTCCACATAATTGCAATTTTTACTTTAGAAGAAAGCACTAATCTAGCCTAACTGGGAGAAGAAAATCAATGTATAGGTGTGCAAGAGGGGTGTTAAGAATTTTGAAATATATCTTATGATCATCATTATAACTTACAAGAAACCTGAGATCTTAAATATCACAAATGCATGAAGCAATTGTTTGCCTCCAAATTTTGCTTTCTAAAAGTTAACTCTGAGAGGCTGACAAGATGGCTCAAAAAACTTGAGTTCTTGCGTCCACATGAAGATCACAACCCCTAACTCCAACGCTGGGGTGTCACTCACCTTCATCTGGCCTTGGTGCACACTTGAAGTACATAAACTCATGTACTGCACATAAACTCATGAAGATACACTCAAATAAGTGAATAAATGAATTGCAGATCACGAATATAATTATTACTCTGAGGTATTCTAAGGTTTGTTTATCCATCTATCCTTTTAAGTATGTTATTCTTGTATAAAGACATTTAATGGCTTTTTCTACACACATACACACACACACATTTACTTATTCCAATATGGTAGAAAAATAGATTTGTATATGACACAATACTTGATATCAAGTCTTATAATGCTACATCAGATATCCAACTGTGGTGTCTCTATTACCAACTACCCCAAAGGCTGATTAGAGAAAAGACTAAGTTTGAATCCAAACTATGCAATACAGATAGATTTTATCATAAAACAACTCTGTAGTGAGAGAGTATGATATTAGCAAAAAGATAAAAATTGATAAATGAAACAGAAAAGAGCTGAGAAATACATTTATACAAAGCATATAGAAATATGCTTACTTGAGTTTTGAAAATAATTAGAAAGAATGAAGAAAGTATCATTTTCAACATTTTTATAACAGTAAGAAATTATATGCATAAAATCTGCTCAAGCATCACTCCTTCCTAAAATTTTCACAATAATGGGTCGGGAATCTAACTATTAAACATAAAACTAAAAACCTCAAATCTACACTCAAAAGAATCTTTGTAGTCTAGCATTATATTAAAATTCTACAGTATCAATAAGTGTTATTGAAAAAAAGACTGGAATATTAAAATTGTAAGAAATTTTTCTACTGTTAAAGATGTTGAAGCAACAAAATTACAATTTGGTTGAAATGGTTGTAACAATGCAAACACAAATCATATGTATTTATAATACATAAGGTTTATAATAAAAAACTGTACTGTCAAAATATACAGGAAAATAATTTCAAGCTCATTAACCATTATGAAAATACAAATTAATATCATGATTAGATGTTACTATATGTGGAGAGCTGAGACTCAGATGCCACCAGATGGCACTGACATTCTGCCCTCAAAACTGTAAACAACCTCCAGTATGCATGCGCAGGTTGCGTAAGCACGCTAAGCATGCCAAGCCTGAGTCATCAGACGGGGTAAAGAGTGAGCAGCCAATCAGGGTATTGACATGTCACTTAGGTGCGACCAGGGCTTATATAAACAGCACCACATCGGCTCTCCCTCTCCTCTCCTCCTTTCATCGCTTAACTGTAATAAAGGCTTGTTGCGGAAGGATCCTTGTGTCCGCGTGTATTCGTGCTAGCGAGACGATCACGCGGCTTCCAACATCTGGTGACAAAACCCGGGAGGCAGGGAGCCTGCCACCGCCTGTGCTGCAAAGGAGAGCCCCCGTTCGCGGGGAGGGATTCAGAACCGCAACATTGAGGTTTGTCCTGAAAGACATGTTCGATCTTGATTTATCTCGTTTTTCATTTCAGCTAGCAGAAGCCCTTATGGCCTTCCCTGCTGTGATAGCTGCCATAGTCCTCTTTCTTTTGGTTTTGTGTAAACTTGAGGGCAGCCTTGGAAGGAAAGGAATTAGCAAAAGGCTAAGGGTAGGGAAGATGCGAGACGACATGCCAGAAACAGGACGTGACAAGAGATTAGGGGCCCCAATGGATAGAAATAGAGACATCTCTAAGAAAAAAGACCCTTCTGTGGATGTTAAAGCCACGGAAGTGAGAGGTAAGGGAAAGAACGCCCTGGAATTTGAGCAGCTATATCCCTCTGACAAAGAGGACTTGGAGGGGGAAGCAGCCTGCTATGAGGAAAAACGATACCATCCGGATGAGCGGCCGTTACTATTATATCAAAAGCAAAGTAGTATGAGGAACAGGAAGGGCGCACTTTCTCAGTCGGCCACTCCCGTTGTCTCTAGTGCTCCCCCATCCTACACCGGGAGGCACTGTCCTGATTCCTTCTTTTCAACAGAAGATAGACACAAAATTTTTCAGACTTTTCCAGTATTTGAAGATGTGGAGGGAGGCCGTGTCCATGTGCCTGTAGATTACCCTCTAGTCAAGGAACTGGCAGAGTCAGTTAGTAAGTACGGGGTAGATGCTAATTTCACAATTATGCAGCTTGAGAGGCTAGGCTCTACAGCAATGACCCCAAATGATTGGCAGACTGTAGTGAAAGCTGCCCTCCCTAATATGGGAGTGTATTTGGAATGGAAAGCCCTATGGTATGATGCCTGTCAATCCCAAGCTAGGGCTAATACCAATGCAGAAGACAATCAACGATGCTGGACATTTGAGCTACTAACAGGACAAGGTCCGCATGTCCAGCAACAGACAGATTATGATTGGGGAGCGTATGGCCAAATATCTGCTGCTGCAATTAAAGCATGGAAGGTCCTTTCAAAGAAGGGTGGGACTGAGGGCCATTTAACAAAAATTATCCAGGGTCCTCAGGAGTCATTCCCAGAATTTGTGGCCAGAATGACGGATGCAGGAGGCAGGATATTTGGAGACCCGGAAAGGGTCCGGCCAATGATAGAACAACTGGTGTATGAAAATGCTTCACCAGAATGCAAGGCAGTCATTACCCCCAGAAGAAACAAAGGACTGACAGACTGGATAAAGGTTTGCCGAGGACTCGGAGGCCTGCTTACCAACACCGGCCTGGTGGCAGCCATATTACAGAACAATAACTGCCCAAGTTCTGGAAATAATAAAGTTTGTTTTAATTGTGGCAGAATGGGTCATTTTAAGAGAGACTGTCGTGTGTCTGTGCAAAAGAAAGTTCCTAGACTTTGCCCTAAGTGTAAAAAGGGCAATCACTGGGCTAATGAATGCCGTTCAGTTAGAGATATTCAGGGAAAACTTATCCAGCATGAAACCCCCCCTGATGAGAGGAATGAAAATATTCCAAAAAACGGATTTCAGGGCCCCAAGTCTCAGGGCCCCCCCAAAAGTGGGACACAGACAGACAACAGGAGGGCTTATCCAGCTGTAGAGCGACAAGAGGATCAGCAGGCCTGGACCTCCATTCCACCTCCTAATTCTTATTAATGCCACACATGGGGGTGCAGCCTGTCCCAGTGGAGTTTGAAGGTCCCCTGCCTGAAGGAAGTGTTGGTCTTATTTTGGGTCGTTCCTCTCTCACTTTAAAAGGACTTATGGTCCATCCTGGAATTTTAGATCAGGATTTTATGGGACAGCTCCAGGTGCTTTGTTCCTGCCCCCAAGGCATATTTTCTATTTCTCCTGGAGATAGGATTGCTCAATTAGTCCTCCTCCCAAGTCTTCATGACTGTTTTCCATCTACTGAAACACCAAGGGGCACAAAAGGACTCGGTTCCACAGGAACAGATTTTGCTCATTTGGTAGTTGATCTTAAGACCAGACCTACCTTACAATTACAAATAGAAGGAAAAGGTTTTACTGGTATTTTGGACACAGGAGCTGATAAAAGCATTATTTCTTCCATCTGGTGGCCTAAGGCATGGCCTGTTACACAATCATCCCACTCCTTACAAGGGTTGGGATATGAGGCCAGCCCTGCAGTTAGTTCACGTTCTTTGAGGTGGCAAGCACCGGAAGGTCAAACAGGAAGTTTCATACCATATGTTCTTCCTCTCCCTGTCAATCTCTGGGGAAGAGATATTTTGCAGGATTTAGGATTAGCATTGACCAATGAGTACTCTCAGCAAGCAGTTAATATAATAAAAAGGATGGGTTATAAGGAAGGAAAAGGCCTTGGTAAACAGGAACAAGGGAGATTGCACCCGATTTCACAGAAAAATAATACAGGAAAACAAGGCCTGGGTTTTCATTAACTGCCATTGAGGGTTCCATGCCCATATCTTGGCTCACAGGAAGCCGTATGGGTTCCTCAATGGCCCCTTTCCTCTGAAAAGCTAAAAGCCGCTACAAGGCTTGTTAAAGAACAGGTACAGCTTGGTCATTTGGAACCATCTATTTCCCCCTGGAATACACCCATTTTTGTTATAAAAAAGAAATCAGGAAAGTGGAGGCTTCTCCATGACCTGAGGGCTATTAATGCACAGATGCGATTATTTGGAACAGTGCAACGAGGCTTGCCTCTGCTTTCAGCCCTGCCTAAGCAATGGAGAATTATAATAATAGACATCAAGGATTGTTTTTTCTCCATTCTATTGTGCCCACGAGACAGACAGAGATTTGCCTTTACCCTACCTGCTGTTAATTACCATGAGCCAGACCAAAGATATCAGTGGACAGTTCTACCTCAAGGCATGGCTAATAGCCCCACCATGTGTCAATTATATGTGCAGATGGCTCTTGAACCAGTTAGACAGCAATTTCCTTCCTTGCTGCTGATTCATTATATGGATGATATTCTCTTGTGCCATGAGGAGTTAGCCATCTTACAAGATGCGTATCCTTTGTTACAAAAAACCCTGCAACACTGGAGATTGCATATTGCCACTGAAAAGGTCCAAATTTCAGAAGTAGGTTCCTTTCCAGGGACTGTTATTTATCCGGAACGAATAGTTCCTCAAAAAATAGAAATTCGCAGGGATCATTTACATACCTTAAATGATTTTCAAAAATTATTAGGTGATATAAATTGGCTTAGGCCATTTTTAAAGATTCCTTCTGCTGAATTAAAACCCCTATTTGATATTTTGGAAGGGGATGCTCATATTTCTTCACCCAGAGCCTTAACACTGGCTGCAAGCCACGCCCTGCGAGTGGTAGAAAACGCTTTACAGGATGCCCAATTAAAATGTGTAGATGAAACTAAGACCTTTGACCTGTGTGTCATTAAAACTAAACATTTACCAACTGCTGTATTATGGCAAGATGGACCCTTAGTGTGGGTTCATCCCAATGCTTCTCCTACAAAAATTATTGAATGGTATCCAGATGCAGTCGCTCAACTCGCACTTTGTTAAAAACAGCCATTACATACTTTGGGAAGGAGCCAAAGTCTTTAATAGTGCCTTATACGGCTCACCAAGTTCAGGTATTAACTGCTACCTCTGATACTTGGGCGGTGCTAGTTACCTCCTTTAGTGGTTTAATTGATAATCATTACCCTCGACACCCTATTTTGCAATTTGCTTTAACTCAGGAGGTAGTCGTCCCGCATGTAACGTCCCAGAAACCACTTCGGGATGGACTGGTAGTTTATACAGATGGGTCAAAAACAGGAGTAGGAGCTTATGTGGTTAATAATAAAGTTGTTTCTAAGCAATATCATGAGACCTCGCCTCAAATTGTGGAATGTTTAGTAGTCCTAGAAGTTTTGGAAAAATTTCCAGGTCCTTTAAATATTGTTTCTGATTCTAGTTATGTGGTAAATGCAACCAAAATCTTAGAGGCTGCTGGATTAATTAAAGCATCTAGCAAGCTTGCAAAAATTTTTCAAAGGATTCAGTTTGCCTTAATTACCAGAAGATCCCCTGTTTTTATTACACATATTAGGGCTCATTCCGGTCTACCGGGGCCCATGTCCCATGGAAATGACCTGGCAGATCGAGCCACAAAGATGATTGCATTTTCCCTCCTTTCAAATTTAGAATTGGCTAAGGAGTTTCATAAAAAATTTCATGTTACAGCTGAGACATTGCGTCGTCGATTTGACATAACTAGAAAAGAAGCTAGAGATATTGTTACCCAAAGTCAAAATTGTTGTCAGTTCTTACCTATGCCTCATGTTGGGATTAATCCCAGAGGAATCTGCCCACTACAAGTGTGGCAGATGGATGTTACCCACATTTCATTTTTTGGTAAACTTCAATATTTGCATGTTTCTGTTGATACTTGCTCTGGAGTTATGTTTGCTTCTCCCCTGACTGGAGAAAAGGCAGCCCATGTTATTCAACATTGCCTAGAGGTATGGAGTGCCTGGGGAAAGCCCAAACTTCTAAAAACTGACAATGGGCCGGCCTATACTTCTCAAAAATTTGGACAGTTTTGTCATCAAATGAAGGTGACCCATCTAACGGGTCTCCCATATAACCCTCAAAGTCAGGGTATTATTGAACGTGCTCATCGCACCCTAAAATCTTACTTAATAAAAAGGGAGGAGTCAAGGAGACTCTGCCCTCAGTGCCACGAGTGACCGTTTCCTTGGCACTCTTCACTCTCAATTTTTTAAATTTGGACAGTCAAGGCCATTCGGCGGCTGATTGCCACTGCTTAGGGCCTGATAGACCCAAGGAAATGATCAAATGGAAGGATGTCTTGACTGGTCAATGGAAAGGCTCGGATCCTATCTTAATAAGATACAGGGGAGCTGTCTGTGTTTTCCCACAGGAAGAAAACAATCCATTCTGGGTACCGGAGCGCCTCACGCGAAAGCTCGTGACAGCTGAAGATGATCTTTCAACAGATACACCTGCTACCACTTGAAGAGTCAAGGGCGGCGAGGATGACCACTAATTCTACTCGAGTGGATTCATCGCTCACAGATGGCTTATTATCCTCGGTTTCTTCTGCCTTTTCTTACTTTAAGATTGGGTGAGGGTTGGAATGTTTGGTGCAGCACTATGTTGTGGCTTAGTGTTTTTACTCTGGTTGTTCTGCAAACTCAATACCCAACACAAACGTGACTAGGTCGTGATCGCGCAAGCACTTGTGGCCTTAAAACAAGGATCATCTCCCAAAATTTGGTTATCCATGTTAAAAAATTCAAACAGACTGTGACACTCAGTCGATGCACCTCAGGGGTTTTACCCATTGCACTGAGTCGATGAGTGATCCAAGTCACAATGTTGCCTTTGCCTAAGCGGCTATGGTACCTAAATAGGAGAATGACAGCCCTTGCACTCCCTGGAATTTTATTCCATTGCACGGGAATGGGTGTCACCTCCTTTTTTAATCTTCTCCCTTAGCCCCTGCACCCAGAGGACTTGTCTCCATTGCACCTGGTGGGGTAAGGGAGTAATCTAAAGCTCTTGATCGCTTACTCCCCAAAGAAGGAGTTCGCTTGATTGAGCTTAGGGCTCTCTTGTGCCGTATTCACAAGGCTTTAAGGCAGTTTTCATTTATTAAAACAAAAGGGGGATGTGGAGAGCTGAGACTCAGGCACCACCAGATGGCACTGACATTCCGCCCTCAAAACTGTAAACAACCTCCAGTACGCATGTGCGAATTGCGTAAGCACGCTAAGCACGCCAAGCCCGAGTCATCAGATGGGGTAAAGAGTGAGCAGCCAATCAGGGTATTGGCATGTCACTTAGGGGCGACCAGGGCTTATATAAACAGCACCACATCGGGGCTCTCCCTCTCCTCTCCTCCTTTCATCGCTTAACTGTAATAAAGGCTTGTTGCGGAAGGATCTTTGTGTCCGCATGTATTCGTGCTAGCGAGATGATCACGCGGCTTCCAACAACTCTATCTATCTATCTATCTATCTATCTATCTATCTATCTATCTATCTACTGTAACGAGAAATAAAACCCTACTATTTTAAGAGATGAAAAATGAAAACAGCCAGGAAGTAATGGCACACACCTTTAATCCCAGCACTTGGGAGGTAGAGTCATGTGGATTTCTGTGAGTTTGAGGCAGGCCTTGTCTACAGAGTGAGTTTCAGGACACCTGAAGCTACACAGAGAAACCCTGTCTTGAAGAAAAAATAAAAAGATAAATATGAAAAAGGTATAGATTGAGAATGTCTTATTTAGAAATATATATGTATAATGATATACAAATATGCATGTAAGTAATTAATAAAAGGGGGAGTGGGAAGATTTGGGAGAAGGAACAGGGTAGTAGAAAATGGTATAATTACATAATAATAAAATAAATTAAAAAGCTTATTATTCCTAAATTATTCTAAACAGTAGAAAAAGAAGGAATATTTTAAAATTCTATTTACAAAGGTACTCTTACCCAGATAACAAATCACATTCTCAGAAAAAGAAAAAAACATTTTATACCAATATTTTTTAAATTCTTTATTAATTATACTTTATTCACTTTGTATCCCCCCTGTGGTTCCCTCCCTCCTCCCATTCCAATCCCTCCCTTCCTTCTCCGTTTACATGCATACTCCTCCCCAAGTCTGCTGATTGGGGAAGACGTCTTTTCCTTCCTTCTGATCCTAGTCATTTAGGTCTCATCAGGAGTGGCTGCATTGTCTTCTTCTGTGGCCTGGTAATGCTGTTCCCCTCTCAGGGGGAGGTAATTAAAGAGCAGCCCAATCAGTTCATGTCAGAGACAGTCCCTGTCCCCATTACTATGGGACCCACTTGGACACTGAACTGCCATGGGCTACATCTGTGCAGAGGTTCTAGGTTATCTCCATGCATAGTCCTTGGTCAGAGCATCAGTTTCAGGAAAGACCCCTGTGCACAGATTTTTTGGTCCTGTTGCTCTCCTTGTGGAGTTCCTGTGCTCTCCAGATCTTACTGTTTCCCACTTGTTTCATAATATTCCCTGCACTCTGCCAAAAGTTTGGCCATAAGTCTCAGCATCTGCATTGATAGTCTGCAGGGCAGAGCCTTTCAGGAATCCTCTGTGTCAGGCTACTGACTTGTTCCCTCTTTTCTCCTTCTTCTGATGTCCATCCCCTTTGCCTTTCTCGATAGGGATTGAGCATTTTAGCCAGAGTCTTCCCTCTGGATTAGTTTCTTTAAGTGTACAGATTTTAGTAGGTTTATCCTATATTATTATATGTCTATATGAGTGAGTATATACCATGTGCATCTTTCTGCTTCTAGGATAGCTCACTCAGGATGATCTTTTCCAGTTCCCACCATTTACCTGAAATTTTCATGATTTCCTTGTTTTTTATTGCTGAGTAATATTCCATTATGCCAATATTTTTTATGAACATAGAAGCAAAAAATTTCCAGTTAAATACTTGCAAACTGAATTCAAGAACACATGCAAGAGATTATCCACTATGATCGAATTGGTTTCATTCCTCAAAGGCAGGGTTGTTTCAACATATGTAAATCAATAAATGTAATCCACTACATAAATAGACTAAAATACAGAGCCCAAGGCTGATGAGATTATCCAACATCCCCTCTAGATAACAATCCTGAAGAGATTAGGGATACGATGGACATAAAAACGTAATAAGGACAATTTACAGCAATCCCACAACTCTCATCAACCAAAATGTAGAGAAACTCCAAGCGTTTTCATCAAAATCAGTAACAAGACAAGCATTTCCACTTTCTCTATACCTATTCAACATAGTACTTGAAGATTTGCCAGAGCAAAAAGACAACAGAAGAAGATCAAGGGGGTATAGGTAGAAAAGGAAGAAGTAAAATTATCTTTATTCACATATATGATTTTATATATAAAAGATATAAAAATTCTACCAGGACACTTCTAATGATGATAAATATTTCCAGCAAAGTTTCAGGACACAAAATTTTCATTAAAATCAGTAGGCTTCCTCTATACACATGAAAAAAAAAATCCACACTTATAAAGAGACCAGGAAAACAATAAATTTCACAGTAGCCTCAAAAATATCTTTAAGTTACTTTAACTGATAAAGTAAAATAATTAAATAAGAAAATCTTTAAGACATTATAGAAAGAAACTGGAAAAATATCTAAAGACAGAAAGTCCTCCAATGCTCAAGGATAGGTGTGGTTAGCTATCCTACTATAAACAACCAACAGATTCTGTGAAATCGCCATCAAAATTCTAATACAATTCTTCATTGTGATTGAAGTAACACCTCTTTATGATAACATGTTTTCCTTTAGTGAATATTGGTCCCTCCATACATTATGTCCTGATTACACACTATCCCTTTCTCTACATTTCTGAGTTCCTGCTCACACCCCCTCCCATCTGGATCTGCCTCTTTTCTGTCTCATTATACAACAAACAGGTTTCTTTTTAAAAATTTTTAATTTTTATATTAATTACAGTTTATTTACTTTGCATCCCAGCTGTAGCCCTCTCTCTCATTCCCTCCCAACCCCACCCTCCCTCCTTCATCTCCTTCCTACTGGTCTCTACGTCCACTCATAGGGGAGGTCCTCCTCTCCTTTCATCTGACCCTAGTTTATCAGGTCGCATCAGGAGTAGCTACAATGGCTTCCTTTGTGGCCTAGCAAGACTGCTCCTCCCTGGGGTGGGGGTGGGGAAGTCAATGAGCCTACCGCCTCTGAGTTTATGTCAGAGACTCTACCTAGCAGTGTATCAAAGCAGATGCTGAGACTCATAACCAAACCTTGGGCCGAGTGCAGGGAATCATATAAAGAAAGGAGAGTTAGTAAGACCTGGAGAGGACAGGAGTGCCACAAGGACCAAATATATCAGGGCACAGGGGTCTTTTCTGAGACTGTTTCTCCAACCAAGGACCATGCATGGATATAACCTAGAACCCCTGCTCAGACGTAGCCCAGTAGCCCATGGCAGCTTAGCATTCAAGTGGGTTTTCACTCATAAGAGGAAGAGGGACTGTCTCTAACAAAACATCTTCTAAGGGATAATAAGAACATAAAATAAGATAAAAAAAAAAAAAACTAACTCATCGGAATAAGCCAAAGCAAATAGGGAAAAGAGCCAAACAAAAGGCACTAGAAAATACAAAGCAAACTCAGGAATCCCATAAACATACTAAACACTGGATCATGATACAGGGAACCTTCAAAGATGCCACTGAGTTTATTTTCTATTGACTATCTACTGCTAGGAACGCACCCTACCTTAGAGAGCAGTTTATTTTCCCAGTGAGCTTCCTTGGGAGCTTTTATCATTTGGAGTGATTATCATTTGGAGCAAGGTTTTTTGTTATGGATGGGGCATGTGTCCACTTTTAGCTCTAGTATCTCATCTGGTGTAGAGCTGTGCAGGTTCCATGTATGTTGCCTCAGTCATATGAGTTCACATGTGTGTAGATTGTTTTGATTTTAGGGCCTTGTTTCTCTCTGGCTTTTATACTCTTTTTTTTTCTCCTCTTCCACAGGGTTTTCGGAATCCTGAGGGGAGAGATTTGATGGAGACATCATATTTAGAGTTAGGTGTTCTTATGTTTCTCACTGTCTGTATGATGTCCAGTTGTGGGTGTTTATTTTTTTCCCCATCTGCTGTAGAAAGAAGGTATCTATGATGGTGGCTGAACAAGACACTACTCTATGAGTAGAGAAAAATGTCATTAGATGTCATTTAATTGCTATGTTCTTTTAGCAGTACAGCAGTTTTGTTGTTGTTTGTTGTTTGCTTATTTAGCTCATTTCCCTGGGGTATCTAGATTCAGATTCTTGGCCAACCAGGCAGTGTCTGGGTATGGGTTCCACCTCAGGTAGAGGGTCTTAAGTCAAATAAGATACAAGTAGTTTACTCCCATAAGCTTTGTGCTATATTTCACAAGCATATCTTGTAGACAGGACTCCATTGTAGATCAATGGTTTTGTGCCCAGCTTGGTGTTCATACTTTTTTTTTCTGCATGGAGAGTACATTCCTGTACCAAACTCTCAATCAAGAAGGAGAAAAGGTTCAATGTGTTGTATAGGTGCTGTCTTCAGCAATAAGATCTCATTGTCAGATTGTGTAAAGAAACCTATAGTGTTGGCAACAGCCTGATTTGTTTGGGGATCCATGGGACTCCTTTTGCCAACAACTCAATTAGATATTACCTATCCAGCACCAGTAATTTCATTTATTGACAACAGATGTCAATTTATTGACAACAGTTAGGGCTCTGTCTCACCATTTTTTTTTTTTTTGTGGATTCCATTTAGATTTCCTACATATTTTAGAAACCATTTTACTATGTTAGGTTTTCATGCTACCCCACACATATCCCTTAATTTTAGCTGTCTCTCCCAGAATTTCCTCCCCTATTTCTCCTTGCTCCCTCCTCATCTGATCCTCCCACCTTATTGCTTCCATTCATCAACAATTATCTATTCTATTTCCCTTTTCTAGGAAGAGCTAGCTGTCCACTCTGGTCCTTTCTTTTGTACCTAACCTCTGTGATTGCATGTATTATGTTTAGGTATCATCCTTGACATAACAGCTTCTGTAAATATATTATAGCAGCTACATACACATACTATATTTATTTCTCTAGATCTGGGTTAATTCAGGCAGGTTGTTTTTTTTTTTCAAGTTCCATTCATTTATCTGTGAATGTATTGATTTAATTTTTTCTTTCTTTTTAAAAATTATCTATTTATTTATTTATTATTATAATTTATTCACTATGTATTCCAACTGTAGCCCCCTTCCCCTCCCAATCCCACCTTCCTTCCCTTTTCTCCTCCCATGCCCCTCTCCAAGTCCACTAATAGGGGAGGTCCTCCTCCCCTTCCATCTGATTCTAGCCTATCAGGTCTCATCAGGATTGGGTACATTTTCTTCCTCTGTGGCCTGGTATAGCTGCACTCCTCCCATGAAGGGGAGGTGATCAAAGAGCCAACTACTGAGTTCATGTCAGAGATAGCCCCTGCTCCCTTTACTAGGATACCCATATGGAAATTGAGCTGCCATGGGCTACATCTGAGCAAGGGGTCTAGGTTATCTCCATGCATTTTTTTTTCAAAATAAATCTTTTATTGTTCCCAACGACACCAAATTGTACTTATAATTCAGGATCTTGTTTCTGGAGCTGGGTAACTTAGGATAAGACCTAAGTTACCTAAGCCTGCTCTACTGTTCCCTTTTCAGACACATAGATACCATCCAAAAACTTTCTGATATCCTTGTTTTTATCTGTTGTGGCTTGCTGAATCAGAGCTGCTGAATTTGAAACAAATTCAATACCATTTCTTTCAAGGATTAATTAATCCTTCTGGACTTGAGAGACAGAGCAAGCTACAACCTGTCCTCATCTGAACTGTATAGATGTATTTTTCATCCAAGTAATTTTGGATTTCAACCACAGATCTACTCTCCTAGAAAATGATGTTGATGGGGAAGTGAGCATCCACAGCCTTCATCTTGTAATGGAAGATCAGGTTCTGACAGTGGCTAGTTCCTTTCTGTTACCCCACTTCTTGTCAACTCAGAGCTTCTTCTTTTTCATTCAAGATGACTCAACTCTACATTGATGTGATTGAAGTCCCTCTCCAATGTTCCCCTGGGGCCCTCCACAATGACTGAAAGCCCCTTCAGAGTGATGCCAACATTTTCTGGGATGTCCACAGTCTGGTTGCTGAGAATGGTCTTCATTCTCACTGTAAATGGGACAAAGAGAGCATGATTTCATTTTTTAAACTGCTGAGTAGTATTTTATTGTGTACATGTGCTACATTTTCCTTAGCTGTTTATCTGTTGAGGGATATATAGGATTCCAATTTCTGACTATTACTAATAGTGCAACAATGATCGTGGTTGAGCACGTGTCTCTATGTTAGAATGAAACATCTTTTTGGGGAATGCCCAAAGAGTTATAGCTAAATCTTGAGGTAGACCAATTCCCAGTTTCCTGAAGAAACACCACACTGATTTCCACAGTAACTGTATAAGTTTGCACTCCCGCTAATAAAGGAGTGCTAGTGCTCAACATGAGCTGTTATTTGTGTTACTGATCTTAAACATTCTGATGTCTGTAAGATAAAAATCTCAAAGTTGTTTTGATTTTAATTTCCCTGATGATTAAGCATGTTGAACATATTTTTAAGAGTGTCTTAGCTATTTGAGATTTCCCTTTGAGTATTCCTATCTCTGCATGCCAATTTTAATTGGAATATTTGTTTATTTATCTTATTTTTTAGTTCTTTTTATATTATGGATATTAGGGTTTGGTTGGATGTGTGGTAGAGAACTTCACCCTTCTGTAGGCTGCTGCTTTGTCAGAGTGATGGTATCTTTTTCTGTGCAGAAGCTTTTAAGTTCCCTGAGGTCCCAATTATTATTTGTTGATCTTCGTGATTGTACTAATGCTATTCAGTTCAGAAACTCTTTTACTGTGCCAATGACTTCAAGGCTATTCCCCACTTTCTCTTCTCTCAGGTTCAATATACCTGGCTTCATGTTGTGGACTTTTTTTCTATTTGGAATTGAGTTTTGTGCAGGGTGATAAATATGAGGCTATTGTGAAAAGTGTTGTTTCCCTGATTTTTTTTCTCAGTCTGTTTGTCATTTGTATATAAGAAGGCTACTGATTTTTTTTGTGATTTAATCTTGTATCCAGCTACTTTGCTGAAAGTGTTCATTAACTGCAGAAGAAGTTCTCTGCTGTAATTTTTAGGGTCACTAATGTAAACTTTAATATGTAAATAAAGATACTTTGATTTGTTTTCCAATTTGTATTGCCATAGTATCCTTTAGTTGTCTTAATGATCAAGCTAAGACTTCAAGAATAGAATAGGTTTAGAGTGAGTAGACAACCTTGTCATTTATTTTTATATTTTTATTTGCTTTTCTGTGGAAGTTCTTTAACTTTATCTTCATTTAAGTTGATGTTATCTATGGTCTTGCTGTTAAGTGCCTTTATTTTGTTGAGGTATGTCCCTTGTATCTCTAATCTCTCCAGCACTTTTATCACAAAGAGTGTTGTATGTTGCCAAAGACCTTTTCTAATAAGATGATCATGTAGTTTTTGTGTTTCAGTATGTTCATATGATGGTTTATATCTATTAATTTATATATGTTGAAACATTCCTGAATCTCTGGCATGAAGTCTTCTTGATCATGGTAGGTGATCATTTCATGTCCTCCTAGATTTGGTTTTTATATATTTTGTGGGGTGGTCTGTATTTCTCTTTATTTGTTGGACTGTATATGGTTTGGGTAACAGTGGCCTCATAAAACAAAATGAGCAATATTCCTTTTGTTTCTGTTTT
Organism: Meriones unguiculatus; assembly: GCF_030254825.1. NCBI lineage: Eukaryota > Metazoa > Chordata > Mammalia > Rodentia > Muridae > Meriones > Meriones unguiculatus. The sequence goes on along the minus strand of NC_083353.1, from coordinate 32,705,791 downwards.
GTGGACTATGAGGAGTGTTGGACTTAACTCTTCTTTGAAAGTCTGTTAGAATTCTGTGCTAAAATCATCTGGCCCTGGCCATTTTTCCCCCTTAGATATTTTAATGACTGCTTCTAGGGTTCATAAGTTTGTTTTAATTACTTTTTAAAATAATAAGCAGAGATTATAGGTTTGTTTTAATTGCTTTTATGACCTTTATTAATGTTTTGATGTATGTGCTTTAGATTCTCTGGATTTGTGTCTGTTGTTATCTCTACTTTTCATCTCTAATTTTGTTAATTTGGATATTCCTTCTCTACCTTTGAGTTAAGTTGGAAAAACATTAGTCAATCTTACTGATTTTCCCAAAGAATCCACTCTTCGTTTCATTGTTTTTTTTGTTGTTTACTTTTGTTTGTTTTTTACTGTTGTGTTGATTTTAGCCCCGAGTGATTCTTTCTTGCCATATAGACCTTTGGGGCACATTTTCTTCCTTTTGTTCAAGAGTTTTTCAGGTGTGGTGTTGAGTTACCAGTACAAGATCTCTCCAATAATTTTTACATGCCTCTTAGAACTACCTTATTTGCACCCCACAAGTTTCAGTATGCTGTGTATTTATTTTCATTCATCTAGAAAATCTTTATAATTTCTTCTTAGATCTGTCTTGATCCATTTTTTTTTTCATTCTGTAGTGAGATGTTCAGTCTCCATGGGTTTGTAAGCTTTCTGTTATTTCTGTTGTTGTTGATATCCAGTTTTAAATCACTATGGTCAGATAGGATGTGGGTTGTTATTTTAATTTTTGTATTTGTTGAGACTTACTTTGAACATGAACTCCTGATGCCAGAAATGGGATACATGTTTTTGAGTCAATGGTCAAAGGAATCATAGATTTTCCCCAAACAATTGCAGGCTATTATGAATATTATTGGTTACCCCCATAACCTAATAGTAAAACCCCGTTGCTGAAGATGATACCTATGAACATGGAAAAATCAAGCCAGTGCTTATTTGTAGCTTCCTTCCTATTGTACAGTTTTCATAGTGTTAGAAGTTATGTGTTACTTGAAGAGAAAAGCAATCATCACAGAGCTATGAACCCTGCAAATTACAAGAGCTATATGTCTATAACATATACCCGTTGATGCGGTAGGTGGACTAATGTTATGGGTCCTTTTCCAATGGGCTAAAGGTCTGCTTCTTGAGGTGGAACCCATATCTTACACTGTTAATTAGACCAAGGTCATAGGAGCTAGGGGAACACCTAGTACTATTAACCTGTTAAATGTACATAGCTATAAAACAACTGCCTATGCCCATAAATCAGTGTATCTCAACACTCATCAGAGAAACTTTTTCTTGCAGTAGATGGTAACTACCAAAGAGCCATACAACTGGAAAATGTGAATTGTGTAGGAGACTTAAACAGGATGTCTTTATCCAACACTTTAAAGTTCAAGGTTCTATGTAGAAAAGGAGATAGAAAAAATTTATGACCCAGAGGTGGAAAATAACTTTAAAAATGGCATTCTCTAGATACAACATGTCTAATAAATATATGAACTTATAGCAGTAATGAGAGCATGCAAAAGACTTGAATACACTTAAGCAGAAAGAATCACAGCACAAAAAACTGGAAGCGGGCACAAAGTCCTACCACTAAACAAGAAATTATCTGTAACTGGTAGCTGTTGAAACGGTGAAAAACAGTTTTCTTCAATAGAGCAACACTGGTATATTAATCATACTCTAAGGCAAGCCTCATACTCAGGTGTAATTGGACAGTACAAAACAGACTCCAATGTGTGTGTGTGATACATGTGTGCACTCTTTTAAAATGAGAGAAAGCATGTGAAGTTGGATGGGTAGGGAGGTGGAGAAGATCTAATAAGAGTCGGGGGTTATGTGATAAAAATATATCATATGAAAAGTTTTCAAAACCCAAAGGGACTACGTATTGCTGGTGGGAATACGAAATTGTACAGCTACTCTGAGAATGTTCTGGAAGTTTCATGAAAGCATTTACTTACCAAATAATCTATATCTCATTCCTGTATATTTGGTCCAGAGAACATTAATATTTAAACTTTTACAAATACTAGTACATAAATGTTTTCTGCGTTTATGTTCTTATTTATAAAATGAAACAAAATCTGGAAATAATTCTAATGTGCCCCAGTGAATAAATAAATTTTAATAAATAAATTTTAAATGTTAATGCAGTGGGATACTGATCAGTAATAATAAAAAACAAATGTGTATTTGTGGAGGATTTTGAATGCATCTCATAATGCATGGTGAGTGAAACTTGTTTCAGAAAGTTTTATGCCACAGAATTCTACTTGTATGTATTCTTCAATATGAGAAGAACAGTAACAAAAGTGCTCTAATTTTAGATGTTCAACCAATGATCGACAGGGGTATGAGTCCACAGAACACAGGAGGAAGTTGCTGTAAAGGAATGAAATAGTAAGCTCCTCATCAAGCTGTGCTTTTCTGCACTGTTAGGCAAGAGAACCCAGAAATAGTGAAAGTTATTGGACTATACATCAAAAGAAAAAGTACATTTTGTGGTAATTCTAGAAAAGAGGGCATACCTCTATTGACTCAAATTCTTCTTCACTGAAACCAAATACTGTTTTCATTTGCTTATTGTTTTCAAATTACTTGAGTATTAACTTTTAAATCCACTCTTGGATTGTATTTTGTAGAATTCCAGATTCTTTTTTGTATTTTTATGAAAATTTCATCAATAAAATTTTAAACCTTAACTGAAAGATATGGACAGGAACTTTTTATCAGCTTTGTAATACTTATTAGTTTTATTAGCTATGATACCTAGGTGGTCCATATAAATTTTTAATTACTTCTTTCTTCTTTTAAATTTTTTATTATTATCATTTATTACACTTTATTCAAATTTTACCCCAGCTGAGGCCCCTTCCCTCCTCTCCTCGCAATTCAACACTCCTCTCCTACACCCCTTCCCTAGTCCACTGATAGAGGAGGTCCTCCTCCCCTTCTATTTGACCCTAGCCTATCAGGCCTCGTCAGGACTGGTAGCACTGTCTTCTTCTGTGGCCTGGCAAGGCTACATGTTGCTACATCTGAGCCGTGGTTTTAGGTCCTCTTCATGCATGGTCCTTGGTTGTAGTATGGTTTAATTACTTCTTATGACAGACTGTGATAATAATTTATAAATTTCTGCACTGTACCAATTGCTATTTTCAATTTCAAAATGAGCTAAATATTTATTTATCCAACTTATTTATCCAACTTTTACTTTATTATTTAATGAAAATAAAAGAGAAATACAGAATGTTAATGCCACAAAACAGGTGTTTGTATAAAGCAAAGAGAAAAGACAACGTAAAAGTAAGTGTATGCAATGGAATACTTACTTTTTACAACGTAAAAGTAAGTGTATTCAGCAATGAAAAACAGGAATCATGAAATTTTCTTGCAAATGGTGGGAACTAGAAAAGATCATCCTAAGTGAGGTATCCCAGAAGAAGAAAGACAAACATGCTATATGCTTACTTATAAGTGGATTTTAGACATAGACTACAGGATAAACATACTAAAATCTGTACACCTAAAGAAGCTAAGCAAGAAGGAGGACCCTGGGTAAGATGCTCAATGCTAATTCAGAAAGGCAAATAGGATGGACATCAGAAGAGGGAGAAAATAGGGAACAAGACAGGAGCCTACCACACATGGCCTCTGAAAGACTCTGAGACACATAGGCAAACTTTGGGCAGAGTGCAAGCAATCTTATGAAAGAAAGAGGAGATAGAAAGACCTGGAGGGGACAGGAGCTCCACAAGGAGAGCAACAGAATTAAAAAATCTGGTCACAGGGGTCTTTTCTGAGACCCAACCAAGGACCATGCATGGAGATAACACAGAGCTCCTGCATAGATGTAGCCCATGGCAGCTCACTCTCCAAGTGGGTGGCCTAGTAATGGGAACAGGGACTGTCTCTGACATGAACTCAGTGGCTTCCTCATTGATCACCTCCCTCTGGGGGGTGGGGGGTGGAGCAGCCTTGCCAGGCCACAGAGGAAGACAATGCAGCCTGTCCTGATGTACCTCACAGGCCAGGGTCAGATGGAAGGGAAGGAGAACCTCCTCTATCAGTGGACTTGGAGAGGGGCAGGGAGGAGATGGGGTGGGGGATTGGGAGGGAATGAGGAAGGGAGCTCCAGCTGGGATACAAAGTAAATAAATTGTAATTACTAAAAAAAATCAAAAAAAGGAAAAAAATTGGGATCTACTTATTATATAAATTTACTTATTTCTATAATCATTGCCTTAAATATCCTTGTAATATGTTTTCTTGTACTGAGAATATGGGTAGTTTTGTTACACTTACTCCTCATAGAGATATGTCAATCTTGTTAGTCAAAATGTCAGTTATCAATACATGTGTTAGATATAAGTATTCTTTGTATCCTATACATGAAAAGATGATTGCCTCAGAACGGAAATAACAACAGCAAATTCAGAGGCCTATTATCCAAACTGTATCTTGCATCTGAATCATTCTAGGTGTTCTTTGGGATTTCCGGTTTATTGTTATACCAGTAGTTGCTTTTATTTCTCTAAAATTATCATCTAATTACCTTCATGTACAGTTAATGTTCTTTAATGATTTGTTAGGATTAAATTTAAACTTGTTTACCCTGGATACACATCTCCACATGTGGACAATACTGATCCTTAGCAGTTCTAACTTAGTACTTCTCCTTAGCAGTTCTTACTTAGTACCACAAAACTTATGTTAACCTTAGGTTTTGTAGGAGACGCTCTCTGATGTGATGATCCTTTGAGCACTGTGCATTACACACATCCTTCTTGTTCTATTTTATCTTCATACCCTGTGACTTTCTGGTGAGAAGTCATGTATACATCTTTGGTCTGGACTGAGTAGTTGTTCTCTGAATTCTTTTAACATAGCAGACATAGTTATTTGATGTAGTTATTATAATCAATTTTTATTAACTAAGATTTTTAAAACCATCTTCTCTTGTTTAATAAGTAGACTAGGGAAGAATTGATTTTACTTTTTAAAGTTTTTATTAATTACAGTTTATTTATTTTGTATCCCGGCTGTAGCCCCCTCCCCCATCCGCTCCTAATCCCATCCTCCCTCCCTCTTCTCCTATGCCCCTTCCCCAGTTCAATGATAGGGAGGTCTTCCTCCCTTCCATCTGACCCTAGCTTATCAGGTCTCATCAGGACTGGCTTGTTTGTCTTCCTCTGTGGCCTGGCAAATCTGTTTCCCCCTCAGGTGTAGGTGATCCAAGATCAGGCCAATCAGTTCATGTCAGAGATGGTCCTAGGTCCTATTATTGGGGAATCCTTTTATACTAAGCTGCCTTGGGCTACTTCTGTTCAGGGGTTCTAAGTTATCTCCATGCATGGTCATTGTTTGGGGTATCTGTCTCAGAAAAGACCCCTGTGACCAGAATTTTTTGGTTCTGTTGCTCTCTTTGTGGAGCTCCTTTTTCCTCCAGGTCTTTCTATCTCCCCCTTCTTTCATAAGAGTCTCTGCACTCTGCCCAAAGTTTGGCTTTTCATCTCAGCATATGTTTTGATACCCTGCTATGTGAAGTCATTCAGAGGCCTTCTGTGATAGGCTCTTGTCCTGTTCCCTGTTTTCTTCCTCTTCTGATGTCCATCTCATTTGCCTTTCTGAATAAAGATTGACAGAGAATTCTCAATAGAGGAACATTGAATGGCAGAGAAACACTTAATGAAATGCTCAACATTCTTAGTCATCAGGAAAATGCAAATCAAAGGGTGTATCACCTTACACCCATCAGAATGGTTAAGATCAAAAACTCAAGTGACAACACATGCTGGAGAGGATGTGGAAAAAGAGGAACCCTCCTCCATTGCTGGTGGGAATGTAAACTTGTACAACCACTTTACAAATCAATCTGGCACTTTCTCTGACAAATAGGAATAGTTCTACCTCAAGACTGTACCACTCCTAGGCTTATATCAAAAAGATGCTTAAGTATTCAACAAGGACATTTGCTCAACCATGTTCGTAGCAGCTTTATTTGTAATAGCCAGAAGCTGGAAACAACCCAGATGCCCCTCAGTTGAGGAATGGATACAGAAATTGTGGTACATTTACACAATGGATTACTACTCAGCAATTAAAAACAAGGAAATCATGAACTTTGCAGGCAAATGGTGGGATCTAGAAAAGATCATCCTGAGTGAGGTATTAAAAGTAGAAAGACACACATGGAATATACTCACTTATAAGTGGACATTAGACAGGTAATATAGGATAATCATGATAAAGTCTGTGCACCTAAGGAAGCTGAGCAAGGAGGACCTGGGTAAGATGCTCAGTTAGCTGAGATTTTTGTACAACATGTCTGATCATATTCTCCTTTCCTCCCACAGTACTTCCCACAGTAATCCCTACTTTTCTTTTCTTGATTTCGCCTTTGATACCAATTTTTGCTACTTAAATATTCTTGGGTATGTGGTCTTCCCTTGGACTGTAACACAATCTATATGTATTTCTTCTTTTTCTAAGAGAAAACTGGCTCTTCCTCCCCTTGTAAGTGACGATTGCCAATGGCTCCTTGGCTGTGGTAGATCTTTGTACCAAACTCCTCTCCACGAGGTGAATTGATGTGTTTTGGAGCTGTACAAGTCTTGTGGGTGGTATCACAACCACTGAGCTCATATATGCAGCTGATCCACTGTGCCAGAGAACAATGTTTTCTGGTACTTGTTCACAGCATCTGCCTCTCACATTCTCCTGCCTGCTCTCATTAATTCTTCATTATTGATTGAAACCTTACTACAAGTAAGGACTACACCTTCTCAGCTTCTCCCTTGCCCACCATAAATAAAACCATCATGAAAAGAAAACAGGTGAACTAGAGAAACATCAGACTTAGGAAATAAGCTCAGACAAATGAATTATTGACTTACAAAGAAAAGGGGATATTCCCTTGCTTTATAGCTTTCACTGTTTTTCTAGGAGCAGCATTTAAAGACAGTAAGATAGGAATAACGATTAGTCATTTTCAATGTGAACACACAAACAATCTTCTTCAGTATCATTAATTTTCTTAAATTAAGAAAACATTCACAACACTAAATGCTGGGATATAATAATATTACATGTGTGTATGTGTTTACCTTTCCAACCTAATAATCATAGAAATTAGAGTAATTTGTTTACTGTATGTAAAATTTTGGACATTGAAATTGATTAAAATAAGAAACTAGAGAAATATGTGCTTTGTTCTGATTTCCTTCTCAAAAAAAATGTATTCTAGAAAGGTGATACAAATTCCCCATAAAATCTTGTTTAATTATGTATAATGTATATACTTTTACCTCTAACATAGTTATTGATAAATTTATATGATTTAAATAAGTAGAGTCTCATTATCTGTCTTACAGTCCTTGGTTATGTTCTATCTGGAATTTATAGCAGGTAATTTTCATAAATTCAGTTTATATGGTGCCTGCCTCTGTACTGTAAGAGATGAGTAATACATGTTTTTTATAATGATGTTAAAATGCTCAGTTGCAAAGGTGGGCTGTGGTCACATAATCTTCCCATTCCCTGTTCAATGAATAATTCAAGAAGTGGCCTTCACCTTCCTCATAGGATGGAGAAGATATATCTATTCCCATGTCTTGTTTTCTATTATTGAGATGTAAGGAGCTCCTGCAAATTCAGTCTCTGGGGCCTTGTTACAAGGGCCAGCTCAAAGTTTCCTTTGTGAACACAAAAGGGTATGTATGTCAGAAGAAACTTGAGAATAGAATCACTAGTAAAAAAGCAAATGCTTTTTTGGAGACAGTATCCATATGACACAGAAAGCATGTCTATACTTAACAAAACAGTGTATGTGGGATGTGAAAATTCTCTGCACAAAAGTGAGTGGCATAATTTGAAGCTATAAAGCAGATATTATTATAATTTTATGTTAAATGTTAATTGGACACATGATATTCTTGATTAAGATATTTAAACATCTCAAAAATATTTGTATGGATTTCACAGAGAGAGCAAAGACAGGAAAGTAAGCTGAAATATTTAAGTTATATGTGGCCATCTGAATAGACTTGTAATGATTACCTGTTAGGCTTCTGTGAAAGAAGCCATCATCAGACTTGGAAACAATGGTCATTTGGAAGAATACCCATAAAATCAAAAGAATATTATCTTTAAAATACACTTTTATTTTATTGAGAGTAAATAGTACTAAACTTTGAGTTGAGAATCATGGACACCTTTTTGGAATTTTTTTTTTTTTTTTGCCTTCATGCCTTCTGACTTAGTGAGACCAACCATTTTCTAAATTCTAAGTTTTCTATTCCAAGTGTGCCTAGAAAGAACGGTCTATGTGAATATTCTTTAAAATATTGCTTCATTTATAATTTTGAAGAATACTTTCATAAAAACTGTGATGACAAAGACAGCCCAAACAGGGAAAACAATAGAAATGTTTATGATGTATAAAATGAATTCTTCAAAAGAATTTTGTTTCGAAACTCCAAGGGTGATAAGTCAGATACGTGCAACACATATCGCTATTTATTAGCTTCCGTTGGCTGGAATTCATCTCTCTGACAACCCTGGGTAAATCATGTTACATGTTTCATAAAATATGAGAGCCGGTCTTTTTCTGAAGATGCCAGTTAGTGTGTGAACTTGCTGCCATTGGCTGCATCTCAGTTGCTGCCGACTCCCTTAAGACCACCCCTTCTACAGGGGCCTGTGGCAGCTGAATGAGAGAAGAAAAGGTATTTATAGAAAACAGATGCAAAAGGCTGATAGCTAGTCCAGCTTTTAGTGCTCAGACTGACAGCTAACTACAAATTGAGAAATGTAAGTTTCACTTCCAGCAAATTTACTGGGTGAAAACCTCATTTTTTTTTTCATTTCATTTGAATACATTCACTGCCTCTCAGAATATGCAACTTTATAGTGAGCATATTTTTTATTCTTGAAGGCTCATTATTTTCTAGTGAGGTTACTGAACCTAGACTATGTAGTACAGATTACCCAGCGTGGTATTAATCAAAAATATACATGGCAAATGGGATTCCAAACGGTGCCAAATGAGCATCTGCTTTTAAGAGAGAATAAAGAAAAGCATTTAGTTCCTTTATTAACAGGTATTATGGGCAATTTATTTTTAAACCATCTCTCAAACACTTTTAACTAGCATATAATTTAATTTACTTCTAAACAACTTGACTTTAACTGTTTCCTTTGAAACATTAATTTGTAAAAAAAAAAAAAAATCAAGTTGATGCAAAAGATGCCTCTGACCCAGAGAACAGATTCAAAACATTAATAATAAATTAAATGATCGTTTGGACACATGCTAACAGTTACTTTAAGGATTGGAAAATAACATCATTTATGTTGCAGTGTATGTCAAGATGTTTTCTGGGACAAATAAAAACTAATTTTATTTCTAATGGTGAGTATACATCCTGTCAGTGAACTACAGATTTTGCCTAAATTTAGGCAGTGTTGGTTGCCACTCAAGTATCCCTAAATAAACAAATGAAAGACATTTCTCTACCTTTTTATGAGAAGTAAATACATAACAATCATTTACAAATTTTTGGATGGCTAGTGAGCACTGGATAGTTTAGTAGTGTTCATTTAGAGTACAATTCATTGACATTAAAATGTTTTTAGCCAATTTTATATTAGGTAATGAGTTTAGCACAGGAAAATATTTCTGTGCTAAAAATATCAGCAAACCTAAAAGTTATAAAATTTTATGTGTGTGAAATTAAAAATAAATATTAAATTGTAAAGTAATAAAAAGACACATCCTCTTTATTAGACGATAATATTTAAGAATAACATTATTAATTGAAAAGTAACAAAAATGGCACAACACAACTTTAGTTATTCTTCCAATCCCTTTGTGATACATTTTGGATGTTATCATTCCAAGGTATTTTCTAATATATACTTACAAAACTAAATCAACATACACACACACACATCAGAAGCATCTGATAACCTAAAAGAAGGTTATATTCTATGTGAAAAATGTGTGTATAGTCTGCAGCTAAATTTTCACTTTGCAACAAAATCTACTTTTCAATAAATAGATAACATTTATTTTTTTATCTTTCCTACTGTTTTAAGGACATACATACTTAAGTATCTGATTAAAATTTTACTGATAGATATGTTAATTATTTCAAATTCTTGTTTACAAGTTTAAATAAATCAATAAAATGAAGAATTATCTCTGCCAAATTTGAGGTACTTTGTGTTTTGCACCAGTGAGAGTTGATAACATTAAGTCTATTCTCACTTATTCATCACATTAGTATTTTACATAATGACCTTTTCACTTTTGTTCACCTACTGTAATAATTGTGACTTAAAAAAATTTATTCATTTCCTTTACAGCCCAATCTCAGCCCTCTCCTGCCTCTCCTCCCAGCCCATCGTCATCTCCCTCTTCTTCTCCTCCCTCTCTTTCTCAGAGAAGGGGAGGACCCCAAGGGGTACCAACCTACTACCCTGGCCCCTCTAGTTGCTGTAGAACTAGACATATCCTCTCCTGCTGCCTGACAAGACATTCCAGATAGGAGAGAGGGATCCAAAGGCAGACAACAGAGTCAGAGACAGCCCTTCCTCCCATTGTTAGGTACCCACATGTTGACCACCCTGCACATCTGCTACATATGTGTAGGGAGTCTAGGTCCAGCCCATGCATGTTTTTTGGTTGGGGGTTCAGTCTCTGTGAGCCCCCATGGGCCCAGGTTAGTTTACTCTGTAGGTCTTCTTGTGGTGTCTTGATCCCTCTGTATCTCTCTATCCTTAGTTCCACTCTTCCACAACCATCCCCCCTGAAGATCTGCCTATTGTTTGTCTCTGCATCTGCTTCCATCAGCTGCTGGATGAAGCCTTTCAGAAGCAGTGATGCTAAGCTCTTTTCTACAAGCATAGCAGAGAGAGTATCATCAATAGTTTCAAGACTTTGTGCTATTCCATGGAGTGAGTCTCTAATTGGGCCTGTCGTTGGCTGGCCATTCCCTCAATCTGTGCTCCATCTTAATCCCTACTCTTCTTGTAGGCAAGATAACTTTTGGGTCAAAGGTTTGTGGGTGAGTTAGTGATCCCCTCCTTTTACTGGAAGTGCCACCTGGATACAGGAGGTGGCAACTTCAGGATCCTTAACCCCAGCTGCTCGGTGTTTCAGCTAGGGTCACCTTCATAAACTTCCGGTAGCCTCCTTTGTCCCAGAGACATCCCCACTCCAAAAACCCTCCCCACGCCTCTGCTACCCAGGTGTAGTGGAAGTTTTGGTTATATTATGTAAATGTGTTTTTGTTGTAATTCCAAGTGTGGGAGTGGGATTCCACAACTGATAACAGCCTTATGAGAGGGCTTAGTGATCTTTGTCAGCTGGAAACTGCCTTGTGAGGAGTGGGGCGTGGTTTTGCCAGCTGAAAAACATCCTTGTGTAGACTCTGAGAAGGTATAAAAAGGAGGCCAGGAGCCCAGAGGGAAAGAGAAAGGCTTTGCTACCTGACTCTCCTAGAGAGAGTGCTTCAGAGAACTCTTCAAGGACATTGCTGTTGCTGCTGGTCCTTGTTGCTGCATTTGTTTTTGCTGGATTGCTGGTTTGCTGACTCTTTCTGTTGCTTCATTTGCTGCTGCTGGCCGTATTCCTGACTGCTGGATATCCTGATGATAAAGAATGGAATAGCTCCCAGGAACTATGTCTAAAGAGGTCTACATCCCCTGTCCCTACTAACCTTCTTTCTCTCCTACCTAGAGTTGGGGGTTGGAAGGGAGATAAAGGCTTAAGGACCAAATAAAGCAGGGTTAAAAACTCAAAGTCTATCTCCAATTACTTCATCTGTCTATTTTATTTCCAGTTTTGAGTGAAATTCAGCATCCTCCCTTGGGCCCTGCTTGGCTTATTTGGGTCTGTGTGTTATAGCATGGTTATCCTCCTGTACTTTATGGCTAATATCCATTTATAAGTGAGTACAGACTGTGTTCATAACCATGATGACTTATCTCATTCAGGATGATCTTTTCTGATTTCACCCATTTGCCCTGCAAAAGCATGATGTCTTTGTTTTTAATAGCTCAGTAGTATTCCATTGTGTGAATGTACCATATTTTCTTTATCCATTCTTCAGTTGAGGGACATCTAGGTTGTTTCCAGTTTCTGCTTATTATGAATAAAGATGCAATGAACACAGTTGAGCAAGGGTCCTTGTGGTATGTTGGAGAATTTTTGGGTATATACCCAGGACTGATATAGCTGGATCTTGAGGTAAATCTCTTCCCAATTGTGTTTTTTTTTTTTTTTTTGTCTTAACCATTCTGACAAGTGTAAGATAGAATCTCAGAGTCATTTTGATTTGCATTTTCCTGATGACCAAGGACCCTGGGCATTTCTTTAAGTGCTCCACAGCAAATTCCTTTGTTAAAAATTCTTGGTTTAGGTCTGTGTCCCATTTTAAAATTGGGTTATTTGGTTTTTTTAGTGTCTAATACCTTGAATTCTTTATGTGTTTTGGATATACTAGTAGAGAGCCTCTGCTAATGCCCTCTGTCAGGTGTAGCAGTAGTGAAGGTCTTTTCCCATTCTGTTTTGTCCTATTGATAGTGTCCTTTGCCTCACAGAAGCTTTGTAGTTTCATGAGGCCGAGGCCCCATTTATTAATTATTGAACTTAATGCCTTATCTGTTGGTTGTTTTGTTCAGAAAGTTGCTTCCTGTGTCAATGCATTTAAAGCTATTACCCACTTTTTCTTTTGTTAGATTTAGTGTGTCTGGTTTTATGTTGAGAGCTTTGATCCACTAGGACTTTAGTTTTGTGCAGGGTGATAAGTATGGGTCTATTTGCATTCTTCTTCCTGCAGACATCCAGTTAAATCAGCAACATTTGTTGAAGATGCTTTCTTTTTTTCCATTGTGAAGTTTTGGCTCCTTCATATAAATAAGGTGTCCATAGGTGTGTGGGTTTATTTCTGGGTGTTCCATTCAATTCCATTGATCAACCTGTTTGTTTTTATGCCCACACAAGGCATGTAAAAAGTACTATTGCTCTATGGTACAGCTTGAAATCACTTAATTTTTTTTATTAATTACACTTTATTCACTTTGTATCCCCCCTGTGGTTCTCTCCCTCCTCCTGTCCCAATCCCTCCCTTCCTCCACCCTCTGCATGGATGCCCCTCCCCAAGTCCACTGATAGGGGAGGATTATTTTCCTTTCTTCTGATCCTAGTCAATTAGGTCTCATCAGGAGTGGCTGCATTGTCTTCTTCTGTGGCCTGGTAATGCTGCTTCCCCCTCAGTGGGAGGTAATTAAAGAGCAGGCCAATCAGTTCATGTCAGAGACAGTCCCTGTTCCTATCACAATGGAATCCACTTGGATACTGAACTGCCATGGGCTACATCTGTGCAGGGGTCTTAGGTTATCTCCATGCATAGTCCTTGGTTGGAATAGCAGTCTCAGGAAAGACCCCTGTGCTCAGATTTTTTGGTTCTGTTGCTCACCTTATGGAGTTCCTGTCCTCTTCAGATCTTACTGTTTCCCACTTCTTTCCTAAGATTCCCTGCACTCTGCCCAAAGGTTGCCCATAAGTCTCAGCATCTACAATGTGATAGTCTGCAGGGCAGAGCTTTTCAGAGGTCCTCTGTGTCAGGCTATTGACTTGTTCCCTCTTTTCTCCTTCTTCTGATGTCCAGCCTCTTTGCCTTTCTGGATAGGAATTGAGCATTTTAGCAAGAGTACTCCCTCTTGATTAGTTTCTTTAGGTGTACAGATTTTAGTAGGTTTATCCTATATTATATGTCTATATGAGTGAGTATATACCGTGTGTATCTTTCTGCTTCTGGGATAGCTCACTCAGGATGATCTTTTCCAGATTCCACCATTTACCTGCAAATGTCATGATTTTCTTGTTTTTTTATTGTTATGTAATATTCCATTGTGTAGATATACCACAATTTGTGCATCCATTCCTCCACTAAGGGGCATCTGGGCTGTTTCCAGCTTCTGGTTATTACAAATAAGGCTGCTACAAACATGGTTGAGCAAATGTCTTTATTGTGTACTTGAGAATCTTTTGTATATATGCCTAGGAGTGGTATAGCTGGATCTTGAGGAAGTGCTATTCCTAGTTGTCTGAGAACGCGCCAGATTGCTTTCCAGTGTGGTTGTACAAGTTTACATTCCCATCAGCTGTGGAGGAGGGTTCTCCTTTCTCCACAACCTTTCCAGCATGTGTTCTTTCTTGAGTTTTTAATCTTAGCCATTCTGATGGGTATAAGGTGAGATGGAAAGATCTCCCATGCTCATGGCTTGGCAGAATTAATATAGTAAAAATGGCCATCTTACCAAAAGCAATCTACAGATTCAATACAATTCCTATCAAATTACCAACACAATTATTTACAGACCTTGAAAGAAAAATTCTCTCCTTCATATGGAAAAACAAGAAACCCAGAATTGCTAAAATAATTCTGTACAGTAAAAGATCTTCAGGAGGTATCTCCATCCCTGATCTCAAGTTGTACTACAGAGCAACAATACTAAAAACTGCATGGTACTGGCATAGAAACAGACTGGTGGATCAATGGAATCAAATAGAAGACCCTGACATAAATCCAAACACTTATGGTCACCTGATTTTTAACAAAGATGCCAAACCCGTTCAATGGAAAAAAGACAGCATCTTCAACAAATGGTGCTGGTCCAACTGGAAGCGTACATGTAGAAAAATGCAAATAGATCCATACTATCACCCTGCACAAAACTAAAGTCCAAGTGGATCAAAGTCCTCAGCATAAAACTAGACACACTAAACTGCTTAGAAGAAAAAGTGGGGAATACCCTTGAACTCATTGGCACAGGAGACAACTTCCTGAACAGAACACCAACAGCACAGGTTCTAAGAGCAACAATCAATAAATGGGACCTCATGAAACTGAAAAGCTTCTGTAAAGCAAAGGACACTGTCCTCAGTACAAAATGACAGCCTACAGCCTACAGATTGGGAAAGGATCTTCACCAACCCTATAAACTGACAGAGGGCTAATATCCAGTATATATAAAGAACTAAAGAAGTTAAACAGCAAAATATCAAGTAATCCAATTAAAAAATGGGGTAGAGAAGCTCTTTTATTCTACAAAATTGTTTTAGCTATTCTGGATGTTTTATTTTTCCACATGAAGTTGAGGATTTCTGCTTCAAGGTCTGTAAAGAATTGTGTTGGAATTTTGATGGGAATTTCATTGGATCTGTAGATTACTTTTGGTAAGATGGATTTTTTACTATGTTAATACTATCATTCATGAACACTGGAGATCGTTTCATCTTCTGATATCCTCCTCAATATTTTGTACAAAGACTTGAAGTTCTTGTCATAGAAGTTTTTTTACTTAATTGGTTAGAGTTACACCAAGATATTTTATATTATTTGTGGCTATTTTAAGGGTGTTTTTCCCCCTAATTTCTTTCTCAGTTTGTTTATCACTTATATAAAGGAAGGCAACTTTTTTTTCTTGAGTTAATTTTGTATCCAGCCACCTTGCTGAAGGCGTTAATCGGCTGTAAATCTCTGGTAGAATTTTGGGGATCACCTACATATATGATCATATCATCTGTGAATAGTGATATTTTGACTTTTTCCTTTCCAGTTTGCATCCCCTTGATCTCCTTTAGTTGCCTTACTGCTCTAGTTAGAGCTTCAAGTACTATGCTGAAGAGATATGGAGAGAGTGGGCACCCTTGTTTTTGTCCCTGAGTTTAGTAGAATTGCTTTAAGTTTTTCTCCATTCAATTGGATGTCCTTATATTTTACTGTCTTTAGGTATTTGCCATACATCCCTGATCTTTCCAAGACTTTTAACAATGAAGCAGTGTTGGATTTTGTAAAAAGTTTTTTTCAACATTTAATGAGATGATCATGTTTTTTTCTGTTTGTTTATATGGTGGATTACATTGATGGATTTTTGTATGTTGAACTTCCCCCACATCCCTGGGTTGAAGCCCACTTGATTGTAGTAAATGAGGTATTTGATGTGTACTTGGATTCAGTTTGCAAGTATTTTAGTGAGTATTTTTGCATCAATGTTCATAAGGGGGGTTGGGCTGAAACTCTCTTTATTTGTTGATTCTTTCTTTGGTTTAAGTATCAGTGTGACTATGGACTTCTAGAATCAGTTTGACAATGTTCCTTCTGTTTCTGTTTTGTGAAATAATTTTAGAAGTATTGGTATTAGTTATTTTCTGAAAGTCAGGTAGAATACTCCACTAAAACTGTCTGACCCAGGGTTATTTTGTTGTTGTTGTTGTTGTTTTTTGTTTTTGTTTTGTTTTTGGTTTGGAGACTTTTAATAACTCCTTCCATTTCCTTAGGGGTTACAGGTCTATTCAAATTATTTATCTGATCTTGATTTAAAGTTGGTAAGTGATAGCTATCAAGAAAACTGTCCATTTCATTTAGATTTTCCAATTTCATGAAGTAGAGATTTTTGAAATAAAACCGAATGATTCTGTGGATGTCCTCAGTACCTGTTGTTATGTCCCTCTTTTCATTCTGATTTCATTAATATGTGTCTGCCTTTTGGTTAGTTTGGCTAAGGCTTTGTCTATCTTGTTGATTTTCTCAAATGACCAGCTCTTGGTTTCATTATTTTTTTGTTTATATTTTTATTTCTTTCAGCCCTGAGTTTTATTATTTCCTGCTGTCTACTCCTCTTGTGTGTATTTGCTTCTTTTTGTTCTAGAGCTTTCAGGTGTGCTTTTAAATTGCTAGTAGGAGATCTCTTTCTCTGTGAATGCACTTAGTCCTATGAGCTTTTCTCTTATCAGGCTTGCTTTGTGCCTGACTATGTGGTCAGTTTTGGAGAAGGTTCTTTGAGGTGCTGAGAAGGTATAATCTTTTTTTGTTTGCATGGAATGTTAGATATCTGTTCAATCCACTTGATTCATAATGCCAGTTAGTTTCATTATTTCTCTGTTTAGTTTCTATCTTGCTGATCTGTCTACTGGTGAGAAAGTGGTGTTGAAGTCTCCTACTGATTTAAGCTTTAGTAACTTTTTTTTTTTATGAATGTGGTTTCCCTTGCATTTGGGGCATATATGTTCAGAACTAAGACATCATCTTAGTGGACTTTCCCTTTGAGGCGTATGGAGCATCCTTCCCCATCCTTTTTAATTAATTTGCTTGAAAACCTATTTTGTTAAATATTAAAATGGCTATTCCACCTTGTCTCTTGGGCCCATTTGCTTGGAAAATCTTTTTCTAGTTCTTTAATCTAAGATAATGTGTGTCTTTGTTGCTGAGCTGTATTCCTGTGTTTCTTGTTTTTTTTTTTTCTCAATATCTGTCTTTTTTCCACTTTATTCATTCATTAATTTATTACAATTTATTCACTTTGTATCCTCACTGTAGCCCCCTCCCTTGTCTCCTCCTAGTCCCACCCACCCTCCTCTTCTCTCCCTATGCTCTTCCCTAGTACACTGATAGGGGAGGATCTCTTCTCCTTCTATCTGACCCTAGCTTATCAGGTCTCATCAAGGCTGGCTTCATCATCTTCCTCTGTGGCCTAGCAAGGCTGCATCCCCCCCACCCAGGGTGAGGTGATCAAAGAGCCTGCCAGTGAGTTCATGTCAGAGACAGCCCCTACTCCCCTTGCTAGGGAACCCACTTGGAGACTGAGCAGCCTATGGGCTTTCCCTGAGCTGTGTTTCTTGTATGCAGCAGAATGATAGATCTTGAGTTTACATCCATTATGTTAACCTCTGTCTTTTTTATTAGAGAATTGAGTCCATTGGTGTTGAGAGATATTAATGACCAATGATTGTTAATGCCTGTTATTTTGATGTTGGTGATGTTAGTGTGTCTGTATTTCCCTTTTTACATTTTTGCTGGAGTGTATTTTTTTGTGTGTGTGTGTTTTCTTAGATGTACTTAACCTCCTCATGTTGGAGTTTTTCTTCTAGTATTTTCTGTAGGGCTAGATTTGTAGACTGATATTGTTTAATTGTAGTTTTATTTTAGAATATCTCGTTTTCTCTATCTATGGTGACTGAGAGTTTTCCTGGGTGTAGTAATCTAAGTTGGCATCTGTGGTCTCTCAGAGGCTGCAAAACATCTGTCTAGGCCCTTCTAGCTTTACAGTCTCATTTAAGAAGTTTTGTGTAATTCTGATAGATTTGCCTCTATAAGTTATTCCATTTTCATAATCTTTTGTAGTTCTATAGATTTAATGATTTTATTATTATATGTCAGGAAGATTTTCTTTTCTGGTCCAGTCTAATTGGTGTTCTGTGAGCTTCTTATATGTTTATAGCCCTCTCCTTTTTGTAAGTTGGAGAACTTTTCTTATATGAGTTTGTTGAAAATATTTTCTGAGGCAAACGGGATGGACATTGGAAGAAGGAGAAAACAGCGAATAGGAAAGGAACCTAACCACAGAAGGCCTCTGAAAGACTTTACCCAGCCAGGTATCAAAGCAGATGCTGAGACTCATAGCCAAACTTTGGATAGAGTGCAAGGAGTTTTTATAACAGAAGGGAGAGACAGTAAGACCTAGAGGGGACAGGAGGTCCACAAGGAGAGCAACAGAACCAAAAATTCTGGCTCCAGGGTCTTTTCTGAGGCTGATACTCCAACTAAGAACCATGCATGAAGATAGCCTAGAACCCATGCACAAATGTAGCCAATGGCAGCTCAGTCTCCAAATTGATTCCCTAGTAATGGGAACAGGGGATGTCTCTGACATGATCTTAGTGGCTGGCTCTTTGATCACCTCTGCCTGAGGTGGTGGGCAGTCTTACCAGGCCACAGAGGAAGACAATGCAGTCATTCATGATGAGTCCTGATAAGCTAGGGTCAGATGGAAGGGGAGGAGGACCTCCCCTATCAGTGGACTGGGGAAAGGGCATGGGAGGAGGAGAGGGAGGGAGAGTAGGATTGGGAGGGAATGAGAGAGGAGGCTACAGCTGGGATACAAAGTGAATATATTGTAGTTAATAAAAAATAAATTAATTAAAAAAAGAAAATATTTTCTGTTCCTTGGAACTGGGACTCTTCACCTCTTCTATTCCTATTATTCTGAGGCTAGGCCTTTTCATAGTATTTCACATTTCTTGGGGTTTTTGTTTTTTGTGTCAGGAATTTTCTATATTTAACATTTTTGACTAATATTTCAATTAATTCTATTGTATCATCTATTCCTGATATTATCTCTTTTGTCTCTTGCATTTTGTTGGTGATGATTGTGTCTGCTGTTCTCTTCTCTAGGTTTTCTATCTCCAGGATTCCCTTAGTTTGTGTTTTCTTTATTTCTTATGCTTCCATTTTCAGGTCTTGAACAGTCTTATTCATTTCCTTTACTTCTTTAATTGTGTATTTCTGTATTTCCTTAAAGGATTTATTTGTTTCCTCTTCAAAGACTTCTACCTGTTTGATTATGTTTTCCTGTATTTCTTGAAGGGATTTATTAATTTCCTCTTTAAATTCCTCTATCGTCTTTATAAGGTTGAATTTAAGGTCTGTTTCTTATGCCTAGGCTGTGTTTGGCTATCAAAGGCTTATTGCAGCAGGATATCTGATTTCTTTCTTTTTTAATTTTTATTTATCTTTTTAGTTATATTTTGTTAACTCTGTGTCCCAGCTGTATCCAGCTCCCTCATTCCCTCCCCAACCCCACACTCCCTCCCTGGTCTCCTCCCTTCCCCTTTCCAAGTCCACTGATAGGGGAGGACCTCCTCCCCTTTCATTTGACCCTGTTTTATCAGGTATCTTCAGGGCTGGCTTCAAAGTCCTCCTCTGTGGCCTAACAGGACTGCTCCTCCCCTGGGGGGGAGAGGTCAAAGAGCCTGCCCTTGAGATCCTGTTAGAAATAGTCCTTGTTCCCCTTACTTTGGAAAACTACTTGGTTACTGAGCTAACATGGAGCAGAAGTTCTATGTTATATCCATAGATGGTCCTTGGTTGAGTGTCAGTCTCAGAAAAGACCCTATGCCCAGATATATTTGGTCCTTGTGGAGCTCCTGTCCTTTCCATATCATACTAACTCCCCTTCTTTCATATGATTCCCTGCACTCTGCCGAGGGTTTGGTTATGAATCTTAGTGTCTGCTTTGAAACACTGCCAGGTAGAGTCTTTCAGATGCCTGTTGTGGTAGACTCCTGTCATACGTTCAATGCACATTCCATTTGTCTTTCTAAATGAGGATTGATCATCTTCACCCATGTCCACTTCCTTGATTATCTTCTTTAGGTGTGTACATTTCATTATGTTTATCATATCTTGTAGGTCTATATAAACGAGTATATACCAAGTTTGTCTATCTCCTTCTGGGATATTTCACTCAGAATGATCTTTTCTAGATCTCACCATTTGCCTGCAAATTTCATGATTTCCTCCTTTTTGATTGCTGAGTAATATTCCACTGTGTAAAAATACCACAATTTCTGTATCCATTCCTCCGTTGATGGACATCTGGGCTGTTTCCAAGTTCTGGCTATTACAAATAAAGCTGCTACAAACATGGTTGAACAAATGTCCTTGTTGTGTACTTGAGCAAATTTTGGGTATATACCTAGGACTGGTATAGCTGGGTCTTGAGGTAGCACTACTCCTAATTATCTGAGAAAGTTCCAGATTGACTTCCAAAGTGGTTGTACCAGTTTACATTCCCACCAGCAATGGAGGAGAGTTCCCCTTTCACCACAACCTCTCCAGCATGTGTTGTCACTTGAGTTTTTCATCTTGGCCATTCTGATGGGTGTAAGGTGAAATTTCAGGGTTGTTTTGATTTGCATTTCCCTAATGGCTAATGAGGTTGACCATTTCTTTAAGTGTTTCTTTGCCATTCAATGTTCCTCTTTCGAGAATTCTCTGTTTAGCTCCTTTCTCCATTTTTTAATGGGATTACTTTGTTTGTTGCTTTTCTGCTTCTTTAGTTCTTTGTATATACTGGATATTAGCCCTCTGTCAGATAAAGGGTTGGTGAAGATTCTTTCCCAATCTGTAGGCAGTCGTTTTGTTTTGATGACAGTGTCTTTTGCTTTACAGAAGCTTTTCAGTTTCATGAGGTCCCATTTATTGATTGTTGCTCTTAGAGCCTGTGCTGTTGGTGTTCTGTTCAGGAAGTTTTCTCCTGTACCAATGAGTTCTAGGGTATTTCCCACTTTTTTTTCCAACTGATTTAGAGTATCTGGTTTTATGTTGAGGTCCTTGATCCACTGTGACTTTAGTTTTGTGCAGGGTGATAAATATGGATCTATTTTCATTTTTCTGCATGTAGACATCCAGTTGGTCCAGCAACATTTGTTGAAGATACTGTCTTTTTTCCATTGAATGGATTTGGCTTCGTTGTCAAATATCCAGTATTCATAGGTGTGTGGGTTTATTTCTGGGTCTTCTATTCAGTTCCATTGATTCTCCTTTCTGTTTCTATGCCAATACCATGCAGTTTTTATTACTGTTGCCCTGTAGTACAGCTTGAGATCAGGGATGGAGATACCTCCAGATGATCTGTTGTTGTACAGGATCGTTTTGGAGATTCTGGTTTTTTTTGTTTTTCCATATGAAGCTGAGAATCTTTTTTTCAAGGTCTGTAAAGAATTGAATTGGTATTTTGATGGGAATTGCATTGAATCTGCAGATTGCTTTTGGCAGGATGGCCATTTTCACAATGTTAATCCTACCAATCCATGAGCACGGGAGATCGTTCCAACTTCTGATATCTTCTTCAATTTCTTTCTTCAGAGACTTGAAGTTTTTCTCAAACAGGTCTTTCACTTGCTTGGTTAGAGTCACACCAAGGTACTTTATGTTATTAGTAGCTATTGTGAAGGGTGTTGTTTCCCTTATTTCTTTCTCAGCCTTTTTGTCTTTGGTGTACAAGAGGGCTTCTGATATTTTTTAGTTGATTTTGTATCCTGTCACTTTGCTGAAGGTTTTTATCAGCTGAAGGAGTTCTCTGGTTGAATTTTTGGGGTCGCTCATGTATATTATCATATCATCTGCAAATAGTGACACTTTGACTTCTTCCTTTCTGATTTGTATCCCCTTGATCTCCTTTAGTTGTCTTATTGCTCTGGTTAGGACTTCAAGTACTATGTTGAAGAGATATGGAGAGAGTGGGCAGCCTTGTCTTGTCCCTGATTTCAGTGGGATTGATTTAAGTTTCTCTCCATTGAGTTTGAAGTTGGCTATAGGCTTGCTGTATATTGCCTTTACTATGTTTAGGTATGTGCCTTGTATCCCTGATCTCTCCCAGACTTTAAACATGAAGGGTGTTAGAGTTTGTCAAATGCTTTTTCAGCATCTAAGGAGATGATCATGTGGTTTTTCTACTTCAGTTTGTTTATGTGGTAGATTACATTGATGGATTTCCATATGTTGAACCACCCTTCCATGCCTGGGATGAAGCCTACTTGGTCATGGTGGATGATGTCTTTGATGTGTTCTTGGATTCGGTTTGCAAGTATTCTATTGAGTATTTTTGCATCAATGTTCATAAGAGAGATAGGTCTGAAGTTCTCTTTTTTTGTTGGGTCTTTGTGTGGTTTAGGAATCAAGGTGACTGTGGATTCAAAGAATGAGTTTGGCAGTGTTCCTTCTGTTTCTATTTTGTGGAATAGTTTGAGGAGAATTGCAGTTAGTACTTCTTTGAAGGTCTTGTAGAATTCTGCGCTGAAGCCATCTGGTCCAGGGCTTTTTTTAGAGGGTAGACTGTTAATGACTGCTTCAATTTCCTTGGGAGATATAGGGCTATTCAGTCTTTCTACCTAATCTTGACTTAGTTTTGGTAGATGGAATCTGTCAAGAAAATTATCCATTTCATTTAGATTTTCAAATTTTGTGGCATATAGGTTTTTGTAGTATGACCTAATAATTGTTTGGATTTCCTCAGTGTCTGTAGTTATGTCCCCATTTTCATTTCTGATTTTGCTGATCTGGATAGTTTCTCTCTGCTTTTTAGTTAGTTTGGCTAAGGCTTTGTCTATCTTGTTGATTTTCTCAAAGAATCAGCTTTTTGTTTCATTGATCCTTTGGATAGTTTTATTTGTTTCTAATTGATTGATTTCAGCCCTGAGTTTATTTCCAGCCATCTGCTCCTCTTGGGTGTATCTGCTTCTTTTTTTTTCTAGGGTTTTCAGTTGGGCCATTAAGTTGTTTGTATGTGATGTTTCGAATTTCTTTTTGCAGGCACTTAGTGCTATAAATTTTCCTCTGAGCACTGCTTTCAATGTGTCCCATAAATTTGGGTATGTTGTGCTTTCATTTTCATTGAATTCTAGGAAGTCTTTAATTTCTTTCTTTATTTCTTCCTTAACCTAGCTGTCATTGAGTAACAAGTTGTTCAGTTTCCATGTGCGTGTTGGCTTTTTGTTATTTCTGTTGCTGATGTCCAGCTTTAGTCCATGGTGGTCAGATAGTGTACAAGGGATTATTTCAATCCTTTTGTATCTGTTGAGGCTTGCTTTGTGACCCACTATATGGTCTATTTTGGAGAAGGTTCCATGCGGTGCTGAAAAGAAGATGTACTCTTTCGAGTTTGGGTGAAAAGATCTGTAGATGTCTATTAGGTCCATTTGATTTATGGATTCTGTGAGTGCTTTTATTTCCCTATTTGGTGTCTGTTAGTTGATCTGTCCCTTGATGAGAGTGGGGTATTGAAGTCTCCCACTATTAAGGTATTAGGATCAATGTATGATTTAAGCTTTAATAATGTTTCATTTACGAATGTAGGTGCTCTTGTATTTGGGGCATAGATATTCAAGATTGTGATGTCCTCTTGGTGAATTTTTCCTTTGATGAGAATATAGTGGCCCTCCTTATCTTTTTTGATTAACTTTGGATGAAAGTCTATTTTATTAGATATTGCGATGGCTACTCCAGCTTGTTTTCTGGAACCATTTGCTTGAAAAACAGTTTTCCAGCCCTTTACTCTGAGGTAGTGTTTATCTTTGTTGCATAGGTGTGTTTCTTGGATGCAACAGAATGTTGGATCCTGTTTCCTTAACCATTCTGTTAGCCTGTGTCTTTTTATTGGTGAATTGAATCCATTGATATTGAAAGATAGTAGTGCCCAATGCATGTTAGTTCCTTTTTTAATGGAGTCGGTGATCTTACCCTGTTTCATTGCTTGTTTTCTTTTCATTTTTGTTGGGACATTATCTGTATGCCCTGTTTTCTTGGGTGAAGTTGTTATCATTGGATTAGAGTTTTCCTTCTAGTATCTTCTGTAGGGTTGGTTTGCTGTGTAGATATTGTGTAAGTTTAGTTTTGTCATGGAATATTTTGTTTTCTCCCTCTATGTTGATTGAAAGCTTTGCAGGGTATAGTAGTCTGGGTTGGCATTTGTGATCTCTTACAGTCTCCATGATACTTTCCCAGGCCCTTCTAGCTTTCATAGTTTCTGATGAGAAGTCCAGTGTGATTCTGATAGGTCTACCTTCATATGTTACTTGGCCTTTTTCCCTTGCTGCTTTTAATATCTTTTCTTCGTTCTGTAGATTTAGTGTTTTGACTATGATGTGACATGATGTGTTTCTTTTCTGGTCTAGTCTATTTGGAGTTCTGTAGGCCTCTTGTATATTTATGGACATCTCTTTCTTTAAGTTGGGAAAATTTTCTTCTATGATTTTCTTGAAAATATTTTCTGGACCTTGGAGAGGATATCTGATTTCTGATGGTGCATATTGCCCTGGCTCTTTTTCTTATGCTGACCATCTGCCTGTCCTTGGTATTGGCTCAATGTCCCTGATGCAGAACTCCTCAGGGAGACAGGCAAAGCCTTGGGCCTGTCAATGGAGCTCAGGAAACAGTCTGGTGTTCACCTCTGGTAGCTGTGCCTCAGGTGGACCTGAATGTTCCTGGAGTCTCACAGGCCTCTTTTGCTGGCTGTGCCTCAGGTGGATCAGGCAGGTAGGGACCATAATTGTGATTTTTAACATGCATTCTCATTGTTACTATTAGAGTTTAGAAGTTTTAAATGTTTATTGCAATGGTGCACAAACTCAGATAATTTATAGATCCCATCACTGCTCATGTTACTTTCTACATGAAGATATATTAATGGGGAAAATACTCATGTGACTGTATATATTATGGTATAGATCATTACGACATATTCACCTTTCTTTATTTTAAAAAGTGCAAAATAGTATCCAGAAGTGATAAGTTCTTAGCGAGTGCCCCATTCACAACTGCCAGAGGGAGGATTTGAGTGGTTACTGAGAAATTGTCAGGAATAGATAAATTCTCAAAACTGTGTTTACAAACAATGTAGACCAATTCATAAACACTCACACACACAAATTTACACACATACATAAGCACACAGCCACATAAACACACCCCACACACAGGCACACACACACAAGCATATACACATACATACACAAATAAGCACATGCTCACTGTGTAAGTCACATGCATATACATATCTAATATGTACGTGACTTATTTCTGAAAAAATTCTTTGAAGCATTTTGTTAAAATGGAGTCTCTAGATTGTGGTTACAGTCCTTTTCCATCACATATTCTCTAAGCATTTCTCACATTTTGAACCTTTACTTTAAATATTAACAAAGGGTCTTTGAATTTTTATTTAGTTTAATAAGCATTTCCTTTTATTATTTATTGTTGTAGGGTTTTATTCCTCAAGGATTTACTTATCAAATGGTAAAACCTGTGATGTTTTCAACTCTAAGCATTTTAATCCACCTATTATTAAATACTGGTACATATTTCAACATTAACTTTTATTACAATTTTAAAAATTATTTATTTTTAATATTATAATTGACCATAAGTTTTCCACTGGGTGTTGGTATAATGTTCTTTTAAAATGTATATGCCTTACCCTTGTTAATTCAAATGCTGATTTCCCCACCCCCAACTCTCTGGTTTCAATCCGGATATTGCATTGTGATACTCACTATAAGCATCCTGTCTCAACTCTTGTGTAAACAGGACACAAATAAAGCAACTAGATACAATGTTGTACAATGGGAGGAGCCAGAGGACAGGAAAGAGGGGAGGAGCTAGAGAACAGGAAGGGGCAAGAAGGAGGAGGAGCTCAAGGAGAGGAGAGCATGTGGAGAGCAGAGCTGGAGGAGAGATCTTGGAGGACAAGGAGCATGAACCAGAACTAAGATTTCACAAAAAGCAAGTATAATGTGGGAAATCTAAATGTTAGGAAACTGAGGGCTTGGAGGTTTAGGAGGGAGTAAATATTGCCCAGCATTGTGTTCTAGGTTAACTAAAAACCCAGACTCTGTGTGGTGATTTGGTTATACAGCTGTTTAAGATTAGCAGCAAGCTTTACAAGAAGATAAAACAATAGTAAATATTAATAACCACCTACAACAACTGGGAAACACCCACAGCTGATAGACACCTTCAACAAAGTAGCAGAATACAAAATGAACTCATAAAATCAGTAGCCTTCCTGTACACAAATGACAAGTGGACTGAGAAAGAAATCAGGGGACCAATACCCTCACAATAGCCAAAGAAAATAGTGTGTTGGGTTAACTCCAACCAAGCAAGTGAAGACTTGTATATTAAAACTCTACAACGTTGGAGAAGATAATTAAAGAAAGGATATTATGTGGTCATGGATCAATTAATACAGTTAAAATGAACATTCCACTAAAAGCAATGTATAGATTCAATGTAATCCCCATCAAAATTTCAACACAATTCTTCACAAATATTGAAAGGACATTTTCCCTTTACATAAAAACACAGATAACCCAGCATAGTTAAAACAATACCAGGAGGTATCCCCATCCTAGACCTCAAAATGTACTGAAGAGCTATAGTACTACTAATAAAAAAAAAGCATGAAATATGCACATTTATCAATAGAATCAAATTAAAAAGTCAGAAATAAGGCTATGCACTAGTGGATGTTACTCATATAATATAGGATAATCATACTACAATCCACAGACCTAAGGAAGCTAAATAACAAAGAGAACCTAGGGAGGATGCATAAAAATAAATTTAAATAAAAAAAGAAGAAAGCAAAATTCTGGTAAAAAGACAGTATCTTCATTAAATGGTACTAATTAAACTGGTTGAGTACAGATAGATGAATCCAAACCAATCTGTAAGTTTACCCTAAACCAAACCCATCTCAAATGTAGCAAAGTAACCACAGAAGTTATTTTGTTAATAAAGGAATTGGGGGAGATGGATCTCCCTGGGAAGGAGAAATGGGATAGTTATGGGTGGATGGATGTGGGGCAGGAATGGTAGGATCAAATAGGAAGGGGTTAGGGAAGAGGAGACTGGGGAGGGACAGAGCCATTTGAGGAAACCTAATACAGTAGAACTTTCCTAAATTATATGTATACATGAAGGCAGTCTAAATAAATCATCAAATAATGGGTTAGGTGGAGCTTCAACTAAACATCTTTCATTAAGTGAAGCATCCAGTTCTGGAAATGTGTAACATCTAATCCTGGTCACAGGGGTTCCATGAAATACCACAAACAGTGCAGGCTATTGCTAAAGCTGTTTGTTGATCTCCAAAAACTGGTGGTAAGCCCCTAAAATGAACACAGCACCTACACAACACATTGGAAACAGGTGTAAACACCTAGCCAGCTACTATAAACCTTTTGATCTACAATGGTGATCTGCCTACAAGATTTGCTGGTACAATAGTGGCACAAAACTTCTGAAAGTAACCAACTAATATCTGATTTGGGTTTAATTCCACTCCATGAGATGGAAGCCAAACCCAACACTGCATGGATAGCCAAGAACCTAAGACTAGGTAGTCCATTTACCTAAGGGAAAAACCAAATAATATTCCGCTAAAGGAGTGAAGCATTAAAATTACTCCTAACCCCCACATCCTCTCAGGAGCCTAACCTGCCAAAGGGCTCCAGCTTGTCTTAGAGATGCCCCTGCCCATGGTTTTTCTTCTATTTGCAAGCCCCCTGTTCTCCAGTCTCCTCTCTCCAATCTGATCTATACCCCCATTTCTCTCCATGCTCACTCTTTAATTCTGCTCCTTCTCTTCAACCACTTCTGCTATCCTATTTTTACTTCATAGTGATATTTAAGTACCCTCCCTTGTGTCCTCCTTGTTACTTATCTTCTTTGGCTCTATGAATTACAATATAGGTATCCTGTGCTATATGGCTAATATCCACTTATAAGATATTACTCACTTATAAGAGAGTACATACCATGTACATCTTTATGGGACTGGGGTACCTCACTCACAATGAACTTATCTTGTTCTATCCATTTGTCTGCAATTTTATGATTTCATTGTTTTTTTTATAGCTGAGTAGTATTCCAAATGTACCACAATTTCTTTATCAATCCTTCAGTTGAGGGATATCTGAGTAGTTTCCAGTTTCTGGTTATTATGAAAAAAGATGTGATGAAAATAATTAAGCAAGTATCTTTGTTGTATAGTGGAACATCTTTTGGGTACATGCCCAAAAGATATAGTTAAGTATTGAGGTAGCACTATTCCCAATTTTCTGATAAAGTGCCAGATTGATTTCTAAAGTGGTTGTACATGTTTGTACTTCCACCAGTAATGGAGGAGTGTTCATTCAGCTTTCTCCACATCCTCATCAGCATATGCTGTTACTTGAGTATTTGATCTTAGCCATTTTGATAAGTGTGAGATGGAATCTCAGAGTCCTTTTGATTTGCATTTCCCTGGTAACTAATGACGTTGAGCATTTCTTTAAGTGCTTCTCAGCCATTTAAGATTCCTCTGTTGAGAATTCTCTGTTTAGCTCTTCACCACATTTTTTTTAGGCCCAGGTATTTCTGCAGGAACTGATGCACTAACCAAGCGCCATGCATGGAGAGGACCTAGACCCTTTCCTCAGATGTAGCAGATGGGCAGCTCAGTCTCCTAGGTTCCCCAGCAAGCAAAGAGAAGAGGGGCTGCTTCTGTCATGAACTCTGCCGGCTGCTCTTTGATCACTTACCCCTTGCCAGGCCACAGAGGAAGAGAATCCAGGCCTTCCTGATAAGACTTGCTAAGTTCTGTGCAGATGGCAGAGGAAGAGAATGAGGGGAAGAGGGAGGGAGATTGGGACTGGGAGGAGTTGAGGGAGGGGGCTTCAATGAAGAGATATAATGAATAAATTGTAAAAAAAAAATCACATTGGATTTCTCATGGAGACTTTGTAGACCAGAAATCACTAAAATGTCATGTTCAAAGTGACAATACAAAAAAATAATCAACTGATACTCTTGCAATATAACCAAACTAGCCTTCAAAAACAGGAGAAAATACAAATTTGGAGACTACACAAACGGATTGTGTTTGTCACTAGAAGACCCATCTTCCCTACATGGTAAAGAAACACAGCCCTTTAGGCTGGAAAGGACTTAGAGGTTTTCCAGAAAGAATACATAGATAAGGGACACCGGTGAATTTGGCTGCTTATGCAAATATAAAACACAACATGCTTTTCCTTTTTACCTGTTTCTCCTGATTTAAAATACCACTCCATAAAGCTGTAATTACAAGATCTTAGGCATAAATTTAAAATCTTAGGATTTTTTTTTTTTAAATTCTCCACAAAAGCAGCCTGTGATTCTGATGGAAATTTCAGAAGTATCTATATTTTTCTTGTTAAATTTAGCTCTAAGTGTTTTTTTTTTCTGAGTCTTCACAGCTTTTATTTTTTTTTCATCAATTACACTTTATTCATTCTGCATCCCCCTATAAGCCCCTCCCTCCTCCCATCCCAATCCCACCCTCCCTCCTCCCTCTGCTTGCATGCCACTCCCCAAGTCCACTAATAGGGGAGGTTCTCCTCTCCTTTCTGATCTTAGTCTGTCAGTTCACATCAAAAGTGGCTGTATTGTCCTCTACTGTGGCCTGGTAAGGCTGCACCCCCCCCCCAGAGGGAGGTGATCAAAGAGCAGGCCAATCAGATTATGTCAGAGGCAGTCCCTCTTCACATTACTATGTAACCCAATTGGACTCTGAACTGCTCAACCATGTTTGTAGCAGTTTTATTTGTAATAGCCAGAAGCTGGAAACAACCCAGATGCCCCTCAACTGAAGAATGGATGCAGAAATTGTGGTACATCTACACAATGGAATATTACTCAGCAATGAAAAATAAGGAAATCATGAAATTTGCAGGTAAATGGTGGGATCTGGAAAGGATCATCCTGAGTGAGTTGTCTCAGAAGCTCTAAGTGTTTTTTAAATTACTTATTTTATTTTTGAGATTATAATATATTTATATCATTTTCTCCTTCCCCTTTGTACCTTGAAACCTTTCCATATACCCCTTCTTGCTTGTTTTCAAATTCATGTTGTTGTTTTCTTCATTACTGATATATGCATATATGTATATAATGTATATAGATATTCCTAAATACATAAATACAACCTGTTCAGTTTATATAATGATACTTATGTGTATGTTTTCAGGATTACCATTTGGTGTGCTCTTCCTAAGAGAAGACTATTTTTTCCACTCTCAGCATTCCTTAGTTGATAGTACTTCTGGATTTCCTCATTTATGCTAACACATCAGTTTTTGTGTCCTGGTTCAGCTCATATTTAGGCAGTTATATTGATGAGGCTGAATGTTGGTAACTTCTGACATTCCTAGGAGACACAATCTCACAACAAACAAATGCTGGTGTTATTTTTACACTATTTTATCTTGGGTTTCTTAATATCTCTTTCTCCCTACTCCACCCCCATTCCTTGAAATACCCCAACACTGGGTCAGAGAGAAGTTAGTGGAGAGAGAGGGTCGAGTTCTCTTAGCTACTTCCTGCTGACTAGCTCCTGGGTTTATTGGGGCAAGCCCAGTCTTCCTTCCTTCCAGTCTTTCTTGGGTATCTCCAACTTCTTGTCACACTGCATCAACAGTAATCAGGAGCAGTAGTGGAGAGCAAGAGCAGCTGTTTTCTTTCTCGGAGCTCCCTTCTCTCTGTGGACCCTGGCATTTTTTTCCCTCTTAGAGTACTTAGAATTAAACTATGTGCAGTTGGGAAAGGGCCCCTTTTCAGAGCCTGCACCCGGAAAATAGTTTGCTGCTGTGGACAATCTGAATTAGTGATCAAAACAAAAACGTGTTTACATCCACATTTCCCCCTTTCTGTTTTAAAAACTGGATTTTCTTTTAATACGAATGAGAATTGTTGTTTTCTTAAAAGGAGGTGATCAAGGAATCAAGATTTCTTGGGTCAGTAGTTTCTTTTATATCCTGTTAACTCCTGGCTGCTCTTGTCTAGAAAGGCTCTTACTTTTTGTTGTTGAGCCTCGAGCTAGGACTCCAAAGGTGTATGTCTCTCTTGGACACACATTTATTGGTCAAATGGCCCCTTCTATCCCACTGTCTACAAACCCCGGTTATTGCGGAGAACTCAGTGCCACCAGAAATGGCTCTTTTCTTCTCTGGCAGAAAGTAATGCATTTGTCAGATTTAATACACCAGCCGTTTTAAGCTCTGAAGCTTTCAGTGGCTTGGTCACACTTTCTTTTCAAATGACCATGTTTTACCGCAATTGAAGCACCTAGGATTTTGTTATCTAAGGCTTTTGGTGGCTAATGGGAGAGTTAATGGTAATCTTTTAACCAGAAGGTGGTCCTTTGGCAGTTCAGTTTGCTCAAGAATCAGCTCCATATCCTATACCTTGGCTCAAAACAAAAACATGTTTATATCCACAACAAACAAACAAACACCCCTGATCTTTTGTCTCTTGCTATTTTCTCAGTTCTGTTTTGTACAATGATCCCTGAGCCTTAGGTGCAAGAGCTGTGTTGTAAATGTGTGTGCTGGCACTGTGCTCCACACCTTTGCATTTTGGTCAGTTGTGATTTTTTTGTAAAGGTCTCCATCTGTTGCAAAAAAAAAAAAATGTTTTCTTGGTAAGGGCTAAGGACTACAGTTATCTGGGTGTATAAGGGCAAGTATTTCGAATACAGTTAGAGATTAGCCTGGCTTAGCAAACTGATGGTTCTAAATTCACCTCTGAGGTCTATGACCTCACTAGTCCTGGTTAGTGGATTAGGTTTCTAATAGCAGGCATAATTTCCCTCGTGTTGAGCGCCTCTTAAGTCTAATTAGAGAAATTTTGGTTACTGCTAAGGTTTATATCTTATGTCTACTTAAAAAAATTGATAGGCATGCATTCATTGATTTATTATTTAAGTAATTTATATAATACATCTTGATATAGAAAACGAGAAGAAGAATACTAGATTCATTTAAATTTCTGTAACTATCAGGGTTGACAATGATTTTTTGTGACTATGAATGTTTCATGTGCTTTTTTTTCCTCTTTCTTTTTAAAGCCTTGTTTGCCTATTTGTTTTCTAAAGAAAGAAAAAATTTGTGGAGTTGTGTGAGTAAGGGTAGAGACAAACTAGGAGGAGCTAGGGAAAGAAAAACTGTGATTAGAATACACTGAATGAAAAAATTAATCTTCGATAAAAACCTTTTATGATAATAAAAATAAACTTTTTAGTCAAGCCAAATTTTTTGAAGAAGAGATCAGTGGTGGACAATTGTGCACATGTTATCTATGGAAACATGAATACTAAAGCAGCAAGCAAGGGGCGTGCATGGGTCAGCACCAGGTCCTCTATGTATGCTATGGCTGTTAGCTTGGTGTTTTTGTGGGACTCCAAACAGTGGGAGCAAGTGTATCTCTGACTCTTCTGCCTGCTCCTGAGACTCCTTTTCTCCTTTAAGGTTGCCTTGTTCAGCCTCAATAGGAAGGCTTTTGCCTAGTCTTATTGCATCTTACTTTGTCCAATTTGGTTCTTGTCTCTTGCAGACCTGATTTTTTTTGTTAATGGAAATGGAGGGGGAGTGGATTTGGAAGAGAGGGAAGTGGGGGAGGTGTAAGGAGTGGAGGGAGGAAAACCTGGTTGGGACATATTACATGAATCTATTTTCAGTTAATTTTAAATACGGAATTTATTTTTGAAGGTTTGTTCTGACCTAGGATACATCATCATAGATCTGAGGACAAAGGAATTGGTGAAATGCAACTTGATTCTTGCAAAAAGCAGATATTCCTTGGCAGATTTAAAAAGGGATTTGCAAACTGTGAGATTACTAACATAATTTTCTAGATATATTTTTATGAATTTTTGTATTAAATTCTTACTCCTGTAACAAAAATATGAAATCTTTAAACATCTAACTAAAACAAATTCATCATATATGCTTTCAGATTGTTCAAGAAACTGAGCAAGAGCACCTGTCTATTGAAAGTAACTTCTGAAGAAATTGAGCACATGTTTAGTTTTATGCAATTTATTAAAGGTGTTTTTCATTTTTTTTCAGAAAGTATTATTTTTCATGAAAAATTAAAACATCATAATCACAATATTGTCAGCATTGTTATTACAGCTTATATGGATCAAACCAATTCCCTCAGCATAACATTAAATAAATGCATATTTTGTGTGTATATGTTTTCGAAGCTATCACTATTTCTAAATATCTGAAATTGCTAGCAAAATTAACAACCAGGAATATATACAATTGGTTCAGTTTACTCAAATTTGGCCTTAGAACCAGAAATTTTAATTTGAAGTCATTGATTTGTATATTTTTCTTTTCTACATTAGTTGCTTACTCAAAAATGAACTATTATTTAATAAAGCCACCGAGACACAGCTGTGAGTGTAAATGGCTTGCCTCGCGAGCATAAGGAGCCACAGTTTCCCTGTAGAAGGCACACACAAAGAATATGGTGTCTGTAAGTCCACTGCATGGGGGAGGGGCAGAGACACATTGTCTCCCCGAATGCCCTGAACAGCCAGTCCAAGGGCTTTGTGTTCAGTGAGAGAATTCAACTAAAAAAGTTAGATAAAGAGCTATAGAGGAAGACACCAGATGTCAGCCTCTGGTCTTTATGTGCATGTACACTCACATTTACATGCATCTATACGCTGCATACAAGTGCACACACACACACACACACAGACACACACAAATGCTTCAGCCTTGAACAACCAGTAACAGCCTCCTAATTTGAATACTTCTTTTTTGTTTTATGTTTTTTCTTTCCTTCTCAGATGCAGTGGCTACTTGCTTCTACTTGCTCAATAGCAAACCTTAGGTATATTCTTTTTAAATGGTTTCATTTATTTATGTGTTTCTTTGTTTAGATTGTGGGAGGGTGTGCTGTACACATGTATAGGGTCAGAAGACAACTCCTCAGTCAGTTTTCTCCTTTTTTTTTTGTGTCCCTAGCATTGAATTCAGGTTCCCAGGTCAGGTAGTTCACTTTCTTACTGGCTGGACTCTTGAGGATCCTCAGATTCATTCTTGACTCCAATCCCACCAGACATGTTTTGACTTCTTTTTTTGGGGGGGAGGGGGGTAACAGACCTATGAGATATGATTATTTTAAGACAGTTAAGATTTATGCAATATTTTAAGTAGCATAGCACTAACTAACTAAATACCTAATAACAGGTATTTTTTGAGTTGTTTTACTTTCCTAAATAAAATCATCTTTGGGACAAAACTGGTTAATTATCCTGTGAAATAATTACTAAGCATAGGAGCTTGGTTTACAAAAATGTACACTGATATTTAATGAGCTCAGTGCAAAAATAAGCACCAATTTTCAGGGAAACTGAAAAGAAATACTTCATGAAAGATACTAAAGATGCAGTTGATTTTTCCTCAATATATATAATATATTTATGTATTTTAAAATATATATCAACCAGAAAGATGACTTTGATGAGTGTTCTGTCTACAGAAAGATGGCATAACATAGAAGAGAAAAAGAAATAGAAATGAATACATTGCTTTTAATTATGAAAAGCATTCATTTTGATATACAGAAGCATTTATTTACAGATAAATATAGATAGATAGGACAAAGGAGAGAGAGGAGAGAGACATAAAGGGAGATGGAGAGAGAAAGATTAAAGTATTTTAATTACCACTTGAGACACTGAAGCTGTTAAAGAAAAGTACAAATATTCTGATATATTCTCTTCTTACCCTTTATCCATGTCTCCTTACTAGGAAACTTCTAAACACAAGAAATAAAAATGACCTATAAATAGTCAAGATGCTTAGAACAAATGACTATTGAGTACTTGGCCTTAAATGGGATGTTTATATCAACCTCTCTCAGGCAAAAGGAATGTAAGAGCCAGTTGATGATGATGAATGGTGTTACAAAACTTTCTCTTCTGGGCAAAAAAATGGTTGTTGCACTCATGAGCTCATCACAGAAGTTATTACTTGTACAAGCTCTGAGATCTGCACAAAACTGGTCGTCAGACTACTGTTCTATCACGATGTGGCAGGGTCTTCTTGAGGCTCCACTCCTAGCATTGAATGGCTACTGGGGAAGAGGGAGTCATTTTCTTCCGTCATGTATTTACTGGTAAGTTGCCCATGTTCATGCATGTGACAGTAACCAGGCTCGGCAGGTCATTTAACAACATCCATGAAAGCTGGAAGAGGCTTGCTGGGAAGAGGAAGAAGTTGTGAGCATAAGAAAGAAGACTATGAACAAAATATAAAAAAGTATGAATTTCAAAGAATAAATTAAGAAATATTGTAATGACCAGATAGATGGGTCCATGCTTCTGAGAACCCACATAAAATTTTCAGAGATTTTGGTATATAGGCAGTGTGGTGGCACTAGAGAGATCCTGCTCTGCAAACAAGGTAGAAAAATAAAACCCATTCTGCCAAGTCACACTCTGACTCACACATCCACAATCTCTCAACAACAACCAAAAATAAATAAATAAAAAAGTTTAAATATTTTCTAAAATATTGAAAAATACAAATATTTCATCCCCTTGGTATGCACAACTCTAAAATGTGGGTTTGGATTAAAGCACAATACAGTATTAGACATGATTTTTTATCTAAGCACATTGTATTTTTCTTCTAGAGCAATTAGCAGAGAAAGTCGAATGTGTAAATATGTAACTATGAAAATATTATTCCCAGGGCTATGGCTGAAGCAGGGTGGCACTTAACCCAAGCACGGTCCTCCTTGCTTGGTTACTGAGGCTGCAGAGGTGGCTACCCCAATACAGGTTTCCCTGCCCAGCAGCCAAACAGTGGATACTACTGAGGTGACGATCTCTTACATTCTTTTTGCCCCTGTGGGCCCAAATCTGAGAGTAGAGAACTGGGGGAACCCCTGTACTTTCTGATTAAGCCTACAAGTGAGTGAGTACACCTTCAAGTGAATGACTGCAGAACCCAGATCCAGGGTCCCTCTATGCTAGCAGCCAGACATCAGATCCCTTCTACCCATACTCCTACTGTGGACAGCATAGGGATCCTTGGAACAACATTTTCAACATTGAAGCCTCTGTTCTGTGGTGCTACTAGTGGAGTCCAGCCAAGAATTTCCAGAACCCAGACAGATCTGAATACCACAAGGACATTACAATAGGTCTGTAGGCCACTTAGGTAATTAGGGCACCTGTACATGCACATTGTGCCCACAAAGAGCACTAGCACACACACACACACACCTTCAAGGCATCTACACACTCTAGCACCCTGTCCCTCAAGCCATACTTCCATGTACATGCACATGCTTCTGCACATGCACTTGCGATCTTCTTCCCTTAGGTACAGCTGAAACAACATCCACTCTCAAATTGGTGAACCTCTCTAATCTTCCTGAAGAATGTTCCAGACCTCAGAGACAGACAGACCAAGTCTGAAGCACAGACTTCAGGAACAAACAGATAAGCAAATGGCTAGAAGTTGGCTTAAGAACACATCCAACAAAAATCAGGACATCATTGCTTCACCAGCAATCCCCCAAATTAATGGATATTTTAATTCATTGAAAACACAAGAAAATTATTTCAAAGCTATGATTATCCAATTATTAGAGGCACATAAAGAGGAAACTAAGAAAGCTCTCAAAGAAATACAGGCAAATACAATCAAACAAATAGAGGTACAAGTAGGCATACACAGAGGAAATGAACAACAACAAAAAAATAGAGGCCATCATAGGAAGACAATAGTCCACAATCAAATAGTGAAGGAAATGATGCAAGACATGAAAACAAAATTACAATCAGTAAATAAAAACACAAACAGAGAAAAGGCTGAAGCAGGAAAACTTAGAGAAAAGATCATGAACCACAAAGGTAAGCATCACCAACAGATTATAAAAGATGGAAGAGGGAATCTCTGGTGCTGAAGATACACTCACAGAAATTGATACTTCTTTCAAAGAAAAAGTAAAACCAGAAAAGTCCCAAACAGAAAACATCCAAGCCATCAAGGGCACCATGAAAAAACAAAATATAAGAATAATAGGAATAGACGAAAAAGAAGACTCCAGGCTCCAAGGTCCAGAAAATATTTTCAAGAAAATCATAGAAGAAAATTTTCCCAACTTAAAGAAAGAGATGTCCATTAACATACAAGAGGCCTACAGAACACCAGTAAGAGTAGACCAGAAAAGCAACTTCTCAAGTCACATAATAGCCAAAATACTAAATGTACAGAACAAAGAAAAAATATTAACAGCAGCAAGGGAAAATGACCAAGTAATATGTAAAGATAGATCTATCAGAATAATACTAGACTTCTCAACAGAAACCATGGAAGCCAGAAGGGCCTGGATACATGTTATGCAGACTCTAAGAGAAGACAGATAGATGTAAACCCAGACTACTGTATTCAGCAAAAGTTTCGATCAACAGATGGAGAAAACAAAATATTTTATGATAAAACTAAAGGTAAACAATATCTACACAGCAACCCAGCCCTACCAAAGATAATGGAAGGAAATCTCCAATCCAACTAAATCAACCACATCCAAGAAAACACAGGATATAGATAACTTCACAACAAAAAATTAAAGGAAAACAAGGGTTGAAACACAGTAACACCATCAACAATAAAAGAAACTAACATTCATTGATCATTATTATCTATCAACATCAATGAACTCAACTCTCCAATAAAAGGACACAGACTATCAGAATGGTTGCAGAAACAGGATCCAACATTCTGCTGCATCCAAGAAACACATCTCTGCAACAAAAATAAACACTACTTCAGAGTAAGCTGGGAAAATGCTTTTCAAGGAAACGGACCCAGAAAACAAGCTGGAGCAGGTATCCTAATATCTAATAAAACAGATTTTCAATCAAAATTAATCAAAAAAAGGTGAGGTGAGGCACTACATTCTCATCAAAGGAAAATTACACCTGGAGGACATCACAATCCTGAACATCTATGTCCCAAATACAAGAGCACCTGCATTTGTAAATGAAACATTATTAAAGCTTAAATCACACATTGATCCCAATACCTTAATAGTGGGAGTCTTCAACACTTCACTCTCACCAAGGGACAGATCATCTAGACAGAAGCTAAATAGGGAAATAATGACACTTATAGTGGTCCTAAATCCAATGGACCTAACAGATGTCTATAGAAGGTTTCAAACAAACTCAAAGGTTATACCTTCTTTTCAGCACCTCATGGAACCTTCTCAAAAATTGACCATATGGTTGGGCACAAAGCAAGCCTCAACAGATAGAAGAAGATAAAAATAATTCCTTGACTTCTATCGGACAACTATTGACTAAAGTTGGACCTCAACAACAACATAAATAAAAAGCCTACATACGCATGGAAACTAAATAACTCTCTACTCAAGGACAACTTCGTCAGAGAAGAAATGAAAAAGGAAATTAGAGACTTCCTAAAATTCAACAAAAATGATAGCACAACTTACCCAAACTTATGGACACAATGAAAATAGTGCAAAGTAGAAAGTTCATAGCTAAATGCCTCCAGAAAGA
Organism: Meriones unguiculatus; assembly: GCF_030254825.1. Lineage (NCBI taxonomy): Eukaryota > Metazoa > Chordata > Mammalia > Rodentia > Muridae > Meriones > Meriones unguiculatus. Next base: position 32,666,974 of record NC_083353.1, on the reverse strand, counting down.
AGTTGGAGACATCTCATTCAAGCAACTTAATGGCACACCTGAAAGCCCTAGAAAAAAAGAAGCAAACATACCCAAGAGGAGCAATCAAACTCAGAGCTGAAATCAATAAATTAGAAACAAACAAACACATAAAAACAATTCAAAGAATTAATGAGACAAAGAGTTGCTTGTTTGAAAAAATCAACAAGGTAGACAAACTTTTAGCAAAACTAACTAAAAGGCAGAGAGCAACTATCCAAATAAGCAAAATCAGAAATTAAAAGGGGGACATAACAACAGACACTGAGGAAATCCCAACAATCATTAGGTATTACTACAAAAGCCTATATGCCACAGAATTTGAAAATCTAAATGAAATGAACAATTTTCTTGATAGATTCCATTTACCAAAATTAAATCAAGATCAGGTAACAGATTAAATAGTCCTATATACCTGAAAGAAATAAAAGCAGCCATCAAAAGTCTCCCTTCCAAAGAAAGTCCGGGGCCTGATGGTTTCAGTGCAGAATTCTACCAGACCTTCAAATAAGAGCTAACTCCAATTCTCTTCAAACTATTCCACAAAATAGAAAAAGGAGGAACATTAACAAACTCATTCTATGAAGCCACAGTCACCTTGATTCCTAAACCACACAAAGAGCCAACTAAAAAGAGAACTTCAGACTTATCTCTTATGAACACTGATGCAAAAATACTCAATAAAATTCTTGCAAACCGAATCCAAGAACACATCACAGATATCATCCACTACGACCAAGTAGTTTCATCCTAGGCATGCAGGGGTGGTTCAATATATAGAAATTCATCAATGTAATCTAGTACATAAACAAACTGAAAGAAAAACCACATGATCATCTCCTTAGATGCCAAAAACTATTTGACAAAATCCAACACCCATCCATGTTGAAAATCTTGGAGAAATCAGCATACAAGGCACATACCTAAACATAGTAAAGAAAATATACAGCAAGCCTATAGCCAACATCAGACACAATGGAGAGAAACTTAAATCAATCCCCCTGAACTCGGGGACAAGGCAAGGATGCCCACTTTCTTTGTATCTCTTCAAAGTAGTACTTGAAGTCTTAGTTAGAGCAATAAGACAATAAAGAAGACCAAGGGGATACAGATTGGAAAGGAAGAAGTCAAATTATCACTATTTGCAGATGATATGATAGTGACATGAGTGATCCCAAAACTCAACCAGAGAACCTCTTCAGCTGATAATCACCTTCAGCAAAGTGGCTGGGTACAAAATTAATTAAAAAAAAATCAGTAGCCCTCCTGTATATGAAAGACAAAAGTGCTAAGAAAGAAATTAGGGAAACTACACCCTTCACAATTGCCTCAAAGGACATCAAGTACGTTGGTTTTACTCCAACCAAGCAAGTGGAAGACCTGTTTGAAAAAACTTCATGTTTTCGAAGAAAGAAATTGAAGAAGATATTAGAAGATGGAAAGATCTCCCATGCTCATGGATAGGTAGGATTAGCATAGTGAAAATGGCCATCCTGCCAAAAGCAATCTACAGGTTCACTGCAATTCCCATCTAAATGCCAATACAATTCTTTACAGACTCTGAAAGAACAATTCTCAATTTCATATGAAAAGACATACAAACAAACAAAAAACCAAGAATTGCTAAAACAATCCTATACAATAACAGATCATCTGGAGGTATCTCCATCCCTGATCTAAAGCTTTACTACAGAGCAATAGTAATAAAAATTGCATGGTACTGGAATAGAAACAGAATGGTGGATCAATGTAATTTAATTAAATAACAAAAAATAAACTGACACAGCTACGTACACTTGATTTTTGACAAAGAACCCAAAACCATAATGTAGTGAGAATGTAAACAATGTGTGCAGATAGGCACATGTTGGAGTAGATAAGCAGAAGGAGGTCAGAAACCAGCCTGTATAGTGAGATAAGAGAAGAATGATACATTAAAATGATGACATGCTTAAAAATGGAGAAGTATAAAAACCCAGAGCTCGGACTGGATGATAAAGCCTTGTAGCATAGAGAACCAGAATATGCTGATGATCTGAGGGTAACTTCTCCTCACACTGCAGTTTTGTACGGCCCAATATGCTTGCTATATGGCCAGCGGAATTTTCACCTTATGCCCAGAAACACAGAAACTGTCTGAGCCATGGAACCTAGAGGACCAGAAGTATCATGAGTCCTTACCTATGGGGCCGTCATCAAGCCGAGACCAAGACTCCTCTGAGTCCAGGAGGGGTACCTGGCTACAAATGTATTGTGCATTGTCTCATAGTGATTGGATGTGTGTTAGCTGGATTGATATTATTAAAGTGCTTATGTTAAACCGAAAAAAAAGTCTCCAGAGAAATCTATCCTTGCCAGCATTCCGCTCAAGGATTGGCCTGAGTGTGCTCACTACACATAAAATTGGTCCAACTGGATGTCTACATGTAGAAAAATACAAATAGATCCATATTTATCACCCTGCACAAAAGTAAAGTTCAGGTGGATCAGACAGCTCAACAAAAAAACAGACATACTAAAACTGTTAGAAGAAAATGCAGGGAAGAGCCTAGAACTCTTTGGTATAAGAGAAAACTTTCTGAACAGAATACCAACAGCACTGGCTCTATGATCAACAATTAATAAATGGGACCTCATGAAACTGAAAACCTTCTGTAAAGCAAAGGACACTGTTGTCAGAACAAAATGACAGCCTACAGACTGGGAAATGATCTTCACCATCCTTATATCTGACAGAGGGCTAATATCCAGAATATATAAAGAACTCTTAACTTCTTAGTTAAAAAGCAACAAACTAAGCAATCCAATTAAAAAATGGGGTACCGGGCTAAACAGAGAATTCTCAATAGAGGAATACTGAATGGCAGGGAAACACTTAAAGAAATGCTGACCCTCCTTACTCATCATGGAGATGCAAATCAAAATGACCCTGAGGTTTCCCCTTACACCCATCAGAATAAGATCAAAAGTTCAAGTGATAACACTTGCTGGAGAGGATGTGGAGAATGGGAAACAATCCTCCATTGCTGTTGGGGACGTAAACTTGTACAACCACTTTGGAAGTCAATTTGGGCACTTTCTCTGAAAATTAAGAATAGTGCTTCCTCAAGATCCAGCTATAGGGGGCGGAGCCAAGATGGCAACTAGCATGCACATTTTCTGAGCTGTGGAATAGCTGAAGGCCTGAGTGTGTGAGTGGAAGAACTTCTGAAACCAGGGAAATGATGGAGAGGCTTTCTAAAGGACAGGAAACATCACACGAGGTGAGAACATTGGTCTCCCTGGGAACTTTTTTGGGGAAGGAGAGAAACAATCCTTTGATCTCCCTGCACTCCCTTGTCTTGGACAACCCTCCTCCTCATCAAAGCCGGCTCAGGGAGATTCTCAGCTCAGAGCTTACTGCCTGGGGTCTGGAGCGGCTAAGACAGAGCCCCTAGCCCCTTAGGGGCAACTGCCAGCTCTACTGGTCTTGGAGTCCCAAACCCACAGCACCATCCTCCCAGGGTCCCAGGTCTGTCAGCTGCCATATGGCTCCACAGGGTCTCAGCCACTGACTGTATGGCCCGCCCAAACCCTCAGTGACAGATAATACACTACATACCACACCAAAGACAAGTAGAAACACCATACAAGCTAGGCACACCAGGCGCTGGGCCTCCCAGGCTTGAAGAGCACAGTGGAGGGCCCCCAGGACTCTCCAGAAGGCATCTGGACCGGCATCCCAGCCTCCAGCTACAGCTGAACTTCCTAACCTGGCGGCTTCAGGACCACTAAGCTGGTGGAGCACATCAGTCCTCTTGCATAAGACCAAGTAGGGCCAAACCAGAGAGCAGAGAGCCTGGATACCCTGATCCCTGTTGACGTGACCTACTTGAGAGTGAGTGTACCCCTGAGTGTCTATAGAGGCCCAAATCCAGGGTCCTTATAAAATAGAAGCCAGGCATCGAATTCTCCTTATCCACATACTCACTGTGGGAAACAGTGGGTCACTTGGGACATTGAAGCCCCTGCTCTGCGGGTCCAGACCCGAGGCACCATCCTCCCAGGGACCAGGTCTGATAGCCGCCACACTGGCTCTGCAGGGTCACTCAGCCACTAGCTGTATGGCCCGGCCAAAACCTCAGTGACAGATAATACACTATATACCCACCAAAACTAAGCAAACCCACCATACAAGCTAGGCACACCAGGCGCTGGGCCTCCCAAGCCTGGAGAACACAGTGGGGGCCCCCCAGGACTCCCCAGAAGGCATCTGGACCAGCAACCTAGTCTCTAGCTACAGCTGGATTTCCCAACCTGGCAGCTGCAACAGCACTGAGCTGGCAGAGCACGTCAGTCCTCCTGCATAAGACCAAGCAGGGCCAAACCAGAGAGCAGAGAGCCCAGATACCCCGAGGAGTTAAGGCAGTTAATGCCGGAAATTGCGTAGCAACCATCACCAGTGCCTGCTAAATATAGAGCACATGCACAAATAACCACCTAGAAGACTGCAAGGCAGAGCCCCTCCCACATACTCAAGGGTTCATCATTCTCTATCACTCTGTCCCTCGAGACACACTTCCACACACACTTCCACATACACACACACACACACACACACACACACACACACACACACCTGCATTTGCTGGAGATCTTGGAGAAAAGATCAGGAAACACAAAGGTAAGCATCACCAACAGAATACAAGAGATGGAAGAGAGAATCTCTGGAGCTGAAGATAGACTTGCAGAAATTGATACTTCTCTCAAAGAAAAAGTAAAATCAGAAAAGTCCCAAACACAAAATATCCAAGAAATCAAGGAAGCCATGAAAAGACGAAATCTAAGAATAATAGGAATTGATGAAAAAGAAGACTCCAGGATCCAAGGTCAAGAAAATATTTTCAAGAAAATCATAGAAGAAAATTTTCCAAACTTAAAGAAAGAGATGTCTATAAATGTACAAGAGGCCTACAGAACATCAAATAGACTAGACCAGAAAAGAAACACATCACATCACATCATAGTCAAAACACTAAATCTACAGAAGAAAGAAAAGATATTAAAAGCAGCAAGGTAAAAAGGCCAAGTAGCATATACACCTGTACCAAGGTAACTGTGGTTTCATAGAATGAGTTTGGTAGTGTTCCTTCTGTTTCTATTTTGTGGAAAGTTTGAAAAGAATTGGAGTTAGCTCTTCTTTGAAAGTCTGGTAGAATTCTGTGCTGAAACCATCTGGTCCTGGGCTTTTTTTGGATGGGAGACTTTTGATGACCGTTTCTATTTCCTTAGGGGATATAGGACTATTTAATTGATTTACCTGGTCTTGATTCAGCTTTGGTAAGTGGAATCGATCAAGAAAATTGTCCATTTCATTTAGAATTTCAAATTTTGTGGCATATAGACTTTTGAAGTAAGTCCTAATGATTGTTTGTATTTCCGCAGTGTCTGTAGTTATGTCCCCCTTTTCATTTCTGATTTTGTTGATTTGGATAGTGTCTCTTTGCCATTTAGTTAGTTTGGCTAACGGTTTATCTATCTTGTTGATTTTCTCAAAGAATCAGCTCTTGGTTTCATTGATTCTTTGAATTGTTTTCTTTGTTTCTAATTTATTGATTTCAGCCATGATTTTGATTATTTCCAGCAATCCACTCCTCTTTGGTGTGTCTGCTTTTTTTTTTTTTTTCCTAGGGCTTTTAGGTGAGCCATTAAGTCGCTGGCATGAGAGGTTTCAAATTTCTTCTTGAAGGCACTTAGTGATATGAACTTTCCTCTTAGCACTGATTTCATTGCCTTCATTTTCATTGAATTCTAGGAATACTTTGATTTCTTTCTTTATTTCTTCCCTGACCCAACTGTCATTGAGTAGCAAGTTGTTTAGTTTTCATGTGTGTATAGGCTTTTTTGTTATTTCTGTTGTCATTGAGATCCAGTTTTAGTCCATGGCGGTCAGATAGGATACATGGGATTATTTCAATCTTTCTGTATCTGTTGAGACTTGTTTTGTGACCAACTATATAGTCTGTTTTATAGAAGGTTCCATGAGGTGCTGAGAAGAAAGTAATTCTTTTGTGTTTGGGTGAAAAGTTCTGTAGACATCTGTTAGGTCCATTTGATTCACGACCTCTGTTAGAGTCATTGTTTCTTTGTTTAACTTCTTGTTTGTTGACATGTCCTTTGCTGAGAGTGGGGTGTTGAAGTCTCCCACTATTAATGTGTGGGGATCTATGTGTGGTTTCATGTTTACTCATGTTTATTTTACCAATGTGGGTGCTCTTGTGTTTGGGGCATATATGTTCAGAATTGTGGTGTCTTCTCGGTGGAGTATTCCTTTGATAAGTATAAAATGACCTTTCCCATCTCTTTTGATTAATTTTGGTTGAAAGTCTACTTTATTAGATATTAGAATGGCTACTCCTGCTTGCTTCTTGGGTCCATTTGCTTGGAAAATGGTTTTCCAGCCCTTTACAACCCAGATGCCCCTCAACTGAAGGATGGATACAGAAATTGTGGTACATATACACAATGGAATATTACTCAGCATAGAAAAACAAGGAAATCATGAAATTTGCAGGTAAATAGTGGGATATGGAAAGGATCATCCTGAGTGAGTTATCCCAGAAGCAGAAAGACACACATGGTATATACTCACTCATATAGACATATAATATAGGATAAACCTACTAAAATATGTACACCTAAAGAAACTAATCAAGAGGGAGGACTCTGCCTAATATGCTCAATCCCCACTCGAAAGGCAAAGAGAATGGACACCAGAAGAAGAAGAAAAAGGAAACAAGTTAGGGGCCTCCCACAGAGGGCCTCTGAAAGACTCTGCCTTGCAGACTATCAAAGCAGATGTTGAAATTTATGGCCAAACTTTGGGCAGAATGCCAGGGAATCTTATGAAAGAAGTAGGAAATAATAGTAAGATCTGGAGAAGACAGGAGGTCCACAAGGAGAGCAACTGAGCCAAAAAATTTGAACCCAAGGGTCTTTCCTGAGACTCATACTCCAACCAAGTACCATGCATGGAGATAACCTAGAACCCTTGCACAGTTGTAGCCCATGGCAGTTCAGTGTCCAAGTGGGTTCCATAGTAATGGGAACAGGGGCTGCTTCTGACATGAACTGATTGACCTGCTCTTTGATCACTCCTCCTGAGGGGGGAGCAGCCTTACCAGGCCAAAGAAGAATACAATGCAGCCACTCCTGAAGAGACCTAACAGACTAGGATCAGAAGGAAGAAAAAGAAACCCTCCCCTACCAGTGGACTTGGGAAGGGGAGTGTTCGAAGAAGGGAGAAGAAGGAAGGGATTGGGAGTGGAGGAGGGAGGGAACTAGAGGGGGGATACAAAGTAAATAAAGTATAATTAAAATAAAATAAGGGGGAAAAAAAGAATCACACCAGACTTCTCATCAGAAAATATGAAAGCCAGAAGGGCCTGGACAGGTGTCATGCAGACTCAAAGAGACCACAGATGCCAACCCTGACTACTATACCCTGCAAAGCTTTCAATCAACATAGACGGAGAAATCAAAACATTCCATGACAAAAATAAATTTATGCAATATCTACACAGAAGGAAAACTCCAATCCAATGAAAACAACTTCACCCAAGAAAACATAGCTTATAGAAACTATCCCAACAAATATTAAAAGAAAACAAGCAATGGAACACAGTAAGACCACCGAATCCAACATAAAAGGAACTAACATTCATTGTTCACTATTATCTATCAACATCAATGGATGCAACTCTCCAATAAAAAAAACATAGACTAACAGAATGGGTGCGGAAACAGGATCCAACATTCTGCTTCATCCAAGAAACACACCTATGCAACAAAGACAAACACTACCTCAGAGTAAAGGGCTGGAAAAAAAGTCTTTCAAGCAAACGGACCCAGAAAACAAGCTGGGGCAGCTATCCTAACATCTAATAAAATAGGCTTTCAACCAAAATTAATTAAAAAAGATGTGGAGGGGCACTACATTCTAATCAAAGGAAAAATCTATCAAGAGGACATCACAATTCTGAACATCTATCTATGCCCCAAATACAAGAACACCTACATTTATAAAGGAAACATTATTAAAACTCAAATCACACTTCGACCCAACACCTTAATAGTGGGAGACTTCAGCACCCCACTTTCACCAAGGGACAGATCATCTAGACAGAAGACTAATAAAGAAATAATGGCACTTACAGAGGTCAAATGGACCTGTCTACAGACTTTCCACCCAAATTCAAAAGAGTATACCTTCTTTTCAGCACCTCATGGAACTTTCTCCAAAGTAGACCATATAGTTGGTCACAGAGCAAGACACAACAGATACAAGAAGACTGAAATAATCCCCTGTATTCTATCTGACCACCATGGACTAAAACTGGACCTCAACAACAATGGAATTAGAAAAAAGCTTACAAGCACATGGTAACTGAACAACTTGCTGCTCAATGATGGGTGGGTTAAGGAAGAAATAAAAAAAAGTAATTAAAGGCTTCATAGAATTCAAAGAAAATGAAGGTACAAAATACCTTAATTTATGGGACACAATGAAAGCAGTGCTCAGAGGAAAATTCATAGCACTAAGTGCCTTCAAGAAGAAATTTGTGACATTTCATACAAGCAACTTAATGGCCCAACTGAAAGCCCTGGAGAAAAAAGAAGCAAATACATGCAATAGGAGCAAATGGCTGGAAATAATCAAACTCAGGGTTGAAATCAATAAATTAGAAACAAATAAAACTATTCAAAGAATCAATGAAACCAAAAGGTGGTTCTTTGAGAAAATCAACAAGATAGACAAACCTTTAGCCAAACTAACTAAAAGGCAGAGAGAAATTATCCAAATCAGCAAAATCAGAAATGAAAAGGGGGACATATTTACAGACACCAAGAAAATCCAAACAATCATTAGGTCGTACTACAAAAGTCTATTTGCCACGAAATTAAAAAATCTAAAAGAAATGGACAATTTTCTTGATAGATTCCATGTACCAAAATTAAGTCACAATAAGGTAGAAAGATTGAATAGTCCTATATCCCCCAAAGAAATAGAAGCATTCATCAACAGTCTCCCTTCCAAAAAAAGCCCTGGGCCAGATGGATTCAGTGCAGAATTCTACCAGACCTTCAAAGAAGTACTAACTCTAATTCTCTCCAAACTATTACACAAAATAGAAACAGAAGAAACACTACCAAACTCATTCTATGAAGGCACAGTCACCTTGATACCTAAACCACACAAAGACCCAACAAAAAAGAGAACTTCAGACCTATCTCTCTTATGAACATTGATGCAAAAATACTCAATAAAATACTTGCAAACTGAATCCAAGAACACATCAAAGATATCATCCACTATGACCAAGTAGGCTTCATCCCAGGCATGCAAGGGTGGTTCAACATATGCAAATCCATCAATGTAATCTACCACATAAACAAACTGAAGTAGAAAAACCACATGATCATTTCCTTAGATGCTGAAAAAGCATTTGACAAAGTCTAACACCCTTCATGTTTAAAGTCTGGGAGAGATCAGGGATACAAGGCACATACCTAAACATAGTAAAGGCAATATACAGCAAGCCTATAGCCAACTTCAAACTCAATGGAGAGAAACTTAATCCCACTGAAATCAGGGACAAGACAAGGCTGCCCACTCTCTCCATATCTCTTCAACTTAGTACTTGAAGTCGTAGCTAAAGCAATAAGACAACTAAAGGAGATCAAAGGAATACAAATGAAAAAGGAAGAGATCAAAGTTTCACTATTTGCAGATGATATGATAGTATACATGAGCGACCCCAAAAATACAACCAGAGAACTCCTTCAGCTGATAAACACCTTCAGCAAAGTGACAGGATACAAAATCAACTAAAAAATATCAGAAGCCCACCTGTGTACCCAAGACAAAAGGGCTGAGAAAGAAATAAGGGAAACAAAACCCTTTAAAACAGCCACTAATAACATAAGGATCCTTGGGTGACTTTAACCAAGCAAGTGAAAGACCTGTTTAAAAAAACTTTATGTTTCTGAAGAAAGAAATTGAAGAAGATATCAGAGGATAGAAAGATTTCCTGTGCTCATGGATTGGTAGGATTAACATTGTTAAAATGGCCATCCTGCCAAAAGCAATCTACAGATTCAATGCAATTCCCATCAAAACACCAACTCTGTTCTTTACAGACCTTGAAAAAAAGATTCTCAGCTTCATATTGAGAAACAAAAAATCTAGAATCTCCAAAATGTTCCTGTACAACAACAGATCATCTGGAGGTATCTCCATCCCCTATCTCAAGCTGTACTACAGAGCAATAGTAATAAAAACTGCGTGGTATTGGCATAGAAACAGAAAGAAGGATCAATGGAACTGAATAGAAGACCCAGAAATAAACCCACACACCTTTGAATACTTTATTTTTGACAAAGAAGCCGAAACCATTCAATGGAAAAAAGACAGCATCTTCAACAAATGGTGCTGGTCCAACTGGAGGTCTACATGCAGAAAAATGAAAATAGATCCATATATATCACCCTGCACAAAACTAAAGTCCAAGTGCATCAAAGACCTCAACATAAAGCAGATACTCTAAATCGATTAGAAGAAAAAGTGGGAAAGAGCCTAGGACTCATTGGCTCAGGAGACAACTTCTTGAACAGAACACCAACACCACAGGCTCTAAGAGCAACAGTCAATAAATGGGACTTCATGAAACTGAAAGGCTTCTGTAAAGCAAAAGACACTGTTGTCAAAACAAAACCACAGCCTACAGACTGGGAAAGGATCTTCACCTACCCTATATCCAGCATAAATAAAGAACTAAAGAATTAAATAGCAATAAATCAAGTAATCCAAATAAAAAATGGGGTATGGACCTAAACAGAGAATTCTCTGTAGAGGAATATAGAATGGCAGAGAAACTCTTAAAGAGATGCTCAACATCCTTAGCCATCAGGGAGATGCAAATAAAAATGACCCTGAGATTTCAACTTACACCCATCAAAATGGCTAAAATCAAAAACTCAAATGACAACACATGCTGGAGAGGATGTGGAGAAAGGGGAACCCTCGTCCATTGCTTGTGGGAATGTAAACTGGTACAACCACTTTGGAAGTCAGTCTGGTGCTTTCTCATACAATTTGGAATAGTGCTTCCTCATGATCCAGCTATACCACTCCTAGGCATATCCCTAAAATTTGCTCAAGTACACAACAAGTACATTTGCTCAACCATATTTGTAGCAGCTTTATTTGTAATAGCCAGAACCTGGAAACAACCCAGATGTCCATCAATGGAAGAATGGATACAGAAATTATGGTATTTTTACACAATGGAATACTACTCCACAATCAAAAAACGAGGAAATCATGAAATTTGCAGGCAAATGGTTGGATCTAGAAAATATCATTCTGTGTGAAATATCCCAGAAGGAGAAAGAAAGGTATGGTATATACTCACTCATATCGACCTAAAAGATATGATAAACATAATGAAATCTATACAACTAAAGAAGATAAACAAGAAAGAAGACCCAGGGTAAGATGATCAATCCTCACTTAGAAAGACAAATGGGATGGGCAATGGACATAGGAGAAAACAAGTAACAGGACAGGAGCCTACCATAGAGGGCCTCTGAAAGACTCTACCTAGCAGTGTATCAAAGCAGATACTAAGACTCATAACCAAACCTTTGGCAGAGTGCAAGGAATCATATGAAAGAAGGGGAAGTTAGTATGACATGGAAAGAATAGGAGCCCAAATATATCTGGGCACAGCGGTCTTTTCTGAGACTGACACTCCACCAAGGACCATGTATGGATATAACCTAGAACCTCTGCTTGGATGTAGCCCGTGGAAGCTCAAAAACCAATTGGTTTCCCATAGTAAGGGGAACAGGGCCTATTTCTGACAGGAACTCAATGGCAGGCTCTTTGACTTCCCCACCCCCCAAGAGAGGAGCAGTCCTGCTAGGCCACAGAGGAGGGCTTTGCAGCCAGTCCTGAAGATACCTGATAAAACAGTGTCAGATGAAAAGGGAGGAAGTCCTCCCCAATCAGTGGACTTGGAAAGGGGAGATGAGGGAGGGAGGGAGGGAGGGATTGGGAGGAAATAAGGGATTGGGATACAGCTGGGACACAGAGTTAATAAAATGTAACTAATAATAATAAAAAGATCTACCTATAGTACTGCTAGGCATATATCCAAAATATGCTCAAGTATACAACACGAACATTTGTTTAACCATTTTCATAGCAGCTTTATTTGTAATAGCCAGAAACTGGAACAACCCAGATGTCTCTCATCCGAGGAATGGATATAGAATTTGTGGAACATTTACACAATGGAATACTACACAGCAATTAAAAACGAGAAAACCATGAAATTTGCAGGCAAATGGTGGGAATAAGAAAAGGTCATCCTGAGTGAGGTATCCCAGAAGCAGAAAGATAGACATGGCATATACTCACTTATAAGTTGATATTAGACAAATAATACAGGATAAACATACTAAAATCTGTACATCTAAAGAAGCTAAGCAAGAAGGAGGACCCTGGGTAAGATGATCAAAACTCACTCGGAAAGGTAAACAGGATAGACATTGGAAGAGGGAGATAACAAGAAATAGGACAAGAGCCTATCACACAAGAGCTTTGAAAGACTTTACCCAGCAATGTATCAAAGCAGATGCTGAGACTCAAAGCCAAACTTTGGGTAGATTTCAGGGAGTCTTAAGGAAAATGGGGGAGATAGAAAGACCTGGAGAGTACAGGAGCTCCACAAGAAGAGCAACAGAACCAAAAAATCTGGGCACAGATTTTTTCTGAGACTGATAATCCAACCAAGGACCACGCATGGAGATAACCCAGAACACACATACCAGATGTAACCAATGGCAGTTCAGTCTTCAAGTGGGTATCCTAGTAAGGGGAATAGGGGCTATCTCTGACATGAACACATTGACTATCTCTTTGATCACCTTCTCCTGATAGGGGAGCAGCCTTACCAGGCCACAGAGGATGACAATTCAGCCAGTCCTGATGAGAGCTCATAGGCTAGGATTGGAAGGAAGGTGGAGGAGGACTTTCCCTATCAGTGGAATTGGGAGGAGCATGGGAGGAGATGAAGGAAAGAGGGTGCAACTGGAAGGGGCTGAGGGTAGAGCTACAGCTGGGATACAAAGCAAATAAAGTGTAATCAATAAAAAACTAAATTAAAAAAGAAAATATTATACAAGGCAGTAAACATACTAAGTGTCATAAAATAGTTAACGTCAGATTTTTTTCTTTTTTTCATTCTAAAATTTCACTTGAAGACAAAAAGGATATATTGGTAGTTAAACAACTTTGAAAAATTGGGTCTTAAATATACACAAGTTTTTGAAGGAGTAGTATTTTTAACTCTCAAATATATTATTTCTGGTTTATGAGATTATTTAGGTTTTTGATTCCTACTACTTCATTCATCAAGTTGTCAAGCACGCAATAAAGAAAATAAGAATTAGTAAATAACTGTATTTTCTACAAAGTTAATTTTACTAGAGAATACACCTCACTGCTGGACTATTTCTTTTAAATGCATAAGTTTTGTGGAAAAAGGTAAAAGATCAAACTAGTAGAATATTGTATGTGTGTTTTCTATGTAAATTGAAAAAATGGAAACATTTTATTGTGTGGTATTTATGTCACAGGTCAAAGTCAAAAGTTTATTGCCAATTCAGAGAAAATTCTTTTTTTCACTGACATATGGCATGACCTTCAACTCTTAGTAGTTACACAATGCTTAAGGTCAACTCTTTGTACATTCAGAAATCCAAATGGTGTATATGACAAATGGTAGAATGTATTGTAACTGATTTCTGGGGCAAGCAAAGTAAAATGTGACACTGTTGGATGAAAGGTTATTGACCTTGTGATATTACGCCTGACACTAATCATTATTTCTCAATTGAGCTATTTGAAAGGATAGTCAATATTTTGTTTGTTATACTTCTCCTCCAGTTTATATGAATTGGAAAGGAACTACCCTCTCTCCGCAGCGCAGTAAATGGAATACAGCTATTTCTGTGGGATTTTATCAACTAAACATAACTTTTCAATAAGGACTGGAACGTTTTCTTCACTTTCCTGTTTAGTTTTTCTTCATTTTGCTTTTATTTTTCTAAAGACTTTATCCACAATACTACAAATGTGATGTTTTGTAAAGAATTAAGTTTTTGACTTTGTAGTTTACTTCATTATCCAGAATGGAAAATAAATGAAGTACATATCAATGGGCATCCATTCTTCCTACACTCTGAGCTATCCTACTTTAAATTCTAATTTTTACCTTTAGGTTTTTTTATGTTGTATTTATTATTTTTATTTTTGAAATTATATTGTAATTTCATTTTCCTTGCCTTTCTCTCCTCCAAAGCCTGTAATATACTTCTTGCTCTCTGCAAATCCATAACCTTTTTTCATTGTTATTACATGTATAAGCCTTAATAGACAGTGATTTATTAGTGCCTAGAGTATTCTGTCTCTAAAAAAAAATTTTTTTTTCCTTTGGTTCTGCAGTCCCACTCACGGATCCTTTCTCTTTTTCCTATGTTGATATGAACTCACGGGATAATCTACCCATATGGAATATTTTGAGATGTATCTATACCCCCCGAAATCCTTTATCTTAATGTACTAATTAGTTCATTTGAAAAGTTCATGCACCTGACAAACATTGAATGTAATTGAAGCAGGTGCACATGAACTGACTGTGATTATTTGGAGAAAATGAAAGTCATGGGTTTGAAAATGGAGGACCTAAAGTATAATAAAGAGGTGTGTGTGTGTGTGAGTGTGTGTGTGTGTGTGTGTGTGTGAACATGTATGTGTAGAGATGGTAGTAGAATACTTTTCTAACATATACAAGTCCTAAATTCACTTGGCCCTTGGCTCAGGCAAAAATTCTATCCTCCCCGACTCTCTCCATATAAATGGTGTGGAATATATTAAATAAATAATTTTTCAAAATTTTGTTTATGGTGAGTAGCTACAGGTGCTTTTCTTATTTTATTTTATCACCTTGACATAAAAAATACTACGACGTTCCCGTATTTATGATATGACCTTTTGTTCATGTATTGCATGTAGGTTTGCCTTCTTTTTTATTTTTCTCTTCTTTTCTTCTCCTTCTTTCTTTCTTTCTTTCTTTCCTTCCTTCCTTTTTTTCCTGTCCTTCCTACTCTCTCTTCCTTTCTCTTTTTTAAAATTTTATTTGGAACTAAGCATTTATGATACAGGACAATTATTGTAGACTACACGAAACAATGTCTAGTAACTCCTCTGGACATGTATTTCCAATGTAGGAGGCATCCTGCTTATTAGGATCCATGATGATTAATTATATGTATCAGCTTCACTCAGCTAAAGTAATTTGTGATGGCTAGTACAGTGTTGTTACAAGGTGTGTCTGTGAAGAAGTTTTTTAAGGAGATTAACATTTGAACAGGTAAACTAACTAAACATGACCTTTTCCCAATGTTGCCAGACATGATCAATCTGTTGTAGACCTAAATAGAACATTAAGACAAAAGGACAAATTTGCTCTTTCTGTTTTAGCTGAGACTGGGTCATTAATCATCTCCTACCCTCAGACATAGGTCCTTCCTGTTTTTGGACCTCTCTGCCTGATTTAGGACTCTCATCGTTGACCCTGTATTCTTTTTGTAGTTCTCATGTCTTTGAACCAAGGCTCGCAACATTAGATTCTTTATTCCTAGGACTTTCTCTTGGACTCTATTATTCCTCTTAGAGATGGTAGAGCTTCTTAGCCCTTCTGTGTTCCGTACCAATTCCATTATCAAACTTTATTTATTGGTTCTGTTTTTTTTGAATACCTCTAATAGTTATTCTACTGCTGAGTGCTGCTCTTTTCCATATAAAGAGTGTATCTTAACTTTTTAACAACTCAGATAACAAATTCTAAGTCTTATATCCAAGTCATAAAATCTTTTATAAAACTAGAAATGAATCAAGAAGTGTTTGATTCTTAAATTTGTTGTCTAGCCTCCCTTATACAATACTGATTTTTTTGAAACTCATTCTTCAGTTGGAAATATTTGCTTATGGCAAGAAGTAGAAATGTTCATAAGATTTATGAAGTTCACAAAAAACTTAGAAGATTTGTGGTTTCTCCCTTTCTTCAGGGTTATACAATCAGTTAAAATAATACTAGTGGAGAGGAAGGTTTTTCTTGGTGTATATGCCTGAAATTTGCATTGGGAACTCCAACAATGGAGTTTTCATTAGTCCCCACCCATGTTTGTGTGGGAATTTTATGTGATATAACTGCTCATCAGACACCTATGCTCCTATAAGAAATTACTTAGCAGTTCTTTAAGATAAATGAATTTATTGGTTTACAAAGGTGGACTTTGCTAGATATTTTCTGTGGTCTTTGTTGCCAACCTTAACTTGGGGTAATAGACATAGTTCTCCAAGAAAAGTCATATAGTAATTGACATTTTCACAGGGACTAACCAAACCAAAAATAAAATTGGGAGGATCAGTTGCATATAACATCTTATTTAGGCTGAACTGTCTAAGAGAGGGATGTCCATAGGTGCAATCTTAATATGGATGCACTTCCTCATGCAGTGTGGAGTGCCATACCTGCTTTCTCCAGTAAGCAGTTGCATGGCCTTTGCTTTGGGATAAAAAATACATTCTACTGACACTGGGATGCCTGTTTAGAGAGAAATTTAGAATGGACATCAGTGAGGAAATCCCAGTGGGGTCCTCTTTTTCTATGTGTTTTGAAGTATAACATTTTCAAGATAATGATCTATACTCTCTGAGTATATTCCTACTTCTCCTGTGAGTATAGAGAGGCCTTCACAGCAGATTATGAACCAGAGAATATAATGCAATACTGAAAGATGCATGTTTGAGATGAGGTTTTAAGCAGGCTATGGCAGCAGCTACCTATGGTGCCTACCTATTTTGGATGATAAGGCACACAACTGAGGCCCAGCTGCTTCCTGAAAAGAACATGGCCTGGTAAAGAGAGATAGTACAAAGGAAAAGAGAAATGCATATGCTGTTGTCTGCATTAGCCCCTACTTTGACAGAAAAAGTAAAACATTGGAGGATGAAATGGAAATGTTGTTTACAATTTCTTACATTTAGAGGGCTTTAAGTGAAAAACAAACACAAACTAGATATGTGCTAATGAATCCTTCCTGACATACAAGAACATGGAACTCATGGGGAGAATCAACCAGTAAGGAAGGAAAGAGACAAATAGGAAGGGTGGCTCTATAATTGACTATGAACCTCTAATCGTGTAATAGTACAGGATGAAATTCGGAAAATACTCTATGTCTGAACTGATCTACCGAGAAATGCTTACAAGAAAGTGAAAGTGCCCTTTATAGTCTAGCTCCTAAAGTTGTCAGCTCAGTCTGGATACCATGGAAGCTAAGAAACTTAATAATATATCTAACCAACTCTCCTGAAAAAAATCCTACACCTGAAGTAATATGAACTTCTTCAGGGACAGGCTCATAAGAGCGGTTTGGAATGATTTGTTATCACTTGTTAAAGTCCTCATCAAATCAGAAATGGGAAGACAATTGAAGGAGGACACATAATGCTAAGTTAATTGGGTATGAGAAAGGTAGTGTTTTATACCAGATTTACTGGAGGATACCATATTGTATCCACCAAATTCACAGGTAAATTAAGAAGAAGTTGATTTAGCAGAGACCTTGGGACTGGTATGATCTTTAGAGGTTTTGCTGAGCACACTGTCCGACATATCTTTATGATGTAGCAGAGACTCTGATAGATTTGAATTACTTAAACTAGTGTGCAAATCATATTCGTGAAGTGCTATAAACACTTAGAAAAGAATAAAATAAAAAAGAAAACAAGAACAGTCATGATGGCACCTGTTCAGGCAGGTAGCAATATTAGTATCAAGCCAGAGTACCTTGAAAGGGAAAAAAACAAAAACGAAATGAACAAACAAACAAAAAAACAAGACTAGAAGCAAAATTCATTGTTTGTAAGACACTGGAAGACTTTACAGTTGAAGTAATAGTTCATCAATAGTGTAAAAGTAGGGAATAAATGATACAGTAATACTTGTGAAAAAATGATTGAGTTCTAGGTATGCCATAGGTTTCCATTGCTGTGAAGAGACACTATGGCCACAGCAACTTTTATAAAAGAAAACATTTAATTGGGGCTAGCTTACAGTTTCTGAGGTTTAGTTCATTATTGTCATTGCAGAAAACATCTTGGCATGCAGGCAGACGTGGTGCTAGCGAAGGAGCTAAGAATTTTATATCTTGTTTTGAACGCAGCAGGAGACTGTGCCACACCTGGTGTAGCTTAAGAATAACTTAAATCTTGTCTCCACGGTGACACACTTCTTCCAACAAGGCCACACCGACTTCAAAGAGGCCACACCTCCTAATAGTGCCACTCCCTATGGGCCAAGCATTCAAATACATGAGTCTGTGGGGGCCATACATATTCAAACTAGCACAAGGGGCAAATAATTAACACAACAAGGTATCCTTTATATGATGTAGGTACAGATCCTCAGGCTAGCTGAGAGTCTGTTCAGCAGTCAAGTATGGCTAATAAAGAGATTGGAGCTTCAGTGCCACCCTGGGAAGTGTGCTTCTCCTTGCCCCTTGTTGGTTGAAGCCGTGTGCATACTTGTAGAGGCTTCAAGCATGTGGACATGTAAGAGGCCCTATGGTAGAGACTAGGAATGACAAAGCCAGACAGATCATGGGGAATGGGTATGGATTATGGAGAACTAGATGAGGTACTGTCCTTCATTTGTACTGCTATGCAGCTCATTGTTTTTTTGACAGAACAACTGCTATTAGTAATGGGACTCTCCATTTTGTATTGAACCTTCTTAATTGTGTGTGTGTATGTATATATATATATATATATATATATATATATATATTAATAGCTGATAAATTCCAAGAACAATTTGTGCTTGCTTGAATGGATGATAGTGGGATTATCAGAAATCCTGCCTATTCTTTATTTTTAAAAAAGCTCCAAATGACAGAACTTTATGTATATAAACATACTGTGATCCTGAGGAAGTGTTTCCTAATTCTTTTGCTTATGCCTATAGATTACTCCTGCTTTTGGCTTTCGTTAGGATCTCTGTCCTCCCCAACACCTGTAAGTGACAGTTACTGCAGAGATTGATAACAGTCATACTACTTAAAACAGATAAGCCTTTTTAGTATATTCTGTTCCAATGCTCAATCATAAACAGCAAAATAATCCCATTCCTTCTCTAAGGCTAATGGTGCATGGTAGAGAGGTGAGATGGAAATAAGAGGCAGAATAATGGACAAATTTTAGGGAAAGGCCATGGGAGAGACGAGGGAGGGGGCTGCAGCAGGGATACAAAGTGAATAAATTGTAATAAATAAATATTTAAATAAATTTAAATTTTAAAAAAGGATGGATAAAGTTATTTGTGGTTGTTCTCTGTAGATTAAAAGATTCTTTTGTCATTAAGAAGGAGGCTCATAGAACTCATATGAAACTTACAAAACATGAAGTGCATGCCAAAGGTTAAAACAAGTAATAAACAAGTTATGTCAAGGAGTTTCTTCTGTTGTGTATCTGCCCTCAAGTTGTTCAGGGAACTCCAGTGATGAATATTTTCTGACTCATCATCCATGCTATAATAGCGCTCTGGTTCATGGAACTCCAGGGAGATCCTGTAATTAAAACAAATGAGCTGGACTTGGGTAAAGCATTTATTTGGTCTACCATATCTTCTTTTTTCTGGGCTGAATAGATATTGACTACCCAGAAAGAGTAAGACAACAGACTTCCAACCCCAGGCTACCAAAACAATATTAAAGTCTCAAAGTTTTCTATTGATTGTCCATATACAAAGAAATAAAATGAGTTATATATGTATGTATATCTGAATAATACAGTAATTTTTTTCTCTACTTCTAAAACAGATAATCATAAGCCATATCCAAAGTTTTTAAGAAAGAATTTTTATAGAAATATAGACAGGCTTAACCCAAATTTTTACATAAGCAATTAAAATGAGTTCTAATAGGAGAAATAACTTATGTAATTTAACAAAGAAATGTAATGGTAGAATTAGAGTAGGTCCTGTGTGTTGTGACTGTCCACAAACTCTGTACCCATAGTTTTGCCTGATCAAAAAGGTTTCAAAAGCTCGGCCAAGTACAATACACATAAATCGTAGGCACAGCAGCAGCTGGTCAGACAGAAGAGACATTATCCAAGAATGCTACAAAAGAGTACCTTTTCACTGGAATTAATCATTTTCAGAAAATAGGATTAAAAGAACACTTAAAGAAGCAACAAGGGCAAAAGAGAGATTTACTGCAGATCAAAATGGACTAGTAATTCTTGGTTCATCCCATAAAAATCATCCAGTGCAGCAGGGGGAAGAAATTAAAGGGGCATTTAGAAGGCCAGTAGCAATGGTATATCACTTTAAAGAAGAAAGAATGAGAGCATATAGGTGAACCACAGAACCACACAGAAAGAAGTTAGTGCCCACTGCCCTCCTCTGATCCTGTGTTATTCGTCACGAGGAGCTTGTCTATATGGCAGAAAGTTTTTTTCTGCAGTGAAAGAAAAATATTTTGAAAAAGGCACATTTTTTTTTACAAGTAAAAATATACTTCTGTTGCCAGAATAGGAGCAGGAAACATTTGTAGTCATTGGCAAAATATTACTTTCTTTGTGTTTGCTATGCTATGTGTTTTAGGTGAAAAAGATAACTGCTGTTGTAATTTTTGAAGAATAAATTACTCTGTAGATATTTTAATTCCTATAGACATTTTAACTGTGGCATTGCTTCCATGTCTTTTGTCCCATTCATCTACTTGTTCAAGATACTTGCTGCGTTTCTGTTATGTGCTGGGCAATGCCCTAGATGTGCTGGTTTAGCAAAGAATGGTAATCTACTGTGGAAACTTATGCTTGGATAGTGGCAGGACATATATTGAAGAAATGCACAGGCACACTGTTTTGGAGAGTTACAGACACACTGAAATCACCATGATGGCGGGATGGGTTTCTAGATACTGTGGATTTAGATAGTGCACTCTAGTAGGAGACTCGTTGTGAAGAGATGCTTGCTGTATGTTAAACAGCAGCAGGCTAGGGAAATATCTTAGGATATAATTAAAAATGCCACATACGGAGCTACCATGGGCTACATCCGAGCAGAGGTTTTAGTTTATATCCATACATGGTCCTTTGTTGGAGAAACAGTTTCATATAAGATCCCTGTACCCAGATATATTTGGTCCTTGGGGAGCTTCTATCCTTTCCACATTATACTAACTCCCCCTTCTTTCATGTGATTCCCTGCACTCTGCCGAAGGTTTGGTTATGAGTCTTAGTATTTACTTTGATACACTGCTAGGTAGAGTCTTTCAGAGGCCCTCTGTGGTAGGCTCCTGTCCTGTTACTTGTTTTTTCCTACATCCAATGCACCTCCCATTTGTCTTTCTAAGTGAGGATTGATCATCTTACCCTGGGTCTTCTTTCTTGTTTATCTTCTTTAGGTATACAGATTTTAGTTTGTTTATCATATCTTATAGGTCTAAATAAATGAGTATATACCATGTGTATCTTTCTCCTTCTGAGATACCTCACTCAGAATGATCTTTTCTAGATCCCACCATTTGCCTGCAAATTTCATGATTTATTCTTTTTTAATTGCTGAATAGTGTTCCATTTTGTAAAAATACCACAATTTCTGTATCCATTCCTCCATTGATGGACAACTGGGTTGTTTCCAGGTTCTGGTTATTACAAATAAAGCTTCTACAAACATGGTTGACTGAAAAATAATCTGTCATTTAAATAACACTTAGAGATGTGGGTACTGAGTGATGGCACCAAATTGCTGTTTTTGTTGTGATTGTGTATTAGATTTATTATTTTACATTGTTCCTGTGCTTTAAAGAGACAAATTATTGGCATATAAAATATGGTCATGTGTTTATTAATAATGGGGGAATGGTCTGAAGAAATTTCTCACTCATCAATTTATGTAATTTTTATGCATTTGGTGTGTGTGTGTGTGTGTGTGTGTGTGTGTGTGTAGGTCAGAATTCATCTTATGGGAATAAGATCTTTCCTTCCACAATGTAGGTTCTGGGGCTAGAACCCAGATTGTCATTCCTGGCAGCAAGCACCTTTACCCAGTGAGCTTTCTGTGGTGCTTTGAGTGAAAATGTCACCCTATTTCCCACAGACTGACAAGAAATAGCATTATTGGGAGTGTGTCCTTGTTGGAGGAAGTCTGTCACTGGGAGGCAGACTTTGAGGTTTCAGAAGCTTAAGCCAGGCCTAGAGGGTCACTGTCTCTTCATGCTGCCTGCTGATCCAGACATAGAACTTTCAGATACCTCTTCAGCACCGTGTCTGCCTGAGTGCTGCCATGATTCCTGCCATGATGATAATGGACTAAAACTCTGAACTGTAAGCCAATCTCGATGAAATGTTTCCTTGGTCATGATGTCCCTTCACAGCAATAAAACCCTAAGACACCAAAAAAAAAAAAAAAAACTGCGACGTACAACAGATCTGATATGAAAGAGATTTATTAGATGTTTGTGGAGAGAGAAAGAGAAAGAGGGAAAGAGACAGACAGGCAAAAAGAGAGAGAGAGAGAGAGAGAGAGAGAGAGATGATGGGACCCTCAAAAGAGAAACTGAGGTAGAGACAGTGCAAGAGAAGAGAGAGAGAGCAGGTGGGAGGGGCAGATGGGTTATATCTGAGGCGCCTGGCCCAGGTGATGGCATAGGATGCAGGTGGTAACATAAGACGTTGTCAAGACCCTAAAGGCCCATAAGGGAAGGCAGTTGAATTGCCTGCACAACATAACATTCTTTCTTTTTGTTTAATTTAAAAAATGAGGACCTAGGGAGGGGTGACAAGGTGGGAATAAGGACACTGGACTGCTTCTCATGCAAAGCAAGTTAAATTGACTAAATGTAGGTTCATTGGCTCTTGGTTGCCATGCAAAGGGAGAGAGAGAGAGAGAGAGAGAGAGAGAGAGAGAGAGAATGAACCAAATGTCCTGATTACACGGTGAGCTTTCCCTGGAAAGTGTAGGGAAGAGGGCGGGGTTTGCCAGCCATTCCTAGCAGCAGATGGGGACTAAGGAATGCAGGGAGAATCTGGAGCTGTTTGCTCTGGGCGTGTTGATAATAAATGGTTAACAGACAAAGAAATCAATCATCCTTAGCTACTTCCTGCTGACACTGGGACAGCTATAGGGAGGTCAAAAGGTTAAAATGTTAGTGAAGTCCAGGATCTAAGAGCATCTGTGGTTGGGAGGAAAAGTGCAGGTCACGCTTGACCCAGTCTTCAAGGATAGAATGGAGTACTTGTAGGTAGTTGCTCTGGCACTGTGGTGGATGCAGGAAACATCTGGTAGGGTACTGGAATGTATGTACTGGCAGAAGGCAAAGTTAAGGGAGATGTTGGTATAATGTTCTTTTGGAGTGTATACAATTTACCCTTGTTCATTCAAATGTTGATTTCTCTACCCCACTATCTGGTTTCAATCTGGACATTGCATTGTAATGCTTATTATAAGCATCTCCTATCTCAAGTTTGTGTAAACATGCTACCATTTGCTCTCTGTATTGTTAATTAAACAACCAGCCCTAGTGCTGAGCAATGGAGAGAATAGGGTGGGACATCCTGGTCCAGAGGGGAAGAGAAGAAAGTGAGTGGGAGGAGTAGTAGAGAGTGATGGGCAGGAGAGGTCTTTGAACATGAGAAGGGATGAACAGGACCTAAGATATGATTAAAAGAAAGTATAATGGCTGAAATATGAACGGTAGGAAACTTTGAGGGCTTGGAGGTTTAGGATGGAATAAGTATTGCCCAGCATTGTGCTCTAGGTTAATTAAGTAAATCCTAGTCTCTATGCGGTGATGTGAGTATACAGCTCATTTAGGAATAACCACTGCTTAACTAAAAGATAAATTAACGATAAATATTAATAACCCACAACAGAGAGAAAAGTTTTTGGGGTGTACATTTGAAACTTTGGGGAGAATGAGCAGAGATGGAAAGTTTAGAGTGAAGAAAAATTGAACATGGGAACCACCATTTACCTGATCACTGGCAGTAATTTAAAAAGGTTTTGTTTTGGATCTGTCATCTAAGGGAAATTGAGGCCCAGTTTGGTTGCAGAAGTGTGTAAACTTAGAGACCCTTAAAGCAGGTGCTAGCTAGAGAAATCCAAAAGTTTCCAGAAGACATTCCAGAGGAGAACTGGAGGGATGGGCTAATGAACTATCCCCATGGGGAGAGTGGAATCACTAATCTATACAGGTGCCCCCAAAATATGTTTTGACTCAACGATTGGTTCAATCTCTTCCAGCAACTCATCAGATCTGGTTAGAGACCAAGGGCACAGTTGTCCTGGCAGACATGCTTTACCTAGCAGTAGGATTTTCAACAGCAGGCGAAACTGTGCTGGAAAGGATCTCACCCAAGCAGAAGGTCCTAAATGAATGTCAGTGAGAAGGAACAACCATAGCTGTGGAGACCATGGTTGGGGTACCTCCACTCCCCAGTGAGCCAGAGAGGTCCTGGCAGTCTCTTGAACAAAGGGAAGCATTTACACCAACCAAGGGAAGACTCACCCATCAGCCAGTGTTCGGTGCAGGAATATAGCAATTGGGTAGTTTGGGGAGGGGATTCTCAAAACCAGGGAAACGGGGGAGGAATCCCACTCTTATATCGGCAATAGGTGGGAAACGTAAGCTGTTGATTGACAGTACCTATCTGGATTCCATTTAACCTGCAAGGTGGATCTGGGTGGATTTCCTGTAGCTTATAAGAATCCCTTCTAAAAGTTTACAAAGAAGATAAACTTTGGACCTGTCAGCATCACCACTGTAGTCTGCAGTGAAATATCCATTGTAGAAAAAGGCAGTAGGCACACAGCTTTGTGTTAACAGCATAAACAGTCCCTAGGGTGAGCTCTGAAAGGCAGAAGCCTTCTGTGAGGTAGAGAGGCAAAAGGCCACTTGCTCTTGACTTTTAGTATGCTTATACATCATGGAAGAGAGGCTTCTCTCTATCCAGACGACTGGATGTATACAAATCTAGCACAATGAGAAACAACTTTTAAGTCTATACTTAAAAGAAAACCCAAAGGAAATTTAAAATTTTGAGCTTGGAACCATGATAGTGGATCATAGAGTGGATTTTTTTTTATCAGAGTTAGATTAATAAATCAGAGCTCTAGTGATAAAGGTCAGAGCTCTGGACAGTTAATACAACAGTAGCATAGCAAGAGGAAGAATATGAAGCATTTTTATCTATTTAGGATACCTTAAATTACTTTATACCTTTCAACCTTCATAACTTACATTTACCAACCTTAAAACACCTTCTTAGACCCTCGGATACTTCCTTAGAGGCTTTCCTTCATAACTTTCATTTACCAAACTTGAAAACTCTTCTTAGGCCATCACACATTCATAATTTGCATTTGCCAACCTTAAAACACCTTTTAAAACCCACAAACATCTTTTAGAAGCTTTTAAAAAAATAATTTAAACTTTTGTATTCTTAGGCCTTTTTAATTTAAATTGCTGTGAGTAGTCATTGTCCTTAACTAAAGGAATGGTAAAGGTTACATCTGAAACCTGTGTTTTGAGTCTGTTAAGTAGGCTGTGTCTAGACCTAACAGTAGCAGCTCTAGAAGTGAGGCTTAAGGCCTAGTCTCCTGCATATGAAGAGGACTGAGAAAGCATCTGAAGTTTCTCATGACAGAAGTTGACAATGTGACTATGGGACCCAAGTGTAAGGTTAAAACAGAGCTGCAGCATTACCCTGGGCTCAGTGCGGGTGGTGGAGGCCACTGAATCTAGGAGCCATCTGTCCTCCACCAGGCCAAGGAGCTCGAAGGCTGCAAGTGTCTGTGGTGCTTGTGCTAATTGAGCCTTCATGGCTGGGCACAGAGGACAAGCCTGCATGAGAGCACTTTGACTTCCAGAGACCAGTCTTCCGGCAGGCAGGGCATGGTTTGTTGAGGCAGCTGTGGGACCATGTCATTCCTGGCTGCATTTGGAACAGGTCCCTGGTGGAGATGACATAGGCTGGACTCCTGTGGGATCACCATTGCAGACCTCTTGTTTCCTCTGTGGGATACTACAGCCTCAGAGTAGTAGCCAAGGTCTGGAGCATAGTTTGTGCTACAGCTGAGCCTGTCAGGGAGACTCAACCATCTTCTTTTGGGCTTTAAAAATTATTTTTTGCCAGCTCATGTATGGGGATTCAGGAACCACCTTCAGCTGTTTGACAGTAAGACTGTGTCTGCACCTGTAGGACTATAAATATATTTTTGGACATGTTAAAAGACTTGATTATTTACAAGATGATGACTATTAATTTGCATTTGTTAGTGATCAAATAAAGACTAGGACTTTAGGTTCTATTCCTGTGAAATTGGAGCCTTAAAAGTCATAGGCATTGTCTGTAAAGAGAGAGTATAACAATTTCTTGTGTGGTTTAGTTTATAAAAAGTCCATAGACTATAAAAGTCTAAGTCTAAGTCTAAGATTATACTGTAGATTAATAATATTGTCATGTTTTTGAAACAAGACCAAATATAGTTTAGCCTTTTCAAGAGTGAAGATATAGCATAATGACCAAGTTTTAACAATGTATGACATAGTTGAAGGGTATCTAGGCAAAAAACTTTCATCTACGATGGAGAAACTCAGTGCCTGGTACCAGGGATTTAGCAGCAGTAAGGCAGAGTTCTCATAGAGGGAATCTCATCTGCAGAAAAGGATAGAGGCAGCGAGGGGCACGGTGGTCCAGAAGAGAGTTCAGTTTTGCAGCTCCAAAAACAGTGAGATGGAAATATGGCTCTGCCTGCTTATCCCAAAATCAACATGGTGGTTCTCCGTATGTTGTGTGCAGCTTGGCAGGACAGAAGGACCAGGGTGCTTGTTGGTGGCACGGCAGGCCCCGCCCACGTGCAATTCAAAACTGTCCATGCGTGGAGTGGCTGAGTGGGCGTCTGCGCATGAGAGCATATGTGTCGGGAAATTTAAAAACCATGTAAGCGGGGCTTGAGGTGGCTAAATTTAAAGTCACCTGAAGCTATGGTGGAGGGCAATTTTTAAACCTTCCTTGTGTGAGTTGGTGCCAAGTCCAGGTGGCATGTGATTGTTTACCTAATTAAGCCCTTCCCTTACAGGCCACCGATGTTAGGATATATTTTTAAAATGCCACATACAACAGATCTGATAGGAAAAAGATTTATTGGATGGAGGTGGAGAGAGAGAGTGGTAGAGAGAAAATGGGAAGGGCAGACAGCACCTGAAGCACCTGGCCCAGGTGAAGACATATAACGCAGGTAGAGACATAGTGACCCTAAAGGCCCCTAAGGGCAGGCCAGTTGAATTGCCTTCACAACGTAACAGAACATCATTCCTAGTCTCTCAAATTGTCTGGGAGGTGTTTTAAACCAGAATTAACACTTTTATGTGATCAAATTTATTTATATGGCAAACATTATTAGTTTTATCAAAGGAGACACTGTAAAAATAAACGGCTTCCAGGAAGTAGCAGACAAGGCTAAGTCCAGACTTCCTTGTTCTCAGGCCAACAGCAGCTTTCTTATATGAGAAATGCAGGGCAGGTTACGGGATGAACCTAAAATATTTCTGCTCGCTCTTATGGAATTTGTTATTTGTGCTGCCACCAGAAGTTGCCACTCATATTTAAGGTGAATCTTTCCCCTTCAATAACTTTACCAAAAACCCTTACAGTTTTGCATTTTAATTGATTTCCAATACAGTCTACTTGACAATCAAACGTTGCCACATATGCTTATATTCCGTAATTTAAAAGGCTTGCATTAGAGTTAGCAACTGTGTATATTTAAATCACATATTTTATCAACAAAGACAATGACTTAACAATAGCTTCATGGTAGTAAGGAGCCAAAATTAACTACGCTCTTCATTTTTTTTCTAGAAATTGTACCCATGGTTACACGTTATCCACTTTGATAATTCAAACAAAAGCTAAATTTGCCACACACTTCACCTCCCTGCATCCTTTTAGGCTTGTCTAGATAATCAGATTATTGCCTCAAACACTGAAGGGGGAAGTAGTTAATCTGCAGTTTGAAGGATCGTTTTCCTAGTATACAGTGCCAGTTGTAAGAACCATTGGAATTCTAGGGAGAGCAAATCATGTAGACCCAGTGAAGATTCTGAGTGCCCCAAACTACCACTATGGCCACGCAGGAGCAGCACCTGGTACTTAGGACAGGATTTGCATGCCATTTTGAATTGTTACATTGACTCTTTTTGTTTTGTCCCTTATGAATATGATAATTAGAGTAGTAATTTTGTAAGCAACCCAAAAGAGTAAATGTTTCTCTTGTTAAGTATACCAATGGTGGTTTCTGTGCTTCTAACAGTAATGTGAGCCCTGATAGAAATTATCTGAAAAAATAGAGATGTGCAGCCATCAAGAACATATTCATGTATGACTCTGAATGATGTAAGCCAAAACATTAGTTTTATTAGAAACACCTTTTGGAAAGAGGGTAGAAAGTGACTGATTTATTAAATTAAGAAAATCTCCCCAGGTAACTCTGGCAAATTTTGTTCCTGCTGAGAATTTTTGGATTAAGACAACTTTCGATTGTTTTAATGTCATACAGATGATTACTAATTCATTGAGTCCCCCGGCAGAAGCCTGAGGGGGAAAAGTCAAGAAAAATTGGGTTCCACCTTCACTTTTGTCTGCATGTGCTTCTGAGCTTCATGGAAATATTTGTGGAGAATGCAGATGAGGGTGCCAGTGAGGCAAACACATGCAAATCCATCTAAGCTGCAAATTAACATCAAATAAATATGAAACAAGGATAAACATAGTCAAGAGTTTAGAAGTGTATTTATAAAATGAATTTTTGAAACATATTAAACATGAGAGGAGAGTGAGAAAGTGAGAATGAGGAGTGGTGAAAGAGAGAGAACATATAAACTTACTGGTAGTTCTATTGGGGTTGAATTGTATAAAATGATTCTAAACACATAATAAGATAAAGGTAGTACTAGAACTAAGAGAAAGGGTGAGTATGTGTCGTCAACAAATTTCTACTTACAAAAGGTAGGTGACTTTGGAGACATGAGTGTTTTAAAGAAAAATCCATCTGAAGTAAGTGACTGCAGTCCAGAGGCCGAGCTTAGGCAC
Source organism: Meriones unguiculatus (assembly GCF_030254825.1). NCBI lineage: Eukaryota > Metazoa > Chordata > Mammalia > Rodentia > Muridae > Meriones > Meriones unguiculatus. Next base: position 32,637,681 of record NC_083353.1, on the reverse strand, counting down.
TCACAGAAGACTAAAGATACAAGAGTAAAACCATACTCAAATGAACAAACATGTCTACCTTTGCAACTTCTTTGTCTTTTCTTTTTATTTGTGTGAAGACGTGTATGGTGTGTGTGCGCACGCACATGCGTGTGTGTGTGTGTGTGTGTGTGTGTGTGTACAGTCCTGAAATTGATCTCTGAAATCTTCCTCTGCCTTCTCCTACCTTATCTATTGAGGTGGGGTCTCTCAATCAAAAGAAGAGCTTGCTAACCTAATTTGGCTAGCTGGTTTGCTCTGGGGTTTCCCCACATTCTTCTTATCACTGGGATGACAGCCTCCTCACATACACCCAGAGCATTTGTTGTTTGGAAGGCTCTGAACTCCCGTAGTCATGTTTGTGTGGGAAATACTTATCATCAGAGCAATCTCCTCAGCCCTGTACTTTCGACTTTTATATAATTACATCATAGATAATTGTTAACATGTTCTACTGCTTATCATGACTGTAATACAGGATAATAATACATATATAAAATTCTACTTTAAGAAGCTAATAGATAATTAAATATCCAAACATTTCCATGGACCAAGTTAACAACTTTGTCCTTTTGTTATTATGTAGGGAATTATACATTCAGAGGAAAGTGCAACATTGTCACTTCCATTCCATCATTACTCTGTTTATTCATTTGCATTTCATGTCCTGGATGGCAATGATTTTTTTATTCAGCATATTAATATTCATCTTTAAGATTCTACCCTAAAGCACAAGTTTATATTTAAAAACTGTGATATAATCATGCTTATAGAAGTTCAGTTAACTATGCTCAGAACACACTCTGAATACAGTAGCCCCTCAACTAGTGTTCAGAGTCTGTTTCCTGAGACTCCAGTAGATGCTTGCCACCTTGGATAGTATTGAAGCCTTTATATACCTATGATGCAATTTATTTTATAATTCAGCATAGTAAGAATAAAATAACAGTTATGAGGGCAATTTTGTTGTAATAAAAGTACAAATGCACTTTCTAAAGTCATACAGTTTTCTTTCAGCTTTTCACATGATAATGTACTTTATGACTTACTGGATCATTAATGACTCACCAGCACAATAGTCTCATGTGTCTCTCAGCACACTGAGTAAAGTACTCTCACTGCTTTTCTTTCCCACTCAAGTTTTCTTATTCCTCTCTGGCTTAAACTCTAGTTTTACGTGTCCATGGTTCTTTGTTAGATTCACAGCTGTATTTATGCCTGCTATTAAAATGAGCTTTGTTTTAAAAATTTTCATTTGAATTTATTCTTCAATGGTTTTATATGTTTATATTAAATTAAAAAAAATTATTCCCACAATCTTCTCTTTTTTCCTGAGACTATAATTACACCATTCTTCCTCTTCCACCAAATCCTCCCATATGCAATGTCTTATTCTCTTTCTAAATTGCAGGGCCTCTTTTTTCATTATTATTACATGCATGTGTGTGTATGTGTGTACATATGTATTCCTAAATACAATCGGCTCAGTCTGTATAACGGTATTTGTATGTCTGCTTTAGGGGATGAACATTTGGTATTGGATAGCATGTTGGTAAGCTCTTTTGTGGAGACCTCTCCTTTTACTCCCAGCATTTCTCAGTTGCCTGGAGCTCTTTCTGTAGAGTTGAGGCCTCCTGAGGTTTCTCCATCCATTTCTGTTGCTGTTCTCACAGCAAATGCCCCAATCCTTTGGCTCTTACAAACGTCTAACACCATCTTGTGCAATATTCCTTAAGCCTTAGGTGCAGGAGTGTTTTGTAGATGTATTCAGTAGGGAACAGGCTCCACAATTCCGTACTTTGAGTGGTTGTAGTTCTCTGTAATCATCTCCATTTGTTGCAAGAAGAAGAAGTTCTTTTGATAAAGGATAAAGACTACACTTCTCTGTGTGTACATAAAGACATAAGTTGGCAGTAACCAATAGCTCTCTAGTTGGACTTAAGACTGCCTTAACAAGGGTGAGACTCTGCTTTGTACTCAAAGCATAGCCAATTACTCAGTGGCTTTTGTGAACTACAACCCCCACTATACTAACTCAGCACAACCTATTAAAGCAACCTAAACTATTTTTTAAAGCATATCTGTAAGATATTAATTTTAAACTAATAAAGAGAAGTTATATAAAGACCTATTGAATAAGAATTATACTAACTGGTGAAAGATTAATATTTCATCCAAATATGAGATTAATAGAAAGGAATCTTTCCGCTTCTGTTTAACACGTTACTAGAGGTTCTATGGAGAACAGCAGGGTATAGTGTGGAGCAGAAGGGCGAGCCCTGACCTGGGGCTCACGGAGACCTCTGCCTCCAGGTCCCTCAGACTCATCATCGTGGCCCTCCAAGCCACGATGGACTACACACTCTCAAGCTGTGAACAGAAATAAACCTCCCTTCATTGAAATAAAAAGCAAACCCTCAAGTTAGAAAGAAAGAAACAATGCCTTCACACACCATCTTTGTCTACAGAGAAAAACAAGCATAATACAAAAATAGTTATCAAAATTAGTGAATTAACTAATTATATGTTGATAGGCAAATAAACAAAACACTTAGATTTCTATATCTTAATAAGTGATAACCAGAAATTGAAAAATAAACTGTTTACATTTACAGCAGAAATGATATATTTATGTATAAATATAATGAAATTGTGGTACATTTACACAATAGAATACTACTCAGCAATTAAGAACAAGGCAATCGTGAAATTTGTAGGCAGATGGTGGGAACTAGAAAAGATTATTCTGAGTGAGGTAACCCAGAAGCAGAAAGAAACACATGGTATATACTCACTTATAAGTGGATATTAGAAACATACTAAAATATGCACACATAAAGAAGATAAACAAGAAAGAGAACCCTGGGTAAGATGATCAATCCTCATTCAGAAAGGCAAACGGGATGGACATCAGAAGAGGGAGGAAATAGGGAAAAGGACAAGAGCCTACCACAGAGGGCCTCTGGAAGACTCTACCTGCAGTGTATCAAAGCAGATGCTGAGACTCAGCCAAACTTTGGGCAGAGTGCAGGGAATCTTATGAAAGAAGGGGGAGATAGAAACACCTGGAGGGAAAAATAATTTAACAAGGAGAGCAAAAGAACCAAAAAATCTGGTCTTTTCTGAGACTGATACTTAAACCAACAACGATGCATGGAGATAACCTAGACTCCTGCACATATGTAGCCTATGGCAGCTCAGTGCCCAAGTGGGTATACTGGTAAGGGGAACAGGGACTGCCTCTGACATGAACACAGTGACTGGCTCTTTGATCACCTCCCCCTGAGAGGGGAGAAGCCTTACCAGGCCACAGAGGAAGACAATGCAGCCAGTCCTGATAAGACCTGATAGGCTAGAGTTAGAGGGAAGGGAAGAAAGACCTCCCCTATCAGTAGACTGGGGGAGGAGGATTGGAGGAGAAAAGGGGGGGAGGGTCAGATTGGGGAGATGAAGGAAGGGGCTACAGCTGCGATACAAATTGAATAAATTGTAATTAACAAAAATAAATTAATTAAAAAGAAATATATTTAAAAATGGAATGCTGGGAATTAATTAAACGAAGAAAATAAAAGAGAAAAAGAAATGCAGACAAAGGTGATTACGGATTAGAAGGCTTGATACAGTTCACAATTCCCTTTTCTCCAGGGTATACTATAAATTCAACATATCCTCAAAAATATCCAAATTAAAGTTTAGAATTGTAAAATATTTTCTAAAATTTATTTAGCTAAGCAGATAAACTATCAGATTACGAGAGGGGGGAAAAAGATAAAACGACACTATCATATTCAAAGACCTGCTGTGAAGCTAGAATAATATGTCCAATTCATTATTGACAAAATAATAGATTGGAGGAACAGAAATAGTTTAGAGATAGACTCACAAAAGAATATTTAGTTCATTTTAAATTAAGATATAAGTGGAATTCAATAGAGATCAACAACTTGTTTTTTATACACACACATGCACTCACTAATCGAATGAAATGAAATTCTTTATACATACTAGAAACTAATTCAAAAGATGTTGTATAATGATGTGAAACCCATAACTGGAAAAACTCAAGAAGCTCATGTAGGCTTATGTAACGATTTCTGAGCCAAGAATAAACAAAATTCACACAAACCATTAGCATTTCAAATTGACTTAAGAAAACTGTAGAAATCTTTGAAAAACATTCTTACGAAAATGCAATGAGAGGGCTAATGAGATGTTTAGTGGGTGAGGGTATTTGTTGCCAAACCTGATGATCTGAGTTCAGTATCTTTGCCCACACTTACTTCATAGGTTCACACATTGTCCTTCATCTTCTACAGTTTGCTGTGGCCTACACACGTAAACACACTCACGCACACACACATACAAATACATGCATATATATATATATATACACACACACATAAAACATACACAGACATACAGACATATACATACACACATAAACACACTCACACACACACACATACAAATACATGCATATATATATATACACACAAACATACACAGACATACACACATAAATAAACACCCATAAATGCATGTAAATCACACATACACACGCATTACAACCTTGTCACAATCTTCGTTGTCTCATTGAAATGCCCTTACAAATAAAAACCTCAAAGGTAATTAATTAAGACTTTTTAACAGGTGGGTAAATACACTTGCCACCTGACTTCAGTCCCTAGAAGCCTCGTAATGGAAGGAAAGAATGCACTCCAAGTTGTCCTCTGACCTTCACATGAATTCCGTGATACATATGTAAAACATACAGTACATTAATTGATGTTTAATTTTCTAAAAGAACTTACCATCGATCTTTTTGGATTGGAGCTCAGTGTTCCAGGTCATTTGCCCCTGAGGTGAGTCACTGCCCTAAAATTATATCTAAACATCTTCTTAGAACCTTTTTGGGTCAGACAACCTGCAGTTAGAGGTGGTAGGGCTCTTGCTAGTATTTTGTCTGCATATGTTGTAGGAGAGAATTAAGTTCTCTATTGTTTCAGCAATGACATCTTTGGATATTTTGTGATAAAGACTTCAGTTCTTTCTTCATAGTTTATATTGTTCTAAAACCCAGTTTCATTTTAATATGCTAAATACCCTGTAGTGTTTCAAGAGTAAATATTATTGAAATGTCTCCACAAAAGCAAACTCCAGGTAACTAGTGCAGAGAAAGAGGAGATATCTAGGTCTCTATGCCCTGCAGGCTGGATGCTAATCCCTTAGAGGTTCACTGGAGTGGCGGAAATGGCATCACCAAGGAACCACCAGGATTGGGACAGCCGGTATTCACATGGGTTGAGGGTGATTGACAGCATGAGCAACCTTGCTATCTTCCAGGATTCACAGTAGGTGATAAGAGTTGATTCTCACAGTTTTCAACCAGGTGGAGGCATGTATACCATGTATTAAAGAAACCATTGAAAGTTGTTCTTACATATCGATTTTAAGGATTTAGACTTCCATGGTTTATAAAAATCTCTCCATTTTTAAGAGTTAGAATTTTATTTGGGAAAAATCTTGGATCTAGTCATTTTTGTTTATCTTGATTCCTTTCTAATTTGTTACTTTTTCACTTGAGCAAGTATGGCAGAATAAAATTATTAATAAAATAATACTGTAACCAAATAACATTCAGTTTTACATGTTTTAATTAGTTCATGAAATTATAACAAAGTTGAATCTGTTGAGTCAAAATTTATACATATATTTATTTTACATACAGTGATTTTTCTGCCACATTGCAGTCATATTCTGATACAAACTTGCTAAAAGAGATAATCTTTTAGAAAAAAAGAGAGAGAAGTAATGGAGATGTTCTTGATATTTTGCCTGAAGATACCATTATCTATGGTTAATATTTGATAAAATGATACCATAGATTTGGGAAGCAGACTCTTATCATTCCTTGTTTGTCTGCAATGATAACTGAATGGTGTTGGGGACAAATAGGAGGTGCTTATCCTCCAAGTTAGACTGATCACTCACCTTGGGCATGGAAGACAGTGGGACATGGTTAGATCTTCCTGAAACATGAGGTGGGAGTTTTGAGGAAGCATTAAACTGGCTCAGGTGTAATTATTTTTGTCAGCTGATACAGCACACAGCACACTGAACAGCTCATCAGAACCGGTTACTGTAAAATGTGTGGTCCCTCAGGACTTTTCTCCTTTTCTTTTATTTTTATACTTATATGCTTCTCCTGGCAGCATCATTAATAGATCTGGATTTGATTATCATATCTATGCCAGTATTATTCAGATTTACTCACTGGTTCTTGTAGAATAAAATCATATGACTTCTAAATTCTTGTTCTGCGTTATTAAGACTTAACATTGAATGATAAGGATAGTCCCTTCAAAAACCTGTTCATTAGGACTGACCTATCTAATTTACTTTATGGATTTTTTCAACATTGTACGTTCTTTCCTCTATATTATATCGGTGCAATTGAAAAATCACATTAAAAGACACTATACTGTCTTTGTGGGTAAAATTCTTATTTTTGTTTGTAGCATCTTTTAAAAAGAATTTTTATTGTATTATTAATATAATTTATAGAGAAATATAATGTTTTATTCTGAAATTCTATAAATTTTGAAGCAGATGAAGAGTTACATAAACCCAGTGGGACCATTCAATTCTATCACATTATAATCGTGCCACTAATAGAAATGTCCCTCCAGCAAATTTTATCATTCTCAAGATATGAAGTGATTACAAAAGTGTGGGAGGTAATATAATATATTCTAAAATATAATCTTACAGTGAGCTTCTATGGCAGTTCTGTTCATCTTTCAGGGCCAAGTCCCAGCACATAACATTTACAATGAAGAGCTGAGAATGGTAGCATAAAACTGTGATCTCAGCACTTGACAGGCTGTGGGAGGAGAATTGTGAGGTTAAGACTAGCTTGGGCCACGTAGTGATTATTCAAGCCACCTTGGAACTCTGTAGTAAGGCTCTGTCTCAGACACGCAAACACACACACACACTGGAATGATGTCTTAGGTATGAACGTACAATTTTAATTCTGTGTACTGTTTTTCGGTGTGTATGTATATGTTTGTTTGTTTGTGTGTGTGTGTGTGTGAGTGTATATGTGTAAATTTTTTGAACATGTTAGGTTAGATTATGGGGAACCTCTTAACAAAAGAGAACTAGAGAGTCTTTGATTCTGAGTTACACATTAATCCTTCCCCAACATATGGTGTTAAAGGACTGCTGTTAATTCATGAGCATTTGATGCCACTAAAGAGCAAGAAAAAAATCCCCTGGCACAATTAGAGATGTTTTATCATTCCTGCACACCATACCATGACAGTAAGGGTGCTCTACAACTGTCCAGCTGCTCACACCTAAGCTAAGACTGAGGTGCATGCACACTACGGTATGGAGACAGTTCTTTTAAGAGAACTTTTACATGCCCTGCACTCCCCATCAGTTTCACAGAGCACAGAAAGATAGGATTTTTCTGTCACATCAGATCAAGTAAAATGACCTTCAAAGGGACAGCACAGAGAGTTTTGGGAACTTTCATCGGATTTGAAAGATCTGATCACTCATTGTTCTCTGTCCCTAACCATGAGGAAAGAATCTAATCTGGCTGGAAGTGTACCTTCCTCCTAACTTTACAAAAAGGTGGAATTATATTTGAATAAACTACAGTTCAAAGATTTGTAGAGAATCTGAAAAATAGGTTCTATGAGGAGAAGATGTATATGTCACTAATGATACCCAAACTGTGTAGCCTTTGTAGAAGTTCCACTTCTGCAAACTTGGGTAAGTGCAACTTCCCTGAGCAGAAGCATGGATGGACGGAAGAACTGTTAGTGCACAACTAGAACTGCCATCCTGGGAACTAAAATTTTAGTATCTCAGCACAATTATATTTGTGAAAGCTACAAAATCATATCAAAAGAGGGAAATAATATCTATGACTCCACAACTGTCCAAGGTGGACCAGTACCACAATATAAGGCTAATACTCATATAAGACCAAGTACTTGATTTTATTTTTATATTGAATAGTGGTTTGGAGGCACTGAAGTCAGATATAACCTGAACTTAAAGAGCTGTCAGAATTGCCTGGGTATTCAAATGATGTTTTACTGGGCACATTGTTAGAATGTTCCTTAGACTTTATTAAGAGAGAGTCCACAATGGATTCATGGAGAGTGATTGCAGGACTGACAGTAAGCACAAAAAAATACTTATGTCTGATTCCTTTGCAAGTTCTGTTCATTCAATAACTGACCTGCATTCATTATAGAATTTCTTGCTCTCTCTCTGTCTATGCAAACCATTATTCACTTAGAGTTGAACTTTAAAGTTGTCTCTACCATTATGCTGAGTCTCTTCTCGTTACTACATGCTTCCAAGGTTGTTTGAAATTCCATTGCATTGTGCTGTCCCCAAAGATTGGACTTCCCAATAAAATAATAACAAAAATTAATAGAGTTGAATTAATTCATCAAAGGAGTAATCAGAGTGTTATTGGATTTGTAATAAGATGAGCTGGATTGGAAATAGTGCTCATTGGAGAAGTGACGTATGTTAAAGAATGAAAGATAGATAGGTGTTAACTACAGGAAGTCAGAAAGAGCATGTGACTCAAGCAAAAGGAAGAGATTGAGTAGTGGAAAATAGATTAAAATTCTAGAGTAGAATGAGTAAAAAGCATGCAGTACTAGAGAGGTCTGGATTTAATGTTAACTGTGCAGAACTTGCATACTACAATTTGGGACACCTCAGAATGTATTCATTCTCCTTTTGGTAACAAAGTGTCCCATTTTAACTGAACATATTGCCACTTAGAATAAATATTACATATTTCAGCTTCCTCACTGGCTAAGTGAAGCTTTTTAAAATCAAGTAGAGGGCAATATGCTATAAGAAAGTAAGGAATTTTATTTCTGAAGTATATTTTCAATGGGAAAAACTGTCTATCCATTTCTTTTAATTTTGATGAAATGTTTGTAATGTGGTTGGGTCCTGGTGAGCCATCTTGGAACAAGGTAGCTAGAGTCAAGCTAGCACGATGTGAAGAACAAACATGGAAGGATCCAAGGTTCCCTGATTCTAGCAGTACTTCCATCATCGCAATGAGAAACTTTGTCCAGATTAACACATTTGTAATAAATTATTTTATATTTGAGTCACTCCTGTATGGGGTTTTATTAGCCACAACTTACTTAGCCATAGGCTAAAAAAAATAGTGTGTTAAAGAGTCTTCTATCTATCTTATTGACAAATATAGATGATATCATTTCAAGAAGATAAAACAACCCCTAAGAACTGCAGAATGGACTCACAATGGAGGAGAGGAACAATTAACAACATTTTCAGGTGCTTGAATGGTTTATAGATAAATGAATAAATATTATAAACAATAAAGTGTGATTTGCATAGTTGTAGGAAACTTTAGGAAGTAAAATGTATATGGCAGCATAAATAAAGAGGAAGATAAATATAGAAATATCTCACTTTGTTGGTGGGAAAGGAAACAAAGCTTTGGGGTTGGTAAATGATTGGAAATATAGCAGAAAGACAAAATGAGAGCTAATGGTCTAAATCTAATAGGCAACATGAAATAATTTATTCATAAACCCTGATAAAAATCATTATTTTTAACATATACAAATATATGTATAAATACATGTAATATTAATTTGTATTAAAACTTAAACTTTGTTTTTTATTGAATGTAATGGTAAACACCGACATTCACATTGAGATGAAATGTAAACTATGTAATATATGAAAGGTAGTCTAAGGTCAAGAAAAATGTGTCTTCTCTTACTTCTTTCATTAATTATTTTATTCATTGTACCATATAGATTGTTCATTCATGTGAAACATGATCTCACTTATTTGTTTACTATGTTTTCCTGTTTTTGAGAGTTCATAGTTATCTCATTAAGAAGATTCATTTTTCTAGTCTTACCTACTCTAATACTCCAACATGAACTAGTGAACTAAAAGTCCTGGAGATTCCTAATCAATGATGATGCAGCTACTGTGGAGTAAAACAATATTTGTGCCCCTCTGCTAAGAAAGAAAAGTCAAAAGTCGAAGCAGGGAAGCTCTTTGTGGGGAGAGAGAAAGTGGAGCAATACGGGCTGGAATGAAAGATTGATGAAGAGGCTTTTGGTTCTTTCAGGGAGAGGGCTGGGGAAACAATTGATGTCTGGAAGCTTTAGATAATATAACTCTAAATTTTCATTTTAATACTTATTGCTTGTAGTGAAATTGATCAGTATCTCCCACATGATGAGGTCATGAAAGGAGAAGCTGAAGCAGGAAAATTCATTATGCTTGCTCTGTTCTTTTAGTCTTTTTTCCCCCTCAATAAATGATACTGCTTCATGAATCACTCCCCCCCCAAAAAAAAAAGTCCTGGAGAAAATTCATACTGACGGTTATTTTAATATCACTGGCATGTTGAAGCACCAGAAACTTTTGCACTTAAGGCTTTGTCTCTTATCAGGCCAAACAATTATTTTTAATGTGTGTGTCATAAAAGAACAAGTGTCTCTCTGTGTGTGTTTATGTGCATGCACAAATATTTACATCTGTGTAGATACGAAACGTAAAGATCAAATGCCTTCTATTACTTTCCCCCTTAATTCTTAAAAGGGACAAGGTTTCTTTTTGAACCTGGAACTCAACAACTGGGTCAACTAGCTGAGAGATTATTATTTCTGTCCCAAGTCTCCATCCAGTGTTGCAAATGAATTTAACCATGTCTGCCTTTTAAGTGAGGGTAGTGGGTTCTAGACTCAAGCACTTACGCTTGTAAGGCAGGTACTTCACTGGGAGAGCCATCTTCCCAGTCCCTAATGATGGTTTTAGTCTAATAGATCTGTTCCTATCATTAAGTATAAAACTAATATTAGAAAGTGCGGATTGTCAGTCATATGTCTACACATTGGTAGTCACATTGCTTTTTTCTGTAGCATCTCATTCTTTTTTGGAAGTGGGATTTACAACAACTGAGAATCAAAATGAATAGAGGAAGAAGTAGAAGAGGCACCAAGAGGTTGTAAATCTAAGATATATTATGAGCGACATTCTCTTACTGCACAGTAGGCAAGAATTTATCCAACAGTCAGTAATCTCTATTTGCTGCCTTTCCATGATTATTGATTTTGGGCTCTGGACTTTTCTTGGAAAAGTGTTTTGCTGTTGTTGTTGTTGTTTGGTTTTGTTTTGTTCTGGTTTGGTATTTTTAGAATAACTAACCACTGTCATGGCATTCTAAGAACACAAATTTAATGATTCTACTTCATTCCACACACTTTAAAATATTTTTTAAAATAATCATTTTTTATAACTTCATAAAGAAGTTATAAAAAAGACAGCTGTTAACACACAGGTCCATATGCCTGAGGGGATCTGTGGCAATTCCTAAGAAGCACCAGCCAATTAGTGACCATACCCAAAAAGCTGATGAAGCCTTCTTTAGGAACAACCATGTTCCTGCCAAGAGGATTCTACCCACCCCAGTATTCCAGCAAACACCAGAAACTAACACCCAACACCGGGGACAGCCAGATGGGTAAAGGCCAGCATAAAAACACAACCAACAAAAGCCAAAGCAATGTGGCATCTCCAGAACACAGTTATCCATGGGTGAGCAGCCCTGGACACCTTGCATCTGTGCTCATGAAGAGGATAATGGAGGAAACAAATAAAATGTGTAAAGAAAAAGAAGAAGATGAAGTCAAGCAAATGAGAGCCATTCATAAAGAAATGGAGGAAGATAAACTCAAACAGAGTATAGCCATCCATAAGGAAATACAGAAAGATGCAGCTAAACTATTTGTGGCCTTCAGAGAGGAATGTTCAAACAAACACATGAAGGAATTAAAGGAAAAACAGGAAAATACAGTCAGACAAGTGAAGGAAATCAACAAAATGGTTCAAGATATGAAGATACAATTGGAAAAATTAAAGAAAACACAAAGAGTGAAAATCATGGAGAGAAAGAACTTAGGAAAGAAAACAGGAACTACAGAGTTAAGCATAACCAACACACTGCATGAGATGGAAGAAAGAATCTCAGGTGTGGAAGATGCAATGGAAGAAACCGATGTATCTGTTAAAAAATGTTAAATTTAAAAAATTCCTGACATAAACCATCCAAGAAATCCAAGACAACTTGAAAAGACACAACCTAAGAATAATAGGAATAGAGGAAAAAGAAGATTCTTGTCTCTAAGGCACAGAAAATATTTTCAACAAAATCATAGAAGAAAATTTCCCCAACTTAAAGGAGAGGCCTATAAGCATACAAGAGACCTACAGAACATCTAATAAATTAGACTAGAAAAGAAAATCTTCCTGCCACATAATAATCAAAACAGTAAGTATACAGAACAAAGAAAAAAGTATTTAAAGCTGCAAGGGAAAAAGGCCAAGTAACATATAATGACAAACCCATCAGAATCACATCTGACTTCTGCACAGACTATGAATGTCAGAAGGGCCTGGACAGATATCAGGCAGACCCTAAGAGAACATAGATCTCAGCCCAGGCTACTATACCCAGCAAAACTCTTAATCATCATAGATGGAGAAAACAAGATATTCAATGACAAAAACATTAAAAAAAAATACCTATGTACAAATCCAACATTACAGAAGATACTAGAAGGAAAAGAATACAACCCAGGAAAGCTAACTACATTCAGGAAAACACAGGAAAAATAACCTTATTACAGCAAAAACAAAAGTAGCCAAGCACACAAATATACTATACAACCAACAGCAAAATCAAGGATCTAACAGCCACTGGTCATTAATCTCTTACAATATTAATGGATTCAACCCTCCAACAAAAAACACAGACTAAAAAAATGGATGCATAAATAAGACCCAACAACCTGTTGCACACAAGAAACACACATAAGTCACAAATATAGACATTTCTTGTGAGTAAAGTGCTAGAAGACAGCTTTCAAAGCAAATAGACCCAAGAAGCAAGCAGGAGCAGCCATTCTAATATCTACAAAATAGACTTTCATTCTAAAGTTAGTTAAAAGAGATTGGGGAAGGTCACTTCATACTCATCAAAGGAAATTTCCATCAAGAAGACATCACAATTCTGAACATCTATGCCCCAAATACAAGGGCAACCCAGATGCTGCTCAACTGAGCAATGGATACAGAAATTGTAGTACATTTACACAATGGAATACTAGTCAGCAATTAAAAACAAGGAGATCATGAAATTTGCAAGCAAATGGTAGGATCTAGAAAAGATCATCCTGAGTGAGGTATCCCAGAGCATTTCTTTATGTGTTTCTCTGCCACTTGATATTCCTCTATTGAGAATTCAGTTTAGCTCTGTAGCCCATTTTTTAATTGGGTTACTTGAATTTTTGCTGTTTAACTTCGTGAGTTCTTTATATATTCTGGATATTAGCCTTCTGTCAGATACAGGGTTGGTAAAGATCCTTTCCCAATCTCTAAGCTGTCCTTTATTCTGATGATAGTGTCTTTTGCTTCACAGAAGTTTGAAAAGGGGGAACACAATGACAGACATTGAGAAAATCCCAACAATCTTTATGTCTTACTACAAAAGACTATAATCCCCACAACTTGAATATCTAAATAAAATGGACAGATTCTGGCTATTAAGAATAAAGCTGCTACAAATATGGTTGGACAAATGTCCTTGTTGTGTACTTGACCACATTTTCGATATATGCCTAACAGTGGTATAGCTGGATCTTGAGGAAGCTGTTTTCCTAATTGTCTGAGAAAGCCTCAGATTGATTTCCAAAATAGTTGTACAAATTTACATTCCCACCAGCAATGGAGGAGTGTTCCCCTTTCTCCACATCCTCTCCAGCATGTATTGTCACTTGAGTTTTTAATCTTAGCCATTCTGATGGGTATAAGGTGAAATCTCAGGGTCATTTTGATTTGCATATCACTGATAGCTAATGATGGGGATCCTATCACAGAGGGACTCTGAAAGACTCTACACAGCAGTGTATCAAAGCAGATGCTGAAATTCATTACCAAACTTTGGGCAGAGTGCAGGGAATCCTATGAAAGAAGAGGAAGATAGTAAGACCTGGAGAGGACAGGAGCTCCACAAGGAGAGCAACAGAACCAAAATATCTGGGCACAGAGGTCTTTTCTGAGACTGATAGTCCAACCAAAGACCATTCATCGCTATAACCTAGAACCCCTCCTGAGATATGACCCGTGGCAGCTCAGTATCAAATGGATGCCATAATAATGGGAATAAGGACCGTCTCTGACATGAACTCAGTGGCGGTCTCTTGGACACCCTTTTTCCCAGAAGGGGTAGCAGCCTTGTCAGGGCACAGAAGAGGACAATGCAGCTAGTTCTGATGAGACCTTATAAGCTAGAGTAAGATGGAACTGGAAGAGAACCTCCCCTATCAGTGGACTTAGAAAAGTGCATGGGAGGCGATGAGGGAGGAATGGTGGGATTGGGAAGGAATGAGGGAGGGGGCTACAGCTGGAATACAAAGTAATTAATATAAAAATGTAAATTTAATTAAAATAACAAAAAGAAATAAATGCTCATCATCCTTAGTCATCAGTGAAACCCAAATCAAAACAACCCAAAGATTTCACTTTACACCCATCAGAATTGCTAAGAACAAAACTCAAGTGAGAACTCATGCTGGAGAGGATGTGGAGAAAGACAAAGCCTCCTCCATTGCTTGTGATAATGTAAACTTGTACAACCATTTTGGAAATCTGTCTGAAGCTTTGTCAGACAATTAGGAATAGTGCTTCCTCAAGATCCAGCTATACCACTCCTAGCACATATCCAAAATATGCTGAGGACAAGGACATTTGTTTAATCATGTCTGTAGATGTTTTATTTCTAATAGCCAGAGTCTGGAAACAACCCAGATTTCCCTCAAATGAGGAATGGATACAGAAATTGTGGTACATTTATTTACACAATGCAATACTACACAGCAATTAAAAACAAAGAAATCATGAAATTTGCAGGTAAATGGTGGGAACTAGAAAAGATCATCCTGAGTGAGTTATCCCAGAAGCAGAAAGACATACATACTATATACTCACTTATAAGTGAATATTAGACATATAATATAGGATAATCATACTTAAATCTATACACCTAAAAAAGTTAAGAAAGAAGGCTAGATTATCAATTCTCATTCTGAAAGGCAAAGGAGACAGACATCAGAAGAGGGTGAAAACAAGGCACAACAGAAGAGCCTACCACAGAGGGCCTCTGAAAGATTCTACCCTGCAAACTATCATTGCAAATGCTGAGACTCATAGCCAAACTTTGGGTAGAGTAAAGGGAAAGAATGGGTATCAAAAGACATGGAGGGAACAGGAGCTCCACGAGGAGAGCAACAGAACCAAAAATCTGGGCCCAGGGGTCTTTTGTGAGACTGATACTCCAACCAAGGACCATGCATGGCTATAACCTAGAACCCCTGCACAGACATAGCTTATGGCAGGTCAGTGACCAAGTGGGTAAGAGGAACAGGGATTATCTTTGACATGAACTCAGTAGCTAGCTGTTTGATCACCTCCTGCTGAGGGTGGAGCAGCCTTATCAGGCCATAGAGGAAGACAATGTAACCAGTCCTGATGAGTCTTGATAGGCTAAGGTTAAATGGAAGGGGAGGAGGACCTCCCCTATCAGTGGAATGGGGAGGTGCATGGGGGGAGAAGAGGGAGGGAGGGCATGATGGTAGGAAATTAGGGAGGGGCTACAGCTTGGATACAAAGTGAATAAATTGCAATAAATAAAAAAAAAAACAAAAAAAATTAAAAGACCATATAATGTCACCATAAAAAAAATTATGTGTTTGTGGTACTGCATCCACATGCATGCATTCCTCTGTGTGTGTGTGTTGACAAGATGAGTATTTTCCCTCCCTCTGCCCGGGAAGACCATTTTCAATCATTAGTATTTACATAGCACTTGCTTCCATAGAATTCTAACAGCAGAGGGATTCTGTTTCTAAGTCATGGGCAAGACGGTTTGTTTTTCCATGAACATACTGAAATTATGCACTGGGCAAATTAGTGAAATATACCAAATATGTCTCAAGGATAAATATAGTAGTTTTCACAGCAAATGTTTTCCATCTCTCAGGAAATCTATGTTTGTCATGGAGTGACAAGTTCTTTGGAGGGGAGGGGAACTAAGACAGTTGTCTTTGAAAACTAATTTTGAATTTTATTAAATGATAAGAAAAATATAACAAATATTTTATATTTAATGGAAGGACTTAAGCACATTCTTTTGGTAAGACTAAAATGGAAAAAAGAATATAACACATCTCTTGAAGAAACAGATTTTCTTTTCCCACTCCAGGTTGATCACTATCAACTATAACTTTAGAAATTTAAATTATAAAAATATCTCATTTGTGAAGTTCATGTGAGTTTATACCAAAGAACTAGTCTTGTAATGTAGTAACTGAGAACTAATGTGCTTTTATAAGATGATAACTTTGCTATGTTTCTGTTCAGTAATGTCAAAAATAATCAAGTTTAAAATACGACTAGGCTTATAGTATAAATTGGCATAAAGGATTTCATATTTGTGTTTCCATTGCTTTGTTTTCCTTAAAATGGCATAAAATACTACCTAAGATTTTATGACTTCTGAAAGCACATAAATAATATAAAATTCAATTTAAAATGATAATGGAAACTCTTTCTGAATCTCACTATTAGTTTTCTAGATAACCCCAGATCTTGTTGTTTTCAGATTTTTTTTCTAAGTTATATATATATATATTAATCTGGAATGTCTGAAAAATATTATTGGGTCTATTGTTATCATCATCCTGGAAATGATTTCAAACAACAAATAATTTCTATTGTTAAAACAGAACATAAAACACAAGGGCATGGCTTCATTGACACTAACTTATTCTAGATTCCTTGTAAAGCAGTAGCCAAACTGGCTCATCTTGTCCACGCCACCTAGGAAAATCTGTATTTATCTCTGAAGGCAAATTTGAGAGCCTCTACAGAAAATTATCTAATGACACTAGCCAGGTTGTTATACCAGGCAGATAGGACTTCTCACTCCCTGGGGATATCATGTAGTCTATATTATCCTTTCATTACTTATCTGCTTCTAGTTGCTTGTTGGCATCCTGTTTTTGCAGCAGCAGCTTGACATATTAGATGATTCTACAATCACCTTGAAGATGGCATTAGCCATTCCACTTGCCAGGAAGTCCTTGGAAAGGGCACAACAGCATCTATCACACTGAAAGTAAAGGAGATACAGGCAAAAGGAAGGTAGAACTGAGCTGACAAATTGCTTTAGTTCTTCAACCCTGGGACAAAGTCCAAATCTTTAATCCACTTCTTAAAGCTAAGGGAGGATTAAGCTTTGAGAAAGTTCATGTACTTGTTACATGATAATACTGTAGGAAAGAGGGCTGCAAAGTGCTTGAAATTGTGAGCGATTCTAGAGTCCTCACAATTATTTCACTATAAAATGTTCTTTATAGTAGAAATGAATGAAACAAGAAAAAATAATGCTAAAATACATACACCCAAGCCTAGTCAATGTTTTGTAAAATGTAATCACAAATTAACCCCAAGTATGGCAGACTCTTTTTCCTTTCCACTTCTCTAGCTTTTATGCTGTTTTTCTATTTGATTTGAGTGATCAGCATAAGAAGGCCTTGACAACTAAATGCTGTAGAAGCTATCTACTTGCTTTTTCTTTGGCCAGCTCTCTCTCCCCTTTCATCTCTGTCTCTCTCTCTTTCTCTCTGTGTGAGACACTTTGATGCAGGAACACTTAACCTTATGGCCTTGTCTGCATGTCAGAGCTATGTGGATGTCAGTCATGGTTAGCTATTTAACATTTGAAATCATGATGTAATCATTTTATGTCCATTTCAAGGTAACACATCATACTCAATGTAGAAAGTAAAAGGCCAGAAAGAAGGCCAGCATGGTTTCATGAAATTGCACTGCAATGGCAACTGAATTGTGCTTTTTCTTTTTTTTTTTCAGCCCTGTGTAACAGAGCCTTAGCCAGAAAAAAAATTATAAATTGATATGACTTGTCATCAACCAATAACAAGGTTTTTAACTGACAGTGGAACAAAAGAAAAATAATGCCACCTTGACTTAAGAGCACTCAAACTAGTAATCACTTTTACACAAAACAATATTGGGGTGACCAGCCACAAATTAACGAAACTATTTTCTGTTACTACTACCAATGTTTAGTTTCTGTAAAATAAATGTTACCCATATAAATGCAATTGATCATGATTGACAAAATTTAACAATGATGGCTTCAATAATTTATAAACTAATTCATTATTATATTCCTTGAGATTGGCAGGAGTTTGCATTTGCACCTGGAGATGTTTGAGATTCTGCATAACCAAGGTTTATTTTCTATGTACTGTAAAACACAGGATGTTCTCTTTAATAACCTGAAATTTTAATAAGGGTCTAAGAAACAGTTGAAAAGTGAGTGAACTTATATTTAAATTAGGTCTTTGAGAGCTTGGAGATTCTAACTTGGTGAACTCTAATTAAATCCCTGAAGGCTGCTGGGTTTGCCTCCCTCATTCTTGATAGTAAAAGTAAGGTCTTCAAAAGAGTCCCTTGACAGTATACAAGTGGAGAGAAAAAGAATCCAGCAACCCTCCACTATAGCATTACATAAAGCCAGAATTCCAGAAGGACTTCCAGACAGGGAAAACAATGGCGTCTAAAGCAAGGGAACACATATGCAGGGAAAAAGGGAAAAAAAGAATTTGTAAAGAGAAGTAATTTAAGACTATCATTCATTCAGACTTCAGCCTGGATGCAAAACCAGACAAAGCAGCAAATGCGATGTATACATATTGGTAAAGATATAGCCCATCTTGGCACATTCTGCAATTAACATTTACAGATACAAAATGGCCTTTGTTAGTTGTTGATATGCTGACATTATGGTGGCTTTTTTTTCATGGTACATTTTCCATATAAATATAGCCATACATTATTGTTTTTCCCTGATAAATTTTATTACTTACTGAGTCAGTGAATCTAATTCTGACTGCAAGACTCAAACAGATATTGGGTCTACAATAAAAATGAGTATATTCTTTATTAGCTTGCCTGTTCAACACCATATGAACCTCTTCATTCGTCAACACACTAGAGAATGAGACATGTGGAGAGAGTCTGGACTCCTTTGATTTAAAATATACTCAAAACCAGTATTTCTTGATACTGTAAAATGCACGAAAAAATGTCTTTATAGCCCTTACATACTGAATGCCTCAGGTAGCCTCCTGAAAGAAACATACGTGTTTGTTTACCTTACATACATCGAGTATATACCAAAACATCCAGTTTGGCTGACAACTCGTATTCTATGTATATTTTTACTCTTGGGCATTGACACTCTTTTTTTAATGGTTCTTAATTTAGCAAAGACATTTAATCAGACTATTAGGCTCTTCCAATGATAGCAAAACACTCATGAGTTCCTCATTGAATGGATTCCTACCCAAATCTATAGAAATCAGTTTAAAGAGGAGAGGCACACTGCTGTGTTCCCTATTCCCATGTCACTGCCATGTGTACCAGTATGTTGGTTATTTCATAACGGATTGTGGAGATGGCTTTTAATTCCTCATCCTGACCAAACTTTCTATGAAGTAATACAGTTGTTGAAAAACTTAGAATTCATACTTTTGTGGTTTGCTCTACTTTTTATTTCAAAAAGGCTTTTAAAGTCCCACAAATGCT
The DNA here is from genome assembly GCF_030254825.1 of Meriones unguiculatus. Classification (NCBI taxonomy): domain Eukaryota; kingdom Metazoa; phylum Chordata; class Mammalia; order Rodentia; family Muridae; genus Meriones; species Meriones unguiculatus. The sequence goes on along the minus strand of NC_083353.1, from coordinate 32,617,890 downwards.
ATTCAGATCACTTGGATGTCTAAATGGAAATACTGATTCTTGATGTTCTGGATATACCCCTAACCCCAAAGGGATACTGAGCTACTGGGTGCTTGCTTTGTTCTTAACTCTAAGTTACAAAAGTTTTATTTACTCTTTGAAGTCTTTCGTACTACAAAAGTGTCATGGTGCGTTTGTGGCCTGCCAATTAAGTGGTTTCATATGCTATTAGGAAAAAAATGAAAGCAACAAGCAAAATATATAAGAGATTTTAGTTTGTTCTCTGATGAAAGGGGTCATTTATTGATCTGGTACTTGAAAGGAAATGATATATTTGGGGGGAGGTCATTTTACTAGACAGAGTTTGAGCACTTCTCTTTTTGTGATATACTGGAATATAATAAGTCTACATAGATTTTTATTTCATCAGAAGCAAGCTTCACAATTTTAATGTATCCTGTATAGTCAGTGTAACCTTGTAACAATTCTGGTGAAACTGAAAATAAAAGAAATAAAACATTCAAGCTAATTAGAATGTTGATAATTTCTATTTTATTTTAAATATGTGATTTATCCCTGTGACAGATTCTTATAAAATATTTGTGTTTCTTCTCAAGAGTGTATGAATAGAAGTTATAGTTTAAAATTAATTTTATATACCTTCTTACCATGTTGTTTTCCTAACTGTTGGAAGGTGCTTAAGTATGATTATGCTCTACAAAAGGATAATCCACAGAGTTGGAATTAAACGGAACTATAAATTTCAAATTTAGTTTAACTATATGCTTGTATCTGAGAGTGTATTTGTTAGTCAGTCCTACCTATATTTCTTTTGTTATGGAGACTTTTAGTAATGGTCATAAGAAACCTGAGTGACTAAGTGAGGTACACAGAGAATTTCACAGAGAAGCCTAACTCTCTAGTATCAAAACTAATTTTTGAACCATATACCTATGTAAGAAAAACTGGTAAGAACGTCCTTTGTGTTTGTGTGTGGAACATAATAGTAATTACTTCAGAAACTTACATAGATCATGGTTATATGCGTGGATGTGTGTGGCTACCCTGAACATTGTTTTAGAATAATCCAGTATTCTATAAGATATTGACTCCAATAATTTAGGGGAAGAGTTGTACCTGATAAAATAAGTGTGAAAGTATGTATTCCTCCTTAGACTCAATATATGAATTAGAATATCAGAGATGAAGAGAAGAAATACAGAAAGAAAGTCCATGCTTCCAAAATATGTTTGACCTTGTTATAATGTCTAAAATAAAGCATTTATTAATTTTGTTATCATTTTTGGAAGAAATTTCCACATAAAAATTTCCATGGATTTGTAATATGACACTCTTACTTAAGTAATGATTAAATCATTCATTTAATGCTAACACTAGATGAAAAAGCTTAGTTCTTTCTTGTAAGCCAATTCTTGTTTTCAGAATATATCATGTGCTTGTGTTTAAATTGCATGGCTTATAGGATACAACACTCCAAACTCCATGCTACACTTCTGCTCTGTCAGTTACTGTTGATACAGACTCAAAGCTCTTGTTCTATGAGTTCCACATAGGAAATCACTCATTTTAAGAGGTTCTCAAAGAAAAAGAGAAACTAAGACTCTATGTCAACGTCTAATGCATTAGGCTACAATGAGAGGAGTCAGCTTCAATGGTTCACAGTTTTGTTTCTTCCATACTTGGGAAGTAAGTAGTCAGATAGAGACTGTTGTAGGTAGCAATGACACCATTATTATTCATTACCATCAACGTACAGATTCTGCTTCTCCTTACTTGTCACTATAGTGGCTAGGCGGTTGATGAAGCTGGGGGGATAAATGGTTATTCCTCTGAGTGTCATATCTAGAAGGAACAATTGATTATACTTCAGAGACCAAGCCAGACCCATTTTACTTCTTTCCAAAATGCTTTTCCAATGCTATCCTGGCCAGAGGTGAGCAGGCAGAATTTCTTACTTCCAAGGAGGCTTGGAAATTTTTGGCAACCAGTTTTGGCAACTTATCTAATTGCAATAGATAAGTTAAAATTCTTTTTGTGGCTCTGAGTACATCACTGGTTTTAATAAAATTCTAGTTTTCTTAGCCAGGAAGAGAGAAGCTAATAGTATTGCCTCTCTTTTGAAAAAATAAAATTAGGTGATAGGATCTCTCTTTTAAATACTTAAGTTCAAATGAAACAAGGGTAACAAATGAAATTCAATAATTATCTAAAAAATTCCATTTTCAGATTAGAGAAAGTCAACTATGCGTGTAGTATTCTTATCTTGGTAACATGGTTTTAGTTGCCATTTTTCCTATAATATGGAGTCCAGAGTGAGACTTAAGAGCCAATATTTATTACCAATATGTAAATCAAGAGCAGAAAGTGAGCAATAAGGAATAATTAAAATGCTGTGCTGATATCTGACCAATGCTTTAAAATGAGGCATGATGTGGCTTAGATGTTACTCATTGAGCACATGGTAGATTTCTGTGCATTTCTTATGGAATAATCCATATTGGGGGTTCAGGGAAAACGGAAGAGTTCTAGCTGTTTAACTGTCATCTCTTTTCACTGGTCAAACTTCTCATAGAGAGGTAGTTAATTCTCAAACACTGGGAGGTTGTATCAGTCACTCATTTTGAGGTAATCCTCCTTAGGAACACAACATAGTGGACCAGATCTCATTTTTTGCAAAGAGGCATTCCATTAGAATTTATGAGTACAGAGACTGTACTTTAGCACATAGCTGGCTGGCTTAGCTTTTTGGCTTAGCTTTTTGGCTCTTGCTTGGTTTCACCTCAGTTGCATGAATGTATGTTAAGAGGAAAGAATCACAGGAGTCTAGGAAATAAAAGTTTGTGTCAGATGCATTTAATTTTGGATGGTTGTTCTTACAATAGTTGATTGCTAAACTCTACAATAACTATAGCACTCCAAAGAGCCTCATACCAAAGATATTACCTTATATTCTTTAAAACAAAATTTTACGGTATACTGGTTTTGTTAGACCTTCCATGTAAAATATGCTCCTATTGAGCAGTGCACTGCACTACTTAAAACCGAGAGTCTGGCTTTAGATATAACATAGCTGTGATGTTTATTTTTGCCATGTGGCCAAGTGACATTTTCATCAGACTCCATTTCATTGGGGCTGTGTAAGTGTCAGCCTTTTTCCTGGGGAGATGAGTTAGTAGTGAAGTCATTGTTGGTGTAAGGATCTCAGTGCAGATACCAAGACTCCAAGCACTACTGCACATTTGTAATCCCAGCTATCTTATGTGAGGATGTAAGGAGGTGACAGGAGAATCCTGGAAAGCTTATGGACCAGTTAGCCTGGCAAGCTCAATGAGGGACTTTCACACAAGCAGGAAGGTGTGGGCTGACACAGGAGGGTGTCTTTATAACTTCCACAAATATACCATAAATGAACACACATTTGCACATTTATGTACATCAACATGCACATGTGTGCAAGCATGCATGCATGCACACACACATTAATGAACGCACACATAGACATAACTAAACACACACATTCTCTCTCTTTTCCTGTGTGTGTGTGTGTGTGTGTGTGTGTGTGTGTGTGTGTGTTTGTCTGTCTGTCTCTCCAGACGGTTACTATAGTTAATGATTTTAGGGCTTTGGGAAAGATGATATATATATATATATTAATTTTTCATCAATTACACTTTATTCATTCTGCATCCCCCCATAAGCCCCTCCCACCTCCCCTCCCAATCCCACCCTTCCTCCTCCCTCTGCATGCATGCCACTCCCCAAGTCCACTGATAGGGGAGGTCCTCCTCTCCTTCCTTCTGATCTTAGTCTATCAGTTCACATCAAAAGTGGCTGCATTGTCCTCTACTATGGCCTGGTAAGGCTGCTCCCCCCCCCCAGGGGGAGGTGATCAAAGAGCAGGCCAATCAGATTATGTCAGAGGCAGTCCCTCTTCACATTACTATGTAACCCAATTGGACTCTGAACTGCCCTGGGCTACATCTGTGCAGGGGTTCTGGGTTATCTCTATGAATAGTCCTTGGTTGGAGTATGAGTCTCTGGGAAGTTCCCTGTGTTCAAATTTTCTGATTCTATTGCTCTCCTTGTGGAGACCCTGTCCTCTCCAGCTCTTACTATTTCCCAGTTCTTACATAAAATTCCTTTCACTCTGCCCAACAGTTACCCATCAGGCTCAGCATCTGCATTGATAGTCTGTAGGGCAGAGGCTTTCAGAGGCCCTCTGTGGTAGGTTCCTAGGTTGTTTCCTGTTTTCTTCTTCTTCTGATGTCCATCCTCTTTCCCTTTCCGGATGGGAATTGGACATTTTAGTTAGGGTCCTCTCTTGCTTAGTTTCTTTAGATGCACAGGTTTTAGTGGGTTTGTCCTATGTTGTATGTCTATGTGTCTTTTTGCTTCTGGGACAACTCACTCAGGATGATATATATTTAATGTAATATATTTAAAGGAAATTTGGTGCAAAATTGATTGTCTTATGTGATTGCTCTGTTCACTTCATTCTTCTCTTTTGAAAACCATTTCTATGTCAGAAATAGTCCCTGTTCCCCTTAGTAGGAAAACCCACTTCATTACTGAGCTACCACGGGCTACATCTGAGCAGAGGTTCTAGGTTTTATCCATACATGGTCCTTGGTTGGATAAACATTCTCATAGAAGACCCCTGTGCCCAGATATATTTAGTCCTTGTGGAGCTCCTATCTCTCCACATCATACTAACTCCCCCTTTTTTCATATGATTCCCTGCACTCTGCTGAAGGTTTGGTTATGAGTCTTAGCAGCCAGTCCTGAAAATACCTGATAAAACAGGGTCAGATGAAAGGGGAGGAAGTCCTCCCCTATCAGTGGACTTGGAAAGGGGCAGGGAGGAGATGAGGGAGGGAAGGTAGGATTGGGAGGGAATGAGGGAGTGGGATATAGCTGGGATACAGAGTTAATAAAATGTAACTAATAATAAAAATAAAAATAAAGAAACCTATTTCTAAATTTTTGGAGCTCTGAGACTATCAGGTAGATATTACAGATCAGTCATCCTGTTCACAGTATCCATTGACACTTTCTTTATTCCTTGGTCCAGGTAAGACAGAATAAGTGACAGATTTTCCAGACCAATTTTACTTTTAGAAATACAAACCAGTGTGAACAGGTTTTGCTTTCCCTAAGGAAAAAGGCTCAGGTAGCACATGAGGATATTGAGCTAACACCACGCCCACCCTTTCCAGAGCAGCTAATTTAAAATTGCTAGCAATCTGGGAGAATCTGTCTCAACATCTCCTAAGAACCCTCAGCTAACTGTTTGCTGAAAGGTTTCCTGGGAATAGGATTTTATCCAAGGCTTGTGACAGTGGTAAGTTAGAATGAGGCTACAGAGAACTAATTAAAAAGGTGATTTCCTGACATATGGAGCTCCTGTGTGAAATCAAGAGCTTGTGCTGTGCACGGGGAGAAGCTGACCCTGTAATTCTTATGACATTCGGTTTAAATCTTAACTGCTAAACACCTTTCAAATATTTAACTCTCCCCAAGTAAATGCACTCTGTGCAAAGCTCTGTTTGTTGACTTTTATCCCAGTTGGATCGTCGTTGGGGACTGCATCATCGAGACCTGTGCATTAAGTGGTACATATGTTGAATAAACAGCCAGACAGCTACCAACTGTCAAGTTGCTTTACCAGAGTATTTTTAAAAAGCACATATGTCATGTTGAAAAGCAAAAGAAAAACAAAAGTTTATAAAGGAATTAGAAAATGGCACAGGTGAAATGAAGCCACATGCTTCTGTGCATGAATAGTTTCATTTTGTTTATTTATTTTTGAATAATGTTAGATTTTTGTTTTTTTGAAGGAGCAAGTATGCTCGAGAGACATTTAAACTTTACCGTCAGATTGGGTATCTACTATCTGGTTGATAATTCACTAGTGAGTTAATACTCTGAGAAGGACACATAGCATGAGCAAAGACTACAAATATGCTCAGTTAGGAAACACAGGTTTGATTTTCTCAGGAGCAGCACATGAAAATGGAGGTGCAGGTTGCTCTTCATAGGCAGGCCTGAGACAAGAGAACATGCCGGCTTTTCTTGCAAGGACAGTGGGTGTATTTATACTTTTCCATCTTGTTGCTACAGCATTGCTTCTCTGTGATAACACAATGGGACAATACTGATGGTACCATAGGTGGCCACCTGCTGAGAAAAAAAAGAGTCCTGGCCACTTAAGACTTGTTTGAATAGAACAGATACAATGCTGAGGTTTTCCTCCTCCTTCCTGCCTTCCTCCTTTCTTCCTTTTCCTTTCTCCCTTCTTCCCTCCTTCGCCCCTCCCTTCCTTCCTTCTTTCCATGGTCTTTGTCTTAGCATATTTTGATACGTAAATACTTTTCTGGATTCATTGTAATCATGAGTGTCATTTTAGGTGTCATGACAGAGTGAAGAAGGCAAAGGACTCACTGAAGGTGAAATGCATTTAAGAGAGGGGAGAAGAAAAAGTGGAGCAGTTGACAAATTGTAGACTCAGGATGCGGGTCTAATCCCTGTGGAAAAAGGGGACATGGAGACTTGGAAAGAAAGCAGCTTCAGAACACAGCAACTCTCTGACTGAATTGTAGCTAGCCCAGGGATGATATCCATGGTAATGGGCAAAGATCTCCCACTGTATAGCAGATCTGGCCAAGCCCAGAGACTAGTATCTCTGTCATTACTGGAGAAATCCAAGCTGGATTTCAAAGAAGCTGCAATGGAGGTTGTAGATCAGTTTCAGTGACAGGTACCCTTTTGGAAGGAGAATCCAATGTCTGGCTCAGAGGCTGGGAATATTTTTGTGATTAGATTTCTAAGAAATGGAGTTCATATATTGAATTGTGATAAATGACTGGATGCTGAATGTTTACAATTGACTTTGTGTTCTCACAAATCCTAAAGATTCATGAAACACTTTGTGCTCGTCTCTCCTCGTTTCCTTTCCTCTCCTCTTTGCATAACTTTTTAAGTAAATGTACTAGACAGTCAGAGAAAGATGCTCCCAAGGAAAAGGAAGAGAATTCTAGGAAACCAAGTTCATTTTGCTGAATTAGTACTAAAGCATCAGGGAAGTTAGTTTTGTCATTCAAGAACTCCAACATCACTTGTAGGTCATTTTGTTTCTCTGGGCTTCATCTTCCATACATTTACATGAAATACTAGTACAAAATAATGCTCATTTGAAGGGTTTACTCACTGGGTGATTGCTATAATTTGTAATAATGTTACACCATTATAACTTCAGCTTAGTATCAAGGAAAGTAAGCAATTATTTGGTAGGTTGTTAGTTCTTAAAGTGGAGAGATTATGTGTTGCTTATGAAGGAAAATCTTCCCAAGCCCTGGTCTTCAACTGACTGCCTTTAGAGTCTCCTTTACTATGGAAGGCAGGGGATTTATTTTACTTTACTATCTCTTCTATTAGTTTTTAAAATTAGTATCCTTAGTACTAAGTTCCCAGTACATTTGGTTCCACACATACATGGTTTTTATTAGTCCTTTTCCATACTCTTTCCTGTCCTGACTCTTTTCTGCCCTTTTTGTCCCAATAAATATGCCTTTAAACCTCACTGCTGCATGATGTCTATTTCCCTCTCCCCTTTCTCTCTCCTTGTTAAAATACTGTCTCCTTTCACAGTGTCCTTTAATTTCAACACACACACACACACACACACACACACACACACACTCCTTTAAATCTCAAAATACATATATGAGAGAGAATAGTGGTATTTGCCTTTCTGAGTCTAGTATTTATAACCGAATGTAATAATGTCCAGTTCTATCCAATTTCTAGAAAATAGCATGCTACATTTTTCTTTACAGCAGAATATATTTCCACTGTACATATTTACCAAATCTTTTTTTTTTAAATTTGAGAAACTTTACAGGCTTTAATTTCCAATTATATTTTATTTGGTTAGAGAAATAATATGCATATAGTTTTAAAAGTAAAGTATAAAATTTGCAGCTAAATTTAGCCATTCCCCATCCAACTTTAAATCCTTATCACCAGACACTGCTTCTCAGCAGTCCTTGCTCATGTCTCTTAGTTTGTTTTCATGCTTGCTGTGTTTCAAACCCACATTCCCAGGCTTCTGTTTACCTCCTTCTTATTTTTAAATGTTATCTATTATATTTGTTTTGTGGTAGCTTAATTTTTCAAACTATTAGATATAAACATCTTTAGGAGCCAAAGATCGTAAGTAGTTTCTAGGTGGAAAAGTAGTATTCTCAATAACTTACAGAAGTGTTTTAAAAAGAGAGATGGCCATGCGATGGGGCAACCTGCCTTTAATGGCCACTCTACCCTGGCCCACTCGCTTCAGTTATCGGCGTCATCTTTCTCTGCTAGGTCTGCTTAGGCTCATCTGTGTGGTTGACAGATGTTAGATTAAATCAGTCTGGACTAAGAATTTTCTTACAGTGGGATACTCTTGCTTCCTGTCTCCTTGCCTTTGCTCATGTTCCAGCTTTGAAAATGGCCTGAGTCATTGGCTCTGTCTTCTCAAACACAGTGCATTTATCCATGTTCTTTTAATAACTCAGGAAGGTTTTCCTACCTACAATGACCCTCTCTAAATGCTTATCACTAAGTATTTCAATTATCTTGGAATAAGAGACTGGGAACATATCTCTATATGATTTTTATTAGTGATATCTCCAGGTTGAATATAAAATTTCTTAAGAGATATGGTGATCTGATATATATATAATATATGTTACACACATACATATATATATCAAATATATATTATACACTCACACACACACACATTCACACACACATACACACACACACACGTAATGTCCCATTCAGTCAACATTAGTCAATACCCAGGTCAATGAGAAATAAATTCTTGTCTATTTATTGAGAAATATACAACACTTAAATTTTTTTTCTTTATTAATTACACTTTATTCACTTTGTATCCCCCCTGTGGTTCTCTCCCTCCTCCCATCCCAATCCCTCCCTTCCTCCACCCTCTGCATGCATGCCCCTCCCCAAGTCCACTGATAGGGGAGGACTTCTTTTCCTTCCTTCTGATCCTAGTCAATTAGGTCACATCAGGGGTGGCTGTAGTGTCTTCTTCTGTGGCCTGGTAATGCTGCTTCCCCCTCAAAGGGAGGTAATTAAAGGTCAGGCCAATCAGTTCATCTCAGAGACAGTCCCTGTTCCTAATACAATGGAACCCACTTGGATACTGAACTGCCATGGGCTACATCTGAGCAGGGATCTTAGGCTTTCTCCATGCATAGTCCTTGGTTGGAATATCAGTCTTAGGAAAGACTCCTGTGCTCAGATTTTTTGGTTCTGTTGCTCTCCTTTTGGAGTTCCTGTCCTCTCCAGATCTTACTGTTTCCCACTTCTTTCCTAAGATTCCCTGCACTCTGCCCAAAGACTGCCCATAAGTCTCAGCATCTGCTTTGATAGTCTGCAGGGCAGAGCTTTTCAGAGGTCCTCTGTGTCAGGCTCCTGATTTGTTCCCTCTTTTCTCCTTCTTCTGATGTACAGCCTCTTTGCCTTTCTGGATAGGAATTAAGCATTTTAGCCAGAGTCCTCCCTCTTGATTATTTTCTTTGGGTGTACAGATTTTAGTAGGTTTATCCTACATTATATGTCTATATGAGTGAGTATATACCGTGTGCATCTTTCTGCTTCTGGGATAGCTCACTCAGGATGATCTTTTCCAGATCCCACCATTTACCTGCAAATTTCATAATTTCCTTGATTTTTATTGCTGAGTAATATTCCATTGTTTAGATATACCACAATTTGTGCATCCATTCCTCCACTGAAGGGCATCTGGGCTGTTTCCAGCTTCTGGCTATTACAAATAAGGCTGCTACAAACATGTTTGAGCAAATGTTCTTATTGTGTACTTGAGGATCTTTTGGATATATGCTTAGGAGTGGTATAGCTGGATCTTGAGGAAGTGCTATTCCTAGTTGTCTGAGAAAGCTCCAGATTGATTTCCAGAGTGGTTGTACAAGTTTACATTACCACCAGCAGTGGAGGAGGGTTCCACTTTCTCCACAACCTCTCCAGCATGTGTTGTCTCATGAGTTTTTCATCTTAGCCATTCTGATGGGTGGAAGGTGAAATCTTAGGATGGCTAATGAGGTTGAGCATTTCTTTAAGTGTTTCTCTGCTATTCAATATTGCTCTGCAGAGAATTCTCTGTTTAGCTCTGTACCCCATTTTTTAATTGGATTACTTGATTTTTTGCTGTTTAACTTCTTTAGTTCTTTATATACTGGATATTAGCTCTCTGTCAGATATAGGGTTGGTGAAGATCCTTTCCCAATCTGTAGGCTGTCGTTTTGTTCTGAGGAGAGTGTCCTTTGCTTTACAGAAGCTTTTCAGTTTCATCAGCCCCATCTATTGATTGTTGCTCTTAGAACCTGTGGTGTTGGTTTTCTGTTCAGGAAGTTGTCTCCTGTGCCAATGAGTTCAAGGGTATTCCCCACTTTTTCTTCTAAGCGGTTTAGTGTGTCTGGTTTTATGTTGAGGTCTTTGATCCACTTGGACTTTAGTTTTGTGCAGGGTGATAAGTATAGATCTATTTGCATTTTTCTACATGTAGACTTCCAGTTAAACCAGCACCATTTGTTGAAGATACTGTCTTTTTTTCATTGAATGGATTTTGGTATCTTTGTCAAAAATCAGGTGTCCATAAGTGTTTGGATTTATGTTAGGGTCTTCTATTCGATTCCATTGATCCACCATTCTGTTTATATGTCAGTACCATGCAATTTTTAGTATTATTGCTCTATAGTACAGCTTGAGATCAGGGATGGAGGTACCTCCTGAAGATCTTTTACTGAAGACAATTGTTTTAGCAATTCTGGGTTTCTTGTTGTTCCATATGAAGGTGAGAATTTTTCTTTCAAGGTCTGTAAAAAATTGTTTTGGTAATTTGATGGGAATTGCATTGAATCTGTAGATTGCTTTTGGTAAGATGGCCATTTTTACTATATTAAGCCATGAGCTATGAGCATGGGAGATTTTTCCATCTTCTGATATCTTCTTCTAATTCTTTCTTCAGAGACTGGAAATTTTTTTCATACAAGTCTTTGTCTTGCTTGGTTAGGTTCCCACCAAGGTACTTTATGTCCTTTGTAGCTATTGCAAAGGGTGTTGTTTCCCTAAGGTTTAAAGTCTTGGAGAGATCAGGGATACAAGTCACATACCTGAACATAGCAAAAGCAATATACAGCAAGCCTATAGCCAACATCAAACTCAATGGAGAGAAACTTAAATCATTCCCACTGAAATCAGAGACAAGGCAAGGCTGTCCACTCTCTTCATATCTCTTCAACATTGTTCTTGAAGTCCTAGCTAGAGCAATAAGACAATTGAAGGAGATCAAGGGGATACAAATTGGAAAGGAAGAAGTCAAAGTATTACTGTTTGCAGATGATATGATAGTATACCTGAGTGACCCCAAAAATTCTACCAGGGAACTCCTACAGCTGATTAACAGCTTCAGCAAAGTGGCTGGATAAAAAATTAACTCAAAAATATCAGTAGCCTTCCTGTATACAAAAGACAAAAGGGTCGAAGAAGAAATTAGGGAAACAACACTTAAAATTTAAGTCTCTCTAGGAAATCATCATCTTCTTCCTATAAATTTTTCATTAACATTTCTCTGTAACAAAGTAGACTATTTTATTTTTAAGTTCATAAGAATTATATATATTTATTGTGCACAACACGCTATTTAAAGCATACACACATTGCTACTTAGGCTGATTAACAAATACAGTAACTTGCATAAGATATAACCTGAGAAACTATCTTCCTTCCTTTTTTCTTTCCTTCCTTCTTTTTTTTCTTTCCTTTCTTCCATTTCTATTTTTTTCAGCGATAAAGTCTCTCTGCATATCACTTCCTGTCCTGGAACCCACAATATAGACCAAGCAGGCCTTGAATTCACAGTGACGGGATTAGAGGCATGTGCTACCACATCTGGCTATTAAATTGTTATTAACTATAGCCATCATACTGTATAATAAATCTTTTGAATTTATTAAGTCTATTTGTCTCTCTCATACAAACACACATCTATCTGTCTAACTATCATCTATGCATGTATGTATGTATCTATCTATCTATCTACACATATACATAAGGGATTTTTTACATTGCCTTACAGAGTGTGGTATGGGCAGGCCAACAGTGGCTATCTCACCTGTGATAGGCTGAGAACTTGCTCTTTACTCAGTTCCTGAGGCTGGAAGTCTCCATAATCCTGATCTGACACTGAAGACCTAGAGGATGCCTGGAGAACTGCTGGTTTCCAGTTTATGCTACAATCACCAAAGCATTGGTTCTTCTATCGGCCTTCACAATATTGTCAGCAACAATGATGAAATTTCTTACTTTTTAAAAGCTAATAGCTACTGTGTATATACCACATTTTCTTTATTTATTTAGAATGGATACTTACATTCATTCTGTATCTTAATTCCTTTGAGTAATTTTGAGTAAATTCTTTTTTTGTTTTATTGAAAATAATTCTTTTCTCACATAACATATCCTGATTATGATTTCCCCTCTGTCTTCTTCTCCGAGTTCACCCAACCCCATTCCCATCTGCTTTCTATCTCTCATTAGGAAACAAATGATTATCTAAAGGATCATAATGAAATAAGATAAAATGGAATAAAATGAAATATAGTAAGATAAAACAGAAGCTAACACATCAGAAATTGAACAAAATAAAGAAACAGAAAAAAAAAAAGAGTCCAACAGAAGGCACATGAATCAGACACCCACTCATTACACACATAGGAATCCATAAAAATTCTAAACTGGAAGCCATATTATATTTGCAGATGACTGGTTCAGACCTGAGTAGGCCTTGTGCATGCTGCTCCAGTCTGTCTGAGTTCATGTGAGCTTTAATCATTTTGATTTAGAAGGCCTTAATTTCTGGGTGTACTCCATCCTCTCTTGCTCTTACACTGTTTCTACCTTCTTTTTGACAGGAGTTCTGAGGGGAGAGATTTGATATAAACATCCCATTTAGGACTGAGTGTTCCAATGTCTCTCACTCTCTGAAAAATGTCTGGCTGTCGGTCCCTGTATTTGATCCCATCTGCTGCAGCGGAAGCGTCTCTGCTGATAGCTAAGCAAAGCACTGATCTATAAGTAGAGCAGAATGTAATTAGGAGTAGTCATTTTATTACTACCTTTTTCTTCTTTCTTTCTTCCTTCCTTTCTTCCTTCCTTCCTTCCTTCCTTCCTTCCTTCCTTCCTTCCTTCCTTCCTTCCTTTCTTTCTTTCTTTCTTTCTTTCTTTCTTCTTAAAAAACAGTAGTGTTTGGTTTCAACACAGGAATCTGTACTATCTAATCTCAGGTTCTTGGTAACCCAAGTAGTGTCAGATATGGGTTCCAACTTGTGGCATAGGCCTTAAGTCCAATCAAATACTGCTTAGTTATGCCCACAAGTATTGTAACACTGTTGCTGTAGCACATTTTGCAGGCAGTACACATTTTTTCTACCTGCCTTTATAAAACAATCTTTGTTTTAATGGTTTTATAGTTTGACTTAATTGTCTCCTAAAGGTTCATGTCACAAATAACAAAAGTATCAACCTCAGAAAAGTGCTATTGGGAGATGGTGCGTGTGTGTGGAGGGCATTAAAATAGCTGTCTAGTAGGTAATATTTCGATCAGTAGGGCATGCCCTCAGTGAGGATTGTAGAAAATCAGTCTTTAGTACTCTTTAATCCTGACCATGAAGTGGGTGGCTCTGAGCCTCTGTCATTGCAGGCATAAAACAAAGGGAACAATGGGTCATGACTGTTTCCTTTAAAATCATAAGCAGATGTTATATTTTCCTTTGAGTGCTAATTATACCAAAGGGTTTTGTTACAGTAACAGTGTTCTTATTAGGAAAATGTGTATGTTAAACTTTTCTTTTGTATATAAATGAATATGAATACCAACAGAGAGAGTCATGATTCAGAGTATTTTAATTTCTACTGCCTTAATTTCTACTAAATTTTTCATCTATCAGCTCAAGAATTTATATGCCATTTACACCATATTCTCTCTGTCTTGTTTCTTTGTGTCAAAATTAAAAATGTTTTGAATGTGATGATTAATCATTATTGGACAACTGTTACCTGCAGGTTCAGCCCCAGTTTCCTCAGAGACTAGCCTGTGGTAGCCTGTCTGGACATCAGCAGTGAGACACAATGTTTGAAAACCATGTGTACCTTAGTGGATTTGCTTCCGATTCACTAAATAACCCTCCTTAATTTTTTAGTGGGGTGATTATCTGCAGTTTAAAAATAGCCACGATTTTTAGAAAAACAAAACAAAACAAACAAAAATTCTCACAACATTATGAAGAAATTTGCACATCTATAGTGGCCCAGCTTGGAGATGAATTCTTTGGACCCATTCTCCTCTTACTTTTTTCTCCTTCTGTGTAAATACTTCATCAATCTCATCTGGTACAATACTGTACTTCTTCTACTTTAGGGAATCTTAGGAAATATGAATTAAAATAAAAAATAAATTATATTTTAATAAACTATATTTCTAGAATTCAATTGTTCCAGTGAACAACTTTGACAAGGCTGTTTTTAGGAATTGTTGCCAATTATTTCATAAAAGGAGAGTGTGTCCCCAATGCATATTACATTAAAAACTGCCTAACCTAAACAGCCACTCATTGAGAGTGGTTCCAGGCAGTGTATTCAAGTTATTTGTATCTGCAGAATTGTAGTCTATAACTAGCCACATAATTCTTGATTTTGACTCATTTTTTTCCCTATAATGTCTAGAATGCTTAAGACTCTCTCTCCAAAAATTAGGCTCCATAGAAACCTCTGAAGTACAAAAGATACCTCAAGTAGAGCATGGCATGTTTCAAATGGTGGATTTTAGAAATAAATATGGGATGTTGGGGCCTTGGGCTTCACAGAGACCTTTTCTATTATGTTTCTTGGGCTCTAAAGGCAAGCGATTGTGGCAGAAACACATATAAATGAAGTGTTACTGTGAGAAAGATTCTGCCACAATAGTCATGGAGTCAGCAATGGGGTGAATAAAGTACTGTTACACTTGATATTGGGGTACATAATTTTGGTTTAAATCAAACAGATGCATTATCAATGCATTAGTTTGGAAATGTAAAGTTTAAGACTGTCTGGATTCTTAGTTGTAGTTTCTCTAAGCTTTAACAATTTGTCAGGTTTACATGTGGTTGGCAAATAGGCTTGCTACGTATTGTAATGAATAATATTTGAAGACTAAATGTGTAGTGACAATATTAGAAGCCCTTATAACCAACAGTCAGAACTCTTTCTATGCTGGGCTACAGACAGAATGATACCTTTTATGTATGCACACACACACACACACACACACAAAACCAGGGATGAGCAAGTCAGTGATGAATCTGCTTAGGACTTTCTTTTCTATTTTTCAAAATGTCAGGGTTTAATCTACTATTTTTTAGTTCTCAATTTAATTTGCAATAAAAAATACCTTCAAATATTCAGTAGTCTTTATACACAAGCATAAAGCTTAATGCAAGAAATGTCTAGCTACAGGACCAAGCACTGTTTTTTTTTTTGCTTTTGTTTTTTTTTTTGTTTTGTTTTTTGTTTTGTTTTGTTTTGTTTTGTTGTTGTTTTCTTTCATTCCAGTCATTTTAGTTGAAATCAGGTATCAAAATACCAAATGTACATCCAGGGATAATGTCAACACTATCCCACCAGCTACTTGAATGTCATCTTAGTTGCTGACATGGTCTTCCTGTCATTATAACTTCACCTCTTGACAGGAGTACCTTTGTTTTAGTTATTTCTCTCATGTGTTTTGTTTTTTCACCTAGCAATGGCCTATGTACCTTTTGGATCTATTCTTTGTGACCTTTAGGGCCCTTTCTGGTGAGAAGAAACTAGATCTGGAAGTCTGAGAATGCACAATGCTACAGTGTGACAATTTGGAGAATAGAGATGTTTTCCAGCTCATAAGATTCTTTGAAATCTTTGGGGACATTTCTTTTGCTATATTGATTCATCTTATGTACTTTGCCAAAATCAGGCTGGAATGCTTCCATTTCTCTTCTCTTTTTTTAGTTACCCCTGGGCTTGCTTTGCTCCCCAAACTATAAACACTGAACAAGGTGTCTGCATGTGAGACAGGATGGCTTAACCACTGGGGACTCTAAACCTTCCCCATTCATTTTCAAAACAGGATCACAAAATCTGCTATTCCTTCTTGTTCTGTACAAGGACAGGATTCCCAGTTCTCAAGCGGCTTCATAGACCATTTCCCTACATATCCACCTGTCAGTTATTGTTACTTTTTGCACTCTAGAAGAATATGCTAATTATGCTCGTATTTAATGCAATATGCTTAAGAACATGCCACTCAAAAGTGTAGCTCTCTGGGAACCTTCAGGAAACTAGGAAATTCTGTAATAACAGAGTGAAGGGGCTACATTTTGATTTATAGCATGCCCCAACATATTAAATATGATATCATTTTTTTGTATGAAAACACAGTTTTATGTTGAATTTAAATAGGTAGGAAAAGAAAACATGAAACTATTAGATGACTTCTAATTATAGAAAGTTCCCTAAAAATTGAGACAATAGCCAATACGTAGACTGAACAAAAAACTACTGTTTAATTCTTCTGAATATTAAATGTTTACTTGCTTTAAAAATGTCTAATTTTTACACATATTAAGTCAAGGAACTAAAAATGTCTTTTGTGGATATTTTTGTAATAATATTTTCTGTTATAGAAAGGCTTTGCCAGACACTACCATCTGTCGTGTAGACTGACAGTGTATGAATCTGATATCTGCCTGTCACTTCCTATCTTATATAATTGGAGGTTCAGCCTAGAATGATGCTACAATTCTACCTAAGGACAAAAGTTTGTTTTGCATTTGCCTGGAATATTTTAATCATTTCTCTGCTATGCGTTGATAAGACCAGCACTCTGTACTCTTAAAGGCTACAAATATGTCTATTGAAAGAGTGTTAAAAATTCTCTCTGCGCCCCTGGCCATGGTCCAGAATTATTACCATAATACCTCCCGAAATGAGTCAGAAAAAATAATGTGCTGTAATTGATAAATGTTTCATTTGTGCTTACTTTAGTTTGGATATTTGAAATGCTTAGACTGCCTTAGCTACATCAACATAGGAAAGAATTTATTGTGGTCTTTTTCTTTTCTTTTGTTCTTTTCTTTTTCCAATGAGAAAATCTTTGTGAATTATCTGCTTGAATGTCAGAATATTTGTGTACTATGCCTTAAAAATAGTCCAGGGATATTAAAAATGCTTTATTGACTCAGGTGCATGCTTGTGTATACATATACATTGTCCAATCCCAATCTGTGGAATAATAACACTGAATAACTTATATAGTTATTTGTCTTAAAACACTGCCTCCTTCAATAACACAGAAATAGTAAAGCACTTAATTGGACATAATCTCTGTGTAACTGAGCATTGTCAAAGGGTAATGACCTCCTGCTGCTAAGCCCTAGGAATGTTGACAGAAAGCCAACACATTTGTTTTCAAAGCAGGAGACATAGATCTACTGACAAAATCTATTAAATGGCTTTATTTCTGGCATGCTCTGCAATAGAAATCTCATCTGGGCCATATTACCATTGTACTTCCATTTTGTTCCCTCTTAGCATCTTGTAAGTCCTCTTTCTCTTACTGCTCAGTTATTCTGATTAACACCTCAGCTGCCACTGAGTGACTGCTCTCTGACTAAAAGAGTGAATTCAGTTAGCACTGGGGTTGCTAAAATGATTGGAATGAGTTACTCTTCATCAAGGAATACTGCTTAGTACACTATAATAATCAATGCTCTATAATTCTAGCTGAGAAAATAAACTTAATAATTTATAAACAGGGCAAACTGTTGCTCACCTCCTGTCTCCATTTCTCACACACTTCATTTGACTAATGCCTGAATTTTCATTTGCCTTATGGGTAAAATTGCACTTGCAAAAAAGTCTTCTGGGAGCTGAGGAGGAAGCTCAGTCATCAACCGGTAAAGGGCCAGCCATGCATGCATGAGATCTCGAGTTCAGATCCTAGGGATCCATGTAAGAGCTGGGACCAACAATCTCCCTCAGTTCTTGAGTTGGAAGGCAGAGTCAAGAAATTCTTGAGTCTGTCTTATTACCCATTGGAGCTGACTCAGCTTTGAGTTCAGTAAGAGACTGTGACTAAAATATTGGGATTAGCAACAGAAGAAAATACTTGGTGTTGACATCCTTCTTCCACACATATGTACACACATTTAGGTGAACCTGCAAACACACACACACACACACACACACACACACACAGTCTTTCTCTGTAGACTGAGTATTTTCTCAGTAGAAATGGTGGATCTAAAACTCTTTTTTTATGAGTATACATGTTTATAAGTTACCTTTTAGGCATGAGGAGGATATAGAAGCTCTGCTAACATTAAAATAGCTATTACGTAGATGAGAAATTGCTTAGAAACAACTCTGCTTGTTTTTCTTTTAATTTTATTTTATTAATTACAGTTTATTCACTTTTTATCCCAGCTGTAGCACCCTCCCCAACTCCCACCCTCCTTCCCTCTTCTTCTCCTATGCCCCTCCCACAGTCCAATGATAAGGGAGGTCCTCCTCCCCTTCCCTCTAATCCTAGCCTATCAGATCTCATCAAGACTGGGTGCATTGTCTTCCTCTGTGGCCTGGTAAGGCTGCTATGCCCTCAGGTGGTGGTGATCAAAAAGCCATCCCCTGAGTTCTTTTCAGAGACAGTCCCTATTCCCATTACTAGGGAACTCACTTGGACACTGATCTGCCATGGGCTACATCTGTGCAGGGGTCCTGGTTTATCTCCATGCATGGTCCTTGTTTGGAGTACCAGTCTCAGTAAAGAGCCCTGGGCCTAGACTATGCCTGTTTTAATCTTCCTCAGACACCTCCTCTGGTGTCTTTGTATCATTGTACACAGTGGACAATTGCTTCACCACCTTGAATGCTTCAGGAAAAAACTCCCATTATATTTTGAAAATCTCTACATTAATGGCCTTGTTCCATCTTCTGTAATTTTTATTGCTTTATGGTAAAGTTGTGGTTTACCATATATCTAAATATAGTTTTAAGTCTAACAAGTGATCCCAGCATGTAGGCAGTGTTTTCTGATTTGCTGTTCTACATCTTGAAGTGGCTTAGAGTCCTATAGATAAGTTCTCGCTGAAACACACAGTGGACTTCATCTTTGCACTGCTGCCCCAGTGTTTCTGGGGAATACTTTGAGAACTTGCCTTGTCTATTGAGATGAAAAGGGAAGGGAAAAAAGAGTAAGGATCAGATGTGGGCAGAATGGGGGTGGGAGGTGAGAGGGCTGGGAACAAGAAGGGAAACTGAGGGGAGACATCTCTTTGTCAAGCTGGAAGCCTGTGACAGGGTAGGTTCCCAGGGGGTTATAGGTGTGACTCTAGATGAGATTCCTAACATTGGGGGTGGCATGAAGACTGAACTGATCACTTCCTAGCCAGGCAGGACTAGTAGAAGGAGGGGAACAACAACTCACCAATATAACCAGTGGTCCAAAAATTACCCTGCCTTCAAGAAGTGCAGGGGCAAAGAAGGAACAAAGATTGAGGGAATGTCCAACCAATAATTGGTCCAACCTGAGACCTACTCCATAGTAGAAAGCTAGCCCCTGACACTATTATGATGTTCTGCTATGTTTGCAGACATGACCCTAACGTGACTGTCCTTTTGGAGGCTCCAGCCTGCAGCAGATCAAGACAGATGCTGGGAATTGCAACCAAGAATAGGGCAGAGCTCTGAGAGTCTTGTGGAAGTATTGAGGGATAAATGGAAAGACATAGATGGGACAGTAACCTCACAGGAAGACCAACAGACACAACTAACCTAGTCCCATGGGGGATTACAGATACTGAGACATCAATTAAGGAGCATGCATGGTCTGGACCAAGGCTCCCTGCACAAATGTGGCCATTTGCCAGCTTGGTCTTCATATGGGTCACCTTGTGAGTAGAAGGAGTTGGTGAAGGCTCTTTCTTACATGGAGTCTATTGCCTGCTTTTGGATCACTTCCTCCTGGCAAGGCTGCCTTGCCTGGCCTCAGTGGATGAGAGTATGGCCAGTCCTGATGTGACTTGATGTGATGGGGAGTGTTGATACAGGGTGGGGGAGAGAGGCTCTCTTTTTCTGGAGGAAAGGGAAAGGGGAAGGGGGGAAGTAGAGGAAGGAGGGTACTGGAAGCAGAGGAGGGAGGGAGTATTCTTGGGATGTAAGTAAACTGAAATAAAGATCACAGGTAAAGGGCATGATGTTCCTAATGTTCCAGGAAACCACTGAAGTGAAGTCCCCCTTAGTTATCTTTTAGAGCAGTCAACTGAGATGGGGTGTTCTCATGAAACATTAGTTAACATTTCTGCCTTAGAACAAAAGAGCCAAAATACCTGGGCCCAGGGGTCCTGCAGAGACTGATACTCCAACTAAGGACCATACATGGAGATAACTTAAACCTCCTGTTCAAAGAAAGCCCATTGGCTGCTCAGATTCCAAGTGAATTCCCTAGTAAGGGGTACAGGGGCTGTCTCTGGCATGAACTCACTGTCAGGCTCTTTGTTCACCTCCCCCTGATGGGGGAGTGGCCTTACATGGCCACAAGATGCTGCAGCTAGTCCTGATGAGACCTGATAAGCTAGGATCAGATAGAAGGGGTGGAGGTCCTCCCTTATCAGTGCCCTAGGGGAGGGTCATAGAAGCAGAAGAGGGAGGATGGGTAGGACTGGAAGTAGACAAGAGAGTGGACAGCAGTGGGGATACAAAGTGAATAAAGTTGTAATAAGTAAATATATAAATTTTTAAAAATCTCATTTTCTAACTTCTTCCTAGTTTTCCATCCTTTTGGCTTACTTAGAATTTCTACTCAACATATACATTTTTAAAAATAATGATTTTATAATTCATACTTGATGAAAGTTTACCAATCACCAGGAACCAATCTAAATCTTGTATGCATATTATCTTATTTAATTATCATCATTAGATGTAGTATTTTCTTCTAAGTCACTTTCCTAAGGTCTTAAGTTGGCTCTAGGCCGGAACTGGTGGTAATGTTTACATACTTCTTTCCCGTCCAAACCATCTACATACTCTGTAACCACTGCTTGTAGGGAAGTTGCATTATTGATTGTTATTGAATTATCAATGGTGCCAAAATAGTGATAGTATAGTTATCATGTATTGAATTCTTACTTTGGGCCAGGTACAGTTAGTCATGATTATCAAATTTACAAACACTGATGAAATAATTAAGTGGCGAGATTAGTGTCTACATTCCTTGTGGTTTTTCACTCTCCTATTCAGTTTCCTGATTCTGGATTCAAAATTCTGAAGAAATGTATAGAAACCTCTAAATCTTCTGACAAAGATGATGTGAGGTAGTTTTCATTATTTGCAATGATGAAACCCCTGGTTAAAATGATTCTCGCTCTGGCTCATTAGAATAAAATATCTGTAACTTGTTGTGTGGTCAAAGGACTGCATCTAGGATACCTGAGCGACAAAGAATGGGCAGAAATATTACCAGGGTTATTGACAATATCTAGGCTTCTTTTTCTCTGTTGTAATAATCTACTGCTTACTTCTGTTTTTGCAATTTTTCTTATATCATTTGCCAGAGGAGGTGTGAAGAGATCATAGCACAGCTATAAATCCTTAAAAATTCTTCCCACACAGCATTTCTGAGAATTGGCCCAATTTGTTTTAGAAGCAGAAAGAAGAGTTGCTGTTAATGCATGTGGAGCCATGCATAGCTCTCTAGGAACCATTGTCTGTGCCTCGCAAGGTTGTTGTTAGTGATAAATGAGATAAAAGATGAAAAGTACCTGGCACATGGGAGGGTTGGGCTCAATAAATAGTTGCTGTTACTGATACTCCCTAGATGGCAGCTGGAGGAGGGAAGAGTGTGGAGAGGACAGAATCTGTACTAATAACTCAGGTGGCTCTCCAGTTTCAAAGATACATTTGAACTCCCAGAAATATTTTTTTTGTATGTAAAGGAAAAAGACCATTAAAGGTCCTAATATCAATTGTTTTATGTTTGATTGTTATAATAACTGTCAAATCATATGAACAGGATCAATTTGATTCCACTTGTACATCCTGCGTGATTCTGAAGCCCTCATGATGTGCAGGGTAATCAGTGAAGAAGAGATATTTACAGTAGCTCAGCGGCAAGAACCCTTGTTATAAACATGAGAGTGGGCTGTATTCAAAACACTCAGATAACTAAGAGATACTTATTTCCTGTCTTCTCTACCTATTTTTTTTCTCTCTTTTTTCTACCGCAGGCTAAAATAACTTTCAGTTTTATGAAACACTATTTGCTTTTGAAAACTTCGCTTAGTTAATTTTGAAAACCTGGTCTTGTATATGACTCTTTGGCATCATTATGCTGTTTAATGACTGTTTAATGAACATTTTTAAACCTCAGAAGTTAGATTTCTGTTTTTCTAGGTTTGGGTTACCTCATTCCGTATATTTTTTCATTTTTATTGAGTTACCTGAAAATTTCATGATTTTATTTTTCCTTATAAATGATTAGGTTATAGTTTAATTGGAGCTACCCCACACATAGAATACATACAGTTTAATTGAATAAAGTTTCCACCCCGACACCACAGAAGATCTAACAATAATCCCAATAGATAAGACTTTCAAGTAGTTCATTGGGATGGCCAAGAGAGCAACAAAATGACACAAGCTATTTAAGTTGTCTGCCAGAACTTCAGAGGAAGATTCTGTTGTTGAAGACAACACACTGTTTGGTCTCAGGGTTAGGAGTACTCAAACTGGTACTTACATGGGAGCCTCCTCTTTGAAAGCTAGCTCTCTTTGTGTTGGAAAGCGCTGGTAAGCTGCTGGAGGATCAACAATACTACTCAGCTGTAAGTCCTGTGACCTACAATAAAAATTGGCTTGGCAATATATGCTTAGTAGTGCTATTAATAGTTAAGGGATAACAAATAGTCTGATCCTTAGTGGGAACTCATTGCTGCAACTGTGAACTTAGCTAAGAACCTTTGGCTGGAGAAGTAATAGGTCCTGGAAGAGAACATACTGTTTCCATTTTGCTAAA
Source organism: Meriones unguiculatus (assembly GCF_030254825.1). Classification (NCBI taxonomy): domain Eukaryota; kingdom Metazoa; phylum Chordata; class Mammalia; order Rodentia; family Muridae; genus Meriones; species Meriones unguiculatus. The sequence continues at coordinate 32,594,711 of NC_083353.1, read as the reverse complement.
TTAATTTACTCTTCAACTGCTTTATAAATACTTATCCTTATACCCATAAGTGAGTGCAGCTTTCATCCTTCACTACATGAAGCTTCTTTTGCAGCAGGTGGAGACTGTTAGACACTGCCACAACTGGTCAAAGTGTAGAAAATAAGTGACTAGAGAGCATCCATCTCCAAATGAGTCATCTAGAACATAACCCTTCCCTCAAGTCTCAGCGAACATAGTTGAAAGAGACATAAAAAGGCTGTGTGATTCAGAGCCCAGGAGAAAGGACCTCTCCCATCAGTGGACTTAGAGAAGGGCATGGGTGAGAAGGGGGAGGGAGACTAGAAGGGGTTGGGGGGGGGAGGGAGGGAGCTACAGGGGGGATACAAAATGAATAAACTGTAATTAATAAAAATAAAAAATAAATTAAAAAAGTGAGGTGGGGATGCTGAAGTACAGCTCTCCACAACTGATGGCTTCTGGCGGAGGTGCATGAGGGGAAGGACTCGGTTTGACCTTGCTCAGTGAGTATAAGAAAGCACAAGCTGGACTTGGGGAGTGTTTTTGTATTCTTATTTTTAAATTTTTACTTATTTATTTATTTATTTATTTTTAGTGAGAGGGGCAGACATGGAATAAGTAGGAAGTGTATGTGTTTGGGGTGTATGCTGTGAAATTCCCAGAGAGTCAATACAAATGTTGAAAAATAATAATAAAGACACCAAATTAAAAATAAGCAAAAAAAAAAAAAATGCATTCATGAATCAGACCAAGGTACCAGAAAAATTGTATTAAAAACTGACTTATATTTCTAATATCAGAGATCAGACCTCTACTCTTGCCTGATGCGTCTAAAACAAAAAGGGGGAACTGTAGAGAGCTGCGGAATGCTATGCCTTAAAGATGGAGCTGGTTTCCGCCTTCCACCTTCCCGATGGTGAGTGCTCTCTGTCACGAACAACTCCACATTTGGCTAAGGCCGAGGATCTGGCTTGCTTCTATGTATGTGGACCTATCTGCATTGCCCCCGTGGCACGCCTGGGTTGGCTACCCAGAGGCTATTTAAGCTGTGGGCTGGCTTTCCCCGGGGTCCGAGGATTTTTCAATGTTCCTGAATAAACTGCATTGAAAAAAAAAAAAAAAAAAAAAAAAAAAAAAAAAAAAAAAGAGCTGGAAGGCCAAAAAAAAAAAAAACAAAAAAACCAAAAAAAAAACCTGACTTATGTTTTAGACGCATCAGGCAAGAGTAGAGGTCTGATCTCTGATATTAGAAATAAATTGGGACTTTGTACAGATGTTCATTTAGGTGTCATCCACCCAAAGAGCATCAGACCCGTCCGATACCTTTTTCTCAGAGGCGGGACCTGGGGCATCAACCCGCATGCAATCAGACTTGCTCTTCTCTGGGTCGAAAGCGGCTGACCCTGAGTGCAGTGCTTAGCCTCGCATCCTGAGCATAACATTTTAGCTTTTTATGGTAGCCAACCATGCTTGGGGAGACTGTCCTGCTTCAATGGCTGTAAAGGCCTGAATGGTCATGGCTGCATTACGCTGTTGTGAGACTCTAGTCTTGCATATACACCACAGGCAAACCAAGGAGACCAACACCAGAAGGCCTGCTAACCCTCCCATGCCCGCCCATTCCTTCAGATGATTCATGGCTGCAGCAATCCATGGTGATAATCCTGTGGCTAGTCCTGCGTCCACTCTGGTAGAATTTACTGTGATAATGGCCACTCTCAGCTGCTCCATCGTAGTATCGAATTCTCCAGTCCAATTACCTAAAATATAGCTAGACAATTGTTTAGACAGATTTGCAGCACAGGAAAAATTCTCATGTTGTATGCTAGTGACTCAGAGTCCAGCATACTTTTATTGACAGCCCGTTTGAGCCATTTGCCATAGGGTATCAATTTGCTCCTGCACGAGGTCAATCCTCTGATTGAACACTATCAAGCCTCCTTTTAGTTGAGCATTAATTCCTTTTTGTACGACTAAGGCATGAGCTACATTGGCTAAATGATTATTCAGGGTCTGAGCAGTCTACACAGTATGACACATGGCTAATGCCCCGGTGGTAGCTCCAACAGCTGCCAATGAGATGGCAGTAACAGTGGCGGCTGTAGTTCCAAGATCCCTTTTCTGTCTGAAGAGAGTCATAGCGTGAGGAGCATCAATGGGCACAGGCACCCAGCGAGGCATGCGAGTAACCAGGGCATACCTAAATTCACTAGCATTCCAGCATTGGGCAAAAAAGCAAGTATCATTACCACAATTACTTGGCTCTATCTGGCTAATGCGTCTAAAACAAAAAGGGGGAAATGTAGAGAGCTGCGTAATGCCGCGCCTTAAAGATGGAGCTGGTTTCCACCTTCCACCTTCCCGATGGTGAGTGCTCTCTGTCACAAACAACTCCACATTTGGCTAAGGCTGAGGATCTGGCTTGCTTCCATGTATGTGGACCTATCTCCATTGCCCACGAGGCACGCTGGGGTTGGCTACCCAGAGGCTATTTAAGCTGTGGGCTGGCTTTCCCCAGGGTCTGATGATTGTTCAAGGTTCCTGAATAAACTGCATTGAAAAAACAAACAAACAAAAAAAAAATGACTTATGACAATCTGGATCATATAATTTGCTCAAGGAAAACTTAGTTAACGTGTTCATTCTTCAAAAATCTTTTATCCAGTAAATTGCTGAGGATCTAATTGCACTGCTAGGTGTTGGCTCACTTCTAGCAGGCCTTACTGAGATCTGTGTCTTCATATGCTCAAATCTTTCTGTCCTTTAGCTTCTTCCTCTGACTAGATTTTTATGTCGGGAGTTTCTCTGAACAAGCCACTTTCCAGAATTGAACTAATTTTTGTACTGGTCAGTAATGACTGTGTAGTCAGTTCAATTCACACTCACAAGCATTTGGGACGTGTATTTACCTATTTCACTCTGTTGTTAGATGTCAATAACACTCCCTCAAGTTACCTTTCCTTGCTGCAAGAAAGTCAAAACATTTCTGAATTTCTATTTGATGGTCATATTTTAATTTAACATTAATCATCTATTGAAGTGCTAGCTTGTTTGAAAGTTAAATTTTAGTTGCTGTCCATCAATTATAGTCTATAATTGTAAGTATAGAAATACAATTAGATTTGTAATAAAATGTCACATTTACAAAATTAAACTTTCCATTTTAATTGTTATATTTGTATTTAAAACATTATATTAGCGATACATTGTCATATGCATCATGTCATAGTCAAACTTTAGGAAACCATACCTTTGTTTAAAGACTTGGTAACTACTTCATAAATATTCTTTAGTTTGACTTCCAAAAAGTAAAACCTTTTAATGCATCTGGAATTTGTTTCAGCCTGTGCCATGAGGAGAGCATGTCTGACTCTTAAATAATTTATTGTGCTGTGTCCCAGATGCTTAATTTTCCTTGCAAGCCGCCAAATGCCCAGTGAAAGACGGGCATGCTCTTATATTTTGTGCTCATTGTTAAAACATCTGTTACTTTATTAAGCATGCCAGTATCTTATATTGAAAACTCCCAGGCCTTACTAAATGTTGCTTCCAGAAATAATTAATTTACTCAGGTTAGAAAGGTATAATTTTATAAAATGTTTTTTATATATATTTTATATTACCTAGTCTATTACAAGGGTACAACTTAGCAAATAATATAAGTATTTTCACATTTTCAGAAGTACTTTAGCAGGAAAATGTTAGCATATCATTTTAATTTTTGGAGTAACTTGGGTAAAAAATTTGAGGTTGAATGATGCTGCAAAGACTGATTGTGATTTATTTTTAGTAGTTTATGTACTTCGAGCTGTTGACTTTCTCTCAGTGATACAATAATAAGTTCTTAGATTAGATTTCATTTAATAAAGGAGATATACAGATGCATTGTTTTCTTTACACTTTAATTTAAGCATAAGGGCCTAAGAGCTCACGGAAAGGATTATAGTGTGAAGAGTTTCTTTTAAATTTTGAATAGAGCTGAGGTACATAGCCCAGGTAGACCACTTGCTTTAACATGAGTGACAGCCTCAGTCCAGTGCCATCAATATAATGGAATTATATTGTTTATAGAGTAAATTAATAATATTAATTATATTAATATAATAAATTAGATAGATAAATACAATTAAAAATGTATCAAGCTAGTTAGTATTTGAATGCAGTTATTTTATATCACGAGAGAATTCAAACCACCTAAAGTATTTGCCACTATTATTTAACTTGAGGATCTTTTTATGCTTTTACTTGTGTTCAACTCTATGATAAGGAAAGATAATTCATTTTTTAAACTTCCCTAGCACAGAAATGATGACTTTTTAATCTTCAGGAGTTTGCTGACTCAGATAAACACTGTATGTAGAGAAAGCCAATAGAAACACAGTGCAGGAAGAATCTCTTAAGCTGACATGTGCAAATGAGGACAGCAGGGTGTGTGGAATAGAGAATTTCCGCAGCACACATTACAGTGGTATTTGTAATTGGATCTAATGGTTTGACCCATCAGACACAGCACTGTTCTCTTCTTTCTCTGTAGTGATATCAGAATTCATTTTTTAAATCTTCAGCCTAAACATGTAGAAAAAACTTCTTCCATACTTTGTGAAATTTTTTCCCAATCTCAGAAGATCCAGATTCTCTTTACCAGGCACAAGCCCATTTTTGGAAGAAAACATCTCTCTGTAAATGAATTCTTTCCTAGTTGCACTTACTTGTTATACTCTTGGTATCCATTTGATCCTATGCTTCACTGTTGCTGGTGTTTCCTAAACTTTTCAGGGAGCTCATTATGGAAATATGTTAACCTCTCTTAAGTCTTTCAAGAAGATCTTAAAATGACTTCTCTTAAAAATGGAGAGTGTGAGTGATCATTGAGTTGAAATGACAAGAAGAATGTAGGTGAGCTGGAGAATGGAGGTGAGTAGAGAATGAGAATCCATGCTGTGACCTGTTTTGTTGTTAGACGCTCTTAGTGTATGGCTGCCTTGAATACTGTATTAGTCACAGTAGCACTAACATTCTTGCTGCCTATTTTATATCCTGATAAGGAAAGAACAAAAAGCATTCATACAAGTTATGGCCTTAAGAGGAATCTCAAGTGATAGCAAAAACAGGGTTGCAGGCATTGTTTTCATGTGTACCCAACGAGGCTGGCTTACAGCCAACTCCTTCACTTTCTGTCTCCTCTTAGGCACCGTAAGGAGAGATTACCACCATAAAAATCTCCACACTTGGCTCTGTAATTAGAATCCCTTTGAAAAACTCTGCTTCTCAGGATTTTATTTTTAAATGGGAAGAATAATAATTTATTTAAGTCAGTGGGATACTGTGAGAATCAGATCCAATGATGAAAGTTCAAACTTTTTTCAAAAAGCAAAATGCTACTTGCAGACGAATATAAAATATTTTAAATAAGCGGTAGCTTCTTTATACTAATGCCAAAACATTTAATTATAGATATGAATATATAATATTATATAATATATTTTATATAATATTGTATAATACATATTATATAATATTATATATTATATATTATTATATAATATCTGCAGCATTGCCAGGCCACAGAGGAAGACAATGCAGCCAGTCCTAATGAGACCTGATAGGCTAGGGTCAGATAGAAAGGGAGGCAGATATCCCTTATCAGTGGAGACAGGGAAAGAGGTATAGGGGAGAAAAGGGATTAGGAGGAGACGAGGGAGGGGGCCACAGCTGGAACACCAAGTGAATAAATTGTAATAAATAATAATAATTAAAATAAATTTTAAAACAATATAAATAAAATTTCTATGGAACTATATATACACCTTATTTTTTCCTCATTTTCGTTGTCAGTGACTTGTCAAATTGCCCTCTCAGCACAAGTTTAACTTATTAGCTGGCTACGTCATAATTCCTCATCAGTGTGCTGGCTGTGGAAATTTAATTAATTTAATGAAATGCTTTGGTAATTCAATTATTGAATTTCATCCCTTATATTTAAAGTCTATAAACAAAAATTATAGAAAAGTACTTAAGTTATTGCATTATTTTAATTCTGTGATTGAGTAGCATTTGTATTTGAGATAAGTAGGCAGCATGTTTAAGTGATGTGCTCATGAAAGTGAAATATTAAAAACAGCTTATGAAAATCTCCCATCTGGCAGTTACAATTGATCAGAAATCTACTCTTCAGCATTATTTTGAAAATAGCATGAGTTTTTAATTAAAACTGTTCATTCGATTTATTAATGTAAGTAAAACCTCCCATCTGATCAGGTTTAACTTGAGAAAGTGGTTTTCTAAAACCCCTTTTATGGATTGAATGATACAATTTTCAATAAAGAATAGTTATAAAAAATGTCAGACATTTATTTGCTATCAATCTTCCTGTGAGCTCTCCTTAATTTCAAAATTGAACTGTGAACATATTTCTGCTTGCTTAAACATATTCAATGACTTCATGATCTTAGTTCTTAATTTAAACAAGGCTGGTTAAAAATAAGCTGAGACAAAATTTGTTTATATACTGAGTGATAGAAGGGGAATTTATGACTAGCTGAAATAAGTTTGGCATGATCAAAAATGTAAGCAGATCATTAAGGTTAAAATTTCTAACTTAAAAAGCCGAACATGAAGCCTAGCATACAGAACACATCTGTAAGGCCAAAACACCTCTGTAATCCAGTTAGAAGGTGGAGGCGGAAGGAAGATCACGAGTTCATTGCCAGGTTTCATGGCAGAGGGAGACCCAGTCTCAAAAGAAAACAACACAAAATAAGACTAAAAATGTCTAAAATGCCAGCAATTTTTCTTCAAAATGTACAAGTGCTGATTATTCATTATTCATTCATTCATTCATTCACTCATCATTTATTCATCATTCATTCATAAACTTCATTACAAAATTTAACTCATGTCTCCTTGTAGCCCAGGCAGTTTCCCTGAAGCCATGGGGACTACTTTCTTGGCTTTCCATACACAGCCTCAAGACTCAGTTGTCCTAGCTTATAAGGAGAGGTCCACTGGCTTCTTTCCAGAAATCCCATAACCTGACCTAGATTCCACGATTATTTCCAAATACATACTTATGAATATTAATTACTTATAATGGGTTGCTAAAGCACTGTAACAAGTAACGGTATTCACTGACAGTCCAGCATTCTGGGCGTTTGCTTCCTTCATGTTTACATAGATCGAACACTGCAAACTCTATTAAATCCCAAAGTTTTCCCATTTGTTCAATCACATGGTATTTTTTTTTAAAGTGATAATGGTTGTTTCTCTCATTTTTAAAAACGTATTTATTTTTGAATTTATTTTTTATTTATTACAATTTATTTACTTTGTATCTCAGCTGTAGCTCCTTCCCTCATCTCCTCCCAATCCTGCCCTTCCTCCTTCTTTTCCTTCCATGTCCCTCCCCCAGTCCACTGATAGGGCTGTCCTCCTCCCCTTCCCTCTGACCCCAGCCTTTCAGGTCTCATCAGGACTGGCTGCATTGTCTTCCTCTGTGGCCTGGTAAGGCTGTTCTCCCTTAGGGGGAGGTAATCATAGAGCCAGCCACTGAGTTCATGTCAAAGATAACTCCTGTTCCTCTTACTAGGAAACCAACTTGGATACTGAGCTGCCATGGGCTACATCTGTGCAGGGGTTCTAGGTTATCTCCATGAATGGTTCTTGGTTAGAATATCAGTCTCAGAAAAGACCTCTGGCCCAGATTTTTGGTTCTCTTGTTCTCCTTGTGGAGCTCCTGTCCCCTCCAGGTCTTTTGATTTCCCCCTTTTTTTCACAAGATTCCCTGCACTCTCCCCAAAGTTTGGCTATGAGTCTCAGCATCTCCTTTAATACCTGCTGGGTAGAGTCTTTCAGAGGCCCTCTGTGGTAGTCTCCTCTTCTGTTCTCTGTTTTCTCCCTCTTCCAAGTCTATCCCATTTGCCTTTCTGAATGAGGATTGAGCATCTTATCCATGGTCCTCTTTCTTGCTTAACCTCTTTAGGTGTACATGTTATAGTATGATTATCCTATATCATATGTCTAATATTCACCTATAAGTGAGTATATACCATGTAAGTCTAATTTAAAAAAATGGGGTACAGAGCTACACAGAGAATTCTCAAAAGAGGAACATCAAAGAGAAACACTTAAGGGAATGTTCAACATCCTTAGTCATCAGGGAGATGCAAATCAAAATGACCCTGAGATTTCACCTTGCACCCATCAGAATGGCTAAGATCAAAAACTCAAGTGAAAACTGGAGAGGATGTGGAGAAAGTGGAGCACACCTCCATTTCTGGTAGGAATGTAAACTTGTACAACCACTTTGGAAATCAATCCGGCACTTTCTCAGATAAGTAGGAATAGTGCTACTATTCAAGATTCAGCTTTATCACTCCTAGGCATATATTCAAAATATGGTCAAGTACACAACAAGGACATTTGTTCAACCATGTTCATAGCAGTTTTATTTGTGATAGCCAGACTATGGAAACAACCCAAATGTCTCTCAACTGAGGAATGGATACAGATATTGTGGTACATTTACACAATGGAATACCACTCAGCAATTAAAAACAAGGAAATCATGTAATTTGTAGAAAAGGTAGGAACTGTTTCATATTTAGGTGAAGTTTGCAGTATTTGTAAGTTTGGTTATTTATTTATTTATTGAGCATTTTAGTTTTTTGAGTGGAAGTAAACAGGTTTGAAAAGTTTCTGCATTGGATTTAGTTGTTGACTGAAGAGCACTAAGTCCCTAATAACTGGAAGTACCCTGAATTAACAACCGATACTCTTCATCGGTATATATAGATACACATGGTACCATATAATCTGTATTTTCTGTTGATACTAGATTTTTTGTTTAAGATTTAAAGTAAACCTTTTAGGTTAAGCTATACTTTTAAAAACAGTTGTCACCAGATCCTCTTTATCTACATCTTCCGTAGTTCCTCAAGTAAGGGTGGGTATGAACTCCTGTTATGTTTTTTTCATTGCTTATTTACATCACCAATCACCATGCTTCCCAGAAAGCCAACAAGAGAGATTGAAACCTGATTTTGCCAGAATCTCAGGTCTGATGCCCTGAACTCACGAGTGCTACGTTATTTATCAATCTGCACTATGATTTATGTCTCTGATGTAATAGTGACCAAAATTTAATAATCTCATCAACAACAATGCTCAAAATCTCCTCATTTCCTCCTTCCATCCCGGACAAGAATAGTTCACCGAAGAGTGGTACTCTATCCTTTCAGCAAATTGTCTCTGCAAGAGCTTACCTATGCTTCCTTACAGTGAAAATGTAGTAGAGGTTTTAGTTACTTATTTATGAGTATTCAGAATTTTAACAAAAACTATTTGTGAAAACGTAAACATGCATACAGGACAAAATAAATTTTGAATGTATAAAAAGGCCAAGGGAACGAGAAAGAATGAAAGAGGGAAATGAAATCAGAAGCCAGGTTAGTGAATAAAGTATTTGCCTTACACTTGCTGAAGGTAGTTCTGAAATGTGACTCTAGGCTTTGTTGAAAACAATCAAAAAAGAGATACTATCAATAATTTTAGGTAAAAGAATATGGGTTGCTTTGAAGAAATGTTTAATTATTCATGAAAATGCAGTCAGGACTCAATTTTTAATATATTTTTATGTTATAAAATCTAAAACATGTTTATCATAGACTAAGGGATTTTATTTCCTATGAATTAGGATATGCCATATTTATGATATAAAAACCATTGCTGCAGGAGATGAGTGTATATAACATATGATCCATCATCTACCCTTCTATGATCAAGCTCATACAAGGTGAGATTTCATGTAGAAGTCCATCATAGCATGAGATCTTCCAATGGCTCTACCACTTGATCTTAATCTTCTTTAAAATATTACTTTAGTTCTGCTCTCATTTCATTACTTCTTAGAAACCAAAGTGTTGTTGCTTCTGGGCATGAGGTTCATCTTCTCATCTTTTTACATCCTTAGCAAGGAAATCTTATATCCACAGTGCAATAAAGACACAGAGGGGAGGACAGCAGAGACTAGTCCATCTCTGTAACAGTTGGCACACCAGTAAGAAGGGTGCTGACACGTGAGCAGCTTTCTAAGCAAGACAGAAACTCCCATAGTAGGTCTGTACCAATGCCAAAACAAAATAATGACTTGTCTTATGTTCAGACACATTCACTGTAGTGGTTTTAATGAAAATGGCCCCTGTAGCATATAGGAAATGACATTACTAGGAGGTATGACCTTGTTGGAAAAATTGTGCCCCACGGGGTAAGCTTTGTGGTTTCAAATATTCAAACCAGGCACGTTGTCTTTCTCTTTTTGATGCCTACTTTAACTGGTTGTAAAATTCTTATCTTCTTTCCAGGACTCTTTCTGCTTGCATACTGCTATGCTTTCTGCCATAATGATAATGGAGAAAACCTCTGCACTGTAAGCCAGTTCCAATCAAATGTTTTTATTTTATTTTTATAACTTATTTACTTTATATCTTTATTGTAGCCTCTTCCCTCATCTCATCCCGGTCCCACCCTCCCACCCCTCTATCCCCGTGTCCCCTTCCCTAGACCACTGAAAGGAATGTCCTCCTCCCCTACCATCTGACCCTTGCCTACCAAGTCTCTTCAAGACTGTGGATCCTCTTCCTCTGTGGCCTGGCAAAACTGCCCTGGCAAGGGGGGAAGTGATGAAAGAGCAGACAACCTAGTTAATGTCAGAGATAGCCCCTGCTCACCATACTAGAGAACCCATTAGGGATCCCCTGAAAATGACAACACAGCCCCAGTACACCAATTTGATCGCTTTCTGTGTGCTTCTCTGTCTAACAACATGGACTTGCAGTTCCCCTCAGTAACATGATTTGAGTTACAATGGTCACCGTTTTGTTCTTAACAGCAGACAAATTTGTGATGGACCGAAATATGAAATATTGCTTCCTCGTGTACAGTTTTCAGACAAGCTTGTCCTCCACAATGCTTTCATTGGTCAATGTGAAGCTGCATTTCTTGGGTCTTTAAAATAATTTCTCCTTCCTTAGTTGTGTCTTTTCAGTGCCATCCTTCCAGACTCTGTTCGTGTTTCTAACCATAATTCCCCCTAAATTAAACACTTTCCTGTGTGCATGTTAGTCTTTGCCTAAGTCTGGGAATGGAACATATGATATGCAATTTCTTAGTAATATTTAAGGTGTTGTGTTTGACTACAGTTTAATTCATCATTGAATGTGGGAAGATATCAAACTTTAGAATGTTTTTGTGCACTTATCCCCTTAAAATTTTTTTTTGTACTTCTTTTTTTTTTTAATTTATTTTTTTTATCAGTTACATTTTATTAACTCTGTATCCCAGCCGTGTCCCGATCCCTCATTCCCTCCCAGTCCCTCCCTCCCTCCCTCATCTCCACTGTGCCCCTTTCCAAGTCCACTGATAGGGGGGACCTCCTCCCCATTCATCTGATCCTGTTTTATCAGGTATCTTCAGGACTGGCTGCAAAGCCCTCCTCTGTGGCCTAACAGGACTGCTCCTCCCTTCGGGGGTGGGGAGACCAAAGAGCCAGTCATTGAGTTCCTGTTAGAAAAAGTCCTTGTTCCCCTCACTTTGGGAAACCAATTGGTTACTGAGCTACCACAGGCTTTATCTGAGTGGAGGTTCTAGGTTATATCCATACATGGTCCTTGGTTGAATGTCAGTCTCAGAAAAGACCCTGTGCCCAGATATATTTGGTCCTTGTGGAGCTCCTATCCTTTCCCCATCAGACTAATTCCCCTTCTTTCTTTTTAAAAAATTCATTCATTCATTCATTCAGTCAGTCATTTATTTATTTATTACAATTTGTTCACTTTGTATCCCCACTGCAGCCCACTCTCTTGTCTCCTCCCAGTCCCACCCACCTTGCACCTTCTCCCCTTATGCCCTTTTCCTAGTCCCCTGACAAGGGAGGACCTCCTCCTGTTCTATCTGACTCTACCTTATCAGGTCTCATCAAGGCTGGCTGCATCATCTTCTAACGTGGCTTGGCAAGGCTGCCCCCCCACAGGTGGAGGTGATCAAAGAGCTGGCCTCTGAGTTCATATCAGAGACAGCTTCTGTACCCCTTACTAGGGTACCCACTTGGTACCTGGCAGTTTATGGGCTTTCTCTGAACAGGGGTTGGGTAGAGTAGATCCTCTCCATGCAAGGGCTTTGGTTGGAGTATCAGTCTCTGCAGGCCCCCATGGACCCAGGTTTTTTGGCTCTGTTATTCTTCTTGTGGAGCTCCTGTCCCCTACAGGTCTTTCTATCTCTCTCTTCTTTCATAAGGTTTCCGGCCCTTTGCGCAAAGTTTGACTATGAGTCTCAGTATCTCCTTTAATACCCTGGTGTATAGTCTTTCAGAGTTCCGCTGTGGAAGGCTCCTGTCCTGTTCCTTGTCTTCTAGTACTTCTGATGTGTATCCTGTTTGCCCTTCTGAATGAGGATTAAACATCTTCCCTAGGGTCCTCCTTGTTGTTTTGTTTCTCTAGGACTATAGATTTTAGTATGTTTATTGTATAGTATAGGGCTATTATCCACTTATAAGTGAGTATATGCCATATGTGTCTTTCTGCTATTGGGTTACCTCACTCCAGTTCCCATCATTTGCCTACAAATTTTATGATTTCCTCATTTTTAATTGCTTAGTAGTATTCCATAGTGTGAATGTACCACACTTTCTATATCCATTCTTCTGTTGAAGGACATCTAGGTTATTTCCAGATTCTGGCTATTACAAATAAAGCTGCTATAAGAATTTTCTAATGTTCAATGTGTTGCTTTTTTAGATCGGGGTATGCCACCATTTAATTTTGCTTCTAAAGTGTGTTTCTTATTTCATCTTTATATTATTTCTTCACACAAGTTCATAACTTTGTGATCATCCTATTTTCCAATGACCTCAAATATCTTCATATCCTAAGACTATGAGGTTCAGGCTAAGCATATGATCACACAATAGACTAGAACTGTACATGCAAAAGTGAAACACATTAAAGTACTCCAATATTTAATACTCTAACCAACTGTTAAAATTACAGTCACAAAGAATATAAGGGAAAGACATTTCTTTGTTCTGGTATTTTTGACTTGAACTGTTAAATATTTGTAATGAGGCCAATCTTCATGCCAAGATGTTTTACATGCTAATATTTAGAGATATAAGTCTAACTTCAATTTTTTATTTTACTTTTGCTTATGAAACGTAAAGCCCTAATTATACATTCACTTAGAAAATAAAATACTTTAAAGTGTATGCTATTTTTCTTTAAAACCACATCATCTACTTTTAGGGTACATTTAGGAAAAGTCAACTAAAGTGAACCAAATTAAATTATAGAATGAGAAGTGCATGCATTCTGATTCTTCCTAGATTACAGGGCTATGTGCACACAACTAAAAATTGTATTTTTCTTTGGTTTGGATTGTATTGATCTCCAAAGACATACTGGGTCTCCCATTTTAGAAAGTATCCCTTGCCATGGGCAGAGATGTTGAACTACATTTATATGGTAAAGAAAAACTGGTTGAGTCTCCATGTCTATTCCAGTTAGTTAGCTAGGTTGCATGTGAATTTAATTCTTCCACATCTCCTTATCATCTGTTCTTTAAGTTTTTTTTTTCTTATTCAACCAATTTTTTAAATAATTATATTCATATTTGGTAGGCAAAAGTGAAAGTTACAATCAAATCTTTCAGTGGCATATATTTCGCAGTGATTAAAATAAAACCCATTTATCTTTTAGGCCTCTCAGAAAGAGTTGAAGCTGGACAGTCAGTGGTGCATCTCATTGCAGCCAACATTCAGACAAGGAAATGTCACTACCCACTAGGTTCTGCTGTACAGGTGCATCATTTTCACTCAAGTGTCTTCATTTCAGAAATTACGATGAAGAAATAAAGATGATCAAACACAAAACACATAGATACTGGTGTTTACTTTAGTGATAACCGTAAGGTCCTGAACATAGTCTAAATATCTGAAAATAGGTGAATGATCACAGAATTAATGTATTGAGAGTGTATTTACACAATTAGTAGAAATGAGTTCAAGGATACATCACTCTGAAAAGATGCATATGTTGAAAGGTGTTGCCAGAGAAACCATTCTTAAGAGAATAATCTTTCAATTTAGAACAATCTTATAGGAAAACCTTAAAAAATATACACTAAAATTTTAACATTGGACAAAATAAGTTTGCATAACTTGGAAGAATGAAGAGTAAGTAATATCTTAATCCCGTTCATTATAAAATTCATTATAAATCAGCAATTGTATATTGCTTTTGTGTTTAAAAATGATATAAAACACAGTTTTTTTATGCATTGAGCCATGATCTCATGTACTCAGTCTGACTCATTATGTAGCTAAGGATAATTCTGATCTTCTTGTCTCGACCTCCAGAGTTCACATGTTCATTACATATGTTCATCTCATACTCTATGCTGTGCTGGGGACTAAACATAGAGCTTCATACATGAAGCAATGCTTTACTAACTTAACTGTATCCTTGGTCATCATACAGTTTCTTATTTTTAAGTTAGTAAGACATGTGACTCTTAAGCTTACTTTTTATTTAATAAGTTTTTCATAGTAAAATTGTCTTTATTGTTTAGATTATTATCCCCTTTCCTAAATTTTCTATGTATGGCTTTGAACATTGGGTCCATTTTGGATAAGGAATATATAGAAATACATGTTTCAAATCTCATTTTTATGCAATTTCCACAAATGTTTTTTTATGATGTAGTCTCCTACAACATGTCCAAAATTTTTATATTGTCTATTTCTAAGTAGAAAATTCTTTATAAATTCAACTATAAAGAAAGAAAACACTGGTTGGTGACACAATGATTATGTAGATATTAACAACACACTCGCCAATACACTTGGCTTTTAATTCATCTGGACATTTAAAAGGACTATATCTTCCCATTTTTCATGCATATGCAGCATGGTGGACTTTCTTTGAGCATGAGCCGGTGTTATCTCCTCTGAAAAGAAAAACACTTTCTGACATTGTTTACTAACAGAGTATAAACTTTTACTCAACTCTGAATACAGTTCAACTCTCTTCATAGCACTTTGGTCCTAGTTGTTAGGGCAGCTTTATACCCCTTTCTGGAGTAAACATGATTCTAGAGTTATCACTAAGATAAAATAAAATTCACATCCACAATTTTTCATAAACTTGTCCTAGGTTCATATCTTATCTAGATCAATTACTTGTCAATTCTATAATCTACAAATTATTCCACCTCTCTAACCTCAGTTCCTATCAATGAAATGAAAATATGTGCAGCTCTCATGCTAATTAATGTGCATTTAGAGAAATAATGTGTGAGATATCCTGCTTTAAGTATTGCACAAGCTCAACACCTATTAGTTGAGTGGAAAGTCTTTGTAATGCTTTCTCAACAGTCTTGCAAGTAGAGGGAAAAGTAGATGGTTAAAGAATCTTTAGTAGGAAAATACTGTTCTCCAAGACAGGAACTCCCATTGATTCCAGTTTGATCAGCCATGCCCATTGAATTTCTATAGTAAAGCTGGAAATGAGTGTGCCTCCTTGGGAGTCTTACGTGTCTAAAGGAGCTTCTAAAAATCATTCTGCTATGGAGAAAAGTAAAGAATTTTTTTCATATAACTCAAATCAATGTTTGACTCATTCTTATTCAATTCTCTATTTTATTTTGAATTCATTGAAATAATCCCCCAGTTTGAACCTCATGCCTATCATTTTCTACAGCACAGGTGTTAGTCTCTGAGGTAGATGGGATATTGTTCTCCTATCTGTCAACTATGTGCTTGTCTTCCAAGACAGCAACTACCAGGAGAGACCTGAGGGATAGCAGTGGAAGTAGTACAGGCACTCAGGCATGAGAATACTATGCATTGAAAGTCTGTACAAGAAACACAAGCTAGAAAAACTACACTAGTTATATTTCCTAGAATGTTGAATAGATCATATAAATCATTCATCATAGCAGACAGCAGAGCAATGAGGATAAGACAGCAGCTACTTCAGCAGCTGAACTACTTACCCAGACAATCAAGCTTTGGAGAGATCAGATGAATGCATTTAGTAATTAACTTCTGATACAGATTTTAAAAAGCATTTCATTTCCATGCATTTGGACAGATTAAGACAAGTCTCACTTCCCAATCAGTTGTGTTTGGTGTTCTGATAGTACACTATGAATGATTAACCCATGAGGATGGTTTAATTCTAGTCTCCCGTGACAGGAGTTGGCACAAGAAAGGCCACTTCTGACCACTGACCTATGAAAGACAATCTAGGAGTAACCACTGTCAAACGTTCCCTCAGTCTTTAGTCTTAAGGAGAAAAAGGGTGTAGGCTCTTCTAAATATCAGGTTTACATGTGATGCCAGGAGCTACTGCAGCCACTTCACAGTATCACTTGAATACAAAGCTAATGCTGAGGTCTTTTAGGATTTAGCTAAACTTCTGAATATGTGTGTCTGGATTTGAATTCCAAGAGACTTCTTACTGTTGCAAGTAGTAACTATTCTCATTAAGAAGGTTCAGTTTCCCTCTTTAATAATCTTTGACCTTAAGAATTTTAATTAATGCAGATCTAAACAGTTAATTTTTTATTAAGATCCATGATTATCAAAGTTAAATCTCAACTGAATTTATTTTACTCATGTTGTAAAAAGACACTGATGAAGGACTAAGATATAATCAATGCACTTGAGTTCTATAACTGAATAGGATCACTGCACAAGTCTGATGTTATCTGAGAAGCAGACTAGACTCAGTCTTGTGAGAATAGAGGTTTCTGAAGGATACAAGCGAGTTCAAGATACTGGGTAAAAAGGTGGAATAAGCAGTTAGTTATGTGTATGTATTGACAAGAATTCATTGGTTGCTGTAGCCAAGAGTCCTGATGTAGTCTCTGCCTCTACGCTGGAATCAGCCCCTGAGGCTGGTATCATAAATGTCACAAACAACCTCAGCAGTCAGAAAAGAACTATTGACAAAAACTGTGTGGGGACACAAGATATTACAGGAAGAGCAGGAAGCTCAGGTTTGAGAACTTTGATCTGTAGATGTAAATGGTATTTTCAGATGGAAAACTTGGTGGGGAAAACTTGGTTATTCAAAGCTATATTTCAGAAAAGTTTTCTAGGGAGTGGATATACATTTTCAATTTCTTAGTTGATGTGCAGATAAGATAAGATCCTTGTGGAAAAAGAGGAAATTTCCAGGGAATGAATTCCTCTGATAACAACAGATAATGTCTGTAGGGATAAGAAAAAATGAGTAAAGGATTCAGAAATGAGGTATAGGATAAATATCAGGAAAATTAGTCTATAAATAAGGTATAGGAAAATATAAAATGCAGAGAAAATTAAAGTGATTTTCACAGCCTCACTCCAACAGACTACACCTATTACTAAATCCCAACATCTTCACAGGTGTTTATGCACAGAATTTACATATTCTTGGAAAGATGTTTTCTTATTTTATTTTTATTACCTCACCTGTACTCACCCAGAAAAGAACAGGTTGACTCTAAAACAAAAGTTGTATTTACTATTTAAAAAAGAGAGAGAGAGAGAAAATGAACAATATTATCACAAAATAAGCAAAGCAACTACTGACTTTGTTTTCCTTCTTTATAAGTCTTCAAATCCAAGTTTCAGATGTCCCTCATTTGAGGAATGGTTACAAAAAATGTGGTACGTTTACACAATGGAATACTACTCAGCAATTAAAAACAAGGAAATCATGATATTTGCAGGCAAATGGTGGGAACTAGAAAATATCATCCTGAGTGAGGTATCCCAGGAGCAGAAAAAAAAAAAAACAACACATGAAATATACTCTCTCATAAGTGGATATTAGACGCATAATATAGGATAAACATACCAAATTCTGTACATCTAAAGAGGCTAATCAAGAAGGAGGATTCTGGGTATGATGCTCAATCCTCATTCAGAAAGGCAAAGGGGATGAACATCAGAAGAGGGAGAAAACAGGGAACAGGATAGGAGCCTAACATAGAGGGCCTCTGAAAGACTCTACCCTCCAGAGTATCAAAGCAGATACTGAGATTCATAGCCAAACTTTTGTCAGAGTGCAGGGAATCTTATGAAAGAAGGGGGAGATAGAAAGATCTGGATGGGAGAGGAGCTCTACAAGGACATTAGCAAAACAAAAAAATCTGGGCCCAGGGATCTTTTCTGACACTTATACTCCAACCAAGGACCATACATGGAGATAACTTAGAACCCCTGCACAGATGTCGCTCATCTCAGTCTCCAAGTGAGTTTCCTAGTAATGGGAACAGGGACTGTCTCTGACATGAACTCAGTGGCCTGTTCTTTGATCACCTCTTCCTCATGGGGGTGCAGCGTTACCAGACCACAGAGGAAGATAATGCAGCAAGTCCTGATGAGACCTGATAGCCTAGAATCCGATGGAAGGGGAGGAGGACCTCCTCTATCAGTGGACTGGGGAAGGGGAATGGGTGGAAAAGAGGAAGGGAGGGTGAGATTGGGAGAGGAGGAAAGGGGGAGCTACAGATAGGATACAAAGTGAATATACTGTGATTAATAAAAATAAAATATATCTTTTTTTAAAAAAAAGAAATTGCTTGGTGCTAGGGTTTGCATGTGGTTTGCACCAAGATTTCATGTGCTGGAAGTCTTCTCCTGTCTGTAACTGTGTTGGGACAGTAGAACTTTTAAGAAGTGGTTTCTCTATAATCTGAAAAATGAAAGGATGAAAAAAAAATTTAAAGGATCAAAGAGATGAGCCAACCACAAGGCACTTAGATTATCAACATGAGAACCAATGAGTGTGTTGCTGGAAGCATGTGATTGCATTGACTACCACATGCCTGGCTTCCCTTGTTACCCTTTGGCCTGAAACCAGGATTACAGAACATTTGGCCCTTCCACAATGCGTCATTTTTTTGTCTGCTCTCTGCTATGTTGTGATATAGCCAGAGAGGACTTCGTTATGACTTTGGGTTTACTCTGTTCAGATCTTTAGCCAGAAGATTCTGCCTCACCAGATTTTAGATGGAAGATACACACACACTTTTTTTTTAAAGAAGTAGTTGTCAATAAGTTTTATTATTTTTTCTTTTAATTTTTTATTATTATAATTTATTCACTTTGTATCCCACTGTAGCTCCCTCCCTTGTCCCCTCCTCCCTCAACTCTTCCTATGCCCCTCCACAAGTCCATGGATAGGGGAGGTCCCCCTTCCCTTCCCTCTGACCCTGGCCTATCAGGTCTCATCAGGACTGGCTTCATTGTCTTCCTCTACGGCCTTGAAAGGCTGTTCCCCCATCAAGGGGAGGTGATGAACGAGCTGGCCACTGAGTTCATGTCCCTTCTCCCTTTACTAGGGATTCCATTCGTATACTGATCCACTCCACAATGACAGTTACATCATATCTTCCCATACAACATATTGTTGTGGGGAGACAGGTAGATAGCTGGAGCTTGCTTGCCAACCAGTAACTGTTCCTTATATCTTATTCCCCTTTCTTACGTTCTGTGACCAAAACGTCTCTGCAACCAAAGCGTTCTGCATCTGCTTGTAGATAGATATTCAGATCATAAGTGAACTAGAGAACTCTTGGAAGGAATACACATCATGTAGCCATGTTATCTAATATGCTGTATGGAAAGATATGGTGTAATTGTCATTGTGGATGGATCAGTCAAAAGTTTTCAAACATGGGAGCAAGAAGCTTTGTGCTTAGACATCTGTCTTTAGAGCTCATATTTCTGTTCTGGGCATACTTCTCCCCTTTTATTCCCGTGTTGAACAAGTTAACACATGTGTAAGTGATTTGACACCTTTGAAAAGCAATATGCATGTACTAAGTACTGTATGTATTTTCTTTCTAGCTTCAAAGATTAACAAGAAACATGTGGATGCCACTTAACACCTGAGAAACCTTACTGAAAACCCTTTTCTAAAGAATCGTGTGTTCACATGCGCCCATATGTATGCGTGTATGTTTTATTACATCTTCAAAACAGCGCCTGTGTACAATGTCCTAGTCGCTTTGGGTTTAGTTGTTTAGAACATTTAGAAAATGTGTTTCTTTTCTCAGTATTTGTTGGACTTATTGTCACTAGATGGCAGAAATGGATCCTACTTCTGTGGGAAAAAGAGAGTTCATTTTGCATTCCGGAAGGGCACAAAAAGCTTCCCACAGACAATGTTTACAGGCTTTCTTTATTTTGACATTTCTTCTGAATATATTAATGTTTTTTGGAAATTCCCTGTTAGGTCCCCTGCAGGGGTATGCTGCAAAGTGATCTTGGCTTACATAGAAGAAAGAACGGCTTGCATTATGCATTTTGCATTTCAGTTTATAATTTTAGAATCCAATACTCCTTCACTGAAGTGTGGGTACAGAGTAGAGTTAAACACGAAGAAAAATCAAGAATCTGTGTCATATTGCTAAAACTGCTATTATAATAATTCATCTGAGAGTGAAGTAGCTTTATTGTAATCCATTCTCCTTACAGTATGGGATGCTGGCAGCTAAGGTGTCAAATGTGAAAATTTTTCTTCAAGCTTCTTTTCTGAAGAAAGGAGTGTTTTCTTAAAAGTTTCTGTTTCTTCAAAAATTAGGTATTTTTCAGTGCACTATTTCTTTCTTGTAAAATCAGGCAGTGGGAATAGTACTCACTGAAAAAGTCACCCTCAAAATAATGTTTGAGAATAGTTTCTGTCCATGAGATGATCACTGATTTTTACCCTCTTTCTACACCTGCTGGTCATGGCCTTCCTTCAGAGGACTGGAGCGTGAATGGCTCTGAAGCGGTGTGGTGCTGAAGCTGAAACTGTAGTGGGTAGATTATGTCATCAGCACATGTGCCCATGTAGCTCTGAATACCCTGATAAAAAAAAAATCTCATTTTCTCAGAATTATTTTTGTTCCTCTTGAAAAATATTTTTAGCTCCATTAGTATTGTATTTAGGCTATGGAAAGGATAGGATTAATGTTACATTTATTTGCTTAAAATGTAATTTTAAAATATATGTTTCATGTAGTTGTGGCTGTGGGAATTCCAAAGCTATAGGAAGAAATGCTTGGTGAATTCATTTGCATACCAATACCCAGAATGCTTTTCCAGCTCACTGCTATTTAATCTAAGTCAGCTGGTGTCAGAGCCCTGGGAACAAACTGAAGAATTTTGACATGTGTCTTTGTGCATGCATCAAGTTCCTTTTCTGCATGAAGTGCATAGTAAAAACTCAAAATTTTATCTTTAATATGAATTTTTCTATAAAGCTTTGAATATTTTAAAATCCATTCTCAACTTTTCTTTAAACCTTCCTATATGGCTCAGATTACAATTGTAATACTCTTTTAATTGATAAGTGCATTTCTTGAGTAATTTGAATGCAAGTAGAAAAGTTGGGAGAAAACATTCTTCCATTTTGAAGAAGGTCAAAAAGGAAATAATTTTGTAACTTGGGAAAATCTGCAGATCTGGTGTATGAAAGATGATAATGTCTCCCAAAAGGCAAGAGTGAGGAAAATCTAAGAAAAATTAGATTCACAGTACTGACAAGAAGTATGAATTTTAAAGTTTGCATTTTCTGGAGTGGTCCAAGTGTTAAAGAAATAGCACTTGATAGCAATAAAAGTTACATTAACGTACTCAAAAAAATAGCAATATCATTTTGACAGGATTTTAAAGGTCCTTATTTTTATTCACATTTGCAATTATTTAAAAATAAATTCCCTCTGTAGCTTTGAAAAAACATGGTAGAGGGACATAAATGAGTAGGTTATAGATCAAATGAAATTATTATGTGAAGATAATTATCAAGTTTGTGCATTTTGGTTCACAAATGTTCATTCTATGTGTTTTTAGGTTTCACGCCACTGATAACATTCTGAAGCTAAGTTACAAGAACGAGGAAGGAAGGCATAAGTAATAGAGGACTGAGAGATGAAAACGTAAGTTGCACGAGACCTAGGCATTTGAGTTTAACCTATACTTTGTTCCCCTAAAAAGATTTACTAAGATGACATTAGATACTTTATTGTGCATAACACATGGCTGCGAAAAGGAAAAAAAAAACTTGTTAACTATTGAAATGTTACAGAGAAGGCTTGCAAAACTCCCTTTTTTATTTTTGCCAATTTTTTCATATAATGTCATCTCTATCAAGCGTCTTCTAGACCCTACACCAAAACAATCACATTTTTTTTAAGTTGTCTCAGATCTTATAGTAGCACAGGTTTTAGTCTGAGAACCTCTATTACTGAATAATACAACTATACCACTCTGGATGTATACCCAAAGAATACTGTAACTCTTTTCATATTTACTATTGCTGTCTACACTATGGAAATTTTAGAAAATTACATGAAACTCAAGTATATTGGGTGCGGTAATTCAGACTCAGAAGCTCAAATTCTGTGTCATCTTTGCTTTCATGTAAAGACCTTAACTTCAAACTGTCCAAATATTTGTCTAGGTGGGAGGAAATATGAATTTAAGTCAGGGACTTACAAAGGACCTCTAAGACTTGGAAATAACAACAGCATAATATGTTTAAGAAAAAATGCTGTAAGGAAGAGCATACAGCAAAAGGAAAGGGGAGTGCTGGGAGTTAAGTGATACACTGGAGGAACGAGATCAAGGAGATGAGAAAGGGAATAAACCAACATGAAACATATGGAAACATGTTACTTTGTAAGCTAATTCTAAAAGCTGAAAATGCTTAAATACTTAAAATAACAGTAAAAAGAGAAGCTGACATCTTTATTATTATGTTTTAGTTCCCTTCTCCTTTTTCTTTTATCCTCTCCTTTCTTTTGTGTATGAGATTTTTTCCTGTTTTTTTATTTTTATTTTTATTCTACAATTTATTCATTATATATCCCGATTGAAGTTCCTTCCCTCAACTCCCCCAGTCCCACCTTCCCTCTCTCTTTCCCTAGACCACCGAAAGAGGGAGTTCTCCACTATTGCCATCTGCCCATAGCTTGTTAAGTCTCATCAGGACTGTCTGGCTCATCTTCTTCCTCCCTGGCCTGCATCATCATCATCATCATGAGCGAGTGATCAGAGAGCAGTCAACTGAGTTCATGATAGAGGCAACCCTCATCCCCTCACTCAGAGATCATTTCTTTCGCATGGATCTTAGAGACTTTTGAATATGTTCTTTATTCACTCCTTACCGTGCTGGCCCTTGTTAAAAGAGAGGGGGAACCAATACCAGAAATTCAAAGAGCAATGAAACCTCACATACCAATGTTCTATGAGGAAATGTAATGTTACCAAAGATTCAGAATTTTCACTTTCTCCTTATATCATGCCCACCTTACGCCATGCTGAATAAAATACAGAGAGCTGGTAATGATGTTTAATCATGCTTTCTCATTGTGCTCTTAAAATTACTAAATTTGTCCATTTTCACCTATATGGTTTATGTGACTTGTATTATAGTTTTCTGTGTTGTGATGTTCTTTAACTTAACTGTTTTTGGAAATTTGTCCTTTTACACCCTTTTATGTGCATCTTTGTAGTCTATTTTTTATAACTATTTTCACTGCAATTTTTTTATGATTATACAATATTCCACCACACTCTTACACAGCCACAACCATGCATTTTATTGTTGATTGCCACTTATTTCTAGGTACTGTGTTCTTTAGAATAACACCAGAGTTTGTCCTCTAGCAGGTAAACTTATGGATAGAAACCTTAGGGCACTGATGGCTCGCAGAACAGAACTGTCTTCAATTTTTGTAAGCAAAACAAATTGTTTCTCATACTGAGCATCATGTCAGTGTTGGTGATGACAGGTTATTGCCAAATTTGAGTTTCAATTTTGGGATTCATTTTTCTTATTCCATAAATTTTTGAGAAATTCAGTTTCTCTCACTCAACTGTGGTTTCATCTACCATTAAACCGTCCCTGAGC
Organism: Meriones unguiculatus; assembly: GCF_030254825.1. Taxonomy (NCBI): domain Eukaryota; kingdom Metazoa; phylum Chordata; class Mammalia; order Rodentia; family Muridae; genus Meriones; species Meriones unguiculatus. Next base: position 32,570,769 of record NC_083353.1, on the reverse strand, counting down.
CCCATGCTAACAAACAAGCAGAGGACTTCCTCACATTGAATGACTTGAAATTTTGTTACTTGTAATGAAATTCCCATTTTCATTTGCATCATTATTTCATCTCTTTTCTCATCTTTGCTTTCCTTTTCAGTATTTGCCAGTGTATATTTTCAAAGTCTGCCCTTGTAATTCACATAGTATCTGACCTTGTCTCATTGTTCACTATCTCTCTGGGACCTCTTCATGATCAATGAAGTCTGCTCTGGTGTCAAAGAGACAAAATAGAAATCTCCTTGCACCATTTTTCTCCTCTTTACCTTCACTGAACTTAGCATTTCTTTAGCATTCTATGTTTATATTTAGTGGGATTTGCTGTGGCAGATTTGCTCTGACTTAGTCCATACTGCAAAGCCTCTTCATGTTTGTGTGAATTACCTGTATATGTTCTGACTTGTGAGCCTGTGTTCTGACTATGCTTTGATTTAGTGTTGTTTTCTTTACATTTTCATGCCCTGGGCCCATGGTGGTGGTGATACAAAGTATGTTTTACTAAACATTCTTCAATTTTAATAGACATGTATGCCAATGGCTTTAAATAAGCAATCATAGAGAGGTGACAATAAAAATAAAAGCTTTTGTGTGGGAGACTCAAACAAGGCTTTGCTATATGGACTTGAAACTGAAGAGAACCATATATCAAGTAAACATTGATTTACATAGTATATAAATAAAATAAATGCAATAATGATACAATACATTAGTTTGGATTGTGGCAGAGCCTAAAATGTAGCTCATATTCACATGTAAATAATACTGCCTGGTGATCTGGTCTAATACAGCCCTTTTCTCCTGATGAAGATCTTTTATTAGCCTAGTATGTTAAATTGAAAGACACTGAGTTACAGACATGAAATCATCTGACAGTAGTAGTGTGCCATGGTTTGTGATTTATAAGAAACAAATACTTTCTCCAGGTGGTTACTATTGATTTAAATTATTTTACTTCTCTCCTTAAAGAACTGAAAGGATTTCCTAAAGCACGTAGGAAAAATCCTAAGTCTCTTGTGTGTTGGCCAATGAGATCCTCTGTGTCTTCCTGGTATCCCTTTATTCTCACTAATTTCTCTTTTTCCCCTTTACCATATGCTCTGAACCCACAAGCTCCTTTATGCATCTCTGGAAATGCTGTCTGCTCTCCTGTTGCAGTACATTTGCACTTTGGTTCTCTTTTAGCTGTGGCATGTTCCTTTTGTGTATTTCATGTGTTTCTTCCTTTTTTGTATTATTTCAAGGCTAACATGACCATAAATGAATTCTCCTTTTTACTTTATACAGCCATAAATAACAATTCAATTTTCCATCAGGATTTAACAAGTTGGTATTTATTAAAACACTCTGACTCTGGCAAAATTCTCCCTTCAGCCCATGTGCTATTGATCCTCAAATCAGTGAAGAGAAACAAAAATCTTGCAATAATTATGCTCCTGCTCCAAAATCTGTGGCTTAAAAGCTCAGGAAAGAGTTGATGAAACTGCCCCTTTCCATTTATCTCACTTTAAATGCAATCCATCTTTGCAGCTTTTTCATTGTATGTTAAGATAGCAAAGATACATGGTTTGTGGCTGAAAATATCTGTAGAGAAGTTTTCAAAGACCTCTCCACACATAATCCAGGCCCCTCCCTCACTGTGACCATGCAGTCTGCTAAGTACTGAGCGACTCCTGTTGAAGTAAAAGCATTTAGCCTAGTTCTCTTCCTCTTTTAAAACTTCATTTTTAAAAGTCATTTTACATTTAAAGTTCTTTGTGGTTCTATCTCATGCTGGCTTATTGTGTCATAAATTTTACTGCTGACTGGTTGGTTGGTCACATTTTCTGTGCTCTGCAACATATTGTTTAGTGCTAATTTCACTCATGTTAAAAAAAAATTAAGTAATCTTATGAAAGGTGGGGTAGATAGAGAGACCTGGAGAGAACTGGAGCTCTACAAAGAGAGCAATAGAACCAAAAAATCTGGGCACAGGGGTCTTTTCTGAGACTGATACTCCAGACAAGGACCATGTATGGAGATAACCTAGAACCCCTACTCAGAAGTAGCCCAAGGCAGCTCAGTGTTCAAGTGGGTTTCCCAGTAATAGGAACTGTCTCTGACATGAGCTCAAAGGCTGGCTCTTTGATCACCTCCCCCTGAGGGGGGAAGTAGCCTTATCACTCCACAGAGGAAGACAAAGAAGCCAGTCCTGATGAGATCTGATAAACTAAGATCAGATGGAAGGGGAGAAGGACCTACCCTATCACTGAACTGAGGGAGGGGCATAGAAGAAGAAGAGGGACGGAGGGTGGAATTAGGAGGGGATGGGGAGGGGTCTACATCTGGGATGATCCAAAGTGAATAAACTGTAATTAATAAAAATAAAATAAAATAATTTTAAAAATTAAGAAAAAACCCCAAACCTTTTCAGCCATCCTTAAAGAAGGTCTAAGATGTAAGCAGTCTGTCTTTCTGCAGAACTCAGGACAAACTGTCTCTACTGGCTGCTAGTCATGCACTGAAATACACACCTAATATTCAACCATTTAGATATCCACAGTTTTGTGATCTTTCAGGGTCCTGTATTCAAATCAAAGGTATAAAAATAAATATAATGCCAATCTTTGTTTGTTTGTTTGTTTGTTTTTTCAGTTCAGTGTCCAAGTGGCCTCCATAGTAATGGGGAAAGGGACTGTCTCTGACATGAACTGATTGGCCTGCTCTTTGATCACCTTCCTCTGAGGGGGGAGCAGCCTTACCAGGCCACAGAGGAGGACAATGCAGCCACTCCTGATGAGACCTGATAGACTAGGATCAGAGGGAAGGGGAGGAGGACCTCCCTTATCAGTGGAGGAAGAGGGAGGGGAGGATTGGGAGGGGAAGGCAGAGGGAGGTATGGGGGGATACAACATGAATAAACTGTAATTAATAAAAATAAAATAATTATAAAAAACAAAAAAATAAATATAATGCCAATCTTATGTTACACTATCATTCTGGCCTCTGGGCACTGGAATGTGCCTTCATAGAGATGCCCTGGGGAGATGGAACATGTGAGGAATCTTGTGCAGAAGGAGAAACATAAGGAGCGAAGATAGAAGGTACCATTTACCTTTCCTCAGAAATTCTTACCTGCAGATGAAGTCGCCTTTTTGAATAGTTTAATAAAATATAGTTATGGTTGTTATATTTGGGAATAGAAGACTTTAAAATTAATTGGCTTTTTATTGCCACTCACTTTTCTTAATAAGAGAATATTTTCAAAGAAATTTAGTCTCGTTAAGTTTTTCTTTGGACATCAGCAGCCTTTAGATTTAAATGTTTTCCAATTAAGTCTGTAGGCCAGTAATGAACCTTCAAGTGAACCTATTAAGTTATATGAACATTTAGGTTGTTGTCAATATTACTTCTAATTTGACCCTTAGCTAGTATAGTTTTTAATCAGTTTTCACACACACACACACACACACACACACACACACACCACATAGCTTTTGAGCTTTTGCCAAAAATACATAACTGTTTTAATTGTTAATTTGTTTTGACAACATCAGAATTCAACCTGACCCAAACAATCTTGTGAACCAGGTCTCAACCTTGTTTCTTAAATAAAATACCGTGGCATTAGCATAAGCAAGTTAAGAACAGTGCTTCTTACTGCAAAAAACATGGGGAATTCTCAAGGATGATATGGACACTCATCTCATACTTAAATTGGTGAAGGAAGTCCTCTGAAAGAAATAATGCTAAGAAAAAATTCTGTCTTTGAAACACAAGTCTATTAAGTGGGTGCTACCACCTAGCCCTGGGCCTGGACCAGGAGAAACAGTAGACTCGTCCTTCTCAAGACAGTCTTAACATTGTGCTGAACCAAGGCAAAGAAGGTATCCTTCACTTTCTGTAATGCTCCTGGTACTCTAAGTAATAGTTGCGATTTCTGGAGATCCAGGTAGCACAGTAAGGATGAAAAGGAGCCAAACACCTCTTTTATATGGATGAGGAAATACTTGTGTCAGGACTATTATAAAGGCTGATTAGTTGAAAGCAGTAGTACTGAATTAAAAATGACCTTGAGCCAATAGGAAATTATTTTACAGACCACATTAGGATTCATTTCAACATCTTGAAGTGTTAAGTAGTCTTTCAGGGCAAAGCCACAATGAAGCAAGTATAGAAGCAGCATAGGCAATGAGGAACAGTAAAAGATTCCAAGAATATAATTCAAAGTTCTATATTTAGGGTAATTTAGGGAATGAAATAACTGTAATTCTATTTTTTTTCAGGGGGTGCTATTCCAAGAAATTGAGTTGAGGGACACTTTTTTGAAAAGGTTATTGAAATCTGAAACAATAAATAGAAACAAAATTTCCTAATTTCTAGAAAGAAAATACATGTAAATATTCCCCTTTTTCTGCCAATCATAGAAAAAGAACAGGTTATTAGATCCAATGTTCAAGGAAACAATTTTTCTTTTCCTCTCCAGTTCTTTCTTTCTTTCTCTGTCTCACTTTCCCTCCCTTTCTCTCTCTGTCTCTGTTTCCTTATCTCTCTCTCTCTCTCTCACTTCTGATAAAAATCTAACATTAAATTCTATGTTTTTGGCATAATTGTTGACACTGGGATATTTTACGCCTTTAGCAGACTGATGATTACAAAGAATCCCCTATACAACATAAGCACTGGCTAATTACAATCGCTCATACAATGACAGAAATAGTATACGGCTAGTGAGAGAATCAAATCGTGACTCTCATATTTGATGTGCACACAATCTTACCTCAGCTCAATGAGCCAAACTTTCAGATGGTCCCCACATTTTCATCGATCTCTGTGGATCATATCTCTCATCCAGCGGCTCCCTGGACAACTGCCTCTACCATGAGCCATGTGGAACTTGAACTCCTCATCTATACTTGTTACAGAAAAATTTCAAGTCCTAATGTCACTTTTAGAGAATTTATATCAAATAATACATTGGAGGACAGTATTGGCAAGAAAAAGAAATAATGATTGAGGAATATATGTTGTATTTTAAGAAAAACTACTCACATCAAAACTAGATGGGAAAGTATACATTCTTAAAAAGTGAACAGAAAACACAAACAGAATAATTCCTATGTTCTAGAATCCAAGTTAGTTGCTCTAAATGCATTAGTTCAGTACCTTGAAAGGTACAAAACAGAAATCTGAGTGTTCTGCCCATACAGTAAGTTCATCAAGAAACAACGAGCAACAGTAAAAACACACCCAATATGTATGCATTCGTTTTTTGACTTGTGTTTACTGCTGACTTTCTGGGATTAAGATACTATTTTCCATTTGGTTGGGAAAAGATATATGAGTCAACTATTCCACTTCACATATACACACTTTATTGGGCCCAATGAACATGTGATTATCTTTCTATGATATAACATGACAAGCTGGAAACAAGGACTGCATACACAGTTCTTTAGGGGCAAATAACAGAGCCTATTTTCCTGAAAAAGAGAAGAAAGATTTCATAGCACAGGAAAACTTGGAGTGGGGACATAAAGTATGATTAGATCCCACTGAAATAATTCTACATACACCACAAGATCAGCTTGTGTATGTTGTTTCTAACCTATGCTGTAAGAAATTTACAAGGTATAATTTTAAAAAAGTTCTACTACTCCTTCAGGCTTTTGAGAGGGGAGAGGAAGCAGGGGTGAGGAGTGTAAAACAGGGAAAAACAGGAAAATAAGGATGGCAGTTGAAGCAGGAATCAACAAAGAGGAGAGGAGTTCAGGAGAAGGCACATGTAAAATAAATAGAAAATAAAGATGACACTCGAAATGTCTGGGAAATAATGAAGAAGAGCAGAAAAGGAAGTAGACAGGTATCAGAGAGCAAGAGGTAAAATAAAGGAGGGACTTGTTACAGTAAAAGAAACAGAATAAATATGAGTAAGAAGATAAGAGAAATTAACTTTATTGCATTTTGATTTATGCTGCTACAACATAATCTCTTATACAATTTCCATGCATATTTTCTTACAAAAACAGAAAAAGTTTATTGAAAGTAGCTAAAATTAAGAATAACATGAATTTTGTTACTATGTATATACAACCCTTCAAACGTTGAAAATAAAGCTAAAGAGAATTTTAGGCATCAACACTCAAATATATTATTTTCTTGTATACGCCTGTTCCTGCCTGCTTCTCTGGTGCTGTTATTTAATGCAGTACAAAAGCAAGTTCAGAAAGAAAGCATTTATTTCAGTTTACACTGGATCGTCCAGGAAAACCAAGAAAGGATCTCAAGCAGCTACCCGGAGGCAGGACCTGAGGCAGAGACCTGGAGGACCATGCTAACTGGTTTGTTACCAGGCTCCAGCTCTGCTTCCTTTCTGAAATGGGCCAGACCTACCTGCCAAAGAGTGACATTGGCTGCAGTGGCCTGGGCTCTTCCACATCAATTAGCATTCAAGAAAATTCCCCACAGACTTGTCCATAAGTCAGTCTGATGGAGCTATCTCTTCAGCTGAGATTCTGTCTTCTCAATCCTCTCCATTGACAAATTTGCCATGAAAGAATTTAGTGTGCACTTCAAAAACAAAGGTTCATGATAATAATGTGGAGTCCATATTTTGAATATGACCAATTAGTTATACAATAGCAAATTGTTATCCATAACAACATATACATACAAATAACATTACACAGACTTAGCAAGTTGTACTTATGTATTTAGAAATATATATGTCAGAGGCAGACAATGCAGCCACTCCTGATGAGACCTGATAGACTAGGGTCAGATAGAAGGGGAGGAGGACCTCCCCTATCAGTGGACTAGAGGAGAAGAGGGAAGGTGGGTGGGATTGGGAGGGGATGAAGGAGGGGGCTACAAAGTGAATAAACTGTAATTAATAAAAGATAAATACATTTAAAAAAGAAATGTACCTGCATATATTTCTACATACATGTGTGTTACTACAATTAATGAAGAAGAGGCTACAAATTTGAAAGATAGGATGGGTAACTATGTAAGAGAGTTTGGAGGGAGAAAAGAGAAGGGGAAAGAATGTAATTATATTATAATCACAAAATAGAATAAATACTTTTAAAAATGAAAGTTTAATATTTTGTGAAATACGCTAAACTTTTTTAGTATTTAAAGCAAGGCATGGATTTTTAGCTTCAGGTGTTATATTCCTTTAACCGGAATTAACAATTCTGATGTCTGAAGCCTTGTGTGCTTTCAGGGCATCTTTAAGGAAATGGTTCATAGGCTTTAGTACTACATGAAAATTCCATTTCTGTTTCTAAAGAAGTGTTTCAGTCTCATTCCCACCTACACTGTATTGTGCACATTGTCCTGATGTCTTTGAGGATCTCTCTGGGTCTGTCTGTCTCTCCACATGCACAAATGCATACACACCACACACTCACACACTCAGAGAAAGAGAGAGAGAGGGAGAGAGAGGGACAGAGACAGAGAGATAGAGAAACAAGAGTATCATAACAGGAGGACTTTAGGGTGTGGTAGAGTTTTCTGACTCTATTGCTATAAACTTTTGCAACACATAACAAACAGCCGGTCAGAGAAATGGCAAACATTGTCTGTATTCTCTGTGCACTTGGCAGGGATTTTTCATATTGTACATTATTGGCTGTGCTGTGTGATAGCACAACAGAGCCTTTGTAATGCTCTCGGCAGAGCTATTTATACACTGCGCCTCTACTAAGTACCCTTTCCTCTGCTGGTGTTCTTCCAGTCTCAAAGAGAAAGTGATTTGCCCAAATAAAAGAAGTATGGATTGGCATCACTCGGAGCACAGAATGCTGCAAAGGCAAATACGTCTTTATAGAGCTCACATTAAGTGTCATTATTTTCTTTTGAATGATAAAATGAAGGTTAGCCTACAGTGAAGAAATGGGATAGCTCCCTCAAGCAGGCTCAGATAATTAGAATCTGGTTTGCCTGCACCTGAGTTCAATGCCCTGCGTCATGTCAAGGGCTGTGGACTCTGGAGCCACCGGTTATCACTGATTTCCTTAATAGACTGTTCAGATCAAAACTTTAACAGATGTAAGTCAAAAGGCACCTTTTTACTTGGGATATTGTTTTTTAATTTAGTTTAGTGAAAACGTAAATGACTTTGCTGTACATGGTACACAATAAAGAGAGTGAACATTAAATTAATAACAAATCAGTGATAAAGAATATTTTTAGTCCTTAGATTTCTAAATTAATGACTAATAATTTTATTTTATTTTATTTTTAATTCTTTATTAATTACACTTTATTCACTTTGTATCCCTCCTGTGGTTCCCTCCCTCCTCCCCTCCCAATCCCTTCTTTCCTCCACCCTCTGCATGCATGCCCCTCTCCAAGTCCACTGATAGGGGAGGACTTCTTTTCCTTCCTTCTGATTCTAGTCAATTAGGTCTTATTGGGAGTGGCTGAATTGTCTTCTTCTGTGGCCTAGTAAGGCTGCTCCCCCTTAAGGGGGAGGTGATTAAGGAGGAGGCCAATCAGTTCATGTCAGAGACAATCCCTGTTCCTATTACTATGGAACTCACTTGGACACTGAACTGCCATGGGCTACATTTGTGCAGGGGTCCTAGGTTATTTCCATGCATGGTCCTTGGTTGGAGTATCAGTCTCAGGAAAGGACCCTGTGCTCAGATTTTTTTGGTTATGTTGCTCTCCTTGTGGAGTTCCTGTCCTCTCCAGATCTTAACTGTTTCTCTCTTCTTTCATAAGATTCCGTCCAGAGGTTGACCGTAAGTCTCAGGATCTGCTTTGATAGTCTGCAGGGCAGAGCTTTTCAGAGGCCCTCTGTGTCAGGCTCCTGACTTGTTCCCTCTTTTCTCCTTCTTCTGATGTCCATCCTCTTTGCCTTTCTGGATAGGAATTGACCATTTTAGCAAGGTGACTAATAATTTTTAAACTGATACATAGATACCTAGAAAGATAACATCATAATTCTCCCCAACATTTCATGCTTGGATTGGCAGTGGATCTTATGCCTTTGGACTTACCTTCTTTTTCCAAATTAACTTCGAACCTTTGTGTGTTCTTGAATTCATTCAGACTTCATCAGTAGCACGATGTTCCTGCTTTCATAAGGACACAGTTGACGTGACATTCTGTTTTTAACCTGACAGCGGACATGCTCTCTGTTATCAGATACAACCAGCAAGGCTGTGTGCTGCAATTTGACATTTGTATTCACATTAAAAGGTCTGATATTTAAATTCACTCACATTCAATCAGGACATGACCAACAGCATGCCTTTATAGAATAGCATAAAATGCATACAAATAATAAGGGGAAGATACACTTACAGAATGCAGTGTTCCTGTCCAGTTAATGTCATGCTAACCTGAGGAAGTACCAAAGGTCAATTTTCTGTGGTTAAGACAACCTATAGATATGTGCACAATCACAAGAAAAAAAATTAAGCAAATGAGTGATGATCTTTTATTTTCTATGTATTCATTTCTTGGTTAACTATTTAAAAGATCAGATAACTACAGAAAAAATGATTTCTGGGCCTTGCTAGTAAAGTAAGATAAATGTGAATAGAAAATAAAAGAAAAATGTAAAAGTAGCTGTCTGGTGTTTTAAATTAAGTATTGTTTTATGCTTAACAAATAACATGATTTTCATAAAGAAAATTATGCATGTGTTTTTGTCAAATATAGGTATAAATTTATTCTCTTCTTGAGATATTGTCTTTAAATCTCTGCCAACTATGATACCACCAGTTATTACCTGGCTTATTTATTCTGTATGGCATAAAAATTGAATATAATCATATTCAAACTAGTTAACACCAATTTAATAGGTTATACTATAAAAAAAACTTAAAACTGACAAAAAAAAATGGGCACCTAAGAGATAGGTGCTCTACTTTTCAAATTTACAGATTTCAAAAATATTTGTCAGTAAGCTTATCTTGGTAAGAGGAAGCCTGCTGATGTTAATGCAACAGCTTCAGCTAGTTTAGGAAGGCTAATTTAGGAGCAGAGTTTTGGTACAGAAGAGATGGTTCAGCACTTAAAAAGTGTTTGTTGCTTTTAGGATACGCTTTTAGGTCCCACCACCTGTATCTATCCACGCACAACCTCCTGTAACTTCAGCTGTTGGAGATGTGTGGTCTCTTCAGTTACCTCCACACACATGACATCAATAGTCAGTGAACATACTCATAGAAAAGCATAAAAATAAATCTTGTCAGTTTCTAATATGATTCAAGTGACTACAAAAACCTTTTGCCTGAAAAATAACAGTGATAGGTCTGTGAAAGTAAGACCTCAAAAGTGGGAACAGAGTCTGCTTAGCCTGGTGGTTCCTGAGTGACTTCTCAGAGCAGAAGTTCATCTTGTGAAACTGATATTTGTGTATCTGTGCAAAATTGACTTCCCTGTATATGTTGAAAATTGGCATGCTGCATCTCTCCAAATTACAAAGGTACCTGAACATATTAAGCCCTCTGAGAAGTCATGTAACTAGGAAAAGCATTCTTCTTTGGCATGCTTTCAATACATATGATTCACTTTTTCATTTTTTATTGATACCAAAAGAAACAATCATATTTTGGGGTTATTGGATGATAGTTGGTAAAAATAACTATGTTGAAAAATAATGAGATCTGAAATATATATAGTTTTATACTATCTATCTGTCTGTCTGCCTATCATCTTCTTAATTACCAACTATCCATGTATATACAAGCTTATACTGTATTCATTGTCACTCTTCTCAATAAGTTTCATCTCTATTTTAAATTGGAGGTAACTGGCTCATGGAGTGTTTTGGTGATATCCAACATTGTTAGTTTTGGGTAAGAATGCCAGCACAGACCAAATCAACACATGATTCCAAAGCTCATGATTATTTTTATTGTTTTTTATTTTATTAATTAATTCAATTTACATCTCAATCATAGTCCTCTCCCTCCTCTCCCCTGGTTCTGCCCTCCTGCATTCCCCTCCCCTATTCTGAGAACAGGGGAGCCCCCCCCCACCCACACACTCATACTCATCTTGTTGCATGAGGACTGAGTTCTTCTTCCTCCCCTATGGCCTGGTAGAGAAGTCCAATCAGGGAGAAGTAGTCAAAAAGCAGGCAACATACCACATGTCAGAGATATCCCACACTCTCCTAACTGGTGGCCCCATATGGAACCGAAGCTGCCCATTGGCTACATATATGTAAAGAAATTAGATGTAGGTTCTTTTATATCCCAGAAATGCTTTGCCTGGTTAAGCTTAAAACACTTTTTTGTGTATCAAATAAGTACCTGTTATTGAATTGTTAAGGTAATATTAGCTGTGTTTTTCTAAGAGTGTACAACACAGAAAAGTACTAAATGATGAGCAAAGCAGTCTTTGAAAGCACCAAAGAGAAACAGACTGAAAGATCTGGATTGTTTTTGTTTGTTTGTTTGTTTGTTTGTTTTATGTGTACCCTACAGAGTGAGGTAAATATGTTTGCCTCTCAGATTTCTGTGCTTAGATTTCATGGACCATTATTAGAACTATGTCTTTCTAACTTTTTTACTGTCTGGATCTCCTAAAGTATTTCTTAGCAGTTCTCTGTTTCTTCAATGACTACACCAGAAGGGATAAAATGAGGTAAACACAGGAAGTTTGGTTTCAAATTTTTAGTGCTACTCTTACTCAAGGGTCTTTTCCTGTCCTCCAGTACCATTTTATTATTTTTCTTCTCCCCTCACATTTATAACACAACTGAATAATCATGTTTTTTATGAGGTTGGTATTGCCTATTTCACAGGGAAGGCAGAGGCAAGCAGGAGTTCCTCAGCCTCTAAATATGTCCATCTACTTGTGTATGTATCTGTGCTCTGGCTTTGTTTTGTTGTCAGATAATGTTTCACGAGCTGTATAGCCATGATCTTTATTTTACAGTCAAGTTCCTCAGAAATCTTGTACACTCAAGACATCCCTTACTGGCTCCTATGAAACTATTCTATTCTGGCCTTCCCCCATCAATCCACTAAAACAGTTCATGATAACAGCTGTTATTATGAACAACCCTGGTCTCTATTCTAAAATGTGAGCACTTCCTTTCTCTCTTATCTGACATTTCAGCAGCATTGTTTGCAATATTTCTTGTCCCCTCCTTCTTGGAAGATGTCCTTCAATTAACTTCTGAGACACTATTGCCCTAAATGTTTTGCCTGCTCACTGCTCCTTTTAGCCTGTGGCTTAACCTGTTAAACCACAAAATTTCTAGATCACTCCTCATTTTTGTCAGGTCTCACTGAGATCAACTAGTCTGGCTTTAAGTTCATCTGTTTGTCAAGGGACTCGTATAAATACATACATCTCAGATATCTCTCTCTTGCTCTCTCTTTTTCCTGAAGCTTCACTGGTACTAAATGATATTCAGTGGATACCTTAGACTCTCAGACATTATGCAGAGAGTCTAAATTAGAAGTCTCCATTGGGTTCCTCTCCTCAGAGATGGGGAATTCAATGGGAGAAGGGTCAGAAAGATTGGAGAGTCAGAGGGAAGGGGGGATGGAAGGAGAACATGTCCCACCAAGCCAAATAAGCAGGACTCGGATGGGCTCACGGAGACTGCAGCCACAAGCACAGGCCTTGCATGGATCTGAAACCAGGTCCTCTGTGTATGTTCTGGCTGTTAGCTGGTGTTTTTGTAGAGCTCCTAATAGTGAGAGCAGGTGTGCTTCTGACTCTTTCGCCTGTTCGTGGGACTCTTTTTATCTGTTTATTTGGTTTCCTTGTCTATCCTCAAGAAACCCAGAATCGCTAAAAAATCCTCTTCAATAAAAGATCTTCTGAAGGTATCTCCCAACCTGAACTATACTGTACACATGCTGTACTATAGAGCAACAGTAATAAAAACTTCATGGTACTTAATGGTACTTGTGGATCAATGGAGTTGAATAGAAGACCCCAAAATAAACCCACACACTTATGGACATTTGATTTTTGACAAAGATGCTAAAACCCTACAATAGATAAAAAGATAGCTTTTGCATTGTCTGCTTTTATGCTGTTTTGTTCTGTTTGGCTGTTGTCTCTTGGAGGCCTGATCTTTTCTGAAGAGAAAATGGAGGACAGTGGATCTGGGGGAGACAAGAAGTTGGGAGAGGAGCTGGGAGGCCTAGAGTGAGGAGAAACTGTGTCAGGTTGTATTGTATGAGAAAAGAGTCTACTTTTAATCATAAAATAATTAATTAAATAAAAGGAAGTTTAAAAAGAAAGAAAAAGCTACTTGAACTGCCAGGCCTTATAAGCCCTTATAATGTGTAAACAGTTTCCCTGCCATCAAGGAGTGTTGGGTTCATCTGAGTTCATTATGTCAAATAGCATGAAACAGATCCAGGAAAAGAGCTGTTTCACAGGGAAAGATAAACTGCTCAGGAGCCGTTTCTTACAAAAAATATATATAACCATTTGCCTAGGGAAACAGGTTTTTCTACACAACTTGGAAAGGTAAATAGTTTATTGTTTCTACATATGGTGGTATAATGTTCCTTCCAGTTTCAGACAACCCTTTTACCACTCCTTAAGAACTTGTATCCACTTGGACTCAGTTTTGTGCAGATTGATAAATATGATCTATTTGCATTTTTCTATGTGTATACATACAGTTAGACCATTTGTTGAAGAAGCTATCTTTTTATCCGTTGTAGGGTTTTAGCATCTTTGTCAAAAATCAAGTGTCCATAAGTGTGTGGGTTTATTTTGGGGTCTTCTATTCAATTCCATTGATCCACAAGTACCATTAAGTACCATGAAGTTTTGATTACTGTTGCTCTATAGTACAGCATGTGTACAGTATAGTTCAGGTTGGGAGATACCTTCAGAAGATCTTTTATTGAAGAGGATTTTTTTAGCGATTCTGGGTTTCTTGTTATTCCATATGAAGTTGAGATTTTCTTTTTCAAGATCTGTAAAGAATTGTGTTGGTAATTTGATGGGAATTGCATTGAATCTGTAGATTGCTTTTGGTAAGATGGCCATTTTTACTATGGTAATCCTAGAAACAACCCAGATGTCTCTCAGTTGAAGAATGGACGCGAAAATTGTGCTACATTTACACAATGGAACACTACTCAGCAATTAAAAACAAGGAAAACATGAAATTTTCAGGCAAATGGTAGGAAGTAGAAAAGATCATCCTAAGTGAGGTATCCCAGAAGCAGAAAAACACACATGATATATACTCAGTTATAAGTAAACATTAGCCATATAATATAGGATAATCATACTAAAATCTGTCCCCAGAGAAGTTAAGCAAGAAGGAGTACCTTTGGCGTAAGATGATCCATCCTCATTCATAAAGGTAAAGGAGGTAGACATCAGAAGAGGGTGAAAACAAGGAACAAGACAGGAGCCTACCACAGAGAGACTCTACCTCTGAAAGACTCGACCTAGCAGGGTATCAAAGCAGATGCTGACTCATAGGCAAAGTTTAGGCAGAGTGCAGGGAATTTTATGAAAGAAAGGGGACATAGAAAGACCTGGAGAAGACTGAAGCTCTACAAGAAGAGCTGGTCCCAGGGGTCTTTTCTGAAACTGATACTTCAATCAAGGTCCATGCACGGATATAACCCAGAGCCCCTGCTCAGATGTAGCCCATGGCAGCTCAGTCTCCAAGTGGGTTCCCTAGTAAGACTGACAGGAACTCAGTGGCTGGCTCTTTGATCACTCCGCCCTGGGCAGGAAGTAGCCTTACCAGGCCACGAGGAACAGAATGAAGACAGTCCTGATGAGACTAGGCTAGGGTCAGATAGAAAGGAAGGAGGACCAACCCTATCAGTGGACTTGGAGAGGGGCATGGGAGGAGAAGAGGGAGGATGGGATTGGGAAGGGTTGAGGGAGGGAGTTACAGCTGGGATACAAAGTGAATGAAGTGTAATAAATAAAAAATATTAAAAATAATAATAAAATAAAATAAGAATTTGTAGCCAGGCACAGTAACACACACCTTTAATCCCAGTACTCATAGAGGCAGAGGCAGGCAGATCACTGTGAGTTTGAGGTCAGCACAGTCTACAAAGTAAGTCCAGGACAGCCAAGGCTACACAGAGGAACCCTGTCTTGAAAGAAACAAAACTAAAACCAAAACCAAATACAAAAACTTGTAGGGGCTTCCCCTGTGTTAGCATAGGAAACAGCTTCAAACATTTTTGAGGTATATTATTATATTTATTGTAGTTTATATTTTATATGTATTGAACTTTTAACCATCTGATATTCATAAACCCATAATTTATTTATTTATTTATTTATTTATTTTTATTTTATTTTTTTTTTAGTGTAGATGTTTTTTTCAATGCAATTTATTCAGGAACCTTGAGCAATCATCTGACCCTGGGTAAAGCCAGCCCACTTTAAATAGCCTCTGGGTAGCCAACCTCAGCATGCCACGTGGGCAATGCAGATAGGTCCACATACATGGAAGCAAGCCAGATCCTCAGCCTTAGCCAAATGTGGAGTTGTTTGTGACAGAGAGCACTCACCATCGGGAAGGTGGAAGGCAGAAACCAGCTCCATCTTTAAGGCGCGGCATTACGCAGCTCTCTACAGTTCCCCCTTTTTGTTTTGGACGCATCAGGCAAGAGTAGAGGTCTGATCTCTGATATTAGAAATAAATTGGGACTTTGTACTGATGTTCATTTAGGTGTCATCCACCCAAAGAGCATCAGACCCGTCTGATACCTTTTTCTCAGAGGCGGGACCTGGGGCATCAACCCGCATGCAATCAGACATGCTCTTCTCTGGGTCCAAAGCGGCTGACCCTGAGTGTAGTGCTTAGCCTCGCATCCTGAGCATAATATTTTGGCTTTTTATGGTAGCCAATCATGCTTGGGGAGACTGTCCTGCTTCAATGGCTGTAAAGGCCTGAATGGTCATGGCTGCATTACGCTGTTGTGAGACTCTAATCTTGCATATATACCACAGGCAAACCAAGGAGACCAACACCAGAAGGCCTGCTAACGCTCCCATGCCCGCCCATTCCTTCAGATGATTCGTGACTGCAGCAATCCATGGTGATAATCCTGTGGCTAGTCCTGCGTCCACTCAGGTTTGGAGTGAAAACTTTTGGTGAAGTATTTGCTTTGGAGTAATCTTAAAATTTTTATTACATAGAAAGTGGATAAGTGATCTCAATGGGAAAAAAAAATAAAAGAAAAAATGAAAACAGGACTAGAGAACTCACTTTCAGGAAGGAGATGAAGCACAATACTGGGAGTGCAGACACAAGGCAAGACAAAGAAAAGACACTCAGAGCTGCTTCCAGGGAAACCATGGGAGGAGAGGAAGGGCACATGGTGAGGAAATAGTGCAATCTTGCACTTCTTTCACCTTTCACCTCCTTTAAAAAAGAGGCTAAGAAAGACATTGCCCAGATTAAGGTTGAGATTATTTAAGCAAGACTGCTCAAAAAATGCTAAATGCATGTTTGAAGACAGATGGGAGTTTATTAAATCTTACAATAGTGTATTTTTATATTTAAATTTCAGTTTTGTTTATTATGAAGTATAATGATATTTTCAGCCACTTATTCTGAAACAGAATCTTTACTATATCTCTGATTTCATTAATTCTGATATTTATAGTCATTTTAATGATAATTTATAACAATAAGTGATAATGATTGACATTAGAAATACTTTATTAGTTTCCCAATATTTTTTGCTTTTAAATGATTTCCTTGAAAAGTTTTGTCGCAGGTTTTTCTTCCCCAACTCCTCCCAGATCCTCCTGGTCTCATATCCACCCAACTCTATGCATTTTCTCTTTGGCAAACAGGTAAACAAAGCAAACAAACCAGAATAAAGCAAAGAAAAAACACAAGAAACACACACACTCACACATAAAATACGCACACATACCACACACACACAATACTACAAACACACACCACACACACCACACACACCACACACCTACATACACACATATACTATAAACACACACCAGACACACATACACAACACACACACCAAAGTCCAAAAAACCATAGAATCAGAAAACCTAGTATAAAAGTGAAAGACAAGTATGACAAAGCAAAGACCAACAGAGGCAACAATTCTGTTCCTAGGGGGTCTGTGGAGACTGATGCACCAGTCTGATACATGGAAAGAACCCAGGAAAAAATTAAAAAAATAAAAATAAAAATTCTTTATTAATTACACTTTATTCACTTTGTATCCCCCCTGTGGTTCTCTCCCTCCCTCCTCTCCTCCCAATCCCTCCCTTTCTTCACCCTCTACATGCATGCCCCTCCCCAAATCCACTGATAGGGGAGGTCTTCTTTTCCTTCCTTCTGATCCTAGTCAATTAGGTCTCATCAGGAGTGGCTGCATTGTCTTCTTCTGTGGCCTGGTAATGCTGCTTCCCCCTCAGGGGAGGTAATTAAAGGTCAGGCCAATCAGTTCATGTCAGAGACAGTCCCTGTTCCTATTACAATGGAACCCATTTGGATACTGAACTGCCATGGGCTACATCTGTGCAGGGGTCTTAGGTTATCTCCATGCATAGTCCTTGGTTGGAGTATCAGTCTCAGGAAAGACCCCTGTGCTCAGATTTTTTGGTTCTGTTGCTCTCCTTGTGGAGTTCCTGTCCTCTCCAGATCTTACTGTTTCCCACTTCTTTTCTAAGATTCCCTGCACTCTGCCCAAAGGTTGCCCATAAGTCTCAGGATCTGCTTTGATAGTCTGCAGGGCAGAGCCTTTCAGGAATCCTCTGTGTCAGGCTCCTGACTTGTTCCCTCTTTTCTCCTTCTGATGTCCATCCTCTTTGCCTTTCTGGATAGGAATTGATCTCAGCAATAAAAAACAAGGAAATCATGAAATTTGCACATAAATGATGAGATCTGGAAAAGATCATCCTGAGTGAGCTATCCCAGAAGCAGAAAAATGCACACGGTATATACTCACTCACATAGACATATAATATAGGATAAACCTACTAAAATATGTACACCTAAAGAAATCAATCAAGAGGGAGGACTCTTGCTAAAAATACCCTTTGGTTTTATGTTGGCTATCTACTGATGGGCATGGTCCCTGTGCATAAGTATAGTTTATATACACAGTGAGGCTCCATTAGAGAAAGCTAATTTTTCTTTTGGAAACTGTCAATTTCAGATAGCTTCTTTTTTTCTTCACTAGGAAACTGCCCTTTACCTAAAAATCTGTATTTGAACTAAAGTCTATTAGAAAAATAACTACCTACCCCCCAAAAAATGTTGCAGGCATTAAAGAAGCCTTCAAATATGTCGGACATAAGCAATATTAAAAACGCAGGAAACCATTAGAGAGAGAAAAGAAGATTTTAATGCAGGTCAGTGGTAAATTATACACATGTGATAGATGGGTTAAAATAAATATTTTTCAGTTTGTTTTAGTTTTTATTGACTACTGTTTTTACATTGATTGAGTTTTTGTTTTTGTGCCTGCTAATATTTTTACACTATTATAGAAACATACATTTTTTTAAAAAAAATGGAGAAATTTTAAAATTATCCTTATTTTAAATGACTACTATGTGATAATATCTGGTTTACAAAATTATTAGATAGAAGTTAGCACAGATGAACTCTGGCACAAGAAACAACTTCCTGAACAGAACACCAGCAACCCAGGCTCTAAGATCAACAATCAATAAATGGGACCTCATGAAACTGAAAAGCATCTGTAAAGCAAAGGACCCTACTGTGAGAACAAAACAACAGCCTACAGACTGGGAAAAGATCTTTACCAACCCTATATCTGATAGAGGGCTAATATCCAGAATATATAAAGAACTCAAAAAGTTAAACAGCAACAAATCAAGTAATCCAATTAAAAAATGGGGTAAAGAGCTAAACAGAGAATTCTCAATAGAGGAGTATCAATTGGCAGAGAAACACTTAAAGAAATGCTCACCCAGCAGCATATCAAAGCAGATGCTGAGATTCATAACTAAACTTTGGGCAGAGTACAGGGAATCTTATGAAAGAAGGGGAAGACAGTAAGACCTGGAGAGGACAGGAGCTCGACAAGGAGAGCAACAGAACCAAAAAATCTGGGCCCAGGGGTCTTTTCTGAGACTGATACTCCAACCAAGGACCATTCATGGAGATAACCTAGAACCCCTGCTCAGATGTAGCCCATCAGTATTCAAGTGGATTGCCTAGTAAGGGGAACAGGGAATGTCTCTGACAGGCACTCAGTGGCTATCTCTTTGATCACCTTCCACTGAGGTCAGAGCAGTCTTGCCAGGCCAGAAAGGAGTACAATGCAGCCAGTCCAGATGAGACCTGACAGGCTAGGGTCAGATAGAAGGGGAGGAGAATATCCCCTATCAGTCAACTTGGAGAGGGGCATGGGAGGAGATGAGGGAGGCAAGGTAGGATTGGGTGGGAATGAGGGAGGAGGTTACAGGTGGAATACAAAGTGAATAAACTGTAATTAATATAAAAATAAAAATTAAAAAGAAAGAAATGCTCAACTTTCTTAGTTATCAGAGGAATGCAAATCAAAACCACCCTGAGATTTCACTTTATACCCATCAGAATGGCTAAGAACAAAAGCTCAAATGTCAATACATTCTGGAGAGGATGTGGAGAAAGGGAAACCCTCCTCCATTGCTCATGGGAATGTAAACTTATACAACTGCTTTGGAAATCAATCTGGAGCTTTCTTAGACAATTAGGAATAGTGTTTCCTGAAGTTCCACAACAAGGACATTTGCTTAACCATGTTCATAGCAGCTTTATTTGTAATAGTCAGAACCTGGAAACAACCCAGATACTCCTCAACTGAGGAATAGATACAGAAATTGTGGTACGTTCACACAATGGAATACTACTCACCAATTAAAAATCATGAAATTTGCAGGCAAATGGTGGGTTCTAGAAAAGATCATCCTGAATGAGGTGTCCTAGATGCAGAAAGACACATACAGTATATACTCACTTATAAGTGGATATTAGACATATAATATAGAATAAACATATTAAAATCTGTACACCTAAAGAAGCCAAGCAAGAAGGAGGATCCACGATAAGATGATCAGTCCTTACTCAGAAAAATAAAGGTGATAGAATCAAAAGAAGGAGAAAACAGGAAGCTGGACAGGGGAGGAAGAGAATATAGGCAGTTCTGAAGAGACTTAATAGTCAAGGCTCAGTTGGTAAAGGAGGAGATCTTCCCCTCTCTGAGGTCTAGGGGACTGAGATAAGGAAGAAGAGAAAAGGAGGTTGGGACCAAGCAGGAGGACACAAGGGAGGGGGCCACTATTGGGATGTAAAATGAATAAATTAATTTATAAAATAATGTTTATCAAAATTTTATTTTATTTTTACTTTTTACATTAATTACAGTTTATTCACTTTGAATCCCAGCTGTAGCCACCTCCCTCCTTCCCTACCTATCTCATCCTTCTACCCTCATCTCCTCCCATGCCCCTCTCCAAGTCCACTGATAGGGGAGGTCCTCCTCTTCCCATTCCTAATGACCCTAGCCTATCAGGTCTCATCTCGACTGGCTGCATTGTCTTCCTCTGTGGCCTGGTAAGGCTGCTCCCTTCTCAGCAGGGAGGTGATCAAAGAGCCAGCCACTGAGTTCATGTCAGAGACAGTCCTGTTCCCCTTACTAGATAACCCACTTGGAGTCTGAGCTGCCATGGGCTACATCTGAGCAGGGGTTCTAGGTTATTGCACTGTATGGTCCTTGTTTGGAATATCAGTTTCAGAAAAGACCCTGGGCCCAGATTTTGTTTTGGTTCTGTTGCTCTCCTTGTGGAGCTCCTGTCCCCTCCAGGTCTTTCTATCTCCCCCTTCTTTAATAAGATTCCCTGCAGTCTGCCCAAAGTTTGGCTGTGAGCCTTACTCAGGGGAGATGATCAAACAGCAGGCAGCAGAGTCTATGTCAGAGACAACCTCTGCTCCCCTTACTAGGTGACCTAGATGGAGAATGAGCTGCCCATCTGCCTGGGTTCTTTCCATATATGTTCCTTGACTGCTGCATCAGTCTCCATAGGCTCCCCAGGAACAGGTATGTTGGTTCTATTGTTCTTCCCGTGGAGCTTCTGTCCTCTCTGGGTCCTCCTATTTTTCCACTCTTCCATTAAACTCCTTGTGCTCTGTCCAAAGTTTGGCTGTGAGTTTCAGCTTCTGCTTCCATCCTCTTCTGGGTGGAGTTTTCCAGAGCATATCTATGATAGGCTCTCGTCCTGTTTCCTTTCTTCTACCTGTTCCCTCTATTCTATGTGCCTTTCTGCGTGAGTCTTAACCATCCTTCCTAGGATCCTCCTAGTTATTTAGCTTCTTTTGGTCTATAGATTATAATATGGTTATATTGTATTGTATGGCTAATATCTGCCTATAGGTGAGTATATATCATGCATGTTTCTCTGGGACTGGGTTGCCTCGCTCAGGATAAACTTTTTGAGATCCATCCATTTGCCTGCAAAATTCACGATGTCCGTATTTTTAATAGCTGCATAGTATTCCATTGTGTAAGATGTACCATAGTTTCTTTATCCAAAAAATGGGGTACAAAGCTACTCAGATGTTTCTGTACAGAGGTATATCAAATGAATGAGAATCACTTTAAGATAGACATCAGAAGCAAGAGAAGACAAGGGACAGGACAGGAGTCTACCATAAAAGGCCTCTGAAAGACTCCACTCACTGAGGTATCAACACGGAAGCTGAGACTCATAGTCAAACTTTGGCCAGATGCATGGAATTTTATAAAAGAAGGGGAAGATAGACCTGGAGGGGACAGAGAGAGAGAGACAGACAGAGAGACAGAGAGACAGAGAGACAGAGAGACAGATACAGAGACAGAGAAAAACTGGGCCCTGAGGACCTGTAAGTTAAGCCCTGCTCAGAAGTAGCCCATGGATGGTTTCCAAGTGGGTTCCTTAGTAAGGGGAGCAGGGGTTGTCTCTGGCATGAACTCAGTGGCCTGCTCTCTGATCACCTCCCCCTGGGGGATACAGCCTTGCCAGACCACAGAGGAATACAATGCAGCCAGTCTTGATGAGACTTGATAGGCTAAGGTCAGATAGAAGGAGAGGAAATCCTCCCCTATCAGTGAACTAGGGGAAGGGAATAAGGGGAGAAGTGAGAAGAAGGGTGGGATTGGGAGGAGAAGAGGGAGGAGGCCACAATCGGGATACAAAGTGAATAAATTGTAATAAACAATAACAATTAAAATTAAAAACCTTAATTGTTTTTTAAATGCAGGCAACAGAGTCCATGTCATAGTCAGGCCCCATTCACCTTACTAGGAAACCCATATGAGAACCCAGTTGCCCATCAACTTCATCTGTTAACATACGTTGTAAGCAAGATTGAACACAGATGTGCCAATAGTGTTTCAGTCTTCTTTCTTCATCTTATTACTTATATTCTTACAATTATTTTTGTGATACTAAGGATGTGCTTCATACATGCTAGGCAAATACTGCACTACAGAGCTATAGCTATAGCCCTGTATTGAGACTTTAGAAATAAAGAGAGTGGCTACACATACAACCAAGATGCTTACTCTTCAATGTGTACTGGAAGAAGCTGATGATTCAAACAAAGAAATGCAATCCTTGTTTTGAGAAATATATCAGGAGTCTTTACAGTAGAAGTTAGGATTGCTATTGAAGCACTTTGTTTCCTGCCAGATGCTCTTTAGTTTATATAAAGATTGTGTTTGCTCACTTCCGAAAATTTCACTGCAGTTTGGCTAGTGTACAAATGCTAAATCAAACACCTGTTTTCAAGGCATGCACACTTAATAGTGTGCTGACTCCAGTCCATCTGATGCTACATGTTGCATTTTCTGAGGAAGTCTTACAATGGGTATTTCCATGTCAAAATACTGGGTAACATAAGGTTTGCCTTCCTATCATTTTTAAAAATAAAATATTTGAGAATACAAACTTCTTTCTCTTTCTTTCTTTCTTTCTTTCTTTCTTTCTTTCCTTCCTTCCTTCCTTCCTTCCTTCCTTCCTTCCTTCCTTCTTTCTTTCTTTCTTTCTTTCTTTCTTTCTTTCTTTCTTTCTTTTCTACATGGGACGTTGAACCCAGGGTCAAATGCACACAAAGACTCTACTGCGGGGCTATATGCTCTACCCAGTGCCCCCAACTCCTTTTTTGAAAACTCTCTTAACTCTGTTTTTAAATTTAAATTATTTGCAATTAAAATACATGCAAGTTAAGATACCCACAGGAAACTCTACAAACATTACCAAGTGAGGCTTTTACATCCCAGATAGAAATCTGTCTTTTTATTTGTTAGGCTCTACCAAAAATAGGTTTTGTCAGAACCCAACCCAATGAGTTGTGTAGCTTAAGATAAGTGTATAGGTATATAAATGTATATGTAGATAGATAGATAGATAGATAGATAGATAGATAGATGATAGATAGATAGATGAGAGCTCAATATATACACAGGTAGATAGAAGATAAGATCTGCTTAATAGAGAAATGATTTGAAGTTTGTATATGCAAATCTTGTCAATGGTAGATTCTCTGAACATACATATATTCATAGTAATATGTATCTGTATCTCTCTATATATATTATATAATATATATAATATAATATATGTATATATTACATATATATGTAATTATATTACATATATATGTAATATACATAGCTACACTAGAGGATGTTGTAGCTTGATGTTAAAATCTTGCGTTTATTTTAGAATATGAAAGAACGTGCTATATGTGTAGATAAGCAGCAACAAGTGACTTCTTCATTCATCAAAAGTTTACTGAAAGCGTGGTTAGCCAGTAGAACACAAGAGCCTGTGGAGCAGACAAAGATTAATTATACCTGTACTCATGCAGCAATGTTTGTGTTCCAAACAAATTATATTTGCTTGTGTTTAAACGATGCATAAATCTGATGGGTGCAGATGAACGTGTGTTCAGGATGAGTGAGCACACTTGTTTGAATGTCATATTTATCCCTGTATTTTGTCAGAAAATTAACTTCTTTGGAGTTTGTGCTTGAGCTGAGCATATGGTTGTTGATCTCTGGAGATGACAGTCTATCTGAGCAGCAGCTCCTTATGGCTCCTGCTCTCCTCGGCTGGCAGATGCTTTGGGCTTTTCTACAATTAAGTGGAGATCATCACTGTTTTCTTTGAGCACTGCTGTGCCTTGTACTCTGAAGTGTTTTGTTAATCACTGTCTGCCTTCGACAGAAGCTGCCAAAGCTCTCATTAAGTCTGAATTTTGAGATGTCATGCTCGGATGATGGAATTTCATCCTTTTTCTGCATGAATGGAATTGGCTATGGAAAGGTGCCAGGAAAAAAAAATCATGTCACTGCAGTGTACTTGCTTTATATTTTGGAGATGAAACAAAAGGCATTTCGTGGTGTTTCAATAATTTGTCAACTCTGGATGATGTAGTTTCCTAGGTAATATAATTGTTGGGTGCTCATCTTATTAAGAGTAGTTCCATTATTATATTACATATCAACAACCAGTCATTTATTTCTTCACAAAGTGAACCCTCTTCTCTTCCTTGCCCCAGGAACTTTCATGGCATTTGCTATCGACTCCCAGTACACTGAAACAAAAAGCAAGTATAAGTTTCAATGAAGCAGAGTGATTTCTTTAATAACCTGTCTGTCTAATTGGGGGCAGGAGAAAATATTTGGTAGTAAAGAAAAAAAAAACTTCACTTTGCCCTTTAAAATAATTACTTGTAGTTGTATAGAAACTAAAAGCTAAATGTGACTGTTGACTGTTTAATGATTTGCTGCAGGAAACTAAGTGTTATGGGAAATATGGTTTGAAAAGACATTATCCACTTCTCCTGGTGAATCTAATTGTTTCAGTTGAATGAGTAAAAGTAGGAAGTAAGCCTTGAAGAGAAAAAAAATACTTAAGAGTAATGAGTTCTAATGCCTGATCACTTGAGTCATAAAACATTTGGAAATTTATTAAACTGATCTGTAAAGCCCTCCGCTTACAAAGAGCGGCATCCACTACTTGTTAACAAACTTGAAAGCAGCAATCCCTTTGTGTTGCCGCTGTTCAGTTAATTCCAGACAATAGCATATGCAATGGATATTTTATTGACCCATTTCAATATGTACAAACAAAATAAATTTGAAATCTGTTCCATATCAGGAGGAAGATGATTAGCTACTCATGACCACAGAAACCCAACAGGCTCCTCATTTCTGTATGAATGAAAGGTATTTCTTATAATGCCAAAAATGAACTTTATGATACACTGTATATGTAGAATGTTCCCTTCCTCAATTTCATAAATTTGTGGTTTGAAAGAACTGGGGCAAAAGTTGATTGTGAATTTTGAGGCAACATTCTACACATATAAATGCAGGGGAAACACATTTTAGTAAACATGGTACATTGTAATTATTGATGACAGATTACATGGTTCAAAACAGGCATTAGAGAAAAACCTACATGCATGTGAAATTCTACTTTTACTCCTTTACCTATGTTTAGAGAGATAAGTCACTTAATTTGGCAAACATAAACTGATTCATATAATTTCATTCTGCCACCCAAAGTATAACAGATACCTGAGCTTAATGAATTCCCTCTAGGAATAAAATATATATTAAATTACAAATGGTCATTGAACCAAACATTGCTATTACATTGTTTAACTTCGGTATTTTTTTATTCTATTGATTCACCATTTTGTGGACTATAATGGAGTTTGACAATAGAGACCCTTCTGAAAATAGTCAAGAGGATTTGGGAAAGCCTATTCTAGAACATTCTTAGGTAGTTGGTTGACCAAGAATCTCTCTTATGGGTTTCCTTGATACACTAGAGAACTATGATGGTGACTGCTATAAATGTCCTCAAAAGCAAAATCTAAAGATTAATCTTGATCCATCTGATAGTTTGACAACCATACCCACTCTCACAGTAATTCAGAAGATGTAGGGATGCTGCAAAAGTCAAAGCACCACTAAGTCAGTCTTGTTTTGCTCTGTCATTGTGGACAAGGCTATAAAGAAGCTACACAAATTCTCTGATTTTTTAAAAAAGCTATCCATTGTGTATGACTCAAAGTGGCATCAAAACTTTAACTTAAATTGTATGTGAAAGAACATTCAATATCCGAGTTGGTATAAAGGGAGGATAGTGTAATTCCAACCTTCACCTTAAAAAACTAGCCATTCCACAGAGAAAGAGTATCCAGGAAGACTTGATAGGACCTGATAGACAAGGGTCAGATAGAAAGGAAGGAGGACTTCCTTTATCAGTGGACTATGGGAGAGGGATAGGGGAGGAAGAGGGAGGGAGAGTGGGACCTGGAGGAGATGAGGGAGGAGTCTACAACTGGGATATAAAGTTAATAAATTGCAAAAAATAAAATTAAAAAAATCTGAAATAAACAAAAGTAATAAAAAATGAAAAAAAATTCTAGCTATTTTTCAGAGACTCCTCTCCCTAGAACACAGATTCAAATAATGATCCAGAATAACTGCAAATGCTGAAACCTACCAAAGCTGATGTCTTCTATGGTGTGCAGTATCACTTCTCCACATATGTATATAAGTACATGTACACATGTATAACCTGTTTACATGTAAATCTTTGTACCTATATTTTTGGATTTATGGTAATTAATATATTCATTCTTTATATACTGGATGAGTTTAAATTTTTTTTTTTTTTTTTAATTTTTTTTTTTTTTTTTTCAATGCAGTTTATTCAGGAACATTGAACAATCCTCGGACCCCGGGGAAAGCCAGCCCACAGCTTAAATAGCCTCTGGGTAGCCAACCCAGGCATGCCACGGGGGCAATGCAGATAGGTCCACATACATGGAAGCAAGCCAGATCCTCGGCCTTAGCCAAATGTGGAGTTGTTCCTGACAGAGAGCACTCACCATCGGGAAGGCAGGAGCAAATTGATACCCTATGGCAAATCGCTCAACCTGGCTGTCAATGAAAGTATGCTGGACTTTGTGTCACTAGCATACAACATGAGAATTTTTCCTGCGCTGCAAATCTGTCTAAACAATTGTCGAGCTATATTTTAGGTAATGAGTTTAAATTTTATTAAATTGTTTAGAAATTTATTAAAAATAAAATCTAAAGTGCAAAATGTCATTGATATTAGCAAATAGTTTTCCAAATATTTGAAGAGATCTAGTCACCAAAAAATAGATTTGTGTTTAATCTCTAGATTTTATTTAGCATATACCAATTTCTTAATACACATATAGAACAGAATGATAGGTTGTTTATAACTTTTAAATTAGCACTTTTTTCTCAAAAGTAAAAGTTATGAATTTTTATGGGTGAAATTACCACTAGGTAAATGAAAAAAAAAAGGAGTGGCTTAAAATAGTCATAATTTTATAGGATGAGATACAATAACCACTCAGTGATGTTGATGTACAATTCCTATGTGCTCATCTTTAAAACAAGGATGAATGCCAGACCTAGTGACACAAGCTTTTCATTATATTACTTGGGAGATATGGGCAGGCATATCTCTATGAGTTCAAGAAGAGCCTGGTCTACATAAGAGAGTTCTCGACCAGTCAGGGCAACATAGTGGAGACCCGTCTTAAAATAAATTAAATTAAACTAAACTAAACAACAATGAGCACCTTAGCTGTTAAATTTTATTAATTCTTGTGCTTTTGATTTAGTGGTGTATACACTTAAATGAGTTTGCTAATATTGAAACATCTTATAACATAAATACAATTTTCATTTGTTTACTGTATATAAAATATATAATACAATTTGATATCATTCTGTTGTTCTGAGATCTTGGTTTTTCTGCTATTTTATTGTTTCATATAAAATTGCATTATATTGTTGAACACAGACTCTAAAACTAGTATAATTTTTATTTCATTGTTTCAGAATTCTAACACTACTTGAAATATCATCATCTTTTTTGAGACTTCAGTAGTTAAGGACAAATTTAAGTTTAGAACTTAATTTAAAAGTTATTAGACATCTTGATTATCTATTACCATACCGTCACATTTCAGTGAACTCCCCTGCAGTAACACGGAAAACATGTAACATTTTTAACTTCCTTGTTATACAAAGTGCACCAATGTACAACAAAAGATCCAAAGTGGAGACATAAATGCAATTTTGTAGAATGAAACCTACACTACATAATATTTGGGACTATAATCTCTTGAGTCTCATGAAAGAGGAGTGCATGTGTTTTTCTTGAGCACAGGCATATTTACGAACATTACTAGACACTGCTGGTTTCTTCAGCCATTCTTCACCATCGCATACTCATTCAGATGTCTCCATCTCTACTACCCTGCTGTACTGGATCAAAGATCTCGAGTATACATCTACAGAATAAAATTGCATTAGCACAATGGCTCAGTGTTTTTAAAATATTTTTCATAAGATACTTAAGAATATTAAGACAGTAAAACACACACTAAGAAAGAGAACATAACAACTGCTCAATGCAGAATTCGGCTTTTTCAACTTTATGAATGTTACTAGATCAGAGACACAAACCCACAGAACTTAAAAACTAGCAAAAGTAAGTTATTTCTGGAAAATCAAAAATCTTAAAATTGGTAAAGTCTTCTTACCAGGTAAGTTCTAGCTATAAATGATAACAATTTAGGGATATAAATCTACTTATTTTCCTATGAAGATCTGAGAAAACTTTTTCATTAGACATTATTAATATATGTATTAGAAATCATGACACATTTTTTATTGGCTGGAATCAAGATTATCTTTGTACTTTTATTATTGTCTATTTTAAAAATCCTATTGCATCCTTGATGTAATGTTACCAGTATTAATTAAATGGCATTAAAACTTTAAGCATAACCTAAGTAATATGTGAATTTGAAAACTGTCATGGCCACTGGAGAAAGCGCCTCAGTTACAGCTTCCACCTGTGCTGGGACAGTCAGCACTCTGCTGGAAACTGTATTTCAAAAGAGAGAGTCCTGAATGCCACACCTTAAGAGGATTTAAATTCTATTTTCCACCAGTGACTTCATACAATATTCATATTTATCCAGCATTTATCATCACACAAAGATACTCTTTACACCCACAGAAAGAATTTTACAACATAGCCGTAAGCTCACTACCACTGACATCACACCTCCTCTACCTCACACAGCACATGCCAGTTCTCCAAAGAGGACAGTGCAAATGCAAAGAGTGTGAGTTAGGGTCTTATTGCTCTGAAAAAATCAGAGCCTACCAATTAAAAGGTAACAGAAGATAATATTTTGGACATTTTTGCTGGTGTATTTGAAGAATTGTCTCTTCACAACAAAATTACTTTTTGTACCACTCACACCTTTTATTTTAAGTCAGAGCAGGGTGTTCTGTCCTGTGAGTTCTCCACAGAAATAGGCTTTTTACAGGGATGGGAATTGGATGTACTCTCTAAAAGCCTTTTCATAACTATTCTCTTTCTAAACATGCCTAGAAAGTTTGACTTGAAGAACACAAGGCACAACTTAGCTTCCATATTGTAAATCCTTGGAAAAGTCTTTTTTTCCTTCTGCATATTAAATATATGATATATATCATATATTTGCAAATATATGCATATTAAATATATTAAATATATAAAAATATATTAAATATAATTAATATATTAATCATGTTATATTTATAATTATATATGTTAATATATTAAATATATATTAAATATATAAAAAATTCTGTCTATAATGCATATTAACACACTGTATAGCTGTAATTTTTAATTGAGGTAAAATTTATATACATGCATTTCCTGAGTATACCTGTATGAGATTCATGTGCTTGTATATGTGTGCAAGGCCACAGGAGGGTGTCAGGTCTCCTACTCACACTCTTGTTCTCTTGAATCTGTGTGTAGACTGGCAGCCTGCATTCCTTAGCAACCTACCATTTTCAGCTTACGCTACCTTTCAGCACTGTGGCAGTAAGAAAGAATCATTTCCATCCCACTCTTTAGGTGAGGGTTGTTGACTCCAAGTCAGGTCCTCATGCTTGTACAGCAAGCTGCGGTACCTACCTACTCTCTTCACAGGTCTTTCCAGGCACCTTAAAAAAGTCCCATTTATTCACTGTAGCTTAATTTTTTCCACTCTGTTTTGCCCAAGATGGCACAAGGAAATAGTTCCTTGCCTTTTTTTACTCTTCCCTTTACATATTCCATTGCAGAAAGAGAATACAAACACATTTCAGCAAACATTTCATTACACTAAAGTAGTCATTCTTATTACATAAGTTACCTAACACATTCTTCCCCCTTTTATTGTTATTCTAATTATTTTCAAATAAGAGAAGCTACAAAAAATATATTCTACTCTCAAGTTGTTGATACTTTAAAGAGACTAGAAAGCACTTGAAGCTTTTGTGTTTATGATGACCATAATGTTAATACTAAATGTGCTTTCAACATCACCTTCTTCCTACTCATGAAATACAGGGAAGTAAGTATGTAGGAGGGAAATGCCATTGTTTGTCAACTGCTAATGTCCAAAAATAGGCCCATACATCTGGTAAAGGCAATTATCTAGAAGAAAATTTGCTAGATTTTTTTTTTATTTAACCAGACCTAATAGAGTCATGTTTTAGAAGTATTTTTACACCTAACAAAAATATACTTGCTTAGCAAATAGTAGTTCATAGTCAACTGGAGTAGCAAATAGAAAAGGAACAGTAAGGTAGAAATATATTTTCTACTCTAGAGTACGGTTATTAGCAGTTATGTAAAAAGAAAAAGAAAGAAAGCAGAATTGGCTAAACTGTCTGCCATTTTCCTTAGATATGGAGGGGAGGGCCGTTCACTAATGTACACAGAGAGGGGAGGGGAAGACTCAGTTGCACATACCAGGGCAGGTGTTATAATCAAGTGAACAGAATCAACATGGTATGAAGCATAGTAGGTAAGATCAAGAATGAGTCAAAAACATGGCCAAAGGAGACATGACGGGATCCACTAGTTTCTCTGTTAGTTGCTGAGCGTCAATTATAGGTGTATATGTGGACACTTTGCTCTGTGGTCCACTCATTCTGGTAATACGATGTGGGCTGTACACCTCTTGATTTTGGGGTATGTCATGCAACTCCTGGGGGCTTCAGAAAGGAAATCACTTTTCAACTATTTTGTAGACACTTTAAGTCTTTCCTGCAGTTCTAGGCAATTAAACGTTGATTTCTGTTTATAAATCATTGTGTATAAATCATTGTGTATAACTCATTGGGTGAAAGCACCCAATCAAGATGGTTTGTTAGGTTGAGAGAATAAAGTGAGATATAAGCAATGTTAGGAAATAATAAAAAACGGAGCCTTTTTGTCTCTATCTCTTTTGTCTCTCAGGTTTTTGTTTTTACTGAGAGAGTTTCTCTGCAGAGCTCTGAATCCCTTGGATTCTCATTGTAGACTAGGCTGGCTTCGAACTCAGAAATTTGTCTGCCTCTGCTTCCCAAATTCTGGGATTAAAGGTATATGCCATTGCCATATGGCTTCTTGTGTGTGTGTGTGAGTGTGTTTGTCTGTGGGTGTATTTAATGTTTACATTTTCTCTGGGACATTTCTGGAGAAAGAAAAGTCATCTAAACCTACAAAGAAAGTTTTATCATACAGCAGTTGATTTCATGTGAAAACAATCTATTCTTAATTAATTACTTATTTTTTTTATTCATTACAGTTTATTTACTTTGTATCTCAGCTGTAGCTACCTCCTTCATTTCCTCCCAATTCCATCTTCTTCCCTCATCGCCTGTCATGCCACTTCCCAAGTCCATTGATAGGGGAGGCCCTCCTCTCCTTCCCTCTGACCCTCATCTATCAGGTCTCATCAGAAGTGGCTGCATTTTCTTCCTCTGTGGTCGGTAAGGCTGCTCTCCCTTCAGGGGTAGGTGATCAAAGAGCCAGCCACTGAGTTCATGTCAGAGACATTCCCTGTTCCCCTTACTAGGAAACTCACTTGGAGACTGAGCTGCCATGGGCTACATCCGTGCAGGGGTTCTAGGTTATCTCCATGTATGGTACTTGGTTGTAGTATCAGTCTTAGAAAAGACCCCTGTGCCCAGATTTTTTGGTTCTGTTGCTCTCCTTGTGGAGCTCCTGTTTCCTCAAGCTCTTTCTATCTCCCCCTTCTTTCATAATATTCCCTGCACTCTGCCCAAAGTTTGGCTATGAATCTCAGCATCTGCTTTGATGCCCTGGTGGGTAGAGTCTTTCAGAGGCCCTCCGTGGTAAGTTCCTGTCCTGTTCCCTCTTTTCTCCCTCTTCCTATGTCTGAACCATTTGCATGAGGATTGATCATCTTACCCAAGGTCTTCCTTCTTGCTTAGTTTCTTTGGGTACAGATTTTAGTATGTTTATCCTATATTATACAGCTAATAGCCAATTATAACTGAATATATACCATACGTGTCTTTCTGCTTCTGGGATACCTAACTCAGGATGATCTTTTCTAGTTCCCACCATTTGCCTGCAAATTTCATGATTTCCTTGTTTTTAATTGCTGAGTAGTATTGCATTTTATAAATGTACCACATTTTTTGTATCCATTCTTCAGTTGACTGATATCTGAGAATTCTTAATAGAGGAATATCGAATGGCAGAGAAGCACTTAAAGAAATACTCAATGTCCTTAGTCGTATCAGGGAAATGCAAATCAAAATGACCCCGAGATTTCACCTTAAACCCATCAGAATGGCTAAGATCAAAACTCAAGTGACAACACATGGCTGGAGAGGTTGTGGAGAAGGGGGAACCTTCCTGCATTGCTGGTGGGAATGTAAACTTGTACAACCACTTTGATAATCAATACGGCACTTTCTTAGACAATTAGAAATTGTGCTACCTCAAGATCTAGCTATGCCACTCCTAAGCATATATCCAAAATATGCTCAAGTATACAAGGACATTTGCTCAACCATGTTCATAGCAGTTTTATTTGTAATAACCAGAATCTGAAAACAGTCTTATGTGCACAGTTATTTCCTTTTCATTATTATCATTTATTACATTTTATTCAATTTGTATCCCAGCTGTTGCCCCCTCCCTCGTCTCCTCCCAATCCTACCTTTCTTCCCTTTTTCCCTTCTATGCCCCTCCCCCAGTCCACTGATAGAGGAGGTCCTCCTCCCTTTCTCTCTGACCCTAGCCTATCAGGTCTCATCAGGACTCCTTGCTTTTTCTTCCTCTGCGGCCTGGCAAGGCTGCATTCCCCAGGTAGAGGTGATCAGAGAACCTGTTACTGAGTTCATGCCAGAGAAAACCTCTGTTTTCTTTATTATGGACCTTACTTGGAGACTGAGTCTATGGGCTACATCTGAGCAGGGGTTTTAGGTCCTCTCCATGCATTGTCCTTCTTTGGGGCCTGTCTTTGTAGGGCCCCCAGAGCTCAGTATTTTTTGGCTCATTTGATCTCCTTTTGGAGCACCTATCCCTTCCAGGTCTTTCTATCTCCCCCTTCTTTCATAAGATTCCTTGCACTCTTCCCTAATTTTGGCTATGACTCTCAGCCTCTGCTTCAATACTACAGTCAGTAGAGTCTTTAAGAGGTCATCTGTGGTAGGCTCCTGTCCTGTTCCCTCTCTTCTGCTTCCAAAGTCTGTCGAATTTGTCCTTCTGAATAAGGATTGAGCACCTTTCCACGAAACAACCTAGGTGTCCCTCAACTGAGGAATGAATACGAAAAGTGTGGTACATTTACACAAAGCACTACTACTCAGCAATTAAAAACAAGGAAATCATGAAATTTGCAGGCCAATGGTGGGAACTAGAAAAGATCATCCTGAGTGAGGTAACCCTGAAGCAGAAAGATACACATGGTATATACTCATTTATAAGTACATATTAGCCATGTATTAGAAGATAAACATACTAAAATCTATACTCCCAAAGAAGCTAAACAATAAGGAAGAACATAAGGAAGGTACTCAATCCTCATTTAGTTCTTTCTATTATAATATGTTTGTTTTCAAATTATTCACTTACTTAAATAAGACTTAAAGCATCATGTTTTGATGATTAAATGCTGCTACTACCCCAATCTAATTGTTTGAGGAACAGGTTCTTTCCACAATATAAAAATATCGATCTGTTGTCTTCAGACCATGGATGTCTTTCATTGTCTTGATTTCTAAAAACAATGAGACTGTCATTTGATGATGTATGGCATAAAAAATGTACATGTTTTTAGTAAAATTAACCAACCTTAAAACATATTATCTATTTAAGCTCTTAGACTCTTCTCATGTTTTCCTTCTTTAGTGAAATATCTCTTTAGATAGAATGGTTTCACCAGACTCCACATATAAGTGAGACCTATGTAAAAATATTTCTCAGAAGATATAAGATTGTAGGTTCTGTGCATATAGAGTTTTAGTAAAGCATTTTCCCCATTTCTGCCTTTGATTAAAATAGTAGAAACTAGTCCTAGAAATTACATGTGTGACTACCAATGACTACAGCCTTGTTCCACAGTAGCATGCAGCTGTTTATGAAACCACTCCCATAGAAAGTACTGAAAAGCTAAAGCTACTTACTCTTAGTTTTAATAAACATCCTCAAACATGACTCTTCAATATAGCAACATATTTTCTGCCCTAACCAACAACATTTCATTTTACTCTTTAAAATCATATTTTTAAAAGAATTATTTAATAACTCACTAGAATAGATAGCTAGCCTTTATGTCTTTTGATTTTCACTCAAACATATTTAGACTTAAAAATACAATACAGGAAACTGAGATTTTACAATACAAAAATCACTCAAAGGCAGTAAGTAAAGGTAAAGTGAGACCGGTCAAGTACAACTTCCCATGGCTCTTCCTGAGTTTAGCCTTTCTTGGAAGGCATGTGGCTGTAATCCGCTGTGATCTGCTGCCATGCCCATTGTGCCAGCACACTGCAAAACTATCAGCTCCTCTTAAAGATGTTAATCTCCAGGCTCTCTGGTCTCTATGCACTTCCTCGTTTTCATTCAATAGGGAACCTGTGGTGGGTCACTATTCTGGGCTTTGGTTTTGACATCAAGTAGCGGGAAAAAAAGCTGTATACAGAGCCCTGTAAAACACTCTGATAAATAACATTACTACAAATATCAAATATCCATAGTGCTCTTGTTTTATCATGTCTGTTCCAGCTGCATCTTTAGGCTGTCTTTATAATATAGTGTGTAGGGCCACCTTTAATTGGGAACTGATATCAAACAAAATTCAACTTAGATATTGTGAATATTTACACAAATTGAAAACAAATTTTAAGTCTAAAAGAGGGTTATAAAATTAGCTACTGCACAGGAACTGAGTCACTAAAATTACCTAAATTAAGTGAACAAGAGCATTTATATGCATATGGTAACTGAGGTAAGATAAAGTATGTTTAGAAAACCACACACATAAAAGATCATAAAACTTCTGATAAATAAACACATCAACTACTATATTAAGGCTGAGATAGTAAAACTTAAATAAGGGTTTTCTATCAGAATTTTTTTTCAGATGTTACATTTTAATAAAGAAATTTTGCTTTCCTCTCTTTTCTTTCAAATCACACATCCAGTAATATTGTTCTTTTGATTGATTTTTATAATATAAGCTTCCTTCTTTGGAGCTGTCCTAAAATAACACCCTCTAATCCATGTACTTTAAAAATTAAATGTGCATGAAAACTCACTTTTGTACATAAATGCACTGACTTCCATCAAATACTTAGCTCATATTTGGAGTCTCAAATTCTGTCAGATATCCTTCTCAGTGAAGGAATTTCTGAGAGTTCACTAGCCTTTAGGTAACAAATCTCTAACCACTCTGTGTTGATTTGTGAGACCATTTCTTATATTTCCTCTAGGTGCAATGAAGGGCATCTTTCACATCATTTATTTCACAGTCCATGTCATATTATTAAGGTCGACACTTTTTGCAAATTAGACTTTTTACATTTATAAAAGATGCATTTCATTAGTGCAGGTATTGGGAAGAGAATAGGATGTTTAAATGCCTTAAGATATAGTGGTGTATGTGTGTCTGCCCGTGTGTGCATGCTTGTGTGTGCATGTGTGATCTCTCTCTGTGTATACACATACAAATAGACAGACTGTGAAGTATATTCTTAGAAGAATGAGATCTATTTAGAAATGTAATGCACAGATTATTGGGAGTATTTGAAGCAGGAGACACGGCTACCTCAGCATAATGCATATGTCTTCCAGCCATTTTATAATGACCTGCTGCGGTTTTTATTGTCTGACAAACCATGTGTTTTACTGAGCGCTTTCTTGCCTGACACAATAACAAACGATGTGATGTACCCCTCGACTTCTAGCTGGATAAAAGGAAAGCAGTAAAGGGTGACTTCTACCAATAGTTGGGTTGCATTACAAGGAAAATTATTCTGTAGCTGTGAAATGCACAATTCTTGTCATTATCATGCATTCTTCATGATGTACGGTGGAGAGAGTGTGTAAATACAGAGCTTCAAATCCATTCATACACCTAAAATTTCCTAATATACATGAAACTAGTTATGTCTAAACATATTGAGAAAATGCATTTATGCATATTTATAAAAACCACAAGATAATTTACATTTGCTGAGTTGCTATGTTACGTTATTTAATGTGACTATTTTATTTGCTCATTAGGGAGTGTATTTCAAAAGACAAAGGCTCTAGGTTATTAACAAATACATCAATTTTAAATTAAAGATTTAGAATTAATATGAGTGATTATTTTCAGTTTATATTTCCATATATTTGAAAAGATCCATGCGAGGTTTTAACAAGGACACGTTAATGTAAGCTCTGTTAACACTGAAATGAAAGCTCATACAATAGAAACGCATAGTACATATATTCACTTGGGTGATAAATGCTTCCTTCTTTCTTTAGAGGATTATTAAAAGCATTCTCTGGAGGAATAAAATGGTGGAAGTCACACATTTAATAGCTCAGGTACAAAGAGTCAAATTGTGCCAGTTGGCAAAAGTTAGCAGGAAGCTGTCACAATAAATGGCAGCAGCTGCTCATAGTTCCAAAGAGTATGTCCCAGTCAGAACTGAAAACTGATGGCATCCACATTAATACTACCTTAATGGCCCATCTGCTGCTCCATAGGGTCCCTAGCTGCTGTATGGAGTCATAGGCATTTGACAGGCAGTCTCTGTATGCCAGACGCACATTGTGCCAAATGTTTTAGGCTGCTTCATCTCGTTCTGATCTGTCAAATTCTCCCCTTTCATTTATCAGGCAAGGAGTTATGAGGGTTTTCTTTTCTACACATCATTGGCTTTCAGCACTGGGGCAGCTAACAATTTGGAAGGCAAACTATTTTGGTTATTTTTTTTTTTCTAATTGATGATGCAAGGCAAAGTTGTCTAATGCACTGTACATTAGTAGGTAGGTTACAAAATGCTATGACATGCAAACCCTGTGGAGAAATCAATCCAGTGCATTTGAAATGCATTGCTGCATAAATATGTTTCTAAAGTAATACTGAAGGAGATTATCATATCTTTATATAAAGCCTTATTAACTGGATAAATATTTGAAAAATCTTACTTTAGATTGTTTAGATAGAAAAATACTATTATTCTAATAATAGTATAATTAAATATTTTACAATTGGAAATAGAAAAACTGACCTCTGATTGTATATTAAAAATATATCTCCAGAATGAAATAAACTTCATGCAGAAGACTGAAATGTGAATGTAAGCAAGCTCATGTAATGTAGCTATTAAATCATACAGAAGTCACATTGTTAGTTGTCTAGAATAAACTTCATATTGAATGTTCTGAACTCTCAAGACAGTCCAATCCATATATCACTGGGTAAATGATCAGCTACAAAAATTCAGATTGATAATATTCATTATATCCAAAACTGTTTAAAAAAATCCTCTTTGATAGGTCTTTCTACACCACAGATCTAAGTCTAATGCTTGAGTTCATAGGTGACTGCTCTTCACATCCTGGAGATCAGTCACAACATGGCTGTAAAATACAAACATTTAACAAAACCAGGCTCCCTTCTGGGAAGGGAGGTGGCCGTTAAGCCCTGCTTCCTCTGGAACCTTCATACCTGCTGTAATATTTCCATATCTTTCAAATACATTTGATGCATGTTTGCAGATGTTCTTCAGTCCATAGACTACAGACAACTTTTTTGTTAAAGATTTCTCACACTATCTACCATTAATTTCTAGAATTCCCAGTTTGATCTCAACAGATTGTCAAGATTTCATGATAAACAAACAAATACGGTATTACAAGAAAATCTCATACAATTAACATAAACCACACTGCAAAGTCAACAATACAATGTCAACTGCTGTGGTGTTCTTACATAATAATGTGACTAAATTGGGTACTTTAACAATTCTTGCATATTTTTCCAGTCATGGTCGATAACAGAAGTTATATTCATAATAATTTTAAATACAGATATTAGACATACCATTGTTTTTTGAAGAATGTAATTAATTTGCCCTAAAAACAAGACTTTGTGTGAGTTATGTTGCCTAACAGTAAAACATGCTTGTGTGCAAAGGTGTGTCACTGTGCATACGTATGTACCTATTATGAAAAGGAAGGAATGTTTTTGATGGGGACAAACTTTTGATATGGCTAATATTGTCTTAATTATTTTAATATCAATCAGTCTTATATGCACATTTAAAGAAGTTTAATAATCAGCAAAACTTATTGTAATCTTTACAGGTCAGTGAACTGAAGGCACTTGTCATCTGATGACGCATCAGAGTTGGAGCACATTGCAAAGGCTGAAGGAGAAAACTGACTCAGTGAAGTTGTCTGCTCACCACTGCATACATGTCACACATGCACACACACAGAGACATGCACACAACACAGTAATAATAATAATAAAAATAACAATAATAGAATTGTTCATGTAGTCCTCCTTTTAAAAAGCTTTACATATATTTTAGACAAACTTAAGGGTCTTTAAATTTTTTATAAATCCAAATAAATAGACCCATTGCATTAGTTCTTTCCTGATTAAGTTTTTACTAATTTCTAATTTATCCTGCTGTGCAGTTGTACCAGCTCATTTAAGGTTCCTTGCTCCTTCAAAAGCTGAAGAGCTGGTGTAAAGAGTCAGATATACTCCTATTTTTCTCTTAAAGTACTTCGTGTAATTAACATTGATTGGCATATGAAATCTTCTGAAATGAAAACAACTATGTATTAGAAGTACCGTACTCAGAACATAACAGTGGTTTGGTTTGTGTCATTATGCACTAAGTCTGGTCTTCATCCTACCCTGTAATGCAAGCATTGTTCTGTTTCTACAGAAACTGAAGCTTGCTTAGTATGCCAGCCAGTTTAATGTCAACTTGACCCACACTAGAGTCATCAGGAGAAGACAGAACATCAGCTGTGAAACTCCTCAAGACTGAGCCGTAGGCAAGCCTGTTGTGCATTCTCTTTAATTAATATTTGTTAAGGAGGGCCCAGACTATCATAGGTGGTACATTTCATGGGCTAAAAGTCCTGGGCTCTATTAGAAAGCAGGCTGAGCAAGCCACCAGGAGCAAGCCTGTGAGTAGCTCCTGTGTGGCTTACCTCCAGGTTCTTACCTTGTGTGAGTTTCTGCCCTTACTGCTTCTAATTGTAGACAGGATATGGAACTGCGGGCAAAACTCTTTCTTCCTGAGATGCTTTTGGTCATGGTTTTTCATTACAAAAATAGTAACCCTAATTAAGGCCAGTACATTTAATCCTACCACGCAGCAGCAGAGGCAGGTGGTGTGTCTCTGAGTTCAAAGTCACCTTCGTCTACAGAGCTAGTGCTAGGACTATACAAAACAAAACAAAACGAAAAAACCTATTCCCCACCACCACCAAAGAAAGGCGAGTATCTTTTTCGTATGAAATTAGACTCTGTGACCCAGGGACACCAATGAGGTTTAACTTGATTCTATCAAAAGCCAAAGTTATACTGCTTCATTGTTTAAAATTATTATATTTTTGAAAAAAAATTCCAGGATTTTAGAAAAATAGCAAAGAATTAGTGCAAGAGGAAGGAGTATGGCCTTTAGAATTTTACTCTAAAAGGAGTCTAGCAGACAGAGGAAGGTCAAGGTCTCTGTGCTGGAGAAAAGTAAAAGTTCTCATCACAGCATATTAGTGATAGCAAGACTAGCCATCTTTTTGACCCTGGAAATTTCCTGGGAAATGATGTTTTCTCATTGTTTGAGTGAACTAAAACTTTTGGGAGCACAACAATAATCTGTGGTGTTAATTTTAATTGTTCTCATTTTGAACACAAGACATGTGAAGCGTGGGATAGCCTAATTTATCTCTTAGGTCCTTTTTGCCAGATAGTTTATCTCTAGATACCTTATCCTAATTTTGAGAAGTAGACTTGTAGAACAAACATATTTTGTTTTTTAAAATTTTTATTTTATTTTACAGTTTATTCACTTTGTATTTCAGCTATCGCCCCTTCCCTCATCCCCTCCCAATCCCACCTTCCTTCCCTCATTTCCTCCAATGTATCTCCCCAAGTCCACTGATAGGGGAGGTCCTCCTCCCCTTCCTTCTGACCCTAGCATATCAAGTCTCATCTGACTGGCTGCATCATCTTCCTCTATAGCCTAGTAAGTTGCTCCCCACCTCAGGAGGAGGTGATCAAAGAACCAGCCACTGAGTTCATGTCATAGACATTCCCTTTTCTCATTAATAGGAAACCCACTTGGAGACTGAGCTGCCATGGGCTACATCTGTGCAGAGGTTCAAGGTTATCTCCATGCAGGCATGGTCCTTGGTTGGAGTAGCAGTCTCAGAAAAGACCCCTGGGCCCAGATTTCACATTTTGTTTTTATATAGCAAAGGCTAGTGTACAGGGAGAAAAAACAAAAATAGTGAGCAGGCTTTGGGATAAAGTATTCTATTTCTCTTATAATTTTATTTTTTCTCTTTATTTCCTTCCTTCCTCCCTTCTTTCCTTCTTTCTTTATTATTTATTTATTAATGTAATCATTTTAAAATAATTTATTGACTTTACATCCCAATTGTGACCTCCTCTGGGTCCCATGCTCCTTCCCTCATCCTCTACTATTCACCTCCCCTAGTCCTCAGAAAGGTTAGCCCCTCCCCTACTATTTGATCACAGCCAATCAAGTCTCATTAGGACTGCTTGCATCCTCTTCCTCTAAGGCCTGGCAAGGATGCCGCACCAGGGGGAAGTGATCAAAGTGAGTATCAGTGTCCATGTCAAAAACAGGTCATGCTCCCCTTA
This sequence comes from Meriones unguiculatus, assembly GCF_030254825.1. Classification (NCBI taxonomy): domain Eukaryota; kingdom Metazoa; phylum Chordata; class Mammalia; order Rodentia; family Muridae; genus Meriones; species Meriones unguiculatus. The sequence continues at coordinate 32,529,533 of NC_083353.1, read as the reverse complement.
CTACAGGTTCCACATGAAGACTGAGATGCCTACAGGCTACATCTCAGCAGGGGTCTATGTCCTCTCTGTCCTTGGTCCTAGGTTGGTGCATCAGTCTCTACAGAAACCCTGGCCATAGATTTGTTGGCTTTGTTGGTCTCCTTGTAAGCTCCTGTCTGCTCCAGGTCTTTCCCCTGCCTCCTCACTGTTCTTTCATATGACTACCAGTGCTGTGCACAAAGTTTGGCTGTGAGTCTTAGCATCTGCTTCGAATCCCTCCTGGGTGGGGTCTATTTCCCTTTCTTCAACCTCTTCTGGTGTCTATTTTATTTATTCTTCTGAATGAGAAGCATCTTACCTAGAGTCCTCTTTGCTATTTAGCTTCTTTAGGCATCTGGATTGTAGTACGGTTTTTCTGCATTATATGGCCAATATCTGTTTATAAGTGAGTATGTACCATGATGTTTTTCTGGTTTTGGGCTACCTTACTCAGGATGATCTTTTCTATTTGCATCCATTTGCCTACAAATTTCATGATTTTCTTGTTTTTAATAGCTGAGTAGTATTCTATTGTGTAAATATACAACAATTTCTGGATTAGTTTTTCAGTTGAGGGACATATAAGTTGTATCCAGATTCAGGCTATTATGAAAAAAGCCAGAAAATAGTTGAGCAAATGTCCTTATTGTATGGTGGAGCATCTTTTATGTATGTGCCCAGTAGTGGTATAGGTACCACTTGAGGTAGAGCTATTCCCAAATTTCTGAGAAAGAGCCAGATTGATTTCCAAAGTGGTTGTACAAGTTTTCACTCACACCAGCAATGGTGTAGTGTTCCCATATCTCCATATCCTCACCAACATGTGCAGTCACTTGAATTTTTGATCTTAGCCATTATGAATGGTGTAAGATGGCACCTCAGTGTTGTTTTTATTTGTAGTTCCCCCATGATTAGTGACACTGAGCATTTCTTGAAATGTTTCTCTGCCATTTGAGATTCCTATGTTGAGAATACTCTGTGTAGCTCTGTACTCCATTTTTAATTATATTATTTGCTTTGTTGGTGTTTAATTTCTTGAGGTTTTTTTTTCATATATTTTGGATATTAGCTCTCTGTTGGATGTAGTATTGGTGATGGTCTTTTCTTAGTCTGTAGGCTGTTTTGTTTTGTTGACAGTGTCCTTTGTTTTACAGAAGCTCTTTAGTTTCAGGAGGTCCCATTTATTATTAATTGTTGATCTTAGAGCCTGTGCTGTTAGTGTTCTGTTCAGGAAGTTGTCTCCTGTGCCAATGAGTCCAAGGTTTTTCCCCATACTTTCTTCAAGTACATTAAGTGTGTCTGGTTTTATGTTGAGGTCTTTGAACCACCTGGATGTTAGTTTAGTTCAGGGTGAGAGATATGGATCTTATTCACATTTTCTACATATAGACATCCACTTAGATCAGCATTGTTTGTTGAACATGATATCTTTTTTCTATTGTATGGTTTGGGCTATTTTTTAAAAAATCAGGTGTCAATAAGTATGTGGGCTTATTTCTGGGTCTTTGATCTGATTCCATTAATCCACCAGTCTGTTTCTATTCCAGTACCATGTAGTTTTTGTTACTGTCGTTCTATTGTAAAGATTGAGATCAAGGATGCAGATTCCTCTGGAAGGCTTTTTATTGGGTAGGATTGTTTTAGCTATTCTGTTTTATTTTTGTTGTGGTTGTTGTTTTTTCCATATGAAGTTTAGAATTGTGTTTTCAAGATCTACAAAGAATTGTGTTGGTATTTTGATGGGAATTGCACTGAATCTGTAGATTGTTTTTGGTAAGATGAACATTTTTACTATGTTGATCCTACATGGGAAAGCATGGGAGATCTTTTCATCTTCTGATACCTTCTTCAATTTCTTTCTCCAGAGATTGAAGTTCTTTTCATAGAAGTCTTTTGCTTGCTTGGTTAGAGTTACACCAAGATATTTTATGCTTTTTGTTGTTGTTGCTATTGTGAAATGTATTGTTTCTATAATTGCTTTCTCAACCCATTTGTCTTTTGTATACAGGAGGGTTACTGATTTTCTTTTTTTTTTTTTTTTTTTTTTTGAGTTAATATTGCATCCAGCCATTTTGCTGAAGGTGTTAATCAGCTATAGGAATTCCCTGGTAGAATTTTATGGTCAGTTATGTATACTATCACGTCATCTACAAATAGTGGTGCTTTGACTTCTTCCTTTATAATTTGTATTCCCTTGATAGCTTTTAGTTTTCTGATTGCCCTGGCTAGGACTTCCAGTATTACAAGGAAGAGATACAGCAAGAGTGGGCAGCCTTGTCTTGTCTGTGATTCCAGTGAGATTGATTTAAGTTTCTCTCCATTTAGTTTGATGTTGGTTTTAGGTTTGCTGAATATTGCCTTTACTATTTTTAGGCATGTGCCTTGTATCCCTGATCTCTCCAAGACATTAAACATGAATGGGTGTTTAATTTTGTCAAATGCTTTTTCAGCATCTAAGGAGATGATCATGTGGTTTTATTTCTTTCAGTTTGTTTATATGATGGATACATTGATGGATTTCTGTATATTAAACCACCCTTACATGCCTCAGATGAAGCCTGCTTGGTCATGTTTAATGATATATTTTTCTTTTTTATGATTTTTTTCATTGTTATTAGTTACATTTTATTAACTCTGTATCCCAGCTGTATCCAGTTCCCTCATTCCCTCCCAATTCTACCCTCCCTCATCTCCTCCCTGCACCTTTCCAAGTCCACCGATGTGGAAGGACCTCCTCCCCTTTCATGTGACCCTGTATTATCAGGTATCTTCAGGACTGGCTGAAAAGTCCTCCTCTGTGGTCTAGCAGGACTGTTCCTCCCATGGGGGGGGCAGAGAGGTCAAAAGCCTGCCATTGAGTTCCTGTCAGAAATAGTCCCGGTTCCCCTTACTATGGGAAACCAATTGCTTACTGAGCTACACCCAAGCAGAGTTTCTAGGTTATATCCATACATGGTCCTTGGTTGGAAAAACAGTCTCATAAAAGACCCTGTGCCCAGATATATTTGGTCCTTGTGGAGCTCCTATTCTCTTGACATCATACTAATTCCCTATTCTTTCTTATGATTCCCTATACTCTGCCTAAGGTTTGGTTATGAGTCTTAGTATCTGCTTTGATACACAGCTAGGCAGAGTCTTTCAGAGGCCCTCTGTGGTAGGCTCCTGTCCTGTTACTTGTTTTCTTCTATGTCCAATGCCCATACCATTTGTCTTTCTAGGTGAGGGTTGATCATCTTACCCCATGCCCTCTTTCTTGTTTATCTTCTTTAGGTGTATAGATTTCATTATGTTTATCATATCTTATAGGTCTATATAAGTGAGTATATACCATGTGTATCTTTCTCCTTCTGGGATATGTCACTCAGAATGATCTTTTCTAGACCCCACAATTTTCCTGCTAATTTCATGATTTCTTCGTTTTTGATTGCTGAGTAGTATTCCATTGTGTAAAAATACCACAGTTTCAATTACTGTATCCATTCCTCCAGTGATGGACATCTGGGTTGTTTCCAGGTTCTGGCTATTACAAGTAAAGCTGCTACAAACATTGTTGAGCAAATGTACTTGTTGTGTACTTGAACAAAATTAGGGTATATGCCTAGGAGTGGTATAGCTGGGTCTTGAGGAAGCACTATTCCTAATTGTCTGAGAAAGCACCAGATTGATTTCCAAAGTGGTTATAGCAGTTTACATTCCCACCAGCAATGGAGGAGGGTTCCCCTTTCTCTACAACCTCTCCAGCATGTGTTGTCATTTGAGTTTTTTATTTTATCCATTTTGATGGGTGCAAGGTGAAATCTCAGTGTCGTTTAGATTTGCATCTCTCTGCTGGCTAGGGATGTTGTGCATCTCTTTAAGTGTTTCTCTGCTGCTGGGAGCCAAGGCCAGCTAGTGGAAAGTTACAGACATCTGCAACAAGGTCATAGGTGAGAGATTTATATTTCCGGAACCTATGCGACATCTGTGTGTCAGGCTAGACATTTTGAGATATCTTAGCTGACATTCTTGCAGTATCTCTTTTAGTAAACATTCTTGCAGTGTTCTGCATCATCATTAATCACCCTGTTATGTTTTGTAAACTATATTGCTGACACATTTTTTCCTTCCTGACTTCTCCCTATAAAGTTGTGTGAAATTTTTCAAATAAACAAGAGCGAGATCAGACTATAGACTTGCTCTCATTCTTTGTGTCTCTTGTCGCCACCCCATTCTTTTCGCCCCTCCTTAGAAACCCGTTGAACTCCTGCTGGACGGGAAACTCTGCCATTCTACATTCCTCTACAGAGAATTCTCTGTTTAGCTCCATACCCCATTTTTTAATTGGATTGTTTGATTGATTGCTTTTTAACTTATTTAGTTCTTTATATATTCTGATATCAGCCCTCTTTGATGTGTTCTTGGATTTAGTTTGTGAGTATTTTTATATCTATGTTCATTAGTAAAATTGGTCTGAAATTCTTTTTCTTTGTTGGGTCTTTGAGTGGTTTAGATGTCAAGGTGCTTGTGACCTCAAAGAACGAGTTTTTAAAAGAATGAGTTTTTCCTTCTGTTTTGATTTTGTGGAGTAGCTTGAAGAGTATTGGTATTAGCTCTTCTTTGAAGGTCAGTAGAATTATGATTGAAACCAGCTAGTTCTGTTTTTTTGTTTGTTGTTTGTTTTGTTTTGTATTTTTGATTTTTTACTTAGGAGAGCTTTAGTGATTGCTTCTATTTCCTTAGAGGATATAGCAGTATTAAATTTGTTTACCTGACCTTGATTCAAATTTGGTAAGTGAAATCTATCAAGAAAATTGTCCATTTTATTTAGACTTTCAAATTTTGTGGCTTATAGGCTTTTGAAGTAAGACCTAATTGTTCTTTGGATTTCCTCAGTATCTGTTTTTATAGCTCCCTTTTCATTTCTGATTTTGTTGATTTGGATAGTATCTCTTTGCCTTTTAGTTAGTGTGTCTAAAGATTTGTGTATCTTGTTGATTTTCTCAAAGAATCCGCTCTTGGTTTTATTGATCCTTTTAATTGTTCTCTTTCATTCCTAATTCATTGATTTCAGATCTGAGTTTATTTTCAGCTGTTTACTCCTCTTGGTTGTATCTGCTTCTTCCCCCCTCCCCCCAGGACTTTCAGGCGTGCCATTAAGTTGCTTGTATGAGATATCTCCAATCACTTTATGAAGGCACTTAATGCTGGGAATTTTCCACTTACCACCACTTTTTTGTGTCCCGTAAGTTTGGGTATGTTAAGAAGTTCTTAATTTATTTCTTTATTTCTTCCCAAACCCACTTGTCATTGAATAGAGAGTTGTTCCCTTTCTGTGTGTGTAGGCTTTTTGTTATTTCTGTTGTTGTTGAGGTCCAGCTTTAGTCCTTAGTGGTCTGACAGAATACAAAGGATCAATTCAATATACTTGTATCTGTTGAGGCTTGCTTTGTTACCTGCTATATATATGGTCAATTTAGAGAAGGTTCTGTGAGGTGCTGAGAAGAAGGTATATTCTTTTGTGTTTGAGTGAGAAGTTCTGTAGGTGTCTCTTAGGTCTAGTTGATTCATGACCTCTATTAGTATCATTATTTCTTGGTTTACTTTCTGTTTAGTTAACCTGTCCTTTGGTGAGAGTGGGGTGTTTAAGTCTTCCATTATTAATGTGTGGATTTGTGGATAGGTACTATTTAAATTTGTCTTTGTCATGTAATATCTTATTTACTCAATCTATGATGACTGAAAATTTTGCTGGGCATAGTAGTTTGGATTGGCATCTTTGGTCTCTTAGTGTTTGCCCAAACCCTTCTGGCTTTTATGTTCTGTGCTGAAAACTCAGGTATGATTCTGATAGGTTTGCCATTTTATGTTACTTGGCCTCTTTTCATTACAACTTTTAATATTTCTCTTTGTTCTGTACATTTAGTGTGTTGCTTATTATATGGGAAGATGATTTTCTTTTCAGGTACATTTCTTTTCTGTCTTTTCTAATCTATTTGGTGTTCTGTAGGTCTCATGTATGTTTATAGGCATCTCTTCTTGAATTTGGAGGGATTTTCTTCTATGATTTTGTTAAAAATATTTTCTGGGTCTTGCAGCTGGTAATCTTCACTTTCCTCTATTTCTATTATTCTTAGGTTTCATCTTTTCATGGTATTCTTGATTTCTAGGATGTTTTGTGTCAGGAATTTTTTAAATTTAGTATTTTCTTTGACAGATCAGTTTCTTCTATTGTATCTTCTTCATCTCTTTTATTTCCTTTTTAAAATTATTTATTTATTTATTACAATTTTTTCACTTTTTATTCCATCTGTAGGCCCCTCTCTCGTCCCCTCCCAATCCCATTCTCCCTCCCTCTTTTCCTCCCACACCCTTCCCCCAATCATCTGATATGAAAGGTCCTCCTCCCCTTCTATCTGACCCTAGCCTATCAGGTCTCATCAGAACTGGCAGCATTGTCTTCCTCTGTGGCCTGGTATATTCTGTTGTTGATGCTTACCTCTGTAGTTTTTGCTTTCTTCTTGAATTTCCTCTTTGCAGGATTGTCTCATTGATGCTTTCTTTATTGTTTCCATGTTTATCTTTTGATCTTGAACCATTTTATTGATTTCCTTAACCTGATTGTTTGCACTTTTCTGTATTTCTTTGAGTGATTTATTCATTTCCTCTACACCGGCTTCTCCAAAAGCCTCAATCTGTTTGACTGTAACTTCGTTTATGGATTTTAGTCTTTTTTTTTTTCTTTTATCATCTGGGAAATACAAACGCTGGTATTTTAGGGCCTGCAGTTTGTTCTGTCAGTAGCAATGCAGCCACAGCTGTCCCGATCAGACACAGTATCTGGTCAGTGCTGCTATCTTGGAATCTTCCTTTCCTTATAATTTTAACACAGACTTCAGATATATGTATTAATTTTTGGCAGGGTAATTTTGAAAAGAAAAGGAACTGGAAAACAAACAAAACTGTGAGCAACTGGAGTCAGAGCAAATCCTCAAATCCTATGAATAGTCCTGTTCTCCACTGGTTATAGTTGTGGCATTGAGAAAGTTTCTTTTTGTTGTTTTTGAGATTTCAGTGCAGTATTTGCCACATAAGAATGTTCTTGCTCCACCCCTCATTTACACTCTATTTTTTATTATCTTTAATCTCTCCCAGCTAAACTTTCTATAGCTCATTTCTGATGCCCATGAATAAATGTTACTGCTTATATGATAGAACACAGTCTCATACAGAATAATACAAGTGACAGTAAAACAATGGGCCATTATCCAGACACGCATGCTGACAGTTCATACCAAAGAGTATGTGGCCAACACAAAACAGCTCAGTGGTATTTTTGTTGACCTTTTGTGACATTTTTCATTTTGTCTTGATATTTTGCTTATTTGTTTAATTTTTGTTTTGTGGGATATTTGTGAGGTTTTTTTTTTTGTTTGCTCTTAAAGAAAGATGAAAAATATAAAATTAGAAAGATAAGGAGATGGGAGAATTTGAGAAGACTTGTGGAAGGGAAAAATCAAAATATAGCATATAAAAAATTAACAATAAAATAGGATGAAAATTTTGAAAGCCTTATAATTTGAACCTGATTTGAACTTAGCTTTGACATTTGTAAAAATTTTTGTCTGTCTAGACTTGATTTCTCATTTAACTTTTTACATAATTTTTATGAGATTTTTTTTGGAATAAAGTTATTAGAATAATTTCAATTACTACCAGAAGAGCATTTTCAGCTAGTTTTTATTCAGCAAGTTCTTATTCCAAAATTATTTAGAGAAATATGGAAGAATTTTTCTTGTATATATTTTTTTCTTTTAATGTCAACCAAAATTAACTCTTCTTCATATTTACTTTTTAATTCTCAGGAATGATGTAAAAAAAAAAGATCATCCTTGAAACATACACAAACAAGTGACAATATATGAACTGAGCATATTATATACATGTTATTAGAAATACACTCATTTCCACACTCAAGATGAGAATTAAGCTATATGTTTGGATTTAAAATTCCTTCTTTTTAGAGATAAGATTTTGGTATGCAGGTCTGGCTGACCTTGTACTTGTTGTCTGGCCGCTTACAACCTTGAACTAAAACCAGTATATTTTCCTAGCTTTCTGAGTCCTGTTATTAGAGGACTGCACTGCATAGCTGTTTATTGAATTTTGTTTGCACAAACCACATTTTCCTGCTAAATGTAGATAAGTTTCAGAGTACATGTTTATTTAGCAGCAACAGCCAATTAAAATGCCTAAACTTTAAATTCTATAGACTAGCCTGCTATATAGTATCTAGTGTGATCTTAACCAGGTGATAATAGAGGTTGAAATATTAAGGTACAGGCTAATTATGTTATCATTTGAGTTGAAAGTAACTTTCAGGCACTACAGAAATGGAAAAATACATGCGTGAGGTAAAAGTTTCCATATAGATTAGTTTGAAGAGTTTCTGTTTAGTTGGCTATGTTCATTTTGAAGGCTATGTCAAATATGAATTAAAAAAAGAAACACTGAGTAGGAGAGCAGATGAGCAGGAGAGGTCTTTAATCCATGAGGAAGATGAACTGGACCTAAGATATGACTGAAATTTCAAGGTCATGGACAGCTTGTGAGAATCAGTACTATTTTTCCTGTGTGATTTCTGAAGATCAAACTGGGTTCCTCAGTGTTGGCAGTAAACACCTTTATCCGTACCTAATGAAGACTAGGTAAAACATACAGCCCTGTGGACTAAGCAACTTTTTGATTCTTGAACTTCCCTTATAGAGCCAGCCATTGCTGGATTACTTGGACCACAGTCTAACCTATGTCAGGGGATCCAAGATGGGGATGACCAACACCCAAAGTTTCTGAGAGGCAGAGAATTTGAAACTCCAAAATTGGTGAGTGGAGGGGCAACTGAAGCCAGAAAATTGACGTTTTGGCTTCCTGAAAGAGAGGAGACATCATAGGAGATGAAAAAATTTAGATTCAGGTCAGGTGCGGACTTCTCTGGGAACAGAAAGGGGAACTTCCTTTGATTGAGCCTCCCTCCTTCTTGGAGGAGCCAACACACAGGGTCAGAGATGGTGAGCAAAGAACTCACTGCCTGGGGACTGAGACAGCAGAGGTGGGGCTCCTAGCTCCTCAGCCTTGGCTTCCAGCTGTAACTGCCAGCTAACCCACCCGGGAGTATCCGCCCGACAAGTACCCACCTGCCAAGTCCCAGATCCGCGGTACAATCCTTCCTGGCTCTAACATCTGTGAGCAGCAGTACTGACTCTGTAGGGCCTCACAGCCAGTGGCTGTACATCCTGCCCAATCCCTCGGTGGCAGATAACCAGCTGTACAGCCACCAAAGTCCAGCAGACCTGCAAAACCACTGAGGTACAGCAGGTGCCAAGCCACCTAAGTCTGTGAACCATTTTTCTGGCTCCCCAGGACTTCCCAGCAGGCACCTAGACACTCCAACTCTGTAGCCACAACTGGACTCCCTAGTATAATGGCTGCAGCACCACTGAGGTAACTGAGATCAACCTGACACATTTGACTCAGCAGGTCCAAACTGGCCAGCAGAGAACAGGAGGAACCCCGGTGCTTTACAATTTGACCTGCCCGAGGTTGAGTGCACCCTCAAGTGCCTACAGAGCCCTAGATCCAGGGTGCTTCTAAGCTAGCAGACAGATATCAGTCCTTCCCACCCACACACCCACATATCTCAAAGAATTGTGCACCCAAGTGGAGGCAAAGAAAGAGGAAATCAAGAAAGCTCTCAAAGAACCACAGGCAAATTTAGCCAAACAAATGGAGGCACAAGCAAAGGCACAATTAGTAGCATATAGAGAGGAAATGAACAAAAAAGTAGAGACCATCATAGAGAGACAGGAATCCACATTCAAACAGATGAAGGAAATGGTGCAAGGCATGAAAACAGAATTAGAATCAATAAAGAAAACACAAACTGAGAAAACCTTGGAGCTGGAGAATTTAGAGAAAAGATCAGGAACCACAAAGGTAAGCATCACCAATAGAATACAAGAGATGGAAGATAGGATCTCTGGTGCTGAAGATACACTGGTAGAAATTTATATTTCTCTCAAAGAAAAAGTAAAATCAGAAACGTCCGAAACACAAAGCATCCAAGAAATCAAGGATGCCATGAAAAGGCAAAATCTAAGAATAATAAGAGTAAGTGAAAAAGAAGATTCCAGGCTCATTTACTCCAGAATCTGGACTGAGACAAGGGTGTTTACTCTCTCTATTCCTTTTTTTTTTAGTATTTTATTTTAATTTATTTTTTTAACTTTTATTAATTATACTTTATTCACTTTGTGTCCTCCCATAAGTCCCTCTCTCCTCCCCTCCCCATCCCACCCTTCTTCACGCATGCCCCTCCCCAAGTCCACTGATAGGGCAGGTCCTCCTCTCTTTCATTCTGATCTTAGTCTATCAGATCTCATCAGGAGTGGCTGCATTGTCATCTTCTGTGGCCTGGTAAGGCTGCTCCCCCTCAGGGGGAGGTGATGAAAGAGCAGGCCTATCAGATTACGTCAGAGGCAGTCCCTCTTCCCATTACTATGTAACCCACTTGGACACTAAACTGCCATGGGTTACATCTGTGCAGGGGTCCTAGGTTATCTCCATGCATGGTACTTGGTTGGAGTATGAGTCTCTGGGAAGACCCTTGTGTTCAAATTTTCTGGTTCTGTTGCTCTCCTTATGGAGTTCCTGTTCTCTCCAAATCTTACTATTTCCTACCTCTTACATAAGATTACATGCACTCTGCCCAAAGGTTGGCCATAAGTCTCAGCATCTGCTTTGATAGTCTGCAGGACAGAGCCTTCCAGAAGTCCTTTGTGTCAGGTTCCTAGCTTGTTTCCTGTTTTCTTCTTCTTCTGATGTCCATCCAAAGAAGAGCATTTTAGTCAGTGTCCTCTCTCTTGCTTAGTTTCTTTAGGTGTACAGATTTTAGTAGGTTTATCCTATATTATATGTCTATATGAGTGACTATACACCGTGTTTGTCTCTATTCTTATTTACTATAGTTCTCCAAGTCTTAAAAGAATAATCGCAGTAAAGACAAATATAAAAGAGGTGAAAATATCTAAAGGAAAATAAGTTGTTACTATTTGCAGATAACATAATTCTATACTTTTAAAAAAACCCATGGACTACAACAGAAATGTTTTGCATTGAAAAGTACTTTCAGTAAAGCTGCAGGATCCAAAATCAACAACAACAACAAAAATCAGTAGCTTTTCTTTCATATAATAGTAATGATTGTTTAGAGACAAAAATCAGGAAAAATGTATCACTAACAGTTAATTTAAAATTCTTCAAGAATTAACCTAACAAACAAGGTAAATAACCTGTGGAGTTTTGAAACATTAAAAAGAGAAAGAAAGAATTTGAAAAGGCACTAGAAAATGGAATTTCTTTCAGTCTTTTAAATGAGAACTTTAAAGTTTTATGGGGAAAATAGAAAAGTGAAATACAACAGGGCAGTGGTGGTGCACACCTTTTATCACACCTTGTTGCGACCCGCGTAATCGTCTCGCCAGCAAGAACGCCCGCGGACAACAGGATCCTTCTGCAGCAAGCTTTATTGCAGTCAAGCGATGAAAGGAGGAAGACCCCAAGCCCCAAAATGGTGCTGCTTAAATACACCCTAGGGCAGCGTGTACTCCGCTGATTGGCTGCATGCTCATTGCCCCATATGACACCCCGGGCTAGGCAGTGACTTGGCGCACTTTCGCAACTTGCACATGCACTCTATTACTTGTTTACTAGGGCCGAGGCCGGATGTCGGTGCCATCTTGTAATGGTGATTGCATTCTCTCCACACTAAGGAGGTAGGGGCAGGCAGATCTCTGTGATTTCGAGTCCAGCCTATTCTACAAAGAGAGCCCAGTACAGCCAATGTTATATAAAGAAACCCTGTTTCAATACAAAACAAAAACAACAAAAGAGAAGGACAAAAGTGAAATGCATATTGACATAAAGAAGAAACAGTAAGCAAGTGTGAGAGAATAAATAGTTAAGCTTTCAAATTAGGACAAATTCAGTTCAACACAGTATTCAGGTAACAATATAAAACCTTTTCAATGCATTAAAATGAATGCAACAAAACAAACAAACCAAAAAACAAAAACAAGAACAAAACCTGTCCATGGTAATGGGCACACTACTTCTACATGGAAAACCTCCTACCCCAATGTAAGCTTAAATAGATTTTGACTAAGCAAAACAGACAGCATCAACTAAACCTGTTAACCAAAATATAGTTATTGTTGGTATTCAATGAAAGCATCAATAGGAGGGAAAATATATGAAAAAGAGGGTAGGTAAATTAATGCATAAAGTCATCTACTTAAGAAAGTTAATTCATTTAGAAACTATCAAAACCTCAACACTTAAATTTTATTCTTTCACAACTTTATGCACTTTGACATACTTTCCTCAATTATTTTTTATCCCCCTTTCCTAGCAAAGAAACCCTGCCTTCTTCAAGTCCTTCTTACAATTACATGTCTTGTGTGTTGGTTTGTGGATCGCTGCATTTAAAGGGGACTTCCCAAGTGAACATGTGCGGGAGGGTACGGAGTAAGGGCAATGTTACAGTGGCTGCACCACAAAAGAATGTGTACACTCACATCCCAACAAACAGTAATGCCTATGGCTTTACAGGGAGGGGCAGAGACTTTTGAATCCCATCTCCCTGGATGAGAGAATGTTGATGGGCCTCCTCTTGTACAGGTATTGTACAGACGGCCACTATGCAGTCACGGATGGATCGATCAATCATGTCATGTCCAAAAGACAACTTTCACAAATTGATGGAAAACAATAGGTTTTAAATGACAAATTCATCCCATAAACAGTAAAATAAAGACGTGTTGAAAAAATAAAGAATGAGGGGGCCAAGATGGCCGTACCGGGAGAACACTGTGTCTGAGAAGCAGGACAACACTCTCCAGGCAGCGACCAGGAGATTGAACTCTGGGCCCTAAAACTAAAAGGAGGGCCCAGCCAGAACCCGGAAGAGATCCTGGGTAAGGCAGGCATTGGGTCTCCGGGCTGGAGCTACACGCCTGCTTGTCCCGATCACTTTCCCAGGCTGATCGGTGGGTACTAGGGTGCCTGAGACTGGGAGTCCCAGTTGCAAGAACACCCCATGGGGAAGGAAAGTTTTGAGTCTGATCACTGGTCACCCAGTCTATCCCTGGAAGGTCTCACAGACCTCGGGTGCCCGCCGCCATCACAACTGAGCTCCCACCATGAGCAGAGAGCTGCTGCGCGCCCAGCTCAAAATCCCTACTCCCTCTTCGGAGGAGGCAGGTGGCGTCCAGCAGAATCTGCCACAGACCACATTGTCTATACCCCAACCCAAGATCGGGGCTGAGAAAACCCAATCCTTTGGGTTTGGCACTCACCCAAACGCAGCCATAACCCTGCCACTGCTGAGCGGCTTCACAGTGCCAGAACTCCAGTGCTGCCAGCGACTCCTAGTGAACAATCTTCAACTCAGGATCTAGGACTGTGGTCATTCAACATGTTCTGAGACTCTCCTGGGTCCAGCTCAATAAGGTCTAGCACGAAGTTCTATCACTGGCACCGCCCCAACCACTGACAAAGAAACCCCAGCTCAGGATCTGGACTGAGAAGTCCCAATCCCTTCTGGCATTCCCCTGAGAGCACCGCCATAAGCTTGCCCTAGCAGAGGAGAAGGTCAGAGGGGAAGGACAGAGAGGCAGCCTGCCACAGGACACAGCACCCCCTCTCCTGCTCACCCAGCCGCCCCTGGCAGAGAAACCCAAGCTCTGGATCTGAGGACACTCAACCCTACCTGGTACTCTCTTGGGATCAGCAAACATAGGTTCTACCGCCACGCTGCTTCTGGCAGAGAGATCTGGGCCCTGGATCTGGGATTGAGAATACTCAACCTAACTCTTTCCCGTGCTACCCTGGGACTAGTCAACATAACCCCGCCTGGAAGAGGGAAAGGACAGGGAGGCAGCACACAGGAAAGGTGGACACCGCATCCTGCAGCCACAGTGTCACAGAGCTGACTGTTAGCCTACCCACGCATTTTTCCACAACAGGACCAAATCAGAGAGTAGAGAGCAAGGGGAACCCCTGTGCATTCCAACTGGTCCTGCAGGAGAGTGAGTGAGCCTTCTAAGGAGAGTTTTCCCCAGACCCAGGGCCTCTCCACAGAAGCAACCAGATGAGATCCCTGCCACGCACAACCCTAGCATAGGGATTCTTGGAATAAAGAGCCCAACGTTGAAGCCTCTGCCTTGTGGGTCCACCAGTTTAATCCAGGCAAACAATCCCTGGATCTCAGACAGAACTGCATAATAGTGGCCTGCAGGCCACTGCAATAGTCAAAGAATCCGCACATGCACATTGTGCCTGCTAAAAGCACATGCGAATAGCGCAAGCGTCACATTCCTTACTTAGGCAAAACTGAATCCACAACACACACTCCCAAACCAGTGAACCTCTCTCATCTTCCTGAAAAAACAGTCCAGAAAACAGAAAGAGCCGATCATAGCCCGAACTACAAACTCGAGGAACAAACAGTGAGAGTTATAAATAACCAGATGGCTAGAGGCAGATATAAGAACATCCAACAAAAATCAGGACATAATGACCTCACCAGGAACCACACAAACCAATGGACACTTCAATCCACTAGATATACAAGAAAACGACCTCAAAACTATGTTTCTCCAGCTATTAGAGGCCCATAAAGATGAAATGAACAAAGCCCTCAGAGAAATAGCCAAAGAAATCGAACACGAACCAAGAGGAATCAAATCGAGCTCTCAGAGAAATGACCACGAAAATTGAGGCAAACAAAGAAGAAATGAACAAAGCTCTCAAAGAAATGTCCACACAAGTGAAGGCAAATAAAGAAGAAATAAACAAAGTTCTCATAGAAATACAGGCCAAAGAAGTAGAGGCTCAATTAGTGATACATATAGAGGAAACAGACAAAAGAATAGAAGCTGCCATTGAAAAGCAGAACTCCACATTCAAACAGATGAAGGAAGTGGTGCAAGACATGAAAACAGAATTAGAATCAATAAAGAAAACACAAATAGAGAAAAAACAGGAGCTGGAGAACATAGAGAAAAGAGTGGGAACTACAAAGGTAAGCATCACCAACAGAGTACAAGAGATGGAAGAAAGAATCTCAGGAGCCGAAGATACACTTGCAGAAATTGACATGTCTCTCAAAGAAAAAATAAAATCAGAAAAGTTCCAAACACAAAACATCCAAGAAATCAAGGACACCATGAAAAGACAAAATCTAAGAATAATAGGAGTAGAAGAAAAAGAAGACATCAGGCTCAAAGGTCCGGAAAATATTTTCAAGAAAATTATTCAAGAAAAATATACAAGAAAATTTTCCCAACTTAAAGAAAGAGATGTTCATAAACATACAAGAGGCCTACAGAACACCAAGTAGACTAGACCAAAAAGAAATTCTTCATGTCACATCATAGTCAAAACACTGAACCTACAGAACAAAGAAAAAATTCTAAAAGCAGCAAGGGAAAAAGGCCAAGTAACATATGAAGGCAGACCTATCAGAATCACACCAGATTTCTCAACAGAAACTATGGAAGCCAGAAAAGCCTGGACAGAAATCATACAGTCCTTAAGGGACCACAGATTCCAACCCAGACAACTATACCCAGCAAAACTTTCAATCAACATAGATGGAGAATTCAAAATATTCCATGTCAAAACCAAATTTAAACAATATCTACATAGTAACCCAGCTCTACAGAAGTTGCTAGAAGGGAAACTTCAAACCAAAGAAAACAAGTACATCTAAGGAAACAGAGGAAATAGAAAACTACACACACAAAAAAAGAATACAAGCAATGAAACTCAGTGACACCACCAACCCCACATCAAAAGTAAGTAACAATTGTTGGTCACTAGTATCTATCAACATCAATGGACTCAACTCCCCAATAAAAAGACACAGACTAACAGAATGGTTGCAGAAACATGATCCAACATTCCGTTGCATCCAAGAAACACACCTATGCAACAAAGATAAAAACTACCTCAGAGTAAAGGGCTGGAAAAATGTTTTTCAAGCAAATGGTTCCAGAAAACAAGCTGGAGTAGCCATCCTAATATCTAATAAAATAGACTTTCAACCCAAGTTAATCAAAAAAAGATAAGGAGGGTCACTATATTCTCATCAAAGGAAAAATCCACCAAGAGGACATCACAATTTTGAAATTCTATGCCCCAAATAGAAGAGCACCTATATTCGTAAATGAAACACTATTAAAGCTTAAATCACACATTGATCCTAATACCCTAATAGTGGGAGACTTCAATACTCCACTCTCACCAAGGGACAAATCAACTAGACAGAAAACAAATAGGGAAATAAAAACACTTACAGAGTCCCTAAATCAAATGGACCTAATAGATGTCTACAGATCTTTTCATCCAAACTCAAAAGAGTATACCTTCTTTTCAGCACCGCATGGAACCTTCTCCAAAATAAACCATATAGTTGGTCATAAAGCAAGCCTCAACAGATACAAAAAGATTGAAATAATCCTTTTTATTCTATCTGACCACCATGGACTAACAACATGCTGGACCTCAACAACAACAGAAATAATAAAAAGCCGACATGCATACGGAAACTGAACAACTTGTTACTCAATGACAGCTGGGTTAAGGAAGAAATAAAGAAAGAAATTAAAGACTTCCTAGAATTCAATGAAAATGAAGACACAACATACCCAAATTTATGGGACACATTGAAAGCAGTGCTCAGAGGAACATTTATAGCACTAAGTGCCTGCAAGAAGAAATTTGTAACATCACATACAGACAACTTAATGGCCCAACTGAAAACCCTGGAAAAAAAAAGAAGCAGATACCCCCAAGAGGAGCAGACGGCTGGAAATAATCAAACTCAGGGCTGAACACAATCAATTAGATACAAATAAAACTAATCAAAGAATCAATGAAACAAAAAGCTGGTTCTTTGAGAAAATCAATAAGATAGACAAACCCCTAGCCAAACTAACTAAAGAGCAGAGAGAATCTATCCAAATCAGCAAAATCAGAAATGAAAAGGGTGACATAACTACAGACACTGAGGAAATTCAAACAATCATTACGTCATACTACAAAAGCCTATATGCAACAACATTTGAAAACCTAAATGAAATGGACAATTTTCTTGATAGATTCCATCTTACAACATTAAGTCAAGATCAGGTAGAAAGACTGAATAGCCCTATATCCCCCAAGAAATTTGAAGCAGTCATTAACAGTCTCCCCTCCAAAAAAAGCCCTGGGCCAGATGGTTTCAGCATGGAATTCTACCAGACCTTCAAAGAAGTGCTAACACCAATTCTCCTCAAACTATTCCACAAAATAGAAACAGAAGGTACATTACCAAACTCATTCTACGAAACGATAGTCACCCTGATACCTAAACCACACAAAGACCCAACAAAAAAAGAGAACTTCAGACCTATCTCTCTTATGGACATTGACACAAAAATACTCAATAAAATACTTGCAAACCGAATCCAAGAACACATCAATGATATCATCCACCATGACCAAGTAGGCTTCATCCTAGGCATGCAAGGGTGGTTCAACATACAGAAATCCATCAATGTAATCCACCACATAAACAAACTTAAGAAGAAAAACCACATGATCATCTCCTTAGATGCTGAAAAAGCATTTGACAAAGTCCAACACTCATTCATGTTTAAAGTCTTGGAGAGATCAGGGTGTATACAAGGCACATAATCTAAACATAGTAAAGGCAATATACAGCAAGCCTATAGCCGATATCAAACTCAATGGAGAGAAACTTAAATCAATCCCACTGAAATCAGGGACAAGACAAGGCTGCCCACTCTCTCCACACCTCTTCAACATAGTACTTGAAGTCCTAGCCAGAGCAATAAGACAACTAAAGGAGATCAAGGGATACAAATCGGAAAGGAAGAGGTCAAAGTGTCACTATTTGCAGATGATATGATAGTATATATGAGCAACCCCGAAAATTCAACCAGAGAACTCCTCCAGCTGATAAACACCTTCAGCAAAGTGGCAGGATACAAAATCAACTCAAAAAATCAAAAGCCCTCCTGTATACCAAAGACAAAAGGGCCGAGAAAGAAATTAGGGAAACAACACCCTTCACAATAACCACTAATAACATAAAGTACCTTGGGGTGACACTAACCAAGCAAGTGAAAGACCTGTTTCAGGAAAACTACAAGTCTCTGAAGAAAGAAATTGAAGAAGATATCAGAAGATGGAAAGATCTCCCGTGCTCATGAATTGGTAGGATTAACATTGTGAAAATGGCCATCCTGCCAAAAGCAATCTACAGATTCAATGCATTTACCATCAAAATACCAACTGAATTCTTTACAGACCTTGAAAAAAAGATTCTCAGCTTCAGATGGAAAAACGAAAACCCAGAATCTCCAAAACAATCCTGTACAACAACAGATCATCTGAAGGTATCTCCATCCCTGATCTCAAGCTGTACTACAGAGCAATAGTAATAAAAACTGCATAGTATTAGCAAAAAAAAAAAAAAAAACCAGAAAGGAGGATCAATGGAATCAAATAGAAGACCCACAAATAAATCTACACACCTATGAATACTCGATTTTTGACAAAGAAGCCAAAACCATTCAATGGAAAAAATAACAGCATCTTCAACAAATGGTGCTGGTCCAACTAGAAGTCTACATGCAGAAAAATGAATATAGATCCATATTTATCACCATGCACAAAACTAAAGTCCAAGTGAATCAAAGACCTCAACATAAAACCAGATACTCTAAATCTGTTAGAAGAAAAAGTGGGGAACAGCCTAGAACTCATTGGCACAGGAGACAACTTCCTGAACAGAACTCCAAAAGCACAGGATCTAAGAGCAACAGTCAATAAATGGGACCTCATGAAACTGAAAAGCTTCTGTAAAGCAAATGACACCGTCATCAAAACAAAATGACTGCCTACAGATTGGGAAAGAATCTTCACTAACCCTTTATCTGATAGAGGACTAATATCCAGTATATACAAAGAACTAAAGAAGCTGAAAAGCAGCAAACCAAGTAATCCAATTAAAAAATGGGGAAGAGAGCTAAACAGAGAATTCTTGACAGAGGAATATCGAATGGCAGAGAAACACTTAAAGGAATGCTCAAACTCATTAGCCATCAAGGAAATGCAAATCAAAATGACCCTGAGCTTTCACCTCACACCCATCAGAATGGCAAGATGAAAAATTCAAATGACAACACATGCAGGAGAATGTGGAGAAAGGGGAACCCTCCTCCACTGCTGGTGGGAATGTAAAATGGTACAACCACTTTGGAAATCTATCTGGCACTTTCTCAGACAATTAGGAATAGTGCTTCCTCAAGACCCAGCTATACCACTCCTAGGTATATACCCAAGGTTTGCTCAAGTACACAAAAGGGATACTTGCTCAACCATGTTTATAGCAGCTTTATTTGTAATAGCCAGAACCTGGAAACAACCCAGATGTCCATCAACAGAGAAATGGATACAGAAATTGTGGTATTTTTACACAATGGAATACTACTCAGCAATCAAAAAGGAGGAAATCATGAAATTTGCAGGCAAATGGTGGGATCTAGAAAAGATCATTCTGAGTGAAATATCCCAGAAGGAGAAATACAAACACGGTATATACTCACTTATATAGATCTATAAGATATGATAAACATAATGAAATCTATACACCTAAAAAGATAATCAAGAGAGCTGACATGGGGTAAGATGAACAATCCACATTTAGAAAGACAGATGGGATGTGCATTGAATGTATGACAGGAGTCTACTGAGTGCATCTGAAAGACTCTAACTAGCAGTGTTTTCAAAGCAGATACAAAGACTCATGACCAAACCTTCGGCAGAGTACAGGGAATCATATGAAAGAAGGGGAGTTAGTATGATGGGGAAAGGATAGGAGCTCCACAAGGACCAAATATATCTGAGCACAGGGTTTTTTCTGAAACTGACATTCAACCAATGACCATGTATGGATATAACCTAGAACCTCCGCTCGGATGTAGCCTGTGGTAGCTCAGTAACCAATTGGTTTCCCATAATGAGGGGAACAAGGACTATTTCTAACAGGAACTCAATGACTGGCTCTTTGGTCTCCCCATCCCCGAAGGGAGGAGCAGTCCTGTTAGGCCACAGAGGAGGGCTTTGCAGCCAGTCCTGAAGATACCTGATAAAACAGGATCAGATGAATGGGGAGGAGGTCCCCCCCTATCAGTGGACTTGGAAAGGGGCACAGTGGAGATTAGGGAAGAAGGGTGGGATTGGGAGGGATTGAGGGAGTGGGATACAGCTGGGATACAGAGTTAATAAAATGTAACTGATAAGAAAAAAATAAAATTAAATAAAAAGAGAAAGAAAAAATAAAGAATAGACAAGAAAATTATCAGTGTTATTTTTTTCTCTAATTTTATTTTATTCTTCTTTCTTTTACAAAAATAGATGTTCTCATTCATTTAATATATTATGATTACAGTTCACACTGCCTCTACTCCTTCCAGCTCCTTTTTACCTCATCTTATATGTGGATGCATTACACATTCCTCATTAGAAACCAAATATAAACTAACACATCTGCCTTTACTGAGGAGGTCTGCCAGAGCAGACTCCAGGATCATCCACGTCAGACTCCCCCACATTCCCTGGCCTGGGGGTCCAAATGGGACATGGACAGCAGAGGAGAGCTGAGAGATTTTCCCTGAGCTTCAGGCTCAGGCCCACAGCTCTACCTGCCTTACCAAGGAGGGCTCCCAGGCCCCAGAAGAATCCAGCCTCTGGCCGATAACTTTACCCACCTTCCCAAGAAAGCCTGCAGGGGACCCATGCACACAAGATTCAAGCCTCCCAGCCAAAGCTCTACCCTTCTTACCAAGTACAGTTCCAGAACCCCAGAAAACCCAGCCCCTAGCCCACACACTTTACTGAGGAGTCCTGCAGGCACCAGAAGTGCCCAGCCAACACAGCAACAGCCAGATGGCAAAAACGTTGGCATAAGAGCACAACTAAGTGTTAGAACAATATGGTACCATCAGAACCCAGATAACCTCCTAAAGCGAGTCCTATATAACCTAACACAATAGGACATCAAGATGTCCAACAAAAGAACATCTAAATTCTGAACATCTATGTCCCAAATACAAGGGTACCCACATTTGTAATGGAAACATTACTAAAACTTAAATCACATGTAGAATCTCACATATTAATAGTGGGAGACTTAAAACACCCCACTCACCAATGGATCGGTCATTGAAGCAGAACATAAAGAAATAATGAAACTAACCGACATTATGACACAGCTGAAACACATGAAAATGATCTTAAACTTATTCTAAGAAGACAGAGGCCTTTAAAGAAGAAATAAATAAATCCTTTAAAGAATACAGGAGAATATAATCAAAGATGTAAGAAAATAACTAAGATTCCCTGCATTCTGCAAAACGTTTGGCTATGAGTCTCAGCATATGTTTTGATACCCTGGTGGGTAGAGGCTTGCAGAGGCCCTCTGTGACAGGCTCCTGTTTTCTCCCTCTTCTGATGTCCATCTCGTTTGTCTTTCTGAATGATTGGGTTTGTTACCGGGGTCCTCCATCTTGATTAGCTTCCTTAGGTGAACAGGTTTCAGTATGTTTGTTCTATATTATATGTCTAATATCCACTTATAAGTGAGTATATACCATGTGTGTCTTTCTGCTTCTGGGATACCTCACTCAGGATGATCATTTCTAGATCCCATCATTTGCCTGCAAATTTCATGATTTCTTTGTTTTTAATTGTTGTGTAGTAGTCCCTTGTATAATTGTACCACAATTTCTGTATCCATTCCTCAGTTGAGGGACACCTAGGTTGTTTCCAGCTTCTGGCTATTAAAAATAAACCTTCCATGAACATGGTTGAGCAAATGTCCTTGTTGTGTACTTGAGCATCTTTTGGATATATGCCTAGGAGTGGTATAGCTGGTTCTTGAGGTAGTACTATTCTTAATTGTCTGAGAAAATGCCAGATTGATTTCCAAAGTGGTCATATAAGTTTACACAGGAGCTCCACAAGGAGAGCAACAGAACCAAAAAATTTGGGCATAGGGGTCTTTTCTGAGACTGATACACCAAACAAGGATCATGCATGGAGATAACCTAGAACCCCTGCATAGATGTAGTCACAGCAGCTCAGTGTCTTAAGAGGGACTGAATTTGCCAACAAAAAGACATAGGCTCACAGGATCCATCATTCTGCTGCACGTGAGAAATACATCTCAGCAACAAAGGAAGACATTACCCCAAAGTAAATGGCTGGGAAAAGGTTTTCCATGCAAATAGATCCAAGAAAAAAGCTGGAATAGGCATTCTAATATCTAATATAATAGATTTTCAACTAAAATTAATCAAAAGAGATGGAGAAGGACACTTCATACTCATCAAAGGAAATATGTATGCCCTCAATACAAGGGCACCCACATTTGTGAGAGAAAAATTACAAAACTTAAATCACAGGTCAAACACCACATATTAATAGTGGAAGATGTCAACACCCCACTCTCACAATGGAAAGATTATTGAATAAGAAACTAACTAAAGAAATAATGAAACTAACTGACATTATGAATGAAATGGATCTAACAGATATCTACTTAACTTTTCACCCAAACAAAAAATAGTGAACTTTTTTTTTGTACCCCATACCAACTAAAATCAGAGACAAGGCTGCCCACTCTCTTTTTAGCTCTTCAATAAGCTAGAGTAATAAAACAATAAAAAGAGATCAACAGAATATAAATTAGAAAGAAAGAAGTCAAAATATTTCTATTTGCAGATGACATAATAGTACACACAAGTGATCCCCAAATTTCCACCAGAGAACTTCCATAGCTGATAACACCTTCAGCAAAATGACTGAATACAAAGTTAAGTCAAAAAAAAAAAAAAAAACAAAAAAAAACTCAGTAGCCCTTCTAACACAGTTAATAGACTGAGAAGTTAGGGAAATAACATGTTTCACAATAGCCACAAATAATATAAAATATTTTAGTGTAATTCCAACCAAGCTAGTGAAAGATGCTTATGACAAGAACTTGAAGTCTCTGAGGAAAGCCATTGAAGAATATAACAGAAGATGGAATTGTCTTTTATGCCCATGAGTTAGTAGGATTAACTCAGTAAAAATGGCCATCCTATCAAAAGCAATCTACAGATTCAATACAATCCCTATCAAAATCCCAACACAATTATTTATCCACCCAGAAAGAGCAATTCTCAACTTCATTTGAAAAAAAAAAAACAAGAAAACAAACAAACAACAACAACAACAAAAAACTCAGTATGGCTAAAACAATCCTGTCCTATAAAAACCTCCTGGAGGCAGCACCATCCCTGATCTCAAGCTGTACTACAGAGACATAGTAATAAAAACTATATGATATTAGCATATAAATAGAGAAATTAGTCAGTGGAATAGAATACAGGCCCAGAAATAAACCCACACACCTACAGACACTTAATTTTTGAGAAGGAAGCCAAGACCATACAACTGAAAAAATAATCTTCAATAAAGTGTTGATCTACATGGAGGTCTTCACGTAGAAGAATGCAAATAGACCAATAATTATCATCATGCATCTCAAAATAAAACCAGATACACTAAATCTAATAGAAGGGAAAGTAGCAAATAGCCTTGAACTTATTGGCACAGGAGACAACTTTCTGAATCGAACATCAACTACTCAGGCTCTAAGATCAACGAATAATAAATTGTACCTCATGAAACTGAAAAGCTACTGTAAGGCAAATGGCACTGTCAATAGGAAAAAATGGCAGCCAACAGAATGGGAAAAGATCTTCACCAACTCTACAGCCAACAGAAGGCAACTATCCAAAATATATAAAGAACACAAGAACTTAAACAACAACAAAACAAATAACCCAATTAAAAAATTATGTACACAGCTAAACAGAGAGTTCTCAACAAAAGAAACTCTACTGGCTGAGAAGCACTTAAAGAAATGTTCAACATCCTCAGTCATCTGGGTAATGCAAATGAAAATGACTCTGAGTTTCCATCTTAGACCAGTCAGAATGACTAAGATCAAAATCACAAGGAAATCATGAAATTTGCAGGTAAGTGGTGGGAACTGGAAAAGATCATACTGAGTGAGGTATCCCAGAAACAGAAAGATACACAGGGTATATACTAACTCATAAGTGGATATCAGACATATAATAAAGGATAAACATACTAAAATCTGTACATCTAAAGAAACTAATCAAGAGGGAGGACTCTGGCTAAGATGCTCAATCCCCATTCAGCAAGGCAAAAAGGATGGACATCAGAAGAGGGAGAAAACCATGCGAACAGGACAGGGGCCTACCGCAGAGGGCCTCTGAAAGGCTCTACTCTGCAGGGTATGAAAGCAGATGCTGAGACTTATAGCCAAACTTTGAGCAGAGCACAGGGAATCTTATGAAAAAAGTGGGAAATAGTAAGACCTGGAGAGGACAGGACTCTACAAGTAGAGCAACAGAACCAAAAAAATCTGGGCACAGGGGTCTTTTCTGAGACTGGTACTCCAACCAAGGACCATTCATGGAGATAACCTAGAACCCCTGCACAGATGTAGCCAATCAGTACCCAAGTGGATTCCGAGTAAGGGGAACAGGACTGTCTCTGACATGAACTCAGTCGCAGGCTCTTTGACCTCTCTACCCCTGTTGGAGGAGCAGCCTAGCTAGGCCACAGAGGAGAACACTGCAGCCAGTCCTGATGAGATCTGATAAGCTAGGTCAGAGGGAAGGGGAGGAGGGCCTCCCCTGTCAGTGGACTTAGAGAGGGGCAGGGAGGTGATGAGGGAGGGAGGGTGGGATTGGGAGGGAATGAGGGAGGGGGCTACAGCTGGGATAAAGTAAATAAACTGTAATTAATATAAAAAATAAAATATAAGAAAAAAGAAACACAGCATCATTAGTCATCAGGGAAATACAAATCAAAATAGCTCTGAGATTCCATCTTACAGCAATCAGAATGGCTAAGACCAAAAAAATCAAATTACAGCACATGCTACTGAGGTTGTGGAGAAAAGCGAACACTCCTTTATTACTGGTGGGAGTGTAAACATGTACAACCACTGTGAGGAAATCAATCTGGAACTTTCTCAGACAATTGGAATAGTTGTACTTTAAGATACAGCTATACCACTCCTAGGCATATGTTAAAAAAATCTCCACCATATCACAAGGACACTTGCTAAACTATGTTCATAGCAGCCTTACTCATATTATCCAGAAACTGGAAATAATATCTAACAATGAATGGATGAAGAGAATGTGGTACGCTCACACAATGGAATATTATTCCGCTTTTAAAAACAAGGACATCTTGAAATTTGCAGGAAAATGCATGGTACTAGAAAAAAAAATCACTCTGAGTGAGGTAACACAGACCCAGAAAGACATGCATGGTATGCACTCACTTAGAAATGGATATAAGACGTAAGTACAGGATAAGCTTGGTGCGGCCCACAGACCCAAAGAAGCTAATTCTCAAGGAGGCTCCCAAGGGAGGATGCTTGAATCTCACTCAGAAAGTAAAATAAAATAGGCATTGGAGGTAGATGGAGGGAAGGAACTGGGTAGGAGAGGGGATAGATAGAGGAGCAGTTGGGAATTAAGAGTAGGGATAAGGGGAGAGAGGAATGGATAAAAGAACAGAAATCAGGGGTGGGGGTCATCTCTGGGATTTTCCAAAGATCTAGGAGAGGACAGGCCCCAGGACCTCTGTAGATATCACCCTAGCTAAGACTCCTATTAGTGGGTGATATGGAGCCAGAAATGGCCACCTCTTGTATCCAAGCAAAACTTCCAGTGGAGGCATAAGTATACCAACTCACCCATAAAACCTTTGACCCAAAATTTGTTCTGCCTAAAATATGTATAGAAACAAAGATGGAGCAAAATTTGAGGAAATGGCCAAACAAAAACTGGCCTTACTTGAGACCCATTCTGTGTGAGAGAACCAGTGTATGACACTATTAATGTTACTTTGCTATGCTTGTAGACAGGAGCGTGCCATTTCTCCTCTGAGAGGCTTCATCCAGCAAATGATGGAAACAGATGAAGAGACCCACAGTCAAACCTAAGACAGACCTCTGAGAGTACTATGCAAGAGTTGGGGAATGATTGAGGAAGCTGGAGGGGTCAATGATTCCACAGGAAGACCTACAGAGTCAAATACCCTGGGCCCATGGGGGCTCACAGACAGTGAACCACCAACCAAAGAACATTCATGGACTGGTCCTATGACACCTTTCTCATATGTAGCAGATGTGCATATTGGTTTTCGTGTGGTTCCTCCAACAACTAGCACAGAGAGCCTTCTTTGACTCTGATGCCTGCCTTTGGATGCCCTTCCCCTAACAGGGTGGGTTTGACTGGCTTCAGTGGGAAAGGATGTGCCTAGTTCTTCAGCAACTTAATGTGCCAGTGTGAATCTGAACCCATGGGAGACCTCCCCCTTTTCAGAAGAGAAGGAGAGGGAAGAATGGGAGAAGGGGTGTGAGGAGTACTGGCCTGTAAAGTGAATAAATAAATAAATTTAAAAAAGAACAGTGTGAGCAGATCTATTTGAACATAAGAATGTAAACATACATTTTGCTTCTAAAAATAGAATGAAATAATAGTGATACTATAACGAAAGTGTACAAAAGAAGAAAAAAAGAGTAGATTCTTTCCCCAGTGAAATTCACTCAGAGAAATTTTCATTTACAAGTGGATATCAATTGGAGATAGCTCCTGGTTTAGAGCTATATAAAGTACTAAAAATTTTGATATCAAGAAAAAAAATAATATAATTAAAAAATGGGGCCCAAATTTAAATTATTTTTAAAAGAGGAAGTCAAATGGCTGAGAAACACTAAAACAAAAGCTCAACATTTTTAGTCCTAAGGGAAATGCAAATGAAAACTACTTTGAGATTTCATCTTTCACCTGTCAGATCGCTAAGAGCAACAAAATAGATGGTAGCTTATGCTGGCAAGGATGTGGAGCAAGGAGAACACTCCTCCATTGCTAACTGGGAGTACAAACTTGTACAGCCTCTCAATATGGCTGGTCCCCAGGAAGCTTGGAGTCAATCTACCTCAAGATCCAGCTATATTACTTTTGGGTATATACACAAAGGATGCTTCATCCTACCACAGAGACACTTGCTCAACCATTTTCATCACTGTTCTATTCACAATATCCTTACATTGGAAACAACCTAGATATCCCTGTAGAGAAAATGGATAAAAAAATGTGGTATACATTTACACATTGAAATATTACTCAGCCATTAAAAAAATGAAAAATTCAGCAAAATGGATGGATTATAAAAACTCATATTAAGTGAGGTGACCCAGAGCCAGAAAGACAGATATGGTATGTATTCACTTATAAGTTGATATTAGATGTTTAGTCAATGATAATCATGCTATACCATAAAACTAAAAAGAAGATAGAGCAAGGGACTACGAGTGGAGGTTGAAATCAAATAAATATCCCTAGAAAACAGAAATTGAATAGATAACTTTGGGTGGATGGGCACCTGGAATAAAAGAATCAAGTGGGAGTGAGTGAGGAAGGAGAGAGACAAAGGGAAATAGTAGGAGAAACAGCCAAAATTAAAGGGCATTTGAGAGGTAATGTGGAAACACAATAGTACAGTAGAAACTTCCTAAAAATATACATATGAATGTAATATAAGCAAATTTGCCAAATAATGGAACGACAGAACCCCAACTGGACCAAGAACCAGAGCTCAGGGTCCTAGAGTAAAACAAAATGCAGCTGTTCTTAAAAATAAAAACAAACAAACACAAACAGACCCCTAGCAATAAAACAACTCCTAATGGTAATCTGCTAAACTCATAGATCAGTGCCTAGATCAGCCATCATCAGAGAAGCTTCCTCCTGAAGGACTGAAAGAGGACCCAGAGAAACACATGAAAGAGGAAACAGAAAGAGGGTAAGTGCCAGAGGGAATGGAGGACACCAAGAAAACCAGACCCTTTAAATCATCACTATCTACACCGAAAAGCTCACTGTGGGAGCAGTCACAGGACATCATGGTCATGCGCCAGATGGGCTCCTATAGAGGAAAGAAGTGGTGGACACAAACTTCCATTCCTAAAACACTTTTTCTATGAAATTTTACGTTGTCAAAATAACATGCTTAAATTTAATTCTTGTTTCAAACTTTTGATATGTATGATTCCAATGACAGTCATCAAATAAAATCAGATTCACCATTATATAACTATGACAAGATCTAGAAGAAATTTCAGAATCTATTAAGGGCTATGAACAATTAATTTAATTTTTTGGAAAATCCTAACAACTCTAATCCACTGTTACTAGACTACATTTTTAATTTTTTTTCCTGAATATCTGAAACACGACATGACTGTAAATGTCATTTAAATAAAAACAGAAACCTGAAAAACTTCAGCTTTCTGGAGGCAGCCACTTAAAAACAACCGAGTAGCAGGTATCAGATGTTGGAGTAAGCTCTGTGCCTCCTTCCAAAGACCATGCTACTTTTAATAACTTTGTACAATTCCATGAAAATAATGTATGCATCATTTTGTGTCATTAAAGTGACACATTTGTAGAGTAACAAAAATAATTAATCTAGAGCACAGTTCATAGCAGAGGCTGAGACAATCTGTTTCTCTTCCAAGTGTGTTCATCTGAAAGAGATAGGATGAAAATTGTGTTGTAACAAGTTTTTCAACTTGCATTTTTCTCACTTATTCTTATATAGAAATACTACCAGCATTTGGCTAGAATCCAGAATATGAGATGGGTGTTCTGAAATTATCTCTTCTGAATTGTTGGTTAGAAGAAAACCTAATTTGCAAGAAGAGAATTTTATTTGGTAGCCTTTCCTCATCTAACTCTACTCAGAATCAAAAGTATTACAATAGCCAGAACCAAAACCATGCTGCCTTTCAAAACATGCTATGGTTTTCCTTTTGTCTAAAAACATCTTTGTAATAATACCCTACACTTTATATGCACTGTACCTGAAAGCATGTCAGCATTTGTTTCCTTATCTTTAGGACACCAGTCTGAGTTATTTAGGAAATTTCTATTGCTGTCATTATACAGCTGAAGAAAATGATACCGACAGAGGGTCACTAGTTTGTTTCCATAACTTTTGCAAAATTCTAGCATGGATTAAGATGAGGCTCATAAGTCTTACCCCTGTCTAAGGAGGTATTTACAGGTTGATGACTGCTAAGGGAGGGAGAGTCAATTTTCTTCAGGCCGGTGGAACCTGGCAATTGAATGCACTCTGGTGGTGGTCTCATGCTCATGTATATAGATGCCCTAATTAGACTGTGTGTGTGTGTGTGTGTGTGTGTGTGTGTGCGCGCGCGCGCGCGCGCGCACGCATACATGAAAAAAATAGCTCATGAAGTTTGTAAGTGGATATGAGTGTCATGGAGGGATTAGGGGAATGAATACGCCCAAATATATATTAACAAGGAGAACCCTAGGGAATATACTTACTCCTCTTTCAGAAGCAAACAACAGAGACAACAGAAGCAGAAGAAGACATGGGAAAGGGCAGGAGTCTACCACAGAGGGCCTCTGAAAGACTATCCAGTAGGGTATGGAAGCAGATGCTGTGACTCAAAGTCAAACTTTGGGCAGGGTGCAGAGATTCTTATGGAAGAAGGGGAAGACAGAAAGACCTGGAGGGGACAGGAGCTCCACAAGGAGACCAACAGAGCCCAAAAGTCTGGACCAAGAGGGACCTGCAGAGACAGACCTAGACCCCCTGCTCAGATGTATTCTGTGGACAGCTCAGTATCAATATGGGGTCTCTAGTAAGGGGATCAGGGTCGGTCTCTAACATGGACTCAGTGGCTGGCTGTTTGATCCTGCTGGGATGGTGGCCTTACCAGGCTACACAGAAAGAAGATCCAGGCAGTCTTGATGAGACCTGATAGGGTAGGGTCAGATAGTAGGGGAGGAGGACTTTCCCTATCAATGGACCAGTGGAGATTGGTAATGGAGAAAAAGGGAGGGAGGATGGGACAGGGAGAAGATGAGGGAAGGGGTTACAGATGAAATACAAAGTGAGTAAATTGTAATAAATAATAATAATAATAATAATAATAATAATAAAGAACTCAAAGCAGAAACTAAAGAGTCCTGTTACTTTTTCATATTTTCCCAAGACTTTGATTCCTGACTTGTGTAGTCACATCTGTACCACACTGTTTAGATCATGAGAAAAAATAAATGTAAAAGTCTGCTCATTATATTTTCCTTAGTCATGCCATATTTACTAATAAATATGATTCTTTACTGCAGAAGAACCACTGAAAAATTTGAAGATTCCACAACTGTTATCAAGGAAATCTGAGTCCCATCTTGGGCTCTTAGTATCATTAATAAATTATTTAAGAAAATATTCAAATGAAGTAAAATAACTGCTTTGTTAGAATTTACAAAAGTGTTGGCAGGCTATAAGTCTAAGCAGCTGACAGGAAAAGGAAAACAGAGACTAGAGAAAAGTGACTTCCTTTAAGTTAAGTGGGCACAGAGGTCATGCCCATAGTAGAGAAGGGAGCTTTAGAGAGTAAAACCCAAAGTGTAGAGAAAAAAATGCATAGAAAAGATGGTGGAGACTACTTGATAATGGTGTATGGTATATTTGATGTGTTTTTGGATTTGGTTTGAGAGTAATTTATTGAGAAATTTTTCATCAGTGTTAATGAGGGAAATTGGTCTGGAATACTCTTTCTTTGTTGAGTTTTTGTACGGTTTAGGTACCAGAGTGATGATGGGATTAAGGAATGAGATTGGTAATGCTCCTTTAGCTTCAATTTTGTGGAATAGTTTGAGGAGTATTGATACTAACTCTTCTTTGAAAAGTTATTCAGTGTGAAAAACATCTGGTCCTGGGTTTTCTTTCTTTCTTTCTTTCCTTCTTTCCTTCCTTCCTTCTTTCTTTCTTTCTTTCTTTCTTTCCTTCTTTCTTTCTTTGTTGGAAGATGTTTGATGGCAGTTTCTATTTCCTTAGGGGTTATAGGGCTGTTTAAACTGTTAAACTGATCTTGATTTAACTTTCCTAACTGAAATCTGTTAAGAAAATTGTCCATTTCCTTTAGATTTTGTAATTTAGTAGAATGCAGGCTTTTGAAGCAAAACCTAATGATTCTTTGGATTTCATCAGTGTCTGTTGTTATGGTCCCCTTGGATATCTACATGCAGAATATGCAAATAGAGACATATTTGTCACCCTACACAAAACTCAAGTTCAAGAGATCAAAGACCTCAACATAAAACCAGATACACTAAATCTGTTAGAAGAGAAAGTGGGGAAAACCCTTGAACTCATTGGCATAAAAGATAACTACCTGGACAGAACACCAATAGCTCAGCCTCTAAGATCAACAATTAATAAATGAGACCTCATGAAATGTAAAAGCTTTTGTAAGGCAAAGGACATTGTCAATAAAACAAAATGGCAGTCCACAGATTAGGAAAATATCTTCACCAACCCTACATCCAATAGAGGGTGAATATCCAAAATATACTAAGAACTCAAGAAATTAAACTTCAACAAATCAAACAGTCCAATTAAGAAATGGGGCACAGAGCTAAACAGAGAATTCTCAACAGAGGAATAGCTAATGGATCAGGGAAATGTAAATCAAAACCATCTTGAGATTTCACCTTACCCCCATTAGGCTGGCTAAGGTCAAAAACTCAAGTGACAACACATGCTGAAGAGGATGTGGAGAAAGGGGAACACTACTCCACTGCTGGTGGGAATGTAAACTTGTACAACCACTTTGGAAATCAATCTGGCACTTTCTCAGAAAAGTGGAAATAGTGCTACCTCAAGATCATGCTATACCACTCCTGGGCATATATCTGAAAGGTGTTTGCTCAACCATGTTCATAGCAGCTTTATTCATAATAGCCAGAATCTGGAAACAACCTAGATGTCCCTCAACTGAAGAATGGATACATAAATTGTGTTACATTTATACAATGGAATACAACTCAGCTATTAAAAATAAGGAAATCAAATTTGCAGGCAAACGGATGGAACTAGGAAAGATCATCTGGAGAGAGGTAACCAAGAAGGAGAAAGTCAATTATGGTATATACTTAGTGATAAGTTGATATTAGCCATATATTATATGATAAACATACTCAAATCTACAGACCTAAAGAAACTAAAGAAGAAGGAGGACACGAGGAAAGATGCTTACTTCTCATTCAGAGGGTAAACAACATAGATACTGAAAGCATTAGAAGAGAGAACAGGACAGGAGCCTCCCACAGTTCTCCTCTAAAAGATTCCACCCAACAGGAGATTGAAGCAGGTGCAGAGACTCACAGCCAAACTCTGGACAGAGTGCAAGAAGTCTTGTGGAAGAAGGGGGAGATAGAAGGACCCAGAGGAGACAGGAGCTCCATGAGCAGACCAACAAAGCCAAAAATTCTGGGTCCAGGGGGAACTAAGACTGATGCATCAACCAAAGACCATGCACCTCCTGCTCAGATGAAGCCCATAGACAGCTCAATCTCCATGTGGGTTCCTTAGTAAGGGAGAAGAGGCAGTCACTGGCATGAACTCGGTTGTCTGCTTCTTGATTACTTCTCCCTTGTGGGGAGACTTATCCAGATCACAGAGGAAGAGGATCCAGACAGTCCTGATGAGACCTCATAGGCTAGGGTCAGATAGTAGGGAAGGAGGACTTTCCCTATTAGTGGACTAGGGTGAGGGGTAATGGAGGAAGACAGAAGGAGGTTGGGACTTGGAGGTGATGATGGAGGGGGTTACAACTGAGATACAAAGTGAATAAATTATATAATAATAAAAATAACAACAACAATAATAAAGAATTTTAACACATGTGAGACTGCCACATAAAATTTGAAACTGTTGTAACTTTTAGAAAATAGTTTGTTATTCTTTTGTGGATTTTCAAAAAGTTGTAATTTTAAATTTAGGAAGATAAAATTTAATAAAACTTGACCAAAATGTACAAAATTAATGAGGTTATAGTGCCTCTAGGGGCAGTATTAAATTATTTGAGCCTATAGGCTTAGAAATTTCTACTGTAAATCAGTCAATTTTTTTTGGAATAGAGACAGTCAAAATGAAAGAAGTGTGGTCTCTCTGATCACATATGTCAATTTAAATGGTTGCAAATTGAACTCTTATCTTTATACCATGGAACATCTGATTTTTTCTCCAGGAGGGAGTTTAATTTCTCCATAATGTTTTATGGGTTATTATTGGCACACTCAAAATATATAGACTAAAATTTCAATATTTAAATTTTTTCTTTCATTTTTTTGAGATTATAATATAATTGCACAATTTCCTTTCCCCTTTCCTCCACCCAAATTCTTTCATATAACCCTTTTAACTGTCTTTCAAATCCTTTGCCTCTATTTTATTAATTGTTGTTACCTGTATTTATTGTCTATCTATATGCATATATTTTCCTAAATAATTTTCCCAGTAAACATTGTTCCCATGTAAAGCATAAGAAATCAAAGCTTGGGACAGATTTAATTATTTTTACCTTTGCAATTAGAATTATGGATGTTAAACATATTAATAAATTAGTAATTTTTATAATAATTTAAGCTATCAGATTCCAATGTACTTTTCTTTCATGTTTTTGCTCCGTATATGTATGTATATAGTTGTTATATATACATATATATGTAGTTACACTTAGCCACTTGCATAAACATAGTTCCTCTGGTGTTCAATGATATATATGTATGTATGTATAATTGTGTATGTGCAATATGAATGTATATACACACATACATATCACATTTATATAATTTCTTAGATTACTACTAAAATGGGAGGAAAAGATGAATGTAAGCAATAGTAAATCTATAGCTGACAAGTGTCACTTAGCTTTAGTATTTTTAAATACATTTTTAAAACCCCCCTGCATTCCTGAAGCACAAGGGAGACTGATATAGAGAAAGGGGTGGAATACCTGGCTTCTGTCAGCAGAGAACTGGAATTTATGGCTTCTCATTTTAGTTCTTTTCTTTGTAGATAGACCTTCCCAAAGTTATAAAATCAGTTTTATTTTTCCTGAATAATCTTGTCACACCCTGAGGTGATGAAAGATGATCTGTGATCCCAGTTGCTTTGCTGTCTTCAAAAGTGGTTGTAGGAGTAAAGGTTTATTTCTCTTGTTGATATAGAAGATGGGATCAGAATGACTGCTTTAGTCATTCTTTTGGCATTCTCTTTGGGAGTGTAGAATATGCCTCTAAACTGAATTCAAAATCTGAGGGAGAGTTTTCTATTTCTTTCAATACGCTTAGTGAAGGAGGTATTGAGTATGCTCTTTAGATTGCAGAAGTCATATTTAATTTAAAAATGAAAATATGAAAATAAGAAAATGTCATTTTTGGTAAGAAACTTAATTTATTGACAGAGTTTATAAACCTCACATTTCTTTCTACTCTATATTTGAAAAGGTTGTGAATATTTAAAGAAAGCTTACAGTATCTGTGGAGAGGTACAAAGAGTTATCCCTGCTTTAAATCTGCAACAGAATTTGAGAGTCAGAAGAGACTTTTGTAAGGTTATACCAGGATCAACATTTGTGTAAGGAAAAAAATGTCTTCTGACTTTATGTTTTAAATTTCTTATTATAAAATAACCCTGTATCATAAAATCATGTACTGTGAAAGTAAAGAAAAACCAAAGCCTTGTTGCCTCCGAGCTTGACGTGAAGCAGACAAGCTCCCAAGAAAGCTGCTCCGCCTCTCTGTGTATTTCCTCTTCAACAGCTCTGTCTCTAGGCACAGACCCACAAAGTGACCGACAAACTGACCCTGCAACTAACATGCTACCATTCTGTCTTGAACTAACAGTTTTGATGCAGCATAACCATGTAAGAATATGCAACCAGATTTCTCTGCATGATTAATCAACCAATGTAAAGTTCTTTTGAAACACTTAGATGTCACTGGCATGAATTCTCCAGGAAAATCCTTAATTTCGAACACATAATTACAATTTCTTACCATTTATTCTGTTACAGAAGAAAATACAAAGCACATATCCACAAACAAGGCAGTCATAGAGTTTGCAACCACTGCTGGCTGGCTCAGTCTTCTACTATTTGCACATATCTGTGCTCACTCAAATTTGTGGAACTCCTAGGGGAACTATATTTTTATGGAATGTGCTAAGTTGAATTATTGTTGAATAACAATATTCATTGAGGAAAGAGGCCAGAGTCAGTATACTTACTGACTCATCTCTTAACTTGTTTTCCAACTTCTTTGTTCAATTATTGAATGGCATCCCTGTGGTGGTTTGAATAGGTGTAGCCCCCATAGACTCATGAGTTTGAATGGTTGGCCCATAGGAGTGGCACAAAAGATGAGGCCTTGTTGGAATAGGTGAGGCATTGTTGTTGGAAGTGTGTCACTGTGGAAGTGACACACTTTTCATATATGCTCAAGCTACTCCCAGTGTTGACAGAGTCTCCTTCTGTTTCCTATGGCTCTTTCTCCAGCACCCTGTCTGCATAGGTGCTGCCATGATTCCCACCACGATGATAAGGTAGTAAACCAACACCAATCAAATGCTTTTCATTTATAAGAATTGACTTGGTCACCGTGTCTCCTCACAGCAATAAAACCCTGACTAACAGAGAAATTGATACCAGGGACTGGGCTATTGCTATGATAGACTTAACCATTGTCTGTTTTAGATAATCATGGATTTGGGGACTCAGTGTTAGGAAAGCAGCATATGGCTTTAAGCATGTAAAGCTTAATGGGCCATACTAGTAGAAACATAGATGATATTGGTGCTGAGGGTGATTTAGAATGTGGGAGCCTGAATCAAGACGTTTCAGAGAAGAATTTTCGAATCTTGCCTATAGATCATTTTCGTGATATTTTGATAAATAATGTGGCTGCTTTTTGCCCTTATTTGAAGAGTCTGCCTAAGACTAGGGTAAAGAGTTTTAGATTAATAACATTGGAAAGGAAATCTCAAAACAATCTAGAATCAATTCTGCCTGTGGTTCATTCTTATGAGGATTGTTTTTAATAAATTACAGAAAGCTAATAAGGAAAAATACAAAATGTATGGTTCAAAGAATAAAGAAACACCAGGACATGGAATTGTGCTAAATCTCATGTTCAAGGAGATAAAGAGATTAAAGATATTAAATGGAATTAAGTAAGTGGTGAACTTGGGGCAAGATCCCATCCAACAAAGCTTCCACTTTGTGAAAAAGAGTTAAAGAAAAGCATCTTCCCTAGGTTCCTCCTTATTGTTTAGTTTCTTTAGGACTACAGATTTTAGTATGTTTATCCTATATTATACGGTTAATATCCACTTATAAGTGAGTATATATCATATGTGTCTTTCTGTTTCTGGGTTACTTCACTCAGCATGATCCTTTTTACTCCTCACCATTTGCCTGCAAATTTTATAGTTTGTTTGTTTTTAATTGCTGAGTAGTATTCCATTGTGTAAATGTACCACAATTTCTGTATCCATTCCTCCATCTAGGTTGTTTCCAAATTCTGGCTATTACAAATAAAGCTGCTATGAACATAGTTGAGCAAATGTCCTTATTGAATAGTGAGACATCTTTTGGACATATGCCTAGGAGTGCTATAACTGGAACTTGAGGTAACACTATTCCTAATTTTCTTAGAAAGTGCCAGGTTGATTTCCAAAGTAGTTGTACAATCTTAATCCTCATTCAGAAGGGCAAACAGGATAGACATCAGAAGTACAAAAAGACAAGGAACAGGACAGGAGCCTTCCACGGAGGAACTCTGAAAGACGCTACATGCCACATTATTGAAGGAGATACTGAGACTCATAGTCAAACTTTGTGCAGAGTGCAGAAAACCTTGCTGCAGAAGAAGAGGGAGATAGAAAGCCCTGGAGGGGACAGGAGCTCCATAAGGAAACCAACAGAGCCAAAAACCTGGGTCCAGAAGGTCCTGCAGAGACTGATACATCAACCAAGGATCTTACATGGAAGAAGACCTAGACCACCTGTTCAAAGAAAGTCCATTGGCTGCTCAGTTTCCATGTGGGTTCCCTAGTAAGGGATACAGAGGCTGTCTCTGATATGAACTCAGTGACAGGTTCTTTGATCACCTTCCCCTGGTGGGATGCAGCCTTGCCAGACCACAGAGGAAGATGATGCAGCAAGTCCTGATGAGACCTGATAAGCTAGGGTCATGTAGAAGGAAAGGAGGTCCTCCCCTATCAGGACACTGGGGAAGTGGCATAGAGGGAGAAGAGGGAGGGTAAGTGGTACCGGGAGGAGACAAGGGATTGGGTTGCAGCAGGGATACAAAGGAAATAAATTGTAATGAATAAATATATAAATAAAAATAAACGTAAAAAAAGAATTAAAGTAAAAAGTGAAATGCACATGCTTATTTCAAGGTCAACCTGGTCACAGAGTAAATTCCAGAACAGCTAAACTTAGGCAGTGAAGGAAAGCATGGAAAACAGAGCTGGTGAAGATGTGCTTGAATAAGGTGGCTATGCTCCAGCTCCAGGAAGCAGCAGAATTTGGCCATAAGTTTCTGGCTTTAGAATTAAAGATAGAAGAAAGAGGTTATGTAATTTCCATCTGTGATTAAGGAAAACCGTCAAGGACAGATATGTCCCAAGGGTGTCCCTGCAGGTAGGCTAAGATAGGCCATGAAGCTATGAAGGTAAAGTCTGGATTGCCTTGGATATCCCAAGATGTTAGAGATGCCAGAATCATGGAGTACCTGCCAAGGAAAGCTGCTAATATGGAGTGAAAACATCCCAAAAGAAAGAAGTGTTTTGCAGTCAACAAAGCTGAAAGGAGTTGTAGATCTGTAGAGTGTTTTGACATCAGATGTAGAGATATAGAATTTAGAGTTTGCCAAGCTGGTTTTCAGTCTTACTTTGATCCAGTATTTCCTCACTATGCTCCCTTTCTACATTTTGTAATGGTAATGCATATCATGTGCCATGATATGTTGGAATTATGTGATCTGTTTTTTTTATTTTATAGGGTATTATAGTTTAAAAATTGAATGAATTTTGCAGAGACTTTGAACTCTTGAGTTTTAAGCAACTTTGAGACTGTAATAGACTATGGGGACTCTTGAAGTTGGACTAAATGCATTATGTTATGTCTACAAGCCTATAGGGGCCAGGGAGTAGAATGTTGTGTTTTCAATGGTGTGGCCCTTATAGACTCATGTGTTTGAATGCTTAGCCTATAGGGAGGGACACTATTAGGAGGTGTGGCATTGTTGGAGCAAGTATGTTAATATGGAGGTGGGCTTTGAGGTCTCATACATGCTCAACTGTTCTTAGTGTTGGGAAAGTCTCTTCTGCTGCCTATAGATCAAGATGTAGAACTCTCAGCTCCTTCTCCAGTACCATGTCTGCATAGACATTGCCATGATTCCCACTATGATGAAATTGGACTAAACCTCTGAAACTGTAAGCCAGCCCTAATTAAATGTTTCTTTATATGAGTTTCCTTACTGCCTTTACAGCAGTAAAACCCTCACTAAGACAATCTGTGTTTCTGCCACTATTGGTCAACAAATTGTGGGCCAAGTTGGCATCACAAACTTATAATAATTTTGCATGTATTTTGGTTAATGATTTTGGTAAATTTTCTTTCTCATTTTATATTTACCCTCAATGAAAAAGGTCATGTGTATATAAAGAAAATTGAATACTTGAGTGCTATTTCTCTACCACTATTATCCAGTGGGGTCTTTTATGTTAATAACTAGATACACTGTAAGCAAAGCACATTTGTTTTATGCAGACCATAGTTTACCGTCTTTGCACACAAGCCTGTCTTTATTAATGTTTTAGTAAAATAAAGATTTTTCCCACTTCACCAGGCTTAAAAATGCTATGATCTTCCATCCAAAATTTCTCATCACTTCTGAAGTCTTAAAATTTTCTTGAATAAAATTAGTTTTTTCTTCTTTATGATCCTGACTTACTAAATTTCTTGATTGAGCACAAAAACAAATAAAACACCATCTCAGAAGATTTTTTTTGGACCTATAATCTGTTCTGCCTGCAAATATGCTAGGGTAATGGTAGCGCAAATCTTGTGGAAATAACCAACCAACATCTGATTTGTCTTAAAACCTAATACACAAGGTAGAATCCATACCTGACATATGTGACCAAGAAACATAGATTAGACAATCAGGAGACTTAAGGTAAGACCAAATACTACCATTCTTAAAACAGGAGTGATAAAATGACTCCTGATGATATTAGGATCTATACTCATAGATCAGTGCCTTACTCAGCTATCATGCAAGTAGCTTTCTTGGGCAGTAGATGGGAAGACACACAGCTGGGTGAGGGATACTGAGAACACAGAGCTTTATATTGGGTGACTTCATCAAATCCTTCTCCTCAGATCTTGGGGAACCCTTCAAAAGAGGAAGCAAAAAAGTGTAAGAGCCAGTGGGAATGGAGGAGACCAGGAGAACCAAGCCCTTTCAATCAACTGAGCAAAGCTCACAGAGACTGAAGCAGCAGTTAGAGGCCCTAAATGAGTCTCTGCCTAATCCCCTGAGTATATTTTATAGCTCTCACTTTAGTAAGTATTTTTATGGTACTCCTGAGTATATGAATGAGTGGGTCTCTGAATTTTGTGCCTTCCTTTTGGCTCTTTTCAATGTGATAGTTTTGTTTTATCTTATTGTACTTTATTTTGTAATGTTTTGTTTTTTATCTCATAAAGGAGTGGGTTTTTTTGTTGTTGTTCTTGTTTTGTTTTTGGGTTTTTTTGCTAATGAGAGACAGAAAAAAAGTAGATCTGAATGGAGTGGCAGTGGGGTAAGAGAAGGGAAAATTGTGATAAGAATAAATTGTATAAAAAAGAATCTATTTTCAATAAAAGGGAAAATAAAGCCAGAGGATTTTGTTGGAATGATTGATTTGGTTGGTGCTGGTTGTCCAACTGGAAATATAGCAAAAGATCTGAATTATTTGCTTTAAATATATAATAAATACAACAACAACAAAAAACAAAAACAAAGAAAAAACACAAAACCAAAAAGCGGCAGCCTACAAAATGGAAAAAGATTTTTCAACTCGACATCTCATAGAGGACTTATATCCAAAATATATAGAGAATAAAGAAAACTAAATATTAAAAACCAGTAGTCTTATTGACAATATAGAGAACAAATGGTGGCATGTTTACACAAACCTGAGACAGGTGATGCTTAAAATTAGCATCACAATGCAATGTCCTGATTGAAACCAGATAGTGGAGGAGAGAAATCAGCATTTGAATGAACAAGGGTAAATCTCTATATTGTCAATTAAAACAACCAGTCACAATCCTGAGCAATGGAGAGGATAGGGACATCCTGGTCCAGAGTGGGAGGAAAAAGAAGGCAGAGAGGAGAGGAAGAGAATCTATCTGTAGGAGAGGTCTTAGA
Organism: Meriones unguiculatus; assembly: GCF_030254825.1. NCBI lineage: Eukaryota > Metazoa > Chordata > Mammalia > Rodentia > Muridae > Meriones > Meriones unguiculatus. The sequence goes on along the minus strand of NC_083353.1, from coordinate 32,488,938 downwards.
ACCATGTGGAAAAATGAACTGCACATAAGATATGACTTAAAGCAAGTATAATGGAGAAAATCTGAATGGTAGGAAACTATGTGGGCTTGTAGGTTTAGGATGGGCTAACTATTACACAGCATTGTGCTCTAGGTTAATTTAAAAAAAATAGTAGTATAATCATGAAATTTGCAGGCAAATGATGGGCTCTAGAAAAGATCATCCTGAGTGAGGTATCCCAGAAACAGAAAGACATACATGGTATAGACTCACCTATAAGTGGACACTAGACCTGTAAGATAGAATAAACATACTAAAATCTGTACACATAAAGAAATGGGGTACAGACTAAAACAGAATTTTCAGTAGAGGAATCTCAAATGGCTGAGAAATATTTAAAGAAATGTTCAGCATCCTTAGCCATCAGTGAAATATAAATCAAGACTACTTTGAGATTCCATCTTACACCTGTCATAATGACTAATATTTGTAACACAAATGAGAGCCCATATTGTTAAGGATGTGAAGAAAGGAGAACACTACTCCATTGCTGGTGTGAATGTAAACTTGTACAGCCAATGTGGACATCAATATGGCAGTTTATCAGAAAATTGGGAATCAATCTACATCAAGACCCAGCTGTACCACTTTTGGGTATATATCCAAAGGATACTCTGTCCTACCACTAGGGCACCTTTTTAATTGTGTTCATTGTGGGTTATTCATAAGAGTCAGAGTCTGAAAACAACCTAGTTGTTCCCCAACTGAAGAATGAATAAAGAAAATGTGGTAAAATTACACAATGGATTATTACTCAGCATTTTAAAAATGACATCATAAAATTTGCAGGCAAATGGATAGAATTCGAAAAAAATCATCCTGAGTGAACTCAGAACCTGAAAGACAAATATGATATATATTCACATATATGCTGGGGGAAGTAGGGTGTTGGAGACACACATAGATCTCCCTGGCTAGGGAAAATAGAATAGATTTCACTTTAATGGGTGGACTGGGGGCAGGTGGGAGAAAGAGCTTAGGGGATCATGTTGGGTGGGTTAGGAGGGAGAGACAAAGAAAAGTCCAGGAGAGACAGATTGACTTAGGAGACATTTGGATGGGGTGGGGTGAGTATAGACCTAGTGCACTGAAAACTTTCTGGAATCTGTGAGGGCGATCCTAGTGAGGACTTCTAGTAATAGGGGAAAGACAGTCTCAACTGGTTATCACTTTTAACCAGGTAAGCTGCCAGCAGTAGAATTGGGTTGCATTTGGTTGACTTGTTGGCCAAGAGGGTCCCGTGGAGATTCCCAAACTACCCAAGGTGATGCTAGGGTATAGATATGATCTTTGCAAACTGAAAGTCAGACAGCATTGATGAGGACAACAACCATATCGCTCGTTGAATGTGGAAAGGTTCTAGTCTCTGTGATGGTGGTGCAGGAAGATACTTTGCAGGCTACCAAAAGAGAAACCAGGATCCCAACCCCACCACAAAAATCTTGACCTACAATTTTTCCTGCCTGCATGATGTACTGAGACAATTGTTGCACAGAAATTGTGGGAGTAGCCAACCAATGTCAACTTACCCCCAGGCCCACTCCATGGGAGGAAGCCCATGCCCACCACTGCTTGGATGGCCATGAATCAGATAGCCCAGAGACCTAGGGTAGAACCAGACATGATTGGTCACAAATATAAATGAAATAATTTTTATTGATACTCTACTATACACATAGAACAGTGACTTGTCCAGTCACCATCAGAGAAATTTCTTCCCGCTTAAATGGGAGAGGATGCAAAGACCCACAGCCAGAACTTATGCAAAGAATGTCTTAATTGGATGTCTCCATCTGATCCCTCCCCTTAGAGTCTGGGAACCAGCAGAAGAGGGGGAGAAGAAATCTGTAGGAGTCAGAGGGTATAGAGAGCATCAAGAGAACATGGACCACTGAATCAACTAAGTATGGTGCATATGGACTCACATAGACAAAGCAGCAAGCTTTAGAGCCCACATGGGTTTTCATCAAGTTCTCTGCCTATATGTTGTGGCTGTTAATTTGGTATCTTCTGAAACTTGAAACTGTGGGAGTGGGTTTGTGTTTGATTCTTGTGCCTGCTCTTGGGACTCTTTTCCTCCTATCGTGTTACTTGTATAGCCTAAGTGTGAGGGCTTTTGCCTTGTCTTATTGTATTTTTTTAATCATGTTTGGTTGTTTTCTCTTGGAGTCCTGTTCTTTTCTAAATATATATGGAGAGGGACTGAATGTTGGGAAGAGGGGAGTTGGAACGAAGCTGGGAAAAGTGGAGAGAGTGGAAACTGGTTGATATGCATTGTATGAGAGAAGATGTAAGAATTTTGGTATCTTTAAAAGTCCATTTTTCATATTCGAGTATGTTTTTTGTTTTAATTCCAGGTGTGGTATACGAGCCTGCTTCATTTTGTCCACAGCCACAAACTGTAATGTGTCTTTTGCCCTAGGAGGGGTGTGATTTTCTTTTTCCAGCTGAAGGTATTTTATGTTTGGAAATCTGGGAGCCCTGACAAGGGCCAGAAGCTCTTCGAAGGGGTGGCTACTGCTCCTCCTGCCACTGTGGTTTGTTGTGGTTTGTCAAGTAGTCCTGAGCAGGGACAAGTGGAAGAAATTGAATAATCTGTCTGCAAAGTTCCAATTTGCCCAAAGGTTCTCAATGCCATTAATCAGCAGGAAGTAGTCTAAAGACGTCTATGCCCACTTTTCCCTCCAACCTAATTTCTTCTCTATGTAGTGTTGGGGAGTTGGAAGGGATTGGGTGGAGAAGGTTGGTAGATATACGAACCCAATAAAGTAGCCGAAAAACCTCAGTTACAGGAAGAATCTATTTTTAATTAAAACCAAAACAAAACAAAACAAACTCCCAACCATTTCGTAATTACTTAAGTATTTAAGGATGAATTCCAAATCTTTGAGGTGACTTATAAAACACTTTCTTCATTGAACTAATCTGAATTCAGATACTAGGAATATTTCCATTGATGAGGAACGTTATAGCCTACCAGTTTTATGAAAAGTTACTTTGAATGATTTTTCAGTTTGAAAGAAATTAGTCACTTTGACTGTTACCTTAACTTGATTTCCCACACATTCCTGTGAGTTTATTGCTGGGAAATCAAATAAAATTTTTTCATATTTTTTGTATTACTTATTTTAAAATTATATCTTCTATTTTTGAGGTTATAATATGATTATATAATTTTCCTCTTCTCTTTCTTCTTTTCAAGTGTTCCATTATACTCCTCATTGTTTTCTTTCAAGTTTATGTCCTCTTTTTTCATTTTTGTTGTTAGAAAAACAATATGCATATAATATATATTTTCCTAAAAACATAAATACAACTTGTAGTTTTATAACAATATTGGCTATGTAGAAAAGTTGTAATGTGTACAAAATACTTTTTTACGAATTATTTGAGATCAAATCACCAATTTATTTTTGTAACTGTAGTCTTGGATCTTTGGGGGTACTAAAATATATTATTAGATTGGGTAACATAAAAAAGCAAAAATTTCTTTCTTATAATTTTAGAGCTTTGAAATTCCAATAATAAGATGTAGGGTTTTCTTTTTTTTCTTTTTATTAATTACAGTTTATTCACTTTGTATCCCAGCTGTAGCCCCTTCTCCTCCCCTCCCAATCCCATCTTTCCTCCCTTTTCTTCTTCTGTGCCCCTCCCCAAGTCCAATGATAGGGGAGGTCCTCCTCCCCTTCCATCTGACCATAGTGTATCAGGTCCCATCAGGACTGAATTCTTTGTCTTCCTCTGTGGACTGGTAAGGCTACTGCCTCCTGAGGTGGAGGTGATCAAAGAGCCAGCCCATGAGTTCATGTCAGAGACTGTCCCTCTTCCTAAGATGTAGACTTTGTGAACAGTTACGACCTATTATGCCTCATAGGAAGAGCCTACTATGTGTCTTTATATAATAGAAGAAAGAGGAATTTCTTTGAATTGTTTTATAGAAATATTGTTTCAAGGTCCAGGAATGTACCTAAATGGTAGAGTTCTTTGCTAGTATGTGTGAAATATTGGGGTGATTCCTAAGGACATAATAGTATAAGTGTTAGTAATAACATTAATAATAACAAATTAATTTAATAATAATAATAACAGTGAAGGTAAACCAAAATAGTATTCAACTTATGAAGTCTTTATAGTCATGAATTAATCACTTCCTAAAGTTCTTATTTTACTGCCCATAAAAGGTCTCAAAATACATATTTTGTGTGTTTTCTTGTTAGACCATAATGACCTCTATTTTTATTTGACATGAATTTTTAAAAGACATGGACATTTTTCAGCATAACTACAATGAAAATTACTAAATATAAAAGTAAACATCAATGTATTGTGTTATCTAATCTTCTAGAACACTTTTATGGTTTGTCCAGTGTCTAGGTATATCTTAACTCATACATGAAGTAGTCAAGTGGATAAACTGAAGGGACCAGGGTCTCTTTTCTCAAGATTTAGTGGTTGATTTAACTAACCATTAACTTGTGATGTTTTTCTAATGTGCATAACTCATTTCTACATGATGAGCTAATTTTCAATTGACTTTATAAACTTGAAAGTAAAAGGAGTCTTATTGTTAAATGATATTTATATGTTGCTTCTTATTGTTTCATAATATTTTTGTAATATATATTCATTAAGAATGTGTTAGTCTAAAAATATATGGAACAAATTTTTCAAAAGTATCAGATATTGTTGGTTGCATATTAAATGTCTAATAACAACTTGCTTATTAATTGCAGTCTTTTTGCATTTTTCTGCAATAGCTTGTTTTGCTTTTCATTAAAAGGCAAATGTTTGATATATTTCTATCAGTAGTGTATTAACTTCTGGAGCTACTAATGGAGTACATTTTGTTCCATGACAGAGAAAACACCAGTTACTATGTTTTTTATTGCTTATGGAAAGGGTTGCTATTTGTTCATATAGTTTTACCATTGAGAGAAATAGAATGATGAAGATGTAAAGATTGCAAAAATTTTAAAATTATCTCAGTGCTAACAAGACATCCACAGAAGATAGGATTTGGAAGTTTCCTTAAGATTATATTCATACATGAATATCATACAGGAGGTTACTACAGAATCAGGACCTTTGTTTCTACACTATAAGAACAGAAGAAGAGCAACATTGAATTTTATGGTGATTATAGGATGAAGACATTCTTTAATGTATGTTAAACTAATATGACATTAACACACAATGAGATTGCTTTTTCATGATGCATGTATATATTATTTATCTACAAACAAAAAGAGATAAGTGCTTAAAATAAGTTGTCTTATTGTAGATTTGTTTGTGCCGCTATGTCTCAAGTGTTTTACAATAATCTCATGAGTTATACATACCACTGTATAAGTTTGTCTTTTGTGAATTTACAGTAATTTCTTAAGATGATCTTTAATAAAGTGCATCTTTTTTCATTATTTCAGTATGTTTCCAAAATCCTTAAAGGTAAGCTACCCATTGAGCTATTTATTTGAGTCATGAAAATAAAAATTGATATTGAAATATGACATGTCTTTGTGATTTAAATCCACTCTATGACTTTTATGATGAAGTAGTATAGAAAGCTCTACCAGGAACCTACAGTCTCACTATTCATGGCTTGCTTTATGATTAGATCTGCATCGTGTTGGTGTGATGGAAGAATGGTCCACAGTTTGGAACCATGCAAAAGTATGTACTGTACAGGGTTTTACTTTCGGAGAGTTTGGGATGGACAACAGTCATAAGGGATGAGCCCAGATCACTGGTATCACTGTGGATCCACAGATGCCAAAAGAAAATATACTGCAAACTCATTTCCCCCCAAAAGGAAAAGACAATCATATAGATAAAAGTACTGTGTTCACTCAAATTGTCCACACTCAGATAGAAGGACCAGAAATATTAGAGTGGTGTATCTACAAGGCAGAGAAATATAGAGTTAACACCAACAAGAGAATTTCAAGAGAATCTCACTTTAAAAGATCAAGAGAGGTACTGGACAGAAGGTGAAAAAAATAAAACAAAATAAAAGTAATAGAAAAGAATTGTAAAAAATACATAAAATAAATGACTGATAGACTGAATAAGCCAAACTTTTAATGATTTCCTAAAGAAAATCAATTTAAAGTTTCATTTGTTTCAACTATGCAGCTGTTTCTTGATATTTCAGGAATCTCCCACATTAGATATATACATGTAATTTAGAGGAGCTGATATAGAATTGCTAGTTAATGAAAGAAGACCAATTCATAAAACAATGTGAAAGAAATAATAAGTTTACAGCCTTGGTGGAATTGCTGTGATGATAGACTGAATGTTCAAAAGTGCTCTTATGTGTGGTATTGTTAGTATTGTAGCAGAAAAGATTTCCCTACTATCTTTACTAAACTCTGGACTATCAATCACATTTTTCTGACAATATATAAAATAATATAACATAATAAAATGTAATTAATATAATGTAATGTTTTTTACTAGAAATATATACCTATTCAGGTATGGAAAACAATTTCACACTACTTTCCATACTATAGAGCACTGAATTGCTGAAAGAAATACCCTTATGTATAGACTACCTATAGAAATTACTTTTTAAAATTCTTTATTAATTACATTTTATTCACTCTGTATCCCCCCTGTCGTTCTCTCCCTCCTCCTGTCTCAATCTCTCCCTTCCTCCACCCTCTGCATGCATGCCCCTCCCCAAGTCCACTGATAGGAGAGGTCTTCTTTTCCTTCCTTATGATCCTAGTCAGTTAGGTCTTATCGGGAGTGGCTGCATTGTCTTCTTCTGTGGCCTTGTAATGCTGATTCCCCCTCAGGGAAAAGTAATTAAAGAGTAGGCCAATCAGTTCATGTCAAAGACAGTCCCTGTTCCTATTATAATGGAACCCACTTGAATACTGAACTGCCATGGGCTACATATGTGCAGGGGTCTTAGGTTATCTCCATGCATAGTCCTTGGTTGGAGTATCAGTCTCAGGAAAGACCTCTGTGCTCAGATTTTTTGGTTCTGTTGCTCTCCTTGTGGAGTTCCTGTCCTCTCCAGATCCCACTTCTTTCCTAAGATTCCCTGTACTCTGCCAAAAGGTTGCCCATAAGTTTTAGCATCTGCACTGATAGTCTGCAGGGCAGAGACCTTCAGAGGCGCTCTGTGTAAGGCACCTGACTTGTTCCCTCTTTTCTCCTTCTTCTGATATCCATCCTCTTTGCCTTAGAAATTACTCTTTGTTAAGATGTGTTTGAATACATGAGGAAGGCCTGGAGTGTGGTTTGTTGTTGGGAGCAGACAAGTCATATGATATCTTCCAAATGAATTAACTTTAGTAAAACAAGAGACAAGTGGAAGGGACAGAGATAAAAAAAATAGGAAAAAAATGAATATTTCCTTCTTCAATTTTCTCCACTTGGCAATTCAGTCTTTTTAAGAGTGTGGGTTCCCACCAGAGAGCTAGAGCTGTGGATCACACATTGTTTACCTTTGCCCTAGATAGCATGAACAGCTAGCAGATTCTTTCCTGTTTTATGGTACAAAAATAAGAGGGAAACGAGCATGTAAGAGTTTCAGGAAAAAGAAATAGAAAGAAAAGGGGAAAATCTTTCCATTCTAGAGATGGTTGAACAGCTCTTAACAGGACCACTACTGTTTATGTTATTGAATGCACTCTTACATTATTAGATTTCTTTCATGGTTAGCAACACAGGGTTTCCTTTATTTTTAGGCTTCCCAGACAGAAACTCTGGTGAATATTAAAGCAAAGCTATCATTTGAAGGTATGTGTTGGGGAAAGGGTGTTACCCAAATTGGCCTCAGAAGTGGGTACCATTTCTCAGATTGCTTCTTTTCCATCTGAATCAAATTGAGAATCTTGAGAAGACATATGGAGCAGGGGGACAAAATGTACTCAGATTTGTCCTTTTGATTGATCTGAGTGTTCACACAGCTTATATGAATTTCTCTTTTTCCATGAAGACCTTCATCGTTTAAGTTTCTGAACTCTAGTATGTGGTTAGTCTATGGTTCATGCATCTAGAATAATTTTTTGCTTCTTATGTTCTCCATTTGACAGGGCTCTTCTCTTTTTATGATGTCATGTTCAGGTGGGGTAAGTGCAGAGATAACAGTGGAGTAGCGTAGTTAAATAAATTCGAAGCACTACTTCAAGAATACTTGCCACAGTAGGTGAAAGCATTATTGTTTCATGAGTCAAATACATGACTTCAATTAATGTAACTTTGATTCCTATTCTTGTAAACAAACAAACATTCTCCAAACATTATAATACTATACAGTATTTTATTAATTTGTGTGCCATTTTATAAAAATAGACTATCATATCATGATGAAAAAAATCTATGGTTCACTCTAAATAGTGCTATAAGCTGTTTGAAATGGAATATGACCTCCAACTTTTTTCTCAGGAGAAACATTATTTAGTGCATTTTTTTTGATAGAGGTAGGAGTTAAAAGCTTTCTAAAAACAATAGACTAAACTCTGTAGCATCCTTGAGTGATGTTTTTAGATATTTCAAAATACATGCAAAATGGCAGAAACCATGTTCACAACATTTTATGAATTCAAATAAAATTGGCATCTGTAAAAATATTTATTTAGCTTTATTTTATGCTTTTATGTTTGATCTGCAGACATGCATGAAGTGGAAGTTTCTTGTTTCTTTGGAAACTCAGTTGTGTCATGTGAATATGTTTTATATTTTGTTCCCAAATGAGGGATGTGGAATGTTTCCCCACACACAGCCCCACACAGAAAACAACCCTCATGAAAAGCACATGATGCTTGGCAGCTGAAAAATAACTTGTGCAAGGAGTGTGGTTTCTGTGAGCTAGAAAACATCCTCCTGTGGACTCTGAGAGGGATAAACAGAAACCCACAGTGAAACAGAGCGCAGAGAGAAATGCCCCAGAGAACTTTCCTTCCTGTTTTGGTGGAGCTTTGACACTTTGTGAACTCATGGGGTTTGGGCAGCTGCTTTTGCTGAGTGCTACCCACTCTGTTGCTCTTGCTTGCTGTTTGCTGATCATGCTGTGGTTTGCTGATTTGCTCTTTGACTGAACTGCTGGTATCCTGTTGAGTGAGATTGGTATATCCCCAAATAACCCAACAACCTTAACCTGCAGGAAGTAGCTAAAGGAGATCCACAGCCCCTTTCCCTACTACTCACCTACCTAAGGTCAGGGGTTGAAAGGGAGGTGTAGGTGTTTAAGAAACTTAAATAGAGTAAGTGTTTGAAAAATCTAAGCCTACACATGCACATATCCCATGTGGGTGCCTGATGTCCACAGGTGTTAGAAAACCACCTTGGTTCCAGAGAAACTCTAGCTAGAGATGGCTACGAATGACCACATGGATGCTGAGAACCAAACCTCCATCCTCTGGAAGAGCAGCATGTGTTTTTTTTTTAAGCACTGAGCTGTCTCCACAAACTCCTGATTAATAATTTTTATTTATTCAAATATTGACAAATGAGAACCCTATGAAGTCCTTAAGTTCCTGGCCCAGGAGTCCCATCATATTCCAGATAGTTTCAATTCTGTATCTCCTTTCTTCCAATACCAGCAGACAGAAGAGTTCAACTAATGAACTTGGATTTGGCTAATTTTTAGTATAATGGTTTCCTCAATTACCAGTAATAGTTATAACCAAAACTTTTCTACTTTTAACTTAGATGTGTTTAACAATTAATTCATGCCTGCCCCTAGATGTGCTGCAGGTGAGGCTGCTGTGTCTCAGGTGCCTCAGTAGGTGGCAGTGAGGGGAGAGGCTGTGTTCATGCTCAGTGTTCTGACCTGTGAACATCTCAATGATTAGTAGCCTAACTGTCCCTCACAAATGGGAGCCTGAGACTACCTCCAGTTTGGTACCAGTAGCTCAGACAGGAAGTTAGCCTGAGACAACCACCAGTCCAGTGCCATGCAGGCCATGACAGCACAGAGGACAAGCAACAAGCCAGTGACCAGAACAGCATCACCGGGTACTGAGGGTCTCTGGGTTGGAGTGAGTCCCAGACAGACCACCCTCAGATTGGTCCACTTGAGGGGATCAGGCAAGAGGCATTTCTGAGATGACTACCAGACTAGATTCATGGGGTGTGGGCAGGGAGATAGCCTGAGATGACCCCAGTCACCACACCAGGCATGTGTGTGGTAAAGGGCCGGAGGGGGGGTGCAGACCATGCTCGAGATGACCCCTTCCTGGTTCCATAATGCTCCAGTGGTGCATAGCACTCCCGAGAGTACTCCTTAGATGACCCCAAACACTCAGAGACCCTATACACCTCTAAGAGGAACAAGTAAGTGGTTGAGAAATGGAAGAGAAAGAGAAACAGAAGGATGTGGGCACAATGAAGAGAGGCAGAACTGTAATGAGGAAAAGCCTGATGTGAATAGCAAGTGATACCACCTCAGACAATGGTGGGTTCCTGAACCATTCTGCCCCCAGGAGACACATCTAAGTTCTTGGGCCTGAAGCAGCAGACCCTGAGTATTGTGACTTGTGGGTAAACTTGTCCAAAGGGTATGAGCATGGGAGAGCTGGCCCTACTATTCATCTCCTGTGCAGTGCCATGGACAGGGAGAAATACACTTTTCCCACTTTCCCCTGCCACCTGCTGCAGATGGGAGACCTGGCCCTGGTGTCAGGATGGCAGGAGAGCTAGATCTGCCTTTCACCAGCTGCAGCACTCTGGAGAACGGAGCCTTTACCTCACTTGGGCAGCACAGTAGAACTGGTCCTGGATGTAGAGACTGTCGATGAGCCAGCTCGAGGGGTTGAGTATGGGAGAGCTGGTCCTGCCTCTTGTCTGCCAGGAGGTGGTGTAAACAAAGAAGAGATCTTTGTTTACTCTTCCTCTTCCTCTCCCCTATCCCTTGACATCTGTGAAACACAGGGGACCTGGGCCCAGGTTCATGAGAGTGGAAGAAGTGGCCATATCCTTAACTCACTGAAACACTAGGGAGAGCAAGCCCTGCACCTCTTCTGAGAAGTAGGGTAGAACTGACGCTTGTAACGGGTTGCTGGTGAGCTGGTCTTGAAGACATGAGAGTGGGAAAGCTTTATGGCTGACAATATCAGCTACAAATCAGGCCCAGATCAAAGGTTTTGAATTGAACTACCCCAACACCTACCCCATGTGCAGGGGCTCGTTCTACAGATCCAAAACTATAGGATCTCGATGACATAGAGCAATAACAGTTTATCTGAAAGTAGTCCCATTGAGGTTCCCCTATTGATAGAGTGGCAGAAGCCAGAGGCCTTGTACCAGACCAACCAGTCATTGCAATGAAGAACTGCAAACAATGAAGTATAAACAGAAGTGTATACTGAGGGACACACTGTGACACACCACAGCTTCCACATGTTTCTTTTTTTCCCGTTTGGTGGGTATGGTTGCCAGGGTAGCAAGTTAGTTCATAGGGAAGGGAGATGAGTGGGATTGAGGTGCATGGTGTGAAATTCATAAAGAACCAGGAAAACTTCCAATCAACATAGATGGAGAAAACAAAATAATATTCCATGACAAAACTAGACTTAAACAATATCTACACAGCATCCCAACACTACAGAAGATACTAGAAGGAAAACTCCAATCTAACAAAATCAGCTACAGACAAGAAAACAAAGAACATAGAAAACCTCATAACAAAAAATCAAAAGAAAACAAGTACACACACAAACACAACCAACTCCGTAATAAAAGGAACTAACAATCGTTGGTCACTAATATATATCAACGTCAATGAACTCAACTCTCCAATAAAAAGACACAGACTAACAAAATTGTTGTGCAAACAGGATTCAACATGTTTCTTTTTTAGGAATTATTTTTATTTTTATTTTTATTTTTTTATTAAGTACACTTTATTCACTTTGTATTCCCCCATAAATCCCTCCCTACTCCCCTCCAAATTCCACCTTCCCTCCCCCTTCTTCACGGATGTTCCTCCTCAAGTCCATTGAAGGGGAGGTCCCCCTCTCCTTTCTTCTTATCTTAATCTATCAGATCTCATCAGGAGTGGCTGCATTATCATCTTTTGTGGCCTGGTAAGGCTGCTCCCCCCTCAGGGGGAAGTGATCACAGAGCAGGCCAATTAGTTTATGTCAGAGGCAGTCCCTCTTCCCATTACTACAGAACCCACTTGGATACTGAACTGCCATGGGCTACATCTGTTCAGGGGTTCTACATCTGTGCTTGGAGTATGAGTCTCTGGGAAGACCCCTGTGTTCAAATTTTCTGGTTCTGTTGCTCTCCTTGTGGAGTTTCTGTCCTCTCTGGATCTTTCTATTTCCCTCATTTTCATAAGATTCCATGCACTCTGCCCAACAGTTGGCCCTAACTCTCAGCATCTCCTTTGATAGTCCACTGGACAGAACCTTTCAGAGGCCCTCTGTGACAGGTTCCTAACTTGTTTCCTGTTTTCTTCTTCTGATGTCCATCCTTTTTTCCTTTCAGGATGGGGATTGAGCATTTTAGTCAGGGCCCTGCCTCTTGATTAGTTTCTTTAGACGTACAGATTTTAGTAGGTTTATCCTAAATTATATGTCTATATGAATTAGTGTATAGTTACTGTGTGTGTCTTTCTGTTTCTGGGACAGCTCACTCAGGATGTTCCTTTCCAGTTCCCACAATTTACCTGCAAATTTCATGATTTCCTTATTTTTCATTGCTAAGTAATATTCCATTCTGTAGATGTACTACAATGTCTGTATCTATTCTTCAGTTGAGGGGTATCTGGGTTGTTTCCAGCTTCTGGCTACTACAAATAAAGCTGCTACAAATATGGTTGAACAAATGTCCTTATTGTATACTTGAGCCTCTTTTGGATATATGCCTAGGAGTGGTACAGCTGGATCTTGAGGAAGTGCTATTCCTATTTGTCTGAGAAAGCGCCAGATTGATTTCCAGAGTGGTTGTACAAGTTTACATTCCCACCAGCAGTGGAGGAGGGTTCCCCTTTCTCCACAACCTCTCCAGCATGTGTTGTCACTTGAGTTTTTCATCTTGGCCATTCTGGTGGGTGTAAGGTGAAATTTTAGGGTTGTTTTGATTTGCATGTCCCTAATGGCTAATGACGTTGAGCATTTCTTTAAGTGTTTCTCTGCCATTCGATATTTCTCTATCAAGAATTCTCTGTTTAGCTCTGTTTTCCATTTTTTAATTGGATTACTTGGTTTGCTGCTTTTCAGCTTCTTTAGTTCTTTATATATACTGGATATTAGCCCTCTTTTAGTGAAGATTCTTTCCCAATCTATAGGCAGTCGTTTTGTTTTGATGACAGTGTCTTTTGCTTACAGAAGCTTTTTAGTTTCATGAGGTCCCATTTATTGATTGTTGCTCTTAGAGCCTGTGCTGTAGCTGTTCTGTTTAGGAAGTTTTCTCCTGTACCAATGAGTTCTAGGGGCTTCCCCACTTTTTCTTCTAACCGATTTAATGTGTCTGGTTTTATGTTGAAGTCTTTGATCCACTTGTACTTTAGTTTTGTGCAGGGTGATAAGTATGGAGTTATTTGCATTTTTCTACATGTAGATATCCAGTTAGACCAGCACCATTTGTTGAAGATGCTATCTTTTTTTTTCATTGTATGGTTTTGGCATCTTTGTCAAAGATTAGTTTTCCATAAGTGTGGGTTTATTTCTGAGTCTTCTGTTCAGTTCCATTGATCCACCATTCTGTTTCTATGCCACTACCATGCAATTTTTATTACTGTTGCTCTATAGTACAGCTTAAGATCAGGGATGGAGAGACCTCCAACATGTTTCTTAAATGCAGCAGAAACCACAGCCTTCACAATATCCAAAAATTACACCTTGGTGTGACTCTAACCAAAAAAGTGTGAAAGACTTGTGTGAAACAAACAAAAAAACAAACGATTTTGAGTCCCTGAAAAAAGAAATCGAAGAAGATATAAGAAGTTTGAAAGATCTTCCTTGCTAATGGATTGGTAGGATTAACGTAGTAATTATGGCCTCCTACCAAAAGCAATCTACAGATTCAATGAAATACCCATCAAAATATGAAAACTATTCCTTCCAGACCTTCAAAGAAAATTTCTTAACTTCGTATGAAAACCGAAAATCCCAGAATTGCTAAAAATAATCCTGTAAAATAAAAGAACTTCTGGATATGTCTCTATCCCTGACCTCAAGTTGTACTATAGAACAACAGTAATAAAATCCGTATGGTACTGACTTAGAAACAGAATCAATGGAATCAAATTTAAATTTCCAAAATGAACTCAAACACCTATGGACATCTGATTTTTGACAAAGAAGGCAAAATCATACAATGGAAAAAAAGGTAGCCTCTTCAACAACTGGATGTCTACATGTTAAAAAAAAAATGAAAATAGACCCATAGTAAACACCCTGCATAAAAGTAAAGTCCAAATGGATCAAAGACCTCAACATAAAACCAGACACACTAAATCTGTTAGAAGAAAAGGTGGGGAAGAGCCTTGACCTCATTGGCCCAGGAGAAAGCTTCCTGGACAAAACATCAAGAGGTCAAGCTCAAAGACCAGCAATCAATAAATGGGACCTCCTGAAACAGAAATCTTTTGTAAAGCAAAGGACACTGTCATCCAAACAAATTGACAGCCTATACAGTGGGAAAAATTCTTCACCAAACCTACATCTGACACTTAAAGAAATGTTCAAAGCCCTTAGTCATAAGGAAAATGAAAATCAACATGACTCAGAGATTCCAACTCACACCCATCAGAATGGCTAAGATCAAAAACTCAAGTAACAAAACATGCTGGAAAGGATGTAGAGAAAGGGGAACCCTCCTCCATTGCTGGTGGGAGTGCAAATTTGTACAGCCACTTTGGAAATCAATCTGGTAATTTCTCAGAAAATAGCACTACCTCAATATCCAGGTATACCACTCCTGTACATATATCTGAAAGATGTCCCAACTTAGAACAAGGATATTTGTTCATCTATGTTTATAGTATCTTTTTTTTTGTAATAGCCAGAATATGGAAACAACCTAGATGTCCCTCAAGCAAAGAATGAATACATGAATTGTAGTACATTTATACAATAGAATATTACTCAACAATTAAAAACAAGGAAATCATGAAATTTGTAGGCAATGGATGGAACTAGAAAAGAAGGGTAGAAGAGTGGGAACAGGATGGGAACCTACCACAGATGTCTTCTAAAGGACTCCACCTGGCAGAGAATCAAAACACAGAGACTCACAGCCAATCTTTAGACAGAATGCAGGGAGTCTTTTGGAAGAAGGGGGATATAGAATGACCCAAAGAAGACAGTATCTACACAAGAAGACCAACAAAACCCAGAAAAGCTGGGCCCAGGGCCCCTGCAGAGACTGATGCACCAACCAAAGACTATGCATAGAGAGGACCTGGATCCTCAGCTTAGATGTAGCCCATAGACACCTTAGTCTTCATGTGGGTTCCCTAGTAATGAGAGAAGAGACAGTCTCTCAAATGAATTCCATTGTCTGTTCCTTAATTAGTTTTCCTGGGTAGGGTAATCTAGCCATTCCACAGAGGAAGAGGATCCATGCAGTCCTGATGGGACCAGATAGCCTATGGTCCGATCATTGGGGAGGTGGACCTCACATATCAGAGAGGGATAGGCAAAGAGGAAGGAAGGGACTATAGGATATGGTAGAGATGAGGGAGGGGACTACAACTGGGATACAAAGTGAATAAATTGTCTAATAATAATAATAACAATGAAATGATGGAAATTAAAAAAAAAAAAGCTTCTTGGTGATCTTTTCACCCCAGAATATCTCTCAGATCCCTTGAAGGGCCCTGTGAGAGAAGAGGTGCCTTAAGAGAGAAGGCATTTTCCTTGAATTTGTAAAACTATCTCCTGCTAGGAAAGTTTGAGAAAAAAAAAAAAAAAAGACTTTTCCTTTGAGGAAAATTTGTCACCATACACAGAAGATGTGCAATCTTCTCCCATGTAGGACTATCCTTCAGCATTCAGAAGCTTTTTTCTCTATTGCAATAGTTTTGGATGAAGCCTCCTTTGCTTGTTTAACTGTAGGAAACACCATGTTTGCTGTGAGAAACATTATTACATGTAAAAGATGTTTTTCTAGTATGAGAAAATGTTTCACAAGTATATACAATATGAAATTTAAACAATTTTTGTTTTATTAAATAGTAGTGTCACTACAAATTCTAAGAAAATGGTATTATCTGTAAAGAGTTCAAATTTAAAGAATTCATTGTTTACTGTGCATGAGTCATTGTGTTTTAAATGTAAATGTATGTGTTTGTATTTGTTCTTGAGAATGTCTGTGCTATGCCTATTTACCTATGGAGGAAATGCACTAAGTAATGAGCCCAGTCAATAGCCAGAGATACTGTACATGAACTTTGAATTTCTCATGCAGTGAATCCAATACATTCTTCTACAGATTCCCTTTGGTACCTGAGTAAATTCGTAGTGCCTTTTAAATTTTTATGGCCTTTCTCCACCTTTCACCCTGGAGGCAGGATTTGCTACTTTCACATCTCCTCATGCCTTTCCTGGAGGACCTACCTTTCTTGGATGAGAATTAACACATAACTGCTAGACCTAGCTGTTTTCCCTCTAGACTACCTTATTCTGGCCCTTCTTCTTACTTATGTTTTTTAAAACACTCTATCATTCTCTTAGTGTGGAAACAATAAGAGATTCTTTGTAGTCTCAGGATTATCATAAAAACAACCAAACCTATGATTCTGTGCATTCATATCTATATGTATGTTACACTAATGTTCCTATTAAGATTTATAGTTATAAATGAATACAGTTTCATACATATTGTGGAAACCAAAATTTTACAACAACCAATTTTGATAGAATTGGATAGACTGCAGAGGCTCCCCATTAGAATTTTGAGCAAGGCAGTAGGTGGCAGTATGTTGGTACAGCCTTTCTTCACCTGGTACAATTACTCCTTCCTCCACTCCCTGCAGAATAAGGGACAGGAATTCAGTAAAACTGAATAACCAACAAAAGAGAACACAGCTAAACCACCATACAAGATTTAGACTATTTTTTTTTTATTTTATATTAAAATACATGTTACTGTGTTTAATTTTTCTCTGGAGAGGACCATCTTTCCTGTTACCAATAGTTCTTCCTGTAGGTGTGCGGCTTTGTGGACTTTCTCTTTCCAGTGTGGCATGTTCCTTGGCTTCCTCCTTGTTCAGCTCATGTTTCTGCAGTTGTGTTGATGAGATGTTATAGGTATAGCTTCTGACATTATGAGGAGACCTAATCTCACAGCAAACTCCATGAATTTGCAATCTTTCTGCTCTGCCTTAATTTAAAATACCTTTTTAAAAAGGTAGTCTCCACGTTCCTTTAATCCCACTCTTCTCTTCTGCCATAAGATTTCCTGCACTCTGCCCAAAGTTTGGCCCTGAGTCTCAGCATCTGCTTCAATCTCCTGTTGGGTGAATCCTTTCCAAGGCCCCTCTATAGTAGACTCCCATCTTCTCTTCCACCGCTTCTGGTGTCTATCCATTTTGCCCTTCTGAATGAGATTTAAGCATCCTCCCTAGGGTCCTCCTTAGTGTTTATCTTTTTTAGGTGTGTAGATGGCTGTCCTGTATTATACGGCTAATATCGGCTTATGAGTGAATATATTCCATGCCTGTCTTTCTCTTTCTGGGTTACCTCATTCAGGATGATCTCCTCTAGTTTCATCCATTTGCCTGCAAATTTCATGATTCCCTTGTTTTTAATTGCTGGGTAGTGTTGCATTGTGTAAATTTATCATAATTTTTGTATCCATTCCTCTGTTGAGGGACATTTAGGTTGTTTTCATATTCTGGCTATTACAAATAAAGTTGCTATGAACATGGTTGAGCAAATGTCCTTATTGAATGTGGGGCATCTTTTGGGCATATGCCCAGGTGTGATAGAGCTGGATCTTGACAAGGTAGTGCTCTCGATCATCTCCCTCCTAGGGGTGCAGCCTTGCCAGGCCACAGAGGAAGACAATGCAACCAGTCCTGATGAGACCTGATAGGCTAGGGTCAAATTAAAGGAGAGGAAAACCTCACCCATCAGTGGACTTGTGGAGCGGCATAGGGGAAGGAGAGAGAGGAAGGCTGGGATTGGAGGAGATGAGGGAGGGGGCCACAGCAGGGATACAAATTTAATAAATTGTAATAAATGATAATAATAAAAAATTAAAAAATCAGACACACTAAATCTGTTAGAAGAAAAAGTAAGGATGAGCCTTGATCTCATTGACCCAGGAGACAACTTCCTGAACAGAACACCAACAGAACAGGCTCTAAGATCAACAATTAATAAATAGGACCTCATGAAACTGAAAAGCTTATGCTTCTATAAAGCAAAGGACATTGTCATCAGAACAAAATGACTGCATACAGATTGGGAAAGGATCTTTTAACATTATCTCTAAATTATTCTCTATCTAGCCATTCCATGGATTCTTTTAACTTTGCCTAAATTAAGTTCATAAGTTCTGGCAACAACCGTTCTAAAAAGCCAATCTCCAATGTATACATGCTTGAGCAAACTAATTTTTCTGTGCTCATTATTGTCCAGATACCCAAAGCTGGTCATATGACCACAACTGACAGGCAAGCTAGAAAAGACAAAATGAAGGTATGGCTATATAGAGTTATCTTCACTTGGTATACCTATGGAAGAGTGTATTGGCAGCCTTTTTTTAATACGAAAATTTCAACTTATTTCTTCTTTAGTTTTCTAGTTTAAATGCTTACTCTTTCTAAGTTTCTTTCCTATTTACAACTTGAAAAACACTGAAAGTATGATTCACTGAGTTTTTTTGTTTTTGTTTTTGTTTGTTTGTTTGTTTGTTTCTGAAAAGATGCCTAAGTATGTTGACAAAAATGTCCCTAGTGACTTTATAATAATGAATATATAAACTAGGTTTCTGGTCTGACGTTGAAGTTACAGACAAAAAATGTATATTTCAATAGGACCCAGTAAAAGTCAGCACACAGGTAGTTTTCAGCTAAATTGCCTTTACACATATTAAAGTGGTACCACATGATACAGCACTGTCCTTTTCTATAGCATTAAAGTGATGTTTTATAACAGTTTTTAATTTTCAAGCAATAGTTACATAATCATCTAAAACTCCATTCCATCTTTTACAGTATCCTTAATGTTTGGGGATGTCATGCCTACAGCTTGTTGACTTACATCTTACTTTTGAAAGCAACTAGGAGAATATATATAAAGAACCTCAAACCAAAAAAATAGAAGCCAATTTTGTAGGCTTCTAGAGCTTTGTTCAAATGATGGTTGCCTTTGACATATAATAGAAGCTCTTTAGCTTAATGAGGTCCTATTTATTAAGTTTTGCTCTTAATGCTTATACCATCAGTGTCCTGTTCAGTAGGTCTAGTACCAATGCATTCAAGGCTATTCCTTGCTTTCTCTTCTATCAGATTTAGGGTATATGGTCTTACGCTGTGGTCCTTGATCCATTTGGAGTTGAGTTTTGCTAGCTTTTGAGGCATGCAGGAAGCAATCGTTTGTGGAATCTTTCTTTGTGGTTTCAGAGAGCTATGAAGGCTAGGTTGACTATGTCAGAGGACGCTAGGAGGACATTAAGTGAAGCTATGAAAGTGAAGCATGAGTTATGTTGGAGATCTGCATCTTGAAGATGTCAGAGGTGTGAATTATTTGCCATGGAGAGCTGCATACAGGAAGTGGAATTAGCTGAAAAGAGAGATATGTGTTTGAGGGCACAAATAAGGAAAACTAGAGCCATCCAAGTCAGATAGAATTAAAATTCCAGACCAGAGATACAGCTACACTATTTTTTTTGTTCACCTTGTTGAATTTTGTTCTTGCTGGTCCTATATTTATTTGCTCACTACTCCCCCATTCCTCTTTCTGGGGATATGGATAGTATATTCTATGCCATTTTATGTTTGAATTATGTAGTTTGATTTTTTTTTTATTTTACAGGTGAATTAAGAATCAAGAGATTGCATCAAATCTTGGAAAACGTTTAGGCTTTAGAATTCTAAAGAGTATTGTGACTGGGAAAGACTATGAAGAGTTTTGAAGTTGGATCAAATGCATTTTGAATTTGAATTATGATATATACGATTATGATATATCTCTATATCTATCTATCTAACTATATATATACATAAATATGTATATATATATATATACATAAATAAATAAATAAATAAATATATATATGAGGGAGAGAAGGAGACATGAAGTCTGTTGGGCCAAGAGAGGAATGTAATTTAGTGGTTTAAGCAGAAACTATCCAGCATAGACTTCAGCATTTAAACACTTGGTCCCCAATAAGTGTCACTGTATAGAAAAGTTAAGGAGGTGCAGGTTAATTGGAGGAATCTGGAGGAAATATGTCCCCAGCTTGGGCTTCGAGAGTTTAAAGACTTGCGTCACTTCTATTTTGCACTCTCTGATTCATTCTTGGGTTTGAAGGTATGAACTCTTAGCTTCATGTTTTTATGAAAATGCCTACCTCTTGCTGCTATCTCACACTATCTTAATGTACTCTTTTAATTTTTCTGTAACTGTGAATCCATGTAAATTTCATTTTATAAGTTCCTTCTGGTTATAGTATTTTATCACAACAACAGAAAAGTAACCATTACACTATTATGAATAGAGCAGCAATAGCTATTTATGTTCAGGTATTTCTGCAATAACATACTAAATCCATTGGTTAATGCCCAGGACCAGTACAGCTGGATCCTATGGTAGATATACTTCTTGTTTCTTGAGGAAAACAACACAATGATTTCCAGAGTGGTTACACTAGTTCACACTCTCTTAAACAGTGTCTAGACTTTTATCCAGGGGACTATTTTATGTATTTCATTTCTAGTTTCCCTGGTTACTTAGTTTTAGTCATCATTTCCACACAATTTCTTGTCAAAGAATTTGCCACGTAGATGTATATTTCATTTGTCTCTTTTCCCACATAAATATTAAGTTCCGGTTTGTTGTTCCCTCCTTTTCCTTAAACTTTTCTCAGTTTCTCCTACTAAGAATTTCTATTTCCAGAAAAGTGTCTTCAATGGCTCTATAAGGGTCTTAATATCAGATTCTTTTTTTAAAACCTGTCAATAGAAACTGATAATATTGTAGTTACAAAAATCATAGAAAATGAACTTGAATGTATTTGAAATTCACTTGATACAAACTATGGCTAGAGAAGATTGCCTTTATAGATAAAAGTACTTTTCAGATTGCAAAGTCTCAAAAAAGTTTTGGAATTATTATGAATAATAATTTCAATGTTGATAGGGATCATATAACTACTAATATTTCTAAAGGCTAATTTAAGTCATGAGAAATAGTTCAGTTCATTTACTATTTATCAAATGAATAATCCTAAATCACTGGACTATGAATTCAATAATAAAAGCTATTTAAGAAATATTTTATATGGCATGAGTTGTATCTCCAGGTCTACCTGAATATTCACTTTCAATATCAATTCACATAAAGTTAATTATAACATAGAATTACTATTGTTGTGTGAGGTAATTAGATGATAATTTGAAAACTGTCCAGGTCTATGATTATTATAGTTTGTTAAAGTCTGTAATATTTGGTTTAAATTCTTCTTATAGTTCTTTTACAACATAATTTTTGTCTGTATGTATATGTATATATTATTTTTCAAAAATGCAAAATCTATCAAAATTTAAATACAGAAGAGATTTCCTTGTACTTTAATTATTGATATAACTGCATTAGAAAATAGATTGCGATATGGTTTATTTAATCGGCAGTGGATATACTAGTATATCTGACATATGAAGAACACCCATCATCAGTAGAATTTTATTCATAGTTTGCACAGAGAGCTCTATGATATTATGGCAGCATCCAATAAGCTATAGTCTGTCAATTTCAAAGTTTGTCACCAGAAAGTTCATTTAAAGGAAGGTGCCTGTTCAATTCACGTTAACTACAAAGTGATTTCAATAGACATTGCTTACAAAATACACCACATGTTGGGAAAATAGAGTTGTTTAATATGGTTATTATGTACTTTCAAAAACAGAAGACAAGTTTTTAAAAGCACATCTTAAAACACCAATTTAAGTAGTGGAATGAAATATGTATTTGCTCATGGAAAGCATATGTAATAGCAATAAAAGCAAAGCTGCTTTTCCTGCAATAATTCTTCATTTGTACAACAGTGTGTAAAGTATACAAGTGCTATAATATTGAATTTCCATTTCTTCTTCAACTTGATAGAAGCTTGATAAACTGTACCACTCTGAGTTTTTTTTTTTAATAGTGTTCACAGTCTTTCCAGTGTTGGCTTCTAAAGCCATGAGGTTTATAGACGAGTAGGTTCTTTTTATAAAAAGCAGACTTCATACAGTGTTTTCTGCCTTATGTCACCAGCACTTTAAATATTGATCAGAAAGTACTTCAAAACAGGAATGATACATCTCCAATATTATAGTAAAAAGAGTGAGAGAAAAATTTCTCAAAACAAGAGCCCATTTGATAGATCAGCACTTTTTGTCTCCTCGCTCTTCAACGTTGTAATGTACTTATGTTAGATTTCCAAGTTACACAAGATGAAATGATAAAGAGAGATAACACTTTAAAGAACAGTGATGGAAACAGAGAGCACCGTGGGCTTCCACATCACAGTGAGTCACCTGAAAGGCCCTTGAGTGACATGACCTCCATTGAGTATACACACAGTCCTGGACAAACACGTCAGAGGCTTTCCAGGTGTTTTGCTTTTATAATATACTTTAAGTGATTAAGATGGTTAAAAATGTGTATTTAAACTTCTCTCTAATTTACCATAGATTGGGTGGCTTTTGTTGATTTCCTTTGTTTCATGCACTATGCCATAATCACAGAGCAGTGAGGAGCACTTATTTCCTACATCAAAAGTTGTTTTATTCAGATTAAAGATGAGCATGACTGCCTGTACTTAATATGTTGAGTTATGACATTCACTTTCCTCTAAAAGCAGTGGCTGAATACAAACTGTCCTCACACATTTTACTAAATGCATGACAATGTGTTTCCCCCCTTGTGTTCTAAACTCATACCTCCACACATTCTCTTTCTCAAGCCTACGATTGTTATGGGACATCATGATTATACATTGTGTTTAAATTCTAAATAAAATTTTTTTAGTGATAGAGTTTCCCAGTTATGTTCTTCAAAACAGCAGAGCGACATCGTGAACCATAGAGCCACTTTCTGTTCCTTAGTGCTCTGTCGTTATTTATTCCACTATTAGAAATAACTACGTACATTGACTAATACCCTGGTCACACACACACACCAGCTTTTTTCTGAAGTATTGTAAAATACTGGTTGAACCAGTATTGAAAAAACTGGCTGAAAGCAACTGGCCACTTCATTCTGTGAATTTTTTTTTTAATTTTATTTTCCCATTTTACTCACAGACCTTAATTAATGACATAAAAGATGGTTTGGCATGAAAGAGAAGTTAATACTAAAGATATACAAAACACATTAGAGAAATGAAAAGTGAGGAGACAACTGAAAAAGAAACTCAATAGGTGTTTAAGTGAAGGCCATGCAGGACTTAATCAGCCTTAAAAGGACCTGATGATGATAATTGATTCCGAATAAGTTTCTAAGGGAGAACTCTCAGGAAAATAGAATGATGTGAAAATAGATTTCATCAGGAAATGGCGATGTGTTGCACTGATGTAGAAAGGACACAAAGAAAGAGAAGGTTTTATGTTGAAATCCTGTTTTCTTAGTAACACACTATAAATAAAATACATGAAATACAAAATATCCACATAAATTTGAATTTTGTATAAAGATGAATATATTTTTAGGTGTGTAGTTCACACAGTGCTCATATACGCAAATTTTTTTTTATTTTTTATTGGCAATTCAAATGTAAAACTTATATTTGTTAAGTTCACAGCTCTGTTTCTGTTTGTCTTCCTGAATTTGGAAGCAGGGGTGTGGGGAAACAGAATAACATGAGAAAAGTTTTGCTTAAATTGACTTTAAACTTCATCATGGTTGAGATAAAATGTCAAGTTGGCACTTTGAACTTGGAGCTGAGAGCAAATGTCTGAACTGAACTGATTGTAGCATTCTCTGTAGAACTTCACGCTTCTGAGCAAATACTTTCTTATTGTCAGATGATCATCTTATCCTGATTTTATCATTTCAGTGATACAACCATTGTACTCATATAGAAATAGCTACTTTTTATTTTAAGCTTTTGAATCTGTCAGTTACCAAATATTAATCATCAGTTTAAAGTCTTTACATCAATACCTGTCAATGTCTTTCTAGCTACTTTTCTTAATAATGACATAACTTTGAACACATGTTTTACAGATTATTAAAACTGATAATCAGCTTTCAATTTATGTGGCTTATAGATTGATTTTTCTAAAATGACAGGCTGTGTTTATTAACTTGTAGTGACTTATTATTCATTATAAGATAAAGATCACTATGTTTTCAGTTTTCCACAATGTGAAATTCTAATTATTTTTGCCATTAGAAGATCAAGATGTCAAAGATATCTTTAAACACATGCAAATATAGGACAGGTGTAAGTATATTTAAGAAATAAAGATAGATTTATTCCATATTTTCCAAAAGAAGTTATATCTGAAACCTAGAAGTCTGAAAGAAAGACAAAAATGTTAGGAATCAGTAGACACTTTTTACTCTGAAATTCTGCCCAATCATCATGCTCATAACTTAAGAATGAACTTGGTAGGACAAAGTAGAAGTTAGAACATTAGGAACATATGGCCCTTTGGAAGAACAAGAAATATATTTTTTTAAATCTAGCACTTATTGTTCTACGTTGAAAACAATTTTACTGCACTTCCCAACCTGAAGCTCAAAAATATCATGACTACACTGACACGATTTATCACTTCAAAGTTAATGAAAAATGTTATTTTCTTACCTATATAAGGACTGCAGCCTTGGCTTCTTACATGCAGCATTGATAGGAATATTCTTATTAAAATAATGTTTGTATTAATTCTTTGAGAATTTAATACAATATATTTATTCCCCATTCCCCACCCCTCCAAGATATTTCCCTCCAGTTGTCAGTCTTCTAATTCTCCACAAATTAAGATCTCGAGAATTTGGAAAAGAAAAGAAAGAAGGTGACAATGGTTGATACTAACCTGAGTCAAGTCTTTAGCTACTTTAAAAACCTACACAAAGAATTGTGTTGGTAATTTGATGGGAATTGCATTGATATAATCTGATTGGCCTGCTCTTTGATCACCTCCCCCTGAGGGGGGAGCAGCCTTACCAGGCCACAGTAGAGGACAATGCAGCCACTTTTGATGTGAACTGATAGACTAAGATCAGAAAGGAGAGGAGAACCTCCTGTATCAGTGGACTTGGGGAGTGGCATGCATGCAGAAAGGGGAGGGAGGGTGGCGTCGGGAGGCGAGGAGGGAGGGGCTTATGGGGGGGATACAAAATGAATAAAGTGTAATTTAAAATTAAAAAAGGGGGGAAAAGAATAAATATTTGGAATGCAAAAAAAAAAAAAAAAAAACCTACACAAAGAAACTGAGAGTGGGAGAAAGTCTTCCCCAGGGAAGGCCACACCTACTGATTATCCAATAGGAAATGGTAATTGTTGGAGGAGAGTCTTATGCACTGGGTCTTCATATGCTGATTTTAATGCTGTGAGATCTGGTAATGGCCCTGCCACAGGCATTGTTATGTATGTTGAACCATCCTCTATATCCCTGTGATGTAAAGAATGTTCTTCAATTATGCCTGATTGGTAAGCAAAGGTGTGGAAGCCTGTGACTAGGCAGAGCAGAGGTAGACAGGGCTTAGGTTTCAGGCTTAGTGTCTCTGAGGTACTTCCTATAAGGGAGGCTTAGACATAGCAGGAGAGAAGGAAGAAGGAGCTAGGCAACTGGGCAGTGTAGACTAGGAGCAGAAAGTCTCCATGAGGACAGACTGATGGAGCAGAAGCTTCTGGAGTCCTCAGATTGACAAGTACCCGGTTTTCATGTGGGTTTTAAAGGTATCAGGATTAGAATATCTCAGAATCTGCCCAGGGTAGTGCTTACAGGTTAATAATAAAACAGTCTCTCTGTGTCAATCATTGGGGAACTACTGCTTAAAGAAAACTGCTGCTGTATTAATTTCCACTATTAATTAACATTTACAGAATAATTAATTCCTTCTACAGGTAAGCCCTGAAAACATAATACAGTAATATTATACAGACAGAGCAGATCGCACTTAGAAAAATTACATATATTTACATGTATATGCATACAACAATTATTAATGAAAAAAGAGTCACAAATTTTAAAGAGAGCAAGGGAGATTATAAGGGAAGATTTGGAGGGGGAGAAATACAAGAGAGAAATGAGATAATTATATTATAATCTAAAATAGAAAAGAAATTTAAAAAAAATCATAACATCAAGGAAGAGGCAGATATTTCCTGCAACTAGAAGTGTCTTTGTTATCTCCCCATTAATCACCAGAAGCTGCAAAGAACCCCAGGCAAAATTGCCTGCAGACATATGAAAAAGTATCTAATGTAATTATCTTGGATCAAAAAGAGTAACAAGGAAAACACCGTGTTCTGTAGGAGCACTTGATAATGATTTGAATCACTAACAATTGTGGCTTTACTCAGAGGAATCTGATTCAAAAAGAAAAATGTGAGAGGAAGAGTCTGAACATGAATAATTTTGTCAGTTGTGTTACAATTCAGGCTTATTCTTTTTAAACATATTTTTGTTTTAAATTTTTTAAGGGGGCAACATACAACAAGGTGGATGCGTAACAACATATTTTAGTAATGTTCTGGTGTCTGGCCTATGGAACTGGCTGTGATTCTCTGAGTTCTCAGGGTGCTCATCATATTCATAAGTTATAAATTCCCTATCATTGTGCTTCCTTCTTGAGAGTAGTTGCTAAAAACAAATATAGGTGGTACTAAAGAGTAGTGTCATGAACAGGATGTGACTGTGAAGTAAGAGATAGTTATTGCTGGAAAGATAGGACAAATAAGGACCAGTAAGAAAACATTACCAAATTTTGTATAATATTTGTCTCTCTCCTTACCCACTACATACTTCATGTTTGCTCTCTCTCTCTCTTTTTCTCTCTCCCCCACCAAGAACAGTAGAAGAGTTTATGTTGGCTCACTACTATTGGACATAGGGTCTTTCCTGGTGTATGGTCTATATAATAGGTATTATATCACTAATGAAAACTGACTTTGCCTGGCACAGAAGCAATAAAATGCTAATAGTTTCTGAGTTAGGGTTGGACTTTGTATCCCCCCCTCTTCTTCCATGATGACGTTTTGTCTGCCATGAGCTTGCATAGGTTTTGTGCATGTTATTAGAATTGCTGTGAGCTCACATCCATTTTTGTGTCTGGAAATGGTCTTCTTGAAATCATCCAGCATCATTGGCACTTTCTGTCTTTCTGTTTCCCTATTCCACAGATTCCTGATCCTTGAGGAAAGGGGTGTAATATAGACATCAAATTCAGAGCTGAGTAGTCCAAACTTTCATTCTCTGTATATTTACCATTGTAGGTAAACATGCAGAGGTATGTTGGTATCTGTTGTCATCAGCTATTGATAATGACTGAGTGATGCACTAACTTACAGATACAGTACTAGGTCTGCAGTAGGTATTTTGTTGCTATTTCCATCTCTCAGAAAAACAGTTTTCTACCAGGGTTCATACCTATCAAGTTGTAGGTTCCTGGCTTCATTGACAAAATTATTTAGGGGCCCATTTTATGGAGAAGAAGTGGTTGGTTATTCTCACAACATTTGCACTACTGTTGCACTAGTGGGCATATTTTGCAAAGAAGGTAATTAATGTAGATTGCAAGGTTCATAGATGGGTAATACTGAATATTACAATGCTCTTCCAATAGCATGGAAAGCAATTTTTAGCACTATAAAATATGGCCAGTAGCAAAGAAGCTGCCAGCTGAGGATATTTCTCCATGTTCTATGTGCTGCTATCTTTAACAAAAAAGTCTTACTATCAAGGTCTGTAGGATAACCAGTAGTTTGACAATAGTCTATAATATTGGGCGCTTATCTATGGGACCCCTTGTCCAACAATTCAAAAAGAAGTAATCCATTCCCTGAACTTGGGGTTTTATTTGGTTGGATATGGTATCTAGTTGTGGTATTGTCTCCTATTATAGTGGAACTACATTTAAATTCTTTCTACATAAACATGTATATACATACATGCACATATATAGACACATGTTTGTGTTTTGTATATACATGTATATACATACATGCACATATATAGACACATGTTTGTCTTTTGTATATACATGTATATACATACATGCACATATATAGACACATGTTTGTGTTTTGTAAACATTTTCAGCAGTAAGTTTCCATATGGCTTCATGAAAAGGCCTTTAATATTAATTTTCCCTCCTGTCCACTACACTGTCTTCCCAGTCTCTAAACCCATTTATATTTCCTCTAATTCTTACCTTTTAAAATAGTATTATGAACAGGATTGTGTAAGAGTACTTTTAATTTTGGTTGAAAATCTATTTTATTAGATATTAGAATGGTTAGTCCTGCTTGCTTTTTAGATCCATTTGCTTGGAAAACTGTCTTCCAGCTCTTTACTCTCAGGTAATATCTATCTTAGTGACTTAGGTGTATTTCTTTTATGCAACAGATTGTTGGGTCTTGTTTATGCATCCATTCCATTAGTCTGTGTCTTTTTATTGGAGAGTTGAGTCCACTGATGTTGAGAGAGATTAATGACCAGTGGCTGTTAGATGCTTTGATTTTGTTGTTGATTGTGGTAGTATGTTTGTGTACTTGACTACTTTTAGTTTTGCTGTGGTCAGGTTATTTATTTCTTGTGTTTTCATAAATGTAGTTAGCTTTTCTGAGCTATATTTTTCCTTCTGGTATCTTCTCTAATGCTGGATTTGTGGGTAGGTTGTTGAAAATCTTGTTTTCTCCATCTATGAGGACTGAGAGTTTTGTTGGGTATAGTAGCCTGGGCTGATATCTGTGTTCTCTTAGGGTCTGCATGATTATCTGTCCAGGCCCTTCTGGCTTTCATAGTCTCAGTTGAAAAGTCAGGTGTGATTCTGATGGGTTTGCCATTATATGTTATTTGCCCTTTTTTCCTTGAAGCTTTTAGTATTTTTTTTCCTTTGTTATGTATAGTCACAGTCTTGATTATTATGTGGCAGGAGGATTTTCTTTTCTGGTCTAATTTGTTAGGTGTTCTGTAGGCCTCTTGTATGCTGATAGGCCTCTCCTTTAAATTGGGGAAATTTTCTTTTATGATTTTGTTGAAAATATTTTCTGTGCCTTAGAGACAGGAATCTTCTTTTTCCTCTATTCCTGTTATACTTAGCTTTTGTCTTTTCATGTTGTCTTGGATTTCTTGGACGGTCTGTGTCAGCAATTTTTTAGATTTAATATTTTCTTTGACAGATACATCAATTTCTTTCATTGTATCTTCCACACCTGAGATTCTTTCTTCCATCTCTTGCAGTCTGTTGGTTATGCTTACCACTCTAGTCCCTGTTGTCTTTCTTAAGGGTTCCCTAGTAATGGAAACAGGGACTTTCTCTGACATGAACTTAGGGGCTCCCCTGCTGGGGGGGGAGGGGGTGCAGCCTTATCAGGCCACAGAGGAAGACAATGAAGCCAGTCCTGATGAGACCTGATAGACAAGGGTCAAATGGAAGGGAAGGAGGACCTTCCCCTTCAGGGGCCTTGGGGGGAACACAGGAGAAGAGGGAGTGAGGATGGGAGTAGGAAAGGATGAGAGAGGGAGCTACAGCTGGTATACAAAGTGAATAAACTGTAATTAATAAAAAATAAAATAAATATATCTTAAAAAAAGAGTACTTTTAAGAGTTTGCTTGGTAATAGATGCTTATTATTTCTTGTTGTTACTGTTGGACATATGTATAATAGTATTCCTATATGAATGGACTAGTTACCTACTATTGCAAATCAGTGGCTCTCAACATTTTTGAGAATTTTAAGTGAGATTTACATTTTGCCATTTCCTACTCTTTTAAACCTCTTATTATGAAATTAATTCTCTTGTTAGAGAGTTTATTTTGAATTTAAATATGATGTAGTAACCCTGTCTACCAAAGTGACAACAAACAGAAATCCATCATTAAAATTTATTATTTTTACTTTTAGAAAATGATGATTTGCCATTATCATAACAGGGGGAAATGTATTGAAAATTTGTTTTTTTGTGCTCAGTATCACTGAAATCTTTGGAACTGAGAAGTAGGTCTTAGTAAATAATGGATTTGACTAGGGATCTGTAGCAGCCTCTCTATCTTAAGTCTTAAGAAGGGCCTGATATAAAATTAGTTTCCCAGATTTCTGTTCATTAATGTGGTCAAAAGTTTTTACTGGTTGGAGACAGTCTGTAGAGGAGAACTTCATAATATGATCTGCTAAATAAAATGGTAATTAAACCACTTCCTAAATATTCTTCATTACCATAACAGTATTTTATCAACTTTCATTCAAATTGATTTTGCAGTATATGGAAATCAATACAGAGAACCACAATGGGGCATTTATATGATACCCTCTCCTTCCAAAGCTCATGGATCATTGCAGAAAAAGGACAGAGAAATCATGAGAGACAGAGGTAGCAGAAAGCTGTTATTTTCTGGACAGGACAAGGCTGTTTCACACATGAGCTCACAACAGCTGTGCCTGCATACACAAAAGCACAAGAACAGAACAATGTCAAACCTTCCAAAATTTCAGCATGTGTTACTCTTGAAGTCCCTCTCCTGACTGAGAAGTCACTAGATGTCTACTAGGAGATGGAGAGGTAGTTTTCTTCAGATATGTGGTTTTTGAGATGACACCCATGCTTCTGTAGATTCTACACATATGCACATACAGGTAGGAGGAGTTGACTTGTGGATTTTCTTAAAAGAAAGCACATGAATTTGGGAGAAAAAAGGTGGTGGTGGATAGTGGTGGTGGTTATAAGGGAGAGGAATGGATACGATTTGATCAAAACACACTATAAACTAATACACATTTTCAAACAATAAACAAACCAAATATAGCTATTTTATTATGCTTGTGATTTATACATTTGATAAATGTCAATGACTTGCTTTACTTTTTAACACACACAGACACACAGACACACACACACACACACACACAAACACAAACACACCCCTCAATTTTTTCATTACCTTTTGACATTGAAAACCGAGACTAAATGCTTACTAAATAAACATCCATTTAGGCATACCGTTTCTGGCAAGAATTATTTTTTTATTAAATTTTTATTTTTTACATTATTTACATTTTATTCACTTTGTTTCCAAGCTGTAGCCCCCTCCCTCACTCACTCTCAATTCCACCCTCCCTCCCTCATCTCCTCCCATTCCCCTCTCCAAGTCCACTGATAGGGGAGGTCCTCCTCCCCTTCCATCTGACCCTAGCCTTTCAGATCTCATCAGGACTGGCTGCAATGTCCTCCTCTTTGTCCTGACAAGGTTGCTCCTCCTTCGGGGTGGGGGGGAGGGAAGGTGTGGCCAAAGAACCAGCCACTGCTGAGATCATAACAGAGGTAGTTCCTGTTCCCTTTAATAGGGAACCCACTTGGAGAGTGAGCCTCCATGCGGTACATCTGAGCAGGGGTTCTAGGTTGTATCCATGCATGGTCCTTGGTTGGAGTATCAGTTTCAGAAAAGAACCCTGTGCCCAGATACTTTGGTTCTGTTGTTCTCCTTGTGGAGCTCTTGTACCCTCCATGTTTTACTAACTCTCCCTTCTTTCATATGATTCCCTATTCTCTGCCCAAAGTTTGGTTATGAGTCTCAGTATCTGCTTTGATACACTTCTGGGTAGAGTCTTTTAGAGGCCCTCTGTGGTAGCTCCTGTCATGTTTCTTGTTTTCTCCTTCTTCCAATGACTGTTACATCTGTTAAGAATTATTACATAAATTCTTCAGTTAACTTTATCAATCTTACACAAGTTTTTCCATGATCTCTACATATTTGGCATCTTGTTTCCTTCCCTGTGAAATTTTTTTCCAAAAAAGTTTATCTGATAACATAGACTTTTGAAGTGAATGTTTCCGGTTTCTTCGAAGATGCAGTTGAGTCATGTGATGTTTTGCTAGAAGCTGTCTTGTTAGAGAGGACGTGATGTTTGCTCTGAGGTATCTCGTGAGGGGCATAACTTTGGCCAGCTGAGAACATCTGTGGGTAAACTCTGAGCAGAGGAGATATATAGAAGCTCATGAACAGTAAGACATTGCTTTTGGATC
Organism: Meriones unguiculatus; assembly: GCF_030254825.1. Taxonomy (NCBI): domain Eukaryota; kingdom Metazoa; phylum Chordata; class Mammalia; order Rodentia; family Muridae; genus Meriones; species Meriones unguiculatus. Next base: position 32,456,579 of record NC_083353.1, on the reverse strand, counting down.
AACATTACTGCACTGATCTCCATGCCTCAACATTTGACTTGGCAGAGAGAAATGTTCCAGAGATCTTGGGGCAATCCAGCCAAGTCTTTGTGGCTTTACGTGATTTGTCCCTGAATTGTGCTAATTCTTGTTACTACTTAGTGTTGACCTTTGGAATAGACTGCTGGTATCTGGACAACAAAGATTAGACTCATCAACCCCCTTTACCTGACAACCTTCTTTCTCCCCTACCTCTTGACAGTGGGTAGAAGGGAGGTAGAAATGTTTAATAACTCCAAATAAAGTAAGTTTTGCAAAAAATATAAGCCTACAGTCTTGGAGGTAATATACATTTCATATATATATATATTTATAATATATATATTTATATAAATTTTCTCTACTGCACCATTGGCATTAATAGCTTTTAGATTATAAATATAGGTATAATAACAATACTAGCACAAAGTGATCTTAAATTAGACCTTCTACTTCTTTTTTATTGTATTTATTATTATTATTAATTACACTTTATTCATTTTGTATCCCCCCATAATCCCCTCCCTCCTCCCCTCTCGATCCCACCCTTCCTCCCCTTTCTGCATGCATGCTCCTCCCCAAGTCCACTGATAGGGGAGGTCTTCCTCTCCTTCCTTCTGATCTTAGTCTATCAGATCACATCAGGAATGGCTGCATTGTCTTCTTCTGTGGCCTGGTAAGGCTGCTCCCCCACTCAGGGGGAGGTGATCAAAGAGCAGGCCAATCAGTTTATGTCAGAGGCAGTCCTTCTTCCCATCACTATGTAACCCACTTGTACACTAAACTGCCATGGGCTACATCTGTGCATGGGTTCTAAGTATCTCCATGAATAGTCCTTTGTTGGAGTATGAGTCTCTGCGAAGTTCCCTGTGTTCAAATTTTCTTGCTCTGTTGCTCTCCTTGTGCAGTTCCTGTCCTCTCCAGCTCTTGCTACTTCCCACTTCTTACTTAAAATTCCATTCACTCTGCCCAATAGTTGGCCATCAGGCTCAGCATCTGCTTTGATAATCTATAGGGCAGAGGCTTTCAGAGGCCCTCTGTGGCAGGTTCCTAGGTTGTTTCCTGTTTTCTTCTTCTGGCTTTCAGAAGCCCTCTGTAGCAGGTTCCTAGGTTGTTTCCTCTTTCCTTCTTCTTCTGATGTCCATCCTCTTTGCCTTTCAGGATGGGGATTGAGCGCTTTCGTTAGGGTCCTCTCTTTTGCTTCGTTTGTTTAGATGTACCGATTTTAGTGGGTTTATCCTATGTTGTATGTTTATATGAGTGAGTATATACCAGGTGTGTCTTTTTGCTTCTGGGACAACTCACTCAGGATGATCCTTTCCAGGTCCCACCATTTACCTGCAAATTTCATGATTTCCTTATTTTTCATTGCTGAGTAATACTCCATTTTATAGATGTACCACATTTTCTGCATCCATTCTTCAGTTGAGGGGCATCTGGGCTGTTTCCAGCTTCTGGCTATTACAAATAAAGCTGCTACAAACATAGTTGAGCAAATGTCCTTTTTATGTACTTGAGCCTCTTTTGGATATATGCTTAGGAGTGGTACGGCTGGATCTTGAGAAGCGCTATTCCTAGTTGTCTGAGAAAGCGCCAGATTGATTTCCAGAGTGGTTGTACAAGTTTACATTCCTACCAGCAGTGGAGGAGGGTTCCCCTTTCTCCACAGCCTCTCCAGCATGTGTTGTCATGTGGCTGGAAATAATCAAACTCAGGGCTGAAATCAATCAATTGGAAACAAATAAAACAATTCAAAGAATCAATGAAACCAAGAGCTGGTTCTTTGAGAAAATCAACAAGATCAACAAACCCATAGCCAAGCTAACTAAAAGGCAGAGAGACACCAACCAAATCAACAAAATCAGAAATGAAAAGTGGGACATAACTACAGACACTGAGGAAATCCAAACAATCATTAGGACTTACTTCAAAAGTCTATATGCCACAAAATTTGAAAATCTAAATGAAATGGACAATTTTCTTGATCGATCGATTTGACTTACCAAAGCTGAATCAGGACCAGGTAAATCAACTAAATAGTCCTATATCCCCCAAAGAAATAGAAGTGGTCATCAAAAGTCTCCCATCCAAAAAAAGCCCAGGACCAGATGGCTTACACGCAGAATTCTACCAGACCTTCAAAGAAGAGCTAACACCAATTATCTTCAAACTATTCCACAAAATAGAAACAGAAGGAACATTACCAAACTCATTCTATGAAACCACAGTCACCTTGGTACCTAAACCTCACAAAGACTCAACAAAGAAAGAGAATTTCAGGCCAATCTCCCTTATAAATATTGATGCAAAAATACTTAACAAAATACTTGCAAACCGAATCCAAGAACAAATCAAAGATATTATCCACTATGACCAAGTAGGCTTCATCCCAGGTATGCAGGGGTGGTTCAATATACAGAAATCCATCAATGTGATCCACCATATTAACAAACTGAAAGAAAAAAAAACCACATGATAATCTCCCTAGATGCTGAAAAAGCCTTTGACAAAATCCAATATCCATTCATGTTTAAAGTCTTGGAGAGATCGGGGATACAAGGCACATATCTAAACATAGTAAAGGCGATATACAGCAAGCCAATAGCCAACATCAAACTAAACAGAGAGAAATTTAAAGCAATCCCACTAAAATCAGGGACAAGACAAGGCTGACCACTCTCTCCATATCTCTTCAACATAGTGCTGGAAGTCCTTGCTAGAGCAACAAGACAGTTGAAGGAGAACAAGGGGATACAGATTGGAAAAGAAGAAGTCAAATTATCACTATTTGCAGATGATATGATAGTATACATGAGTGACCCCAAAAACTCTACCAGGGAACTCCTACAGCTGATAAACACCTTCAGCAAAGTGGCTGGATACAAAATTAACTCAAAAAAATCAGTAGCCCTCCTGTATACAAAAGACAAAAGGGCTGAGAAAGAAATTAGGGAAACAACACCCTTTACAATAGCCAGAAATGACATAAGGTACGTCTGAGTAACCCTAACCAAGGAAGTCTTGTATAAAAAAAATTTCAAGTCTCTGAAGAAAGAATTAGAAGAAGATATGAGAAGATGGAAAGATCTCCCATGCTCATGGCTTGCCAGGATTAACATAGTAACAATGGCCATCTTACCAAAAGCAATCTACAGATTTAATGCAATGCCCATCAAATTGCCAACACAATTCTTTACACACCTGGAAAGAAAAATTCTCAACTTCATATGGAATAAAAAGAAACCCATAATTTCGAAAACAATCCTCTACAATAAAAGATCTTCTGGAGGTATCTCCATCCCTGATCTCAAGCTGTACTATAGAGCAACAGTTATAAAAACTGCATGAAACTGGCATAGAAACAGAATGGTGGATCAATGGAACCGAACAGAAGACCCAGAAATAAACCCACACACTTATGGACACCTGATTTTTGACAAAGATGCCAAAAAAATACAATGGAAAAAAGATAGCATCTTCAACAAATGGTGCTGGTCTAACTGGATGTCTACATGTAGAAAAATGAAAATATATCCATACTTATCACCCTGCACAAAACTGAAGTCCAAGTGGATCAAAGACCTCAACATAAAACCAGACACATTAAATCTGCTAGAAAAAAAAATTGGGGAATACTCTAGAATCCATTGGTATAGGAGAAAACTCCCTGAACAGAACACCAACAGCACAGGCTCTAAGAGAAACAATCAATAAATGGGACCTCATGAAACTGAAAAGCTTCTGTAAAGCAAAGGATACTGTCATCAAAACAAAGCCTACAGATTGGGAAAGAATCTTCACCAACCCTTTATCTGACAGAGGAGTCATATCCAGTATATATAAAGAACTAAAGAAGCTGAAAGTCAACAAACCAAGTAATCCACTTAAAAAATGGGGAACAGAGCTAAACAGAGAACTCTCTGTAGAGGAATATCGAATGGCAGAGAAGCATTTAAAGAAATGCTCAACATCATTAGCCATTAGGGAAATGCAAATCAAAACAACCCTGAGATTTCACCTTACACCCATCAGAATGGCCAAGATGAATAACTCACATGACCTTCTACTTCTTAAATACATTTTAAACTTTGACTTTTTACAAATGTTCTAACTCTATTGTATTCCCTCTATGGTATTTAAATATATTCTTTTATTTTTCTTGCCATTTTAAAGTGAAAAGAAGATCAATATTTTATCTGGATTTTTTTAAAGGTGTCACTTGCTGGTATCAGTAAAACAAAACCTCACAGCACCAATAAAGTTAGCAAAGTCACTGTTGCTTTGACAGTCAGCATACCACAGTGGTTTGGGAGCCCAGACAATCTGTACTTGGGACTGATGATGAAGCTGTCATCTGAGTATCTGAAAATTCCTACTCTCTGACTCTTTGTAAACATGGGAGCATAAGGAAAATGGTACCCAGTTTGATTATCTGTGGCTTTGAGTATTATGAATCATGCTGTAATTAAAAAAGGAAATAGTGTAAAATATGACTTTTCTTTGGAAGAGGATATTTAACATAATACAGTATACCCATAGTATATTATTTTAATTTGTTATTAACCTCACTTATTTATTTTTTGTAAATGTGGGTATGAAAAAGCTGCAAAAACTTTTATAAATATAACTGTGATGGCTTTAATTAATTACATTTCAAGACTAAGTAGTGTCATTTGCTACACATACATTTAATGGAGTAGGTAGAGTTTAGATTTCAGCTGAACAGTGGATGCACAGAGTCAAATATACACTTCAAACCTGGGTGAACTAATATGGTATATTTCCACCAAAGAACATGTCAAGAATGTTCTTAATTAAGTTCAGAGCAGGAAGGAGTTTCTAGCAATTTCTTAGCGTCAGGATTAAATGCCGTGTTTCTCACTGCATTATCCATTTCATACATAACAGTCTCATAAAAGAGTTAATCATGTAGCAATTAAAAGAACCTTACAGCCTGTAATTCCCATGTATAAAGGAGAGACATCTATGACAAAGTTGAATATGATAGCAAAAAATAATTATAAACACAGAGTTTTAATAAACGTGGTTTCACTGATTCTAATATAGCACAAAATTTCCATAAAGTTATTTATCGTCCTGTAAAATGATATGGGCTTAGCTTTCAGGATTTTAGTCATTATCCTTAAAATCTTACATCAAATTTTGTAGGAGCTCACAGACCACACTTTAAGATAGCAATGCTGTCTTAAAGATTCTTAGATATTTATATTTTTAGATCCGTGATGATAAATGAGTCTTCTTTTATATTACACAAGTGACTATTGTTTGCTTGACATTTGTGTCTTTCTTTGGAGAAAATGAAACATTTAGACTTTTAGTCTTAATCTCTTTCCCCATTTATATCTGTCATCCTGCTGTTTGGCATCTGCAAACCAAGCTCTTACCTCTAGGCAAGCAGGCAAGCAAGCATCTCTTTCTTGAACTAATAATGGCCATGTAGTTCCTTGGATTAATTGGCAAGTCAATGGTGCAGTGTGCATGCTGCTGCGCCAGGAGACCGGGTACTGTACATCAGCAGCTTTCTGGCCTTCAGTTTGCTCCAGATCCTAACCCTTTCTTAGTCTAAGTCAAGAGGATAGCCATATTGAACATATTGTTGAATATATTGCCTATGTGTATAAAATATATCATCTTTCGTCATAACAAGAAAAGTAGTAGACTGACTAATTCATTCCCAAATAAGCAGGTAATTTGACAAATAAATTTAAAGTGTGATATCTTTAAACCAAACCAAACCAAACCAAACAAAAATTTTTTTGAGCATCATCTTGCCTAGGCACAGTCTTTTCAAAGAACACCAGAAAGACTGACGTTCACAACCACACTGCCATATAGAACAGTTTTCTCTTGAAACTTACATTTAAATTCTCAGAATAGAACAAAATTGGAAACTTCAGCATTGATATGTTCACTTACTCTCTAATTTTTCTGCCTCAAATAATTTCTCCGAAGTCAGGTGTTCTGTTTTATGTCTTATTTAATCATTATTCCAATGCATCCCATTATAAATTATTTTAGCAAGAACGATGCTGATGAAAAATTATAATTTTTCCCCAAATCTCTGGGTTCTACACCAGCACTGCCCAGGAGAATACTACTTTGCACCATTCAAGCCCCTCTAAATTTTCTTGTGGTCATATTTAAAATTTTAAATGAATATGAACTGATTTATAATAAAATAGTTTAAGCAAAACGTCAAAATATCAATGTTAATACCTACTTAATATACATCCTTTTCCTGTATATTTTAAATTTTCAGAATAGCTCAATTCTTCCACTGATTTTTTTAATACTTATTTTAGATTTCATATTTTTTTGTTATAATTTACTACAATTTATTCAGTTTGTATCCTGGCTATGGTTCCCTCCCTCATATCCTCCCAGTTCTACCCTTCCTCCCTCTTCTCCCCCTATGCCCCTACCCTAGTCCAATGATACCGGAGGTCCTCTTCCCCTATTATTTGACCTTAGCCTCTCAGGTCTCCTGAGGACTGGTTGCATTGTCTTGCTTTATGGCCTGACATAAACTCACAAGAGAGGTGATCAAAGAGCTTCATGCCAGAGGCATTCCCTGCCCCCCTACTAGGGACCCCACTTGGAGACTGAGTCTATGGGCTACATCTGAGCTGGGATTTTAGGTCATTTCCATTCATTGTCCTTGGTTGGGGTATCTTCTCTGCAGGGCCACAGGGCCCAGTTTTTTTATTTCCTCTGTTGGTCTCCTTTTGGAGCTCCTGTCACCTCCAGATCTTTCTATCTCATCCTCTGCTTTAATACTTCGAGTCTTTCAAGGGCCTCTATAGTAGACCCCTGTCCTGTTCCCTGTCTTCTTCTGCTTCTGATGTCTATCATGTTTGCCCTTCTAAATGAGGATGAGCATCTTCCCTAGGGTCCTTCTTGTTGTTTAGCTTCTTTAGGAGTATAGAATTTAGTATGTTTATCCTATATTATAAGCCTAATAACCACTTATGAGTGAATATATACCATTTGTGTCTTTCTGCTTCTGGGTTACCTCACTCAGGATGATCTTTTCTAGTTCCCACTATTTGCCTGCAAACTTCATGATTTCCTTGTTTTTAATAGCTGAGTAGAATCCCATTGTGTAAATGTACCAAAATTTCTGTATCCATTGCTCAGTTGAGGGACATCTGGGTTGTTTCCAGCTTCTGGCTATTATGAGTAGACTCGCTATGAACATGGTTGAGCAAATGTCATTGTTTTATAATTGAGCATACTTTGGATATATACTAAATAGTGGTATAGCTGGATCTTGAGGTTGCCCTATTCCCAATTTTTTAAGAAAGCACCAGATTAGTTTTACAAGTTTACATTCCCACCAGCAATAGAGGAGGGCTCACCTTTCTCCATATCCTCTCCAGCATGTGTTTTCACTTTATATTTTGACCTTAGCCATTGTGATGGGTGTAAGGTGGAATCTCAGTGTTGTTTTGATTTGTATCTCCCTGATGACTAAGGACATTGACCATTTCTTTAAGTGTTTCTCTGCCATTCTATATTACTCTCATGAGAATTCTCTCTTTAGGTCTTGATCCCATTTTTAATTGGATTACTTGGTTTGTTGTTGTTTAACTTCTTAAGTTCTTTATATATTCTGGATATTGGCACTCTGTCAGATATAGAGTTGGTGAAGATCCTTTCCCAATCTGTAGGCTGTCTTTTTGTTCTGATGATAATATTCTTTGCTTCACAGAAGCTTTTCAGTTTCATGAGGCCCCATTTATTGTTTGTTGCTCTTAGAGCCTGTGCTGTTGCTGTTTAGTTCAGGAACTTGTCTCCTTTGCCAATGAGTTCAAGGCTCTTTCCCACTTTTTCTTCTAACAGGTTTAGTGTGTCTGGTTTTATGTTGAGGTCTTTGATCCACTTGAACTTTAGTTTTATTTATCATTCTAAGGGATGATAAATATGGATCTATTTGCCTTTGTCTCCATGTAGACATCTAATTTGATCAGCACCATTTGTTGAAGATGTTACCTTTTTTCCAGGGTATTATTGTGGTTTCTTTTCTGGGTCTTCTATTCGGTTCCATTGATCTTCCAGACTGTTTCTCTGCCAGTACAGTTTTTATTACTGTTGCTCTATACTACAGTTTGAGCTGAGGGATGGAGATACCCCCAAAAGACCTGTCATTGTATAGGATTGTTTTAGCAATTCTGGGTTTTTTGTTCTTCCATATGAAATTGAGAATTGTTTTTTCAAGGTCAATAAAGAATTATGTTGGAATTTTGATGGGAATTGCATTGGATCTCTAGATAGCTTTTGGTGGGATAACCATTTTTGCCATGTTAATCCTACTGATCCATGAGCATGGGAGAGCTTTCCATCTTCTGATATCTTCTTCAATTTCTTTCTTCAGCGACTTGAAGTTTGTTTCATACAGGTCTTTCGCTTGCTTGGTTAGAGTCATACCAAGGTACTTTATGTTATTTGTGGCTATTGTAAAGGGTGTTGTTTCTCTAATTTCTTTCTCAGCTCTATTGTCATTTGTATACAGGAGCACTACTGATTTTTTGAGTTAATTGTGTATCCAGCCACTTTGCTGAAGGTATTTATAAGTTGAAGGAGTTCTCTGGTAGAATTTTTGGGGTCACTCATATATGCTATAATATCATCTGCAAATAGTGGTACTTTGACTTCTTTCTTTACAATGTGTATTGCCTTGATGTCCTTTAGTTGTCTTATTGCTCTAGCAAGGACTTCAAGTACAATGTTGAAGAGATATGGAGAGAGTGGGCAGCTTTGCCTTGTCCCTGATTTCAGTGGGATTGCTTTAAGTTCCTTTCCTTTTAGTTTGATTTTGGCTATGGGCTTAGTGTGAACTGCCTTTACTATGCCTAGATATGTGTCTTTTATCCCTGATGTCTCCAAAACTTTAAACACTTAGAGGTATTCCATTTTGTCAAATGCTTTTTGGCATCTAAGGCAATGATCATGTAGTTTTTTTCCCTTGTGTTAGTTTATGCAGTGGATTATATTGATAGATTTCTGTATATTGAACCACCTTTGCATGTCTGAGATGAAGTATACTTGGTCATGGTATACTTATGTGTTCTTGTATTTGTTTTATGAGTATTTTATTGAATATTTTTGCATCAATGTTCATAAGAGAGATAGATCAGAAATTCTCCTTGTTGTTGGGTCTTTGTATGGTTTAGGTATCAAGGTTACTGTGGCCTTATTGAATGAGTTTGGTAATAATCCTTTTGTTTCTAATTTGTGGAATAATTGACATCAGCTCTTCTTTGTAGGTCTGGTAGACTTCTGTGCTGAAACTATCAGGCCCTGGGCTGTTTTGGCAGGGAAATTTTTGATGACTGCCTTTATTTCCTTGCGGGATACAGGACTGTTTAATCTACTTACCTGATCTTGATTTAGCTTTGGTAAATGGAATCTATCAAGGAAAATTTCCATTTCATTTAGATTTCTAAATTTTGTGGCACATAGGCTTTTGAAGTAATATCTACTTATGATTCTTTGAATTTCTTCAGTGTCTGTCCTTATGTCTCACTTTTCATTTTTTATTTTGCTGATTTGGACAATTTTTTCTCTGCCTTTTAGTTGGTTCGGCTAAGGATTTGTCCAACTTGTTGATTTTGTCAAGGAACCAGCTCTTGTTTTCATTGATTCTTTCAACTGTTTTATTAGTTTCTAATTTATTTATTTAAACTCAGTGTTTGATTATTTCCAACTGCCAACACCTATTTTGTGTGTCTGTATATTTTTTCCCTAGGATCTTCAGGTATGCAGTTAAGTTTCTTGTATGAGATGTCTCAAAATTCATTCTGGAGGGACTAAAAGCGATGCATTTTCTTCTTAGCAATGTTTTCATTGTGTCCCATAAGTTTGGGTAAGTTGTGCCTTCATTTTAATTGAATTTTAGGATGTCTCTTATTTCTTTTTTTATTCTTTTTCTGATACAACTGTTGTTGAGGAAACAATTGTTTTGTTTCCATGCATACGTAGGCTTTTTGTAATTTCAGTTGTGCTTGAGGTCTAGTTTTAGGCCATGGTGGTTTGATAGGATACAAGATTTTATTTCAATCTTCTTATATCTGTTGAGGCTTGGTTTGTGTCTGACTATATGGTCAATTTTGGATAAGGTTTCATGCTGTGCTGAGAAGAAGAAATATCATTTGAGTTTGGGTGAAAGGTTCTTTAGACATCTCTACGTTCATTTGATTTAGGACATCTGCAAGTGTCATTATTACCCTATGATCTGTCCCTTGGTGAGAGTGAAGTATTGAAGTCTCCCACTATTAGGGTGTTGGGATCAACATGATTGGAGCCTTAATGTTTCATTGATGAAAGCAGATGCTTTTGTGTTTGGAGCAAAGATGTACAGGATTGTGAACATCATTTTTCCTTGGATGAGAATGAAGTGTCCTTCCTCATCTTTTTTAATTAATTTTGGTTTAAAGTCTATTTATTATTTTAGATATTAGGATACCTACTCCAGATTGTTTTCTGTGTCCATTTGTTTGGAAAACCTTTTCCAGCCTTTTACTCTCTGAGGTAGTATCTGTCATTGTTGCAAAGGTATCTTTCTCAGATGTAGCAAAATGTTGGAATCTCTTTCTGTATCCATTCTGTCAGTTTGTGTCTTTGTATTGGTGATTTGAGTCCATTCATGTTGCTAGATAATAGTGACCAATGAATGTTGGTTCCCTTTATTGTGGAATTGCTGGTGATAGTGTGTTTGCGTGCTTGTTTTCATTTGATTTTTTTTGCCATTGTTGTTATGAGGTTATCTATATCCTGTGTTTTCTTGGCTGTAGTTGATTTCATTAGATTGGAGTTTTCTTTCTAGTATCTTCTGTAGGATAGGTTTGCTGTGTAGATATAGTTTAAGTCTAGATTTGTCATGGAATATTTGCTTTTCTTCATCTATGTTGATTGAAAGTTTTTCTGGGTATAGTAGTTCAGTTTAACATCTGCGGTCTCTTGGGGTCTGCATGACATCTGTCCAGGCCCTTTAAGTTTTCATGTTTCTGTTGAGAAGTCTGGTGTGATTCTGATAAGTCTATCTTTTACCTTTTGTTTTTGCTGTGTTTAATATTTTTTTCTTTGTTCTGTAGATTAAGTGTTTTGACTATTATGTGTTGCAAGGAGTTTCTTTTCTGCTCTAGTCTATCAGGTATTCTGAAAGCTTCTTGTATGTTTAAAGACATCTCTTTAATTTGGGAAAATTTTCTTCTATGATTTTCTTGAAAATATTTTTCTGGACCTTGCAGCCTAGAATATTCTTTTTTGTCTATTCCTATTTTTCTTAGGTTTTGTCTTTTCTTGGTGTCCTTGATAATCTTGGATGTTTTGTGTTTTTGACTTTTCCTATTTTATTTTTTCTTTGAAAGATGTATCATTTTCTACAATTGTATCTTTAACACCCGAGATTCTCACTTCCATCTGCTGTATTCTGTTGGTGATGCTTACCTTTGTGGTGCCTGCTCTTTCCTCTAAGTTGTCCAGCTCCAGGTTTTTCTCTGTTTATGTTTTCTTTATTGATTCTAATTCTGTTTTCATGTATTGCTCCATTACCTTCATTCTTTTGAATGTTGGATTCCTGTGTCTCCATGATGGCCTCTATTTTTTTATTCCTTTCCTCTTTCTGGGCTTTTCTTTGTGTGTGTATGTTTGCCATTTTTCTTTGAGAGATTTATTAGTTTCATCTTTATGTGCACCTAATAACTCGATAAGCATAGCTTTAAAATTATTTTCTTGTGTTTCTGATAAATTAAAATATCCATTGATTCTGGGAGTTGCTGGTGAAGCCATGACATCCTGATTTTTGTTGCATGTGTTCTTAAGCCTGCCTCTAGCCATCTGATGCTCAGTAGTCTTTGCTGTTTGTTCCTGGAGCCTGTACTGCAGACTGGGTCCATATTCTTCAGGAAGATGACAGAGGTCCTCTGGTTTGAGAGTGGATGCTGGTGTTTAAAATCCAGCCATGGAAGAAATTTTGCAGGTACATGTGTGCAAGTTTAGGAGTGTGTTTGGAGGTATGCCTGCTTGGTAGGATAAAGTGAAAGTGAGAAGCACAGAAGCAGGTTGAGGTACTTGCAGAGTTTGAGTGGGCTCAGTGTGTATGCACAGGTGCCCTGATTATCTCAGTGGCTCACAAGGCTGTGTTGGTATTGTTCTCCAAGTTCTCAGATCTGCCTGAGTAGCACCATCTTGTTTCCAGGAATTGTTTGGCTGACTCCACTGGGAGACCCAGAGAATAGGGGTTTCAATGTTGAGAACACTGTCCCAGGGATCCCTATGTTGCCCACAGAGGGGTGTGGGAGGGATTTGATATCTGGCTGCTAGTATGGAGGAACCCATATGTGGGGCTCTGTATGCACTCTCTTACAGGAGCACTCTAGCAGGTGTGTGTGGAAAGAGCAGAGTTCCTGCACACACTCACTGGCAGCACTGTGTGGAAAGCACTGAGGGCCCATGCACTCACTTGCAGGTGTGTGTGGAAAGCTCAGAGAGCCTATAGTTTTCCACTCTCAGATTTGGGTCCTCTGTTTGGCCATCAGAATAAGGAGTCGCCCTGTACCTGGGGTTATGCAGTCTCCTCTGTTGTTGCAGCACCAAGGTGCACCTGAAAAGTGCAGGGGGTTGGTATTTGCCACTCTCAGACCCTGGAGACGTCTGGGAGGGGATCTGGACCCAATCCGTCCCAACTCAAGGGTTGTCTGCTTTAGCCTGGGAAGCCTCAAAGTAGATGCTCTGGCTTCTGCTGCCCATCCACTCATCAATTTTGAAGTTTGGAATCTTTGGTCCTTTCATACATGCTGTGTACGTGTTGCTGTTATCTTGGAGAGTCCTTGATATTTATTTTTTTATCAGAATGTTTATCTACATTTTAATTTCATAAAATACATTACAGAAAAAGTAGATTTACAAGCAAGTTATCCCAAATGTGATTAAAAATTGAAGTAATTTAAAAATAAATTAATTAATGAATTCTCTCCTGGCTCTCACCATATTGCAATGGCCCAGGAAGCAAAACCTGGCTTTTGTAAGAGGCTCCAACTTGAAATCTCATGAGCTTCAGGTCAACAATAAAATTTCATAGAAATCAATTGTGTCCTGTAAAATACATGAATTTTAATGAAACTTAAGAATAGAGAGGTTCAATAAGTTGTTTTAAGTCTAGCTTTTCACAAGTACCTACTACTTATATAGGGAAATCCTATCACTAGAAGTCTTATTTCAAGACCCAAAAGTAGGTCTGTTCTTATAAAATAATGCAAAAGAAAAGACTATCTTTGCATGACTTCTTCCTCTTTTCCAAGTTCAGAAAACAACACTAAAGATGCTGTCCAAGATGGTCAGCTATTTTATTGCAAGTCTTGGGCCCATCTAGGTTTTATTATTTCCTATGTAGTATTTTCCCCAAACTTTGTCCTTAATAATTATAAGAGTTACAAAATGACAGATGTATAAAAGTTTTACAGATTTCATTCCAAAAGTCTAAGAAAGTAAAGAAATTCACTTCTAAATACCGAAATACAACACTAAATAATAGCTGCCACAATGTTTTTCTTGTTATATTTTATTATAGAAAAGAGGTTGTGAGTTCTCCACATCCAAACATGCATATAGATAAATAGATAGATAGATACATACATAGATACATACATACATAGATACATACGTACATACATACATACATAGATACATACATACATACATACCTCATACACATATAGTAAACATCATAATAAAGGCACTCTTAAATATAAAGGTCTATCCTTTTCAAGACAAATTATATTTATCAAAGTCTCATCAGAGATGTGTTTAAAAATAACTATCCATAATGTGACAGTTAATATTGATTGTCAAATTATCGGAATCTAAAATGACCTGGGAGATGTCTCCAAGGATATTGTCTTAGTTATTTTTATAATGATTTGAAATGCTGTGGTTGTTTGAAGGAGTATGGCCCACATAGGATCATATATTTAAACACTTGGCCCCAGTTTGTGGAACTGTTTGGGAAGGAGTAGGTGATATGATCTTGGAATAATGTGGTTTTATTGGAGGAGGTGTGTGGCACCAAGGGTGAGCTTAGAGATTTTAACTGTCTCCACCAGACCCAGTATCCCATTCATTGCCTGATGCCAGGGGATCAGGATGTAAAACTCTTAGCTACTGTCCCAACATCATGCCTGTTTGTTTCCTATCGTGGTATTCATTGACTAATCATGTAAAACTGTAAGTAAACCCTCAAATAAATGATTTCTTTTGTACGAGCTGCCGTAGTCGTGGTGCTTCTTTTCACAGCAATAGAACAGAGACTAAGACAGAAGTTGAAGCTGGAGACTGGGATATTGCTGGGATAGGACTAACCCTCTTGCTTATTGATGGAAAGAGAACTTCAGAATTTTGGAATAGGAAAATGACTGAATACTTTTAGTGGGGCTTAATGGGCCATCCTAGTTGGTGCCTGAAAGACAATAATGATGAGGGCAGTGGGACCTAGAAGGCTCAATATAAGCAGTTGTGGAGGAGACTAATACCAGAGGTTTTTCTTGGGGTGTTTTTCGAAATAAAGGTGGGTGATTTCTGCCATTGTCAAAAATCTTTTTGAGGCTAAATTGAAGTGTTTGGGGCAAGGGAAAATGTGATATTGGAATCAAGTTTTGTATTCATTACGATAAGACCTTTAAAGAAAAACCTTATGCTAAATGGAATTATGGGAATGGTAACCTCAGGGCAAGACCTCAACAAGCTAATCCTGCCGTTTATGAAAGGAAAAAATCTAGGGGATTTTCTAGGCTTAAATAACAACAGAAACCTTATGCAAATGTAATTCTAGGAGGGTGCCAGGTCCAGCCCCTGCAATCAAAAGAACTTGCAGCTTTAGTCATGTGGTTATGGATTTAGAGTCACAAAAGAAACAGGAAAGGTATTTGGAACCTTTGTTCACAGTTAAAGAAAACTGCAGAGGCCAGATATGTAATAGGAGAGTCCCTGCTTGGAGGCGCAGAGATGGCATTGCCTGAAGATTATAAGGCACAGCCTGGATTGGACTTCAGAGTCCGAGAAGCAGAAGATGCCAGAGCAGTGGGATAGCTATAAAGGACAGCTGCTAACAAGGTGTGGAACCAGTCCAAGAGAGAAAAGCATGTTTCAGTCAACAAAGCTGGAGAGAGATTGGAAGAGCATTCTTAAACAATTTGGAGTTTGCCCTCTAGGGTTTCTTTCTTTCTTTTTTTTTCTTTAAAATATTTATGTATTTATTATTTATTGTAATTTATTCGCACTGTATCCCAGCTGTAGCCTCCTCCCTCATCTCCTCCCAGTCCTATCCTCCCTCCCTCATCTTCTATGACCTTCTCCCAGTCCACTGATAGAGGAGGTTCTTCTACCCTTCCCTCTGACCATAGTCTATCAGGTTTCATCAGGACTAGCTGCATTGTCCTACTCTGTGGCCTGACCAGGTTGCACTCCCCAGGGGGAGGTGATCAAAGTGCCTGCCACTGAGTCTATGACAGAGATAGCTCCTGCTCCCTTACTAAGGAGCCCACTTGTAGACTAAGCAGCCTATGGGCTACATCTGAACAGGGGTCTAGGTTCTCTCCATGCAATGTCCTTGGTTGATTCATCAGTCTCTGCAGACTCTCCTAGGCCCAGGGTTTTTGACTCAGTTGGTAGCCTTGTGGAGCTCCTGTCCCCTCCAGGTTTTTCTGTCTCCCCCTTCTTTCATAAGACTCCCTGAACTCTGCCCAAAGTTTGGCTGTGACTCTCAGCTTCTGTTTCGATACCTTGCTGTTTGTTCTTTTCTTTTTTCTTTTCTTTTCTTTTCTTTTCTTTTCTTTTCTTTTCTTTTCTTTTCTTTTTTTCTTTTCTCTTCTCTTCTCTTCTCTTCTCTTCTCTTCTCTTCTCTTCTCTTCTCTTCTCTTCTCTTTTCTTTTCTTTTCTTTTCTTTTTCTTACTTTGGTTCAGTGTTATTCCACCATGGCTCCTTTCCTTCCTAGGAATCTTAATGTACATTCTGTGTCATTGTGTGTTGGAAGTACTTGATTTGCTTTTGCTGTTTGCTTTTGTTTTACATGGAGCTACAGTTAAGAGATTGTTTTCAGTCTCAGAAAAGACATGGAATTTGAGATACATATACAGTGTTGTGAGTGACTGGGTTACCTATGAAGGTTGTGGAGCAGAAGGTAGTGGTTTGATAGAGTATAACCACCATAATCTCATTTTTAAATGCTTGATCCCCAGTTTAGAGAACTTTTTAGAAATTATTAGTCTTTTTTTTTTTATTAAGTGTGGCTTTGTTGTAGGAAGTATGCCACTGGGAGTAGGCTTTGGGATTTCAAAAGTCCACACAAGACTCAATCACTCTCTTTGCATGCGGTCTATCAATCAGAATGTAAAGCTCTAAGCTACTGCTCCAGTGCCCTTCCTGTACAGTTCCTGCCATGATGATCATCTTAATTCTCTTAAACCATGTGCAATCCACCAATTAAATGTTTCCTTAACCCCAATAGAAAGGTAACCAAGTAACATATGACATAGGATATACATTACTATTCCAAAAGAAAAAAATCAGGGCATAGTGAGGAAATGCCCAAGGCAAGATCAAAACCCAGCAGGGAAAACCTCAAACCTTTTAGATACATAACTAATGCCAAAGGGCTTAGATGGTACTGGCTTCCAACTTTGCTGACTGCAGTACATTTCTTTTTTTTTTTTTTCTTTTCCTTTTTTTTTTTTTCAATGCAGTTTATTCAGGAACCTTGAACAATCATCTGACTCTGGGGAAAGCCAGCCCACAGCTTAAATAGCCTCTGGGTAGCCAACCCCAGCGTGCCATGTGGGCAATGCAGATAGGTCCACATACATGGAAGCAAGCCAGATCCTTGGCCTTAGCTAAATGTGGAGTTGTTCGTGACAGAGAGCACTTACCATCGGGAAGGTGGAAGGTGGAAACCAGCTCCATCTTTAAGGCGTGGCATTACACAGCTCTCTGCAGTTCCCCCTTTTTGTTTTAGACGCATCAGGTAAGAGTAGAGGTCTGATCTCTGATATTAGAAATAAATTGGGACTTTGTACTGATGTTCATTTATGTGTCATCCACCCAAAGAGCATCAGACCCGTCTGATACCTTTTTCTCAGAGGTGGGACCTGGGGCATCAACCCGCATGCAATCAGACATGCTCTTCTCTGGGTCCAAAGCGGCTGACCCTGAGTGCAGTGCTTAGCCTCGCATCCTGAGCATAACATTTTAGCTTTTTATGGTAGCCAACCATGCTTGGGGAGACTGTCCTGCTTCAATGGCTGTAAAGGCCTGAATGGTCATGGCTGCATTACGCTGTTGTGAGACTCTAATCTTGCATATATACCACAGGAAAACCAAGGAGACCAACACCAGAAGGCCTGCTAACGCTCCCATGCCCGCCCATTCCTTCAGATGATTTATGGCTGCAGCAATCCATGATGATAATCCTGTGGCTAGTCCTGCGTCCACTCTGGTAGAATTTACCGTGACAATGGCCACTCTCAGCTGCTCCATCGTAGTATCGAATTCTCCAGTCCAATTACCTAAAATATAGCTAGACAATTGTTTAGACAGATTTGCAGCACAGGAAAAATTCTCATGTTGTATGCTAGTTACTCAAAGTCCAACATACTTTTATTAACAGCCAAGTTGAGCGATTTGCCATAGGGTATCAATTTGCTCCTGCACGAGGTCAATCCTCTGATTGAACACCATCAAGCCTCCTTTTAGTTGAGCATTAATTCCTTTTTGTACATCTAAGGCATGAGCTACATTGGCTAAAAGATTATTCAGGGTCTGAGCAGTCTGCACAATATGACTCATGGCTAATGCCGCTGTGGTAGCTCCAACAGCCGCCAATGAGATGGCAGTAACAATGGTGGCTATAATTCCAAGATCCCTTTTCTGTCTGAGGAGAGTCATAGCGTGAGGGGCATCAATGGGCACAGGCACCAGCGAGGCATGCGAGTAACCAGGGCATACCTAAATTTACTAGCATTCCAGCATTGGGCAAAAAAGCAAGTATCATTACCACAATTACTTGGCTCTATCTGGCTAATAATGAATAAAAATGGGGGATATAAACAAACAGGTGTGGGCTTATAGGAAATATTATGGGAAGCCTTAACCCCCTCGTTGGAACATCCTGCATCAGTTCTAGAACTAGCAGTGGTGGTGTCCGAGGTCTGAGTAGGTTCAGGAGACCATTGCCCCCAGGGGCGAGACGTGCTCCATGTAAATTGACTAACTCCATGTTTTCCTCCACTTTTGAAAGTCATTTAAGGTTCTTAAATTATTTTTTTCCCTTTTTTTAAAAATTTTTCATCAATTACACTTTATTCATTCTGCATCCCCCATAAGCCCCACCCTCCTCCCCTCTCAATCCCACCCTCCCTCCTCCCTCTGCATGCATGCCACTCCCCAAGTCCACTGATAGGGGAGGTTCTCCTCTCCTTTCTGATCTTAGTCCATCAGTTCACATCAAAAGTGGCTGCATTGTCCTCTACTATGGCCTGGTAAGGCTGCTTCCCCCCAGGGGGAGGTGATCAAAGAGCAGGCCAATCAGATTATGTCAGAGGCAGTCCCTCTTCACATTACTATGTAACCCAATTGGACTCTGAACTGCCCTGGGCTACATCTGTGCAGGGGTTCTGGGTTATCTCTATGAATAGTCCTTGGTTGGAGTATGAGTCTCTGGGAAGTTCCCTGTGTTCAAATTTTCTTGTTCTGTTGCTCTCCTTGTGGAGACCCTGTCCTCTCCAGCTCTCACTATTTCCTAGTTCTTACATAAAATTCCATTCACTCTGCCCAACAGTTGCCCATCAGGCTCAGCATCTGCTTTGATAGTCTGTAGGGCAGAGGCTTTCAAAGGCCCTCTGTGGTAGGCCCCCAGGTTGTTTCCTGTTTTCTTCTTCTTCCGATGTCCATCCTCTTCACCTTTCAGGATGGGGATTGACCATTTTAGGTAGGGTCCTCTCTCTTTCTTAGTTTCTTTAGATGCACAGGTTATAGTGGGTTTGTCCTATGTTGTATGTCTATATGAGTGAGTATATACCATGTGTGTCTTTTTGCTTCTGGGACAACTCACTCTGCAATACATTTCTTGCTCTTGAAATATTTCCACTCTCAGTGTGCATCTCTCCTTTGCTGATATCCCATGGCTCTATAAATTCTAAAATACTTGGTTCTGTTCTACAGCACAATACAGGTCTCACTTTCATAGCTTTACGGAATGACCTCTCAGGGCCTTTGCTCTTTCAATATTTTCATGTAGATTCCTTCATTGCCTGGTCTTAGTAGCACTTTTATGGAAAATTCTATAACCCTTTTATCTGTGTATCATTCATGAACTGAAATCCAGAACCACATGTATCATGGTGTCAAGTCTGTTTACCCTTCCAGGATGAAGCTTGCAATTGCACCCCTTAGTAGACATTTGTAGACACTTTCCTTTATTGTTGCTTTATAAGATAAGAATTTTTTAACAATTTATTCATCATATATCCTGATTGAAGGCCCCTCTCTTTACTCCTCCCTGTCCCACTCTCTCTCCCTGTTCCCTCCTATCCCCTAGTCCACTGAAAGCAGAAGTTCTCCTCTGCCATCTGCCTTAATTTACAGTAAAAATAAAAAAACACATTAATAATAGGTGATTTCAATACCCTCGTTTTCAGAAGACAATTATCTTGACAAAGAAAAACAATAAATAAAAGATAAACAAGAACCCTCAGAAGTCCCCAGAACTCCTCACTCTAAATCACAGCCAATCAGCTTAAAATTCAGTTGATAATGCCTTGTCTAGCTGGTCTAAATGAGCTCAGAATGTAATGCTAGCCTTCCCTTGCTTCCTACATCTGTGGTTTGTTTTTTGTTTTTATTCTTCTATTTTCTTTTTCCTTTAAAGGCTGTAAGAATGGCCTGGGGTCACAGATGGCTACCGAGTATATACTGCATCCACAATCTATCAGCCTTTCATCTTATCCAAGATTCGTGTCTGTGGTCAGTGCATGACTATTTTTGGACCTCAGCAGCATTATTACTGACAACCATGTGACAGAGTCAATATTAAGTTGTCTTGAAATCATTTATGCCAATGATATTAGTGCATTATTTTTCCTTTTAGCCTCAGGCAAATTCTTAGTGCAGTGGCAGAAAGTAGCCACATTTTTTTCTTTGTCAAAATCTCCTTTGTACAGTTACTAACACTCTTTTCCATCCTTTTAAGCTGAGTCTTCATATTAACAGTGGTTTCAGCAGTACTGCCTCCCATGCTTCTACTAGGATGGCCCTTGCTCCTACCCTTAAAGAGTTTTACTGCTTTGATACATTGCTAGGTAGAGTCTTTCAGAGACCCTCTGTGGTAGGCTCCTGTCCTGTTACTTGTTTTCTCCTACATCCAATGTCCATCCCATTTGTCTTTCTAAGTGAGGTTTGATCATCTTCCCCAGGGTCCTCTTTCTTGTTTATCTTCTTTAGGTGTATAGATTTCAGTATGTTTATCCTATCTTATAGGTCTATATAAGTGAGTATATACCATGTGTGTCTTTCTGCTTTTGGGATACCTCACTCAGGATGATCGTTTCTAGGTCCCACCGTTTGCCTGCAAATTTCACGATTTCCTTGTTTTTAATTGCTGAGTAGTATTCCATTGTGTAAAAGTACCAAAATTTCTGTATTCATTCCTCAACTGAGGGACATCTGGGTTGTTTCTAGGTTCTGGCTATTACGAAGAAAGCTGCTACAAACATGGTTGAGCAAATGTCCGTGTTGTGTACTTGAGCATCTTTTGTATATATGCCTAGGAGTTGTCTTGGAAAGGGGTAGGGAGGAGATGAGGGAGGGATGGTGGGATTGGGAGGGAATGAGGGAGGGGGCATATATAATAGGGATACAAAATAGATAACCTGTGATTAATATAAAAAATAAAATTATTATTAAAAAATAGTTTTACTGCTTTCCCAGTCTTCTACTTTCTTTCAAAAAGAACATAAACAGGGCTTTACCAACAATACAAAAGTCCCTGGTACTACTTCTATATTAGTTATTTTTTTATTTCTGTGACAAAATATAACTAAGACAACTTAAAAAATAAAATATTTAATTGGGCTATTGTTTCATAGAGTTAGAGCCCATGGTCTTGGAATGAAAGTATGGTGACATGAACTTACAGCTGGAGCTAAGGAGATGATAATGTGTTTTTTCTTTCTGTTCATTTATATGGTGGATTACATTGTTGGATTTCCATGTAGTGAACCATGTTTACATGATTGGGATGAAGCCTACTTGGTCATAGTGGATAATTTCTTTTATGTGTTCTTAGATTTGGTTTGCTAGTATTTTACTGAGTATTTTTGTGTCAATGTTCATAAGAGATTGGATACAAGGCACATAACTAAACATAATAATGGCAATATACGGCAAGCCTATAGCCAACATCAAACTAAACAGAGAGAAACTTAAATCAATCCCACTGAAATCATGGACAAGACAAGGATGCCCACTCTCTCTGTATCTCTTCAATGTAGTAGTGGACATACTGGCAAAAGCAATAAGACAAATAAAGGAGATCAAAGGGAGACAGATTGGAAAGAAAGAAGTCAAAGTATCACTATTCACAGATGATATGATAGCATACATATGATATTATACATACCAGGAAACTCCTACAGCTGGATAAACACTTTCAGCAAAGAGACTGGATACAAAGTTAACTTAAAATAATCAGTAGCCCTTCTGTATACAAAAGACAAAATGGGCTGAGAAAGAAATTATGGAAACAACACTCTTCACAATTGCCATAAAAATATGTAGTAACACTAACCAAGCAGGTAAAAGACTAGTATGGAAAAAACAAAAACAAAAACAAAAACAAAAACAAAAACAAAAACAAAACCCCTTCATTTTGAAAAAAAAAAAATTAAAGGAGCTATCAGATGATGGAAAGATCAAAACAATTCTTTATTATTATAATTATTACAATTTATTTAATTTGTATCCCAGTTCTAGACCCCTTCATCTTCTCCTCCAAATTCCACCCATCCTCCCTCTTCTCACCTTATTCCACTCCACTAGTTCACTGATAGAGGAGGTCTTCCTTCCTTTCTGTTTGACCATAGTCAATCAGATCCCATCAGGACTGGTTGTATTGTCTTCTTGTGTGGCCTGACAAGGCTGCAACCTCCAGGGAGTGGTGATCAGAGAGCCGGTTACTGAGTTCATGCTAAAGAAATACCCTGCTTCCTTTAGGAGGAACCCCACTTGGATACTGAGTCTTTGGGCTACTTCTGAGCTGAGAATTTAGGTCCTCTCCATGAATGATCCTTGGTTGGAGTGTCAGTCTCTGTAAGGCCCCAGGCTCAGTGGTTTTTTTTTTTTTTTTCTCTTCCTTTAGGAGCTCCTGTACCCTCCAGGTCTTTCTATTTCCCCCTTATTTCATAAAATTCCATGCCTTCTGCCCAAAGATTGGCTATGACTCTCAGTGACTGTTTAGATACCTCAATCAGAGGAGTCTTTCAGAGGTCATCTGTGGTAGGCTCCTGTCCTGTTTCCTGTCTTCTCCTGCTTCCAATGTCTATTGCTTTTGTCTTTGTGAATGAAGATTGAGCATCTTCCCTAGGGTCTTCCTTCTTGCTTAGCTTCTTTAGGTGTACAGATTTTAGTATGTTTATCCTACATTATATGGCTAATATCCACTTATGAATGAGTATATATCTGTGTGTCTTTCTGTTTCGGGGTTACCTTACTCAGGATGATCTTTTGTAGTTCCCACAATTTGCCTACAAATTTAACAGTTTCCTTGTTTTTAATAGCTGAGTAGTATTCCATTGCGTAAATGTAGCACAATTTCTGTGTCCATTCCTCCGTTAATGGACATCTAGGTTGTTTCCATCTTCTGGCTATTATGAATAAAGCTTTACTGACATGGTCAAACAAATGTCCTTGTTTTATAGTTGACCATACTTTGGTTATTTGCCTACGAGTGGTACAGCTAGATTTTTAGGTAGCACTAGTCCCAATTTTCTGAGAAACCACCACATTGATTTCCAAAGTGGTTTTACAAATTTACATTCCCAACAGAAATGGAGGAGGGCTCCCCTTTCTCCACATCCTCTCCAACATGTGTTATCACTTGAGTTTTTGATCTTAGCCATTGTGATGGGTGTAAGGTGAAATCTCAGGGTTGTTTTGGATTGCATTGCCATTATGACTAAGGACACTGAAGATTTCTATGTGTTTCTCTGCCATTCGATATTCCTCTATTGAGAATTCTCTGTTTATCTCTGTACTCAATTTTTTTTAATTTTTATTAATTACAGTTTATTCACTTTGTATTCCCCCTATAGCTCCCTCCCTTCTCCCCTCCCAAACCCACCCTCCTTCCCCCTTGTACCCCATTTTTTAATTGGATTACTTGGTTTGTTGGTGTTTAACTTCTTAAGTTCTTTAAATATTCTAGATATTAGCCCTCTGTCAGACATAGGGCTGGTGAAGATTCTTTCCCAGTCTGTAGGCTATCGTTTTGTTCTGACAATAGTGCCATTTGCTTTAGAGAAGATTTTCAGTTTCATGAGTTCCAATTTATTGATTGTTGATCTTAGAGCCTGTGCTGTTGGTGTTCTGTTCAGGAAGTTGTCTCCTGTGCCAATGAGTTCCAGGCTTTTCCCCACATTTTCTTCCAAGAGATTTAATGTGTCTGGTTTTGTTGTGGTCTTGGTCCACTTAGACTTTACTTTTGTGTAGGATGATAAATATGTATCTGTTTGCATTTTGTACTTGTAAGCATCCAGTTAGACCAGCACCATTATTTGAATATGCTATCTTTTTTCCATTGTATTGTTTTGCCTTTTTTGTCAAAAATCACATATCCATAGGTATGTGGGTTTATTTCTGGGTCTTCTAATTGATTCCACTGATCGAACTTTCTGTTTCTATTCCAGTACCATAAAGTTTTTATTACTGTTGCTCTGTAGTACAGCTTGAGATCAAGGATAGAGACTCCTCCAGAAAAGCTCTTACTGTACAGGATTGTTTTAGCAATTCTGGGTTTTTTGTTTTTCCATATGAAATTGAGAATTGTTCTTTTAATTTCTATAAAGAATTCTGTTGGTATTTTGATGAGAATTGCATTCAATATATAGATTGCTTTTGGTAGGATGGACATTTTCATCATTCTAATGATTGATTAACATGGAAGATCTTTCCATCTTCTGATATCTTCAATTTTTTTGTTCAGAGACTTGAAGTTTTTTTCATATAGGTCTTTCACTTTTGGTTAGAGTCACACCAAGGTTTGTTATGTTATTTGGGGCTATTGTAAAGGGTGTTGTTTCCCTAATTTCTTTTTCAGACCTTTGATTTTTTTTATACAGGAGTCCTACTGATTTTTTTTTTAAATTAATTAATTTTGTAACCTGCCACTTTGTTGAAGGCATTTATCAGTTGAAGGAGTTCTCTGGTATAATTTTTGGGGTCACTCATGTGTGCTAACATAACATCTGCGAATAGTGATGCTCTGGCTTCTTTCTTTCCGATGTGCATTGCCTTGATCTCCTTTAGTTGTCTTATTGTTTTAGCTAGGATTTCAAGTACTTATGTTGAAGATATATGGAAAGAGTGGGCATCCTTGCTTTGTCCCTGATTTAAACTGGGATTGATTTAAGTTCCTCTCCTTTTAGTTTGGTGTTGGCTATAAGCTTGCTCTATATTGCTTTTACTATGTTTAGGTGTGTACCTTGTATCTCTGATCTCTATAAAACTTTAAAGATGAATGGGTGTTGGATTTTGTCAAATGCCTTTTTGTTATCTAAGGAGATGATCACAGGTTTGTTTGTTTTTTTTTTTTCCTTCTGTTAGTTTATATGGTGGATTACATTGATGGATTTCTATATATTGAACCACCCTTGCATACCTGGGATGAAGCCCACGAGGTCAATGTGGATGATATCTTGATATCTTTTATGTGTTATTGGATTTGGTTTGCAAGTATTTTATTGAGTATTTTGGTGTCAATGTTCATGAGAGAGATAGATCAGAAGTTCTCCTTGTTGCTGGGTCTTTGTGTGGTTTAGGTATCAAGATGACTGTGGTCTTATTGAATGAGTTTGGTAATATTCCTTCTGTTTCTTATTTGTGGAATAATTTGAAGAGTATTAGGGTCAGCTCTTTGCAAGTCTGGTAGAATTCTGAGCTGAAAACATCAGGCCCTGGGCTGTCTGGCAGGGAGACTTTTGATGTCTGCCTCTATTTTCTTGGCGGATATAGAATAACTGTTTACTCTATTTACCTGATCTTGATTTAGCTTTGATAAATGGAATCTATCAAGAAAATTTTCCATTTTATTTAGATTTTCAAATTTTGTGGCATACAGGCTTTTGAAGAAATACCTAATGATTCCTTGAATTTTCTTAGTCTCTGTCCTTATGTCCCCCTTTTCGTTTATGATTTTACTAATTTGGATAGTTTTCTCTCTCCTTTTCAGTTAGTTTGGCTAAGGATTTGTCTATCTTGTTGATTTTTCTTAAAGAATCAGCTCGTGGTTTAATTGTTTCTTTTAATTCTTTTATTTATTTCTAATGTCTATTCCACTTCTGTATTTCTGAATCTTGCCCCCACCCAGGGCTTTCAGGTGGGCTTTCAGTTCTTTCTTTCTAGAAGCTTAGAGCTATGAACTTTCCTCTTAACACTGCTTTCATTGTGTCCCATAAATTTGGGTAAGTTGTGCCTTCATTTTCATTGAATTTTAAGAAGTCTCTGATATCTTTTTTTTATTTCTTCCTTGATCCAGCTGTTGTCGAGTAGAGGGTTGTTTAGTTTCCATGTATGTGTAGGCAATTTTTTATTTCTGTTGTTGCTGAGCCCTAGTTTTAGGCCATGGTGTCTGCTAGGATACAAGGGATTATTTCAATCTTCTTCTAACTGTTGCTTTGTGCCTGCCTATATGATCAGTTTTGGAGAAAGTTCGTGGGGTGGTAAGAAGAAGTTATATTTTTTGAGTTTGGGTGAAAGGTTCTGTAAATATCTCATATCCATTTGATTTAGGACTTCTGTAAGTGTCGTTATTTCCTTATTCAGCTTCTGTCTAGATGATCTGTCCTTTAGTGAGAGTGGAGTGTTGAAGTCTCTCACTATTAAGGTATTGGGATCAATATGTGATTTGAGGTTAAATGAACCTTCCTCCATTGCTGGTGGGAATGTAAACTTGTACAACCACTTTACAAATCAATCTGACACTTTCTCAGACAATTAGGATTAGAGCTACCTCAAGATCCAGCTATACCAATCCTAGGCATATATCTAAAAGATGCTCAAGTATACAACAAGGACATTTGTTTATAGCATCTTTGCTTGTAATAGCCAGAAGCTGGAAACAACCCAGATACCCCTCAGTTGAGGAATGGATACGGGAATTGTGGTACATTTGCACAATGGAATATTATTCAGCAATAAAAAACAAAGAAATCATGAAATTTGCAGGTAAATGGTGGGATCTAGAAATGATTATCTTGAGTGTGGTATTCCAGAAGCAGAAAGACACACATGGTATACACTCACTTATAGGTGGATATTAGACATATAATATAGGATAATCATAGTAAAACTTGCACACCTAAGAAAGCTAATCAAGAAGGAGGACACTGGTAAGAAGCCCAATCTTGATTCAGAAAGGCAAACGAGATGGACATCAGGAGAGGGAGAAAACAGGGAAGAGGAAAGGAGCCTGTCACAGAGGGCCTCTACTCAGCAGGGTATCAAAACATATGCTGAGATTCATAGCCAAACTTTTTGCAGAGTACAGGGAATTTATTGAAAGAAGGGATAGAAAGAAAGACCTGGAAGGAACAGGAGCTGCACAAGGAGAGCAACAGAACCAAAAAATCTGGGCATTGGGGTGTTTTCTGAGACTGATACTCCAAGCAAAGTCCATGCATGGAGATAACCTAGAACCCCTGCACAGAAGTAGCCCATGGCAGCTCAGTGTCCAAGAGGGTTTCACAATAATAACAACAGTGACTGTCTCTGACATGAACTCATGGGTTGGCTCTTTGATCACCTCCACCTGAGAGGGGAGCCGTCTAACTAGTCCACAGAGGAGAAAAAGAAGCCACTCCTGATTAGACCTGATAGACTAGGGTTAGAAGGAATGGGAGGAGGAGCTGCCCTACTGGGGAGGGCATAGGAGAAGAAGAGGGAGGAAGGGTGGGATTGGGAGAGGATGGGGGAGGGAGCTACAACTGGGATACAAAGTGAATAAACTGTAATTAATAAAAACAAAAAGAATTAATTGATTGGTTGATTGAGTAATTAATTAAAAAAGAATGACTCACCCCCAAAATAATGTTTCATTTATTAATGCAGGTGCTCTTGTATCTGGAGCAGACGCTCTTGTATTTGGAACAAAGATGTTCAGGATTGTGATGTCCTCATGGTGGATTTTTTGTTTGTTGAGAATGACATGCCCCTCCTAGTCTTTTTTGATTAATTTTTGTTGAAAGTCTATTTTATTAGATATTAGGATGGCTACCCCATCTTCTTTTCTGGGTCTGTTTGCTTGAAAAAAACGTTTTCTAGCCCTGTACTCTGAGGTAGTGCCTGTCATTATTGTAAAGATATCTTTATTGAATGTAGCAGAATGCTAGATACTGTTTCAACAACCATTTTGTTAGTCTGAGTCTGAGTTCCCATCTTTCCATGATGACATCTATTTTTTTATGCATTTCCTTTTCATGTGCCTCTCTTTGTGTGGCTATATTTGTTTATATTTCTTTGAGAGTTTGTTTGTTTCCTCTTTATGTGCCTCTAATAACTTCATAAGCATAGCTTTAAAATCATTTTCCTGTGTTTCTAATGAATTAAAATATCCATTGATTCTGGGCGTTGCTGGTGAAGCCATGACATCCTGATTTTTGTTGCATGTGTTCTTAAGCCTGCCTCTAGCCATCTGATGCTCAGTAATCTTTGCTGATTGTTCCTGGAGCCTGTACTGCAGACTGGGTCCATATTCTTCAGGAAGATGACAGGTCCTCCCGTTTGAGAGTGGATGCTGGTGTTTAAAATCCAGCTATGGAAGAAATTTTGCAGGTACATGTGTGCAAGTTTAGGAGTGTGTTTGGAGGTATGCCTGCTTGGTAGGATAAAGTGAAAGTGAGAAGCACAGAAGCAGGCTGAGGTGCTTGCAGAGTTTGAGTGGGCTCAGTGTGTATGCACAGGTGCCCTGAATGTCTCAGTGGCTCACAGGCCTGTCTTGGTATTGTGCTCCAAGTTCTCAGATCTGCCTGAGTAGCACCATCTTGCTTCCAGGAATTGTTTGGCTGGACTCCACTGGGAGACCCAGAGAATAGGGGTTTCAATGTTGAGAACACTGTACTAAGGATCCCTATGTTGCCCACAGAGGGGTGTGGGAGGGATTTGTTATCTGGCTGCTAGTATGGAGGAACCCATATGTGGGGCTCTGTATGCACTCTCTTGCAGGAGCACTCTAGCAGGTGTGTGTGGAAAGAGCAGAGTTCCTGCACACACTCACTGGCAGCACTGTGTGGAAATCACCAAGGGCCCATGCACTCACTTGCAGGTGTGTGTGGAAAGCTCAGAGAGCCTACAGTTTTCTATTCTCAGATTTGAGTTCCCTGTTTGGCCATTAGAGTTACCCTATACCTGGCGTTATGCACACCCTACTGCTGTTGCAGAGCAAAGGTGCAGCTGAAAGTGCAGGCAGGTGGTAGTTTGTCACTCTTAGACCCCTGAGACATCCATGGTAGCCTGGATCCAATCTTTCCCAACTCACAGGTTGTCCCCTCTAGCTCGGGAAGCCTCAAAGTGGATGCTCTGGCTTCAGTTGCCAATCCACTCACCAGTTTTGGGTTTTGGATCTTCTGTCCTTCAAACATGGTGTGCACTGGTCCCCACCATCTTGGAGCTCACCACAACTCTTTACAGACCTTTAAAGAACAATTCTCAACTTCATATGGAAAAACAAAAGCAAACAAGCAAGCAAACAAGCAAAAAAAAAAAAAAAAAAAAAAAAAAAAAAAAAAAAAAAACAGAAAAGCTAAAACAATCCTGTAAAATAAAAGATCTTCAGGCTGTATCTCCATAGTGATCTCAAGGTATAGTAAAGAGCAACAGTCATACAAACTGCATGGTACTATAATAGAAATAGACTCATGAATCAATGTAATTGAATTTTAGACACAGAAATAGCACTGCCATATAGCTATTGACAGTTGATTTTTGGCAAAAGAGCCAAAAGCATACAATGGAAAAAAAGATCGCAATTTCAACAAATGGTGCTGGTTTAACTGGACGTCTTCATGTAGACAAATGCAAATAAATCCATATTTATCACCCTTCACTCAACTAAAGTCTAAATGGATCAAAGACCTCAACATAATACCAGACACACTAAATCTACTAGAAGACAAAGTGAGGAAGAGCCATGAACTATGGGCATAAGAGAAAACTTTCTGAACAGAAAAAACCCACAGCTCAGGTTCTAAGATCAACAAATAATAAATGGGACCTCATTAAGCTGAAGAGCTTCTGTAAAGCATAGGACAATGTTAACAGAACCAAACAAGTGCATACAGACAGACTAGGAGAAGATCTTCACCAACCTTACATCCAACAGAAGGTTAACATTCAAAATACATAAAGAATTCAACAAATTAGACTCCAAAGAAACAAATAATCCAATTAAAAAATATGGTACAGAGTTAAACAGACATTTCTCAACAGAGGAATATTGGATGGCAAAGAAACATTTAAAGAAATGCTCAATGTCCTTAGTCATCAGGGAAATGCAAATCAAAACTACCCTAAGATTCCATCTTACACCCATTCTAATGGCTAAGATGAAAAACTCAAGTGACAGCACATGCTGGTGTGGATGCAGAGAGGGGAACCCTCCTCCATCGCTGGTGGATGTACAGGTTTACATTGTCTGTACACCCACATTGGAACTAAATTTGACACTTTCTCAGAAAATCTGGAATAGTGTTACCTCAAGATCCAGCTATACCACTCCTAGGCATATATCAAAAATATGCTCCACTATACAATAAGGACATTTACTCAACCATATTTTTAGCAGCTTTATTCATAATAGCCAGAACCTGGAAACAACCCAGAGGTCCCTCAATGGAGGAATGGATACAGAAATTGTGGTACATTTACACAATGGAATACTACTCAGCAATTAAAAACAAGGAAATCATGAAATTTGCAGGCAAATAGTGGGATCTAGAAAAGATGTATCTCAGAAGTAGAAAAACACACAGGGTATATATTCACTTATAAGCAGATATTAGACATACAGGATAAACATACTAAAGTCTATACTCCTAAAGAAGTTAAGGAGGAAGGAGGACCCTAGGGAAGATGCTCAGTCTTATTCAGAAGGGTAAAAGAGATAGACATCAGAAGCAGAAAATGTCAGTGAACAGGAGAGCAGCCTACTACAGAGAACCTCTGAAAGGTTTTACTGATTGGGTTATCGAAGCAAATGTTGAGACTCAAAGCCAAACTTTGGGCAGAGTGCAAGGAATCTTATGAAAGAAAAGAGAGATAGAAAGACCTATAGGAGACTGCAGCTCCACAAGGAGACCAATAGAGCCAAATAAATCTTTGCCCAGGGTGGCCTGCAGAGACTGATACTCCTCCAATCAAGGACCATGCATGGAGGGGAACTAAAACCTCTGCTCAGATGTAACCCATACAATCAATCTCCATGCCAGTTCTGCAGCAGGGGACCAGGGGCTATCTCTGGCATGAACTTAATGATCACCTCCCCCTCAGGGGTACAGCCTTGCCAGGCCTCAGAAGAAGAGAAAGCAGCCAGTCCTGATGAGTCCTGATAGCCTAGGGTCAGATAAAAGGGGAGGAGGTCCTCCCCTATGAATGGACTAGGGGAGGGGCATAGGGGAAGAAGAGGGAGGGAAAGTGGAATTGGGAGGAGATTAGGAAGGGGCCTACAGCTGGGATACAAGGTGAATAAGTTGAAAGGAGAAAGAAAGAAAAGAAGAAAGAAAGAAAGAAAGAGAGAGAGAGAGAGAAAGAAAGAAAGAAAGAAAGAAAGAAAGAAAGAAAGAAAGAAAGAAAGAAAGAAAAGAGAAAGAAATCACATTTAAGTTTTGGTTCATGTACAATTATATATAAAGCTTTAACTTTATTAGGCAATTAAAAAAAAAAGAATGAGCTTTGTTTCTCCTCATATTTCTTCTCTCAAACTATGTCCCCTCAGGGAAATCTAATCTTCCTTTTCCTGTCACCCCTACCCCCAGTCCATCCTTAAAATCTATCCCGTTTCTTCCTCTCAGGGGCATCCCTGTGTACATCTTTGTCCCTTTCTCTATACCTAATCTCTCTAGTTCTATGGATTGTGGGTTGTTTATCATGTATTTAATGGCTAATGTAAACATGTAAGGGAATACATGTCATGTTTATCTTTCTGCATCTGGGTTACCTTGCTCAGAATAATAGGTTCTAGTTCCATCCATTTGCCTGCAGATGGATTTACTTACTGTTGCCATTTGAAGAATACTGGCCAACAAAAAACTCCTTTTTGTCAAAGATGTTACATACACTGGGTCGCAGTTTGCTTATTTGCATTTAGCATCAAAGTTATAAGGATTTTACTTGGATCAATTCCCTCTGAGGGTTGAAACAATAAGCAAATTCTGCTTGGATCATGATACTTGAGGGCCTCAGAATTTGAGCAGATGATAACTGAGTTAGCAATGATGAAATCTCCTATTGTTCAGCTCTTGTTTGAGTGAGATCTAGACTGAAATGCCAACAATGGCTTTTAGCAAGTATAAGAACAAGAGTTTAACACTTGAAGAAACCAACATATGTGACTTAGAAAATTTTGTAATATAAAATTTATTTTTATTCAAATTTGTAAATATAACCAGAAAGAAAAAAAATTATGAACTTTTTAAGTATCTGGTTTTAAGGACATTTTATAAAGACTAGAGGAGGTCAATGCATATTTATATATTTAAACGTTTAATTGACTTGTCCTCATTTTTAGAATTTTCTTGAAATGTAATGGGCAGACACATGAGAAGACCACACTTAATGAGGTGGTACCACCCTGCTGAGTCTTAACCATCAGTACATGTCTGTGCTAGGCCAGGTTTCGCTTCTACTTTATTTCAATTAAGTGCCTGTCATGTAATTACATTGCACAGGAAGGACCTGTTGATGCTGTGAATTTGATTTTTAATGAGATACTCTAAACTGTAATATGCCTTCATAACTCTGGAAATTCCTGGTAGGCAATTATTGTTTTAATCAGCTGTCAGGAAAGTTTCATTTACACAATTATTGGAAAATATTCTCTTTAAGACACATTACAGTAGCGAAAATGTTTTACTCATTTCACTTATACATACAACCCAGCTAGGATTTGGAAGACAGCCAGTGATCGTTCTAAAATAAATACAGAGAAAATGACACTTAAAAGAAAACTACTCTGTCTTCAAATTTTAAAATTTTATTTTATGACATTTCTATTATTCACCTGCATTTCCAGTGCCCTTTCCTCTACTTTCTGTGGCATCTTTTCCATCTGATATATGCTTCAGATGCTGCTGGGTTACATTCAAGTAGCTAATGAGTAGTTGGCATTTAGTTTGGAGATATCATCTTCCCAAAGAAATTATAAGGCAGGTGACCTTAGCCAAGGAATATAGTGAGTGCTACTTAACAGTTGACACTTCTCTTATTAGTATTTTTATTTAGAGAAAGGAAAAAGCAATGAAAGTTTGCATCTTTAGTGGCATGTAGTGTTTCAGAGAAAATTCCACACTAATAATTTTATGATACTTTCAATATGTATTGTCTTGTTAATCTTGAAGCATATATATCCATTGATTTAATAAATGCTATACACTTCTATAGCAATTTATAATGTATCTTACCAAGTTATGTATGCTGTGTGTTTTTAAAATACTTTTAACAAAACAGATCAAAACCAACAAATAGAAAGTTAATGTTCTCATTTTAGCACACAGGCCTTGTATGTATCCCTGTGTATTATGGGATTAGAAAATAAATGTAAAAGCATTTTTCTAAGAGTGACTACATTTGAACTTAGACTACTGAACTAAAGTGGTGAATTTAAAGCAAAAATTGTAGAATGGGTATGCTGTGTGCTTTTAGATTTTTGCAGAAACACAAATCAAATATATTTTATTTGATAATCTTAAATTATTAATTGTAGTTACAGCTTGAAAATAATCAGTTTCATTAAAATAAAAATTTTGTACTAATTTTTGTTTGAAAAGTTACAAATGATTTTTATTTTGGTGTTGTTGTTTCTTTTATTGGCTGAATACAACAGAGGGAAACTTTGTGAAGGTTCTAGCATGTGTATTATGTATTTGTGGAAACTTTAGTCTTGAAGTTTAGGGTGACTTCCCAGAGGAAATGATGAATAAGCTAAGGTCTGAAAGATGACAGGTAAAGGCTCAGAGAAGGTGAATACTAACCTCAGCAGGCTAAGCAGGTTTTCAGATGGCATGAGAAGAGAGAGAGAAAGATGCTTTAAGCAGCAAAGTCCAGAACAAGAGGGATGTGGAGATGTGACAAAATGCTCTGAGTGAGAATGGAGAAGTAAATATAAACTCATACAGAAACCTGAGGTATGTGGCAAAGTTCTGGGTGTTTATTCTAAAAGCAATGAGAACATTTAAGCATAAAGAGGGAAGTGACACCAAAGAAGCTTTTTGGTATCAGTGCACCATGGCAGGAGTTGATTGTGGATGTGCTGCTAGCAGTTATTCAGGTGAGAGAAGAAAGGATTTTTTAAGACATAATGGTGAATGAAAACAATAGAATGATGCCTTACATGTCAGAAGTGTCAGGCAGTAGGAAAGTTGTATCTTTCAATTATTTTTTCTTTTTTTATTTATTATTTTATTTATTACAATTTATTCACTTATCCCAGTTATATCCCCCTCCCTTGACCCATCCCATTCCCACCCTTCCTACCTTTTCTCCTCCTATGCCCCTGCCCCAGTCCACTGACAGGGGAGGACCTCCTCCCTTTTTACTTGACCCTGGTCTATCAGGTCTCATCAGGACTGTGTGCTTTGTCTTCCTCTGTGGGCTGTCCCCTTCTCAGGGAGAGGTGATAAAAGAGCCAACCACTGAGTTCACATCAGAGAAAGCCCCTGTGCCATTACTAGGGAACCCACTTGGAGACTGAGCTGCCATGGGCTACATCTGTGCAGGGCCCACAGTTCTTTTCTGAGACTGATACTCCAACCAAGGACCATGCATGGAGAGGACATAGACCCTCTGCACAGATGTAGCATCTTTTAATTCTTAGACTGATGAGCAGATGTTTATTTCAGTCCATGTTTTACTCTGCTATATCAGTTTTGGTTTCATGAATTCATAAAACTATCAGATAGACCACTCATGTACAGTGAAGCTTTTAGAATCTTAGAGATGAGGACCATGTAACCTCTAGCTTTCACTGATCCAAATGCTTGTCTTAATATTTATGTTACTCTAGCTTTCCCTTTCAGGAAACCAACAGCTGACTCTGAATTTGTAATTCTCACAACCCATGCCCACAATGATACATTGAATCTTACTAAACTGCTGGCGATTCTTTGTGCTTTCCTTGTCCTTGATGAGTGGAGGAGATGACTGAGGATCTATGTCACTCCTCTCCCACATAATGTTGTGGTCAGCAATGGGGCACATACGTAAAGTATCCCACGCAGCAGCTGGTGATTCTAACGCCTTAGTTTGTGTAAGCACACTCTACCAAGGTGTATAACAGAATGTTGGCAGAAAATGAACTTTTCAGAATATATGGCTGTTGTTAAGAAAGATTGTCATCTAACATTGCTTTCTCTAAAATATTGTCAGAGTTTTCAAATGAATAACAATCACTGCAGTAATAGCTAGCCAACTTATAGTCTGTAATTCCTAACAAAGAGAGACAACTGCTGTTCCACTTGCTCCTACTTGTTCCACTCATACTTTCTCTCCTCGAATCAGATCAGCTGGCTAAGAACACTAGATGGCTGATGACTTTAAAAATACCCTTTGGACATTTCCTACGACAGTGTTTTGAAAGTTAGAATTTCAGTACTATGTTTATATAAATCTGAAAATGGCAACAAGTTTTTATTCCTCTTTAAATCTTCCAGGATTATTCTATCAGAACTTTTATGTTTGAAAGTCTGATGATGTTTTGGAACCATTTAATGACCTCACTCTACTCTGGAGGATCATATAGGACTAATGTCTCACTAAGCATGGTGTGAATGTAGCAGCTTCACGTAGTCTGTTGGGAGAGCACTTTCACTATGAATCTGAAAATGGCTAGATGATTTCTAAAGTATTCTCTCTCTCTCTCCTTATTTCTCTTCCTATATATACATGTGTGTGCATACTATTTGCATGCATTATAAAGGTTTCCTTTCTAATACTTTTGAATTTCAGAATATTATATTTAGTTCATACATGAGATCAATTGTCAGAGTGGAAAATATGTTGTTCATTTTGAGAAGTCTAGAGCAGCAGCCTGCAGACCCATAGGCTAAATATACAATATGGTACATTGCCATATTGAAAAATGAAAATAATGCCGTAATGAGTATTACTTATGAAATATATTTAGTATGTTTTAGTATCTATTTTGCTCTTCTAATTTTATAGTTGAAATAAGCATTCTTAAAAGGAGACAGGCTTTCTCTTAATGAGTAGCCACTTAATAAATGAACCAGAATTAAAGTCATCAATGACCTAGTGTATTTCATACTAAGCCATGCTTTTTTGCAATCCTTGGAACATAGTAATTAGTAAATACTTCTTGAAAAAAAATAATGAGTAAACTAATATATATCACAGCACATTTTATACTTTCTCTATTTTCTTTAATATCTTTAGAATAATTTTCTTCAGTCCTTATTTTTTACTCTACTTTTAAATTTCAATTTTTATGATACCAAATAAATTAATTTGCCATGCAGGTTTCTTTTTGGTAATCATCAAAGTAAATAATTGACTCTGGCATTTTTTTTTTCAGTTGGAATTCTTTCTCAGATGAGTGTTGTGAATGAGTGTCGTGAGTGTGAATGAGTGTTCTCGAGAAACAGGGATGGTCTTGGTGTTGTTACACGGTGCACAGTGTAGAGTGGGATTCTTCATGGAAGTCCTGGTGCTTCTCGGCTGTTTGATATCAATAGGTGGGTCATAGTGTATTTTTGGCTTTCAGTAATCCAAAAGATGTTTTATTATTTGTGTACATAGCTTAATTCCCTATGATCACCTAAGACATATAAGGTAGGTGCATAGATTGGCAACTTTGACTCTACGCTGATTTTTGTTTTCACAAGCCTCTAATTTAAATAGTGGTGTTTCTTTTGTTTATTGAAAAAAAAAAACAAACCCTCTAACTGAACAGAGAAGTATGGACAGTTTTGTCAGAGTTATCTTATAAACAAACAGGAAATAATGGCCCAAATAATGTAATTTGGTTCTGAAAATCTGCCATAAAGCAGCTGCTGTTTTCTCCTTTCCTGTTTGGCCTGGTGTGTGTGTGTGTGTCTTCTTTCACACACACACACACACACACACACACACACACACACACACAGTGAAATTAGTCATGGTTAGGTGTCCAGCATTTTCCTTCGTCATCTGGTCTTTTTTAAATGGAGAGTGTTAAGGGAGAGAGCACTAAGCTCTTAAGACTGCAATGTTAATAAAAGTATCTGACGTATCTGACACGTTCTTTAACAAAGCTAAAAGAAGTAGAAATAGTGAGTTTAGAAATATCAAAGAAACATTGTGTTAATTTTGAAAGGTTTATGATAGTGTAACTATGGAATGAGAATGAACCTTACTTAATAGCTCCAATTTATATTTATAAAGCTGGTGCTAGAGCTTGAAGATTGCACTAATATTAGAAAATAGTCTGCCTGCACAATGAGGTATGTTAAGTAGCATCTTATGACTTAATTTAAGATGTATATTAATTTAATAGATGTAAAGTCAATAGCACTCAAATTACCATTTAAGTCAAATCAGCTTTTATTCTTATATTCTACACTACTCAAAAGGTTGAATAAAAATGATTTTCAAAGTGAGTTGACAGTGGTCACATTTCTTTTATAATCAGATGCCAAGACGATTACACACACATCACATTTATAGAGGCCTTCTCAAGTAGTAATTTCTATAATACTGGTTTAAAAAAAAGTAGAGATGTGGCTTTTTGAGTACAGGTTCTCAAAAAATGTGCAAAGCTGGAATGTAATTGAAGGCTGTATTATTAACTCAAAGGCTGGCATCATTTCAGCAAAAAAAAAAAAAAAAAACAGTTATGGGAATGAGGACCCCCTTTTCTAATCATGAAAGAGCTGTGTATGGATATTATGAGGGATTTTCCCGAGTCTTATTCTTAAACAGATTACACTATTCAGAGTCTCAAAGAATCAAAATCGTGCTCAGCTGGGGCAGTCAATTTGCCGTCTAAACATGTGACAGATGCAGAGACAACTTCAAAGATGCCATTACAAATGCCCGTGGAGATATTTAAGGACCCAGATGCTACCGTTTCATGTCTTCTGCGGCTCTCAATATGTCCTGTGATCACCTTCCAAAGAGGAGGTGTGGTTCAGTGCGGTGAGGAACAGAATGCCACCTAATCTTCTTGTTGCCGTTTGCAAACTTGTATGCTTTGGTGTGAGGGACTGGGCACAGTCTGTTTTTTTGTTTTTGTTTTTTTTTTTTTTTTTTAAACAGGAAAGAAATGCATATGGATTTGCTATTCCTTACGAATATAGGAAGGGGTGCAACTGCAGAGAAATAGGCATGTGGTGTATCCCGTGAAAATTCTCTGTAGAGGATGAATAATTTATTGGTGTGCCTGGCCACGAAACACTTCTTTTCCCATATACTTAGGCACTAAAAGATGTAATAAATGTATTCATTATGGTAAGTGTTTATTTCCCATTTTATTTTGGCGTTGAAAATAAATTACTTGAGAAAACATATTAAGTGCTTGCTTTACTTTCACCACTATCACGTTTTCCAAAAACTTAAATCATATTTAGAAGATGAATGACACTTCAGGTAAATGCAGGGGTGGAAAATTCAGCTAAATATCTAAAACCACTACTTGCTTTGATTTTATATTTATCCCTTTATTTTCAGTGAAAGGCTTGTTTCATTTAAACTTTTAAGAACACACTTTCTTATCTTTATAACAACTGAAATATAGAAAAAAAACAGAGACAGCTCTTACGGAATGTGACATAGCAATTAAAACAGGTTAGATCATTTGGTATGGTTAGTTGTCTAATTAATCTTCCCTCTTTTCCCTCATATTGAAAAAGTGATTTTGTCCAGAATCACTTTGTTTATTATATGCAAAATACACTCTTAGCCTATTTTCTATTAAATCTAAGCCATTAAGAAGTTATTTTGTTAATTTTTGAATTGAAATTTGTGCTGTATTATATAATCTCATATACATAATTATTTCCATGAGAAGGAATGGTTATAAGTGGAAAATAAATAGCAAAGGATATTTTTCTTTCTAATGTAAACATCTGGCAGTAATCCTTGCTTACACAATTAATGGGCATTTAATTGGCAATGATCAGTTTATTGCTGCAATATGAAGTGAATGTTTCCCCAGGAACAAACAGCTGTTGCAAGAATTTCACAGTGATTTAGCAAACACCAGGTGATAGTTGTAGCTAGAATAAACGGCTCTGTCTCTCCCCAAATTGCAGCTCAATGAAAAATAAATGAACTAGGTTAAAAGTAGGAGAGCCAGACTGACTTCTCAGTGGACATACTTCCCAGCGGCTTCAAATTTCTATCTAAAACCCAGTTTAATAAGCAACATTTAATTACATTTCATGGTGTCCTAATTCAAATATAAAAAAATGTATTTTTTCCAAGAAGCAAATATTAAATTGGCCTTCTATCAATTTATATAAAAAGAATATTTTAAATATTCTTTTAGAGACAGAATAGCTGATGAGGTCTTTTGTATTCTAATATTTTATCTTCCTAAATTCTTAGAAAATTTGCTAGCCACAATTTTAATTTTTTGATTAAAAAGTTATTGAAGCCATTCAATAGTTACTGACAATTACAATTTTCTTAATACATGTTATTGAAATGTCTAGAATTAAAATATACTAGTTTTTAATTTGCGTTGCTTGTGAGCTGCACTCCATTAAATTTTAAATAAAAAGTTTTCCATTTTTCATTATGCACTCTTATTACTAATTTAATAAAATGATAATAGCTATGCAAACTTTCTGTTACTACTCAGCTTTTGGCATAGATTAAATTATGAATTTTAAATGCAATGCACTGTCAGACAGCAATTTCATAAAGCTGAGTTTCATTAGTAAAGAAACTAATTCTGCTTCAAAAATGTTTCTCTTTACTATATTATTTAGGATTAGCTCATGCTAGAATATATGAACAATGAAATCAAATGAACAAAGCATCAAGGGCCAATTTATAGAATACTGCTTTTATTTTTCATGTATGCATTCTGCAATAATTCATCTCCATGACAAAAGCAGACAATCATCTTCTATTGTGCCTTTCTCAATACAATTACCATTCTTGATGTAACAAAGGAAAGCTGCCTAAGAAACAGGAATAGTTTCACATGTTCCAATCAATAAAGTGACCATATTTCAAACAACCTTTGCCCATCAACATGACAATGCAGTTTTATGCTGAACTTACCCAGATTAATATTAAATTATTAAGTAGCATTATTCTTCTTTTTCATTAAAAAACAATAAGGAATAAGAGAGCATTTAAAAACTCTTTCAAGTGTTTCAATGGCAAGATTTTGTAGCCTGAGTATTGATATGTTATCCTCCTGAAAAACATCACAGTTAGAAAACTGAAAATTCTATTTGTGTAAATCTCAAAATCAAATGGTACCTATGTGCCATCACAGATACATGGTAAAGTTATGTGAAGCTAACATATTTAGGAATTCGATTTGCACAGCATTTATGATAAAAACAGAGAGAAAGAGAGAGAAGAATACTGTATTGTAGAATACATAAAAGTAAAAAAACTTGGGTGCATTTTTCATAATATAAGTTTTTTCGATACAATCTAAATAAATATATTCCATAGTTATGAGAAAGTTTCTAAGAAAATGATGCAAGAACCATATAGGTAAGAGTTATGGCTTCAAACCCATTCTAAAATCTGCTGCTTCATTTTCAGTGTGAATAGAAATTGCTATGTAAAATAACAGATTTGGCAAGTTTTCTACCCACTGAAATGTGTTTCACACACATATAGTTTATCTATACCCTACTCTTAGCTTTGATTCCTCTCTCAGAGCTCCAAGAGAATAATAGTTTATCTTGTGCTGAGTTTCTGTAAGACATATCAGCATAACAGGATTAACTCTAACTAATGACACTTGTATAATTAATGACTACAAAATTCAGGTGACTTTAAAACATTCAAAGACTTTCTTCAATTGTATTTTCCTTTTCTTTCTGAATTAATGAGGACAGGACATAACATAAGAGGTTAGCTCTTATGCTAACCTCTTTTCTGCAAATATATCAGAATATTAATAACGAAATCAGGGTTGGGCTCTGTCTCATGGCCTTGGACTCGAGTTGGGCCAGTCACTGGTTGGCCATTCCCTCACTTTCTGCTTCCCCTTTGTCTCTGTACTTTTTAGAGGCAGGAAAAATTGTGGGTCACAAGTTTTGTGGCTGGGTTGGTATCTCCATCTCTCCATGGAAGCCTTGCTTGGTTAGAAGATGGGACCATTTCATGTTCCATAGCCCCTATTGCTAGGATTCTTATGAGGTCACCCTCATAGATTCCTGGGAGTTTCTATTGTCCTAGATTTCTAGCTCATCCCAGAAGTAACCACCTCCACTGATTTCAGTTTTCTGTTCCAATTCTCTGTTTTGCCATCCTCCCCATACTTGGTCCCTCCTGTTCCTGTTCCTCTCCCACCTATTTTTCTCCCTCCATCCACTCCATGTGATTTTTTTTTAGTGCAATGCAATTCAAAGAGTTCTGTGCAAGGATGCCTTTGCATAGAGGAATGAGGACGGTCTATGAAGTACAAGACATCACAAGTC
This sequence comes from Meriones unguiculatus, assembly GCF_030254825.1. Lineage (NCBI taxonomy): Eukaryota > Metazoa > Chordata > Mammalia > Rodentia > Muridae > Meriones > Meriones unguiculatus. Next base: position 32,415,404 of record NC_083353.1, on the reverse strand, counting down.
ACAATCACTTACCTATAATCATTTAATTGAAAGGTCTTATCTGCTCACAATAGTAACTACTTTCCAATTTAGTGAGGTCACAAGTTAATCTAGTAAGAATGTCATTCTAAATTTGATATATTAAGAAACAAATCACTATATTTTGTTTGATTAGTTGATTTAAAGATTGCTATAAAGGTAGTTCTCTAACTGTAAGCATTAGTGAATTTCTAGTACACTGTATTGTTAATATATCAGTGGACTGTTGTTAGGTCATCTTAGACTTTAAACAGCTTGTTAATTTCTCCCTTTACTCTCTCCAGGAATCTTTTAATTCACTCTGATTTTGTTCCTAGTCAGTAACATAATGAGCTATTTGTTGAGAAATCTATTACAGGCTAGCAACTCTTATGAAGGAACCCTGAGTATTTACATGTCACTCCATTCATTTCAAAAGAAACTTTCAAGCAAAATCTAGAAAGTAATCTTTTGTTGGGTGTTTCATTTTTATCTTACCATTCTTAGCCATAGTTGTGGAAGAAAGAAAAATCAGAACCTTGAGTGAGAAGACAACTTTTCTTACAAAGATTCTGCCATGCTGAGTTTTTTTAAACTATTACTTTACTTGCAAGAAAATCTTGGCCATGGAAAAAAAGCATGTTCTTTGTTTCCGTATCTCAAGGAATAGTAGCTGTTCATTATTTTTTGTTACAGCCTTTACAACCTCTCCAACCCATAGTCCTGCCTCCTTTTGCACCTGTATTTTGGCTCTTTCTCTTCTTTACTGACCCCAATTGGATCCACTACATTGTAATGAATTCTATCCCTGTTATCAGAATATTGGACCAGGAACATTTACATCAAGTTCTAATCCAGTAACTATAGGATTTTATTGTGTTGCATATAGCCATTTCTATGACCAGTGAATATCCTTATTGTTTTCCTGAGTGAATGCTCATTTAAAAGCCATTTCTTACCAGCCACCTGGGAAGTAACTATTGCCATATCTATGTAGGTACATACACTAGGAATCCATTGAAAGTTTGGCCAAGATGATGGCTCCTCAGAGGCAGTGGCTACCTCCTTGGAACACCAAGACCAACGTGACCATTGTAGTCCCCAATAGTGACAAAAGCCTTGAACCTTGTCCGCTGGCCAGCCCTTGCCTGCTTTTGTACTGTGCGGAGAGACTATTGAGGCAACAAGTTTGGCAAACCCCACACCATTCTTCACAAGGTGACAGGCCACTGTGGCTCTGCTTTGGTGCGTCTCATCCCTGCCCCCAGAGGCACTGGCATCATCTCTGTCCCTGTGCCCAAGAAACTACTGATGATGGCCGGTATTGATGACTGCTACACATCAGCCCGGGGCCGCACTGCCACCCCAGGGAATTTTGCCAAGGCCACCTTTGATGCCATCTCCAAGACCTACAGCTACCTGACCTCTGCCCTCTGGAAAGAGACTGTGTTCACCAAGTCTCCTTCTCAGGAATTCACTGATCATCTTGTGAAAACCACACCAGAGTCTCTGTTCAGAAGACCCAGGATCCAGCTGTGGATACCACATATGCATTTTTATACAAGAAAAATAGTTAATTAAATCTGTTAAAAAAAAAGAAGTTTGGAGGAAAACAAAAACTGAAGTTGTGATTGTTAGAGGAAAATGTATAGCCTCTCCACTCTCTGTCTCTCTCTCTTTCACACACACACACACACACACACACACACACACACACACGCACACACAAGTGTGAGCACTGGCATGTGCATGTCAAGGCAACCAAACCCATTAAAACCAGAATTAAAGTTTCCAGATTCATCTTGAAAATCCCTCATATAGTGCAGACTTTCAGTCCCATAAAAAGTTACGATGGACACAGATAAACTAGTTGAAATCAGCAGAAATTAGAGTACATTCCTTCCATTTTGTGATTTTGTAGGTCACTACATCTATTTCTTCACTATAGAACTTGACAAAATGACAATGAATGGCATCAGGTCACACTAGGACACATTTGGTATAATGCATTTAATGCCTCAACTAAGATGTAAAATGCTACCTGACGTAAAAAATAATGATAATCTTATCATCATCATTGGTCACTCAGGAGGAAAAATATATAGGCATAGCTATCATTCAATTGTCACTAGAATATCTACCTCAGCAGATAGAACTACCTTAACTTATTTTTCTATTTTGGGTAAGTAATCCCTTGATATGACTATCACCTTTGAAAGCGTAATTCTTCTGGAGTTTAGAACAACCTTTTAATTTATTATAAGAGCATTTGTTTGTAGATTTATCATTTATACACCTTTCATTTTCTTTGCTTTTGTGGGTAAAAGATGAAGTATATATTATGTCAAGTGTTTTAGATCATTTGATTGATTGAATTTTTGTTGTTTTTGTTGTTATAATGATCCTGAATGCTGAATTTTCAAATGATTGCCTTTCCCAAAACCTTCATGTTTTTTTTTTTTTTTTTTTTTCACATTGTGGGTATTTTGTATGTTCTTTTGTCTCTTTTAATCCATCTTTCTTTTTTTTAAATAAATCCATAAAGTCTTTTATGTATGTGTGTTGTTCACGTGTTTATGTATATGTATGTGCAAGGGTGGACATGGGGAAGCCAGAGTTGAGTTATTGGGACAGGTTTTCTTATTGAACCTGCAGCTCACACTTTGCCCTTGATTAGCCATCCAGGTAACCTCAGGAACTCTCTTGCCTCTGTCCTCAGTGCTGAGCATGGTTCTACACTCCGTTTCTACACGGATTCTGGGGATGCCAACTCTGTTAACCACGCTTGTAGATCAAACACATTTCAACCCACTGAGCCATCTCCCTAGCCTAGTATGTGAGATTTTCCAAAACGTTTTCTTGAAGGCTATGAATTGAACCCCACTGTGTCATACTTCTCATTTTTTTTGACTGTCACAAACTCTTATGCAACCAGTCTTCTAAATCTGAAATTTTAAATAAAATTTAACTCATTTCTGGTGATGAGAATTTAATGTAAATCTAGACATTTAGTATTTTCTTTTATTTTATATAAAAGGAAAATATATAAATATTTAAAGGTGCAGAATTGAGATAATAAGTGGGTTCATAGTTCTCCTGTGATCAAAATGTCTGTCTCAGTTTAGTTTGTATGTTGGACAAATTTAATGGCTTCTGGATCTAATAATTTCATGTATTTTTCATTGTCATATACTCACCCATAGGCTCACGTTTTGCCTTATAATCAACTCTTTTAGAAACAAGAACTTACTCATATAATAGAAATCCAATTTTCAAAGAATCAGAAACAAGTTCACAGGCAATATTTCATATTGCCTCCAGTCTGCCTTTTGGTAATGCATTGCATTTCTACTCGCTACCAGTTTTCAATAGTTTAAACAGCAGAACATGTCAATTTCATTTTTTATTATAATTTTACTTGTCTTTTGACACACTTATTTTATTCAAATGAGCTTATAGCACAATTACCTTAAAATACTCAGTGATTTCTTGATTATATAAAAACATGTCTGTTGCAAGTTTTTAAATATTAGAGAAAGAAGCATAGTTAAAATTATAAACACAATGATCTAATTTTGCCGAAAGAGCTGCTATTTGTCATTTTTAATTGTCCTTTTCATATCCCTCAAATAATAGAATATCATTCCACATATATTGATGACATTCAAGTTGCTTATTTTATTTAACAATATCATGCAATATTTCATTAAAAAACGTTTATTTCTTTTTTAATTAAATATTTTTTAATATTAGTTACAGTTTATTAACTTTGTATCCTAGCTGTATCCCGCTCCCTCATTCCCTCCTAATCCAACCCTCCCTCATCTCCTCCCTGCACCTTTCCAAGTACACTGATAGGACTCCTCCCCTTCCATCTGAACTTAGGTTATCAAGTCTCTTCAGGACTGGCTGCAATGACCTCCTATGTGGCCTAGTAAGGCTGCTCCTCCCTTGGGCAGTGGAAGGTCAAAGAGCCAACAATTGAGTTCATGTCAGAAATAGTCCCTGTTCCCATTAATGGGGAACCCACTTGGATACTGACCTACCATAGCCTACATCTGAGCAGGGGTTCTAGGTTACATTCATACATTGTCCTTGGTTAAACATACAGTCTCATAAAAGACGTCTGGATCCAGATATATTTGGTCTTTCTGGAGCTCCTGTCCTCTCCAGGTCATACTAACTCTCCCTTCTTTCATATGATTCCCTGCACTTTGCCGAAGGTTTGGTTATGAGTCTTAGCATCTGCTTTGATACATTGCTAGGTAGAGTTTTTCAGAGACCCTCTGTGGTAGGCTCCTGTCCTGTTACATGTTTTCTACTACTTCCAATGTCCATCTCATTTGTCTTTCCAAGTAAGGATTGATCATTTTACCCCAGGTCCTCTTTCTTGTTTATATTCTTTAGGAGTACAGATGTTAGTATGTTTATCCTATCTTATAGGTCTAGTACCCACTTATAAGTGAGTATATAACTTGTGTCTTTCTGCTTCTGGGATACCTCACTCAGGATAAACTTTTCTAGTTCCCACCTGTAAAATTCATGATTTCCTTATTTTTAATTACTGAGTAGTATTCAACTGTGTAAATGTACCACAATTTCTGTATCCATTCCTTCATTGATGGATATCTTGGTTTTTTCCAGGTTTTGGCTATTAAGCTGCTACAAACATGGTTGAGCAAATTGTCCTTGTTGTGTACGTGAGCATCTTTTGGATATATGCCTGGATCTTGAGGAAGCATTTTTCCTAATTGTTTGAGAAAGCACCAGATTGGTTTTCAAAGTTGTACAAGTTTACAATCCCACCAGCAATGGAGGAGGGTTCTCCTTTCTCTACAACCTCTCCACCATGTGTTGTCACTTGAGTTTTTGATCTTAGCCATTCTGATGGGTGTAAGGTAAAATCTCAGGGTCATTTTGATTTGCATCTCTCTGATGACTAAGGACACTGAACATTTCTTTAGGTGTTTCTCTGTCATTCTATATTCTTCTACAGAGAATTCTCTGTTTACCTCCATACCCCATTTTTATTTGGATTGCTTGATTTATTGCTTTTTAACTTCTTAGTTCTTTATATATTGTGGATATCAGCCTTTTGTCAGGTATAGGGTTGGGGAAGAGCCTTTCCTAATCTGTAGGCTGTCATTTTGTTCTGACGACAGTGTCCTTTGCTTTACAGAAATATTTTAGTTTCATGAGATCCAATTTATTGATTGTTCTTAGGGCCTGCGCTTTTGGTGTTCTGTAGAGGAAGTTGTCTCATGTGCCAATGAGTTATAGGCTCTTCCCCACTTTTTCTTCTAACCAATTTAGTATGTCTGGTTTTATGTTGCGGTCTTTGATCCATTTGGACTTTAGTTTTGTGCATGGTGATATATATATATGGATCTATTTTCATTTTTCTGCATGTAGACATCCAGATGGACTAGCCCCATTTGTTGAAGATGTTGTCTTTTTTTCCATTGAATGATTTGGCATCTTTGTCAAAAATCAAGTATTCAGGAAGAAATTAGAAACATCTCATTCAAGCGACTTAATGGCTCACCTAAAAGCCCTAGACAAAAACGAAGCAGACACACCAAAGAGGAGTAGACGGATGTAAATAAGCAAACTCAGAGCTCAAATCAATAAATTAGAAAGAAATATAAAAAGTCAGTCAATGAAACCAAGAGTTGGTTCTTTGAGAAAATTAACAAGATAGACAAAACCTTAGCCAAACTAACTAAAAGACTGAGAGACAATACCCAAATCAGCAAAATCAGAAATGAAAAGGAGAACATAACTACAGACACCAAGAAAATCCAAACAATCATTAGGTTGTACTACAAAAGCCTATAAGCCACAAAATTCAAAAATCTAAAAGAAATGGACAATTTTCTTGATAGATTCCATCTACCAAAATTAAGTTAAGATCAAGGTAGAAAGATTGAATAGTCCTATATCCCCCAAGGAAATTGAAGCATTCACCAATAGTCTCTCTTCCAAAAAAAGCCCTGGGCCAGAAGGTTTCAGAAGAAAATTCTACCAGACATTCAAAAAAAGTACTAAATCCAATTGTATTCAAACTATTCCACTAAATAGAAACAGAAGGAACATTACCAAATTCATTATAAGAAGCCAGCAACGGAGGAATGGATACAGAAATTGTGGTATTTTTACACAATGGAATACTACTCAGCAATCAAAAATGAAGAAATCATGAAATTTGCTGGCAAACGGTGGGATCTAGAAAAGATCATTCTGAGTGAGGTATCCCAGAAGGAGAAAGACACACATGGTATATACTCACTTATATAGACCTATAAGATATGATAAACATAATGGAATCTATACATCTAAAGAAGATAAACAAGAAAGAAGACCCAGGGTAAGATGATCAATTCTCACTTAGAAAGACAAATGGAATGTGCATTGGACATAGGAGAAAACCAGTAACAGGACAGGAGCCTCCTGCAGAGGGCCTCTGAAAGACTCTACCTAGCAGTGCATTAAAGCAGATACTAAGACTCATAACCAAATTTCGGCAGAGTGCAGGGAATAATATGAAAGAAGGGGGAGTTAGTATGACGTGGAAAGGCTAGGCGCTCCAGAAGGACCAAATATATCTAGGTACAGGGATATTTTCTGAGACTGATACTCCACCAAGGACCATGTGTGGATATAACCTAGAACCTCTGTTCAGATGTAGCCCATGGTAGCTCAGTAACCAATTGGTTTCCCATACTAAGGGGAACAGGGACTATTTCTGACAGGAACTCAATGGCAGGCTCTTTAACCTCCTTACCCCCCCAAAAGAGGAGCAGTTCTGCTAGGCCACAGAGGAGAACTTTGCAGCCAGTTCTGAAGATACCTGATAAAACAGGGTCATATGATAGGAAAGGAGGTCCTCCCCAATGAGTGGACTTGGAAAGGTGCAGGGAGGCGATGAGGGAGAGAGTGTGGGATTGGGAGGGAATGAGGGAGCAGGATACAACTGGGATACAGAGTTAACAAAATGTAACTAATAAAAAAAAAAAGAAATCAGGGAGACAACACCCTTCACAAGAACCAGTAATAACAATAATAACAAGAAAGTACCTTGGTGTGACTCTAACCAAGCAAGTGAAAGACCTGTTTGTAAAAGACTTCAAGTTTCTGAAGAAAGAACTTGAAGAAGATATAAGAAGATGGAAAGAGCTCCCGTGCTCATGCATTGGTAGGATTGACTTAGAGAAAATGGCCAATCTGCCAAAAGCAGTCTACAGATTCAATGCAATTCCCATCAAAATACCAACACAGTTCTTTACAGACATTAAAAGAAAAATTTCAAACTTCATATGGAGAAACAAAAACTTCAGAATTTCCAAAATGATCCTGTACAACAACAGATCATCTGGTATCTCCATCCTTGATCTCAAACTGTACTACAGAGCAATAGTAATAAAAACTGCATGCTATTGGCATAGAAACAGTAAGGTGGATCAATGGAACTGAATACATGACCCAGAAATAAACCCACACATCTATGAAAAAAACTTTTATTTCAATAGCTTGAACTTATTATAATATATGAATATTGCTTACATAATTTTATTATTCAAATATGATTAAAAACCTTATAAACAAATTTCTGCATGATTGCATGTCCATTTTCAAATCAAAGCTATATACATTACTTTCATTTGAAATTGCTACATTGCTTTCAGTAAAGGCTAATATATTTTACGATAAAAACAATTCATGCTGTCTCTGATTACACCTTTACCAACATTCTCTGCTACTGTTTTGTGTGTATACTTGTCTTCTTTTACAACTGAAAAAACACCATTAATTTTTGTTTCTATTTGTTTGGCAATATTTGCCTGTGCTTCTTTGAGAATTTTGTTCATTTCCTCTTTCTTTGCCTCCATTTGGATGGCCAAATCTTTGATAGATTTGTTCATTTCCTCTTTAACTGTCTGTATTTGTATGGCTATTGCTCTGAGAGATTTGTTTCCTGTTTATGTGCCTCAAATAATTAGGTAAGCTAGCTTTAAATTAATTTTTCAGTGTTTAGATGAATTGGAGTATCCATCAATTTTAGGGGTTGCTGGTGAAGCCATAATGTTCTGATTTATGTTTGATGTGTTCTTTCGGTGACTCCTGGCCATTGGCTTAGCTGTAACCTTCCCTGTTTGTTCCTGGATTCTGCAGTTCAGACTGGTACCGTCTCTCTCTGGCATCTGGAGAAATCTTTAGGAAGCTGAGATAGGTCCTGTGGCCTCAGCATGTGCATTGGTTCTTCAGCTGTACCCGTGGGAGGAAAGTCCACTGGCGCAGAAAGAAGAATGCAGGCAATGTGTGTGTTTGTGTGTGTGTGTGTCTGTGTAAAAAGTACATGGAAGTGTGCCTTGAGGGAAAGAGTGATAGAGAATGTTGAACTCTTGAGTGTGTGGTAGAGGCTCTGCCTTGCAGACTTCTAAGGGGTTACTTGTGCATGTGCTGTAAATGTAGCAGGTGCTGGTGATAGCTGCAGCACAATTTCCTTATGCAAATTCCTTGACTACCTCAGTGGTCTACAGGCCCCTGGTATTTGGCTCTGTCTGAGCTCCCAGAGTTTTCCTCCTTAACTCCACTGTTGAACCTACATAGCATGGGCTTCAATGTCCCAAGTGACCCTCTTTTTCCCACAGTGGGAATGTGGGTGGGAGGCGTCTGATGCCTAGCTTCTATTTTAGAAGGACTCTGGATCTGGGGCTCTGCAGACACTCAAGGGCACACTCACTCTCAAGCAGGTCACATAGGCAAGGATCGGGGTATCTGGTCTCTCTGCTCTCTGGTTTGGCCCTGCTTGTTCTTATGCTGGAAGACTGATGTGCTCCTCCAGCTCAGTGCTGCTGCAGCCGCCAGGTTAGGAAGTCCAGCTGCAGCTGGACACTAGGATGCCAGTCTAGATGCTTTCTGGGAAGTCCTGGGGTCCCTCCACTGTGCTCTCTAGGCTGGGAGGCCTTGCACTTGGTGTGCCTAGCTTGTTTGGCTGGTCTGTTGGATTTGGTGGCTATATAGCATATTATCTGTCACTGAATGTCTGGGCAGGCCGTACAGTCAGTGGCCTGGAGACCCTGTGGAGTCAGTACGGCTGCTAGCAGAGCTGGGACATGGGGAGGATTGCACCACAGATTTGGGACTCCAAGACAGGTACAGCTGCCAGCTGTGGCTGAGGGGCCAGGAGCTCCACCTCAGCCACTGCAGTCCCCAGGCAGTGAGTTCTGAGCTGAGACTCTCAGTGAGCTGGCTGTGCGGAGGAGGAGGGAGGCCCGAAAAAGGGGAGTGCTAGGAGATCAAAGGATCGTTTCTCTCCTTCCCCAAACAAGTCCCAAAACCAAAGTTCTCACCTCGTTGATGTGTTGATGTTCCCTCTCATTTGGAAAGCCTCAGTGTTGTTTCCCTGGCTTAAGAAGCGCTTCCACTTACCATCTCAGGCGGTTCAGCTCCTCTGCAACTCAGAAACTGCACACTCGTCGCCATCTTGGATCCACCCCGCTGCTTAAATATTTATTTTAGTACAGAAGCTTAAATGAAAGATACGTATAAAGGACTGACACTAAAAGAGTTCTTGGGCATGACTGATATCTTGGGAGATGATGAAAATTAATAGAGTGAACTAAAGCTAAAGAAAAACAGGCAATACTAAACAAAAGTATGAAATAAAAGGAGTTTCTAAAAAATGTGGATAATAGAGAACTCATGGAGGAAAGAAGGAAAACATGTAAACACTGGACCTTGAGCTTGTTTGAAGGTTCTAGCAGGGGACCTCTATTCAGGGAAGGACATCCTCTTCAACCTAATGTGCAGCTTCCGGGAGACACATGGAGCAGTGAGAGAGGAAGGAGACAACCGCCTAGCCAGCCAGATCAGCCAAATCAACTCTGGCAGTCAATGGGGTGACAGAGGTCACAGCCAGATAACCCTCACATCAGAAAACATTGGGTACAATTAACACAGAAGAACAAAAGAGGAGAGGAATAAAGCAAGAACATGCTTAGATGTGTGGTCAGCATACCTTCTGTGGTGATACAAACAATGTCAGTGTAGTTGGTCCCAAATTGAACTGAAGTGTTTTAATGAACACATTAGAAATTGAGGGAAGAGAATAAAATAGTGAATTTTCTTGGGTAATCAGAATAATGATCTCCAAAGATGGCCACAGTCTAATATACTGCCTCTGCAAGTATGTTAGCTTATGCAGCATAGGCTATTAAATGAAAAACCTGAAAATAAAGAGAAAATCCTCTTTTCTGAATGTGTTTAAAAAAATCACAGGGTCTTTACAATGGCAGAAGGCAGGCGAGGCAGAGAAGTGACAGGTTTGAAGAAGGAACTATGCTTCAAAAAAGATGGGAAGCCTCTTACAGTTGAAAAATGCTAAGAAATGCACCTGGAGAACCATCACAAGACTCTTGCTGGCACATGAATTGGAGGCAGCAAGAGACCTATCTTGTACTGCTCTTAAGCAATAGAACTTCAGGATTATAGATGGACACTGGGTTTAGCCACTGTCTTTATCTATTTCCTGTTGATGAAGCAAAACATTCATGGCAAATAATTTAGAAAAAAAAAAGCATGTGTTTTTCTTTACAGTGTTAGTGCCCAAAAAATCCTAGGTCTATCATTTAGAATCTGATGAGAATTTTCTTAGTGTATCAGCATGATAAGACAAGGAAGATACTAATGAGGGTAGGTGTGTCTTTTTGTGCCAGGAGAACAGAATGAAGAGAGCTGCTCCTGTAAACATTTTTGTACACCCAGGATAATATCCAACTTAATGCCTCCATTATATCTCAGATTTTCATTGAGCTTATATTTCAAACACATAAATATTAGAGCATGGCAGAAACTAACCTTAGGAAAATGGCAGAACAAATTAAATATACTGTTTTAAGGATCATGCCGGTTTGGTACATGAGCGTCTGTAGATTCTTCTCCAACACCCATGGTTTTCTAGCAATGATAGTTAGCTGGGTTCCCAGCACTATGCATGATCTCTTTCTCTTGTAAAGTGGCTCTCAAATCTACAAATATTCCTCTCTATAACAATAAATAACTGTAGTCTTCATCCCTCATCAAAGAAAATTTTCTTTGGAACAGAGGATAACATTACAGAAAATCATAACCAATAAAAATATAGAATTGTGAAGCCCAGTCCCAATGGCTACAACTACAAAATAATTTTGTACCCAAGGATTAAGGAACATTGTGGAAGAAGAGGTTAAAAGATTGTAAAGACAGATTTTTTCTTTTTATTAATTATAGTTTATTCACTTTGTATCCCACCTGTAGCTCTCTCCCTCTTCCTCTCCCAATCACACCCTCCCTTCCTCTTCTCCACCCATGCCCCTCCCATGCCCCATCCTTTCCACTGATAGGAAAGGTCTTCCTCCCCTTCCTTCTGATCATAGTCTAGGAGGTCTCATCAGGAGTAGCTGCATTGTCTTACTCTGTGGCCTGGTAAGGCTACACTCCCCTGAGGGAGAGGTGATCAAAGAGTAGGCCAATCAGTTCCTGTCAGAGACAGTCCCTGTTAATGTTTCTATGGAACCCACTTGGACACTGAACTGTTACATATGTGCAGGGGTTCTAGGTTATCTCCATCAATAGACTTTGGTTGAAGTATTAGTCTTAGAAAAGACCCCTGGGCCCAGATTTTTTTGATTCTGTTGCTCTCCTTATGGAATTGCTGTCCTCTCCAGGTCTTACTAACTCCTCCTTATTTCATATGATTCCCTGCACTCTGCTCAAACTTTGGCTATGAGTCTCAGCATCTGCTTTGATACCCTGCTGGGTAGAGTCTTTCAGATGCCCTCTGTAGTAGGCTCCTGTCCTGTTCTCTGTTTTCTCCCTCTTCTCATGTCCATTCTTTCTGAATGAGGATTGAGCATCTTACCCAGAGTCCTCCTTCTTGATTTTATAAGAAGTTCAACAGGGAATTTGGTATGAGATAGAGTCTCTTAATAACACAAGCCTATACTATATTACCTCACCAACATGACTGCCAAAATGTGAGCTGAACAAGGGTAACAACAATTAACTTGAAAAAATGGGTGGAGAAAAAGCTCATGAGTCCTCAAGTGTATATAAAATGCTGCAGGCAACCGAGGAAAGCTGGGAAAAAGAGAGACAGCTTTCCCTCGAGAAGAGCACAACACCTGGTTTTCCAGTGACAGCCAGCCCTGAAAGCATACACTCAGGCAGCAGCAATACACAGACATAACTGATTATCAGTAGGTGTTTATGTGTAGCTATATGTCTACATGCATGCAATAACTGTTAAAAAAAAAAGAGGCCATGAGTTTTGAAGAGAGAGGGAGGTGTATACTGGTGGTTTGGAAGAAGGTAAAAAAGGAAAATGAAAAAATATAAAACTCAAATATATGTATAAATCTACATAATCTTGGGTGTAGAAAAAGAAATGAGAACATAAGACATATGTGCGTGGGTTCAATATATTTGTCTATGCCTAACATATATGTTTGTATATAGATGCATGTGTGCAATGTGTACACATATGCACATGTTATAGATCTGTGTTCCTGTGTTATGCACATATACACAGGATCAAGTTCTTTCAGGACACTCCTTGAAAATGGGATGATGCAGGGGGAGAAAGTGATGAAATTCTAATTCAATTAAAAACATACTGAAAATTATATAAAACAAGAGGTTATTTTAACTTTTGAATTTTTATATAAATTATATATAATTATATAAATAATAGTTAGTTATTACAATTTTACCCATTTTCTGTCAGACAAGATTGTTAGACACTAGAGGGTGTTGACAGTTGCAGTTACAGATATTTTTATAACTGTGTCCTTGTTTTTCCACATTTTATACACATTTTACTTTATGCATGCATGTTTCTTCCTCATGTGATTTTTACTCATTTAAAGAAATTTCTGTTCAGTGGATTATTTACAATGATATGTTCCAGTATTTTTTAAAAAAGTAAAAACATGTTGCTGAAATATAATGAGGACCCATGACGCTAGTCATATTTGCAAGATGAAATTGGTCTTTGTAATGATCCTTGACTTATCCCACTGCATAAACCTCAGCACAGAACTATGCAAAACTTCTTGATAACTGTCAGAGTGGCATAAAACCTAAGAACTGGCTAGATTTCATAAGAAGTTCAAGTGTTTACAGATAAAGCAACCAATAAAAGGGGGCTAGGTATTGCTAACAGAAGATAATTCTGTCTGGGTAACTTATTAATTTATATCTTCAAATTATGTGTTTTTTTTTTTTCTTTTCTTTTTTTTTTCAAAGACAAAAAGGCATAGTTTATTCTGGGATCAAGTATGAGTGACCTGGAAACAGATACAGGTCACCCAATGTGAGAGAAATGAAACACATTTTAAAATGTTTTTTTTTGAAATGGGAACATCAGGTAGTGGATTGCGCAAAGCTACAAAGCCTTGGCTGTAAATCTCAGGTACAATCTGATAACATTCTTATCCTTTGGGTTGGTGAATGTCAGGGGTTTGTTTCTACATTCCAAAAAGGAATATGTGAGAGCCACAAGGTTTAGGTCAGACATGGAGTTAAGCAATAAATGGCTGTTAAAGAGACTAGAGTTAGCTCAAGATAATTTGGCTCTGCACATGTAGCATTGCAGTTTACAGTTAGTGAAGTTGTATCAGTCAGTCAATTTTGGAAAGTCCTCAGCACTGCTGTGTAGCCTTTGTTCAGGGAACTTCAATTCCCTGATAGGGGTTTTGGTCAAATATCACATTTTGTATGAAAAAGCAAAATACACCATGGTGCTTGTTAGGAGAGCTGGTTCCGAGGAGCTGATATAGGTGATTCTGAGTAGGCAAGAAGGAAGACTTCAAGGGAGAGAGAGGAAGAGTTGTTAAAACCATTAAGGGAGAAACCCCTGGTCATATCGAATCTAACCATCAGGATCCAAATTTGATTTTTTAATTTTTTTATTTATTACACTTTATTTACTTTGTATCCCAGCTCTAGCCCACTCCTTCATCCCTCCCAACCCCAACCTTTCTCCCTCATCTTCTCCCATGCCCCTCTCCCAGTCCACTGATAGGGGAGGTCCTCCTCCCCTTCTATCTGACTCTAGCCTGTCAGGTCTCATCAGGACTGGCTGTGTTGTCTTCCTCTGTGTGCTAAGGCTGCCTCCACCTCAAGGGGAGGTGATCAAAGAGCCAGGCACTGAGTTCATGTCAGAAAACAACCTAATTATAGGTTTCTTAACCATAACTTTATATTATAAATACTTTAAAGAATATGAAACATTTATCCATAAAAATATACCATATTAGCCTAATATGTTTCTTCCCCAGACTACTAAATATAAACATGAGTAAATCATATAATCTTTTTTGCCTTCATAAGTTTGTGGTGCTGGGGGACAGAGCCAAGATGGTGACTAGCCCGCACAGTTTCTGAGCTGTGGAAGAGCTGAACGCCTGAGTTGGTGAGTGGAAGGACTTCTGAAACCAGGAAAATAACAGTGAGGCTTTCTAAACAACAGGGAACATTGCATGAGGTGAGAACTTTGGTCTCCGATCACCCGGGGACTTGTTTGGGGAGGAGAGAAACGATCCTTTGATCTCCCGGCACTCCACTTTCTCAGACCTCCCTCCTCTTCTGCACAGTGTACTCACCATGATTCTCAGCTCAGACCTAACTGCCTGGGGTCTGCAGCTGCTGAGGCAAAGCTCCTAGCCCCTTAGTAGCAACTGCCAGTGGTACCAGTCTCAGAGTCCCAGACCTGAGGCATCATCCTCCCAGGGTCCTAGGTCTGCCAGCTGCCATACTGGCTCCATAGGGTCTCAGCCACTGACAGAACGGCCCACCCAATTCCTCAGTGACAGATAATATGCTATATATATGCCCACCAAAGCCAGACAGAAACACCATTCAAGCTAGGCACACCAGGCTCTGGGCCTCCCAGGCTTGGAGAGCACAGTGGAGAACCCCCAGAACTTCCCAGAAGGCATCTGGACTGGCAACCCAGTCTCTAGCTACAGCAGGACTTCCTAACCCAGCAGCAGCAGCAGCAGCAGCAGCAGCAGCAGCAGCAGCAGCAGCAGCACTGAGCTGGCGAAGCACATCAGTCCTCCAGCATAAGACCAACCAGGGCCAAACCAGAGAACAGAGAGCCCAGATACCCTGATCCTTGCCGATGTGACCTGCTTGAGAGTGAGTATACACTTGAGTGTCTGCAGACCCCAGACCCAGGCTCCTTCTAAAACAGAAGCCGGGCATCAGACCCCTTCCACCCACATACACACTGTGGGAAACAGAGGGTCACTTGGGACATTGAGGCCTCTGCACTGTGGGTCCAGATCTGTAGCACCATCATCCCAGGGTCCCAGGTCTTTGTCAAAAATCAAGTATTCAGGAAGAAATTAGAAACATCCCATTCAAGTGACTTAATGGCTCACCTAAAAGCCCTAGAGAAAAAAGAAGCAGACACACCAAAGAGGAGTAGACGGCTGTAAATAAGCAAACTCAGAGCTGAAATCAATAAATTAGAAAGAAATATAAAAATTCAAAGAGTCAATGAAACCAAGATTTGGTTCTTGGAGAAAATTAACAAGATAGACAAAACCTTAGCCAAACTAACTAAAAGACTGAGAGACAATACCCAAATCAGCAAAATCAGAAATGAAAAGAGAGACATAACTACAGACACCAAGAAAATCCAAACAATCATTAGGTTGTACTACAAAAGACTATATGCCACGAAAATCGAAAATCTAAAAGAAATGGACAATTTTCTTGATAGATTGCATCTACCAAAAATAAGTCAAGATCAAGTAGAAAAATTGAATAGTCGTATATCCCCAAGGAAATAGAAGCAGTCATCAACAGTCTCCCTTCCAAAAAAAGCCCTGGGCCAGATGGATTCAGCACAGATTCTACCAGATCTTCAAAGTGCTAACTCCAGTTCTCTCCAAACTATTTCACAAAATAGAAAGAGAAAGAATGTTACCAAACTCATTCTATGAAGCCACAGTCACCTTGATACCTAAACCACACAAAGACCCAACAAAAAAAGAGAACTTCAGACCTATCTCTCTTATGAACATTGATGCAAAAATACTCAATAAAATACTTGCAAACTGAATCCAAGAACACATCAAACATATCATCCACCATGACCAGTTGGCTTTATCCAAGGCATGCAAGGGTGGTTCAACATACCGAAATCCATCAATGTAATCTACCACACAAACAAAATGAAGGAGAAAAACCACATGATCATCTCCTTAGATGTTGAAAAAGCATTTGACAAAGTCCAACACCCTTCATTTTTAAAGTCTGGGAGGGATCAGGGATACAAACCACATACCTAAACTTAGTAAAGGCAATATACAGCAAGCCTATAGTCAACATCAAACTCAATGGAGAGAAACTTAAAAAAATTCCACTGAAATAAGGGACAAGACAAGGGACAAGAAAAACTCTCTTCATATCGCTTTAACATAGTACTTGAAGTCATAGCTAAAGCAATAAGACAACTAAAGGAGATCAAGGGCATACATTTCAGAAAGGAAGAGGTCAAAGTGTCACTGTTCACAGACGATATGATAATATACATGGGCGATCCTAAAAATTCAACCAGAGATCTCCTTCAGCTGATAAACACTTTCAGCAAAGTAGCAAGATAGAAAATCAACTCAAAAAAAAAAAAAAAAAAAAAAACCAGAAGACCGCCTGTATACCAAAGACAAAAGGCCCGAGAAAGAAATCAAGGAAACAACACCCTAAAGTACCTTGGGGTGATACTAACCAAGCAAGTGAAAGATCTGTTTGAGAAAAACTTCAAGTCTCTGAAGAAAGAAATTGAGGAAGATATCAGAAGATGGAAAGATCTCCTGTGCTCATGGATTGGTAGGATTAACATTGTGAAAATGGCCATCCTGTCAAAAGCAATCTACAGATTCAATGCAATTCCCATCAAAATAACAACTCATTTCTTTACAGAGAATCTTGAAAAAATAGCTTCATATAGGGAAAAAAAAAAACCCAAAATCTCCAAAATGATCCTGTACAACAACAGCTCATGTAGAGGTATCTCCATCCCTGATCTCAAGCTGTACTACAGAGCAATAGTAATAAAAACTGCATGGTATTGGCACAGAAACAGAAAGAAGGATCAATGGAACGGAATAGAAGACCCAGAAATAAACACACACATATATGTATACTTGATTTTTTGACAAAGCAGCCAAAACCATTCAATGGAAAAAAAGACAGCATCTTCAACAAATGGTGCTGGGCCAACTGGATTTCCACATGCAGAAAAATGAAAATAGTTTCATATTTATCACCGTGCACAAAACTAAAGTCCAAGTGGATCAAAGACCTCAATATAAAACCAGATACTCTAAGTTGGTTAGAAGAAAAAGTGGGGAAGAGCCTTGAACTCACTAACACAGGAGACAACATCCTGAACAGAACACCAACAGCACAGGCTCTAAGAGCAAC
This sequence comes from Meriones unguiculatus, assembly GCF_030254825.1. NCBI lineage: Eukaryota > Metazoa > Chordata > Mammalia > Rodentia > Muridae > Meriones > Meriones unguiculatus. The sequence goes on along the minus strand of NC_083353.1, from coordinate 32,397,929 downwards.
AATCAATAAATGGGACCTCATGAAACTGAAAAGCTTCTGTAAAGCAAAGGACACCATCCTCAGAACAAAACGAATGCCTACAGACTGGGAAAGAATCTTCATCAACTGTTTATCTGACAAAGGGCTAACATTCAGTATATATAAAGAACTAAAGAAGCTGAAAAGCAACAAACCAAGTAATCCAATTAAAAAATGGGAAACAGAGCTAAACAGAGAATTCTCAATAGAGAAATATACTGAATGGTAGAGAAACACTAAATAAATGATCAACCTCATTAGCCATTAGGGACATGCAAATCAAAACGACCCTAAGATTTCACCTTACACCCATCAGAACAGCCAAGATAAAAAACTCAAGTGACAACACATGCTGGAGATGTTGTGGAGAAAGGGGAATCCTCCTCCAGTGCTGGTGTCAATGTAAACTGGTACAACCACTTTGGAAATCAATCTGGTGCTTTCTCAGACAATTAGGAATAGTGCTTCCTCAAGACCCAGCTATACCACTGCTAGGTATATACCCCAAATTTGCTCAAGTACACAAGCACATTTGCTCAACCATGTTTGTAGCAGATTTGTAATAGCCAGAACCTGGAAACAACCCAGATGTCCATCAAAGGAGGAATGGATACAGAAGTTGTGGTATTTTTACACAATGGAATATTACTCAGCAATCAAAAAGGAGGAAATCATGAATTTTGCAGGCAAATGGTGGGATCTAGAAAAGATCATTCTGAGTAAAATATCCCAGGAGAAAGACAAAAATGGTATATACTCACTTATATAGACCTACAAGATATGATAAACATAAAGAAATCTATACAACTAAAGAAGATAAACAAGAAAGCAAATACAGGGTAAGATGATCAATCCTCACTTAGAAAGACAAATGGAATGTGCATTGAACGTATGACTGGAGTCTACTGCAGAAGACATCTGAAAGACTCTACCTAGGAGTGTATCAATGCAGATACTAAGACTTATAACCAAACCTTGGGCAGAGTACAGGGAATCATAAGAAAGAAGGGGAGTTAGTCTGATGGGGAAAGGATAGGAGCTCCACAAGGACCAAATATATCTGGGCACAGGGTCTTTTCTGAGACTGACACTCCACCAAGGACCATGTATGGATATAACCTAGAACCTCTGCTCGGATGTAGTCTGTGGTAGCTCAGTAACTAATTGGTTTCCTATAGTAAGGGAACAAGGACTATTTCTGACAGGAACTCAATGGCAGGCTCTTTGACCGCCCCACCCCCCAAGGGAGGAGCAGTCCTGGTAGGCCACAGAGAAGGACTTTGCAGCCAGTCCTGAAGATACCTGATAAAACAGGGTCACATGAAAGGGGAGGAGTTCCCCCCATCAGTGGACATGGAAAAGGGCAGGGAGGAGATGAGGGAGGGAGGGAGGGAGGGAGGGCGGGAGGGAGGGAGGGAGGGATTGGGAGGAAAAAAGGGAGCGGGATACCACTGGGATACAGAGTTAATAAAATGTAACTAATAATAAAAAATTAATTAATTTAAAAAAAGTTTGTGGTGCTTACAGCGAAAGATTAAAATAGACTCAGAAAAGTGCTAAGGAAAGACTTAGTTGCTTTTCCATTTATATCTTAGGACAATATGACAAAAGCAGCTTGTATAAAAATTTATTTGGGAATTACAATTTCAGAATGTTAGGATCTGTGGGCATCATAGCAGAAAGGTATGGCTCTAGAGGAGTGGTTGAGAGTTTACATCTTTTTTTAAAGTCATTTATTATTGTTATTTATTACAATTTATTCACTCTTTATTCTGGCTGTACCTCCCTTTCTTATCCCCTCCCAACCCCACCCTTCCTTCCTCTTTTTCCCTTCTGCCCCTTCCCTAGTCCACTGATAGGAAGGACTTTCTCCCTTTCCATCTGACCCTAGCCTATCAGGTCTCACCAGGGCTGGCTGCAACCTCCTCCCCTGTGGCCTGGCAAGGCTGTCTCCCCCAACCCCCAGTTGGAGGTGATTAAAGAGCCAGCCACTGAGTTCATGTCAGAGACAGTCCCTGTTCCTCTTTCTAGGGAACCCACTAGGGAAACTGCTTGGCATATGGGCTTCATCTGAGCAAGGAGTCTAGATCCTCTCCATGCATGGTCCTTGATTGCAGTATCAGCCTCTAAAGGTCCATCCAGGTCCAGGTTTTTTGGCTCTGTTGGTCTCCTTGTGGATCTCCTGTCCCCTCCAGGTCTTTTTATCTCCCTCTTCTTCCATTAGGTCCTCTGTATTCTGCCTAAAGTTTGGCTATGATTCTCAGCATTTCCTTTGATACCCTGATCAGTAAAGTCTTCCAGAGGCCCCTGTGGAAGATTCCTGTCCTGTTCCGTCTTCTCCTACTTCCATTGTCTATCCTGTTTGCCTTTAACCCTCCTTAGTTGCTAGTGGGATTGGAACCTTGTATAACCACTTTGGAAATCGATCTGGCACTTTCTCAGAAAATAACAAATTGTGCTACCTCAAGATTCAGCTATACCACTCCCTAGGCATATATCCAAAAGATGCTCAACCATGTAACAAGGACATTTGCTCAGCTATATACATAGTTTTATTTATAATAGCCAGAATCTGGAAACAGCTTGGATGTCTGTCAACTGAGGAATGGATAGAGAAATTGTGGTACATTTACACAATGGAATACTACTCAGCAATTCAAAACAAGGAAATCATGAAATTTGCAGGCAAATGGGTGGAACTAGAAAAGATTATCTTGAGCGAGCTATCCCAGAAGCAAAAAGACACAGGTGGTATATCCTCACTTATAAGTAGCTATTAGCCATATAATATAGGACAAACATACTAAAATGTAAACTCCTAAAGAAGCTAATCAAGAAGGAGGACCCTAGAGAAGAGTCTGAAATCTCATCCAGGAAAGCTCACATCTTGAGACACAAAAGCAAGGCAAAGAGAGAAGGAGAAGGGGAAGGAGAGAGGAAGAGAGACCCTGCTAGATAGACTGCGACTAGCATGTCTTTGGAAACTCAAAGCTTGCTCCCAATACCATACCTCCTCCCACAAGGCCCTACAAAATTCTCCCCAATAGCCCCACCGACTGAAGACCAAGCATTTAATTTCACGAGCATACAGGTGCACGGGGGGGTTGTGGGGTGGTGGGCAGTTTCAGTCTTATCACCACAGAAGTTTTGTTTTACTTTTGCTTGAAGCTAATGGGTTTGCAGTTAGTCAGACTGACCTGAAGTATGTTCGCATCAATTTACTTAATTCTTATTTAATTATATATTCTAGTTAAATGGGATGATTTTCTCTCTAGGTGGATGTTCCTCTATTCAAATCTTTCTCCCAGTTGCCTACGCTGAACCCTACATCCCTCATTTTTCCTCTTGATCAATATCAAAGTTAACACAATATTTTTCTCCTTGGAAAATTTGCTTAGTTTTTAAAGAACATAACCTTCTACTTCATTTTGTGATTTTCATGTTACACCCTTGAAACATGTATCAGTACTATTGTTCTAGTTTCATCACTGTTGCTATTATAAAATACTATGAAGAAAGCCATTTTAAGGAAAAAAGTATTTATCTGGCTTACAATTCCAGGTTACAGAACATCAATGAAGGTAAGTCAAGGTAGGAAGTCAAAGCAGTTTGGCTTGACAAACACATGTAAGTTTGTTCCCATATATATATTACTATATATATAGTATATATAATATATATAATACTAATATAGATTACATATATAATATATGTTGTATAAATATATGTATTGTTCAGCCTATGAAATGGTGTTGCCAATATTCATAGTGCATGTTACCACCCCAGCTAACCTAATTAAGAAAACCCCCTTTATGCCATGATGTGAGTCTCATGTTGGAACAATTATTGTTTGTTTGGACTTTCCCTCTTTGTTCCCTCCTTACTGTTGTACTTCTTGTCGGCATGGTAATTTTTGGTTTACAGTTTTGTCTGTGGGTTGCTGATTCCCTCCTTCCATTAGTCATGCCTAGCAGGAGGTGGTCACTTCAGTCTTCAGTTTCCCTTCTTGTTCCTAGTCCTCTCACCTCCCACCCCACTTCTTCCTACACCCCTTGACACTAATAATGATATTCTGCTATGCTTTCAGACAGAAGCTTAACTTGACTATCTTGTGGGAGGCTCCAGCCAAAAGCACATCAAGACAGATGCCTAGACCTGCAGCCAAGCATGGGGCAGAACTCTGGAGGTCCTGTGGAAGTGTTGGGGGAAAGATAGAAGGACCTGGAGGGACAGAAACCTCATAAGAAGACCAACAGAGACAACAAACTCAATCACACGGGGGCTTTCAGAGACTAAAACGTCAACCAAGGAGCATGCATACCCAAGGAGCATGGATGATCTGTACCCAGGTCCCACTGCGCACTCGTAGCTGATGGGAAGCCTGGTCTCCAAGCGGAGTGCCTTGCAAGTGAGGTGAGGAGGGTGTCTCTAACATGGACTCTGTTGCCTGTTTATGGATCTCTTTTCCCTGGCAGGGCTGCCTTGTCTGGCCGCAGCGGCGGGGGATAAAGATATGCACAGTCCTGGTGTGACTTGATGTGCTGCGGAAGGTTAATCAGGTGGGGGGGCTCCCGTTTTCGGGGGAGGGGAAGGGAGATGGGAAGAGAGAAAGAGGAGAAGTGGAGCGAGCCTGGGAGGAGGGGAGGGAGGGGAACCCTCAGGATGTAAAGTAAATAAACTAATAAAATTTTAAAAAGAAAAACTCTCATATATATGCCTTCTGCCAACCTGACTTACGTAATTCCCACTGAGTCTCAGTTCCCTAGTGATTTCATATGCTGTCAAGTTGACAATGAAAAGTAACCACAATAGTTGTTTACTATGGAGTAGAATTTTCTGAGTAAAATAATTCTTCTATAAGTTGTACTTCTAGCAACCTTAGCTGTAATTACAATATTAAAATCAGAGTCTAGAGGATTTTCTGTCATGTCTTACTATTTTTAAGGTATTAGCTATTTTTAAATATTCTTATTTGGAGATACACTCTGTAGGTTTGCAGTTATAGTTTGCCCCGTTCAGCTCAGCGTTACTTTTTAAAAGAAACTTTTTTTGAGAAACATGTAAACAGAAAAAAACTAAATGCAAAATCTATTTGGTTTATTTAAATTTATTCTGATATCCAACCAAAACTAACAATTTATAAACATGAGTCAGCAATTGTGTTCATAAGTTCACAATTGTGTAAGTTTTGCATTTCAGTGAAATTAATGGAATTTTATGAATAATTCAGTTAACTCTAAAGTTTAAATTTTATATAAAAATACAAAAGTATAAATTTTGTATAAAGAATATAAAAATGTAAGTCTAAATTTCATATAAAAAGTATAAAACCAGGCTATCACATTCATCTCAATTCATATCTCTCATAGAATATAATGATAGGTTAATTGACAATTAATATGAGTCATCTTTTCTGTATTAATTTATTTGATCTTCATGTTTGATCTTACTTTATGATGTAGATACAACCATGATCAACAATTAATAGATGAATAAAATAAGACACATTCAGATATATGAATACTATACAGATTCAACTGTTAATAGCAGATGATGGGTTTGAACTCATAGTGTCCAGTGCTAAGCTACCGATCTTTTCCTGTATTATTGGTATGGCTTTTGTTAGTGTTTCCAGAGAGAGATTCATGCCCCAGCACTTGTGACTTTCCCTCTCATACCCGCCATGGGCTTGAACTTCTGGAAGGTTCCATTGTTTTTGTCAATCTTGATTCACAGGCATTGCCTTCACAGAACATGGCAGCAGTACTTTCATCATAACCTCATGTACTCGAGATCTCTTTCACAAAATGGAAATAGGCTGCACTGATATTTAAAACACACCAATTTGTTTTGTTTTTGTTTTTGTTTTTGTTTTTGTTTTTAAAGGGAACATATAATAACTGAAATTTTGTTTAAATAAAAGTCACCACCTATAAAAATTTTCTGGTTTTCCCTTCCTCCCTTACTTAAAACTAATTTCGAACTTAAAAAGAAAAAAATAACAATAATAACTTTTACCAGGACAGAAAACAGTATGAAACTGCAGAACTTTTATTTATAAAAGGAGACTTTAATAATAGTTTATATTTAACTTATATTTACTGACTAAACATTTCTTTGAAGCTTCCAATACAGACACTAATAGAATATTTCTTGCCTCTGGACTTTTTTTCCAAGTAAGAATGGCAGTATTTGGTATTTTGTTTACAGCAAAAATATTCATTTTAGAAACACCTGATGCATGTTTCAAAAACATTCATTACATTTGAGAATTATTAACAAAGTCTATTAAACTACGAAATGTAACATGCTTGCTTGTGCTTTGCTGACTTGAAAAATAGCCTTGCACCCCATCAGCAGGTTTAAGGCTATTGTAAATTTCAGCAACGTTTGTGCACAAAACAATTAGCCCTTAGGTGGATGGAGTTAATTCTCACTCCATGGCTGCTTGTTGCGAGGTTTCCTCTCACATATATCTCGTAATGTTTCCTGTTGATTGATCTAATTATATACACATGGTTTTATTGGAGCTTTGTGAATCTGGAGATACCCATGTTTGCTTAATGTTCTACAAGCACAATTCAAAACCCTTTAGGCTTATGAGGATTGTTTCCATAATCCTTAATTGAGAAAACTAAGCCTTGAGAATTTTGAAATACTCTGACTAAATAAAATTCTTGGGCCAGTACATTTTGCCAGAATAAATTTTTTAGAAAAGGAGTCTTCTTCATTTTTTTTAAATCTGTTTTCGTATGAATGTCAACCTTTGCTACTTGAGAATACATTTATTTCTGTGAGTGTGAATAATAATATTCTTGCTTTATGATCCTCAATTTTCAAATTTGTGAAATGAATACATAAAATAGAATCATGCCACAGTAAGGAGTGTGTAGTAGAACAATGGAAGTACTTCACTTCAAGGTGAGTAATAATCCACAGATTAGCACACTTTATGTATGATGACAAGTAAGCGTCTATTACTTTAATAACTTTGAATAATTTAATTGAACACTCAAGTAGCAGGCATGAACCCGTGAATCTCAGTACACAATTGGCCTTAAACATTTTGAAACATGAACCTGCTTCCATAATGTGTCATATATCTTTCCTTTGCTGATGTGGTCGTTTTACTTTCCCTTTATTCTGGTATTGCTTGAACTATATAGTTCTGACAAATGAGTGACTGCATCCTATGCACTGTAGTGTTTGGGGGTTTTAAATTTATAAAGGATGTCTCAACTCACTGAAGGTCCAACGCAAACCTAACTTTTAAACCTACTTCCAAGGAACTATTATAATTTTTGACTATAGCATTTTTATTTTATAAGCAAAATCCTGTGGAATATGCAATAGGAAAACAGCAGAGTCCACTGTTGCATCTCGTATTAAACCTTTCTCCTTTCTGCATGAACAGACTCAGTGCAGTCAAGTTGACTCCGCGCACAGTTGTAGCAGAGCTAAACAAATGGCTGGGTCCTAAAGTGGAAAGAAGAAAGAAATAAGTGGTTTGATAAAATTGAGAGCTGTCCTGACAACAATCACACCCTCTGGTTAGCCTACATAACTTGGCTTCCCAGAACTTACTATCCTTGACAGGAGAGAAAAATTTTCTCACATGTGTAGACAACCTAAAGTGGCTCAATGAATTTCTGAACGAAGGTACATGAGCCTATCTGAAGATTACGATCGCTAGATCTTCCAGATTCTGACATCATCATTTCAGGTGGAAGGGAAGTGAAAGTTAAAAGAGCTTTTGGGCTCATAAAGGGTCAAAAATCAAACATGACTGGAGAATATTTAAATGGGTCTCTGAGTGTCATAATTTGCATGCTCATTTAAAAACATCTCATTACACAAATATCTTATGATTGACTCCTGCCTTTTTTCCATTTATTTGTTTGGTTTTTTTAATTTATTTTTATTAATTATAATTTATTCACTTTTTATCTCAGCTGGAGCCTCTTCTCTCATTGCCTCCCAATCCCACCCTCCCTCCCTCATCTCCTCCCATGCCCCTCTCCAAGTCCACTGATAGGGAGGACCTCCTCCCTTTCCATCTGACCCTAGCCTATCAGGTCTTCTCAGGACTGTCTGCATTGTCTTATTTGTGGCCTGGTAAGGCTGTTCCCCCCAGGGGCAAGTGATCAAAGAGCCAGCCACTAAGTTTATGTCAGAGACAGACCCTGTTCCCCTTACTAGGAAACCCACTTGGACACTTAGCTGTGCTGTGGTTCTAGGTTATCTCCATGAATGGACCTTGGCAGGAGTATTAGTCGCAGAAGACACCTTGTCCCAGATTTCTTGGTTCTGTTGTTTTCCTTGTGGAACTCCTGACTCCTCCAGGTCTTTCTATCTCCCCCTTCTTTTTTAAGATTCTGTGCACTCTGCCCCAAGTTTGGCTATGAGTCTTAGCATCTGCTTTGTTACCTTGCTGGGCACCATCTTTCAGAGGCCCTCTGTAGTTAGCTCCTGTACTGCTCTGTTTTCTCAGACTTCAAATGTTTTTCCAGTTTGCCTTTCTGAGTGAGGATTGATCATCTTACCCAGCCTCCTCCTTCTTGCTTAGCTTCTTTAGGTGTACAAATTTTATCCTATATTGTATGTCTAATATCTACTTATAAGTAAGTATATACCATATGTGTCTTTCTGCTTCTGGGATGCCTCACTCAGGATGATCTTTTCTAGTTCCATCTTTTTTCCTGTAAATTTCTTGATTTCCTTGTTTTTAATTGCTGAGTAGTATTCCATTGTGAAAATGTACTACAATTTCTGTATCCATTCCTCCATTGAGAGACATCTGGGTTGTTTCCAGATTCTGGCTATTATGAATAAAGCTGTTATGAGCATGTTTGAACAAATTTCCTTGCTGTACACTTGAGTGTATTTTGGATTCTCATCTTTTATTTACAATGGCTGCTGAGGTTTATGAAGCCTTATCATTAGGCACTGCATTGAACAATTGATCCTCTTAAGAAACTCAAGTTTATCTTTACATCACAGAAGTGAAAACTGAGGCAGGAAGAATTGAAGAAGCTTGTTGATTTCAGAGTGAGGAGACAGAGTCAATTCCTGGACTTTTTGTTTCATTTTTACCTCTAATCAGTATTGTCTAATTGCATAAAAAGCTTTTCTAGGTCTGGATGTCATAAAACTGGGACACATTAAAAAAAAAAAAAAACAAACAACAGAATAGAACTGTACTCCAAGTCAAATACATCCAGAAACTGGCACTGATTCTAAACATTAGACCAAAAAAATCTCTATTTGAATGTTTGTATCTTGTTTCATATTCTAGCTTATTCATAACCACTTAGAATGTATTAATGCAATAATATGTACTAAAATATTTTTGCATTCCTTTGTTTTCTTTCTTTTTTAAAAAAATTCTGGACTTTGACCTTAAATTCTTTTGTTGGTTGTAATTTAGTTTGTTCTTCAATTCATATTTTTAGGTAAACTGATGAGTTTAGATATGATAGGATTGTTCAGTTGAACATGTAGTCACAGGTTCAGCTTTTGCCTAAATGTAGTGTTGTAGCTAAAGAGATATGGGGGACAACTCTGGGACTAGCAGATCTGTAGCTATGCTCTTGATTTGGATTAACACAAGTGTGTTCAAAACATCGGTCCAGTTAAGGAAAAGGAAAATGTAGCATGCAGCTGTAGTTAGTGGGTTTGCTTTCTTATGTGCATAATATGAGCTTGTAATGGAAGTAATGTCATATAGTATTTAACGCTGACATTTAGTGTTTGCCCTGGTAGATGGTCTTCCCTTTACTTAAGTGCCATTACTTTTATGTAGTCCATTTTCATTGCATTTAGTCCCATTTTAGTAATAATGCTTGCATGATTTACCAGGGAAATGCAATCTTTGCCCTGAATGGCACAGTGCAAGAAAAAATGGAAGCTGTTAAGAGGCTGAATGGCAAAAAAGTATTATTGACCTATGCTGGCAGCCATGTGTTTCAATTATTTTCAAGAATCCATTTGTCAAATAAGTGAAGCGATGCGGGACGTCAAGTTCAAGCTGGGGTTAGCGCCTTTCTGCATCTGATATGATGTATCTTCTGTAGCCATTTAATTGAATTACCCAATTTATTTTTCAAGCAACAATGCTCTACCAAGAGCCATGACATTAAACAATTAAACATGAGTTTAAAAGTCTGCGTTTTGTGTAGTTCATCATTCCTCTACAGCAGAAAGTGAGCCCAAGGGTCTGAGGATTTCTGATTCTCATACAGTTGGTTTTCAAGGGGAATACCCTAAGTGTCCTATATGAAAAAAAAAATTAAAAGTAGAATTTCATAATTCTTACTCATTTTAACAGCACTGTTATGTAAACATTGAGGGAGCGACTGAGATTACTCAGTTTATTCTTGCAATATACTCTTTAGTGTGTTAAAGTATTCTGGCCTCAATGTTAGCTAATGCTCAGTGGATTTGATCAATAATGTTTGCTTATTTAGTGTTACAGATTTTATAAACACAAAACTGAAATAATAATGTGCAGAAAAAGAAAATTGATTTATAAAAACATTGAAGTGAGTTGTGCAGTTAAGAAGTTACTGTATTTTCAAATTACTAAAACATTTGAACCATTGTTACTTAGGAAGTCTTTGAAACTTAAAAAGTAAAAAGTTAACTGATCATAACTTTTCTCTTTAAAGGTAAAAAGTGGAAGAAAAAAGAGACCATGAAAGAAAACCCAAATCCAATGTATTCTGGATTCAGATAATTGTTGTGGGAAGTTTAATTTTAGTTTCTTTTTATTGATTATTAATTTCATTTTAAGGGGTAAGGCTCTTTATTTTACATTATTTTCTTTTGTTGATAAGTTAGACACACAGTTATGTTTTTGATCTGGGGAGAATAATTACTGTGACTCAGAGAATAGAAGTGACTTATATATTTTTTTCAATTAACATCCAACAATTAAATTTTAATATGGTCAGGGAATTGTTGAGATCCTTTTGTGTGAGGATACTGCACCTTTAATTATCTGCCCTCTGGTGCCAAGCCTTTTCTTTGAGTGCTTCCATAAAAGCTTATTGCAGCTAGTTATTGAGCAAATTAGTACTTGAGTTTTGGTGAAAAATGTCTTTATTAGTCCTAAAACTGGAGTCACTGTGCATTCCCAGAAGGCGTGATTTTGTTTGATGAATAAATCTAGTAATTATCCTGCTGTTAGGGCTGTACCGCAAATGTCATCAGCAGATAAACAGAGGGAGTAAGCCTTCCGTAAATTCTCTAATTATCTATGTTGGACCACTTATCGCCTGCAGATGATTTATGAGCATATTGATATATCCTTAAGTATGTTCATTTGAGTTCACAGATGCAAATAATTAAGGCACTAGTCACTTACAAAAGAGACTTCAGGTCAGGGTCATTTCATTATAAAACTTTCGTCTGGCTTAGACTTACAACAGGGTCTAGGTACCAGCTACTTGATCAGGATATTCTCTAAGAGATTTTTTAATTTCCTTTCCCTTTCTCTCCTCTGTAGCTTTTACTGCTTGCACCAAAAATTTCATTAAATAAGAACATTTTAAGTCCCCTTTGTCAACTATTTTTATTTCAATTAATAAATATCAGTTATTATATTTTAGTAAGCTTGAGCCATTTGGAGAAATGATATGAAATATTACAAAAATATAGTGACATTTTAAAAACTCAAAAAATATTTGAATACATACAGGTATTGTATTTTTTTCAAACTATTTAACTTTGAGTAATTAAGAACTTTCTTAAATTTAAGAAAAATGTTACTAACAATATTTGCTTTTTATATTTATTTTACAACTAGCTAAACAGTTAGAATAGAAATGCCGATAAAATATTACATTCCTTAACAATTAAAGCTATTTTACCAGCATACTGGAAGCAAAAGTAGTTTCCTGATAACAGATCAATACACTCAATCATAAACAATGTCAGAACATGAAAATTCAGAAGTAATCTTAGTTTATGAAAATATGAGGGAGACATTGTAATATACACTTTCATAAAGTACATACAAAAATAAATAAGGAAGTAGGATTAAAATTTTACTTTTGATATAAACAGAAATTAAAGTGAAATAGAATATCAAAAAATATCCTGAATCTATTCGATATTTTGACTTACATGAAAAGCACAAATATGTTTCTGGATATACACTTATTAAGCCATAAAACTTTGCTATATAATTTTAGGAAAAAATGAACTGCTAGTTCTGTCAGAGAATTTATTTCATTTTTGGATCAACATCTTCCCAAAGTTCTGATTTTTAAAAAGCATTTAAAGGTATGTGTATATATTAATGTATATTTAACACAGAAGCATACCGGTAGTTTCAGGTATTCGCATAGTGTATATGTACACAGAATCATTCTATTACTCATATATATGTGAATATACAAGTATGAACACATATATTTATGTATGTATGTGATGTGTACATATATGTAAATATGCAAATACATTTACATAAATCTCTGTGTAATACACATAGTGTATATGTTTTCAGAAATATTCTAGTACATATATGTATGTACTAGAATGCATACATATGTGTGTGTGTATGTAAACACATAGTGTATATGTATATAGAAACATTCAGTACTCCCAGGCATAAAAATAGTGTACATGTATACTGAAACATGCCAATAGACTCAGGTATACACACGGTGTATGTCTGTACAGAAGCATTCTAGTTCACATATATGTACGTGTCTAGATGCATGTATATGTGCACATGTATACGGACATATGTGTGCGGCTTTTTTACACATATTGCATATGTACGCAGAAGCATTCCTGCAGTCTCAGGTTCGTAGCAACTTGCAGCTTATTCCTGATGGAGTGAATCCGTGCTGCAAACTGTAGTTCCATTGGTCTGTCTCTTGTTACATAGAATTTCTGCCTGACGAAACCAAGGCACTCAGCCAAGAGAAAGTGTTGCATAGGATTTGTAAGTGAATAGAAGCTATTCAGCTTAACTTAATTTTATAAATAGTCCATATTATTTGATCCACATCCCAAACATATTCCCAAATCTCTCCCACTTCTCATTCCACTTCACAGCATGTATAAGATAGGACCCTTTCAGGTGCTGTGATTCAGTGAATTAGACTTGGTATTTTGCTCTTTGATCATACATTAAAATGTTTTACATCACCAAGTCGATTCAAAAGAAAAATCAACTAATTATTTCATCTTGTCAGTCAAATTACAGTGAATGGTAACCCACTTCCAGAAATTATTACTAATATAAACTTGCCGAAATACATATTATGAAATAGTAATAAATTCAGTATTATCAGTGGTGGCAGGAACTGCCTAAGAATAAGAGCCTGTGATATAGCCAGTGCTCACATTTCCAGCAGTCATATGAAAAATGATATTTCTATAACCAGAGCATCTTTGAAAACTACTTGGTAAAATGTATTGTTGGCTGATTTTTCTTAAATGGGGTGAATAGGATTTGAACAATAGATTAATGTTATCAGAAAATTCATATTTTAAATATTATTCATGTATAAATTAAGTTGTAAAATTTAATAATTTTACAAGAAGATTCTTTTATTCACAGTGTTGTTCTATCACATACAAAACCATTCAGGTATAACATCATGATAGATGCTTAGATTTCCATCTTTTAAAGTTTTAAATTTATTTTTTTATATATATTTACTTATTACAATTTATTTACTTTGTATTCCTGCTGCAAAACCTTTCCTCTTCTCCTCCCAGTCCCAGCCTCTTCTCCCCCTATGCCCTTTCCCTAGTAAATCAATAGAAGAAGACCTCCTTTCCTTCTATTTGACCCTAGCCTATCAGGTCTCATCAGGGCTGGCTTCATCATCTTCCTCTGTGACCTGGCAAGGTTATCTGCCTTACCCCCAGGGGGAGGTGCAAAGAGCCAACGCGTTCATGTCAGAGAAAGCCCCTCTACCGCTTACTAGGGAACCTACTTGGGAACTGAGCAGCCAATGGGCTTCCTTTGAACAGGGTGTCTAGGTCCTCTCCATGCATGGTCTTGGTTGGAGTATTGGTCTCTGCAGTGCAGTGCCTCTCCCCGCCCCGCCCAGATTTTTGGCTTTGTTGTTTTCCTTGTCGAATTCCTGATCCCTCCAGGTCTTTCTATTTCTCTCTTCTTCCATAAGAATTCTGGCACTCTGACCAAAGTTTGGCTGTGAGTCTCAGTATGTCCTTCGATTCCCTGGCTGGTAGAATCCTTTAGAAGTCCTCTGTGGAACGCTTCTGTCCTGTTCCCTGATTTCTCCTTCTCCCGATGCATATCCTGTTTGACCTTCTGAATGAGGATTAAGCATCTTCCTTAGGTTCCTCCTTGTTTAGCTTCTTTAAGACTCTAGAATTTAGTATGTTTATCCTGTATTACATGTCTAATATCCACTTATAAGTTACTATATATCATATGTGTCTTTATGCTTCTGGATAATTTTTTCTAGTTCCCACCATTTGCCTGCAAAATTCATCATTTCCTTGTTTTTAAATGCTGAGTAGTATTCCATTGTGTAAGTGTACCACATTTTCTTTTTCCATTCTTTCATCGAGGGACACCTAGTTTGTTTCCAGATTCTGGCTATTACAAATAAAGCTGCTATGAGCATAGTTGAGCAAATGTCCTTATTGAATGATGGAGCATATTTCTTATTTCCATCTTTTTAAAGGAAGGTAAATATACAGGCTCTTGCCCAAATTACTAGACGGTAGTCTAGTCTACTGACATCTTCCCATCATCATATGTAGGTCTGTTTCAGTTGGCTCTCACCTTGCAAGCTCTCAAAATCCTCCTTTCTAGTAAACACATTGCTCATTTGACATTCATGAATCAACTCTAGATATCATTCACATATTCATAAATGAATTAAGAGTTATATGCTCAAGTGTACAAGAAGGACATTATAGGCCATGGCAGCTCAGTCTCCAAATGGGTGTCCTAGTAAGGAGAACAGGGCTCTCTCTGACATGAACTCAGTGGCTGTTTTTTTGATTACCTCTCCCTGAGGGGAGCAGCCTTACCAGGCCACAGAGGAAGACAATGCAACCAGTCCTGATGAGATCTGATAGGCTAGGGTCAGATGGAAGGGGAGGAAGACCACCCACATACATGGACTTGGGGGAGGGGCAAAAGAGGAGAGGAGGGAGGAAGGGCGGATTTGGGAGGGGATGAAGGGGGTTATACCTGGGAATAAATTGTAATTAATAAAAAATACATTAATAAAGATTAGAGTTTCATGAAAAAAAGAAAATGTGATTATCTTATAGTAGGGTATAAATGATTATTTCATATTCAGTCACAATGAATACATTCACACACTCACATATCTGGAACAAGTTTTCATTATGGTTTTTTGAAATGAAATGCAGCAAGAAACAGGTAAACATGAGAATACGGATCATGAAGTCACTATCAAAAACTGATTTTTATGAATGGTAAATATACTTGTAAAATAATCACAGTGAAGAAAAGATGTGACGGTAGACTTTTTTAAAACTATTTTTATAATTTTTTTTCTGAGATTAGAATACACTTTGTGTGCTTCTTATATAATTGTTGTTGCTCTCTTTCAAATTTGTGGCCTTGTTTTCATTAATTTTGTTGTATATGTGTACACATATAAATTCCTAAATATGTACGTACAAGCTTCTTGGTCTGTATAATGTTATGTATGTAGGTTTTCAGGGCTGAACATCTGGTATTGGATAACTGACTGATGTGCTCCTCCCTGTGAAAGACTGTTTCACTTGCTTCTGGATTTAACAGTTACCAGTGGTTCTTTGCGTATGTTGCGGCCTCCTGAATTTTCCACTGTCTGAGGAAGATAGTAAATACCTAATGCTGAAGACAATACCCTTTACATACAGGGCCCAGAGGCCTCTACGATGGAACTTTTTTAAAGTACTTCTTGTGGTCTAGCTCTCATGGTACCAGAACTCACTATGCAAGCTTCCAAAGGATGGAAACAGACAACAGTCTGACCCAACTATGATGTCCTTAAAACAGAACAATTAACAGTGTAGCAAGAATCCTGAGGATGCATTAGTGGCAGGAATATATATTGTGTAGGTAACCAATTATTTTTTAATTGGACATTAAGACACTCAACAATAAAAAAAATCATGCTTGAATACTGGAAACCTAGATAACTATACAGGACTAAGAGAAATCTTGTATCTTGAAGGAGAACCTAATATCACCCACTGCTAAACAAACATAATCCCTAGCTTCATTAATGATTTACTGTTAAACCCACATAGAAGTATGATTTTCCCTCTTCACCAAGGAAATTTCTCTTCAGTACAGTAGAAAATTACACAACAAGAAATCAAAATACAGGGCTGTGGAGTCCAGTCACAAAAAATATATTTACAATCAACTCCTACTTTTAAGGCTCATAGAACATCATGACAGATTGGAAAGAAAGAATGTAACACCTGGATGATCAGGATGCAGTGAAATAGTCTCCTTTCAATGCCAGAAGAAAGATACATAGTCTCACCAGCATGACTGACCAAAAATGAGCAGAACAAGACACAGTAAACATGCTAACATGAACTTAGAAAACAATGACATCACATCACCAAGTATTTGTCATGAATAAAAGAGAAGTGAGTTCCCTACTGGAACTTTGATAGAATGATGAATTCCATAAGAATAAAAAAAATCCAAAACAATAAAAAACAAATAAAGCAAAACCAGCACTCAGCTAGTTTTCTTGTTTCCTTTTCCTTAATGAGTTATTTTTCAAGAGTTAACTACTCAGAATCATTGATTTTTCTTTTTGGTCTTTTAGTGTTTTTAATTAGATATTAACTTGTTCCTATTACTATGACTATGTTAAATCCCACAGTTTTTTTTTTCAGACCAAGTATGCCAATAGAAAGTAACTGGATGTACAAGATTGCCAGAAGTCATGATTTGCCATTTTTTTACTTACTTTATTTAATATATATATAATGATCAAAGAATTATGACATTAAAGACAGAATACTGTCCTGGTCTTCTTTGTTCTCATTCTCTTCCACTGAATAATTTTCTTTTCTGTTAATGATATCTGTATACATTCAAAATTAAGGGTTTTCATCATCTTTTCTCTTAAAATCATTGTTCCATAATATATATTAGATAATATAAAAACAAACAATCAAAACTACAGCCAAACAAAAACTCCATTCAACTCTAAAATCACTGAAAGCAACACATGTCTCATACCATCTATGATTGTGGCTTTAATTTCCTACTCTTCTTTTCAAAATTGTACGCTGTGATTATAGAGATATTAAACTGGTATGTAAAATGCAACAGTAGCATCCCATAATTCACACTTTCTCCAGTTGTAATACTTTGTTTCTTGTTTATTTATTTATTTTGTCTCATTGGCTTTAATTTTCCTTTCCAGAAGTATCAGATCAAAAGGTATTCAAGATATAAAATATAGTTAAAATGGAAGTTCTATTTCTATTCTTTTTAGATTGTACATTTTTGAAGAGTAAACAACCGAAGAGCCTTTTTACATTTTAAAGTTTGTCAGTGACTGCTATATTAGGGATTTATCTTCAAAAAAAAGTTATTTAGCATCAGGTGGAAAACCATCAATGAATCATAAGTGAATGGTTTGGTCACTGGAATGGCATGGATCCTTTCAACTCAGAGCCAAGTATTCTTAAATTGCACATAGCATTTTATTTGATACACAGTGCTTTCAGTTAAGTAGAGAAATCACAGACAGACATCTATACAAAAATTAACAAAAATTACAGCTAAAATGTTCAGAATTTGATGTACTAATGAAAAAAATAAATAAAAAGTGTCAGAAATGTATATGATCTGTCCTAAAAAGGATTAGCATGTAGCACAATATTTGAAGAATATTTGAGCTGAAAAATGATATCACTTTGACATTATAGACATGTTTATCACTCCATTTCGTATTAAAAGGTATATTCTTTGTCCACGAAGTTTTATAATCTTCACTTTTTGAGAAGGATTGAGTAATAGAATAAAACATTCTTTAATCAATAGTAACTATATAGAAATCATATAAGTGATAGATTGGCATAGAGATTTCAGAAGTAACACTATGCATACATAGTTAATGTATCTTCAGTGAAACTGTCAAGAATGCTGTTGCAAAAAAATAAAGTTACCTATATGAAAAAGATGGAATTGGACATTTCCATTTCACAAGACTTAATATATAGAAATTTTGGATTGAAATCTAAAATCAAACTCACATCTCTCAGATAAAGCACACAAGTGAAAACACTTCATAAAGTTAAGTTATGTTTTAATTAACCTGACACTGAAAGCACAGGCAACAGAAGAAGCAGATATGGACAACCAAAATTACAACAAACTAAAAAGTTTTGCATAGTAGAAAAAAATAATCAAAAGGTGAAAGGTAAGTTACAAGATGGAGGACAGTATGCACATTTTTTTTTTTTGTAGAGTAGGGCTAGTTTCCAAAATGCATAATGTCTAATAATTCTTGATAGCAAACAACAAATCTGTTAATATGGCCAGAAGACTTGAACACATATTCTTCAAAAAAGAGTGAGACTGAAATGAGAAGCAAGCACATAAAAGGCACTCGGCATCACCAATCACTAGGCAAGTGCAAGTCTAAAACACAGCCAGCCTCACTCAGAATGATCTTTTCTTGATTCCACCATTTGCCTGCAAATTTCATGATTTCCTTGTTTTTAATTGTTGATTGGTATTCCATTGTGTAAATGTACCTCAATTTCTGTATCCATTCCTCCACTGGATTGTTTCCAGGTTCTGGCTATTATGAATAAAGCTGTTATGAGCATGGCTGAGCCAATATCCTTGTTGTGTACTTGAGCATGTTTTGGATATACACCTAGGAGTGGTATAGCTGGATCTTGAGGAAGCACTATTCCTAATTGTCTGAGAAAGTACCATATTGATTTCCAAAGTGGTTGTACAAGTTTACATTCCCACCAGCAATGGAGGAGGATTCCCTTTTCTCCACATCCTCTCCAGCATGTACTGTCACTTGAGTCCTTGATTTTAGCCATTATGATCATCCTGAGTGAGATATCCCAAAAGCAGAAAGACACACACAGTATACACTCATAAATGGATATTAGACATATAATATATATTAAACATACTAAAATCTATACATCTAAAGAAGCTAAGCAAGAAGGAAGACTCTGGGTATGATGATGATCAATCCTCAGTCAGAAAGACAAGTGGAATGCACATTGGAAGAAGGAGAAAACAGGAAACAGGACAGGCCTCTACCACAGAAGGCCTCTGAAAGACTACCCAGCAGTGTATCAAAGCAGATGCTGAGACTCATAACCAAGCTTTGGGCAGAGTGAAGGGAATCTTATGAAAGAAGGGGATTTAGTAAGACCTGGAGGGGACAGGAGCTCCACAAGGAGAGGAACAGAACCAAAAAATCTGGGCACAGTTGTCTTTTCTGAGAGTGATACTCCAACCAAGGACCATGTATGGAAATAACCTATAACCCCTGCACAGAAGTAGCCCATGGCAGCTCAGTATACAAGTAGATACTCTAGTAAGGGGAAAAGGGACTATTTCTGACATGAACTCAATGGTTGACTATTTGATTACCTCCCCCTTAGGGGGAAGCAGCTTTGACAGGCCACAGAGGAAGACAATGAAGCCATTCTTGATGAGACCTGATAAGCGAGGGTCAGATGGAAGGGGAGGAGGACTTCTCCTGTCTTTGGACTTGGAGAGGGGCAAGGGAGGAGATAAGGGAGAGATGGTGAGATTGGGAGGGAATGAGGGAGGGAGCTACAGCTGTGTACAAAGTGAATAAACTGTAATTAGTAAAAACAACAACAACAAAACAGCCAGCTCAAACTTGAGAGGACAGAGTCTCTTCAAAAACAAAAATCAATATTGCTGACAAGTTGTGAGAAAAACTAAAACTTCATGAGATATAAGTTAAATGGTGCTGCCATTATGGAAACTCAATGTGAATATTTCTTTAGAAATTAAAAATACGATGGAATGCAGGATCTCAGAAATCAATTTGCATTCTCAGACTCATTATAGCATCAATCATATTAGCCAAGATATAAAGGAACCGGATAGTGACCTACAGGTGGAAAAGATGCAGCATATTTGTAAAATTACATTGTTATCTTGTAAGATGAAAACTTACCACCGACCATGTGTAGAAAGGACATAGACCCCTGCTCAGATGTAGTCCATAGACAGCTCAGTCTCCCTGTGGGTTCCCTAGTAAGGGAAAAAGAGATAGTCTTTGACATGAATTTGGTTGTCTGCACCTTGATCACTTCTCCCTGGTGGGGCAACCTAGCCAGCCAAAAGAGGAAGAAGATCCAGCCTGTTCTGATGGGACCTGACAGGCTAGAGTCAGAGAGTAGTGGACGAGGGGAGAGGGAGAAGGGAGAAGGAAGGAGGGTGGATGGGGCAAGGTGGAGATCAGGGAAGGGTCTACAACTGTGATAAAAAGTGAATAAATTGTAAAAATATGATCAATAATGATATCTTACTTCATGTGACGGCCTGAGTGAAAAAACAATGTCTGGGGAATACAAAAGATAGTCTGCCCAAATTACACAAATATCTTATACTTGGCCTTATATGAGGCACCAAGAAAGTTGGTTATAACAAAGAATAGGATGCTCTTTGCTAGGGACTTCTAGAAAGGAAACAATGTGGAACACAGTGACACAAAGTCTCCAGATGCAAGAAAGAAGTCTCTGTAAGGATGTTGCAGTATTTAGCTGATTATTAATACTGGATTTTTACTTTAAATATTTTAGTTATCCGATCACATGACATTTATTCTATAATAATAACTAACTAAACAAATTTTTCTTTTATACAAACAATAGTGCCTCAGCATAAAGTAGTTTGGTTAAGTGTGTTGTGAAATCAGTGAAAATTGCAGATAAAATAGATGTAAAAGAAAGCAAATTATTTGGATTGGCATAGATAGACAGATGCTGTGTATGTCAGGGGTTTTAATAGTCACTCTGAGAAGCAACTTCATTTACAAAAATCTGTCATGCATATTTTGTGGGGTGTGTAATACTGATGATTGGAAACTTGTTATAATAACTAAATAGTTTGAATTTTAGTTAAAGCAAACCATGCCTACTGCAAAAGTAATTTAAAAATTTTTCTATCTGTAGTGAGATCTTTCTCTTACTTTTAGAATTTTACTATTTCAATTGTATTTAATATCTTTGATTTTTTGAATATGTGTTACTAATTGGTTAACTTATTTTCTGTTTTACATAAAAATTTTATAAGTATAACTTAATACAAAATCATACAACATATTAAAATTTTAACTGTAAATTCATTTAAGTTTGAATTTCTGCAAAAGTAGGCTAGACTTCCCTCTCACTGCGAAATACTAAGACTACTCATGGGTTATGTTCCTTATCTCATGCTGTCTGAAAGTCTGCTAGGATAGAATTGCTTTCTAAGTTAAAATGCTGATCCCTGCAGGTGTCCATTAAATAATTAATCAATCTGTGTTCTGTTGTTAAAAGTTAATTTATTCAGTGGATGTTTTTCTCCTTGAAAACATGAAGAAATCAGAGCACAGGAAATTGTACTGTTATGAAAGTGATGAAGGGGATTTCATATCTCAAGGGCAGATTTGGTGGCCACTCGGCTGTGTGTTTAGAGGATCATATTCATAGTTCAAAGGGAAGAATCAGACAAACAAGAAGCAACAGCACAATTTCATCTACTTCTGTCTTGTGAGTGGCTCATTCTTGTTTGAGATAAACATTTAAGGATATGAAAAAAAAGAAATTACTGTGTAGTTTCATGCTAACTATTATCCTATCTATGTCAAGAAAAAATACAAAGACAAAACTTACCCAAACTATGGAATAAAGACAAGCTGTAGATATGGTTCTTTGTTAGTGCTTAATGTAATGGTGGCTTTCCCTTACATATTTGCCTGTCTTCATTTCATTCTGACTTTAATCTCACACATTATTTAGGCTTCTTTTCCTTCATCCAAGCCTCTAGCAGCCCCTTTACAATGGTGGAAGGCAGTAAAAGAATAAATTTGTAACCCCAAATCTCTTGGTCCTCTTTCTTATCTTATCCTCACTGTTGACATGCCCTTTACCTGTAATGAAGGCTGCATAAGATTTACAATGCTCTCTGGATTTCCTTTTTTATCATCTAATATCAGTTGAGCACACAATTATCATGTGTGCTGAAAACGTTTTTAAAAAATAAAGCAAATTTGAAAAAGCAATGACACAAACAGTATAGTAAGGAAAGAACATTCTAATATTCCATATTGGTGGAATTATAAGCTTTCTGTATTTTTTTTATCTAGGTCCCTTTCTTCCTTGTTAAATAAAGAATTTCTTCCCAGGAAAGCCAAGCTTTACACCTCCCTAAATACTTCACTTTTTATCATACATGCATTTGTAGATTCCTACCATTAAACATGGTATGACATTAGTAATCACCATAAAACATGCTTCTATCATAGCATGTTTCTACATAAATGAAAATCACATGACATTTACAATCATCATAACACATTTCTGCAGATCATATGATATTGCTGGTCATAAAACATGCCATTTCAGATCAGATGACACTGGTGACCACTATAACACACTTATAAAGATCAGAAGACACTGGCAATCACCAAAGCATGCTTCTCCAGATCAGATGACATGGAAAACAGCATAAAACATGCTTTTACAGATCAGATGGCATTGGCAATCACAATTGCATATTTCTACAGATCAGATGACATTGATGATCGTCCTAAAACATGCTTTTACAGATCATATGACATTGGTGATCAGATCACCATTAAACATGCTTCTACAGACAAGGTGACACTGGTGAGCACCATAGCATGCTTCAATATATCAGATGCCATCAGTGATCAATAAAATAAGTTTGTACAGATCAGAAGACATGCAATCAACATAGCATGCTTCACCATATCAGAGGACATTGACAATCATCACAGCATGCTTACAGAGATCAGATTAACACCAAGAGCAACCTCACATGTATTTATTAATAGACAAGTTTTATTGTACATTTGCATGATTTTGAAAACTTGTACTTTGAAAAGTTCATATGTTGGGTAAGAGATTTCTGTAGTTTTAATATTGTAGCAATACTAGCCACTGTTTCTTTGACAAAGGCATCACACATCTTAAACATTGTTTAAACATATCATTAACGCTTCGTATAAGTGGCTATTATATAAAAGTTGCTCAATGTTAATTATTGAATGATGAGATGAAAATAAAGAAACACCTTATTGAGTATATACATAAAAATTTTTAGAGATAAGGAGCAATGATATCAATAAATCATTGGTGAAGAAAACTGGTACAGATTGGATTCTGACGTGTTTGTTTCAATCTTCTAATACTCCACAAAAGTATTTTAGAGAAAGTGACACACATAAAATGATAAAGACAGCACTTTCTTTCAAAACTTTATCATAGTGCAAATAAAGCTGCTATGAACATGGTTGATCAAATGTTCTTGTTATGTACTTAAGCATCTTCTGGATATATGCTTAGAAGTGGTATAGCTGGATCTTGAGGAAGCACTATTCCTAATTATCTGAGAAAGCACCAGATTGATTTCCAAAGTGCTTGCACAAGTTTATATTCCCATCAGCAATGGAAGAGCGTTCTTCTTTCTCCACATTCTCTCCAGCATGTGTTGTCACTTGAGTTTTTGATCTTAGCCATTCTGATGGATATAAAGTGAAATCTCAGGGTCATTTTGATTTGCATTTCCCTGATGACTAAGGATGTCGAGCATTTCTTTTTTTATTAATTACACTTTATTCATTTTGTATCCCCCCATAAGTCCCTCCCTCCTCCCTTCCCGATCCCACTCTCCCCCCCTTCTTCATGCATGCCCCTCCCCAAGTCCACTGAAAGGGGAGGTCCTCTTCTCCTTCCTTCTGATCTTAGTCTATTAGATCACATCAGGAGTGGCTGCATTGTCATCTTCTGTGGCCTGGCAAGGCTGCTCTAAGTGTTTCTCTGCCATTCAAAATACCTTTATTGAGAATTCTCTGTTTAGCTCTGTACCCATTTTTTAATTGGGTTACTTGATTTGTTGCTATTTAACTTCTTAAGTTCTTAATATATTCTGGATATTAGTCCTCCGTCAGAAATAGGGTTAGTGAACATCCTTTCCCAATCTGTAGGCTGTCACTGTATTCTGAAACAACCCAGATGTCCCTCAGTTGAGGAACGGATACAGAAATTGAAGTACATTTACACAATGGAATACTACTCAGCAATTAAAAACAAGGACATCATGAAATTTTCAGGCAAATCATGGGATCTAGAAAAGATCGTCCTGAGTGAGGTATCCCAGAAGCAGAAAGACACACATGGTATATACCCACTTATATAGAATAATCATACTAAAATCTGTACACCTAAGGAAGCTAATCAAGAAGGAGGACCCTGAGTAAGATGTTCAATCTTCATTCAGAAAGGCAAATGGGATGGACATTGGAAGAGGAAGAAACAGGACAGGAGCCTACCACAGAGAGCCTCTGAAAGACTCTACCCAGTGGGATATTAAAAAAAAAATGCTGAGACTCATAGCCAAACTTTAGGCAGAGTGCAGGGAATCTCATGAAAGAAGGGGGAAATAGAAAGATCTGCAGAGAACAGGAACTCCATAAGGAGAACAGCAGAACCAAAAAATCTGGGCACAGTGCTCTTTTCTGAGAGTGATACTCTAACCAAGGACCATGCATGGAGATAACCTATAACCCTTGAGCAGAAGTAGCCCATGTCAGCTAGGTGTCCTAGAGGTTTCTCCAGTAATAAAGAACAGGGACAGCTCTTAGATTATTTCCACCTGAGGAGGGAGCAGCCATACTAGTCCACAGAGGAAGAAAAAGAAGCCAGTCCTGATGAGACCTGATAGAGTAGGGTCAGATGGAAGGGGAGAAGTATCTCCCTATATATCATTGGACTGGGAGAGTGGCATATGAGAAGAGGAAGGAGGGAGGGAGGGTGGGCATAGGAGGGGATGGGAAGGGGGCTACAGCTGGGATATAAAGTGAATAAACAGTTATTAATTAAAATTAAACAATTAATGAAAAAAACTTCGTTATAGGTAAATCAGTTTCAGCAAAGCCAAGGTGATGAAGAAAAAAAAACATTGCTTGAAATATTACAGAAAAAGATTATTTTGACAAGTAGTGACTAGATGTGGGACATAATTAAAAAACACACTAAAGATGGTGCCAAGTAGGAGCTAGTCTTGCTGCCGGTTATGTTCTGAATAATCAAAACAATAGTTTTGTGATAGTGGGAGGCACTGCCAACACTAAATTGCACCAAACTTTGGGAGCTGCTAAATATAAAATATTATATAACAGACAAGACTAATTTATATTTGATACACAAGTTAACCTGTAGATGCAAGACTGATTTATATAAATGGGTATCATAGTCCTTAGGTATCATTACTTGACACTTTATATTCTAGGCATTTATTCAACATTAACACATTTAGTTTCATAACAACCCTATGAGAGAGAGATTTTTATGATCTCACATAACAAGTGAAGGAATTTGGTTTTATAGAGACTAAGAAAAGTTTTCTAGAGTTGAAAGCATGAAAGAGGTGCTTCAGTCCGAGCACCTTCATCCTAATCTCCCTATCCTCAGTTCACATTTTTTTTCATATTACCCTCATTTGACCTATTGATGGAACATGTCTGTACTTACTTTAAGCTATTTTCATGGGCTTAAGGCAGTTTTAATGATCATCTGCCGTTGGTCTACATCATATTGTGATACTGAGTTCAGACTCAAGGGAGAGCAATCTCAGGAGCCACTCCTTCCTTCCCCTGAGCTTATTCTCAGGCCTTTTCATTCGAGTTGTTTTAGCTTTCAATTACCATTTAAATTCAGAACTGTGCAGTTCTTCATAACTAATATTTTAATTGCTTTTAAAAAAGAGCTTTTCTCCTTAATTCTATTTAATGAATGCTTATAATTTTATAAATGTAGAAAATTAAAATATACATTTTTATTTTTGAGATCAGTCTGTATATTAACTTTCGCTATTACAAAGTTTCTTTAGAACTAATTATGCTGTGTGTGTGTCTTTGTGTGTGTGTTTAGAGTTAATAAGCTTAGATACTAGGGGGGAAAACAATGAAAAGATTATACCACAGATAATTAATAAAAATCAATTAGGTTTGTTAATGAGCACTCTGTCAGTACCCAAGGTGGCAGAAACCAGCTGGGGAAGGAAATCGGGATTCTGGAAGAGGACTTTGGAGTGGTTGAGTCCTGCTGAGACTTTGAGAGGAAATAACTATGAGGATCACTCCTTGGGTTAAGACTGACTACATTTTCTCCTGAGACTGCAATTCCTCTAGCTAATAAATCTAGTAAAAAAAGTGATTCACCTTTAGTGTATGCCATAAAGCATTCTCTGAAGCCTTAAGTACATTGCTCACTGCCCTGTATTAAAAACAAACTCATAGTTGTAAATGTCAATGACTAAGAATATTAGAGTCCGTCATCTTTCTTATGTTAGCAGGGAAGCTGGAAGCACCCATTACCTCTTCTATGACTTTTCACATTATGTTTGTATAAATGGCAAAAGTCAAACATGAGCTGACAGGAAAATACAAAAATCTGTCTTCCAATGGCTCTGTACAGAAACAGCAGAAAATAATGATTTTCATACAAAGTTTTCAGAATATCTCATTATTTTCATTGTTAGTTATGTTTAAAGTAATAGTAATTCCTCTCTATCTAATTAGCAATCATTTGTGGCAATAATATAAAAAGATATTATCAACATAGGAATAAATTAAATAAACTCAGCATGCCAAAAGTGGATCATTTAAAGCTGTTTACTTCTATTACACACAGCTTTCTGTTAATAATCAATAACTAAAAATAGAAAGCCTAACATTCATAGAAATTTCTATATAAATTTTATTATAAATAGATAATTCAAGTTTCCAATAACTTCCACACATCTATCTCTATATGACTCCCAAACAGTCTCCACTTTGGACAAAGGATACAGTCTAAAGACTTTTTTTTAATTGATAACTCTCCAACAATTGTTGCATATTCTGTGAGGTAGAAAATACTGCGCATGATATTCCTTTTAAAAAATGTATCAATAACTCATTTTGATTATCAGGTTAGAGACCTGAGGGTTTCTCTTTTAGCCTACTCAACCATTTAATTTTCAGAGATAAGTCGTGACTCCAAGGACAAGGCATTAGTTATTTAAGGAATTCTAGAAAATTTCAAATCAACTAAACAATAGTTTCCCTTAACACAGTCCACTCAGAACTTAAAACTCATTTTTAAGTTTTTGACACTGAGCAAAATCAGGGTCTTTAGTGTCCTCATTTAGATAAGTGAGACTGATTTTTAATTTAAGACCCGCTGAGATCTTTCCCCATTCTCCTTTAGTATATTTTTAATTTCCTATGATGCATCAGTGCTACACTCAGTTTTGTAGATTTACTTTTCCTCTAATAGATCTGATTTTGGGTGTTTTATGCTTTTCTTCAAAATAGGAAAAAAATGAAGAGTGCATCTTATGTGCTTCAGGAATCCAGGGATATTCATACCTACAAATGAGGAAACTGTTTATGAATAAGTGATTGTCAGAGCACATGTGTTCCTAGATTTGTTCTGTTCTGTTTAATATTTGTTATTCAAAAGAAGTTAGAAGCCATTTTCCATAATCATTAAATAGTTACATGAATTTTTCATTAATAAGGACAAATATTTTTCTAGAAACTGTTTCTTAATTTTGTAATTAGTGTGAACCCAAATTGACAAACTAAACTGATGTGACTTATGAGATAAGGAAGTTGCAATCTAACATCTAAATACATGATACCATGAAAAACAACATGTATGTTTGTAATTAATTATCATAGGATAAAATATAAAACAGTAGCATATTTAGCTTTGGAGTGCTAATTTCTGGGGAGACATTCAGTATCACAGACTTTTATGTAGGCTACCTGATTTTATGCTTTCTCTTAAAGGTTGGGAAATTGATACCATAATAACTTATTAATATTACTACACTTATGACTAAACCATTTGGCTTTGGCCTTATGAAAGCCTAAATTCTAGCTCCCATACTGAATACTTGGTTATACTAACTTCTCCATATCTTTCTAGTTAATATTGGCTTTAAAAGTATCAAGCGACTAGGAAGAGACACAAGAATGCCATTAATGCTGGAATGAATGCCTTGTACACTTCACTAAGTCTTTGACTTTCTAATTAACAGTGATGGATTTTTAAAGATATTTCCTGGGCTGAAAAACTGAAAAAAAAATGTATAAAGGAATAAAAGACATCAAGATAAAGAGAAAATATGAGTGGGAACAAAATCGTAGGACCTGTGAAAAAAAGGATGGACAAAATAGGACAGACTGTGGAAGATGAAGAGTAAGGGTCAAGAAATAGGGGAGGGGGCTACAGCTGAGATACAAAGTGAATGAACTTTAATATAAAAAGTAAAATTTAATTAAAATAAAATAAATAAATAAAAATTAAATCAGAGAATGAGAAAGTAGAAAGAAAAAAAAGAAAGAAAGTGCAATCACCAGGCTTTTAACTTTTTGTTGGGACTGGAAAACAGACATCCTAGTGGAATAAGATGAATTATTCTATTCAATTCAGAGTGTAGAAATAAAGAAGGTTTTAGAGAATAGAACAATGTCATAAGGCAAATAAATATTAAATACTGTATTATATTATTTGAGATGTTAGAAGTTCCTGACTATATATAGTTGCACTAAATAATTTAAAATGTTCAGAAATTTAAAATAATTGTGACCATAATGTTTAATCAAAGGGGAAAAAGAACCCAACATTTCAAGTATATTTGAATCTTAAAATTCTAACTATTTTTTAATATTCCACTTCAGGTATATAAAAACAATCAATGAAAAAAAGAAAGTCATAAATTTGGAACAAGCTAGAGTATATGGAAGGGTTTGGAGATAAGATAATGAATGGAGAAAGTATGTAATTATAATATTTGGAAAAGAAGACAAGACAGAAACAACTTCTACTCATAGATTAGTGAATCTATCAACTCTCTTCAGAGAAGCTTCTTTTTGAAGTAGATGAAAATTAATCCAGAGGCACACAAACTGGTCAAGCTGTGGAGAATAAGAGCTTGTGCATGCTACACACCATTTCCCATGAGGCTTAGGCATCATTGGGAGAACAGATGAAAAGAGTGTAAGAGCTAGGATGGATGACTGCAGGAAACAATGCCTTCTAGACACAACTAGGCAAGTGTAGAAGGAGATTCAACAGTGATCGTGACAACTTGCAAAAGACCTGTGAGAACTAAAGCCAGACAAACCCAACATGGAGAGTGAAGGTGGCATGGCTTCCTAGTTCTAGCTGAGAAGTCATTGACATTAGTAGCTTACAGGAGTGGAAAGTCAGTTTTCTTTAAAGGTATGACTCCTGGTAAGTTAACCATGCTCCTGTGCAGGTCTCATGCCCAAGAGTATTTCTCACGATACTGGACACCATAGCTTTTTTTTTTTTTTAATTTTATTTTCTGGTATTGCCCAGGTGAATCTGAATCAAACTTGGGGCTTGGGGTGCTGGAGGAGAGGTCAAGGTTCTTTTTGTATATTGATGAGATAATAACAGAGAGATAACAGAATTATAACAGGAACAAAAGGGATAAAGGGTTCAAATTGTAAGCTTTGGAGTCCTAACCACTTCTTCTGTTTATTTATCCACCCAAATTAATTAAGTCTATAGTTCTACTTAGGTAAGTGCTATAATTCTCTATAACCTTATTTTGTTCTTTAAAATATAGTATCATTGGAAGAAGAAGAAAACAGGGAACATTACAGGAGCCTACCACAGAAGGCCTCTGAAAGACTCTAACAAGCAGTGTATCAAAGCAGATGCTGAGACTCATAACCAAACTTTGGGCAGAGTGCAGGGAATCTATGAAAAAAGGGGGAGATTGTAAGACCTAGAGGGTACAGGAGCTTCACAAGGAGAGCAACAGCACCCCAAAATCTGAGCACAGGCATCTTTTCTGCGACTGGTACTCTAACCAAGGTCCATTCATGAATATAACCTACAACCCCTGAACAGATGTAGCCCATGGCAACTCAGTCTCCAAGTGGATTCCCTAGTAAGGGGTGTAGGGACTGTCTCCAACTTGAAGTCAGTGGCTGGCTCTTTGAACACAGGGGTGTAGCCTTACCAGGCCACAGAGGAAGACAGTGCAGCCAGTCCTGATAATCTAAAGTCAGATGAAAGGAGAGAAAGACATCCCCTATCAATGGACTTGGAGAGGGGCATGGGAGGAGATGAGGGAGGGAGGGAAGGATTGGGAGGGAATGTGGGGGAGCTATGGCTGGGATACAAAGTGAATAAACTGTAATTAATATAAAAAACAGAAAAAATATTATCATAATCTGAATTATGTTTCAAATGTGTATAAGCTGAGTGGTATTGTGTGTGTGTGTGTGTGTGTGTGTGTGTGTGTGTGTGTATTGGAGAGTACTCATGTATTTGTGCAGGTTTGAATGTGTCACTCTTGTACATGTGGTAATCAATGGACAAACTTGGTTGTCAGACACTATCACCTTGTCTGAGGTAAATTACTTGTTAACTTCAGTGTCTGTCTGTCTTGCCGACCCAAGAACTTGTGCAGACTGTCTCCTTTCGGCTTCCAATCTTGCCACGTGTACACTGAGTACAGATGATCACATTTCGCTGTGTGGGTTCTAAAGATATGAGTGAGGATGTAAAGCTGAAAAGCCTTTACAGTTTGAAGCACTTTCTGAGGCAAGAACAATGTGTACTGATCTAACGTTCCTCCAAAAATGACCTTTTACTTTTATCATGAAGGAAACTCTGCTTGTCCATCTTCAATGTGGTGTAGCGATCCATGATTAATCAGGAATAATGAGGTGAGGATTTCCAGGGCACTTTAGGAGAATAGGAAATGACCCTATCTCTTCATCCAACAGCCAGATTACCAGCAATTTTTGCAGAGATTGACTATGAATATTTTCAACCCTTGGGAAAGCAGAAGTATAATCTTTGCATCTCCATGCAAGGAGAAAGTCAGAACTAAAACCAAAGCCAGATGCAGAAAAGAAAGGTAAAGGATTTTTCTAGTAGGCTTTTACTTTGATCACAAAGATTCAAACCTATCTATCAACCTACTTCTGTGAGAATGTATTATAAATGTTAATGAAATTTTGTACCTCTTTGGACTTATAACTAAATTGCCCAGTCAGCATATTTAAAGAATTTATTACTGAAGATTGTCCTATAAATTTCTCTGGAGACCAAAAAGAGAAACTTTTTACAGTTTTTTTTTTCCCAAACAAAAAGTTTCTGAAAAGTTTCCCACAGTTGTGAAGCTACTTACAAAGAACCATGCGAAGCTAACTCTTCATAAAAAAAAAAATAATAATAATAAATAAATAAATAAATAAATAAATAAAACAACTGGGAATTCTCACAAAATATTTTATGTGAGAAATCATGTCAAGAAAGCATGGTGATCTATATATCTATGCATCTTTCAATCAAACATTCACCATTTAATAATTTCAGGGAGACAAGTGGTCCAGCATCCTGCAGCATCAGTCCAGCACTCGCCACGCAGATCGCACTGGTACAACCATGGGTTAAATGAGCAGACTTGAAGTATTATTTTTTTAAAAAAAATTGAAAGGTTGTAGCAGTAATAAAAAGGTTGAATGGTAATGCCTCTAATTGAACAGTAAGGCCTCTTTCCTATTAAGTCATTCTTTCATCTGTCTTTTTAATTATTTCATTATCATTTTGTACTGCAGTTCACAATGAAATGACCATTTGTGTTTAAGTGAAAGCTAATTATTAGGACTGAATTATTGTGCAGTTTATTGATCCCTATGGTGGATTAAGGGCTTTAAGTTCGTCTAGACAGAATAGTTAGCAAAATGACAAAAGGAAACATATAAGACCCTTGGGAAGAATCCCTGTGCTCCATAAGCAATTAATGCCTGCCAGGTAATGGGATTTAAGTTTATACTAAATCCAGCAGAGCTTTGACATTTCAACTGCCTTATAAACACATTCGTCTAATGAATTAAGACTTAGGAATTGTGTTTAGACACAAGAAGGAATAGTAGATCTGGAGTATTTTTAGCTTTTCATTGATTGAATGAAAAATAGATTTTTTTCTCTCTAAATCTGATGAAAAATTACATGTGATTTTTGTGTTTTAGCTCATTCTCCTCTTGGTTGATGAATGTGCATTAACTATTTCTAATTCCCAAAGAACTCCGATCATTTATGGATGCAAAGTGTGTTCAGTGATAAGGAATGTTCTCTGTCTGTCTGACTCTCTCATGCATGCTTGCATGATTGCACACATACACAGACACACAAACACGTGTACAATTGCTTTATTAGAAAACAAAATACTCATCTCAATCCAGTACTGGGCAAATTTGAAAGCAATATTTCATTATGGTGATCAGCAAGGCGTCCTCTAAACTAATGGAGCAATATATTTTCTTTCCTGGTTAAGCATTAAGAAGGTGTTTTGAGTAGACATTGAGAGGAAGTAGTTTAAGTTTTCATTTAAGTGACTGTTCCTAAAGTTTGTTTTCAGCCATTACTGTCAGCCTGGTGTAGTGTTTTCAGAACAGGTATTTTGTTATCAGTTAAGGCTTGGTAACACTTCTGGGACTTATGCAACAGTTCACACTAAGGTGCTCTCACTAGAGCAAAGTTTTAAGTGCCCACTTCACATCCCACCTGTCCATTCAGATGAAAAGTTTTTGATTTGCCACTGTGATTACTTACAGAATAAATAAGTTAAAGTTACATAACAAAAATGACTATTTTTACTTCCTCATTTCTCTTTAATTGGAAAGCATTTTCTTGCAATGAAAGCCTTGGGGAACATTTTAATAAAAAGACCTTTCTTGTTCTTTTTTCTTTTTCTTTATTGGTCATGAGATTTGAAACCAGAGCCTCGTGCATGACAGCCAAGAATTTTAGTACTAAGATAAACTTCTGCTCCCAAAACAAACTTCTTTGCATATAAATAAATAAAATGTCATGGACAATGTCAAGACACATCAGGACAATTTATCCAGAGGCAGATTTTGGGTATTATATATTATACTTATTTTTAGGTGTTTTTTTGTATGAATTTGAATAAAATTAAATAATTCATAGGCACAAGACAATCTATTTATCAAATTATGGGAATGTTTGTTTCCTTTACATTTGTGTATAATTTTATAGCTTGTATTTGACAGTGGCAAAAAGTTCATTTATAAGCAAATCTAAGTTTTAGGAGTAATGGTTATAGATTTTATGCTATTTAAACTTGATTAATCAGTGAAGTATGATAAATGTGAAGGACTAAGCATCCTGCCTGCCTTCAAATACAAACACTAACAGAGAATCTTGCACTAGGCAATATTTGTTATTATGAAAATACAGTAAAAGGATAATTGGTAAGGTTTTTGTCTAGGATAAAAAGAGAGGAGTTTACTCAGCCCAAGAAGTCAGATGAATGCCTAGGGAAATAGGGCACCCTGATTATATGAAGACATGATGCGGCCTACGTGATTTCCATCTGATTTGTAAAAGCTAATGAGCTCTGGGTTAAATCATGTCTGTGTGAGTGAACCCAAAGTGTGATTGTAGAAAAACGTATTCGAAGTACACCCAGGTTTATCAAAGTGAAATTTCACTTATGCCAGTGCATACAAATATCCAAATGTTAATACATGAAACTTTTGCATAATTTGGAAATTTTGTTTTATCTTAAAGAAAATATTTCTATATCCCATATTTCATAAAGTGGTAAACTCTACTGAAAGAATAAATTAAATTAGTTTGCGTGATTCAAATATTTTGATATGGTAGGAAGTAAATTTTTTTTTTTAATTTTTTATTTTATTTTTTTTTATCAGTTACATTTTATTAACTCTGTATCCCAGCCATGTCCCGATCCCTCATTCCCTCCCAATCCCTCCCTCCCTCCCTCCCTCATCTCCACCGTGCCCCTTTCCAAGTCCACTGATGGGGGGGACCTCCTCCCCATTCATCTGATCCTGTTTTATCAGGTATCTTCAGGACTGGCTGCAAAGCCCTCCTCTGTGGCCTAACAGGACTGCTCCTCCCTTCGGGGGTGGGGAGACCAAAGAGCTAGTCATCGAGTTCCTGTTAGAAATAGTCCCTGTTCCCCTCACTTTGGGAAACCAATTGGTTACTGAGATACCACAGGCTACATCTAAGTGGAGGTTCTAGGTTATGTCCATACATGGTCCTTGGTTGAATGTCAGTCTCAGAAAAGACCCTGTGCCCAGATATATTTGGTCCTTGTGGAGCTCCTATCCTTTCCCCATCAGACTAACTCCCCTTCTTTCTTATGATTCCCTGTACTCTGCCAAAGGTTTGGTCATGAGTCTTTGCTTTGAAAACACTGCTAGTTAGAGTCTTTCAGATGCGCTCAGTAGACTCCTGTCATACGTTCAATGCACATCCCATCTGTCTTTCTAAACGAGGATTGATCATCTTACCCCATGTCCGCTCAATTGATTATCTTTTTTAGGTGTATAGATTTCATTATGTTTATCATATCTTATAGGTCTATATAAGTGAGTATATCCCATGTTTGTCTTTCTCCTTCTGGGATATTTCACTCAGAGTGATCTTTTCTAGATCCCACCATTTGCCTGCAAATTTCATGATTTCCTCCTTTTTGATTGCTGAGTAGTATTCCATTGTATAAAAATACCACAATTTCTGTACCCATTCCACCGTTGATGGACATCTGGGTTGTTTCCAGGTTCTGGCTATTACAAATAGAGCTGCTATAAACATGGTTGAGCAAGTGTCCTTTTTGTGTACTTGAACAAACTTTGGGTATATACCTAGCAGTGGTATAGCTGGGTCTGGAGGAAGCACTATTCCTATTTGTCTTAGAAAGCGCCAGATAGCTTTCCAGAGTGGTTGTACCAGTTTACATTCCCACCAGCAGTGGAGCAGGGTTCCCCTTTCTCCACAACCTCTCCAGCATGTGTTATCGCTTGAGTTTTTCATCTTGGCCATTCTGATGGGTGTAAGGTGATATCTGAGGGTCGTTTTGATTTGCATTTCCCTGATGGCTAATGAGGATGAGCATTTCTTTAAGTGTTTTTCTGCCTTTCGATATTCCTCTGTCAAGAATTCTCTGTTTAGCTCTGTTCCCCATTTTTTAATTGGATTACTTGGATTGCTGCTTTTCAGCTTCTTTAGTTCTTTGTATATACTGGATATTAGTCCTCTGTCAGATAAAGGGTTAGTGAAGATTCTTTCCCAATCTGTAGGCAGTCGTTTTGTTTTGATGACGGTATCCTTTGCTTTACAGAAACTTTTCAGTTTCATGAGGTCCCATTTATTGATTGTTGCTCTTAGAGCCTGTGCTGTTGGTGTTCTGTTCAGGAAGTTGTCTCCTGTGCCAATGAGTTCTAGGCTGTTCCCCACTTTTTTTTTCCAATTGATTTAGGGTATCTGGTTTTATGTTGAGGTCCTTGATCCACTTTGACTTTAGTTTTGTGCAGGGTGATAAATATGGATCTATTTTCATTTTTCTGCATGTAGACATCCAGTTGGTCCAGCACCATTTGTTGAAGATGCTGTCTTTTTTCCATTGAATGGAATTGGCTTCTTTGTTGAATATTGAGTATTCATAGGTGTGTGGATTTATTTCTGGGTCTTCTATGCGGTTCCATTGATCCTCCTTTCTGTTTCTATGCCAGTACCATGCAGTTTTTATTACTGTTGCCCTGTAGTACAGCTTGAGATCAGGAATGGAGATACATCCAGATGATCTGTTGTTGTACAGGATCGTTTTGGAGATTCTGGGTTTTTTGTTTCTCCATATGAAGCTGAGAATCTTTTTTTCAAGGTCTGTAAAGAATTGAGATGGTATTTTGATGGGAATTGCATTGAATCTGTAGATTGCTTTTGGCAGTATGGCCATTTTCACAATGTTAATCCTACCAATCCATGAGCACGGGAGATCTTTCCATCTTCTGATATCTTCTTCAATTTCTTTCTTCAGAGACTTGAAGTTTTTCTCAAACAGGTCTTTCACTTGCTTGGTTAGGGTCACACCAAGGTACTTTATGTTATTAGTGGCTATTGTGAAGGGTGTTGTTTCCCTAATTTCTTTCTCAGCCTTTTTGTCTTTGGTATATAGGAGGGCTTCTGATTTTTTTGAGTTGATTTTGTATCCTGCCACTTTGCTGAAGGTGTTTATCAGCTGAAGGAGTTCTCTGGTTGAATTTTTGGGGTCCCTCATGTATACTATCATATCATCTGCAAATAGTGACACTTTGACCTCTTCCTTTCCGATTTGTATCCCCTTGATCTCCTTTAGTTGTCTTATTGCTCTGGCTAGGACTTCAAGTACTATGTTGAAGAGATATGGGGACAATGGACAGCCTTGTCTTGTCCCTGATTTCAGTGGGATTGATTTAAGTTTCTCTCCATTGAGTTTGATGTTAGCTATAGGCTTGCTATATATTGCCTTTACTATGTTTAGGTATGTGCCTTGTATCCCTGATCTCTCCAAGACTTTAAACATGAATGGGTGTTGGACTTTGTCAAATGCTTTTTCGGCGTCTAAGGAGATGATCATGTGGTTTTTCTCCTTCAGTTTGTTTATGTAGTGGATTACATTGATGGATTTCCGTATGTTGAACCACCCTTGCATGCCTGGGATGAAGCCTACTTGGTCATGGTGGATGATATCTTTGATGTGTTCTTGGATTCGGTTTGCAAGTATTTTATTGAGTATTTTTGCGTCAATGTTCATAAGAGAGATAGGCCTAAAGTTCTCTTTTTTTGTTGGGTCTTTGTGTGGTTTAGGTATTAAGGTGACTGTGGCTTCATAGAATGAGTTTGGTAGTGTTCCTTCTGTTTCTATTTTGTGGAATAGCTTGAGGAGAATTGGAGTTAGCACTTCTTTGAAGGTCTTATAGAATTCTGCGCTGAAGCCATCTGGTCCAGGGCTTTTTTTGGAGGGGAGACTGTTAATGACTGCTTCGATTTCCTTGGGAGATATAGGGCTATTCAGTCTTTCTACCTGATCTTGACTTAGTTTTGGTAGATGGAATCTTTCAAGAAAATTATCCATTTCATTTAGATTCTCAAATTTTGTGGCATATAGGCTTTTGTAGTATGACCTAATAATTGTTTGGATTTCCTCAATGTCTGTGGTTATGTCCCCATTTTCATTTCTGATTTTGCTGATCTGGATAGTTTCTCTCTGCTTTTTAGTTAGTTTGGCTAAGGGTTTGTCTATCTTGTTGATTTTCTCAAAGAACCAGCTTTTTGTTTCATTGATTCTTTGGATAGTTTTATTTGTTTCTAGTTGATTGATTTCAGCCCTTAGTTTGATTATTTCCAGCCGTCTGCTCCTTTTGGGTGTATCTGCTTCTTTTTGTTCTAGGGTTTTCAGTTGGGCCATTAAGTTGTTTGTATGTGATGTTACGAATTTCTTCTTGCAGGCACTTAGTGCTATAAATTTTCCTCTGAGCACTGCTTTCAGTGTGTCCCATAAATTTGGGTATGTTGTGCCTTCCTTTTCATTGAATTCTAGGAAGTCTTTAATTTCTTTCTTTATTTCTTCCTTAACCCAGCTGTCATTGAGTAGTAAGTTGTTTAGTTTCCATGTGCGTGTCGGCTTTTTGTTGTTTCTGTTGTTGTTGAGGTCGAGCTTTAGTCCATGGTGGTCAGATAGTATACAAGGGATTATTTCAATCCTTTTGTATCTGTTGAGGCTTGCTTTGTGGCTCACTATATGGTCTATTTTGGAAAAGGTTCCATGGGGTGCTGAAAAGAAGGTGTACTCTTTTGAGTTTGGGTGAAATGATCTGTAGACGTCTATTAGGTCCATTTGATTTAGGGATTCTGTGAGTGCTTTTATTTCCCTATTTGGTGTCTGTCTAGTTGATCTGTCCCTTGGTGAGAGTGGAGTGTTGAAGTCTCCCACTATTAAGGTATTAGGATCAATGTATGATTTAAGCTTTAATAATGTTTCATTTACGAATGTCGGTGCTCTTGTATTTGGGGCATAGATATTCAAGATTGTGATGTCCTCTTGGTGGATTTTTCCTTTGATGAGAATATAGTGGCCCTCCTTATCTTTTTTGATTAACTTGGGTTGAAAGTCTATTTTATTAGATATTAGGATGGCTACTCCAGCTTGTTTTCTGGAACCGTTTGCTTGAAAAACAGTTTTCCAGCCCTTTACTCTGAGGTAGTGTTTGTCTTTGTTGCATAGGTGTGTTTCTTGGATGCAACAGAATGTTGGATCCTGTTTCCTTAACCATTCTGTTAGCCTGTGTCTTTTTATTGGTGAGTTGAGTCCATTGATATTGATAGATAATAGTGACCAATGCATGTTAGTTCCTTTTGTAATGGAGTCGATGATCTAACCCTGATTCATTGCTTGTTTTCTTTTCATTTTTGTTGGGACATTATCTGTATGCCCTGTTTTCTTGGGTGAATTTGTTTTCATTGGATTGGAGTTTTCCTTCTAGTATCTTCTGTAGGGATGGTTTGCTGTGTAGATATTGTATAAATTTAGTTTTGTCATGGAATATTTTGTTTTCTCCATCTATGTTGATTGAAAGCTTTGCAGGGTATAGTAGTCTGGGTTGACATTTGTGATCTCTTAGAGTCTCCATGATACTTGCCCAGGCCCTTCTGGCTTTCATAGTTTCTGATAAGTCCGGCGTGATTCTGATAGGTCTACCTTCATATGTTACTTGGCCTTTTTCCCTTGCTGCTTTTAATATCTTTTCTTTGTTCTGTAGATTTAGTGTTTTGACTATGATGTGACGTGATGTGTTTCTTTTCTGGTCTAGTCTATTTGGAGTTCTGTAGGCCTCTTTTATATTTATGGACATCTCTTTCTTTAAGTTGGGAAAATTTTCTTCTATGATTTTCTTGAAAATATTTTCTGGACCTTGGAGTCTGGAGTCTTCTTTTTCGTGAATTCCTATTATTCTTAGATTTTGTCTTTTCATAGCATCCTTGATTTCTTGGATATTTTGTGATTGGAACTTTTCTGATTTTACTTTTTCTTTGAGAGAAGTATCCATTTCTGCAAGTGTGTCTTCAGCTCCAGAGATTCTCTCTTCCATCTCTTGTATTCTGTTGGTGATGCTTACTTTTGTGGTTCCTGATCTTTTCTCCAAGTTCT
Organism: Meriones unguiculatus; assembly: GCF_030254825.1. Taxonomy (NCBI): domain Eukaryota; kingdom Metazoa; phylum Chordata; class Mammalia; order Rodentia; family Muridae; genus Meriones; species Meriones unguiculatus. The sequence goes on along the minus strand of NC_083353.1, from coordinate 32,358,622 downwards.
CCAGCTCAAGGGTTTTCTCATTTTGTGTTTTCTTTATTGATTCTAATTCTGTTTTCATGCCTTGCACCATTTCTTTCATGTGTTTGAATTTGGATTCCTGTCTCTCTACGATGGCCTCTATTTCTTTTTTCATTTCCTTCTTATATGCCACTAATTTTTCCTCTACTTGTGTATCTATTTGTTTGGCTATGTTTGCTTGTGTTTCTTTAAGGATATTGTCTATTTCTTCTTTCTTTGCCTCCAATTGACTGGCCATCTCTTTGAAAGACTTGTTCATTTCCTCCTTATGAGCCTCAAATAATTGGGCAAGCATGGCTTTAAAATCATTTTCCTGTGCTTCTGCTGAATTGGTGTATCCATCGATTTTGGGGTTTGCTGGTGAAGTCATGATGTCCTGATTTATGTTGGAAGTGTTCTTTCGCCTACCTCTGGCCATTGGCTTATCTGAAACCTTCCCTGTTTGTTTTTGGATTCTGCAGATCAGACTGGTGCTGTCTCTCTCTGGTGTCTGGAGAGTTCTTCAGGAAGCTGAGCACTCTCAGCGTGTGCTGAGGACTAGCTGTACCTGTGGGAGGAAAGTACGCAGGCGCAAACGGGGCAAATGCAAGCGTGTGTGTGTGCGCGCGCGCGTGTGTCTGTGTGTGTAAGTGTGCGTGGATGAGTTTCTCGAGGGACAGAGTGATGGCTAATGTTGAACCCTTGAGTGTGTGGGAGGGGCTCTGTACTGTATATGTCGCAGGCGCTAATGATGATCGCAGCGCAATTTCTGGTATTAACTGTCTTAGCTCCTCAATCAGGCCCACAGGGCAGGAACTTCAATGTCCCTAGTGCCCCTCTGTTTCCCAAAGTGGGTATGTGGGTGGGAGGGGGGTTCGATGCCTGGCTTCTGATTTAGAAGGACCCAGGATCTGGGGAACTGCAGATTCTCAAGGGTGCACTCACTTACAGGCAGGTCTCTTGGCCGAGATCGTGGTATCCGGGGCTCTCTGCTCTCTGGTTTGGCCCTGCTTCTTTGATGTGTTCTGCCAGTTCTGTGCTGCTGTCACTGCCAGGTTCTGAGGTCTTGCTGCAGCTGGAGATTTCAGGGTGGTCACTTCAGCAGGGATGGGGTAATCAGGCTCTCTGTTCTCTGGTTTGGCCCTGGTTAGTCTTAAACTGGAGGGCTGTGGTGCCCCGCCAGTTCAGTACTGCTCCGCTGCCACGTCCCACTGTAACTGGAGACTGGCTTGCTAGTCCCAGTGCTTTCTGGGAAGTCCTGGGATCTCTTCGTTGTGCTCTCCAAGCTTGGGAGGCCCAGTGCCTGGTGTGTCCAGGTTGTATGACGTTTCTGCCTGGTTTCGGTGAGTATATAGCGTATTCTCTGTCACTGTGGGATTGGGCGGGTCGTACCGTCAGTGATAGCGATCCTGCGGAGCTAGTATGGTGTCTAGCAGATTTGCGCCCTGGGAGGATGGTGCAGCCGCTGCTCGAATCTGGGACTCCGGTGTACGTACTGCTGGCTTTTGTCTGCCGCTAAAGTGGTTGGGGCTCCGTCTCAGCGGTTGTATACCCCAGGCAGTTAGGTCTGCGCTGAGAAAGATGAGTCCGCTGTGCCTCTGTGCCGAGGAGGAAGGAGGTCTGGGGGAAGGGAGTGCAGCAAGAACCAGGAAGTAAAATTTTAAGAAATTATTAATTCTCTTCATAAATGCATGTACATAAAAGTACAAATATTTGTATTAGCTTTTTTCTTTATTGGTTCTTTCATGCAATGTGTTTTGATCATATTTATTTCCCTCCCCCAACCCATCTCTTATTCATTCCTTTTTGTTTACCCAATCAAAATTGTTCCATTCTTATTTTAAACATGTTAAACAAAATTTGTTTGTTGGCATGTTGACCAGTTCCTATTGTATCCATAGTCTTCCACTGAGGAGGATCAGTTTCTAGCCAACCTGTTTCTCCTGTCCTGGCAACCAACAATTGCTACTAGCTCTATGGCTGAGGTAAGACTGTGGGTTCCACTCCTGTCTCCCTGCTGGGATTTGGGCTGTCTTGGCTTTGCAAATGGGTTGTGTACAGATATCACAAACACTGTGAGTTCTGCTGTTCCTTGTTGCGCCCAAAAGACAATGTTTAATAACTGAACACCTCAGGATCTTGCATTCTTCCGGCCACCTCTTCTGCAGCAGTCTCTGAACCTTGAGTGTAAGGCTGCAGGATATATTTTCTTTTTTAAGATTGAACGTTATGTAGTTTCTTATCCTCTGCAGCTTGACCACTTGTAAATGATTGTGTTAATTACCACCCACTGCAATTAGATGCTTCTCAGATGTGTTGTTAGAGATGGATTGATTTATGGCTATAGCAGTAAGTCGTTAGATGTCACTTTATTACTATGTCCACTTAGCAGGATAATAGTAATAGAGTCTCCTTTAGGGTTTATGACTTCCCCAGGCATAGTTTCCTAGTCTGATAATGATGTCAAGTGAATGCTTCATCTTGTGAAGTAAACATTATATCCAAGAAGGTATAGTTTGGCAATTGTATGCCTATGCTGTTTATGCCACTATTGCATTGGCTGGCATATCTTTCTGTATCAACTACTACTGTCCATAAATGGGCTTATAGTTGGATATAGTTGATGATTTCCATAAGTTTTCATATCATTCTGCAACTCTATCAAAGCTAATCACTAGGAATAAAGCTTCCATGTTTATCCAGCTTTATCTTCTCTTATTCTATGACTTAAACATGTGCTGTGTTCAGTAGTAGGATTTTACCATTGAGTTCTTGTTAGGTAATTCAGAACAGTTGACATGACCTGTAATATTTGCAGGTTGGTAGGAATTTATGTGCCAAAGACTGTAAAAGAAGTAATTCATACCTAGTTCTGTGCTTTTTATTTGTTAGTCTCTGATTCTTAACAGCGGCAATTTAGATATATTCTACAACTTCACTAAATTCATACAATACTTTAGCAAGTTCTGTTAGCAAATTGAAATTTTGTGAACTGTATCATTTGCATGCAATGCAACAAATCTAGAAATCAATATCCACTATAGAACTTCAGAAGCTGTAAACAAAGCATGGAAATAATAGTACATAAATCTCACCTCCATCCCATATCCATGGGTGAACATGAACTTTACAATGAATCTCTACAAAAAGAATAATGCAAATTATATTATCATATGGATTTCCAGTTATACTACCGAGCATTTCAATAAAAACAGCATGATACAAAAATATACATGCAGATCAATTGGGACAGAGTGGAAAAAAACAGAAATAAATCTGAAAGGTTACAGGCATATGACTTCTGACAAAGACTCAAAAAGCATTTTTTAAATTTAATTTTATTTATTACAATTTATTAACTTTGTATCCCTGCTGCACCCCCTCCCATGTCTCCTCCCAGTACCACCCACCCTCCCTCTTCTTCCTCTTTGCCCTTTCCATAGTCCCCTGTGTTGATATGTTTTTTTGTTTTTTGTTTTTTTTTTTTAATGTATACACCTTACACTTGTTCGTTCAAATACTGATTTCTCCCCCACCCCACCCCCAACTCTCTGGTTTCAATCCGGATATTGCATTGTGATACTCATTCTAAGCATCCTGTCTCAACTCTTATATAAACAGGACAAAGTAAAAGCAAGGAGACACAATGTTGAGCAGGGAGGAGCCAGAGGACAGGAAAGAGGGGAGGAGCCAGAAGGCGGGAGAGGAGTGGGAGGAGAAGGAGGAGAAGGGGTGAGAGGACAGCAAGGAGAGCAGAGCTGGAGGAGAGATCTTGGAGGATGTGGATCATGAACCAGACCTAAAATTTCACAAAAAGCAAGAATAATTGGGAAATCTAAATGTTAGGAAACTGAGGGCTTGGACGTTTAGGAGGGAGTAAATATTGCCCAGCATTGTGTTCTAGGTTAACTAAAAACCAAGTCTCTGTGTGGTGATTTGGTTATACAGCTGTTTAAGATTAGCAGCAAGCTTTACTAGAAGATAAACCAATAGTAAATATTAATAACCACCTATAACACCCCTGATAGGGGCGGACCTCCTCCCCTTTATTTAAAAAAAAAAGACAAACTCATCAACAAAATGTTCTGGGAAAACAAAATGTTCATTTAGAAAAATGAAACTAGATCTTCATATCTCACTTGGCATGAAAATTAACTTCAGTGTTTCTGAGAACTTAATATAAGACCCCAAACTGTGAAAATATTTCATAAAAGTAGAATAAATACACATTATAAATAGAGGTAAGAGCTTTATGAATAGGACTCCAGTCACTAAAGAAATATGCCCAATTAGAAAATAATTAGACTTTCTGAAATTAAGAAGCTACCATAAAACAAAGAAAATTGTTATTTTGAAAAGCCTACAGAATAGAAAAGGATCTTTGTTGGGCATATATCTGATATATCAAACATAAAATAATAGTAAAGATACATCCTGTTTTAAAAAATGGGCTGAAAATCTGAACGGAGAGCTTTCAAAGATAAAAAAACAGACCCAGATGGCTAATAATATTTTAAAATATATATAGCAACCTTAACTATCATGGATATGCATATTAAAACCCCAAATTCAATCTCAAAACAATCAGAATGACTATCATTGGGTACACATACATAGAAAGTGAGGATAAAAGAGTTAATTATTTACTGCTGGTGAGAATGAACAAACTGGTGTAGTCATTATAGGAATTGATGTGAAGGTTTCATAATAAGTTAAAAATACTTACATCAACTTATAAGTGAGAAAATAACGTATGTGTCTTTCCTAATTCTGGGATATCTCTCTCAGGATGATCTTTTCTAGTTCCCACAATTAGCCTGCAATTTTTTTTATTTCTTTGGTTTTAATTGCTGAATACTATTCCACCGTGTAAATGTTCCACAATTTCTGGATCCATTCTTCAGTTCAGGGACATCTAGGTTGTTTCCAGATTCTAGCTATTACAAATAGAGCTTCTGTGAACATAGTTGAGCAAATGCCCATAATGAATGGTGGGACATCTTTTGGTATAGCTGGATCTTGAGGAAGAACTATGTCTAATTTTCTGAGAAAGCTCCAGATTGATTTACAAAGTGTTTGTACCAACAATGGAAGAGGGTTCCCATTTCTCTACAACCTCTCCATTGTTCATCATATCTGAGTTTTTGATCTTAACCATTCTGATGTGTGTAAGGTAGAATCTCAGGCTGTTTTTTTTTTTTTTTCAGCTGAGCATTGTTTTGTATTGAAATTTCTTTTTTATTAATTATAGTTTATTTACTTTGTAGTCTAGTTATAGGTCACTCCCTCATCCCCTCCCAATCTCATCCTCCCTCCCTTTTCTACTCCCATGCCCCTCCACCAATCCATTGATAGGGGAGGTCCTCCTCCATTCCCTCTGACCCTAGCCTATCAGGTCTCATCAGGAGTGCTGCATTGTCTTACTCTGTGGCCTAATTAAGATGCTCCCTCATGAGGGGGAGATGATAAAAAAGCCAGTGAATGAGTTCATGTCAGAGACAGTCCCTGTTCCCATTACTCGGGAACCCACTTGGAGACTGAGATGCCATGGGCTACAACTGTGCAGGAGTTCTAGATTATCTCCATGCATGGTTGTTGGTTGGAATATCAGTCTCAGAAAAGACCCCTATGCCCAGATTTTTTGGTTCTGTTGCTTTCCTTGTGGAGCTCCTGTCCCCTCCAGGTCTTTCTATCTCCCCCTTTTTTCATAACACTCCCTGTACTCTGCCCAAAGTTTGGCTATGAGTCTTAGCATCTGCTTTGATACCTTGCTGGGTAGAGTCTTTCAGAGAACCTCTGTGGTAGGCTCCTGTCCTATTCTCTGTTTTATTTCTCTTCCGATGTCCATGCCATATTTTCTTTCTGAATGAGGATTGAGCATCTTACCCAGGGTCCTCCGTCTTGGTTAGTTTCTTTAGGTGTACAGATTTTAGTATGATTATCCTATATTATATGTTTTATATCCACTTATAAGTAAATATATACCATGTGTGTCTTTCGGCTTCTGGGATATTTCACTGAGGATTATCTTTTCTAGTTCCCACCATTTGCCTGCAAATTTCATGATTTTCTGTTTTTAATTGCTGAGTAGTATTCCACTGAGTAAATGTACCATGATTGCTGTACCCATCCCTCCACTGAGGGATATCTGGGTTGTTCCCAGATTCTGGCTATTACAAATAAAGCTGCTACAAACATGTTGAGAAAATATCCTTGTTGTGTACTTGAGCATTTTTTTGATATATGCCTAGGAGTGGTATAGCTGGATCTTGAGGAAGCACTATTCCTACTTGTCTGGGAATGCTCCAGATTGATTTCCAAAGTGCTTGTACAAGTTTACATTCTCACCAGAAATGGAGTAAGGTTCCTCTTTCTCCACATCCTCTCCAGCATGTGTTTTCACTTCAGGTCTTGGTCTTAGCCATTTTGATGGATGTAAGGTGCAATCTCAGAGTCTTTTTGATTTGCATTTCCTTGATGACTAAGGACATTGAGCATTTCTTTAAGTGTTTATCAGTCATTCAATATTCTGCTATTGAAAATTCTTCGTTTAGCTCTATACCCTGTTTTTTAAATTAGGTTACTTGATTTTTGCTCTTTAAGTTCTTGAGTATGTTATATATTCTGGACATTAACCCTCTGTCAGATATAGCGTTGGTGAAGATCCTTTTCCAAACTGTAGACTGTCATTTTGTTCTGATGACAGTGTCTTTTGCTTTACAGAAACTTTTCAATTTCATGAGGTCCCATTTATTGATTGTTGATCTTAGAACCTGTGTTTTTGGTGCTCTGTTCAGGAAGTTGTCTCCTGTGCCAATGAGTTCCAGGCTGTTCCCCATTTTTTTCTTCTAACAAGTTTAGTGTGTCTGGTTTTATATTGAGGTCTTTGATCCACTTGGACTTTAGTTTTGTGCAGGGTAGTATCTCTTTGCATTTTTCTGCTGTCAGACATTCAGTTAGATCAGCACCATTTGTTGAAGATGTTATGCATTAATCTGTCTCAACATCAGTGGACTCAACTCTCCAATGAAAAGACACAGAACATAGACTAACAGAATGGGTGTATAAACAAGCCCAAACAATTTGTTGCATGCAAGAAACACATCTAAGTCACAAAAATAAATGTTACCTGAGAGTAAAGGGCTGGAAGATGGTTTTCCAAAGAAGTGGACCCAAGAAGCAAGCAGGAGTATCCATTCTAATATCTAATAAAACAGACTTTCTACAAAAATTAATCAAAAGAGATAGGGAAATTTAAGAAGATATCACCACTCTGAACAGTTATCCCCAATACAAGGGCACCCACATTTGTTAAAAAAAACATTAATAAAACTTAAGCCACTCATAGATCCCTATACATTAATAATGGAAGACTTCAACACTCCACTCTCAACAAAGGATAAGTCAACAAAACATAAATTAAACCAAGCAATAATGACTCTAACACATGGACCTACAGATATCTCTAGAGCCTTTCATACAAACAAAAAAGAATTTATCTTCTTTTCAGCATCTCATGGAACCTTCTCCAAAATAGACCATATAGTTGGTCACAAAGCAAGCCTCAACAAGAAGATTGAAATAATTCCTTGTATCCTGTCTGACCACCACGGAGTAAGGCTTAACCTCAACAACAGAAATAGCAAAAAACATACACACATGGAAACTGAACAACTTGATACTCAATGACAGCTGGGTCAGGGAAGAAATAAAGAAATTAATGTCTTCCTAGAATTCAATGAAAATTAAAGCAAACATACCCAAACTTATGGGACACAGTAAGAGTAGTGCTAAGAGGAATGTTCATAGCATAAGTGCCTTCAAGAAGAAATTCGAAACATCTCATTTGAGCAACTTAATGGCTCACCTGAAAACTCTCAGGGGGTGAGCAAAGAAACAGACACATCCAGGCTCCTTTGATTTGTGTTTCCCAGATGACTAGGGACATTGAGAATTTCTTTTTTTTTATTTTTATTTTCGCATTATTTATTTATTTATTTATTTATTTATTTGTTACATTTTATTAACTTTGTATCCCAGCTGTATCCAACTCCCTCATTCCCTCCTAATCCTACCCTCCCTCCCTCATCTCCTCCCTGCCCCTTTCCAGGTCCACTGATAGGGGAGGACCTCATCTCCTTTCATCTGACCCTGTTTAATCAGGTATCTTCAGGACTGGCTGCAAAGTCCTCCTCTGTAGCCTAGCAGGGCATTCTCCTTTCTTAAGGGATGGGGAGGTCAAAGAGCCATTGAGTTCATGTCAGAAATAGTCCCTGTTCCTTTACACCCACTTGGACATTGAGATACAATGGGCTACATCCAAGCAGAGGTTCTAGGTTATATCCATACATGGTCCTTCATTGGGGAAACAGTCTCATATAAGAACCCTGTGCCCTGATATATTTGGTTATTGTGGCGCTCCTGTCCTCTCCAGGTCATATTAACTCCCCCTTCTTTCATATGACTTCCTGCACTCAGCCGAAGTTTGGTTATGAGTCTTAGCATCTGCTTTGTTACATTGCTAGGTAGAGTATTTCAGAGGCCCTCTGTGGTAGGCTCCTGTCCTGTTACTTGTTTTCTCCTACATACAATGCCCATCCCATTTGTCTTTCTAAGTGAGGATTGATCATCTTACCACAGGTCCTCATTCTTGTTTATCTTCTTCAGGCGTATAGATTTCATTATGCTTATCATATCTTATAGGTCTAAATAAATGAGTATATACCATGTGTGTCTTACTTCTTCTATGCTGGAGAGATGGCTCAGAGGTTAAGAACACTGACTGTTCTTCCTAAAGGTACTGAGTTATAAATTTTTATATTAATTACAGGTTATTTACTTTGTATCTCAGCTGCAGCCCCATCATTCCCTCCCAATCCCACCCACCCTCCCTACATCTCTATAATCCCACCTTCCCTCCCTACCCCTCTCCAAGTCCACTGATAGGGGAGGTCCTCCTCCCCTTCCATCTGACCCTAGTTTATCAGGTCTCATCAGGACTGTCTGCAATGTCTTCCTCTGTGGCCTTGAAAGGCTGTTCCTCCCTGGGGGGGGGCGTGGAGTGGGGGGAGGTCAATTTCTTTAAGTGATTTTTTTGCCGTTTGATATTTCACTGTTGAGAATTCTCTGTTTAGCTCTGTACCCCATTTTTAAATTGGTTTACATGTTTTTGGGGGTTAACCCTCTTCAGTTCTTTATATATTCTGGATATTAGCCCTCTGTCAGATGTAGAGTTGTGATGATCTTTTCCCAGTCTGCAGGCTGTCCTTTTGTATAGGATAAGCATATCAAAGTCCATAGTCCTAAGAAGCTAAACAGCAAGGAGGACCTCAGTGAAGAGGCTGCAACCTCACTCAGAAGGGTGAACAGGACGGACATCAGAAGGATGAGAACACAAGAAACAGGACAGGAGCCTTCCATATGGGACATCTGAAAGACTCTACCCACCAGGGTATGGGAGGAGATACCAAGAGTCACAAATATACTTTGGGCAAAGTGCAGGAAACCTTGTGGAAAAAGAGGGAGATAGAAAGTCCTGGAGTGGACAGGAACTCCACAAGGAGACCAACAGAGCCAAAAACCTGTGCATAGGTGATCCTGCAGAGACTGATACTCCAACCAAGGACCATGTATGGAGAGGACTTAAACCCCCTGCCCTGAGGAAGGAATAAATAGCTGTTTCCAAGTGGGTTCCCTACAAAGGGGATCAGGGGCTATCTCTGACTTGAACTCAGTGGATAACTCTTTATTCACCTCCCCCTGGGGTGCAGTGGAACAGCCTTGCAGGGCCACAGAGGAAGACAGGTCTTGATTAGACCTGATAGCTAGGGTAAGACAGAAGGGGAGGAGGACCTCCCCTATCAGTGGACTTGGGGAGGGGCATGGGAGGAGATGAGGGAGGGAAGGTGGGATTGGGAGAGCAAGAGGGAAGGGGCTACATCTGGGATATAAAATGAATAAATTGTAATTAACAAAAAGTAAATTAATTTAAAAAAGAAAATGTGATATGTATATACACATAATTTACTCATCCATAAGGAAAAATGAGACTGTAGAGCCTGCCAGATGGCTCAGCAACTAAATAACTTTTTGCACCTCAGACCTGATTTGCTGAAGGTGTTTATCAGCTGAAGGAGTTCTCTGGTAGAAATTTTGGGGTCTCTCAAGCATACTACCATATCATCTAGCAGCTTTATTCCTAATAGCCAGAATCTGGAAAAAAAACCCAGATGCCCTTTAACTGAGGAATGGATACAGAAATTGTGGCACATTTACAAAATGGAATACTACTCAGCAATTAAAAGTAAGGAAGTCATGAAATTTGCAGGCAAATTGTGGAAACTAGAAAAGACTGTCCTGAGTGAGGGATCCCAGAAACAGAACTACACATAGTAAATACTCACTTATAAGTGGATATCAGAAATAAAATGTAGAATAAACGTACTAAAATCTGCACATCTAAAGAGACTATTCAAGAAGGAGGACCCTGGGGAAGATCCTTAATCCTCACTCAGAAAATTAAATGGGACTGATATCTGAAGTGGGAGAAAACAGGGAACAGGACAGGAGCCTACCACAGAGGGCCTCTGGAAGACTATGCAGCCAGGTATCACAGCAGATGCTGAGACTCATAGCCAAAGTTTGGGCAGAGCACAGGTAATCTTATGAAAGAAGGGGGAGATAGAAAGACCTGGAGTGGACAGGAGCTCTACAAGGAGAGCAACAGAACTAAAATATCCAGACAAAGGGGTCTTTTCTGAGAATGATACTCCAAACAAGGACCATGCATGGAGATCACGTAGAACCCATGCACAGGTGGGTCCATGGCAGCTCAGTCCCCAAGAGGGTACCCTAGTTAGAAGAAAAGGGACTGTCTCTGACATGGAATCAGTGGCTGGCTCTTTGATCTCCTCCCCCTTAGGGGGGTGCAGCCTTACCAGGCCACATAGGAAGACAATGCAGCACTCCTGATGAGACCTGATAGACTGGGGTCAGATGGAAGGGGTCAAGGACTTCCCCTATCAGTGGACTGGGGAAGGGGCATGGGAAGAGATGAGGGAGGAAGTGAGGGTGGGTTCAGGAGGGAATGAGGGAGGGATTTATAGCTGGGCTACAAAGTGAACAAATGTTAATCAATAAAAATTAATCAAAAAATTGTCTTATACTCCATATTGGAAGGTAAATTAAAACTAAAATAAAAAGTTTACTTTTAATTAAAAAAATAATAAAAAACTTCTTGAGATTATGATAATATAAACAGCACAGCAGCCTCTGGGCTATGGGAGACAATTTTACAAGAAGACCTCAGACTATTACCCTCTTCATAAATCAGTAAGATCTCAGAGCCCTATTTATTGAAAGAAAGGAATAGTGAAGTTTAGAGTAGAAATAAACAACTAACTGATAATACAAAAGATTAATGAAACAAAACCAAGGTTAACCAATTAAGGAGAGAGAGAGAGAGATCGTGAGAGAGGAAGAAAAGAATGAAAAGAAAGAAAAGCAAAGAAAGTGAAAGAAGAGACGAAGAAGGAGGCCTTTCCGTTGATGTAAGTTTTTGACAGATTTACTTTACCTATTTTATATCATGAAAATTCACTCTAATAAACTAGCAATCAATACTGAGGTGTGGTTTGTAAGAAATCCTGTTTTTATTTTGACAATTTCTGATTTTCTGCGCTTTGAAATATTCCAGTTTATTAGTATAGGCAGAGTGCTAATACATTCTATGACATTGTAAATATGCACTTAACATGACTTTTGTTCATTTTAACTGTCTTTATTAATGCTTTAAGTTTTTCTTAGTTTGATATATTTCCAAAGCAAAACTACATTGAGTAATATCTAATTTCTTATCTTATCGGTCACTCTTCTCTGATCAAATGTATTGCTTTGAATACTCTATTCTTTTCCTTTAGAAATGTCCATTTTCTCTGTTCAGCATGCTTTTCTTCATCTTTAGAATATACTGGTTTATTTATTTAGATTCATTTTCTAAATTTATTCTTAAGTGTTAGAAGCTCGTCTCATGCTGCCAGTTTTGTTAAACACTGGCAATACTTAATACACACATATGCTTATGACTTCTTTATGAACTTAATATTAGTAGAATATATTTTATTTGGTGTTCTGACAATGTTGTTTTGTATACTTAAATTAATGAAAGATAAAAGGTAGAGATATGGCTTGCTCAGTGGGTAAGATCCTTTGCTGGGCAAGCAGAGGGCTTGGGTTGGGATTCCTAAAAACTAGGTAAAGACCCAGCCCTCCCCATGGTTGCACATGCCTCCAGGTCTGTGGTGGGATGGGGTCAGTGTGGAGGCAGACAGCTGAGGATGAAGCTGCAAACTGAGCTCCAGCTCCTGAGAGATCACCCTGTTCCACTGGTCAGTGTGGAGCGCTATGCAGCAGGACTCTCTTACTTGCATCCACATACAGCACACACAGAGACATTGATATTTTTCTCCAAAAATATTAATTTTCAAGTTTCAAGCGCAATTTTTCTTAAGATTTTGATTTAATCTTTTTCATATGCCTCCCCTTTTATAGAGGCACTGTAAAAGTAGTATTTTCTTACAGACAGAGCATTTAGTGATTCTGACATTTTAAGTCATAAGTCAAATACTATATCTTCATGTACATCCTATTGAGTACGCCAACAAACAGAAAGGTTGCGAATATTCATTTTACTGGTGGGCTCATGACAATTGTTTCCTTAGCCAAAAGTTAAATTAACTTTTCACATTTACTTGTTCAAATTTGTTCTGTTTTTCTCTGAGATACTTTTAGACTTACCTCTTGGGTAACATATTTGTCAAGGCTTTAAAATTTTTATTTAATAATAAGTACGTGTTTCCTCATTTCCCCCTTTAAGACAACATGTTTTTATATGATTCTGAAACCATAAGCGTGAAATAAGTCACACTAGGTTAAACTCAACAGTTTCATAGAGGAGGCTGAAGGACAGCTTTGGTGATTCGGGTATCCCTTGGCTGTAGGCACATTGCTACAATCTCTGATGTCCAGAGCAGATTGCCTTTCTGCAGTCAAACAACAGTCTTTCTGCCTTTTGAGGAGATTGGTGATCACATTTTAAATCCATCCAAATAATCTGAGAAAATTTCCTCCTCTTAGATATTATCACATCTCTTAAAAATCCTTTTGTTCAGAGATTAGAGTTCAGGTATTTTATGTGTGTGTGTGTGGATTAGTCTGTTGTTCTTTACTTTATACTCTTTAGTTTGCCATTTACATTATCGTAAATGGCAAAGACTATTTTGACATTAGGAAAATTCACAATTCTTCATAATTAGAATAGATTTCTGATCTTTATCTTTGCTTGTATTAAATTAAAAGTGGGTGTTGGGTTATATATTATTTATTATTATCAGTCCTATGATTATCACAGCTGTATTATGTAACCCACTATTACAAATAAGACACAGAAACCTGTTAAATTTATAATTGCCCTATTTACCTTGGGCCAGGCAGATATTTCATTTACACTGTCTCAATATCCTCACCATCCATCTCCCAGCCCCCATCCAATGCTGTCCACCTTAATTCTCTCTCTCTGGACTACCCTTCATCCATAATCCAGTGGCACTTCTTGTATTTTTCATCCGGGCCTCTTCACGCCATTATTGGAGTCCTTCTTCTTGGCTCACGTGGTTATTTCCCCATTGTGGCATCCTTCTTCCTCCTCTCTTCTGGGCCCTCTGTTTCCTGTGATCATTTCTGTCCTCCAAAGCCCGAGAACGTGAGCCAGGCCTTTCCTATTCTGCCCTGCACAGGCATAGGCTGTTTAACCAACAAATAAAAATGTCTTAGGCAGGTTTACAAGGCAAAGGTAGTTGTAACCAGATCTTGAGGGTCAGTAACACACATCACACCAACCCCCAATAATCATTTTATTTTATTTTTTGTTCCTTAGTATTTAATAGCCTATTTTTCTCTGAATTCTGAGTAGGTTTCTCAAATGTATTCTTCATAGTGCTGACTTGATTTTCTGTAATCAGTTCCAATCAGGATTACATCCAATGTAGATTTTTATTATGACAGTCTTATGTTGCCAGCCCCACCGCCCCTTACATCTTAACTCACTTTTTTTTTTCCTTAAGGCTTCTTGCTTCTGTTTCATATAACTCATTTCCTCTTGAATTATTTTGAGGACAACAAGCTGCTACTTGCTTGGAAAAAAGTCTATTTTTCTTATGAAGGTTATTTTCAAGGATATATTTTCCCTTGACTATTAGGCATAATTTCCTTTTTCTTTATATTACAGCAGTAATTCATAGAAGCATTTTATTTGCCTTGAATGGGTAGAATGTCTAGCCTCAGGGCAGATGCCGTGTCTCTTAGCTCCAGTTACTGTTTATTCGAGTGGTAGGTGGTAGGTGATCCTCTGAAATCTCAGCCTGAAGCACACGTGTAAGCTTGATTTGCAATTCCTAGAGTAGTTCTATAAACTAAACCCAGATCATCTGCTGCTTCAGGGCTAAGCCTCGCCCGTTCCAGCATCACTTACCGTTAGCTTCTTTGTACATAAAAAGCAGTATCCCATCTAAAAAGCAGTATCCCATCTAATTTCTTCTCTTCTCCCCCTGTGCTGCCCCTCGCCTTTTCAGTTCTCTGCTTCTGAACATAACTTTACATTAACAGAGTTTTTACTTAGGTGTAAGAAGGAGAGAAGCCAATGCTGTTGAAGATGGAGCTGTGTACTGTGTTTGAATTTTTTCATATGTTATGTACTACTCTGGAGATTATTTCAGTTCAGAATGCAAATCATATATACGTTTTGTATAAGAATGTTTATTGAGTTATCAAGCCTTTTCTTCATTACTGCTGAATCACCATACATACTTCAATGGGTCAATGATAGTGATACTATCTGACATATGTTATTATTATTATCAAAATGAAACTTTAATATTTTTAAAACTGTCTTCATTTTCTACTAGAAAATAATATTCAAAAATGTCTTCTTCCTATTCTCCCACTCCTTTCCCCACCCTTTCATTCCTTTCTTTTCTTCATTCCTTCTATCATTTAAAAATATTTTTAAATAAAAAAATTAAATTCTTGCAATGTTTAAAAATGTTCTATACTTTTCAATGCCTCTGTATAATGTCAGAGGAAATTCAGTAGGTGTTCATTTGAAGAGCTGATCAATGTCTACAACCCTTGCCTAGCTCTCACCACACAAAGAACATTTTTTTCTGTAGTTTTCCTACCCTAAAACTATTTCCATCCTTACTGCCTGTTATTGCAGCTCCTACATGAAGAATGTAAAAAAAAAAAATCTTCAATTCTGTCTTCACTCATTAAACTGGGCAGCTACTACTCATCTGCAACAAAATTTCTAAATTATTAATTACATGATGAGAAATCAAATACAATGATGAAAGTTATTCCTGAGGATATTCTATCATGTCATATACTTACTAAACAAAACATTAAAAAAAACTGTAGAAATTCTACCTTTCTCAGAAACGAAATAACAGTCTCCATGCCTGTGAAGAGAATGTTCAATATGATAACTGTTGAAGTGAATTGGTGGAACTCAGAGTATAGCAACAGACAGCAGTGATATCGATCAACCATGAGACATTGAGACTGCCAGGGACACATATTCCTGCTGTGTCCTGAAAACCAGCATTGACTTCCTCACGAACAAAGACAGACCAAGCTTCCATGAAGAAAAACGGGAAGTCTTTACACAGAGACCGTGAACTCAGAAGACAAGGGTTGAAGTGATGGTTCAAACCTCCTGCCTTGCTCAAGATCGACTTCTATATCAAAATTTAAAAGCTGGCAAATCACTAAAAATGCCACATGATAAATCAACAGTTAAAAGGTCTTCACACCAGACTAATGTAATACCTAATTGAGAATATGATGGCAGGCTCTTTGACACCACCCCCTGCCCCCGGGAGAAGCAGCCTTGCTAGGCCACAGAGGAGGACTTTGCAGCCAGTCCTGAAGACACCTGATAAACCAATATCAGATGGAAGGGGGGGAGGTTCTCCCTTAGCAGTGGACTTGGAAAGGGGCAGAGAGGAGATGAGGGTCGGAGGGTGGGAGGGTGGGATTGGGAGGGAAAGAGGGAGTGGGATACAGCAGGGATACAAAGTTAACAAACTAACTAATATTAAAAAATAAAAAAGGAAAAAAAAGAATATGCTGAGAATCTTTAGAGAACAAATCACATACACACAAACGATCCTTTTTAGTTTGAGAATATACATATATAAAAGAATATGTCTGTGTTCATACACATATAAGTGTATATAAATCCATATATACATAAAATGATGAAATTAGAAGAAGGGTGAAATGTGTGCTTTCTCTGCAACAGGCATCTAGCAACTGCACTTCCGCCTCGAGACAGGAGGTACCACGAACATGGCAATAATAGCAGGGGAGAGTCTTGGAGATGATTAATTCCTGAATCACAGCTGGTAAGCAGCCAACTTTCTGGGTGTCCTGGATAATTTGTATTGTTTGAACCTGTGGTAGTTGTTCTGCTGTGACACATCTGCAGAGCGATAGTGCAAATGTAGAGGTGGGTCAGTTAAGCTTACCCTCATGCTTAGAGCTACAGCTCATTTCTTTAACTCTTACAGAAACTTCTATTACAATTTCCTAATGGGATGGATATTAGAAGTAGAAGAAAACAAGTAACAGGACAGGAGCCTACCACAGAGGGCCTCTGAAAGACTCTACCTAGCAGTGTATCAAAGCAGATACTGAGACTCATTACCAAACCTTGGGCAGAATGCAGGGAATCATATCAAAGAAGGGGGAGTTAGTATGACCCGGAGAGGACAGGAGCTCCACAAGGACCAAATATATCTGGGCACAGGGGTCTTTTCTGATACTGATACTCTAACCAAGGACCATGTATGGATATAACCTAGAACTCCTTCTTAGACGTAGCCCATGGCAGCTCAGTATCCAAGTGGGTACCCTAGTAAGGGAAACAGGGACTATTTCTGACATGAACTCAATGGCTGGCTCTTTTGATTTCCTCACTCCGAGGGAGGAGCAGCCTTGCTAGGCCACAGAGGAGGACTTTGCAGCCAGTCCTGAAGAGACCTGATAAGCTAGGGTCAGATGGAAGGGGAGGAGGACCTCCCCTATAGTGAACTTGGAAAGGGGCAAGGAGGAAATGAGGGAGGGAGGGTGGGGTTGGGAGGAAATGAGGGAGAGGGCCTACAGCTGGGATACAATGTAAATAAACTGTAACTAATATAAAAAAATAAAAATTTAATTAAAAAAACAGTTTCCTAGATTAACTTATTACTTAGGATATCTGGAGAGGCTTAAAGGTGAACATACAACCCAAGAGTGTGTGCTATAGATTGGTTTGAAATCTGGGATATTAACACCCCCAAACACCTCATATGTACAAGTAAAATACATACATTTTCATCTGAATTTATCTGGAATGAACTGCCTTTTACAGTTAATCTTTGGTCAACTCAGTTTGCTGCTGTAGATACCTGAGGAGGGAATGCAGAGTGCAGTGTCTGCCTCTCTCTGAACACAAAGTAAGAAGAAGAAAAGGAAGAATTAAATTCTTACTTTGGGAAAATAAGAATGGATTGGCTCTAAATCCATTCCATTTCTCACAATTGAGGGACCTAACTTGGAGTTTGATACATAACAAGAACTTGTTATTTAGTAAATTTTGACCTAAATTCGACTGGTGTTTTTGTTAAATATGTTATGTAAATGCTGCCAGCACCCACTCTGGAAGGCAAAGACATTTTGACACTTAAAGTAGGCATACGTAAATTTAAAAATAAACATCTAGAACCCCTGCACAGATGTAGCCCATGGCCATTATGGCTCCAAGAGAGTACCCTAGTAAGGGGAACACAGGCTGTCTCTGACATGAACTCAGTGGCTGGTTCTCCTCCTGAGATACCTCCACCTGAAGAGAGAGCAATCTTACCAGGCCACAGAGGAGGACAATGCAGACAGTCCTGATGAGACCTGATGACAAGGGTCAGAGAGAAGAGGAGGGCCTCCCCTATCAATGGGCTGGGGGAGGGGCAGAGAAAGAAATGAGGTAAGGAGGGTGGAAATGGGAGGAGCTAAAGAAGGGGCTTCAACTGGGATACAAAGTGAAGAAACTGTAATTTATAAACATAAAAAAATAAATGAAAAACATTAACATAATCATGAAAAAAATAAAAATTAACATATATGGCTAAAGGGCAAAATGAGCCTCCCTAGGCAAAAGAAACCTTGTCATTGACGGAGGCTTGTCCTGTGTTTGATCAAAACTCAACACCTTAGATTCAAAATTATTTTCTTAAGGAACCCAAAAAGTTTTTTATGCCCCAAAGTTTGGTTTGAGAGACTATGAAATAATACAATTTCTGACTATAGCTAGGCTGCATTTAGTTTTGTACAGAAAACCAAAACCCAACTGTTTTCCAATGTGACTGTAATACACAGTCTTGCCAAAGCTTGCTTCTTGAGGTTTAGCCATTTAAACAGGTATGTACTAGTATCAGATTTTGGTGTTATTTTCAATTACCTGATTATTTATGAACATATATTCATTACTTATATTTCACTATCACATTTTTTATTAAGTGTCTTTAAACTTTGGGCCAATTTTTAAATTTCACTGAGAATTCATTATGAGATTTAAGAATGACATGCACATGACATAGACTAATTTTTGTCAGGTTTATACAAATATTTTTTGACAGTCAATGTTTTTCTTCACCTTACATTACATTTTGAAAACAATTTAAAATTTTTATGATTCCTAACTTTTCATGCTTCTTATTTTGATGTTACTAAATTTTTTTCACACCTTTACTCATATGTAGGTTTCTAGATAACATTTTATTATAATATTTTTATAATGTTCTGTTTATTAGGTTGGTTTTCTATACTTGATTTGTCTCTATTTTTATTTTTTTTATTTCCTTCTGTTGGATAGTTTTCTGTTTTTACTTAGTTTACTTGGATGACCAATCTTAGCTATTTCTACTTTACTAGCATATATTCAAAGTATAAGTATCGTTTCACTCTAATCCACAGAGTTTCATAAGTTGCTATTTCTATTTTTATTAGTTAAAAATTATTTTTAAATTTCTTAATTAGTTCATTGGTTCTTCAGAAGCATATTTCTTAATCTCCCAGTCTTTGGAGAATTTTGTAGTTCTCTTCCTGTTACTGATTTCTAGTTTAATTCTTCTCTAGTCCATTAGCAGTGATTGTATGTTTTATTTTTATTAAGTTGTATGTTATGATGAAGATTGTGGCCTATCTTGGTGAATATTGCAGATGAGTTTAAAAAAAATTATGTCATCTTATTTTTGTGACTAACACTATCTACAGTTATCACTGCTGAAAATTAGATTGACGGTGAATGAAGGTGTAACATACTCTCTACATTTCCATGTCCGGGAAGAGTTTATTATAGTCGTCTTTATTTTCTGGCTGCTCAGTCTTTTTTGATCCTCCAGAAAAATGACAAATTCTCTAATTGTGACATAGTAGTCACTGACTTTCCTGTAATTAATTTATCTGTATATATCCATGTTGTTTTTAAGTTTATCATCAGGCAGTTGTACACTAAGCATGGTTTCAGATCCTTAAAATAATGACCACTTTCTCATTATATAATGATCTCTCTTCAATGACTTCCTTGTGCCAAAGTAGCTTCCATCTAAAAATTAATAGAGCTACTCTCACTTGATTTTGATTGCCAACATGTACTTCTTTCTTCAAACCTCCATATTAATTCAGTGTATTTATATTTAAGTAGATTTTATATTTATATTTAAGTAGATTTATATTTATATTTAAGTAGATTTCTTGTCGACAACATATATAGTTGCACCTTGGTGACTCTTAACTTTCTCTGACAAAATCCATTTTCTCAGCATATCTGTCTTCTACTTGGCATATTTACTTACTGACATTTAAGTGATAGTTGATACAGCTGCATTAATATATTTTCATTGAAACTTGTGCCTCTTATTGTTTGTGTTAAATTTCTACACTTTTCTGAGGGCAGAGTAATTTCATTCATTCATTCACATAAGTACACTCTTGCTATATAACCAAGGCTAGGCATAAACTCATCATCCTGCTGCCTCACACTTTTGTGTGCTGTGCTTATAGCTATACACCATAGCGTCCAGACCTATTACCGTTTTAACTGAGTGTTTTATAGGAGAGTTCTTTTCTTCTTTCATATCATGGCAATCATACTGCCCTGTTTTAGCTTAGTTGGTAGGATAATAAAATTTACGCCAAATTTACAACTATCTCTTTTTAGATATTCCATTGCATAGAAGGTTGCAAGTAACTGCCAACAAGAAAATACTGTGGGAAGAAGATATTTCTTCTCACAAATTAGAACGTTTTAAATTTTACTATCACTTCAACTTTACACAGAGTAAAATTTCATTAATTAATAGATGACATATATTGTATTGCTACTGCTTTTATATTTATATCTTTCAATTTCTTTGTTTAAATTGGGGTTTCAAGCCTATGTTATCTCCCTTCTCTATACAGACCCTTTCATCTACCCACAATTTTCAATTGTTTGAGAAAGTTTTATTTCTTTCCTGTTTGAAGGGTAATTCTACAGAATAAAGAATTATGTTGGTCTATTTGGCTTAATATTTTAATTATTTTATTTTATTGTCAGTGTAGTTACATATTTCTGAAGTCATATGAAAATCAAATCTTACTTTTGTAACAGTTTTTATTTAAGTGTATTATTGTTTGCATGTGTCTGTTGTACATGATAGCCAGAAGAAGGCATTGGATTTTGTTGAATTGAGGTTACAGAAGGTGTTGATCCACCATGTAGGAACTGAGTCCTCTGCAAGAGCAGCAAATTCTAACAGCTGAGCTAGTCCATATTTCCCCCAGTCCCGTATAATTTTTTCTTATTTCCAAATTCTGAAGTGGTGGTTCTCAACCTGTGGGTTGTGATCTCTTTGGAAAAGCTCTGTCCCCAAAAATATTTACATTGTGATTTATAAGGGTCGTAATGTTACAGTCATGAAGTAGCAACAAAAACAATTTTATGGTTGTGGGTTACCACAGCATGAGAAACTCTACCAAAGGATTATTCTACTAGAAAGTGTCAGAACCACTGGCTTAAAAAATTCTGCCACTTCTCCAGCCCCTAACTTTATTCAATATTTTTTGTCTTTCTATTTTCTGAAATTTTCATGAGATGCTTATCAAGGTGGAGTTGTTTTTTTTTTAATTGTTGTTAGGCTATTGTTATTGGTATCTTGATTCTTTTTGCTTAAGAAGTAAAGAATTTTCTCCTTTGTAATAAGAAAGAAAAAAGAAGGCATTAATTTTAAAGAGAGTAAAAGAGGAGTTTGAAGATGAAAAGAAATGGGAAAAGTATGTAATTATTCACTTTGTATCTCCTCCATAGCTCCCTCTCTCCTCCCTTCCCAACTCCACCTTCCCACCTCTGACCCTCCCCCAGTCCACTGATAGGGGAGGTCCTCCTCCCTTTCCCTCTGATCCCAGTTTATCAGGTCTCACCAGGAGTGTTGCATTGTCTTTTTCTGTGGCCTGGTAAGACTACTCCACCCTCAGGGGGAGGTGATCAAAGAGCAGGCCAATCAGTTCCTGTCAGGTCAGAGACAGTCCCTGTTCCCATTACTATGGAACCCACTTGGAGACTGAGATGACATGGGCTATAGCTGTGCAGGGGTTCTAGGTTATCTCCATGAATAGTCCCTCGCTGGAGTATCAGTCTCAGAAAACACCCCTGTGCAGAGATTTTTTTGGATCCGTTAGTTACTCTCCTTGTGGAGCTCCTGTCCCCTCCAGGTCTTTCTATCTCCTACTTTGTTCATAAGATTCTCTTGCACTCTGCCCAAAATAATTAATAAAAAAATATAAAAATAATTAAAAAATAAAAAAACAAGTTAAAAAATTATGTAAATCATAGTATAATCTCAAAAACAAAAAGTAACAATTTAAAAAAGAAAAAAATCACTAAAAAGTAGATCAACATTCAAATTTCTATGCCTTTACTTTGTATAGGAGAGATGTAGTCTACTAAATACAAGAAAAATACACATATAAGAAGAATTTGGAATAACAAAGAAAAATTTCCATGGGGTGAGGCACACCTACAATAATAACTTTTTAATCAGAGGCATTTCTGCAGGCTTTAAATTTGAAGTGACATTCACTGTAATGTGTGTTTTACAAAGCTTGTGAAATGTTACTTTTTGATACTGCCTACTCCATTATTTAGTTAATGAGATATCATCTGGAAGTTAATTTCCTTTCCAAATTTCCAGTAATCATGAGTGATAGATGAGTTTTGTTAACATTTTAATAAGAAATAAATTTCAATGGAACCACACAGATTTTTTAATTTAGTTTTTAAAACTATGTGTTTAATAATAATACTATTAATGTTACTCTGCTTTGTTCGCAGACAGAATCCTAGCATAATTGTCTTCTGAAAGGCTTTATCCAACAGCTGATGGAAACAGATAGACCCACAGTTAAACAATAGGTGGAATAGAAACTCTTGTCAAAGAGTGGTAGGAAGGATTGAGGAATTTGGAGGGGTCAAGGATACCACAAGAAGAACAATACAGGGAGGGGAAAGATGGCGGCGCCGGGAGGACTCTCATTCTGAGCAGCAGCAGCAGGATCAGCACAGTGACCAGTAATCAGAACTCGTGGCCATAAAACACAGTCATTGTGTTTCCCAGGTGAGAGGATACCCCACGGTAGTGGATTCAATCAGCTTTTAACTCACCCGGCTAAACCATGGAAGAGATCCCGGTTCCGCCAGACGCTTGGCTGCCGGCCGCCAGCCCCAGCCCGAGCCCAGAGCCACAAGCCAGTATCTCTGGTCAAGGTCCCAGACTGAACCATGCACACCACACTATCAGAGACTGGAATTTTCAGTCGAGAGATAACCTCAGGGTACAGGAAACGACTGGGACCGGCCTGAGGTCACCCAGACATCCCCTGGAAAAGACTAGGGGTCCACGGGCACCCCAGGAGCCAGCCCGGAGCCAGAGCCAGGGACCCAGGTTCCGGCACTGAGCCCTGCCTGCCTGCATGCCTGACTCGCCGCCTGAGATAGAACTGTGGGCATCAGGGCACCAACGAATGAGTTTCACTGTCCTGTGCAAACACACAGGGAGGGAAACGGCTGGTCTGATCTCAGAGCACTCAGCCGACACCCCCAACCTGAAAAGGTCCCCAGAAAATTACCCAGCTTAGGGAGGCACTCAGGTTCCCAAAGGCCTCAAAGGCAGACACAGGCAGTTTCTGTGCACCAGACAGCTGGCAGAGACTGAGCCGCCATCACACAGCTGTGCTCCAGGCACAGGCAGTTTCTGCAGCCAGCCAGCTGGCGGACACTGAGCAGTGTGCACCAGGGCAAAAAAAGACACTGGGAGTCCGTGTCTCCAGAGAATCCACAGGGAAGGAAGGAAACTGTACTGACCTAAATCACCCAACCCTTCCCTAGAAAAAGTCTAGCAGACTAGTGGGGCCGAGGTGCCAGCACTCAGCTGTGCTCCAGACACAGGCACAAACAGTTGATGCGCGCCTGATGTCCAACTGGGGCACAGCACCTGATCATTAAATTTACAAGAAACCCAGAAACAGGGCAGCTGCCCTCA
The DNA here is from genome assembly GCF_030254825.1 of Meriones unguiculatus. NCBI lineage: Eukaryota > Metazoa > Chordata > Mammalia > Rodentia > Muridae > Meriones > Meriones unguiculatus. The sequence continues at coordinate 32,334,956 of NC_083353.1, read as the reverse complement.
GGACTTCCCTGGGTGAGAGGAGAACCCTCTCAACTAATAAAGACCATAGTTACCACTCAGGTCTATATCCCTGAGGTGAGCAACTCCTGAAAAAACACCAGCCATCCAGGGACTATACCCAAAAAGCTGAGAAGACATCCTTCAGGAAAAAAACAGCTTTCTGCAAAGGGGATTCTCTCCACCACAGGATCTCCAGGAACCACCAGAAAATAACCCCAAACACCTAAGATAGCACAATGGGTAGAGGCCAGCGTAAAAGCTCAAGCAACAAAAGACAGAGCAATATGGCATCTCCAGAACCCAGATACCCAGGGGCAAGTAGCCCTGGACACCCCACCATAACTGAAATCCAAGAAGATGACCTAACAAGTATGCTCATGAAGATGATAACAGAGGAAACAAATAAGATTCGTAAAGACATAGAGGAAGATAAACTCAAACAGAATATTGCCATCCGTAAAGAAATAGAGGAAGCTGCAGCCAAACAGTTTATGGCCTTTAGAAAGGAAATGCTTAAAACACTGAATGAAATAAAAGAAACAGAGTTGAAGGAACTAAAAGAAAAACAGGAAAGTACAATCAGACAGGTGAAGGAAGGAAACAAAACAACTCAAGACCTGAAGATAGAATTGGAAAATTTAAAGAAAACATAGAATGGAAGAAATAATGGAAAGGAAGAATCTAGGGAAGAAAACAGGAACTACAGAGGTAAGCATAACCAACAGACTACAAGAGATGGAAGAAAGAATCTCAGGTGTAGAAGATACAATGGAAGAAATCGATGTATCTGTCAAAGAAAATGTTAAATCCGAAAAATTCCTGACACAGACCTTCCAAGAAATGCAAGACAATATGAAAAGACAAAACCTAAGAATAATAGGTATAGAGGAAAAAGAAGACTCCCTTCTCCAAGGCCCAGAAAATATTTTCAACAAAATCATTGAAGAAAATTTCCCCAAGTTAAAGGAGAGGCCAATTAGAATACATGAGGTCTACAGAACACCCAACAAATTTGACCAGAAAAGAAAATCCTCCCGCCACATAATAATCAAAACAGTAAGTATACAGAACAAAGAAAAAATACTAAAAGCTGCAAGGGAAAAAGGCCAAGTAACATATAATGGCAAACCCATTAGAATCACACCTGACTTTTCAACAGAGACTATGAAAGCCAGAAGGGCCTGGACGGATATCATGCAGACCCTAAGAGAACACAGATGCCAGCCCAGGCTACTATACCCCGCAAAACTCTCAGTCCTCATAGATGGAGAAAACAAGATATTCAATGACAAAAACAAATTTCAACAATACCTACAAACAAATCCAGCATTACAGAAGACACTGGAAGGGAAAATACAACCCAAGAAAGCTAGCTACATTCAAGAAAACACAGGACATAAATAACCTCACTTCAGTAAAACAAAAAGCAACCAAGCACACAACCTGATGACCACAGCCAACATCAAAATCAAGGGATCTAACAGCCACAGGTCATTCATCTCTCTCAACATCAATGGACTCAACTCTCCAATAAAAAGACACAGATTAACAGAATGGATACGTAAACAAAACCCAGCAATCTGTTGCATACAAGAAACACACCTAAGACACAAAGACAGACATTACCTGAGGGTAAAGGGTTGGAAGACGACTTTCCAAGCAAACGGACCCAAGAAGCAAGCAGGAGTAGCCATTTTAATATCTGATAAAATAGACTTTCAACCAAAATTAATCAAAAGAGATGGGGAAGGACACTTCATACTCATCAAGGGAAAATTCCACCAGGAAGACATCACAATCCTGAACATCTATGCCCCAAATACAAGGGCACCCACATTTGTGAAAGAAACATTGATAAAATTTAAAGCACATATAGATCCCCACACATTAATAGTGGGAGACTTCAACACCCCACTCTCAACAAAGGACAGGTCAACAAAACAAATTAAACAAAGAAACAATGTCTCTGACAGAGGTCATGAATCAAATGGAACTAACAGACATTTACAGAACTTTACACCCAAACACAAAAGAATTTACCTTCTTCTCAGCACTTCATGAAACCTTCTCCAAAATAGACCATATAGTGGGTCACAAAGCAAGCCTCAACAGATACAAGAAGATTGAAATAATCCCTTGTATCTTGTCTTATCACCATGGAATAAAGCTGGACCTCAGCAATAACAGAAATAGCAAAAAGCCTACACACACATGGAAACTGAACAACTTGTTACTAAATGACAGCTGGGTCAGGGAAGAAATAAAGAAAGAAATTAAAGTCTTTCTAGAAATCAATGAAAATGAAGACACAACATACCCGAACTTGTGGGACACAATGAAAGCAGTGCTAAGAGGAAAGTTCATAGCACTAAGTGCCTTCAAGAAGAAATTTGAGACAGCGCATTCAAGCAACTTAATTGCTCACTTAAAAACCCTAGAAAAAGAAGAAGCAGACACACCAAGAAGGAGCAGACAGCTGGAAATAATCAAACTCAGGGCTGAAATCAATCAATTAGAAACAAATAAAACAATTCAAAGAATCAATGAAACCCAGAGCTGGTTCTTTGAGAAAATCAACAAGATAGACAAACCCTTAGCCAAGCTAACTAAAAGGCAGTGAGACACCATCCAAATCAACAAAATCAGAAATGAAAAGCGGGACATAACTACAGACACTGAGGAAATCCAAGCAATCATTAGGACTTACTTCAAAAGTCTATACGGAAGAAAATTTGAAAATTTAAATGAAATGGACAATTTTCTTAATCAATTCCACTTACCAAAGCTAAATGAGGACCAGGTAAATCAATTAAATAGTCCTATATCCCCCAAGGAAATAGAAGCAGTCATCGAAAGTCTCCCATCCAAAAAAAGCCCAGGACCTAATGGTTTCAGCACAGAATTCTACCAGACATTCAAAAAAGAGCTAACTTCAGTTCTCTTCAAACTGTTCCACAAAATCAAAACAAAAGCAATATTACCAAACTCATTCTATGAAGCCACAGTCACCTTGGTACCTAAACCTCACAAAGACCCAACCAAAAAAGAGAACTTCAGGCCAATCTCCCTTATGAACATTGATGCAAAAATACTCAACAAAATATAAGCAAACCGTATACAAGAACACATCAAAGATATCATCCACCATGACCAAGTAGGCTTCATCTCAGGTATGCAGGGGTGGTTCAATATATGGAAATCCATTAATGTGATCCACCATATTAACAAATTGAAAGAAAAAAAAAACACATGATAATCTCCCTAGATGCTAAAAAAGCCTTTGACAGAATCCAACATCCATTCATGTTTAAAGTATTGGAGAGATCAGGGATACAAGGCACATATCTAAACATAGTAAAGGCAATATACAGCAAACCTATAGCCAACATCAAACTGAACGGAGAGAAACTTAAAGCAATCCCACTGAAATCAGGGACAAGACAAGGCTGCCCACTCTCTCCATATCTCTTCAACATAGTGCTAGAAGTCCTTGCTAGAGCAATAAGACAGTTGAAGTAGATCAAGGGGATACAAATTGGAAAGGAAGAAGTCAAATTATCACTATTTGCAGATGATATGATAGTATATGTGAGTGACCCCAAAAACTCTACCAGGGAACTTCTACAGCTGATAAACACCTTCAGCAAAGTGGCCGGATACAAAGTTAACTAAAAAAAAAAAAAAATCAGTAGCCCTCCTGTATACAAAAGACAAAAGGGCTGAGAAAGAAATTAGGGAAACAACACCCTTCACAATTGCCACAAATGACATAAGGTACCTCGGAGTAACCCTAACCAAGGAAGTCAAAGACTTGTATGAAAAAAATTTCAAATCTATGAAGAAAGAATTAGAAGAAGATATGAGAAGATAGAAAGATCTCCCATGCTCATGGCTTGGCAAGATTAACATAGTAAAAATGGCCATCTTACCAAAAGCAATCTACAGATTCAATGCAATGCCCATCAAATTTCCAACACAATTCTTTACAGACCTGGAAAGAAAAATTCTCAACTTCATATGGAATAACAAGAAACCCAGAATTGCTAAAACAATCCTCTACAATAAAAGATCTTCCGGAGGTTTCTCCATCCCTGATCTTAAGTTGTACTATAGAGCAACAGTTTTAAAAACTGCATGGTACTGGCATAGAAACAGAATGGTGGATCAATGGAACTGAACAGAGGACCCAGAAATAAACCCACACACTTATGGACACCTGATCTTTGACAAAGATGCCAAAACCATACAATGGAAAAAAGATAGCATCTTCAACAAATGGTGCTGGTCTAACTGGATGTCTACATGTACAAAAATGAAAATAGATCCATACTTGTCACCCTGCACAAAACTGAAGTCCAAGTGGATAAAAAACCTCAACATAAAACCAGACACATTAAATCGGCTTGAAAAAAAAGTGGGAATACCCTAGAACTCATTGGACAGGGGAAAACTTCCTGAACAGAACACCAACAGCACAGGCTCTAAGAGCAACGATCAATAAATGGGACCTCATGAAACTGAAAAGCTTCTGCAAAGCAAAGGACACTGTCATCAAAGCAGAGCGAATGCCTACAGATTGGGAAAGAATCTTCACCAACCCTTTATGTGACAGAGGACTCATATCCAGTATATATAAAGAACTAAAGAAGCTGAAAAGCAATAAACCAAGTAATCCAATTAAAAAAATGGAGAACAGAGCTAAACAGAGAATTCTCTGTAGAGGAATACCGAATGGCAGAGAAGCACTTAAAGAAATGCTCAACCTCACTAGCCATTAGGGAAATGCAAATCAAAACAACCCTGAGATTTCACCTTACATCCATGAGAATGGCCAAGATGAAAAACTCAAGTGACAACACATGCTGGAGAGGTTGTGGAGAAAGGGGAAGCCTTCTGCACTGCTGGTGGGAATGTAAACTTGTACAACCACTCTGGAAATCAATCTGGCGCTTTCTCAGACAACTAGGAATAGCGCTTCCTCAAGATCCAGCCATACCACTACTGGGCATATATCCAAAAGAGGCTCAAGTATACAAAAAGGACATTTGCTCAACCATGTTTGTAGCAGCTTTATTTGTAATAGCCAGAAGCTGGAAACAACCCAGATGCCCCTCAACTGAAGAATGGATGCAGAAATTGTGGTACATCTACACAATGGAATATTACTCAGCAATGAAAAATAAGGAAAACATGAAATTTTCAGGTAAATGGTGGGATCTGGAAAGGATCATCCTGAGTGAGTTGTCCCAGAAGCAAAAAGACACACATGGTATATACTCACTCATATAGACATACAACATAGGACAAACCCACTATAACCTGTGCATCTAAAGAAACTAAGTAAGAGAGAGGACCCTAACAAAAATGTCCAATTCCCATCTGGAAAGGCAAAGAGGCTGGACATCAGAAGAAGAAGAAAACAAGAAACAACCTAGGAACCTACCACAGAGGGCCTTTGAAAGCCTCTGCCCTTCAGACTATCAAAGCAGATGCTGAGCCTGATGTGCAACTGTTGGGCAGAGTGAATGGAATTTTATGTAAGAACTAGGAAATAGTAAGAGCTGGAGAGGACAGGGCCTCCACAAGGAGAGCAACAGAACAAGAAAATTTGAACACAGGGAACTTCCCAGAGACTCATACTCCAACCAAGGACTATTCATGGAGATAACCCAGAACCCCTGCACAGATGTATCCCAGGGTAGTTCAGAGTCCAATTGGGTTACATAGTAATGGGAAGAGGGACTGCCTCTGACATAATCTGATTGGCCAGCTCTTTGATCACCTCCCCCTAGGATGAGCAGCCTTACCAGGCCATAGTAGAGGACATTGCAGCCACTTTTGATGTGAACTGATAGACTAAGATCAGAAAGGAGAGGAGAACCTCCCCTATCAGTGGACTTGGGGAGTGGCATGCAAGCAGAGGGAGGAGGGAGGGTGGGATTGGGAGGAGAGGAGGGAGGGGCTTATGGGGGGATGCAGAATGAATAAAGTGTAATTAATGAAAAATTTTAAAAAAAGGGAAAAAATAATTTAAGAACCTTAAATGACTTTCAAAAGTGGAGGAAAACATGGAGTTAGTCAATTTACATGGAGTATGTCTCGTCCCTGGGGGCAATTGTCTCCTGAACCTACTCAGACCTCGGACACCACCACTGCTAGTTCTAGAACTGATGCAGGATGTTCCAACGAGGGGGTTAAGGCTTCTCATAATATTTCCTATAAGCCCACACCTGTTTGTTTATATCCCCTATTTTTATTCATTATTAGCCAGATAGAGCCAAGTAATTGTGGTAATGATACTTGCTTTTTTGCCCAATGCTGGAATGCTAGTAAATTTAGGTATGCCATGGTTACTCACATGCCTCGCTGGGTACCTGTGCCCGTTGATGCCCCTCACACTATGACTCTCTTCAGACAGAAAAGGGATCTTGGAACTACAGCCACCATTGTTACTGCCATCTCATTGGTGGCTGTTGGAGCTACCACAGCGGCATTAGCCATGAGTCACACTGGGCAGACTGCTCAGACCCTGAATAATCATTTAGCCAATGTAGCTCATGCCTTAGTTGTACAAAAAGGAATTAATGCTCAACTAAAAGGAAGCTTGATGGTGTTCAATCAGAGGATTGACCTCGAGCAGGAGCAAATTGATACCCTATGGCAAATCGCTCAACTTGGCTGTCAATGAAAATATGCTGGATTTTGAGTCACTAGTATATAACATGAGATTTTTTCCTATGCTGCAAATCTGTCTAAACAATTGTTGAGCTATATTTTAGGTAATTGGACTGGAGAATTTGATATTACGATGGAGCAGCTGAGAGTGGCCATTGTCACAGTAAATTTTACCAGAGTGGACGTAGGACTAGCCACAGGATTATCATCATGGATTGCTGCAGCCATGAATCATCTGAAGAAATGGGCGGGCATGGGAGCGTTAGCAGGCCTTCTGTTGTTGGTCTCCTTGGTTTGCCTGTGGTATATATATGCAAGATTAGAGTCTCACAACAGTGTAATGCAGCCATGACCATTCAGGCCTTTACAGCCATTGAAGCAGGACATTCTCCCCAAGCATGGTTGGCTACCATAAAAAGCTAAAATGTTACACTCAGGATGTTAGGCTAAGCACTGCACTCAGGGTCAGCCGCTTTGGACCCAGAGAAGAGCATGTCTGATTTCATGCGGGTTGATGCCCCAGGTCCCGCCTCTGAGAAAAAGGTGTCAGACGGGTCTGATGCTCTTTGGGTGGATGACACCTAAATGAACACCAGTACAAAGTCCCAATTTATTTCTAATATCAGAGATCAGACCTCTACTCTTGCCTGATGTGTCTAAAACAAAAAGGGGGAACTGTAGAGAGCTGCGTAATGCTGTGCCTTAAAGATGGAGCTGGTTTCCGCCTTCCACCTTCCCGATGGTGAGTGCTCTCTGTCACGAACAATTCCACATTTGGCTAAGGCTGAGGATCTGGCTTGCTTCCATGTATGTGGACCTATCTGCATTGCCCACGTGGCACGCTGGGGTTGGCTACCCAGAGGCTATTTAAGCTGTGGGCTGGCTTTCCCCAGGGTCTGATGATTGTTCAAGATTCCTGAATAAACTGCATTGAAAAAAAAAAAAAGAACAACAATACAATCAACTGACCTGGGCTCATGGGAGCTCACAGAGCCTGAACCACCAATGAAAAAGCATTCATGGGCTGGATCTAGACACCCTACACATACAAAGCAGATGTCAGTTTGTTCTTCATGTGGGTTACGTAACAACTGGAGTGGGGAGCTGTTTCTGCCTCTTGATGTCTGCCTTTGCATTATACACATCTATAATATATTTATTATTTTCTTTTCATTTTTTGTGTTTACATAATTTCATATTGATCACTTGTTGCTCTAATCGCTATAGATACATAAGAAATCATTCCCAAAGGTAAGTACAGAATATTAGGGTTTCACAATGATACCTTTGGTGTTCTGGAAATCAAGGATGGTGAAGAAAGTAAAAGGCTACAGTTTGTTTCACATTGTCTGGAGGCTCTGCTGTAATACACATTCCTTGCAATTAAAACAATAGAAATTAAACACACATATGGACACTTGATTTTTGACAAAGAAGCCAAGACAATAGAATGGAAATAAAGACAGCATCTTCAATAAATGGTGCTGGACCAACTGGATGTCTACATGCAGAAAAATGAAAATAGATCCATACTTATCACCCTGCACAAAACTAAAGTCCAAGTGGATCAAAGACCTCAACATAAAACCAGACACATTAAATTGGTTAGAAAAAAAAGTGAGGAAGAGTTTAGAACTCATTGGCACAGGAGACAACTTCCTGAACAGAACACCAATAGCACAGGCTCTAAGAACTACAATCAACAAACTGGACCTCATGAAACTGAAAAGCTTCTGTAAAGCAAAGGACACTATGATCAGAACAAAATGACAGCCTACAGACTGGGAAAGGGTCTTCAACAATCCTATATCTTACAGAGGGATAATATCCAGAATATATAAAGACCTCAGGAGGTTAAACAGCAACAAATCAAGTAATCCAATTAAAAAATGAGATACAGAGCTAAACAGAGAATTATCTGTAGAAGACTATAGAATGGCAGAGAACCACTTAAAGAGATGCTCAAACTCCTTAGCCATCAGGGAGGTACAAATCAAAATGACCCTGAGGTTTCACCTTACACCCATAAGAATGGCTAAGCTCAAAAACTCAAGTGACAACACATGCTGGAGAGGTTTTGGAGAAAGGGGAACCCTCCACCATTGCTGGAGGGAATGCAAACTTGTACAACCACTTTGGAAATCAATCTCTTGTTTTCTCAGACAATTAGGAATAGTGCTACCTCAAGATCCAGCTATCCACTCCTAGGCATATATCCAAAATATGCTCAACTACACAACAAGAACATTTGCTTAACCATGTTCATAGCAGCTTTATTTGTAATAGCCAGACCCTGGAAACAACCCAGGTGTCCCTCAGTTGAGGAATGAATACAGAGATTGTGGTACCTTTACACAATAGACTACTTAACAATTAAAAACAAGGAAGTCATGAAAATATGCAGGCAAATAGTGGGATCTAGAAAAGATCATCTTGAGTGAAGTATCCCAGAAGCAGAAAGACACACACATTATAATCTCATTTATAAATGGATATTAGACATATAATATAGAAAAAAAAATACCAAAATCTGTACACCTAAAGAAGCTAAGCTAAAAGGAGAACCTTGGGTAAGATGATCAATCTTCACTCAGAAGGACAAATGAGATGGACATTGGAAGAAGGAGAAAAAGGGAACAGGACAGGAGCCTTTCACTGAGGCCCTCTGAAAGACTACCCAGCAGTGTAACAAGGCAGATTCTGAGACTCATGACCAAATTTTGGGCAGAGTCCAGGGACTCTTATGAAAGAAAGCAGAGATAGTACGATATGGATCAGACAGGAGCTCCACAAGGAGAACAACAGAACCAAAAAAATCTGAGCACAGGGGTCTCTTCTGAGGCTGAAACTCCAACCAAGGACCATGTATGGAGATAACTTAAAACCCCTGCACAGATGCAGCACAAGGCAACTCGGTCTCCAAGTGGGTGACCTAGTAAGGGGAACAGGGACTGTCTCTCACATGAACTCAGTGGCTGGCTCTTTGATCACCTCCTCCTGAAGGGAGCAACCTTACCAGGCCTCAGAGGAAGACAATGTAGCCAGTACTGATCTGCCCGATAAGCTAGGGTCAGATGGAAGGTGAGGAGGACCTCTCCTATCAGAGGACCTGGAGAGGAACATGGGAGATGAGAGAGGGAAGGTGAGATTGGGAGGGAATGAGGGAGGGGGCTACAGCTGGGATACAACCTGAATAAACTAATTAATATAAAAAAATTACTAAAAATTTACAAATTCCTAAATTTGGAGACAGAGCCCCAACTAAATATTTCTTAAAAGCAAATGAAACTTATGCCAAGAATAGGTTACATCTGAATTGTGGGCCAAAAATGCCTCATAGACTCCAAAGATCCTAGGCTATTGCCAAGATTATTTGTTGTTCTTCATAATATGAGAGTAAGGCCATATTGATGAAGACATCTATGCTACTCATTGAACACACAGACGTACAGCTGGTACCTAGAGCCTCCACCCTCATGGACTAGTTAGTATTCATCACACTTGATATGATCAATAGCCTTGATCTATGTGATAACGAAGGAGAAAAATAAACACCAACCCAGGTATAAAGTTTTCTATCTATTACAAAGTCCTGTGTGTGAGATGTTCTAGTGCAACAATAGCATAAAACTTATGGGAGTAACCAACAAATATCTACCTAATGTGGTTCTCCTGGCTCAGCTATCATCAGTGAAGCTTCATCCTGAAGTATATGAGAACAAATTTGGAGACCCACAGCTAGACAATGTGCAGAGAGTGAGACACCTTGAAATATTCAGTCCTAAATGGGATGTCTTCATCAAATACCTCCATCATGGCTCAAAAAAACCTACAAAAGAGGAGGCAAAAAGATTTAAGCACAAAGGGATATGGCAGACACTAAGGAACACAGATGGGTGGACTCACATATGAATTTAGAGAATATGACATCATGCACATGGTATAGTCTTCATGAGTCTGGAGCAGACAGGGTCCCAGCACTGACAGGAGAAGCAGACAGAAGACCTTATCAACAACACCAAAGCTATGTTTATTTTTAATTATTATTATTATTTATTACAATTTATTCACTTTGTATGCCTGCTTTAGTCCCCTCCCTTGTCTCCTCCCAATCAACCCTCCTTCCCTCTTCTCCACCTCTGTGCCTCCCCTACTCCACTGATAGGGGAGGACTGCCTCCCCTTCTATCTGACCCTAGCTTATCAGGTCTCATCAGGACTGGCTGCATTGTCAAAGCTATGTTTATTGATAACCACTCAAAAACTAAAACCCACTTCTCTCAAATGAAGTCTCACTGAGATACAAACGAGGCTTAAGGTTAGGACCGATGCCCAGCAATAGACGGCCAACACTAAATGAATTCAATGGCATCTTTGGAGGTTCTCAATAATCAGTCTGGGCTTTGTTAGCTGTTTTTTGTTTGTTTGTTTTGTTTTTATGTATTTAAAATTACAGGCTGTTCTGGTTTTGTGTTTTCATGGGAGTCCTGTGCACACAAACACGTGTTTCATGTTTTCTTTTCTTTGGATTTTTTAAAAATTCTGTTTGTTTCATCATATTTAGTTTTATTTTACTTATTTACTGTTCTCCATATGACCATATTTTTTCTAATAAGAGACAGATTATTAGATTATTGGATTTTGATATGAAGGGAGGATCTTGGCACAGCTGGGGGAGGGGAATCACAATCAGAATATATTATCTGAAAAACATCAATAAATATATAAAGAAATTTACATTAAAATATCTGAAGATTCATGTATTCATATATCTAATGGTTAATGATGTTTATCATCTGATTGCCCTAAAGAAATCTAATATAAAGTGAGACAAGTAGTGGTAATTTGGGGAGATAGAGGGAGAGAATATGGGGAGAAATTGTTGGAATTGTGAGTTATTTAGGGCCACTGTGGGAACCTAATACAATGAAAAGTTCCAGAAGTCATTCATGAGGGTGACTTGAGAGAGGACTTCTAAAAATGGAGAATAAAGTGTCTGAACTTGCCATCCTTTGTATTCTGAGAAGGCTTCTAGTGGTAAGACTGGGTTACATTTGTTTGTGTTGTTGACAAAGCAAGTCCAGGAAAGCCAAGTTTGCACATAGAAACCTTTTAAAAAGAGAGAGGGAAAGAGAGAGAGGAAAGAAAGAAAGAAAGAAAGAAAGAAAGAAAGAAAGAAAGAAAGAAAGAAAGAAAGAAAGAAAGAAAGAAAGCTTGCCCACACCAGTTTTTTGGTTGGGAGACTCTTAATGACTGATTGTGTTTCCTTAGGGATTATTGTTCTATTTAAATTGTCTACCTACAGGTGGCTGGATCCAAAACTCTGACTGTGGTGCTTTGCAAACCTGAGAGGACATCCAGGAAGTTGGGATCAATAGGATCCATGCCCTTCGTGGTTGTCTCCTGGGTCTAGGAGTCATGAACTGTGAGAAGCTGCCCTTTCTGCATACTCAAGAGAATGCAGGCCTTCAGGTCCAGGGACCTGATGCTCCAACAGTCAGACAGATCTCTCCCACTGCCAACTGTTGGGCAGAGTGCAGGGAATCTTATGAAAGAAGTGGAAAATAGTAAGATCTGGAGAGGACAGAAGCCCCATAAGGAGAGCAATAGAACCAAAAAATCTGAGCACAGGGGTCTTTCCTGAGACTGACACTCCAACCGAGGACCATACATGGAGATAAGTTAAGCTAGAACCCCTGCACAGATGTAGCCCATGGCAGTTCAGTGTCCAAGTGGGTTCCATAGTAATGGTAACAGGAACTGCCTCTGACATGAACTGATAGGCCTGCTCTTTGATCACATCCCTCTGAGGGGGAAGAGCCTTACCAGGCCACAAAGGAAGACAATGCCACCACTCCTGATGAGACCTAATAAACTAGGATCAGAAAGAAAGAAAAGAAGACTTCCCATATCAGTGGACTTTGGGAGGGGTATTCGTGGAGAAGGGGGAGAAATGGAGGGATTGGGAAGAGAAGAGGGAGGGCACTACTGGGGGGGGATACAAAGTGAATAAAGTGTAATTAATAAAGAATTTTTAAAAAGGCACAGGCTAACAGAATGGAAGCCAAAATTCTGCTGCATTCAAGAAACACACCTCATCAAAAATAATAGACACCACCTCAGAGTAAGAGTAAAGGGCTGGAAAAAGTTTTCCAAGCAGAAAGACCTAGAAGCAAACTAGAGCAGCCATCCTAACATCAAATAAAATAGACTTTCAACCAAAATTAATCAAGAGAAGAGGAGAGACACTTCATTCTTAACAAAGGAAAAATCCACCAAGAGTTCATCACAATCCTGAACATCTATGCCCCCAACACAAGGACACCTGTATTCTTAAAAGAAATATTATTCAACCTTAAATTACACGTTGATCCCCACCCATTAATAGTGGAAGACGTCAACACCCCACTCTCACCAATGGACTGATCAACAAGACAGAAGCTAAATAGAGAAATAATGAAGCTAACAGAGGTTATGAATCAAATGGACCTAATAGATGTCTACAGAAATTTTTACCCAAACACAAAAGAATATACTTTTTTTTTCTCAACACCACATGGAAACTTCTCCAAAATTGACTATATAAGCAGACACAAAGAAAACCTCAACAATACACGAAAATTGAATTAACCCATTGTTCTTTACCAGATCATAGTGGATTAAAGCTAGATCTAAAAAACAACAATAACAATGACAACAACAACAACAAAACTCACACACTCATTGAAACTTTGAACAACTATCTGCTCAGTGACCACTGGGTGAGGGAGAAATAGAGAAACAAATTAAAGACTTCATAAAATTCAATGAAAACAAAAGCACAACTTACCCAAACTTATAGGACATCATGAAAGCCATGCTAAGAGGAAAGTTCATGGCACTAAGTACATTCATAAGTAATTTTCAGTGATCCCATATTAGCAACTTAATAGACCACCTGACAGCTTTAGAAAAAAAAAAAACAAGCATATCTGAGAGGAGTAGATGGCAGGAAATAATCAAACTCAGGGCTGAAATCAATAAATTAGAAACAAAGAGAACAATACAAAGAGTCAACAAAACTAAGAGTTGCTACTTTGAAAAATGTCAATGAGATAGACAAATGCATCGCCAAACTAACTAACAGGGAGAGAGACAGTACACAAACTAACACAATTAGAAATGGAAAGGGGACATAAGAACAGACACTGAGTAAATCCAAAGAATTGTAAGATCTTACCTCAAAAGACTTTATTCTAAAAAATTAGAAAATATAAAGTAAACAGACAAGTTTATTGATAGATTTCACCTACCAAAGTTAAATCAAGAGCAGGCAAATAGTTTAAACAGCACTATAACCACTAAGGAAATAGAAGCAGGCATAAAAATGATCCCAACAACAACAAAAGCCCAGGGCCAGATGGTTTTAGCACAGAATTCCACTAGACGGTCTTTCTTTCTTTCTTTCTTTCTTTCTTTCTTTCTTTCTTTCTTTCTTTCTTTCTTTCTTTCTTTCTTTCTTTCTTTCTTTCTTTCTTCTTCTTTCTTTCTTTCTTGCTTTCTTTCCTTCTTCTTCTTCTTCTTCTTCTTCTTCTTCTTCTTCTTCTTCTTCTTCTTCTTCTTTCTTTCTTGCAATTTATTCACTTTGTATCCCCTCATTTTGTGCCCTCCCTCATCTCCTCTGAGTCCCATCTACCCTTTATCTTCTCCCCCTATGCCCATTCCCTAGTTACCCAATAGGGGAGGACCTCCTTCCCTTCTATCTGACCCTAGACAATCAGGTCTCATCAGGGTTGGCTGCATCATCTTCTTCTGTGGCCAGGCAAGGCTCAAAAACATCTGAAGTCCTCCTACTTACAAAAGACAAATGGACTGAGAAAGAAATTAGGGAAACAACATCCTTCACAATAGCCACAAATAACATACAGTGCCTTGGTGTGACTCTAAGCAAGCAAGCGAAAGACCTGTATGAAACAAACAAACAAAAACCCTTCAAGTCTCTGAAGAAAGAAATTGAAGGAGATATCAGAAGATGGAAAGATCACCCATGCTCATGGATCGGTAGAATTAAAATAGTGAAAATGGCCATCTTACCAAAGGCAATCTACAGATTCAATGCAATTCCCATCAAAATACCAAAACATTGTTTTTTACAGACCTAAAAAGAAAAATTCTTAATTTCATATGGAAAAACCAAAAACTCAGAATAGCTAAAACAATCCTAAAACAACAGATCATCTGGAGGTATCTCCATCTTAGATCTCAAACTCTACTATAGAGCAACAGTAATAAAAACTGCATGGTACTGCCAAAGAAATATTGGTTGACCAATGGAATCAGATCAAAGTCCTAAAAATAAACCCACATACCGGTATATATCTTATTTTTGACAAAGGAGCCCAAACTATACAATTCAAAACGACAGCAACTTCAACAAATTTTGCTGTTCTAACCAGATGTTTACCTGTAGACAAATGCAAATAGATCCATATTTATCACCTTCCACTAGATTAAAGTCCAAGTAGATTAAAGACCTCAACACAAAACCAGATACACTGAATCTGCTGGAGGAGAAACTGGGGTAAAAGCCTTGATCTTGTTGGCACAGGAGACAATTTCCTGAACAGAACACCAATAGTTCAGGCTCTAAGATCTACAAATAATAAATGGTACCTCCTGAATCTGAAAAGCTTCTGTAAAGCAAAAAACACTATTAATAGAATAAAATAGCAGCCTACAGATTGCGAATAGATCTTCACCAAGCCCACATCTGAAAAAGGACTAATACCCAGAATATATAAAGAACTCAAGAAATTAAACACACGCACAAAAAAAAATATCCAATTAAAAATGGGACATAGAGCTAAGCATTGAATTTTGAACAGAGAAATCTCAAATGGTGGAGAAGCACTTAGAAGAAATGTTCAATGTTCTTAGTCATCAGGAAAATGAAAATCAAAATGACTCTGACATTCCATCTTAAACCATTTAGAATGGGCAAGATCAAAACTGCAAGGCAATTTCAGCCATATAGTACAGGAGAGACATACTACAATGCACAGATCCCAAGAAAATAAGTCAATGGTTTCTTAGGCTTCATGTAGGCTCACCAGTTAGGTGAGTTGGGGAGATCTCTGACACAGACTATGATGTCTGTTTTCTGATCACCTCCCTCTTATGGGGCTTTTCTAAAAGGTCACAGGGGAGGAAGACTCAGACCTTAAGTGAACAGATGAGCTGGGGTTTCTGGGTAGGGGGTAGGGCTCCCTTATTCCATAGAATAGGGGAGAGAGGATTTGGGAGGAAGTGTGACACTGGGAGGAGGGGCCTATGACTGACATGTTATTTGAATTCATTAATAAAAAAATAAATTGTTTACCAAATCCTGGTTTAACTTTGATAAATGTAATATATCAAGAAAATCATCTATTTCATTTAGATTTTCCAATATTTTGGTGTACAGCCTTCTGAAATGAGACCTAATGATTCTTTGGATTTCCTCACTGTCTGTTATATTACACATTTTCTCTCTGCCATAGAGTTACTTTTTCTATTTGTTTGTCCATCTTGTTGATCCTCTCAAAGAAGCAATTTTTGGTTTTGTTGATTCTTTTCATTATTCTCTTTGTTTCTGAATTATTGCTTTCACCCTGAGTTTGATTTTTTCCTGCTTTCTACTCCTCTTGTGTCTGCTTCTTAATTTTCCTTCTAGATCGTTCACATGTGCTTTTAAATTGCTAGTATTAGGTCCAATTTCAATTTTGATTTTTACTTAGTTTTCATTTTTTTACAGTTTATTCATCTTATATCCCAATTGTAGCCCCCTTCCTCATCTCCTCCAGGTCCCACCCTTCTTTCCCTCATCTCTCTTATCCCCTTCCCCTAGTCTCTTGATAGGGGGAGTTCTCCCCTACCATCTGCTCCTAGCTTATCAAGTCTCATCAGGACTTTCTGGATCCTTTCCCTCTGTGGCCTTCCAAGGCACACTGCCAAGGTAAAGTGATCAAATAGCAGGCAAACAAGTTCATGATAGAGGCAGCCCATATTCCCTTTACTCGGGAACCCACATGGAGACTGAGCTGCTTATAGGCTACATCGGAGCAAGGGGTCTAGATCCTCTCCTTGCATGGTCCTTGGTTGGTGCATCAGTCTCGGCAGCCCCCACCCCGGGTGCAAGGTTTTTAGCTTTTTTGGTCTCCTTGGGGAGCTCCTGTCCCCTCCATATCCTTTTATAATATCTCCCCTCCCCCATAAGACTCCAAACACTCTGCCCAAAGTTTCTCTGTGAGTGTTAACATCTGCTTCAATCCCCTGTTGGGTGGAGTCTTTCATAGGATTTCTGTGGTAGGCTCCTCTTCTGTTCCTCTCTTCTACTGCTTCTGGGTTCTATCCTGTTTGCCCTTCTGAATGAAATTTAAGCATCCTAACTAGGGTTTTCCTTGTTGTTGCTTATGTCTGTATATCTTAGTATGCTTTTCCTATATTATATGGCTAATAGCCGCTTATAAATAAGTACATAGTATGCATGCCTTTCTATTTCTGGGTTACCTCACTAAGGATAATCATTTCTAGTTCCATCCATTTGCCTGCAAATTACATGTTATCCTTATTTTAAAATAGCTGAGTAGTATTCCACTGTGTAAATGTGCACAATTTCTGGATCCATTCTTTCGTTGAGGGACATCTAGGTTATTTCAAATAAAACTATTACAAATAAAGCTGCTATGAACATGGCTAAGCAAATGTCCTTGTTTAATTGTAGAACATCCTTCAGATATATGCCCAGGAGTGGTATAACTATATTTTGAGGTAGTGCTATTCTCAATTTTCTGAGAAAGTATCATATTTACTTTCAAAGTAGTTGTACAATTTGCAGTCCTGCCAGCAGTGAAGGAGGGTTCCCCTTTCTCCACATCCTGTCCAGCATGTGTTGTCACTTGAGTTTTTTATTATTATTATTCCTTATTAATTACATTTTATTCACTTTGTATCCCACCTGTGGTTGCCTTCCTCCTCCTGTCCCAAACCCTCCCTTCTTCCACCCTCTGCATGCATGCCCCTCCCCAAGTCCACTGATAGGGGAGGACTTCTTTTCCTTCCTTCTGATCCTACTCAATTAGGTCTCATCAGGAGTGGCTGCATTGTCTTCTTCTGTGGCCTTGTAATGCTGCTTCCTCCTCAGGGGGAGGTAATTAAAGAGCAGGTCAATCAGTTCATGTCAGAGACAGTCCCTGTTTCTATTACAATGGAACCCAATTGGATACTGAACTGCCATCTGTGCAGGGGTCTTAGGTTATCTCCATGCATGGTCTTTGTTTGGAAAGACCCCTGTGCTCAGATATTTTGGTTCTGTTGCTCTCCTTGTGGAGTTCCTGTCCTCTCCAGATCTGACTGTTTCTCCCCCCGCCTTTTTTTTTTTCATAAGATTCCCTGCATTCTGCCCAAAAGTTGCCCAAAAGTTTCAGCATCTGCATTGATAGTCTGCAGGGCAGAGCCTTTCAGAGGAACTCTGTGTCAGGATCCTGACTTGTTCTGTCTTTTCTCCTTCTTCTGATGCCCATCCTCTTTGACTTTCTGGATAGGGATTGAACATTTTAGCAAGAGTTCCCCCTCTTCATTAGTTTCTTTAGGTGTACATATTTTAGTAGGTTTATCCTATATTATATGTCTATATGAGTGAATATATAATGTGTGGGTCTTTCTGCTTCTGGGATAGCTCACTCAGAATGATCTCCAGATCCCACCATTTACCTGCAAATTTCATGATTTCCTTGTTTTTTATTGCTGAGTAATATTCCATTGTGTAGATGTACCACAATTTCTGTATCCATTCTTCAGTTGAGGGGCATCTGGGCTGTTTCCAGCTTCTGGCTATTACAAATAAGGCTGCTACAAACATGGTTGAGTAAATGTCCTTATTTGTGTACTTGAGCCTCTTTTGGGTATATGCCTAGGAGTGGTATGGCTGGATCTTGAGGAAGCGTTATTCTTAGTTGTCTGAGAAAGCGTCAGATTGCTTTCCAATGTGGTTGTACAAGTTTACATTCCCACCAGCAGTGGAGGAAGGTTCCCCTTTCTCCACAACGTCTCCAGCATGTGTTGTCACTTGAGTTTTTTATCTTGGCCATTCTGATGGGTGTAAGGTGAAATATCAGGGTCGTTTTGATTTGCCTTTCCCTTATGACAAAGGACATTGAACATTTTAAATGTTTCTCTGCCATTCGATATTCCTCTATTGAGAATTCTTTGTTTAGCTCTGTACTCCATTTTTTAATTGGATTACTTGATTTGTTGCTGTTTGACTTCTTGAGTTCTTTATATATACTGGATATTAGTCCTCTGTCAGATATAGGGTTGGTGAAGATCCTTTCCCAGTCTGTAGGCAGCCGTTTTGTTCTGACGACAGTGTCCTTTGCTTTACAGAAGCTTTTCATTTTCATGAGGTCCCATTTATTGATTGTTGCTCTTAGAGCCTGTACTGTTGGTGTTCTGTTCAGGAAGTTGTCTCCTGTGCCAATGAGTTCAAGGCTTTTCCCCACTTTTTCTTCTCAGTGGTTTAATGTGTCTGGTTTTATATTGAGGTCTTTGTTCCACTTGGACTTTAGTTTTGTGCAGGGTGATAAGTATGGATCTATTTGAGTTTTTGATCTTAGCCACTCTGCTCAGTGTAAGATGGAATATCATTTGAATTTCCCTGATGATTATGGATGTTTAACATTTCTTCTAGTGTTTCTCTGCCATTTGATATTTCTCTGTTGAGAACTCTGTTTAGCTCTGTACCCCCTTTTTATTTATTAACTTTACTTCCCAATGGTAACCTCCTCCCTTCTCTCCTCCTGATCCAAAACTCTCTTCCTTTTCCCCCTCTCCCCTCCTCTATTCCTCAGAAAATGGGAGTCCCTTATACCCATCTACCCCAGTTCGTCAAACTGCATCTGAACTGAGAGCATCCTTTTCCCCTGTGTTCTGGTGAGTCAACCCTGCCAGAGAGGAATGATCAAAAGAGTAGGCAATAGAGTCCATGTTGGAGACAGCCCACACTCTCCTTGCTGAGGAACCCACATGAAATTCAATAGCTACATCTGTGTAGGATCTTACTTCCTGTCTACGCCTGGTCTTTGGTTGGTGTTTCAGTCTCCACAAGTCCCCTGAACCCTGGTTAGTTGGCTCATTTTTCTTCTTCGGGAACTCCTGTCACCACCAGGTTCTTCTCTTCTTCCTCCTACTTTTCCACAAGATTCTCTACACTTTGTTTAATGTTTGGCTGCGTTTCTCAGCATAGGTTTCCATCTTCAGCTGGGTGGAGATTCTCAGAGGACAGCTATGTCAGGAGTTGGCTTTCTCCCATAGGGTGGGTCTCAGTCAGGTTTGGTCAGACATTGCTTGGACATTCCCTTAATCTCTGCACTATCTTTATCTTTGCACCTCTGGTAGGTAGGTTAAATTTATAAAGGCACTTAGTGCTATGAACATTTCTCTTAGCACTTCTTTCAATGTGTCCCATATTTTGGGTATGTTGTTCCTTTTCTTTTCATTGAATTCTAGGAAGTCTTTAATTTCTTTCTTTGTTTCTTTCTGAGCTGATGGTCATTGAGTAGAACATTCCTCACTTTCCATGAGTTTGTAGGCACTTTATTGTTCTTGTTGCTTTTCAAGTCCAGCTTCATTTCATGGCATGATAAGGTAAAAGGAGTTATTTCAATTTTCTTGCATCTGTTGAGGCCTGCTTTGTTACTGACTATATACTAAATTTTTGAGAAAGTCTGGTGAGGTGTTGAGAATAATATGTATTCTTTAGTGTTGGGATGGAATGTTCTGTAGCTGCATCTTAGGTCTATTTGATTCACAAGATTGGTTAGTTGCATTATTTCTATGTTTAATTTCTATCTCAATGAACTGTCCATGTGTGAGAGAGGAGTGCTGAAGTCCTCATTATTACTCTGTGGAATTCAATGTGTGATTTAAGATTTAAGCTTTATTAATGTTTTATTATGAATTTGGGTGGCCTTACATTTGTGGCATAGATGTTCAGAACTGAGACTTCACTTTGGTGTATTTTTCCTTTGATGAATATGAAGTGATCTTCCTCATCTCTTTTTATTAATTCTAGCTGAATGTCTATTTGATTAGATTTTAGAATGGCTACTTTAACTTGTTTCTTAAGTCTGTTTGCTTGGAAAACCTTCTTCAGCCCTTTACTTTGAGATGTTTTATGACAAAAACCAGACTTTAACAATATCTTTACACAAATTCAGCCCTACAAAAAAAGTACTATAAAGAAGACCCCAATCTCCCAAAATAAAACACACCCCAAAAAACATGAGAAATAAATATCGCCACACCAGCAAAACGAAAAGAAGGAAAGCACACACACACACACACACACACACACACAATCACCATTAACATCAAAATAACAGGAATTTACAATAATTAGTCATTAATATCTCTCAAAATCAATGAATTCAAGTCTCCAATAAAAAAATATGCAGGCTAACAGAATGGACATGAAAACAACACCACACCCATAATTCTGCTGCATACCAGAAAAACACCTCATCAACAAAGATAGAAATTACCTCCTATTACTAGGGAACCCACTTGGACACTGAGATGCCATGGGCTACATTTTTGCAGGGGTTCTATGTTATATCCATGCATGGTCCTTGGTTGGAATATCAGTCTCAGAAAAGACCCCTGTGCCCGATAATTTGTTTCTGTTGCTCTCCTTGTGGAGCTCCTTTCCTCTCCAGGTCCTACTATCTCCCCCTTCTTTCATAAGATTCCTTATACTATGCCCAAAGTTTGGCTATGCGTTTCAGCATCTGCTTTGATGTACTGCTGGGTAGAGTCTTTCAGAGGCCCTCTGTTGTAGGACAGAGGCTTCTGTCCTGGTCCCTGTTTTCTCCCTCTTCCTACATCCTTCCCATTTGCCTTTCTAAGTGTGGATTGAGCATCTTACTCAGGGTCCTCCTTTTTACTTAGCTTCTTTAGGTGTACAGATTTTATTATGTTTATCTTATATTATACCTCTAATATCCACTTATGAGTGATTAAATGCCATGTGTGTGTCTTTCTGCTTCTGGGATTCCTTACTTGGGATGATCTTGTCTATTTCCCACCATTTGCCTGCAAATTTCATGATTTCCTTGTTTTTAATTGCTGAGTAGTATTCCCTTGTGTAAATGTACCACAATTTCTGTATCCATCCCTCTGTTGAGGGACATCTGGGTTGTTTCCAGACTCTGGCTATTACGAATAAAGCAGCTATGAACATGGTTGAGCAAATATCCTTGTTGAATACTTGAGCATATTTTGAATATCAATAAATGGGACCTCATGAAATAGAAAGCAAAGGACACTGTAGTCAGAATAAAATGACAGCAGGCAGATTGGAAAAGGATCTTCACCAAACCTACATCTGACAGAGGGCTAATATCCAGAATTTATAAAGAACTCAAGAAGTTAAACAGCAACAAATCAAGTATTTCCATTAAAAAACAGGGTACCAAACTAAACAGAGAATTCTCAATAGAGGAATATCGAATGGCAGAGAAAGACCTAAAGAAAAACTCAGTATCCTTAGTCATCAAGGAAATGCAAATCAAAATGACCCTGAGATTTCACATTATACCTATCAAACTGACTAAGATCAAAAAAGTCAAGTGAGACCACATGCTGGAGAGGATATGGAGAAAGGGAACCCTCCTCCATTGCTGGTGGAAATGTAAACTTGTATAACCACTTTGGAAATCAATCTGGCGCTTTCTCAGACAATTAGGGATAGTGCTGCTTCAAGATCCAGCTATAGTACTCCAAGAGAATAATTATTTCAGCAAATACGAAAATCTAAATTTCTAGTACAACATTGATGCTAACTAAAGTAGCATCTGAAAAGTGCAAATATCATCTTACTGTCCATAGAAAAACTCACCAAAACCACGGTCTTATTATTACAGGCAACAGTTTGCATAACTGTCCTTGCTCTATAATCTCGCCATAGAACTATTTTATAGCTTTGGATTCTGCTTTTTAACTCAAATTATTTTCTGAAAATCTTCTGAATTAATTCTAGTTTTTCAAGGCTAGAGATAACTAAGTTCATCTTTGGATCATATTTAAAGTGAATTGATAATTTTGTCTATAGCTGTCATTTCCTGTCCTAAGCCTAAACTCAAAGTTATAACTTGTGGCTTAGTCTTCCTTCTTTTATAATTGTCCAATTAAAAAAAAAAGAAAACTAAAATTTCAATAACAGAACATCTATACTTACTTACTCCATTTTATAATAAAGTATCATGTTCATTAAATTATCAGTGGATAGGTTCAGATATTATTTACACAATTATTTTCATCTTGAGTTGGGATGTGTTTTCATAATCATTCCATTTAGTTCTTTTTTTATTACCTTACTAAAGACATTCAATGCTAATATTTTTCTTACATATACATACTAAATTAGTGGTTAAGATCAATTGCTACTACTAAAAGCCAGTATGTGAGAGGGAAAGTGAGCCAGTGTGCATCAGAATGGGGTCTGATTTACTTCTGCACTTTATAAGTATTCTTGCTGTGCTTTTATTATTTTAAGTGTAACTAAGTCTTTCCTTTTAATTTTATTGAAATAAAATGCATATATCAGAAATTGTGCATTTGTTTGATATTCACTCTTTTGTAATATTGAATAGAGAACATAGTGTATTTTTTTTAATTAATTAATCTAGAGCACAATGCTAGGCAATAATTACTCCATCCTAAAACTCCAAGCCCGCATAGCTTCCTCCGATTCGGATTTCCCACATTATACTTGCTTTTTAGTCATATCTTTGGTCTGGTTCTTTCTACCTGATGTTTCCAGGTCTTCTTTTCTCAAATCTCTCCTCCCATTCCTTTCTCATCCCCTCCAGAACAGGATGTCCCACCCTACATTCTCCATTGCTCAGCATTGGTTCTTTGTTATTATTGCCAACAGAAAACAAATGGTGACATGCTTGCACAAACTTGAGAAAGGTGATGCTTAGAATAAGCCTCAAAATGCAATGTCCAGATTGAAACCAGTGGGGTAGAGAAATCAACATTTGAATAAACAATGGTAAATTGTATACTTTCCATAGGAACAGCCATAAGTTCTTTCTCTATTCTTTTTATGTGGGTGTGGGTGTGATTCAAGAAGGGTGTGTACATTTGGTGTCCAAAAGTTGACATCAAGGTTGGGTATCTTATGTCACTTTCCACATTATTGTTGTTGCCATCATCATCATTATCATTATCACCATCATTTGTACTTGGAACTGAGTTTCAGGCCTCACATATGTGACACAAGTAATCCACCATTAAGCTGCCTTCCCAGAAATTCATCTTTTTTTTTTAACTCTTATTAGTTACACTTTATTCACTTTGTTTCCCCCCATAAACCCATCCCTCCTCCCCTTATAATCCCACCTTCCCTCCTCTTTCTTCATGCATGCCCCTCCCCAAGTCCACTGAAGGGGAGGTCCCCCTCTCCTTCCTTCTGATCTTAGTCTATCAGATCTCATCAGGAGTGGCTGCATTGACTTCCTCTGTGGCCTGGTAAGGTTGCTCCCCCCTCAGAGGGAGGTGATCAAAGAGCAGGCCACTGAGTTCATGTCAGAGGCAGTCCCTGTTCCCATTACTATGGAATCCACTTGGACACTGAACTTCCATGGGCTAGATCTGTGCAGGGGTTCTAGGTTATCTCCATGCATGGTACTTGTTTGGAGTATGAGTCTCTGGAAAGACCCCTGTGTTCAAATTTTCTTGTTCTGTTGCTTTCCTTGTGGAGTTCCTGTTCTCTCCAGATCTTACTATTTCCCACTTCTTTCATAAGATTCCATGCACTCTGCCCAACAGTTGGCCATAAGTCTTAGCATCTGCTTTGATAGTCTGCAGGGCAGAGCCTTTCAGAGGCCCTCTGTGGCAGGTTCTTAACTTGTTTCCTGTTTTCTTCTTCTTCTGATGTCCATCCTCTTTGCCTTTTGGGATGGGGATTGAGCATTTTAGTCAGAGTCCTCCCTCTTGATTAGTTTCTTTAGATGTACAAATTTTAGTAGTTTTATCCTATATTATATGTCTATATGAATTTTTTGAGGCAGGGTTTCTCATTAAACCTGGATCACACCATTTTCAAGACAGGATTCTCAGTGAGCCCCAGAATCACTCTCCAACCCATGCCCCCCTCAACCCTTGCCCATAATCCTCACCCCTCCTCTATCTCCATCATCAGTATTTCCATCCCAAGCATTTGCATGGGTGCTGCAAACACAATGTTAGGTCCTTATACTTGCATAGCATGCATTTTACTATAACAAACCTCTCAGAGCCCCTAAGTTGTAGATTCTTGTTTCACCTATTTGTTTTCTTTTTTATATAATTTATTAGAATGTATTCAATTTGTATCCCGGCTGGGCCTGCCTCCCTTGTCCCCTCCTCATCCTACCTTCCTTCCCTCTTCTCCCTCTATGCCCCTCCCTTAGCCCTCCTCCCCTTCTATCTGATCCTAGCCTATCAGTTCTCATCAGGACTGGTTGTATTGTATAACTCTGTGGCCTGGCAAGGCTATGCTACCCAAGGGGGCGGTGATCAGGAAGCCTGTCACTGAGTTCATGCCAGAAAAAGGCCCTCCTCCCCTTACTAGGGACCCCATTTCCATGGGCTACATCTGAGCAGGGGTTTTAGGTCCTCTCCATTCACTATCCTTGGTTGGGGTATCATTCTCTTCAGGGCTCCCAGGGCTCAGTGCTTTTAGCTTTGTTGGTCTCCTTTTGGAGCTCCTGACTCCTCCAGGTCTTTCTGTCTCTCTCTTCTTCCATAAGATTGCCTGCCTTCTGCCAAAGTTTGGCTATGAGTCTCAGGCTCTGCTTTGATACTTTGATCAGTAGAGTCTTTCAGAGGCTGTCTGTGGTAGATTCCTGTCCTATTCCCTATTTTTTTCTGCTTCTGATGCCTATTACATTTGCCCTTCTGAATGAGGACTGAACATCTTCCCTAGGGTCTTCCTTGTTTAGCTTCTTTAGGAGTGTAGATTTTAGAATGTTTATCCTATATTATATGTCTAATAACTACTTAAGAGTGAGTATATACATGTGTGTTTTTCTGCTTCTTGATTACCTCACTCAGGATTATCTTTTCTAGGTAGGAACTAGAAAATTTGTCTGCAAATTTCATGATTTCCTTGTTTTAATAGCTGAGTAGTATTCCACCATGTAAAGGTACCAGAATTTCTGTATCTATCGCTCCATTGAGGGACATCTAGGTTGTTTCCAGATTCTGGCTATTAGGAATAGAGCTGCTATGAACGTGGTTGAGCAAAAGTCCCTGTTGTATAATTGAGTATATTTTTGATATAGGCCTAGGAGTGGTATAGCTGGATCTTGAGGTAGCACTTCTCCTAATTTTCTGAGAAAGTGCCAGATTGATTTCCAAAGTGGTTTTACAAGTTTACATTCCCACCAGCAATGGAGGAGGATTACCCTTTCTCCACAGCCTCTCCAGCATGTGTTGCTACTTGAATTTTTTTATCTTAGCCATTCTGAAGGGTGTGAAGTAAAATCTAGAGGTCATTTTGATTTGCATCTACCTGATAACTAAGGGCATTGAACATTTCTTTAAGTGTTTCTCTGTCATTCAATATTCCTCTATTGAGAATTCTGTTTACCTCTGTATGCCATTTTTAAATTGGATTACTTGGTTTTTTAGTGTTTAAGTTCTTAAGTTCTTTATATATTCTGGATATTAGCCCTCTGTCAGATATTGGGTTGGTGAAGATCCTTTCCCAAGCTGTAGACTGTTGTTTTGTTCTGATGACATTGTCATTTGCTTTACAAAAACTTTTGAGTTGAATGAGCTCTTATTTATTTATTGTTGATCTTAGAGCCTGTGCTGTTGGTCTGTTCAGGAAATTGTCTCCTGTGCCAATAAGTTCAAGACTTCCCCCTACTTTTTCTTCTAACAAATTTAGTGTGTCTAGTTTTAATTTGAGGTCTTTGATCCACTTAGGCTTTAGTTTTTTGCAGGGTGATAAATATGGATCTATTTGCATTTTTCTACATGTAAACATCCAGTTAGTGCAGCACCATTTGTTGAAGATGATATCTTTTTTTTTTCCATTGTATTGTTTTGACTTCTCTTTCAAAAATCACACATCCGTAAATCTGTGTATTTATTTCCGGGTCTTGATTGTGATTCCGTTGATCCACCATTCTCTTTCTATTCCAGTACGATGCTTTTATTTTACGATGTTTTCATTACTGTTGCTGTATAGTGCAGCTGGAGATCAGGGTTGGCGTTACCTCCAGACGATCCTTTACTTTTTCAGGATTGTTTTAGTAATTCTGAGTTTTTTGTTTTGTTTTGTTTCTCCATATAAAACTGAGAATTTTTCTCTCAAGTTCTGCAAAGAATTTTGATGGGATTTGCGTTGAATCTGTAGATTGCTTTTTGCAGGATGGCCATTTTCACTATGTTAATCCTACCAATTTATGGGCATGGAAGATCTTCCCATCTTCTGATATCTTCTTCAATTTCTTTCTTCAGAGACTTGATTTTTTTTTTCATACAGGCCTTTTCCTTGCTTGGTTAGAGTCACACCAAGGTAATTTATGTTATTGTGACTATTGTGAAGGGTGTTGTTTCCCTTATTTCTTCCTCAGCCCTTTTGTCTTTTGTATACAGGAGGGTAACTGATTTTTTTTTTTTTTCAGTTAATGTTGTTATTAGTGGCTATTGTGAAGGGTGTTGTTTCCTTAATTTCTTACTCCGCGCTTTTGTCTTGGGTATACAGGAAGGCGTCTGATTTTTTTGTGTTGATTTTGTATCCAGCCACTTTGCTGAAGGTGTTTATCAGCTGAAGGAGTTCTCTGGTAGAATTTTTGGGGTCATTCTTGTGTACTATCATATCATCTGCAAATAGTGATACTTTGACTTCTAATTTAAATACGATTAATTTTTATCTTCTTAAATTTACTAACCCAGTTTCATAAATCATCATTTTAACATTAATATGTAAACTTTAATACCAGAGCTATTATTATTAGAATATAATTGTATTATATTCTCTATAATATATATAGAAAATGTAATACATATATAGAATATGTATTCTATGTATTATATAATATTGTAAGAGTATTTGTATATTCAACAAATCACTGCTAACTTTCTTTTCTTTTAAATTGATTTATTTTTCTTTTCTCATGGTAATTATTACATATGATGAACAAGGTGGCTTTACATAGATATGATCAAGAGGTAAGCCAAACTGAGATGGCAGAGATCATGTTTTCTAGTTTAGATTGTTATTATTCAAGAAACAAAGATCTATACTTTGCCACATGCTAAGTTAGACCTAGAAGAAAAATAATCAGTTCTTATTTTTTAATTTGATCGAAAAAGGAGAGAAGAGCAAAGAGAATTTAAAGTCCATATACTTTCTATTAGATAAGAATTATTTCTTGTGGAAGCCATGCAATTTTTAAGATGGAACACTTTAGAATAAATTAAATCAAAATTTGACCATTCCAAAATAAAAATCAAGAGCCAAACCTTTGTACATGTAAATGAGATATTTTTAAATGTATTTCTTAATCCTACATTTTTTTACATAATACTTTTTGCATATCAAACTAGCTAATGTGAATCTCAGGATGGCTTAGTAAAAGAAATAGAAACTAAAAGGAGGCTTAGTCAAACTAGATATGTAAGAGTAGAAAGTTGGAATAACAAATTAGGAAATAAATATGCGGCTTCTAGACTCTGAAGCAAGGTTGGAGGTCTGTGCTAGGTGACAAGCAGTGACTCAAGGAAATGAGGACAACCATTTTCTGTCACTTCATATCCTCAGTGATGTTAACACCAAAAATCCTGAAGATATAAATCATTGATTGAAATTAACAGCGCTAATTTCTAAATAATCTTTCTTATTATTTCATATGACCTCAAAGAATGGATTTCTTCTCTTCCTTCTTTGTAATTAAATGCAAGTTTTTCTTTTCTTTTACAAAGAACAAACTTTATGTGAATTATAAAAACAAACTATGTGAATTTATAAGCATATAAATTATATAATTCTAATTCTAATAAGAACGTCTAAGAAGGTACTGAGGAACAGCTATTTTCTATTCACATCATATATTTGAACATGTAGTAACAACACATGGCCAGGATTCCAGAGTCTTTTGTTTGATTTCACTCAGCTCAAGCTAAATCTTCCCATGGTATCTCGTTTAAATAATTTTTGTTTTTGAAATTCCGGTTTAGAAATATTTTTCTATTTTCTCCTCATTTTTTGAAAAATGTATTTAAAAAATCATAATATTTCTTATTTTCTAGGTTCCCACATTTATGAAAACCTGGGTAATCTTTACAGTCCTCATAAAATATGTGTCTTGTGTCCTGTAGGACATCCGAGACAAAGACAGGAAGCAAAAGCATGTAAGCCAGATATAGAGGCCTGAACATCTTTCAAACAACCACATTTTCTCAAGTGACTTTTTTTCTGTTGCTCACTGCTGCCTTTGTTTTCTCTTTCTGGGGGGTTTTCTCTTTTTTTTTTTTTTTTTCCTAGTTTGGACATTAGCGTGAAAGGTAATGAAAATGTATCCTTTTGGACATTTAGCTTTTCTTCTTTTCTTTTTTTATTCTTCTTTAATACAGTATATCCTGACCACAGCCTGCCTTCCCTCTACTCCACCCATGTCCACATTTTTTTCTCCCCAGATCGTCTGCTCCTCCATTTCTGTTCAGAAAGGTGTACGTCTCCAAAACAAACATGGCATAACAAGATGCTATAAGACTATATACAAACCTTCTTATTAATGTTAGACTAGGCAACTCAGGCAGAAGAAATGGGTTCCAGGAACAGAGAAAAGGTTCAACAGCCCCTCCACTCCCACTCTTAGGAGTCCCACAAAACATCAAGCTAAACAACCACAGCATGTATGCAGAGGACTTAGAGCACACCCGGGCAGGCCCCGTGATACCCACGCAGGTTTCTGCAACTGTGGCAGCCCTTATTTTAGGAACTGATGTATGTTTTAATTTTTTTATTTTTATTATAATATAATAATATTATTTTTCCTTTCCTCTTTCCTGTCTTCAAATCCTCCCACATATACTTTCTTTCTCTATTTCAATTACTTGCCTATTTTCAACATCACTTGTTGTTACACACACATACACAGTCAGACAGACAGACAGACATACACATCCATACTCAGATAGATAGATAGATAGATAGATAGATAGATAGATAGATAGATAGATAGATAGATAGACAGATAGATAGGTAGGTAGATAGATAGGCTACATGCTAATGTGGATGGGAGAGACTAGGAGGCTTTGATACTACGTGAAGAATTGTAGGCAACTGAGGAATGATTTATGCCTTTAATTGTCACAATTTTAGTTCAGTTATCTTGCCGTTCTGGGGTCAGGCAGGTGTATTAGCAAGAACTTGATTTGGTGAGGCATGGCGTGCTAGGAACAACTGCACATGACTTGGATGACAGCCTTCCCTGAGATGGCTTTCCTTTACTGGGGAAAGAGCTCCCTTTACTGGGGAAGTGGGTAAGGGATGTTGTCTGAGTGTACATCATTGGCTGTGGCTGAGCTGCTGGAAATGTTCATTTGCATGGAGAGGAATTCCTGGTACCAGCTAGACATGTCCTTATACGGAAATAAGGAGTTTTAACTGGAAATCTGGCCACTGGGCTACATGACTACAGGTGGTGGCTGAAAGACGATGTGCACACGGCATGCAGCCCCAGAACAGGGTGGGAGCAATCTTTACTACTGCTGGCCTTAGTCCTTGCTCCAGCCAGTTCCCCTGGTCCCACGGCTCGCTTGCCCCACATTACCATATTTGCTCAGCCTTTAACATTTTCAAAATCTTAAATACAGCTGCTTTTTAATAAATAACAGCTGCTAATGGGTATCCATCTTACTTACTCTTTTTAATAGTAAATTTTAATATTTAATATATTTGGAATAGTATGTAAACTTTGAGTCACATAAATTTTTTTGTAATTTTTATTTTTATTAATTACAGTTTATTTACTTTGCATCCCACCTGTAGCCCCCTCCCTCATTCTGTCCCCTCCCAATCCCACCATCCCTCCCTCTTCTCCACCCATGCCTCTCCCTCAGTCCACTGATAGGGGAGGTACTCCTCCTCTTCCATCTGATCCTAGTCTATCAGGTCTCACAAGTGGCTGCATTGTCTTCCTCTGTGGCCTGCTAAAGCTGCACCCCTGTGGAGGATGTGAACAAAGAGCAGGCAAATCAGTTCCTGTCAGAGACAGTCCCTGTTCCCCTTACTAGGAAACGCATTTGGAGACTGAGTTGCCATGGGCTACATCTATGCAGGTGTTCTAGGTTATCTCCATGCATGGTCCTTGGTTGGAATATCAGTCTCAGAAAAGACCCCTGGGCCCAGATTTTTTTGGTTCTGTTGCTCTTCTAGTTGAGCTCCTGTCTCCTCAAGTTCTTTCTATCTTCCCCTTCTTTCAACAGATTGCCTGCACTCTTCCCAAAGATTAGCTATGAGTTTCAGCATCTGCTTTGACACCCTGTAGCATAGAGTCTTTCAGGGGCCCTCTGTGGTAAGCTCCTTTCCTGTTCCCTGTTTTCTCCCTCTTCTGACATTAAGTTTTTATAATAGGATTAGACAGATGGCTCAGCATTTAAGAAGCACCTCTTCTTGCCAAACACCTCAATACCAGTCCTAGTTCCAATATGGAGACTCAAAATTGCTTGTAATTTCTGGGGCTCTGACACCTTCTTCTGATGTCTATGGACACCAGGGTATAAATTATCTTTTGATACTTAATATATATGGTCTTTTCTTTCTTTCTCTTCTTTTTTCCTTCCTTCCTTCCTTCCTTCCTTCCTTCCTTCCTTCCTTCCTTCTTTCTTCCTTTCTTCCTTTATAAAAGGCCCATAGCTACCCTGAGGCCTCTTTTTAATCAAGCTTGTCCTAACTCTTCCGTTAATGCAGTTGAATATTAGCACTCTGTCAGATATAGGGTTGGTGAAGATCCTTTCCCAAGCTATAGACTGTCATTGTGTTCTGCTGACAGTGTTCTTTGCTTTACAGAAATATTTCAGTTTCATGAGGTCCCATTTATTGACTGTTGATCTTAGAGTCTGTGCTGTTGGTGTTCTGTTCAGGAAGTTGTCTCCTGAGCCAATGAGTTCAAGCCTCTTCCCCACTTTTTCTTTTAACAGGTGTACTGTGTCTGGTTTTATGTTGAGGTTTTTGATCCACTTGGATTTTAGTTTTGTTCAGGGTAAAAAATATGGATCAATTTGCATTTTTCTACATGTGGACATCAGGTAGACTAGCTCCATTTGTTGATGATGGCATCTTTTTTTTCTATTGTATTGTTTTGGCTTCTTTGTCAAAAATCAAGTATCTGTAGGTATATGGGTTTATTTCTGGGTCTTCTATTCTATTCCATTGCTCCACCATTCTATTTCTATGCCACTCTAACGTCCTTAGTCATCAGGGAAACAGGGGAACGCAAATCAAAATGACCCTGAGATTTCACTTTACACCCATCAGAATGGCTAAGACCAAAAACTCAAGTGACAACACATGCTGGTGAAGATGTGGAGAAAGGGGGATCCTTCTCCATTATTGGTGGTAATGTACACTTGTAAAACCACATTGGAAATAAATCTGGTGCTTTCTCAGGATATAGTGATACCTCAAGCTCCAGCTCTACTCAAACTTTGCTCAAGTATACAACAAGGACATTTGCTCAACCATGATCGTAGCAGCTTTATTTGTAACAGCCAGCATCTGGAACCAACCTAGATGTCCTTCAGTGGAGGAATGGATACAGAAATTGTAATACATTTATACAATAGAATACTATTCAGCTATTAAAAACAAGGAAATCATGAAATTTGGAGGCAAATAGTGAGAACTAGAAATGATCATCTTTAGTGAGGTAACCTTGAAGCAGAAAGACACAGATGATATATATTCCTTCATAAGTGGATATTAGGCATCTGATATAGTACAAACATTCTGAAATGTATACTCCTAAAGGAGTTAAATAACAAGGAAGACCCTAGGGAAGATGCTCAATCCTCATTTAGAAGGACAAATAAGATAGACATTGGAAGTTGGAGAAGACAAGGAACAGGACAGGATCCTTCAAGAGAGGACCTCTGAAAGACTCTATCCTCCAGGGTATCAAAGTTAATACTGAGACTCATAGCCAAACTTTGGACAGAGTGCAGGTAATCTTATGAAAGAAAGGGGAGATGGAAAGGCCTGGAGGGGATAGGAGCTCCTAAAGGAGATCAACAGAGCCAATAAAACTGAGCCCTGTGGGCCCTGCAGAGACTGATAACCCAACCAAGGACAATGCATGCAGAGGTTATAAAACCCCTGCTCAGATGTAGCCGATAGACTCAGTCTCCAAGTGAGTTCCCTAATAAAGAGAGCAGGGTTTTTTTTTTTTTTTTTTTTTTTTTTTTTCTGGCATGAACTCTCTTATCACCTGCCCCTGGGAGGTGCAGCCTTGCCAGGCCACAGAGGAGGATAATGCAACCATTCCTGATGAGACCTGATAGTTTAAGGTCAAATAGAAGGAGAGAAAGACCTCACCGATCAGTGGTCTAGGGGAGAAGAGGGAGTGAGTGTGGGATTGGGAGGAGACAAGGAGGGGGACACCTCTGGGATACAAATTGAATAAATTGTAATAATTAATCATAATAAAAAATAGAAATAGTAAACTGACAGGACTACTAGTATGAGTTTTACAAATGGAGATATCAAGTTTGAAATATTAAGATGCTATATTATCAAAATGTGCAAGTTCATTCTTACTTTACATGAGATTCTATGGTTCTAAAGACAATGAATTAGTCCCTGAGACTCAACAGACTCATCTATGCTGAGCATGTCATTCCTTTGCTCATCACTCTGCTTGCTGGATTAGGATGAGCAAATATATGCAGGTTTAATGAGAAAGTTAACAAAAATCTTGAAAACTGTAAAATATATAATAATTTTAAAATATTAAATTATATGTCATTTTTTTTTTCAATGCAGTTTATTCAGGAACATTGAACAATCCTCGGACCCCGGGGAAAGCCAGCCCACAGCTTAAATAGCCTCTGGGTAGCCAACCCAGGCGTGCCACGGGGGCAATGCAGATAGGTCCACATATATGGAAGCAAGCCAGATCCTCGGCCTTAGCCAAATGTGGAGTTGTTCGTGACAGAGAGCACTCACCATCGGGAAGGTGGAAGGCGGAAACCAGCTCCATCTTTAAGGCATAGCATTCCGCAGCTCTCTACAGTTCCCCCTTTTTGTTTTAGACGCATCAGTCAAGAGTAGAGGTCTGATCTCTGATATTAGAAATAAATTGGGACTTTGTACAGATGTTCATTTAGGTGTCATCCACCCAAAGAGCATCAGACCGTCCGATACCTTTTTCTCAGAGGCGGGACCTGGGGCATCAACCCGCATGCAATCAGACATGCTCTTCTCTGGGTCCAAAGCGGCTGACCCTGAGTGCAGTGCTTAGCCTCGCATCCTGAGCGTATCATTTTTGCTTTTTATGGTATCCAACCATGCTTGGGGAGAATGTCCTGCTTCAATGGCTGTAAAGGCCTGAATGATCATGGCTGCATCACACTGTTGTGAGACTCTAATCTTGCATATATACCACAGGCAAACCAAGGAGACCAACACCAGAAGGCCTGCTAACACTCCCATGCCCGCCCATTCCTTCAGATGATTCATGGCTGCAGCAATCCATGTTGATAATCCTGTGGCTAGTCCTGCGTCCACTCCGGTAGAATTTACTGTGACAATGGCCACTCTCAGCTGCTCCATCGTAGTATCGAATTCTCCAGTCCAATTACCTAAAATATAGCTCGACAATTGTTTAGACAGATTTGCAGCGCAGGAAAAATTCTCATGTTGTATGCTAGTGACACAAAGTCCAGCATACTTTCATTGACAGCCAGGTTGAGCGATTTGCCATAGGGTATCAATTTGCTCCTGCAAGAGGTCAATCCTCTGCTTGAACCCCATCAAGCTTCCTTTTAGTTGAGCATTAATTCCTTTATGTACAACTAAGGCATGAGCTACATTGGCTAAATGATTATTCAGGGTTTGAGCAGTCTGCCCAGTATGACTCATGGCTAATGCCCTGGTGGTAGCTCCAACAGCCGTCAATGAGATGGTAGTAACAATGGCGGCTGTAGTTCCAAGATCCCTTTTCTGTCTGAAGAGAGTCATAGCGTGAGGGGCATCAATGGGCATAGGCACCCAGTGAGGCATGCGAGTAACCAGGGCATACCTAACTTTACTAGCATTCCAGCATTGGGCAAAAAAGCAAGTATCATTACCACAATTACTTGGCTCTATCTGGCTAATAATGAATAAAAATGGGGGATATAGACAAACAGGTGTGGGCTTATAGGGAATATTATGAGAAGCCTTAACCCCTCGTTGGAACATCCTGCGTCAGTTCTAGAACTAGCAGTGGTGGTGTCCGAGGTCTGAGTAGGTTCAGGAGACCATTGCCCCCAGGGGCGAGACGTGCTCCATGCCCATTGACTAACTCCATGTTTTCCTCCAATTTTGAAAGTCATTTAAGGTTCTTAAATTACTTTTTTCCCTTTTTTCTTAAATTTTTCATCAATTACACTTTATTCATTCTGCATCCCCCCATAAGCCCCTCCCTCCTCCCATCCCAATCCCACCCTCCCTCCTCCCTCTGCTTGCATGCCACTCCCCAAGTCCACTAATAGGGGAGGTTCTCCTCTCCTTTCTGATCTTAGTCTGTCAGTTCACATCAAAAGTGGCTGTATTGTCCTCTACTGTGGCCTGGTAAGGCAGCTCCCCCCCCCCCAGAGGGAGGTGATCAAAGAGCAGGCCAATCAGATTATGTCAGAGGCAGTCCCTCTTCACATTACTATGTAACCCAATTGGACTCTGAACTGCCCTGGGCTACATCTGTGCAGGGGTTTCTGGGTTATCTCTATGAATAGTCCTTGGTTGGAGTATGAGTCTCTGGGAAGTTCCCTGTGTTCAAATTTATATATACTGGATATGAGTCCTCTGTCAGATAAAGGGTTGGTGAAGATTCTTTCCCAATCTGTAGGTGGTCGCTTTGTTTTGATGACGGTGTCCTTTGCTTTACAGAAGCTTTTCAGTTTCATGAGGTCCCATTTATGGGTTGTTGCTCTTAGAGCCTGTGCTGTTGGTGTTCTGTTCAGGAAGTTTCCCCCTGTACCAATGAGTTCTAGGGTATTTCCCACTTTTTTTTCAAGCCGATTTAATGTGTCTGGTTTTATGTTGAGGTCTTTGATCCACTTGGACTTCAGTTTTGTGCAGGGTGACAAGTATGGATCTATTTTCATTTTTCTACATGTAGACATCCAGTTAGACCAGCACCATTTGTTGAAGATGCTATCTTTTTTGAGTTAATTTTGTATCCTGCCACTTTGCTGAAGGTGTTTATCAGCTGTAGGAGTTCCCTGGTAGAGTTTTTGGGGTCACTCACGTATACTATCATATCATCTGCAAATAGTGATAATTTGACTTCTTCCTTTCCAATTTGTATCCCCTTGATCTCCTTCAACTGTCTTATTGCTCTAGCAAGGACTTCCAACACTATGTTGAAGAGATATGGAGAGAGTGGGCAGCCTTGTCTTGTCCCTGATTTCAGTGGGATTGCTTTAAGTTTCTCTCCATTCAGTTTGATGTTGGCTATAGGCTTGCTGTATATCGCCTTTACTATGTTTAGATATGTGCCTTGTATCCCTGATCTCTCCAGTACTTTGAACATGAATGGATGTTGGATTTTGTCAAAGGCTTTTTCAGCATCTAGGGAGATTATCATGTGGTTTTTTTCTTTCAGTTTGTTAATATGGTGGATCACATTGATGGATTTCCGTATATTGAACCACCCCTGCATACCTGGGATGAAGCCTACTTGGTCATAGTGGATAATATCTTTGATGTGTTCTTGGATTCGGTTTGCAAGTATTTTATTAAGTATTTTTGCATCAATGTTCATAAGGGAGATTGGCCGGAAATTCTCTTTCTTTGTTGAGTCTTTGTGAGGTTTAGGTACCAAGGTGACTGTGGCTTCATAGAATGAATTTGGTAATATTCCTTCTGTTTCTATTTTGTGGAATAGTTTGAAGAGAATTGGTGTTAGCTCTTCTTTGAAGGCCTGGTAGAATTCTGCGCTGAAGCCATCTGGTCCTGGGCTTTTTTTGGATGGGAGACTTTTGATGACCGCTTCTATTTCTTTGGGGGATATAGGTCTATTTAGTTGATTTACCTGGTCCTGGTTCAGCTTTGGTAAGTCAAATCAATCAAGAAAATTGTCCATTTCATTTAGATTTTCAAATTTTGTGGCATATAGACTTTTGAAGTAAGTCCTAATGATTGTTTGGATTTCCTCAGTGTCTGTAGTTATATCCCCCTTTTCATTTCTGATTTTGTTGATTTGGGTGGTGTCTCTCTGCCTTTTAGTTAGCCTGGCTAAGGGTTTGTCGATCTTGTTGATTTTCTCAAAGAACCAGCTCTTGGTTTCATTGATTCTTTGAATTGTTTTATTTGTTTCCAATTGATTGATTTCAGCCCTGAGTTTGATTATTTCCAGCCGTCTACTCCTTCTTGGTGTGTCTGCTTCTTCTTTTTCTAGGGTTTTTAAGTGAGCCATTAGGGTGCTTGAATGAGCTGTCTCGAATTTCTTTTTGAAGGCACTTAGTGCTATGAACTTTCCTCTTAGCACTGCTTTCATTGTGTCCCACAAGTTCGGGTATGTTGTGTCTTCATTTTCATTGATTTCTAGAAAGACTTTAATTTCTTTCTTTATTTCTTCCCTGACCCAGCTGTCATTTAGTAACAAGTTGTTCAGTTTCCATGTGTGTGTAGGCTTTTTGTTATTTCTGTTATTGTTGAGGTCCAGCTTTATTCCATGGTGATCAGACAAGATACATGGGATTATTTCAATCTTCTTGTATTTGTTGAGGCTTGCTTTGTGACCCACTATGTGGTCTATTTTGGAGAAGGTTCCATGAGGTGCTGAGAAGAAGGTAAATTCTTTTGTGTTTGGGTGTAAAGTTCTGTAAATGTCTGTTAGGTCCATTTGATTCATGACCTCTGTCAGAGACATTGTTTCTTTGTTTAATTTCTGTTTGGTTGACCTGTCCTTTGTTGAGAGTGGGGTGTTGAAGTCTCCCACTATTAATGTGTGTGGATCTATATGTGCTTTAAATTTTATCAATGTTTCTTTCACAAATGTGGGTGCCCTTGTATTTGGGGCATAGATGTTCAGGATTGTGATGTCTTCCTGGTGGAATTTTCCCTTGATGAGTATGAAGTGTCCTTCCCCATCTCTTTTGATTAATTTTGGTTGAAAGTCTATTTTATCAGATATTAGAATGGCTACTCCTGCTTGCTTCTTGGGTCCGTTTGCTTGGAAAGTTGTCTTCCAACCCTTTACCCTCAGGTAATGTCTATCTTTGTGTCTTAGGTGTGTTTCTTGTATGCAACAGATTGCTGGGTTTTGTTTACGTATCCATTCTGTTAATCTGTGTCTTTTTATTGGAGAGTTGAGTCCATTGATGTTGAGAGAGATTAATGACCAGTGGCTGTTAGATCCCTTGATTTTGATGTTGGCTGTGGTCATCAGGTTGTGTGCTTGGTTGCTTTTTGTTTTACTGAAGTGAGGTTATTTATTTCCTGTGTTTTCTTGAATGTAGCTAGCTTTCTTGGGTTGTATTTTCCCTTCCAGTGTCTTCTGTAATGCTGGATTTGTTTGTAGGTATTGTTGAAATTTGTTTTTGTCATTGAATATCTTGTTTTCTCCATCTATGAGGACTGAGAGTTTTGCTGGGTATAGTAGCCTGGGCTGACATCTGTGTTCTCTTAGGGTCTGCATGATATCTGTCCAGGCCCTTCTGGCTTTCATAGTCTCTGTTGAAAAGTCAGGTGTGATTCTAATGGGTTTGCCATTATATGTTACTTGGCCTTTTTCCCTTGCAGCTTTTAGTATTTTTTCTTTGTTCTGTATACTTACTGTTTTGATTATTATGTGGCGGGAGGATTTTCTTTTCTGGTCAAATTTGCTGGGTGTTCTGTAGGCCTCATGTATTCTAATTGGCCTCTCCTTTAGCTTGGGGAAATTTTCTTCAATGATTTTGTTGAAAATATTTTCTGGGCCTTGGAGAAGGGAGTCTTCTTTTTCCTCTATACCTATTATTCTTAGGTTTTGTCTTTTCATATTGTCTTGCATTTCTTGGACGGTCTGTGTCAGGAATTTTTCAGATTTAACATTTTCTTTGACAGATACATCGATTTCTTCCATTGTATCTTCTACACCTGAGATTCTTTCTTCCATCTCTTGTAGTCTGTTGGTTATGCTTACCTCTGTAGTTCCTGTTTTCTTCCCTAGATTCTTCCTTTCCATTATTTCTTCCATTTGTGTTTTCTTTAATTTTTCCAATTCTATCTTCAGGTCTTGAGTTGTTTTGTTTACTTCCTTCACCTGTCTGATTGTACTTTCCTGTTTTTCTTTTAGTTCCTTCAACTCTGTTTCTTTCATTTCATTCAGTGTTTTAAGCATTTCCTTTCTAAAGGCCATAAACTGTTTGGCTGCAGCTTCCTCTATTTCTTTACGGATGGCAATATTCTGTTTGAGTTTATCTTCCTCTATGTCTTTACGAATCTTATTTGTTTCCTCTGTTATCATCTTCATGAGCATACTTGTTAGGTCATCTTCTTGGATTTCAGTTATGGTGGGGTGTCCAGGGCTACTTGCCCCTGGGTAACTGGGTTCTGGAGATGCCATATTGCTCTGTCTTTTGTTGCTTGAGCTTTTACGCTGGCCTCTACCCATTGTGTTATCTTAGGAGTTTGGGGTTATTTTCTGGTGGTTCCTGGGGATCCTGTGGTGGAGAGAATCCCCTTTGCAGAAAGCTGGATTTTCCTGAAGGATGTCTTCTCAGCTTTTTGGGTATAGTCCCTGGATGGCTGGTGTTTTTTCAGGAGTTGCTCACCTCAGGGATATAGACCTGAGTGGTAACTGTGGTCTTTGTTAGTCGAGAGGGTTCTCCTCTCACCCAGGGAAGTCCTGAGGGCAGCTGCCCTGTTTCTGGGTTTCTTGTTGCAAATTTAATGATCAGCTGCTGTGACCCAGTTGGACATCAGGCGGGCCTCAACTGTTTGTGCTTGTGTCTGGAGCACAGCTGAGTGCTGGCGCCTCGGCCCCACTAGACTACTAGACTTTTTCTAGGGAAGGATTGGGTGATTTAGATCAGTACAGTTTCCTTCCTTCCCCGTGGATTCTCTGGAGACACAGACTCCTAGTGTCTTTTTTTGCCCTGGTGCACAGTGCTCAGTGTCTGCCAGCTGGCTGGCCACAGAAACTGCCTGTGCCTGGAGCACAGCTGTGTGATGGCGGCTCAGTCTCTGCCAGCTGTCTAGTGCGCAGAAACTGCCTGTGTCTGCCTTTGTGGCTTTTGGGAGTCTGAGTGGCTCCCTAAGCTGGGTAATTTTCTGGGGACCTTTTCAGGTTGGGGGTGTCGGCTGAGTGCTCTGAGATCAGACCCGCCGTTTCTATCTGTGGTGGCGAATCAGGCGCGCAGGCAGGCAGGGCTCTGTGCTGGAACCTGGGTCCCCGGCTCTGGCTCCGGGCTGGCTCCTGGGGTGCCCGTGGAACCCGCCCGAGTCTTTTCCAGGGGATGTCTGGGTGACCTAAGGCCGGTCCCAATCGTTTCCTGTACCCTGGGGTTATCTCTCGACTGAAAATTCCAGTCTCTGATAGTGTGGTGCCCAAGGTTCAGTCTGGGACCATGACCAGAGACACTGGCTTGTGGCTCTGGGCTGGGGCTGGGGCTGGCGGCCGGCAGCCAAGCGTCTGGCGGAACCGGGATCTCTTCCGCGGTTTAGCCGGGTGAGTTAAAAGCTGGTTGAATCCCCCACCGTGGGGTATCCTCTCACCTGGGAAACACAATGACTGTGTTTTATGGCCGAGAGTTCTGATTGCTGTTCACTGTGCTGATCCTGCTGTGCTGCTGCTCAGAATGAGAGTCCTCCCGGCGCCACCATCTTGCCCCTCCCCTATATGTCATTTTTTGAATGTTGTATTTTCCTTCTTTTCACCAAAGAATATTCCTTTCTTGTTTTCTTGGATGTCTCTGTACATTTTTCGCCTTATTGTACAATTTTCACTCTAACATGTTTCTTTTCTTTCTTTTAAGAAGAAGTTGGCTATTACAAATAAAGCTGCTATAAACATGGTTGAGCAAGTATCCCTTTTGTGTACTTGAGCAAACTTTGGGTATATACCTAACAGTGGTATAGCTGGATCTTGAGGAAGCGCTATTCCTAATTGTCTTAGAAAGCGCCAGATAGATTTCCAGAGTGGTTGTACCAGTTTACATTCTCACCAGCAGTGGAGGAGGGTTCCCCTTTCTCCACAACCTCTCCAGCATATGTTGTCACTTGAGTTTTTCATCTTGGCCATTCTCATGGGTGTAAGGTGATATCTCAGGGTCGTTTTGATTTGCATTTCCCTGATGGCTAATGAGGATGAGCATTTCTTTAAGTGTTTCTCTGCCATTCAATATTCCTCTGTCGAGAATTCTCTGTTTAGCTCTGTTCCCCATTTTTTAAGTGGATTACTTGGTTTGCTGCTTTTCAGCTTCTTTAGTTCTTTGTATATACTGGATATTAGTCCTCTGTCAGATAAAGGGTTAGTGAAGATTCTTTCCTCAACCATGTTTATAGCAGCTTTATTTGTAATAGCCAGAACCTGAAAACAGCCCAGATGTCCATCAACAGAGGAATGGGTACAGAAATTGTGGTATTTTTACACAATGGAATACTACTCAGCAATCAAAAAGGAGGAAATCATGAAATTTGCAGGCAAATGGTGGGATCTAGAAAAGATCATTCTGAGTGAAATATCCCAGAAGGAGAAAGACAAACATGGTATATACTCACTTATATAGACCTATAAGATATGATAAACATAATGAAATCTATACACCTAAAAAAGATAATCAGTTGAGCGGACATGGGGTAAGATGATCAATCCTCATTTAGAAAGACAGATGGGATGTGCATTGAACATATGATAGGAGTCTACTGAGCACATCTGAAAGACTCTAACTAGCAGTGTTTTCAAAGCAAAGACTCATGACCAAACCTTTGGCAGAGTACAGGGAATCATAAGAAAGAAGGGGAGTTAGTCTGATGGGGAAAGGATAGGAGCTCCACAAGGACCAAATATATCTGGGCACAGGGTCTTTTCTGAGACTGACATTCAACCAAGGACCATGTATGGATATAACCTAGAACCTCCACTCAGATGTAGCCTGTGGTAGCTCAGTAACCAATTGGTTTCCCAAAGTGAGGGGAACAAGGACTATTTCTAACAGGAACTCAATGACTGGCTCTTTGGCCTCCCCCCCCCAAGGGAGGAGCAGTCCTGTTAGGCCACAGAGGAGGGCTTTGCAGCCAGTCCTGAAGATACCTGATAAAACAGGATGGGATGAATGGGGAGGAGGTCCCCCCTTATCAGTAGACTTGGAAAGGGGCACAGTGGAGATGAGGGAGGGAGGGAGGGAGGGACTGGGAGGGAATGAGGGATGGGGACATGGCTGGGATACAGAGTTAATAAAATGTAACGGATAAGAAAAAAATAAAATTAAAAAAAAAAGAACTTGGAACCACATTGTTTACTTGAGAGTATTTAATAAACATCATTAGAAACAACTTATGTGGTAAATGTACCACAAATTTAAGGCCTATGATGGGTAGTTGATGAATAAAACTTAAAAGCATGACAAATAATCCACTATGAGACTGTGGTTTTTTAGGGTCTAGAGAAAGAGGAAGGTGCACGGGCAGGAACTAGTAAGTGGTAAAGTTTTCTTTCATGATGGTCTTTGTTTTTTGAGAAGCTTCCTTACTGCCTGGGTACATGGTCATGAATTAAGCTCTCTCAATAATGGCTAATGCTTCGGGTCGGCAAGACCCTACAATAGATGTTAAAATCCTTAACAAGCACACTGCTTTAGTTCACTAATGAAATATAATCAAGAATTAGTATCATTATCTATATCAAGTTAGGAAATGTAACATGGAAAGCACAAATATTGAGCAAAAATAATTAGTCTATAAATTTTAATTCATAATTTGTAATGATTTTCTTAACAATCATATATTAAAGATATTTTAATTTTAATTTGCAAAAAGGAAATAATTTGTGGTTAAAAAGAATAATAAAAAAATCATAATAAATTTGTTTTTTTACATAATTTTTATTTTTTTATATTAATTACAGATTATTTACTTTGTATCCCAGCCATAGCCCCCTCTCTCATTCCCTCCTAATTCCACCCTCCCTCCCTCATCTCCCCCTGTCCCTCTGTAAGTCCACTGATAGGGGAAGTCTTCCTCCCCTACCATCAGACCTTAGCTTATCAGGTCTCATCAGGACTGGATGCAATGTCCTCCTCTGTGGCCTAACAACGCTGCCCCTCCCTCAGGGGGAGGGAGTCAAAGAGCTAGCCACTGAGTTTATGTCAGAGACAGTCCCTGTTCTTCTTACTAGGATACCCATTTGGATGCTGAACTGCCATGGGCTACGTCCAAGCAGGGTTTCTAAGATATATCCATACATGGTCCTTGGTTGGAGAATCAGTCTCAGAAAAGACCCCTGTGACCAGATATATTTGGTCCTTGTGGAGCACCCATCCCATTCAGCTCTTATTAACTCCCCCTGCTTTCATATAATTCCCTATACTCTGCCCAAGGTTTGGTTATGACTCTCAGCATCTGCTTTGTTACACTGCTAGGTAGAGTCTTTCAGAGGCCCTCTTTGGTAGGTTCCTGTCCTGTTTCTTGTTTTCTCTTACTTCCAATGTCCATCCCATTTGTCTTTCTAAGTATGTGAGGATTGATCATCTTCCCCTGGGGCCTCTTTCTTGTCTAGCTTCTTTAGGTATACAGATTTTAGTATGTTTATCCTATCTTATAGGTCTAGTATCCAACTTATAAATGAGTATATACCTTGTGTGTCTTTCTGCTCCTGGGATACCTCACTCAGGATGATCTTTTTTAGATCTCACCATTTGCCTATAGATTTCATGATTTCCTTGTTTTTAATTCTGAGTAGTATTCCATTATGTAAATGTACCACAGTTTCTATATCCATTCCTCCACTGAGAGACATCTTGGTTGTTTCCAGGTTCTGGCTATAACGAATAAAGCTGCTACAAACTTGGTTGAACAAATGTCCTTGTTGTGTATAATAAATTTGTTAGTTTTATCAGTACCATAATGAACATCAGATTTTTTGTAAATAGATTTTACTTTCTTCAAAGATATTTAATTATGTGTATTTGTGTATGTCCTTTTGTGGGCATTTGCATGTGAGTACAGTCCACAAAGGTCAAAAGTGTTGGGTTCCCTGGGTCTATATTTATGAAAAGTTGTGGACCACTGGAGGGTGTACTGAGATCCCTCTCACACCCTGCAAAGAAGTACATCAACTTAGTCACTGAGCCATACCTCCATTCCCAAGCTCTGTTCTTTACTTTTTTAAAATAAAAATCAATTGCTCCAACTTTTTAGAATGGTTTATAGCAAACAGAATTTACTAAAGACACATGCATTTTTAAACTCTTCAAATCTATAGGAAAGTTTCAAAAATAAAAATCTAGAGTGAATAACAGATGAAAATATTAGATACACCCATTTAGAAGATAAAATTAATTTCATTTCCAAAATAATTTGTTCTATGCTATACAAAACAGTTAATCACGTATACTATTCATTCTAGTTTTGCTTATAACATCAACTATAGAAATATTGTACCTCTGACTATAAATCAAAGGAAAAGAAATAGTTATAACACAGAGATCTTTTGGCATTTTGTTTTGAACTTAATGGAAACTTGATGACAACAGAGCAGAAATGTTTTCATAGGAGAGAAAAATCAATTTCTTTTCATATGGAGACAGTTTTCTAGTTTTAATTGTATGTTCTGTATTCCTCACTAAACTTTTTCTGAAATGGTCAGGATTTTAATTAGCAACATGAAAAAAAGATTTGTTAAGAGAACAAGTAACTATTTTACTTTATATTGAAACTTAAATATTTACAGAAAACATGTATCTCTTTCAAAGCACTGTAGTAAATGTGACAAACT
This sequence comes from Meriones unguiculatus, assembly GCF_030254825.1. Classification (NCBI taxonomy): domain Eukaryota; kingdom Metazoa; phylum Chordata; class Mammalia; order Rodentia; family Muridae; genus Meriones; species Meriones unguiculatus. The sequence goes on along the minus strand of NC_083353.1, from coordinate 32,290,081 downwards.
TTAATCTTATTTCAATTTCTATGTCCTGCTGAAGGTCTCACCCAGCTAAAACCATTATACATCAGAAAGCCACACAAAAATTTTTATGTCTTAATACATTTGTGTGTGTGAGCTGGTTGCCACAAAACCTACATGAATGAATGAATGGACAAATAATTAAACAGATAATTAAAATTGCCTTATCATAGCATTGATATCAAAGGGATGAATTTATTCTAAATTTAGTAACAGTTACTAAGACATATAATGTCAAATATAGTGTGCTTAAAATTAATTTCATTTGTGTAATTGTTTCTGCCTGCATGTATTGGGTCATTTAAGGTTAGAGGACTGTACATACTGCTTATTCATGATAAACAGGACTTTATAAATCGTCTGTACCTCTAAGGCTATAGTAAAGTTGATTACCTGAAAATTTTACTTGTTTATTTACTTGTTTTTTTCTGTTCATATTTGTGTGTTGTGTTCGTACATGTATATGTGTTCAGGTACCTGATCAGATGTGTGGGTGGGTACACATGTTGGTGTACCTATGTCTGTGGGGGCCTGAGGATGAAGTCTGAAGTCTTCTTCAGCAAGGTCTCCCTTATTCTTTAAGACAGGGTTTCTCAATCAAACCAGAAATTGTAGAGCTGAACTCACTAACTAGTCCACTTTGCCATTAAAAGTTTCCCCTTGGGAGACTGGCCTTATAGGTACACTGTGATGTACGCTGGTCTTCCTGGGGGTTCTGGTGGTCTGACCTGTGTTCCTGATGATCTAGGAGTCCATTTCTCCTCAACCCAAGCCTGAGGGTTTTTAAAATGACTCAGAATTTAAGCATCATCTCTTGAAAAATCGGTAGATTTGGGGTTTCTTTACCTCATGCCTTAGGAATTAGAGCTCAATATTCCCTTCTGTGGCTGGAATAGAACCACTTCCTGTGTTCTGGACATTGGTCTTGCTTCAGTTTCATTGAAGAATAATGCTGGATATCCAGCCAGACAGTAAAATTTGGCTTAATTTAGTTCTCATATACCAGTACTTTGAGGCAGTTCCAAGTTCATTGTAAAGAAACTTTAAAACCAAATATAACATAACTTGTGTGGCATCAGTTCTGTTTTTAACCTCTTTCAACTTAGAAGTTAATTATGTTAGCATGTGTGTTTGTGATGTGGATTAATAGTTTTATTGCAATTCTGCGATTAGTCTCTGTTTGTTTTAATTTCCTTTTAACTCCCTTCTGACCTTGAAGTTTAAAAAAAACAACAAAAACCAGAAGATGTATTCCTTCAATTTAATGCCAGTTTGAGGTGTTTCTCCTGCGCCATCAGATCAATGAAAAGTAAATAGCCTACATTTCTTGTTTCTCAGTGCAGTATTGATCTCTCTTCAGCTTTTGCTTCCCTTTTTCCCTGCATCTTGTATCTTCCAACCCCTGGGACTAAAGTGATTGCCATAGATTGGACAAGCTAACAAGCGCATGATAAGGAAGTGGTGTTTTGCGTCCCATTCTCACACACACGCTTGGTATATAAAGCCTGACTCTGTGGAGAGAGAACGGTGCCATTTTTTGTACATGACACAAGCCGAAAAGAGAACGAAGTATAAAAAAATGCCAAAAACAAAAACAAAAAAAAAAAAAAAAGCAGGAAGGAGGATCTTATTTTCTATTTCCAATCTTTGGAGATAGTGCAAAATTAGGTGGTGAAACTCCTTTGTGAAGTGAGAGACAAGTAGTCTGCAAACTGGATATTGCCAACAGTGGGTAAGTCTGATTCTTTGGTATATATGATGTCTGAATAGTATTTCTTATGCTTTTAGTTTATGTTTTTGTTTCAGGCTAATTGTTGAAACTATGAGTATGAAAAATAGGTAGCATACATTTTTATTCAATATCTAAAATTTTGAATATTTTTAACCCACATATTTTATCTCAAAGGAAATATTTAAAGATTTGTATTATTTAACAACCTAACTTATTTGTGGATTTTTACCATGTAAATATTTAAATGAGTTGATATGCATTTCAAATTCTCAAGGAATAAAGGAAAACTTTGTAAACCTTAGAAATATTTGTTTCTCATAGCTTTTTAAAACATACTCAGTTTCCACATATTTTCTAGAACTGAAAGATAGGAAAACAAATAATTGATATTTTGTCATGTGCTATCCAATCTTTCTAGAAGGAAATGATACAGTGGGCTCTTCTCTAGTGCCCAGACCTCACACAGAGAAACTGGATAGGGTCTCTTACTTTGACGTAATTTTCATTAACCTTGGTCCCACTTGTTCTCAGGTCTGTAAAAACTAATGTGATGCCAATTAGTTAACATGTTTATTGTCTATTAGATTTAGTTTAAAAATCTATACTAAGGTTATCATTCTGGACTTGATAGACAGAAGTGAGTCACATGATAGAGAGAATAAATAAAGGTTATACTTCCTACAGAGACTGTTCTCGGATAAATGTTATTTTGGCATGATCCTGTGTGGAATCTTTTGTTTACTAGTAATTTTAAGGAAATTATGTATCAGTACAGGATCCTCATTATAATATGTGTACTATTGTGCTGAGATTTACAAAATTGATTCAAACACCAAAGACATTTCTGTAGTATTGTCAATATGATGCTTTTAACCAAAAAGGTATACTTGGCTAGAAAACATATAGTGTACACAATCAAATTAAAAATGATGCTGGAAGCTTTGTTCATTATTCAGGTTTTATGATATCTTATTTCTTTTGGAGTTGGGAGATTATTCTAACCCAAGATCTTATGTAATCTTTAGGGTAACCATAGTGCTTATTTGAAAGTTATTAATTTTATATTATAGTGTGCTAAAGATGTTCCATAGTGTGACACTCACCTGCATTATTGAGTCAGTGACCAATTGCATTTTTGGTCGGTGAAAGCTGGAGCTTAACTTGACCCTCTGGGATCTCATTTATTATTTGCAGATATTGATTTTGGGAAAAGAAAATCTAAGAGGTATGAATATAATGAAACTATGAATATAATGAAACAGCTGTTAATGATGCCTAGTGGTCTGCATATTCTTTGTCTTTACATTTAAATATTATGTTCTCTTTACATTTACATATGCATTTTAATATGTATACTAAAAATATTAATGATATATTATACTCCATTCAGTATAAACATTTATGAAAACCTATACAGTATAAATGAGTCCACAAATGATCTTAGTATGTTTTTAGCCTCTAAAGTTAGCTTAATCAAATTTATAGAGTTGACGGTTTACAAATAAAAACAAATGCATATTGATTTATAGTTTGTATCAGTGTCAGTGTGCATACGTGTGTTTAGGGAGCATGTAAGTATTCACAGATTTGTTCTTCTTAAACAAAAGCAGTGTAGTTTTTAGCAGTTTCCTTGGCAGCCTAGGAACCTCAGGAGGCAAAGACATACACTTTTTAAATGACAGCTTTACCTGGAAGGGTCTCAAATTGAAGATGGAGTCAGAGTTATTTTCATGATGGAGTGAATGATCTCTCCCCGGAACACATCCTGAGTGTTTTTTAAATTAATGCTTCACCAAAGCTGAGCAGATCATAAACACCATGTATAAGCTCAGTGTTGTCATCTTCCTACTCCCTCATGCTTCTAGCATCCTTAGATTACTAAGTTTTCACTCAAGCATCTTCATTGTTTTCCCATAATTAGAATTTATATATAATATATAAAGGAATTTAAAGAATTATTGGTTTCATTTATTTAAGGTAAATGTCAGTTTTAAAATAAAATTTTGTGAACTTTTTGACTATTTATATATCTATACTATCAATGTAAAATGTTGACATATTATTTTTTCCAATAAGTTTATTGCCTCAAATCAGATGAAAATAATTAGCACTTACTACAAAATATACTTTAGATTGACTTTCCATGAGCCTGTCCTGAGATTCCTATGCCGTGAGGTTTCTGCAGCACACTTGCATTCCCCCTCTATTACCACAGAATTTGGTTAAACATGGTTAGTGGTAGCAGATTTCCTCTTCTCTGATGCACGAAAGGAACTTTCATCTAACATCCCAGCCAGCTATATTTATTGATGTTTGTGTCACACAGAAATTTATTGAATTCTTAAGTGTTATTTATTCTATATGTTAGAACTTATTTAAAAACAAGCTTCTGGGAGGAATTCAATGTTTATTAAATGAGAAGAGTGTACCAGGTCTCCAATTTTACAAGATTTCAAAACTAAAGCAAATCCATTAATAGACAGCTTTTAAGCATATTTTATTTCATGAAATAATGAATAATGAATTTTTGTCAAAATATCTGAAATTCTAGAACTTGTATGTCATGTCAGTGTTTAAAATACATTTTATTAATATGAAGAATGTATGGCAGAATTTTACAACTGACAGTACACATTTTCAACATTTTTTACCACCAATTATGTTGTAAGACTTAGAGAGAAAAGAGGTGCCAGTCCAGCCCCTGCAACCTAACAGGCTAGACAGGATGACATACAACCAGTATGAGCACACTTGCCTTAATGTGCCTATTTACAATAGGCTGTTTATTAACTACCATAGCCAAAGCTTTGGTTCTCCTTATACTTTCAAATATTTTACAGGGTTAAACCATGCTCATAGTTCACATACATATTTTACAGTTATTTGTTTGTGTGTGTGTGTGTGTGTGTGTGTGTGTATGTGTGTGTGTGCTTACATGCTTACACGCTGTGGCATACACAAAGAGGACAACGTGTGAAAGTTTGTTTTCCTTCTGGGAATTGAACTCACGTCATCAGGTTTGGCAGCAAGTGCCTTTATATCCTGAACTACCTTGTCACCTCCTTAATTTAGTATCCCCACAGGGGAAGAGGACATGCTCCGTCCTGAGGCAACTTGATGAGCTGGGGAGGAGGGGAAAGGGAGCGCCCATTTTCTGAGGAATAGAAGACTGTGGGGGGGGGGAGAACAGAGGGTGGGAACGAGACTGGAGGAGGAATGAGCTACAACCAGGATGTAAAGTGAATAAAAAAATAATTAATTTAAAAAAATAAAAGAACTCATTTAATCTGGTTTTGAAATGTTTTTCTGCTTATGATTTTTACATATAACAATACAAATGCTGAAAGACAGTGATTACAAATACTGAATATGCTAAAGACAAAGCAAAGAGCAAAGATATTCTGATTTTAATGGCATTGACTTTGGCTTAACATGAATCTTTAGTAAAATCAAATACCAAACATGACAAACTCTTGCTTACTTTAGGTGTAGGAGCAATGAGATGGCATCTCTGGGAAAGTTAATATAGGGCAAGCACCCTAAATCTGATACTTTGAATATTTTTTAATTAAAATTTTTTATATTAATTACAGTTTATTCACTTTGTATCCCCTCTGTAGTCCTTTAAATGCTTAACATTCTCCCTATTAATGTGGGCATTTCTGAGTACATTTTTATTTGGCCATCTAAATGAACATTTGTGATAATATTTTTAATCATTACTTTTTACTATATGGTAATGTGGCCAAGAATGACAGTGGTAAAAGAAAGCAAAATTACAAATGGTTTGAATGAATATTTAAGGCAATATTTATAACATTCCTAAAAGATATGAGACAAAATACTTCCATCATTAATTTTAACTTACTATCTTTAGCTTCCTCAGAAATAGTATCTGACTGTCAATTTATTTTTCCTCTATTATTATTATTGTTATTTTTATTATCATTATTACTACTATTATTAGTGTGTCTGCAAACTGCAGGAAAAAATACCAGCACAGGAGGAACCTTGACATTTGATTATCTCTACTAATTTATTAGATAAATTCCTCTGGCACAATAGTCAGCTCATATGAACATCAACATCAAATATAATCTGTTATTTCTTATTGGCCTCTGAAATAGTATCATAAATTCATCCACAATACTGAATGCATTGGCAGTGAGCTGTTGGAAGAGCCTGCCATGCAGAAAGTCGGGCATCACTCAAGAGAGGCCATTTCAGCCAAAGCCATTGTTTGGTTCCTGAGGGTAGGCGATGGGCACTCAGCCTCTTTATCACCATCCAATCATCCAATGGAAATATTTTATTTTGGAATTTAAGAGTTCAAAGGTGCTATTGACCCTCGATCGACAAAAATGCTGATGCTGACTATGGCCCTTCTGGGTTGCTACTGTAATTTTCTATGCTTAATATTTTAGGAGAATTTTTGTGAGTGTCCCCATGGTTGTTGTGTAAATTATTTTCTTTAATTTCCAAATATGTCAATAATATTTCTTTGTGCATAGGTCAAAACTCAAACGCAATAAGAAAGTAAAAAAAAACAAATTATGAGAACTAATTGGATATTTTATGTTCCTTGACTCAATTTTCATTAAACTTTTTATAATTGTTCTTTCAGACTTCCCAATTACTACATTAATTCTTAAACTGTTTTATATTTTTTGTGATTTTAATATAATTACAGAGTTATTCTTCCCTTTCTCCTCTCCAAACCGTATCACCACTTTACATTCCAAATACATGGTCTCTTTTTTTTAAATCAATTGTTTTATGCACACACACACACAAAACAAAACAAAAAAAAAAACATACATATATCCTGCTCAATCTGCATAATCTTAGTTGCATGTATATCTTCAGGGTTAATCATTTGGTATTGTATACGGAATTTGTGTGCTTTTCCTTGGGAGAGACTATTTCTCCAACTTTCAGCATTCCTTAGTTGCCTGTGCTTCTTTGTGTGGAGTTAAGGCCTTGCAGACTTTCTTGTCCACATTAGCATGTGTGTTGTGGCTGTCCTTGTCCATTTCATGTTTAGGCAGTCATGTTGGTAGAACATTGTAGATGCAGCTTCTAACATTACTTGGAGACACAATCTCACAAAGAACTCATTGTTCTGGTTCTGTTCCCTCCTCAGCAATGTTGCATAAACCTTAGGCTTTGCAGTTGTATTATTGATCTATTTTTTGGATTGGGCTTCAAATACTGTACTTTGATAGGATAGGGTTTTCTATAGTGTTTGCCATCTATTGTAAAGAGAAGCTTCCCTGTTCAGGGGTAAAGACTATTTATCTATGGGTATAAGGCCCAAAATAATAGAATTTAATTAAGGATGATGCTAAATTAGTGAAATGGCAAATTTAGGTTCTCTTTTAAGATCTATGCCTTTACTACTGGCCCTGAGTAGTTGGCTGGATTTCCAGTACCAAAAATTATTTCAGTCTTTTGAGGTAGTGTTAAATCTAATTAGAAAACTCTCAGTTACTGCCAAGATAGGTATGCCACTGCTGTACTCTTAGGTTTCACCTCAGAGACGGGCTGTTGAGACCTTCCCTCATTTGGAAGCTTATAACATCCCTCAAAGTGCTGCCTCTGATAACTTGGGAGCTAATCCACAGAAAGGAATCTTCCATGCTGTCTTCCACAATGGAGACTTACTTTTTATCTCTGGAGAAAAAAAAAAAACAAAACAAACAACAAAAAAAGAAGGCCATAGCCATAGCTTGCATGTTTCAGGAGTTTCTTGGACAACCCTGACAAAAACCTCAAAAGGAGCTTCTCTCACACCTGGTACTAAGACTTTTTTTAGACTATCTTTGACTATTAGAGGGAGCATTCTTTGCCCAAATAGAAATCTCTCTTTCTCAATCTCTCTCTCTCCAGGTCTCCCAACTATTCCAGCCCTTGTAATATGTCCAATGAATGAATACGTTAATGGATGAAGTAGAAAAGATCATACTGAGTAAGGCATCCCAGATACCTCAATATTTTATTATATATTCTAAATACATGCAATGTTTATGGATAAACTAAATTATGAACATTATAGGTGGTTTTAGATATGGAGTTAATAGAATGATGTATGGTTACTTACTTTTATACTTTGTATACTTACTTTTTGTGCTTTTTCAGAATCCTTAATGGATTTTAATTTTTTTTTGTAATCCCTCCTTCTATACTTCTCTCTCTCATCCCTCATTATCATTCCACATTTTTTATGAAGACGAAAAAAATGAGAAAATTCTTTTTTTTCTTTTTTTCTCATTAGTTACATTTTGTTAATTCTGTATCCCAGCTGTATCCTTCATTCCCTCCCCAATCCCACCTTCCCTCCCTCATCTCCTCTCTGCCCCTTTCCAAGTACACTGATAGGGGAGGATCTCCTCCTCTTTCATATGACTCCGTTTTGTCAGGTATTTTCAGGATTGGCTGCAAAGTCCTCCCCTGTGGCCTAACAGTACTGCTCCTCCCTTGGGAAGTGGGGAGGTCAAAGAGCCAGTCATTGAGTTCCTGTTAGAAATAGTCCTTGTTCCCCTTACTATGGGAAACCAATTGATTACTGAGCTATCACGGGTCACATCCGAGCAGAGTTTCTAGGTTTTATCCTCTCATGGTCTTTGGTTGAGTGTCCATCTCAGAAAAGACCCTGTGCCCAAATATGTTTGGTCCTTGTGAAGCTCCTATCCTTTCCACATCAAACTCTGCTTCTTTCATATGATTCCCTGCACTCTGCCGAGGGTTTGGTTATGAGTCTTAGAATCTACTTTGGAACACTGCTAGGTAGAGTCTTTCCGATGCTTTCTGCGGTAGACTCCTGTCATATGTTCAATGCATATCCCATTTGTCTTTCTAAATGAGGATAGATCATCATACCCCATGTCTGCTTTCTTGATTATCTTCTTTAGGTATATAGATTTCATTATGCTTATCATACCTTTTAGGTCTATATAAGCGAGTATATTCCATGTTTGTCTTTCTCCTTCTGGGATACTTTGCTCAGAATGATCTTTTCTAGATCCCACCATTTGCCTGCAAATTTCATGATTTCTTCCTTTTTGATTGCTGAGTAGTATTCCATTGTGTAAAAATACCAAAATTTCTGTACCCATTCCTCTGTTGATAGACTTCTGGGTTGTTTCCAGGTTCTGGCTATTACAAATAAAGCTGTTACAAACATGGTTGAGCAAATGAACTTATTGTGTACTTGAGCAAATTTTGGGTATATGCCTAACAGTGATATAGCTGGGTCTTGAGGAAGCACTATTCCTAATTGTCTGAGAAAGTGCCAGATTGACTTCCAAAGTGGTTGTACCAGTTTACATTCCCAGCAGCAATGGAGGAGGGTTCCCCTTTCTCCACAACCTCTCCAGCATGTGTTGTCACTTGAGTTTTTCATCTTGGCCATTCTGATGGGTGTAAGGTGAATTCTCAGGGTCGTTTTGATTTGCATTTCTCAAATGGCTAATGACGTTGAGCATTTCTTTAAGTGTTTCTCTGCCATTAGATATTCCTCTGTCGAGAATTCTCTGTTTAGCTCTGTTCCCCATTTTTTAATTGGATTACTTAGTTTGTTGTTTTTCAGCTTCTTTAGTTCTTTATATATACTGGATATTAGCCCTCTGTCAGATAAAGGGTTGGTGAAGATTCTTTCCCAATCTGTAGGCAGTCGCGTTTTGATGATGGTGTCCTTTGCTTTACAGAAGCTTTTCAATTTCATGAGGTCCCATTTATTGATTGTTGCTCTTAAAGCCTGTGCTGTTGGAGTTCTGTTCAGGAAGTTGTCTCCTGTGCCAATGAGTTTTAGGCTGTTCCCCACTTTTTCTTCTAACAGATTTAGTGTATCTGGTTTTATGTTGAGGTCTTTGATCCACTTAGACTTTAGTTTTGTGCAGGGTGATAAATGTGGATCTATTTTCATTTTTTTTCTGCATGTAAACATCCAATTAGACCAGCACCATCTGTTGAAGGTGCTATCTTTTTTCCATTGAATGGTTTTGGCTGCTTTGTCAAAAATCGAGTATTCATAGGTATATGGGTTTATTTCTGAGTCTTCTATTCGGTTCCATTGATCCTCCTTTCTATTTCTATATCAATGCCATGCAGTTTTTATTACTATTGCTCTGTAGTACAGCTTGAGATCGGGGATGGAGATACCTCCAGATGATCTGTTGTTGTACAGGTTTGTTTTGGAGATTCTGGCTTTTTTGTTTCTCCAAATGAAGCTGAGAATCTTTTTTTCAAGGTCTGAAAAGAATTGAGTTGGTATTTTGATGGGAATTGCATTGAATCTGTAGATTGCTTTTGGCAGGATGGCCATTTTCACAATGTTAATCCTACTAATCCATGAGCAAGGGAGATCTTTCCATCTTCTGAGATCTTCTTCAATTTCTTTCTTCAGAGACTTGAAGTTTTTCTCAAACAGGTCATTCACTTGCTTGGTTAGTGTCACCCCAAGGTACTTTATGTTATTAGTGGCTATTGTGAAGGGTGTTGTTTCCCTAATTTCTTTCTCAGCCCTTTTGTCTTTGGTATACAGGAGGGCGTCTGAATTTTTTGAGTTGATTTTGTATCCTGCCACTTTGCTGAAGGTGTTTATCAGCTGGAGGAGTTCTCTGGTTGAATTTTTTGGGTCGCTCATATATACTATCATATCATCTGCAAATAGTGACACTTTGACCTCTTCCTTTCCGATTTGTAGCCCCTTGATCTCCTTTAGTTGTCTTATTGCTCTGGCTAGGACTTCCAGTACTATGTTGAAGAGGTATGGAGAGAGTGGGCAGCCTTGTCTCGTCCCTGATTTGTGTGGGATTGATTTAAGTTTCTCTCCATTGAGTTTGATGTTGGCTATAGGCTTGCTGTATATTGCTTTTACTATATTTAGATATGTGCCTTGTATCCCTGATCTCTCCAAGACTTTAAACATGAATGGGTGTTGGACTTTGTCAAATGCTTTTTCGGCATCTAAGGAGATGATCATGTGGCTTTTCTCCTTTAGTTTGTTTATGTGGTGGATTACATTGATGGATTTCCGTATGCTGAACCACCCTTGCACACCTGGGATGAAGCCTACTTGGTCATGGTGGATGATATCTTTGATGTGTTCTTGGATTCGGTTTGCAAGTATTTTATTGAGTGTTTTTGTGTCAATGTTCATAAGAGAGATAGGTCTGAAGTTCCCTTTTTTTGTTGGGTCTTTGTGTGGTTTATGTATCAGGGTGACTATCGTTTCGTAGAATGAGTAAGGCTTCTAACCCCTCAGGGGGAGGTGATCAGAGAGTATGTCACTGATTTCCTGTCAGAGACAGTCCTTATTCCTCTTACTAGATACCCACTTGGATACTGAGTTGCCATGGGCTACATCTGTGCAGTGGTTCTAGGTTGTATCCAAGAATGGTCCTTGATTGGAGGATCAGTCTCAGAAAAGACCCTTTTGCCCAGATTTTTTGGATCTGTTGCTCTCCTTGTGGAGCTCCTATTTCCTCCAGCTCTTTCTATCTCCCCCTTCTTTCACAAGATTCCGTGCACTCTCCCCAAAGTTTGGTTATGAGTCTCAGCATCTGCTTTGATGCACTGCTTGGTAGAGTCTTTTAGAGGCTCTCTGTGGTAGGCTCCTGTCCTGTTTCCTCCCTCTTCCAATGTCCATCCCGTTTGTCTTTCTGAATGAGGATTGATCATAGAAGTTAAAAAGCAACAAATCAAGTAAACCAATTTAAAAATGGGGTATAGAGCTAAACACAGATTTCTCTGTAGAGGCATATAGAATGGCAGAGAAACAGTTAAAGAAATGCTCAATGTCCTTAGTCATCAGGAAGATGCAAATCAAAATGACCCTGAGATTTCATCTTACACCCATGAGAATGGCTAAGATCAAAAACTGGGGTGGATGTGGAGAAAGGCAAACCGTACTCCACTGCTAGTGGGAATGTAAACTTGTACAACCACTTTAGAAATAATTCTGGCGCTTTCTCAGACAACTACGAATAGCGCTTCCTCAAGATCCAGCTATACCACTCCTAGGCATATATCCAAAAGATGCTCAAGTCCACAACAAGGACATTGTTCAATTATGTTCCTAGCAGCTTATTCAAAATAACCAGAAGCTGGAAACAACCGAGATGTCCCTCAGTTGAGGAATTGATACAGAAATCGTGGTATATTTTACACAGTGGAACACTATTCAGCAATTAAAAAGAAGGAAATCATGAACTTTGTAGGCAAATGGTGGGAACTAGACAAGATCATCCCAAGTGAGGAATCCCAGAAGCAGAAACACACACACACATGGCATTTACTCACTAATAAGGATGTGGAGAAAGGGAAATGCTGTTGGGTACGTAAACTTATACAACCACTTTGCAAATCAATTTGGCACTTTCTCGGAAATTTGGAAATAGCACCACCTCAAGATGTAGCTATACCACTCCTGGGCATATACCCAAGAGATGCCCCACCACACAAGGCTATTTGCTCAACTTTGTTCATAGCAGCTCTATTTGTAATAGAGCTGGAAAGAACTGAGATGTTCCTCAACCAAAGAATGGATAATGAAACTGTGGAACATTTACACAACGGAAATGTGGAAAATTCACACATTTACACATTTACTCAGCTATCAAAAACAAAGAAATCCTATATTATTTGTCTAATATCCACTTTTAAGTGAATATTGTGTATCTTTCTGTTTCTAGGTTACCCCAGTCAGGGTGATGTTTTCTAAATGCCACATTTGCATGCAAATTTCATGATTTCCTTGTTTTTGATTGCTGAGTAGTATTCCATCGTGTAAATGTACCACAATTTCTATCATTTCCTCAACTGAGGAACATCTGGGTTGTTTCCAAGTTCTGGCTATTTTGAATAAAGCTGCTGTGAACATGTGGCTGGCGCTTTGATCACCTCCCCCTGAAGGAGGAGCAGCCTCACCAGTCCACAGAGGAAGACAATGCTGATAATAATGCTAGTCCTGAAGAGACCTGATAGGCTAGGGTCAGATGGAGGGGGAGGAGGACTTCCCCTATCAGTGGACTTGGAGAGGGACTAGGGAGGGGAGGAGCTAGGGAGGGAGAGAAGGATAGGGAGGAGGCTACAGCAGGGATAGAAAGCAAATAAACAGTAGTTACTATTAAAAAATTAAAATTAAAATAAAAACCAAAAAATCATGCAATTTGCCAGCAAATTATGTATTAGTCATACAGTACAGGATAACCACACTACAATTCACAGACCTAAAGAAGCAAAGAAACAAGGAAGACCCAAGGAAGGAGGCTCGAATTTCACTGAGAAGTAGAAATAGAATTTTCAGCAGGAGTGGTTGAAGAAAGGGAACAGGATAGAAGAGGGAACACTGAGTGGAATGAGGGTGGGGATCACATACAGGTTAAGCAGGGACAAGAGGCCAGAGAGCTTACAGTGAGGGGAGCAACCACGAATGGGCGGACCACTTGAACAAGACAGAGAACTGCAACAGGATGTGCTCCTTGGAGGAGATGTGATGACTCTAGCTGAAACCCCTGGTTGTCAGAGCCATGGAGACTGGAAAGTCCACTCTCTAACCAGACAGAACCTCGTGTAAAGAGCAGGGAACAGCAACCCACCTACAAAAATTACAATCCAGAATTTACCCTGCCTTCAAGGGAATGTGCAAAGGATGCCAGGCTCAAGCTGAGACCCACTCCATTGGAGAGAGCCAACCCATTGGCACTATTGATGGTGCTTTACTGTGTTTGCAGTCAGTAACCTTGCATGGCTGTCCTCTGCAAGGCTTGGAACGGATTGAAACAGATTGCAATGGATTGAAACAGAAACGAAGACTCATAGCTAAACATTGGGCAGAGTATAGGGAGCCTCGTAGAAGATTGTGGGTAAGGATAGAATGACCCGGAGGGTACAGGAAATCCACAAGAAAACTAATAGTCTCAACGTTAGTGGCCCAGAGGGACTTGCGGAAACTCAAGCACCAAATAAGGACCAGGCAGAGACTAGACCTAGACTAGACATACATACCCAAAGGGCGGCTTAATCTCCGTGTGGGTCCAGGGAATGGGGTTGCCTCTGACATGGTCTCTGTTGCATGTCTTTTTATCACTTTATCCTGGCACAGCTGCCTTGTCAAGACACTGTAAAAGAGGAAGTACACAGTCCTGATGAGACCGATTGGTGGGGCAGGATTGGGGGGGGGTCTCTTCTTTTTTGAGGGGCAGGGAAGGGAGATAGGGGAATGAGGGAGGGACAGACAGGAGGGACAAGGAGGAGAGGAGAGGGTTACAATTGATATGTAAAGTGAATAAGTAACTAAATAAAAAAAGAAATAACTACTCAGCAAATAAAAACAAGGAAATCATGAATTTTGCAGGCAAATGGTGGGATCTAGAAAAAAAATCATCCTGAGTGAAGTATCCCCAAAGCAGAAAGACACACATGGTATGTACTCATTTATATAGACATATGAGGTAGGATAAACATACTAAAATATGTACACCTAACGAAGATAAACAAGAAAGAGGTCCAGGGGTAAGATGATCAATCCTCATCTAGAAAGACAAAGGGGATGGACATTGGAAATAGGAGAAAACAAGTAACAGGACAGTAGCCTACCACAGAAGGCACCTGAAAGACTCTACTTAGCAGTGTATCAAAGCAGATGCTGAGACCCATAACCAAACCTTCAGCAGATTGTGGGGAATCATATGAAGGAAGGAGGAATTAGTATATCCTAGAGAGGACAGGGAGACCCACAAGGTCCAAATATATCTGAGCACAGGAGTCTTTTGTGAGACTGTTTATCCAACCAAGGACCATGCATGGATATAACCTACAACCCACGCTCAGACATAGCCCATGGTAGCTCAGTATCCAACTGGGTTCCCTAGTAAGGGGGACAGGAATTGTTTCTGACATGAACTCATGAGCTTCCCCTTCCCCCTGAGGGAGGAGCAGCTTTGCTAGGCCACAGATAAGGACATTGCAACCATCCTGAAGATACCTGATAAGCTAGGGCCAGATGGAGAGGAGGACACCCCCTCTCAGTGGACTCAAAGGGGGCAGGGAGGAGATGAGGGAGGAGAGGATTGGGAGGGAAAGAGGGAGAGGGCTACAGCTGGGATACAAGTGAATGTATAAAATTATTTAAAAATAAAAATATTAAAAAAGAAATAAAATATAATAATATGGTATTATATATTGAATAATTATATATTACACATAAATATATTAGTATAATTTACAATATTATGTATAATTACAGAGAAAAATAATATATAATAATTATTATGTTATACTATCATATATTACATTACATTATAAAATACACTATATAAATATATATTTATATAACTTTTATTATATGGTATATTAATTATAAGATATAAGTTAGTATATTCTTTACAGACCTGGAAAGAAAAATTCTCAAATTCATATGGAATAACAAGAAACACAGAATTGCTAAAACGATCCTCTACAGTAAAAGATCTTCTTGAGGTATCTCCATCCCTGATCTTAAGTTGTACTATAGAGCAACAGTTTTAAAAACTGCATGGTACTGGCATAGAAACAGAATGGTGGATCAATGGAACCAAACAGAGGATCCAGAAATAAACCCACACACTTATGGACACCTGATCTTTGACAAAGACACCAAAACCATACAATGGAAAAAAGATAGCATCTTCAACAAATGGTGCTGGTCCAACTGGATGTCTACATGTAGAAAAATGAAAATAGATCCATACTTATCACCCTGCACAAAACTGAAGTCCAAGTGGATCAAAGACCTCAACATAAAACCAGACACATTAAATCGGCTTGAAAAAAAAGTGGGAAATACCCTAGAACTCATTGGACAGGAGAAAACTTCCTGAACAGAACACCAACAGCACAGGCTCTAAGAGCAACAATCAATAAATGGGACCTCATGAAACTGAAAAGCTTCTGCAAAACAAAGGACACTGTCATCAAAGCAGAGCGACAGCCTACAGATTGGGAAAGAATCTTCACCAACCCTTTATCTGACAGAGGGCTAATATCCAATATATATAAAGAACTAAAGAAGCTGAAAAGCAGCAAACCAAGTAATCCAGTTAAAAAATGGGGAACAGAGTTAAACAGAGCATTCTCTGTAGAGGAATACCGAATGGCAGAGAAGCACTTAAAGAAATGCTCAACCTCACTAGCCATTAGGGAAATGCAAATCAAAACAACCCTGAGATTTCACCTTACCCCCATGAGAATGGCCAAGATCAAAAACTCAAGTGACAACACATGCTGGAGAGGTTGTGGAGAAAGAGGAACCCTTCTCCACTGCTGGTGGGAATGTAAACTTGTACAACCACTCTGGAAATCAATCTGGTGCTTTCGCAGACAACTAGGAATAGCGCTTCCTCAAGATCCAGCCCTACCACTCCTGGGCATATATCCAAAAGAGGCTCAAGTACACAAAAAGGACATTTGCTCAACCATGTTTGTAGCAGCTTTATTTGTAATAGCCAGAAGCTGGAAACAACCCAGATGCCCCTCAACCGAAGAATGGATGCAGAAATTGTGGTACATCTACACAATGGAATATTACTCAGCAATGAAAAATAAGGAAATCATGAAATTTGCAGCTAAATGGTGGGATCTGGAAAGGATCACCCTGAGTGAGTTGTCCCAGAAGCAAAAAGACACACATGGTATATACTCACTCATATAGACATACAACATAGGACAAACCCACTAAAACCTGTGCATCTAAAGAAACTAAGCAAGAGAGAGGACCCTAACTAAAATGTCCAATCCCCATCTGGAAAGGCAAAGAGGATGGACATCAGAAGAAGAAGAAAACAGGAAACAACCTAGTAACCTACCAGAGAGGGCCTCTGAAGGCCTCTGCCCTACAGACTATCAAGGCATATGCTGAGCCTGATGGGCAACTATTGGGCAGAGTGAATGGAATTTTATGTAAGAACTGGGAAATAGTAAGAGCTGGAGAGGACAGGGTCTCCACAAGGAGAGCAACAGAACAAGAAAATTTGAACACAGGGAACTTCCCAGAGACTCATACTCCAACCAAGGACTATTCATAGAGATAACCCAGAACCCCTGCACAGATGTAGCCCAGGGCAGTTCAGAGTCCAATTGGGTTACATAGTAATGGGAAGAGGGACTGCCTCTGACATGAACTGACTGGCCTGCTCTTTAGTCACCTCGTCCTGAGGGGGAGCAGCCTTACCAGGCCATAGTAGAGGACAATGCAGCCACTTTTGATGTGAACTGATAGACTAAGATCAGAAAGGAGAGGAGAACCTCCCCTATCAGTAGACTTTGGGAGTGTCATGCATGCAGAGGGAGGAGGGAGGGGCTTATGGGGGGATACAGAATGAATAAAGTGTATTTGATGAAAAATTAAAAAAAATAAAAATAATAATTATTATGTTATACTATCATATATTGCATTACATTATAAAATACACTATATAAATATATATTTATATAACTTTTATTATATGGCATATTAATTATAAGATAAGTTAGTATATGTTATATAATTATATATTATAATAAGTATTAGATTATATTATAGATAATACCTTAAATTTGGTGACTAAAGAGATGTTCCAATGGGAAATGTGTTTGTTGCACAATTGTGAGGACTTGAATTTGTATTTCCTGAAATTACATAAAGCCTGCCATGAGATTATGCATCTGTAATGCCAGTGCTCCAACAGCAAGGTGCAAGGCAGAATCAGGAGACTTCCTGGAAGCACTGAATAGGCACCTGTAATCCCGGTGATCCCAAATCAAGATAGCAGGCAGAAGGCAGAGCATCCCTGGAATTCCATGAGACAGGTGTTCTGGTGCACACAGAAGCAAGTGACAAGGAGGCACTGTCTCAAAGCGGAAAGTGAAGCTCAGTACACAGCTTGTCCTTTGATGGCCGCTTATGGTTAAAGGTGCTTAGCTACCTGTACTCACAAACGCAAAATACACAATCAAACAGAAATAGTGCAATAATTTTTTTTTTCAATGCAGTTTATTCACGAACCTTGAACAATCATCTGACCCTAGGGAAAGCCAGCCCACAGCTTAAATAGCCTCTGGGTAGCCAGCCCCAGCATGCCACGCGGGCAATGCAGATAGGTCCACATACATGGAAGCAAGCCAGATCCTCAGCCTTAGCCAAATGTGGAGTTGTTCGTGACAGAGAGCACTCACCATCGGGAAGGTGGAAGGCGGAAACCAGCTCCATCTTTAAGGTGCGAATTTGCATTACTAGTGTTGTCCTAGACTTGTCAAAAGGAGAGTCAAAAACTTGAGCCAGAGATAAAGGTAAACAAATAAAATATTTTTTAAATGAAGAGATAAAGTGTCAGCAGGTAAAAGTTTTCTTTATGTGAAAACTTTGTAATTGGAGTTTGAGAACTCTAGAAGCCATATAAAAGTGGAAGGAAAAAAAAAATAAACCTTAAAAAGTTTTCTCCATGCACAATGGAGCATGTCTGTAATCCCAGCACTCAGGGAGTCAACGGCAGGCAGATCTCTGAGTTCAAGGTTAGCCTGGTCTACAAAGTTGGTCCAGGACAGCCAAGGCTGTACATAGAAACCCTGTCTCAAACCCCCCACACCAATTTTTTTTTTCTCCAGACCTTCACATTTGTGCCATGACACTTACATGCCCTACTCTTGCCATCTAAACTCCCAAATTATAAGAAAATTGAAAGTCCTCACAATAGAGTTATGAAGAAGGACAAAATTATTTGGGAAAGGAACAGAAAAAAAAATCAAAGCATGGAATACCAAAGACTTAGAAATTTTAAATTTCATTTTCTAAATCATATATTTTAATACTACTTTTATATATGCATATGATATACATATATTAATTCATATTTTAAAATGAACTTCGGAAGAGAGAATCTTGTATTTATTTTTATGGCAACTTAACTCAGCTACCACTCCTGATGCTGAGGTTTGGTGGGATAAATAAAGAAGTATCTAATCTTTATTTCCAGTTATCAAAGTAAAATGTATATTTTTTATAAATTAGTTTAATTCATGATGTCCTTTTATTTTTGGAATTGAAAATTTAAAGACTATTTATGTATTTTATACTCTACATAGCATTTGATAAGGAAATTCCTTTAACAGAAGAAAGGAATTTCAAAAGTAGTCCAAGATAATACCCCTGATCATCTGAAAAAGAATAGACATTTAGGAAGGGAAAAGCTTTAATTTGATTTTTTATGTTTTCTTTTTAATTTGTTTATTTGCTTGCTTGGTTGCTGTTTGGTTTTTATTTCATTCATTTTGTTTGTAAAATATGGTTTTACTATGTAATCTTGGTTGTTTTTGAGCGCACTGTGTAATTCAAGCTGGCCTCAAACTTGCATGCAATCCTTTGCCTCAGTTTTCTGAGCACCAGAGCTATAGAGCTGCACCACTGAGTTTAGAAATACAATATTTTTACAGCAGAGACATTATTTGCACATGTGAGAGTACAGTTAGAGTTAAGACTTCTGATGTGCAGACCACTTTAGTTCTTGTCAAGCTGACAAAAAAAATTAACCATGATATAGTGATCTAGTGATTTTCTATAACACAAAATAACAACAACAAACCACAGCATTCAAACCCAACCCAGATTTTTATATATATATATATATATATATATATATATATATATATATATTTTTTTTTTTACTAAGGCTGTGTAAGTGAAGGCTGAACCCTAAAGAAGAGGATGAGTTTAAGGTCTGGCTACCCAAGTCAGTAGGCATGCAGTCTCAATTTTCATACCTGCCAAGTACAGATCATGTTTGAAGATTACTTATGACGCTATCGGGAAACCTTGACCTGTAGGTGATTGACAGATATTTACTAGTTGAATCACCTGTGGCTAACCTCCCATTTTTATGTCTACCTATGGAGTGATCATTTAATCCTGACAATGACAGTCTTCAGTTTGCAGATCATATCATGTCCATGGCCTGCTTTTATAAATAAAGTTTTATTGTTACACACACACACACACACACTCAAAGACTTCTGATGTGGCTGTAAAGGTATAATAATGTAGATGCTATTCAGTCACTGAGACACGAATTACAGAAATGGGCCTAATTACGGGAAGAATATTTATGATCCTAAGTGCCTGTTACCTTGGCAGTGAAAGAAGACACACCTGATGAAACACAACCCTACAGGAAGGGTGGAGACAGTTGTAATGTGGCCTAATGGGTCAGTGTCTGAGCAACCTTCTAACTTAATACCACTGAGGCTTCTGATGGTCACTTGGATTTATTTTCACAAAAATTAGGGCTTAGAAACCTCAACTCATGAGACCTCAAAGTTTTTTTCTCTCCTTTACTCACAGTAAAATGAAAACTAGCCCACCTGCAGTCCAACTGCACCAGAACTCTATGCTGAAGGCTTCCTTTTCAGGTGACTCCATTGTACACTGTCAAACTCCACACTGCGGCTGTCTGCTATCCTTCCCTCCTCACTGTAAAGCCACCCCCTTCCACAGATACAGTATGATTTTGATTTCTTCAAGGATATATTCACATAGTTACCATGCACAAATTTGCTTTATAGGAGAATTTCCAGAGCAGGTCTTTGGAGGATGCAATCTAGCGTTCCCAGATTTTGATTCTTCTATTTAAAGGGGGAAAAAAAAATCTAACCCTCATCTCTGTTATTGTTAGAGGACAACATGTTGGCTCTTATGAATGAATTTCTATAACTGCATTTTGATGTTGAGACTACCTAACAGATCAAGGGTTTATCTGGAAAACGAGAAACCATACATTCACACAGTTCATTTGTATTTGTGTTTTTCATACAATATATTTTGATCATATTCTTTTTTATTTTTATTAATTACAGTTTATTCGCTTTGTATCCCAGCTGTAGCACCCTTCCCCATCCCCTCCCAATCCCACTCTCCTTCCCTCTTCTTCTCTATGCCCTTCTCCCAGTCCAATGATAAGGGAGATCCTTTTCCCCTTCCATCTGACCCTAGTCTATCAGGTCTCATCAGGACTGACTTCTTTGTCTTCCTCTGTGGACTGGTAAGCTTACTTCCTCCTCAGGTGGAGGTGATCCAAGAGCCAGGCACTGAGTTCATGTCAGAGACAGTCCCTGGTCTCATGAGAACTCATGGACACTAAGCTGCCTTGGGCTACTTCTGCACAGGGGTTCTAAGTTATCTCCATGCATGGTCCTTGTTTGGAGTATAAGTCTCAGAAAAGAACCTTGTGCCCAGATTTTTGGTTCTGTTGCTCCCCTTGTGGAGCTCCTGTTCCCAACAGGTCTTTCTATCTACCCCTTCTTTCATAAGATTCCCTGCACTCTGCCCAAAGTTTAGCTATGAATTTCAACATATATGTTTTGATACCCTGCTGGGTGGAGTCTTTCAGAGGTCCTCTGTGATAGGCTCCTGTCCTGTTCCCTGTTTTCGCCCTCTTCTGATGTCCATCGCATTTGCCTTTCTGAATGATGATTAAGTATCTTACTCAGGGTCCTCCTTCTTGATTAGTTTCCTTAGGTGTACAGATTTAATATGATTATCCTATATTATATGTCTAATATCCACTTATAAGTGAGTATATATCATGTGTGTCTTTCTGCTTCTGGGTATCACTCGGGATGATCTTTTCTAGATCCCACCATTTGCCTGCAAGTTTCATGATTTCCTTGTTTTTTTTATTTCTGAGTAGTATTCCATTTTGTAAAAGTACCACAATTTCTGTATCCATTCCTCAACTGAGGAACATCTGGGTTGTTTCCAGCTTATGGCTATTATGAATAAAGATGCTATGAACATGGTTGAGCAAATGTCCTTGTTGTATACTTGAGCATGTTTTGGATATATGCCTAGGAGTGGTATAGCTGGATCTTGAAGTAGCATATTTCCTAATTGTCTGAGAAAGTGCCAGATTGATTTCCAAAGTGGTTGTACAAGTTTACATTCCTACCAGCACTGGAGGAGGGTTCCTCTTTCTCCACATCCTCTCAAGCATGTGTTGTCACTTGAGTTTTTGATCTTAGCCATTCTGATGGGTGTAAGGTGAAATATCAGGGTCATTTTGATCATATTCTTCACCCTCCTCAATCCTCCCATATCCTTCCCATCTCTCCACTCTGCAAACTCCATGTTTGCTATCTATCTATCTGTCTATCTGTCTGTCTGTCTGTCTGTCTATCTATCTCTATCTATCTACCTACCTATTTAAAAACAAAAAAAACCCAAAATTGAAAATCAAAACAATGACAGCAACCCAGAAAGACAAATGATTAAAAAACAAAATAAAAATTTCACACACACATGCATGCGCACACATACACACACACACACACACACACATACACAGAGAGAGAGAGAGAGACAGAGAGAGAGAGAGAGAGAGAGAGAGAGAACAAGTAAGAGAGAGCAAAACCAAAACCAAAACTGAAGCATGGAATTTGTTTTGTGTAGGCCAGATACTATTGGCCTTTGCTAGAGTATCCTTGAATCAGTGACAATCTGATTGTCCCTTTCACCACAGATATCAGTTAAAACAGCCTTTTAGTCAGTTATGGGATTTTTTTTAATCCACCTCTCCATTTCATTGTTAGGATTTTGTCTGGTTTGATCCTCTGCAGGTCTTCTGTGAGTTCATATGTGTTTCCTTTCAGTCATCATTTACCTCTGACTTTCACAGTCTTTCCACCTCCTGTTCTGCATTTTTGCTGAGGGTTGAGAAGAAGAAATTTAATAAAGTCACCTCACTTAAGATTCAGTTCTCTAAAGTCTATCCTTCTCTGCAAATTGTAGAGCTGTGCGAATCTCTATGTTAATCATTACTTCTTGGAAGGAGAAAGTTCTCTTATGAAATTGATGGATTCTCTGATCTTTTGGTATAGCAATATGTCATTAGAAGTCATTTTATTGCTATGTCCATTTAATAGAATAATGTTAGTAGTTTTTCCACCAACTCTATGACTTATCCACCTTCAACATCTTCAGATTTGGGTTCCATCTCATGGAATGGGCTATCAATCTAATAACAGTTTTTTTCCCATAAAATTTGTGCCATGATTGCACCAGTATATCTTGCAGGCAGGTCCATTTTGTAGCTATCAGGTTTGTAGGTAGGTGACACTGATGATCACTGTTTTTCACCAATACCAAAGAAAGTGATTCCAAGTACCATAAATAATAAAATCACAGTTCAATAAGCCAGCTTCAACTGTGAACCCAATAACTACTGTGTGTTCACAGCGATATCTGTGGCAGAAGTTGCGAGTGTATGGAGGTGGGGCCTTTTCAAAGTAATGCAGATAGACAAGGCCATTAGGATATAGCTCCCGGGATGTTGTCAGTGGCTATCTGAGAGGAGGATGTGGACCTGAACTCAAATTGTGCTTTCTCCATGTGATGCCCTCTACCATTTATGAAGCTCTAGTGACTCCTAGCCCGTAGAGTTGAAGCTTGTAGCTGGGCACCAGCTTTATCTTCAGGTTCCAAGACTGTGTCCAAGCAAGTGTGGCTTCAGCATGGGACTCTATCATTAGGTAATGAAGATTAACCAGTAGCCTGTGATGTTTCAGGGAGGGTCTCTATAGAACCGCTGTGGCCAACATCTCAAGATATAACTCACTCCGGACTCTGGAGGTTTTATTTAGTGGAATAATTTGTCCACTTGGTGCATAGTTTTCTCCTCTATATAGTGACTTCTTTTTACTTTAGTTCAGTGTATATATTTGGAGCCTTCTACAGTGGGTTTTCATACGACTTTTCAAATGACTTTTGGTGATAATTGTCCCTCCCCATGTTTCCTCATTCATTCTTCCCTCCCATATTATTCCTCATTTAATTTTTCTATTCTATTTTACCTTTACCTTCTTCTAACACTATTCTTTATTTCCCCTTCCTCAGAAGATCTACTCTTCTCCCTGTTCCCTTATTAGCTTATTATAAGTAACTGCTGTTGTTGCTTGTATTAAAGCACACAAATATAAAGCTTAAAAGATAACTTCCATGTATAACAAAAGAACATAATATTTGGCTTTGTTTTTTTGGTATGTGTTAACTCAGGATTCTTGCTTCTAGTGCTATCCATTTAACTACAAGTTTAGTAATTATATTTTTCTAAATACCTTAATAAAATCCCTTTGTTTAAATGTACTACATTTTCATTATCTATTTACCAGTTGATAGAGTCCTAGTCCATTATGATTATTATACATAACATGAATTTTCTGGTTATTATGAATAGTGCATCAATGAACATGGATGAGTACATGTCTCTGTAGCAAGGTATGCAATTATTTGGCTATATTCCCAAGTGTGGTATTGGTCAGTCTTTTGATATATTCATTTTTAGATATGTAAAGCATATCCACACTACTTTTCATAGTAGCTGTACCAGTTTCCACTCACACTAGCAATAACTCCACCCCATTCACCACATCCTCATCACCATGAACTATCATTTGTTTTATTGGTCTTCGCCATTCTGACTGGTGTAAGTCACTGTCTAAAGTAGTTTTAATTGCGTTACCATGATGGCAATGGACAGTGAAAATTTGTATGGGTGTTTCTCAGCTGAATGTGTACTTGTTTTCTTAAGGCTCAGTTTTTATTTCATTATGTATTCTAGATACTAAGTCTCTACCAGACAAAATTGGCAACAATTTTTTTTTTATTCTGAAGTTTCTTAAATGTTGGTGTATTTCTGAATTACACAATCACTTTAGATTTGTGAAGTCCCACTTATTAAATATTATTCATTTTTCATTTTTTAATTAATTAATTCCATTTATATTTTGGTCATAGGCCCTTCCTTCCTCTCCTCTAAGTCCTATCTTCCCTCCAGCATCCCTTCTCCCTTATTTCTCAGAAAAGAGGAGCTCCGCTACCCAGACACCACAGCTCAACTATTCACATGAGGACTGAGTTCTTCTTGCTCCCCTGTGCCCTGTAGGGAAGTCCCACCAGGGAATAATGATCAAAAAGCAGGCAACAACATAGTCCATAGTCCAGAGATATAGTACATTCCCCTAACTAGTGGGCCCATATAAAGCCTAAAATGTCCATCAAGCTTATCTTCTCTGGGTTTGTGCATTGTAGCATGTCTATCCTGTACTATATGGCTAAAACCTGCTTTTAAGTGAATATATACAATGTTTTTCTTTCTGGGTCCGAGTTACCTCACACCGGATAATCTTTTTTAGTTCCATACACTTGCCTGCAAATTTCATGATTTCCTAGTTTTTTTAATGGCTCAGTAGTATTCCATTGTGTAAATGTAGCAGGGATTCTTTTTAAATTAATTAATTAATTATTATAATTTATTCATTTTGTATCCCAGCTGTAGCCCCCTCTCTTGTATCCTCCAAATCCTGCCCTCCCTTTCTCCTCTCCTCTCATGCCACTCTCCCAGACTACTGATGGGGGGGTTCCTCCACCCCTTCTATTTGATGCTAGCCTATCAGATCTCACCAAGACTTGCTGTACTGTCTTCCTCTGTGGCCCATTAAGGCTGCTCCCTCATGAAGGGGAGATGATCAAAGAGCCAGCCACTGATTTCATGTCAGAGACAGTCCCTGTTCCCACTTGGACACTGAGCTGCCTCAGTTAAATCTGTGCAGGGGTTCTAAGTTATCTCCATGCATGGTCCTTGATTAGAGTATCAGTCTCAGAAAAGACCCCTGGGCCCAGATTTTTTTGTTCTGTTGCTGTCCTTGTGGGGCTCCTTGTGGAGTCCCCCAGAAGCAGAAAGACACACATGGTATATACTCACTTATAAGTGGATATTAAACATAAAATGTAGGATAAACATAATAAAATCTGTACACATAAAGAAGCTAATCATGAAGGAGGATCCTGGGTAAGATGCTCAATCCTAGTTAAGAAAGGCAAACAGGATAGACATAGGAAGAGGGAAGAAACCAGGAACAGGACAGGAGCCTACCACAGAGGGCCTCTGAAAGACTCTAATCAGCAAGGTATCAAAACATATGCTGAGATTCATACCAAACTTTGGGCAGAATCTGATGATAGAAGGGGGAGACAAAAGTGCCATAGTTTGTTTATCCATTCTTCGGTTGACAGACATATATGTTATTTTCAGTTTTTCGCTATTATGAGTAAAGTTAATATGAACATGGTTGAGCAAATATCCTTATTGAATGGTGGGGCATCCTTTGGGTATATTACTGGGAGTGGTATAGCTGGATATTGAGGTAGTGCAATTCCCAATTTTCTAAGAAAGTGCCAGATTTATTTTCAAAGTGGTTGTATAAGAGTGTACATCTAAAGAAACTAATCAAGAGGGAGGACCCTGACTAAAATGCTCAATCCCCATCTGAAAGGCAAAGAGGATGGACATCAGAAGAAGAAAACAGGAAACAAGTTAGGAACCTGCCACAGAGGGCCTCTGAAAGGCTATGCCCTGCAGACTATCAAAGCAGATGCTGAGACTTATGGCCAACTGTTGGGCAGAGTGCATGGAAACTTATGAAAGAAGTGGGAAATAGTAAGATCTAGAGAGGACAGGAACTCCACAAGGAGAGCAACAGAACCAGAAAATTTGAACACAGGGGTCTTTCCAGAGACTCATACTCCAACCAAGTACCATGCGTGGAGATAACCTAGAACCCCTGCACAGATGTAGCTTATGGCAGTTCAGTGTCCAAGTGGGTTCCATAGTAATGGGAAGAGGGACTGCCTCTGACATAATCTGATTGGCCTGTTCTTTGATCACCTCCCCCTGAGGGGGGAGCAACCTTACCAGGCCACAGAAGATGACAATGCAGCCACTCCTGATGAGATCTGAGAGACTAAGATCAGAAGGAAGGAGAGGAGGACCTCCCCTATCAGTGGACTTGGGGAGGGGCATGTGTAAAGAAGGGGGAGGGAAGGTGGGATTAGGAGGGAAGAAGGGAGGGATTTATGGGGGAATATAAAGTAAAAAAGTGTAAATAAGAAAAGTTAAAAAAAAAGTGTACTCCCACCAGCAAATAGAGGAGGGTTCCCCTTTTTCTACATCCTCTCCAACATGTGTTGTAACTTGAGTTTTTGATGTTAGCCATTCTGATAGTTTTAAGATGGAATCTCAGATTTGTTTTGATTTGCATTTCCCTGATGACTAACGACATTGAGCATTTCTTTAAGTGTTTCTCTGTATTTCGATATCCCTTTGATGAGATTTCTCTGTTTAGCTTTGTACCCATTTTTTTCAGATGACTTTTTTTAATTAATTACACTTTATTCACTTTGTATCCCCTCATAAACCCCTCCCTTCTCCCCTCCTAATCCCACCTTCCCACCCCTTTCTTCACGAATGCCCCTCCCCAAGTCCACTGATAGGGGAGGTCCCCCTCTCCTTCTTTCTGATCTTAGTCTATCAGATCTCATCAGGAGTGGCTGCATTGTCATCTTCTGTGGCCTGGTAAGGCTGCTCCCCCCTCATGGGGAGGTGATCAAAGAGCAGGCCAATCAGATTATGTCAGAGGCAGTCCCTCTTTTTAATAGGATTGTTTGGTTTGTTGGTGTTTAACTTTCTGAGTTATTGAGTTCTTGAGTTTTTTCTGTTCTTTATTTTTTTAATTATTACATTTTATTCATTTTGTATTCCAGCTGTAACCCTGTCTCGTGTCCCCTCCCAATCCTGCCCTCCCTCCCAATTCTACTTCCATGAGCATCCCCCAGTCCACTGATAGGGGAGGGCCTCCTCCCATTCTTTCTGACCCTAACTTATCAGGTCTCATCTGGACTTGTTGCATTGTCTTCCTCTGTGGCCTGGTAAGGCTGCACTCCTCCCAGGGGTAGGTGATCAAAAAGCCATCCACTGAGTTCATATCAAAAATAGCCCCTACTTCTCTAACTAGGGAACCCACTTGGAGACTTAGCTGCCATGGGCCACATTTGTGGGTTCTAGCTTATTTCAATGCATGGTCCTTGGTTGGAGTATCAGTCTCAAAAAAGAACCCTGTGCCCAGATTTTTTGGTTCTGTTGCTCTCCTTGTTGAGCTACTGTATCCTCCAGGTCTTTTCATCTCCCCCCTTCTTTTGTAATATTCCCTGCACTCTGTGCAAAGTTTGGCAATGAGTCTCAGTAACTGCTCTGATACCCTTCTGGGTAGAATCTTTCAAAGGCTCTCTGTAGTAGGCTTAACATCTTATTTTTAAGAAGGGAAAGTTAAAAATACTTTGTTCATAGTACAGTAGGAATTATATTTTCCAAATGTAAAAATCATTTTCAATGGTAATCTAATACTTCTTTAGCACTTAGTCTTCTATATACAGCTACCTCAGTAATTTAAATAAAAAAGATAATTTGTGGAGACTCTATATTTTACTAGTTCCTTTTATATTAATTTTCAAATTATTATGGTAAGTGCTTGCTATGTATAGAAGCTTGGCAGAGCATTTAGAGCAGATTACTTTATGTTATTGTCCAAGATAATAGGTTTGTATCACAAAATCATCTGTTTCTCACCTCTCTTGTAACTTCAGGCATTTCATTGATGGGTCAACTTAGTTATACTCTTTATATAGCTATCTGTGTGTTGTCCAAGTTTGCTGTATTCATAGTGTCACCAGTCACTTTATATTGGGGATTAATCTTCTCCTGTGTGGTCATATTTCAGTTTAACTAATTGTACCTTTATAGAGCATTTTCCTAAAGAAGGCCACACTAAGATTTGTAACACTTATTGCTTCAAGATGTGAGTAGGAATAAAGTCATTCAACCTATAACAATATGATTGAAGAACCAACTGAACCAGTGCCTCTTTTGAGGATGAGAAAACAAATCATTTTTATTGCTTCAAAAATGTCCTGAATAGTTGATAGAGAACACGAAAATTATGAAGAACAACTTTCACAGATGGTTGCTTTGCATTGCTGATATTGAAGTTGACCTGATTAAAAACAAATGGTCAGTGTTTTGAATATAGGCTACTTCATTCTATCATTTACCAAGAAAAAAAATAGATGTTTAGGGTAAAATATTAAAATTTAAAAGTTATGGGCATGTTCCTCATCACAAATTAAATAATGTATCACTTAGGCAAAAGTGGAATCAAAGGTTTTGTTTGGCTCCTGCTGTAGCTTGATGTGCCACAGAAAAGTCAGATGACATTGCTGGCGTGACACACCAGAAGATGCTCACAAAGATGAAAGATACCAACTTGTTAATATCATTTGAGAGAAAATCCATTTCTCAGCTCACAAGAAAAGATTGGATCAAAAACTTGGCTTTTTGTATTGGCATTATAATTCATCTGAATAAACACTTTGAATAATTCTTTGCAAATGCATTCAAAAGTAGTTACACAAATATGTACTTTAATTCATTTGGAAAGGAATAACATGTCTAAATTTTCTACACTGAAGTCAGACTCCAGAAATGAAAGTGATGGCCTGAATTACTTTCCAAAAACCAAAGCTTTAAAGACTAAACTCACTTATACATATTCTTTACTTTTATTTTGAATGTTAGGAAAATGGACAATCTTTACTGTGGTCAAAGGCTCCAGGCTCAATTACATACTGAAATTATATATAAGGTCTGGTGGATAGAAGTATTCATATTTTATGCAATAATGTTTTTCTTTGGTAATTAAAAATTAACATATAATTAAATTATACATCATTTTACACATTCATGTACTCCTTTAATTAAAACAAAGTTTGATTCTGTTTCCAGTAGTTGCTTTTCTTCTACATGAGTCATTTCATTTTACTTCTCATTGCATAATATGGCTTTTTTGCATAGTTAGCATATATTATAACAAAAAAATGATCACTCAGCCCTAACTTGTTCACCAAAGTATAATAAATTGTAACTATTTCTAAAGCTGGCAAATATATGATAAATATTTTAATATACTAAATAACAACTACTTCAACTAATATTTTAGCATTCTCTAGAAAATAGTCATTTGAGTATTATCAGAGTTTTGCCATGCTAAGTAACATTCTTTTATTTGACAGTACCAGCTGCTGTACTCAATACATGCTAAAATGCTTTAACAAGATAAAGATTCAAAATACTTTCTGAAAACTCAACTCTCCTTGGTTAACTCTAGGCTAACTATGCAAGGTAGAACTTTCTGATATGGTACTCAGATGTCAAATATGCTGCTTAGCCACTTAAGTAAGATGGCAGGGCCAAATGCCAAATGTTCAGGGTCTGTTAATGTGGTGATATCAAGAAAACTGTATAATTTTAGTTACATGTTTTCTATCTCTAGTGAGTAAGATAGTATTTTTCACAATCATCTTGATTTGAAAATGTGAAAGCATCTTTTCTCCAGTAGAATTTTAGTTTTCATGAATTTCAGAACTAATATTTATTTTTAATTTTTCTATGTGAATACTCCTTTTTCTACATTTATTTGTTTTTATTTACATATTACCCTGGAATATTTATATTCTAATATAATATTTAATTATCTCTTTCTTTTCACATACTCTTTCAAATTTTCATAAGTGCAATAATGTTGTACAAGAATAAACTTGATTCTGGTAACAGAGTATTTCATACCTGGATTCAGTGGGCCCTTTTGAAATCAGGCAAATAAAAACATGGCAAAATCATTAAAAACAAGAAAATTGTTTTCTGTAAGTCAGTTAGGTAGAGACAGACTTTAAATTCTGAATTTTAAAATGTATTTGGAAATGTATTAAGGAGGATCAACAAGTCCTCTGCATTCCAGCTAATGCCAGTTTTGTTTCAGTTAGTGCAGTCTTTGCAATAAGCCTCAAAAACACAGTAAAATTATGCTGAGTCTGTGGCATTTTCATCTAAGCCCCAAAGAATGCTCCAAGGGACTGAAAATACTTGATGTGAAGAGATTATATGAGAACATAATAAAAAGTGTTGTAGCTGTAGCTTTTACAAGAGTTAGACTGACACATTAAATCTCTTGAGACCCTGAGGAGAAGTTGGAGTATTGTCCCAGAATTCATGTTACAGCATTGTCTTTTATAAAGAAAACACTGTCAAGAGAAGACACAGTTAATGGTTAAAGTGGTTTAAATAATTAAAGCTAATATATAAATGGTTAATTGAAAAAGAAGAGATAAATTTTGTGTTTCATGTATCTCGAGTCAATTCTATGGGTAAAGTTTTAAGCCTCTGAACCTTCAAATTGAAAAGGTTACAGTTTCAGAAATCAATACTTGAAATACTTTCTTGATTTTAAATAGATGCCTAAATATAGTACAAGCTGTAGGACAGACACAGATCTTTTTTCCACATAAACATTGTGGCATATGCCTGCAGCATGCTCATAGATATTATGAGACTATGTGATGTGATAATGCCAGTATTACACTGTTGCTGATTCTTCAAGTAGTAAACAGTGCTGAAGATGTATAGCTTTAGAAGTGAAAAGGACTACATGTAACCACCAGAAATCCAAAATATCAGTTCAATGCACTGCAGTATGTTAGTATTTCTTACAACAATAAGCCAAATGGGCAACCTTTGGGCAGAGTGCAGGGAATCTTAGGAAAGAAAGGGGAAACAGTAAGATTTGGCGAGGACAGGAACTCCACAAGGAGAGCAAAAGAACCAAAAAATCTGAGCACAGGGGTCTTTCCTGAGACTGATACTCCAACCAAGGACTATGTATGGAGATAACCTAAGACCCCTACACAGATGTAGCCCATGGCAGTTCAGTATCCAAGTGGGTTCCATTGTAATAAGAACAGGGACTGCCTCTGACATGAACTGATTGGCCTGCTCTTTAATTACCTCCTCCTGAGGGGGAAGCAACATTATCAGGCCACAGAAGAAGACAATGCAGCCACTCCTGATGAGACCTAATTGACTAGAATCAGAAGGAAGGAAAAGAAGACCTCCCTATCAGTGGATTTGGGGAGGGACATGCATGCAGAGGGTGGAGGAAGGGAGGGATTGGGATGGGAGGAGGAAGGGAACCACAGGGGGAATACAAAGTGAATAATATGTAATTAATAAAGAATAAAAAAAAGAAATGGCTGTAGTGGTAAAAAGGCATGACCAAGTTTGATTTGGATAATAAATTGCTGTGAAATATAGAGTCAATAATGTAGCAAAAACAAGGGAAGAGGAATGAAGTTTTAATGCTTAGTTGTTGAATTGTCTTATGAATAAAAGATAAAATTATTAGTGCTTTTTATTTTAAATATAAAATGTGCATTAGTTATAAAAAGCAGCAACTTCTTAAACCTATTAACACTTCTAAATTTGCTGATTGAATTATTGGGAAGAATTCATAGGAAACTCCAATGGTTTGTGTGTAACTTTAGGAGTATAAAAATTGAAAACAATTAAGCTCCACTGAGTTACTAAATTCAGAGCATTCTAGAAAGAATTGCAGCAGTAAAATGTTCATCTGAAACTTAGTTTCAGATTCATTAAAGTTAAAGATCCATTCTTTGGTTGAGGGACATCTAGGTTGTTACCAGATTCTGGCTATTGTGAATAAAGCTGCTATCAACCTAGTTCCAGAGTCTTTGTTGTATGCTGGAGTGTCTTTTGAGTATATATACCAAGGAGAGTTATAGCAGGGTTTTGAGGTAAAGCTATTCCAATTTTTATGAGAAAGTTACAGATTGATTTCCAAAGTGGTTGTACAAGTTTACACTCCCTCTAGCAATGGAGGAGTGTTTCCCTTTCTCTATACCCTACTTGCCATCCAGTGCTATCACTTGAGCTTTTGATCTTAACTGTTTTGAATGGTGTAAGATGGAATCTTAGAATTGTTTTGAAACAGGAGCCTAGTATGACTCCTTCTGAAAGGCTACATCCAGGAGCTGATGAAAACAGACACAGAGACCCACAGCCAAACAATAGGCTGAGTTTGGGGAGTTTTATGGAAGAGTAAGAGGAAAGATTGAGGAAGCCAGGGGGGTCAAGGATACTACAAGAAGATTTACTGAGTAAGCTAGGCTAAGTGCATTTTACTGTGGGTTGCTTAACAATATGGCTGTAGAGACTGTCTCTGTCTCTGTTGCCTGCTTTTAGATTCCTTTCTTCTAGCTAAACTTGTCTAGCTTCAGTATTTCATCAAATGAAGTAAATAAGTCACAAGAAAAAAATTGGGAATGGAAGCAGGAAGTGACAAACAAGAAGTCAATACTTCTTAGGCATGTGCGTTGAATCCTTCAGTGTTCCCATAACATTCTAACAGGGTGATGGTGGAGAAAATGTATTTATGATTTACTTGTTCATTATTGCAGCAGATATCCATGAAAGCTTACTAATGTGGTAATGGAATAACATTCACAAATTTGGCTCTAAGGAGATACTGCCTGGTTTGATATCCCAGAAATGCTAAGCAGATGTGGGGCCTTGGGGCAAGGTAATTAAATTCTCTCTGCCTGAATCCTGTAATCTACTAATTGAAGAAAATGGAAGTAGTACCTACCCCCAGGTTGCTGTGATTATTAAATAATATAAACACCTTGCTAGGTGTATACTATGTAGCCCTTGATGGAACTGCTAATACTACTATTATTTCCATGAAAAAAATGTGGCTTCTATGAAAGGGAAGATACAGACAATGAATAATCTTCCATTATGGATAATGGATAAAAACAGGTCAGTTCTGTGAAGTGGATGTTATGGCTCCTATAGGTGTTTCTTTTTTTCCTTTTTTTGTAAAATTTTGGGGAATCTTAGAAAAATGCATTGGATCTGACATGATTCATTTTAATAATAAAATATTTTGATAGTTCTTATGTTTCTTTAATTACTTTTATTTAATTTAAAAAATTGTTTCTCTGACCCTTTTTTAAAAACCCCGTGTGGTTTGTTTAGGCTGATGAGCAGGGTTTGGGACAGTTCATGATAAAAAATAAATAAATATCAGAGGTCAGAAAGAACCAAGCAATTGTCAATTAAGTGGGGAGTGAAGAATATAAATCAAATTAGAGCAGTGAAGAGAAAAATATATTAACAACACAGTTCTGATGCTTTAGAAAATTATTCTGTAATCTATGTTTAAGGCAAGGTTTTGAAAGCAAGAGAATTGGTCAGTAAAAATACTTTAGAAAAACAGATTAAAACCTAAATCTAACCTTGTGAATGAATAGATTGCATCTCATTTAGTAGACCTAAGAATCATATTAACTATGAGGACATAAAATTGATAGAATTTGAAAAGTAGTTGAATAACTGAGAAAACAATGGGAATGTGGTCAAACACGAATAGAAAATATGTCCCAGCAGTAATTATAACCAGGTATTTTTGCAAAAATTACATTAAAAAGGCAGAATATTTTTAGATGTACAGATAACACATTTTAATATTTGCACATTGGGTGTAAACATTGAAAACATAGTTTTATAGAATGATGTTAAAGTTATTGGTATTATTATAGTGTTCTTAGTCTAGTCATGCCAAATTAATAGACTGCAATGAATATACACTATTACGCAGTCATACTAAACTGAGACATGTTTTATACACCTCTCCTTGCAAGATAGAATTATAGCACACAGCATCACTTTAAAGACATTTCAGGATCTCAACAGCAATTCCTTGATACATTTGAAGTAAGTTAGGGAAAGCACCTATGCTTTGAATTCCAATTGCCTCTTTAAATAAGTGATTTACATGTTTGGTTTGTGGGTCACTTCAGTATAATACTGTTTTGGGAAAAATGCTGAGATTAATTATTAGAAATTATATTTTCTAATATGATTAGAAATTATTGATTTTGGCCATTCTAATATAATTAGAAATTACAATTTCATACTACGTACAATTCTAGCATATGATTGCATGAGATGAACTATGCATCAATACCGTCATTTCCTGACCTGAGTTCACTTAGTTTAACACAAACTATTGAGTCAAAGAACCCTCTCTGAGTGTTGTTGTTAATATTTGAAATTGACGGAGAGCCATTACATTTTAAACCAAGGTTTTGGTGCTCAGAGCAAGTGGAGGCCTACAGGTCCTTACCAAATCATTAGTTCTCCGGGCCTCTGCTCTGCACATATTATGTTCAGAGCAAGATCACCTGGCTCGTCACAATTTTTATAGATTAAGACATTCTGGAACCTGAGGTACATTATTATCTCTCGAGTCCCCCTCCCCCAAATATACTGTGAGTTGCATAATTACTTCATTAAAATCAATGCAGATATTACAATGGGAAGATTCAGAAATTTCAATTAATTTCTTTGTTTTGACCTTAAGATGGTCATATTGGAGAATGCTTTTATCAGGAGAAAAAAGTTGTGGTTGAGAGAATGATCGAGTATAAAGGCTATTTAAAATTCTTATTTTTTCTTTATTATTATTATTTCTAATAATTTTCACATTGTATCCCATTTGGAGCCTCCTGCCTCATCTCCTTCCCTCCCTCTTCCTCCCCAATGCCTCTTCCCTAGTCCACTGATAGAGGAAGTCATCCTCCCTTACTGTCGGACCCTAGCCTATCAGGTTCCAGCAGGACTGTCTGGATCCTCTACCTCTGTTAAGAATTCTCTGTTTAGCTTTGTATCCCATTTTTAATTGGATTATTTGGTTTGTTGTGTTTAATTTCTTGAATTCTTTAAATATTCCTGATATTGGCCCTTTGTCAGATGTAGGACTGATGAAAATCTTTTCCCAATTTGTAGATTGCCTTTTATGTTCTATTGTTATTATTGTTTTATAGAAGCTTTTCAGTTTCAAGAGGTCATATTTGTTAATTGTAGATCTTAGTTCCTGAGCTCATAGTGTTCTGTTCAGAAAATTGTCTCATGTGACAATGAGTTCAAGGACATTTGCTCAACCACGTTCATAGCAGCTTTATTTGTAATACCCAGAAACCAGAAACAACCGAGATGTTTTTCAGTTGAAGAACAAATGAAGAAACTGTACTACATTAATACAATGGAATACTACTCAGCCACTAAAAACAAGGAAATCATGAAATTTCCAGGCAAATGGATGAAACTATAGAAGATCATCATCCTGAGTGAGATAATGCAGATCCAGAAAGACACACATGGAATATACTCACTTATAAACAAATTTTAGTCCTATAGGATAGGATAAGCATGCAAGAATGCCCAGTCCCCAAGAAGATAAGTCCATCTTAGGATTCATGTAAACCCACTAGTTAGGGGATTGGAGTAATCTATGCTGCTTGTTTTCTGATCACTTCCTCCTGATGGGACTTCCCTACAAGGCCACAGGGGAGGAAGACAAACTTCGTCTTCATGGGAATAGATGAGCTGGCTTGTCTGAGTAGAGGGAGAAGGTATGCAGGAAGGGGTGGGGACTGAGAGGAGAAGAGGGAGGGATCTATGATCAAAATGTAAATTAATTAATTAATTAATTAATTAATTAAAAAGAAAAAAGTAAATACATAACATGTGAGTTATCTATTGTTTCATAAAAATTGCTCCTATGTTAATTAGGTCAAAGTAGATTAATTCTAATATGGCCCAGGTATTTTGGCTCTGTTGTTCTCCTTGTGGAACTCCTGTCCCCTCCAGGTCTTTCTATCTCCCTCTTCTTTCATAAGGATTCCAACACTCTGCCCAAAGTTTAACTATGAGTCTCATTATCTCCTTCGATACCCTGGTGGGTAGAGTCTTTCAGAGGCCTTCTGTGGAAGGCTCCTCTCTAGTTTCTTGTCTTCTCCTACTTCCAATGTCTATCGCATTTGTTCTTCTGAATGAAGATTGATCATCTTACCCAGGGTACTCCTTGTTGTTTAGCTTCTTTAGGTATACAGATTTTTAGTATGTTTATCCTATATTATATGCTAATATCCACTTATAAGTGAGTATATATCATTTGTGTCTTTTTGGTTCTGAGTTACCTCACTCAGGATGATCTTTTCTAGATCCCACCATTTTCCTTCAAATTTCATGATTTCCTTGTTTTTAATTGCTGAGTAGTGTTCCACTGTGTAAATGTACCACAATTTCTGAATACACTCCTCCATTAAGGGATATCTAGGCTGTTTCCAGAGTCTGGATATTAGGAATAGAGCTGCTATGAATTAGGTTGAGCAAATGTCCTTATTGAATGGTGGAGCTTCTTTTGGGTATATGCCTAGGAGTGGTATAGCTGGATCTTGAGGTAGCACTATTCCTAATTTTCTGAGGAAGTACCAGATTGATTTCCAAAGTGGTTGTACAAGCTTTTTCCACATCCTTTCAAGCATACATCATCCCTTGAGTTTTTGATCTTAGCCATTCTGATGAGTCTAAGGTGAAATCTCAAGGTAGTTTTGATTTGCATTTCTCTGATGACTAAGGACACTGAACATTTCTTTAAGAGTTTCTCTGCCATTTGGCATTCATCTATTGAGAATTCTGTTTAGCTCTATAATTGGATTACTTGGTTCATTGGTTTTTAACTTCAGAGACTGATACTCCAACTAAGGACCATGCAAGGAAAGGACCTAGACCCCTGTTCAAAGGAATCCTATTGGTTATTAAGTTTCCAAGTGGGTTACCTAGTAAGGGGTACAGGGGCTTTCTCTGACATGAACTCAGTGGCCTGCTCTCTGATCACCTCCCCCTGGGGGATACAGCCTTATCAGGCCACAGAGGAAGATGATACAACCAGCCTTGATGACACCTGATAAGCTAGGGCAGATAGAATAGGAGGAGGTCCTTGCCTATCAGGGAACTAGGAAAAGGGCGTAAGGGGAGAAGAGAGATGTTGGTTGGGACTAGGAGGAGAAAAGGAGAGGGCTGCAGCAGGGATACAAAGTGAATAAGTTGTAATAAATAAATATATAAATAAAATCAATTTGAAAAAAGATAAGGAGCTTGGAGAAGACATATAATAGATCTTCTGTTACATTAATTTGAATTGGAAGCTTCAAATGATAGGTACAAATAAAAATCAAATTTGCCAATAATTTCATACAACAATTGATTTTTAAAATGCACAAGTATACAGTTAACAGTATTATATAGTTTCTTTGTCACTTGCTTGTGTTGGGAGTGTCTAGGTAAGACACCTATAATGCCAGAGGCATGACAAGTGTTCTACTTGAAAGACTCAGTATGAAGACATTGGCAATGGCCAAAAGAGTGACATCATGGAAATCTCATCCCTATAACTATATAGTAGGTAAATAGTTAGTCTGCAAAGTCTCCAGCCTTACTACAAAAAAAAAAAATACTAATATGGCCTTTATTTTGGCCGATCAGACCTGTGTTAAAGTCATGGTAGATTTTTTTGACTTTTAAAGAATATTTAGGATTTACAATTCACCTGAAAATGTTAGCATGGGGTCTAAGAACATGTAACTCATGACTGGTGATGGATTCTGGCTGTTGGTTGAGATCTAGCTAATTACATTGCATGGAATATCTTAATAAGTATTTCCATGTGGCCTAGAATTCCTCTGAAAATTGTGACGTGGTTCCAAACATAAGCTTTGAGATATGTCTCACTTAGTGTGGGAAGGGGAAGGAGGGCAGAGAGGGGGTAGCAGGAGACAAGGAGGAAAAGGAGAGGAAGAAGGAGATTGTGAGAAAGAGAGGTGAAAGGGAGCTCTAAAAGAATGTATAAAAATGACATGTGAGAAGTATGTCAGTGTGTTGTTCTGAGACATTAGTCATGTTGTTTTCTTTTACTGTTTGTGAACACAATAAAAATATTAGGGTAAGCACAATAAGGTGTATGTTGAGCCCTAATCAAAAATATAGGTAAATTCCAAATAAAAAATGTGTTTCCATGGAAATAGGCTTACCCGTGTAAAGAGAGCACTGAGAAGTCCTTCCCGGCAAGGCTTTCCTCACAACAGGATTGGAATATGCAGGAAGAAGAAAAAATATGAAAAGAAAAATGTTCATTTGTAGCTAAGGTACATTTTCTCTATCCCATGGAACCAGCTTCAGTTGGAGTATGCTTGCAAAGCTGCCAGATACAAAATGGAATTGAGGGCAAGCGGAGCCTTAACAGGTGTTGGTACAAACTCGAAGCTTCAGAGGGGCTTGCCTGCTGCTGCCAAGACGGTCGATGCAGATGTACGGTCTGGCTCTGCAGACTGGAATGGCCTAAATTCTCCGTCTTCAGAAAAGCTAGAATTTATTCTACGCTGAAACATACTGCTATCTGACCAGCGTGGAAACATTCCCCCCTTAGAAATGGTTTCTTGTCATGAAATATTCAATCTAAAGCCAGAAAAGAGTTTGATTTTTAATGACTCTATAAAACTATGCTTTGTGCTCTGTTTGCGCTTTAGTTATTTATTTGTGCTGCAGTTGTAGGTTACAAGAGCCAGATTTTTAATATGTGTCTGTCTTTCTTTCTGTTGTCTGCCTCCTCTGAGTGGCTTTGTGAAGCTTTCATACCTGGTATAACTATGCCTTTCACAGCCATGCAGGTAAATCACCTACAGCTGTGAGCACTCTTCACAGACTGTTAAATTTATTCCAGTCTGTACAGTAGGAACTCTTCTCTGTAAATAATTTCATTATGTGTCTTTACAAACATTTTGGTAGTAGAAAATTCCTGTTTTAACTCAATAGCATATTACACTTTCCCTGCCCTGTAAATTAGATTGATTGTGCAAGCGTGTGAGATTGATAATACATCGATCTGTGTTATGACAGACATTGTTTTAGTGCCAAGCTGAAGAGGAATGCTTCCTTAAATGTATCATTGTATAAAATATTGACCTAGAGAACTTCATTATTCAAGCTGGAGAGACAGTCACTACTTAACAGTAATAAACTGTTTCTGTGCTACGTTGAGAATACTCCGGGAAATATGAGAGTTGTCAAATCCTTGAAAATCCTGCCTTTATAGCACACATGACACTAAAGCTGGAGCTGTATTTTCTGCTAATAAAAGCAAAGGCACAGACAGATGTGAAGGATATCACGGCGTACTGACAAGAAACTAAGAGAAATGAATACCTGGCTGAGGAGTCAGAAAGACACAAGCCAATGACCTTGGGAAGCTTCACACTCTCCAGACATTGCTGTTTTTTGTAAGGAACAAAGATGTGCAGCATTAGTGTAAAAAATAAAATAACCAAAGGTTCTAACCTGAATACAGTTTATGAAAAATAGCCTAACTGTCTCTTAACAACGAATCATGTGAGATGGCATGAAAATAAAGAATACTGAAAGCCAGCCGGAATATTTTAGAAAAGAAAGACGTTTTTGAAGGCTTCAAAAGTGATATACAGAAGTGCAAATTAAAAAAAAAAGTAGTTTGAACCAGAGTGACATTTCTTTCATTTGTTAAGTAATAAAAAACTCTTTGCTTTCTATTTGAACCCTAGCATCTATCTCCTCTTTTTTAATCTAGCATTAATGTCCCCTGACCCCTTCTTGGAAAGCTGTTGTTAGTATATAAAAACACATACTTAACATGACTTTTTAACTGTTGTTATATTCACTTCCTATTTGGCTAGCACTTAAATTACTAAAATTAATACATCAGAAAAGTGTTAGTTGATGTTCAATATGATTAATACTCTTGAATTGACTCCCTAATAATCAGGCATGTTCACATAGCTGAAGTAAATAATTACATTTTGTTATTATTTTAGGTTTAAGATTTAGAAATCTGCTGACTTATTCAGAACATCTAATTTAGAAGAATACTAATAGTTATTTTTTCAATTTTTCAGAAAATTGAATTTCTATTTTACTAAAATTTCTTTAGTAACATAAACATTCATTTAAATAATGTATACAAAAGTGTAAATCATGTATTTATTTTTAAATAAATACATAGATAATAGAAATATTATAATAGAAATACATACATAATAGAAAACAAAACTATGCTATTTAAATCTTCACATACTGTCTTATTTTCTGAACTAACATGGAGTTAAAAAATGTCTTTCCACAATGTATAATAAAATTTTACTTTAGATTCTTAACCCTATTAGATAATTAGACACTGTGTTGCTACATTAGTCACAGGGCTCTCAAAGTACTTTAGAAAAATTTAATGAAATACAGGCAAAAAGTATTTTGAAAGCCCTATGAGTAAAGTAGGTTTCTAAATCTTAAACCTAAAATAGGAACAAGAGGAGTGAGACATGGCACACAGGGGCAGAGGGCAGCAAAGAGACGAGTAACACCATGCAGTTCCGGGAAGGTGTGAGTGAGCGCTCTTCTTAGCCACGGCTGCTTTATGTTTAGACTTCATTACTAAATGAATATATTATAGATTTTGCACATTTATATAGAATTTGTTATGAGCAACAATACAACAAAGGGGGCTTACATAAAGCCCAATGGCTCCCACAACCTATAATTGCAGACTGTTCAGTGAAGTCCTGACAGAGGTTTCAAAACCCCGTGAGCAGATTGTGCTCATAATGTTCTGGGGGAGAGGAATGAGAAGACAGATGACAAAATTCGTCTTCCCCACACTCTTCCTTTGAAAGCTGACTAAGTATTGTTATTTCAAAATGCGATTATAAATACCGTGTCCTGCTTAGCTTCTTTAGGTATACAGATTTTAGTATGTTTATGCTATATTATATGTCTAATATCCACTTATAAGTGAGTATATATCCAATGTGTCTTTCTGCTTCTGGGATACCTCACTCAGGATGATATTTTCTAGTTTTCACCATTTGCTTGCAAAGTTCCTGATTTCCTCATTTTTAATAGCTGAGTAGTATTCCATTATTTAAATGTGCCACAATTTCTTTATCCATTTCTAAGTTGAGGGACATCTAGGTCGTTTCAAGATTCTAGCTATTATGCATAAAGCTGCTATGAACATAGTTGGGCAAATGTCCTTGTTGTATACTAGAGCATATATTGGAGGACCCTGGGTAAGATGGCCAATCCTCACTCAGAACGGCAAATGGATGGACATCTGAAGCTTGAGAAAACAGGAAGCAGGACAGGAGCCTATCACAGAGGGCCTCTGAAAGACTCCACCCAGCAAGGTATTAAAGCAGATGCTGAGACTCATGGCCAAACTTTGGGGAGAGTGCAGAGAATCTTATGAAAGAAGGGGGAGATAGAAAGACCTGGAGGGGACAGGAACTCCACAAGAAGAATAACAGAACCAAAGTATCTGGGCAAAGGGGTATTTTCTAAGACTGATACGCCACCCAAGGACCATGCATTGAGATAACCTAGAACCCCTGCAAAGATGTAGCCCCATGGCAGCTCAGTGTCCATGAGTTATGGGGACAGGGACTATCTCTGACGTGAACTCAGTGGCTGGGTCTTTGATCACTTCCCCCTGAGGGTGAAGCAGCCTTACCAGGCCATAGAAGAAGACAGTGCAGCCAGTCCTGATGAGACCTGATAGGCTACGGTTAGAGGGAAGGGAAGAGGACCTCCCTTATCAGTGGACTTGGGGAGGGGCATGGGAGAAGATGAGGAGAGAGATTGGGATTGGGAAGGGGTGAAGGAGGGGGTTACAGCTGGGATACAAAGTCAAACAACTAATTTATAAAAATAAAATAAACTTTAAAAAATAAATTCTATGTCAAGAAAGAAAAAGTAGCAATGAAAATATGTAATTAATTGGACTGAGTCAATCCAATATCTCAATGCAAGGAAAAGTAAATCATTTACAAATGCTCAACAAATATGAAAAGAAGGTATGGAATAGGAAACTGTCTTGCAATAGTTCATTTCAAGGGTTGTCAAGAAATGGTTTGTCCAGTGAATATAAGAATCTATGGGTCTTTAACTAAAAGGACAGATGATCTCATTTCTCTTTCCTTTGTTTAAAACTGATTATCTGTTATAGGTGACATACACCATACATTTCCTTCTTATGTGTTAATAAATTATCAGTATGTGCAAATAATAGTCAGTTTTATACTACAAAGCAAGTATTTTTAGCACTGATGTAATAAGAAATACATCAAGCAGTCAAGGCAATGGAAGACAGTAGACTGAAAACTGCTCATTCACAGTGGGCAGTGATGAAGTCTTAGATGGTGCTTTATTCATGAATTTTAATTGCACAATGGCAAATACATCTATATTGCAATTTATATTCTTAGAACACAGTCTACCTTGTTTGAGACCAACCTTCTGAGTTTTAATTCTAAAATGGAAGAAATGCTGTTTAGTAACCAGAGATGCCAAATTTTAATTAAGCAGCTAGTGTGTGTGTGTGTGTGAGAGAGAGAGAGAGAGAGAGAGAGAGAGAGAGAGAGAGAGAGAGACTGTTGGGGGGTCATCATCAAGGGATGTCAGAATAGTGCAGTCATCTAAGCCCACTTCTGTTGTAGCCAGAATCTTTTCTCAGTAACCTGTCTGCTGGGTTACTTGGTATGAAATATAGTCATCAGCCCTATTTTCAGAAGCTGTATTTCAGCAACAGAGATATTATATCCTGAAATGACTGCTGTCCATTATTCAGTTTTTAAAAATTAATTGCAGAGTGATGGGTGAGAGGTGAAGCAACAGATTCCAAAAGCATCTCCCCGAATCATAGATGCTCTCACTGGTGCTTCTCACATATCAGGGAACCTGTTTTGCTCTTTCGATTTCCTATCAGATGACTGTGCTTTAAAATGTCTGTTTTAAGAGATGTGTATTTGTCTATTTTTCCCATTTGCTGAAAATCCACTTCCACACTTTACTAACACATATTATCATTAATAAAATCACAAGAAAACTTTTGTCAAGGAACAAAACACTAAACAACTTTCTCGTTTAAACTTTTCCCCCAGAACCACACATGAAGCTTACTAACCATTTTGATTAGATAAGTGAATGATACATATGGTTCATAACTTGAAAATTTTAAAGTAACAGTAACTGAAGAAGGAGAGAGCATTCAAGCCTTCTGTGTCTCCCATCACATTCACTAGCCTCACTTTCCTGCATTAACAGGAAACT
Source organism: Meriones unguiculatus (assembly GCF_030254825.1). Lineage (NCBI taxonomy): Eukaryota > Metazoa > Chordata > Mammalia > Rodentia > Muridae > Meriones > Meriones unguiculatus. Next base: position 32,246,557 of record NC_083353.1, on the reverse strand, counting down.
AGCAGAGAAATGGGTGCAAGCAAGTGCCCTGTGCTAACTTTTAGATGGTGTTCTTAAATTAGAATCATAAACTATGACATCTGCTGTTTTACCACCTCCAAAGAAGGAAGTTGTGATAATTACTACAGACACACATGTAACTCACACAATAACCATCCTTAGATTGGTGTATAAACAAGCATGCCAACTGCCTGGTTTGTATTGGGATTCATTCTGCCATCATGACAAATATCAGTGCCAAGTGGTCAGGAGATCCTATTCCAGAAAGGAGGTAATTGAGAAATGTAATTAAGAGTGAAAAACCTACTTAGTGTTTGTAGCAGAAGAACATGTATGTTTACTCCAGCTGGCAGCAAAGCTATGATTTCTAAGCAGTAGTGCTTTGGGAGTAAGTGTCAGTGTGTGGCAACCCCTGAAGTAGATGTGGTTCATTGCCTTGCTAACCATCTTACTGTGAGATATAATTTCGTGAGGAATTACTAAGACATTCAAACAGATTTATATTAAAAATAACAAATTTTGTCGTAGAATTTGCAATAAAGTGTAAGTAGTCAACATTATATGAAAGAAAAGTACTAGAAAAAAACTAATATGGGGCCTCTAAGTCAGACAAAATGGTGCAAAGCAACCAGTGCAAGAATGTGCAAAAAAACAAAAACAAACAAACAAAAAAACAAGAGAAGACTTTAGAAGGCTGCATTCTTTATGTTCAGTAAACACTAGAGGGAAATCTTTCAGTGTGCTGACCTGGTATCATACTCTTTGCGGAAACAGTAAATGTATCCCCACAGAGAGGATGAGGTGCTGAGAGGTCCTCACCTTTCACCAGGTCTCAAGGAAGGCTTCTTGCTGACCAGTGTCCATTTGTACTCATATTACGGACTCATTTACTCTTTTCTCCAATATAGCTTTATATCTTTTCTAAATTTATGACTTATTTTACATTGATTGCAGTTTAGGTTGACTGCTTCCTTATGCTATATAAAGGGCACCTTAATCTCATGAATGACTTGAGTCTAAATAATAATGCAGCCTGCATCATTTTGTGAAGGTTTTTTTGCTCCATCTCTATTATTGGAATTTTGATGAACAACAGTTGCATGGATTGACCGGTTAACTCCAAATGCTTTGACGATTGAAACACCCTTGCCTCGACTGTGTTTTGACCTCGGTTGGTAGATGATTCAGCTTTTCAGCCTTTGCTCTTGGTTTATCTTCAATAACACACTTTTGAATGGGTCATAACTTTGATATGCTTAAATAAAGGTAAAACATTTCAAAAAGGAGCTATATGTGTTAACCAATGTCAGCTGCTGCTTAGATGAAAAACTGCTACTTTCAAATCTCCATGAAATCAAACACGTTTTCAAATTCACCAAATCCCAGTGTTGAGGTGACCAGGTAGGTGTTTAATGAATACTGTGAGTTGTGGCTTTTTTTGTTTTTTACCTCTAGACTTTTCATGTTTCATTAATCACCAACATACTTGTAGGGACGTGTGCCAGCTAAGACAGAAAAGATGGATGGGAGAATTCCTAAAGCTCATTTGTGTGTCCATTTACAAATGTCCTCATGCTCCTACCTCTATACCTTCCACTGCTCACATTAAATAATTAGGGTCTCCACTGACTTTAATTATTACTATAATCACATGTTCTTCAAACAAGTTGAACATATGTTTCTATTTGTTTTTATATTCTTATTAGGATGTGTTCCAGGACAACAGCATGGACCTTCACTGTCTTGTTCCATTACCTTGAATGGTAGTTAATGGCTCTCAGGATATTCTGTATTTTATTTTTCTTTTACAACATATATATTGGTGACATTTTGAGGTTAATATAAACTTTGGGAAGGGTTATTATCTTAAGGTGGTAGCATTACCCCCTTAAGAACATTCACATGTTCTCTCTCGCTCTCTCTCATCACTAGTGTTTGTACAAGTTTTAACACATAAACTTCCCCCAGATTTTAAAACTGACTTTTGACTAAAATATCTCTGATTTTATAAAGTTTGAAAGTAAATTATATCTAAGTCTTCCCACTTCCCTTGTAGAGACATAGAAAAATAGTACCAAAACAACTGTTAAATGACAAAGTAATTTATGCATCGGTAGTTCACTTTTACAGTGCCTAGAGATGGCACAGACCAAGTGATTACAAAGGTACTTTAATTCAGTAATGCAGAATGAACATTAATTTGATGTAAGGGTTTAGAAATCCGGCATTTCGAAGTGCCGTATCTCTTATCTTTCTCACTTGGCTCAGAGGGTAGCTTTGAGTCACCTCACTCCTCTTTTGTCAGGGTAGTGTTTCCATAGCAACCGGGTAAAGCCAAGCAACCTACCCTATGCAGTCTTTCTTGCATCTTAATATACTACATGAACTTCATTATTGCTTACTAACTAGCTGTTATCTCATTTTTTACAGGTTCATAACAGGCTAAAATATGTGAACACAAGTAATGCAATAGTCTTAGAATGCTGCATATGTTAAACAATGATAACTAGAAAAACAAATAAAAGAAAATAGCATTTACAAACCCTCACAATACAGCATCTGTTCTATCCATTTCTTGTTTAAATAGTATAATCATGTGATTTGCCAAATATCAGACAGATAATAAATACTACAATTAAAATATTTTTACCAATTGAGAACTTTGTAAACATATGTAAGGTGCTTTGATCATGTTCATTCTCCACTCCTCCAGTCCAGATCCTCCTAGACCCTAACCCCAACACATTCCTTCCCATCTTCATGCCCTGTTTTATTATTTCTCAGTAACCCACTAAGGATTTCATAGTAACTCAGAAAATTTAATTACTACTGCCTATGTCCTCATGTGTAAGGGATCATCCACTGAAATGTGGGCAATCCCCGAGGGGCCACCCCTGAAGAAAACTGAATTTCTCTCAATATGTATTGTCAATACTTCCTCAGCCAGGTGTGAGGGTTTGTGAACCCCTCTCTAATACATTGCTGGAACTTTAATTACTTGATTATATCTAATATTGTAAACCACCAGTGCTATGCGTTCATTCGTGTAAAGTTATGAGTTCAGTAGTGTGATGCCCATGTCACGTTCAGAAACACTGTTTTGAAGCTTTCCTCAGCTTGTGGCTTCTTCAGTCTTTCTGACTCTTTTTCCATGATGTTCCTTTAGCCTTGAAGAAAAAGGGTGTGACATAGATATCTCGTTTTTAGCAAAGCACTCTAAAGTCATTAAGTAACACATTTGAAATTTGATTGTAATTTTATTTTCTTTGAATATAAAGGTACTAGTATATGAATTGACCAAAATGTCTAATGTCCTATAATTAGAATTTGATCAACCATATGGTAAATTGTTTAGCAGATAAATTTTGAAATATTAAATGCATATCCCCACTTGAAAGAAATAGTGAAAGATGAATCTAAGCATATATTGCTAGTATCTTGCTTCAAGATCTTTGCATCTCTTACCCCTAAGGGGTGATAAATTCACGCAGGAACTTACCTACTTATTTAATCTTATGATTGAGTTAAACATTTTATCTAGAAAAGTATACTCCCTCTTCCTTCTTTGTGCTTTTCCTTAACTGAGAGATTAATAATTTTTTCATATTCCATTCATTCATGCATGTGTTATTAAGTCAGAGAACACATTACCTTCTATAACCCACTAAGCAAAGATAAGACTGTATTTTTCATTTTACCCAGGAGAGAAATAACTTATTTTGAAATTCATTTGTTAAGCAAAAGCAACACCCAACCTTCTATAAATGGCAAAGAAGAATGAATATGCTGTTTTTCTGATTTGTGAAAAGACAGTTGTAGCTATAGTATTGCTATTTGGGACAGTTATTTGAAGATATTTTTGAAGTAAAATAGTAAAAATGAGACATTTTTCTTTAAAACTTTTTTCAAACTTTGATCATTCTATTATTAAATATATATAGTGGTCTATGCTATATATATGTATACACACACACATATGTAGAAGTCTGTACAAGCTGTAGTGTGGCTTCACACAAATCAAACACTGAGTTGACACTTCATGTTTATATTCCCTAATGAGAATAAAACCTGTGGTATTTGTTTCTATCAGATAATTCATGTGAGGGCTTTGAGAAGATAGCTGATTAAAAATTACATGGCTTAGTTAAACATATTGTACAAATTTTCTTGTTGTAAATCTTTAAATCACTTATCCATTTTTATGTTTATCATTCTTGCACATTAATCTTTTTGCATCAATTAAACAAAATATTATGTTTTAACGAATTTTGATCAATTCAAATATTATTTTCATTCTTTCCAATTCCTCCCTTATATCTCCATTATTATTACTTCCCAACTTCATGTATTGTATTCTTTTTTAAATATAATTTTTTATTTACTACAATTTATTCACTTTGTATCTGAGCTGTAGCCCCCACCCTCATCTCCTCCCAATCCTGCCCTTCCTTCTTCCCTCATTTCCTCCCATGCCCCTTCCCAAGTCCACTAATAGGGGAGGACCTCCTCCCCTTCAATCTAACCCTAGCCTATCAGGTTCATCAGGACTGGCTGCATTGTTTTCCTGGTAAGGCTACTCCCCCCCTCAGGGGGAGGTGATCAAAGAGCCAGCCACTAAGCCCATGTCAGAGACAGCCCCTGTTCCTCTTACTAGGAAGTCTATTTGGAGACTGGGCCCAGAATTTTTAGTTCTGTTGTTCTACTTGTGGAGCTCCAGATCCTTCTAGGTTTTTCTAGCACCCCTTCTTTCATAAGATTCCCTGCACTCTGCCCAAAGTTTGACTATGAGTCTCAGCATTTGCTTTAATACCCTGCTAGGTAGAGTCTTTCAGAGGCCCTCTGTGGTAGCCTCCAGTCTTGTTCCTTGTTTTCACCTTCTTCTGAGGTCTATCCCATTTGCCTTTCTGAGTGAGGATTGAGCATCTTACCCAGGGTCTTCCTTCTTGCTTAGCTTCTTTAGGTGTACAGATTTTAGTATGTTTATCTATATTATATCTAATATCCACTTATAACTGAGTATATACCATGTGTGTCTTTCTGCTTCTGGGATAACTCACTCAGGATGATCTTTTCTAGTTTCCATCATTTGCCTGCAAATTTCATGATTTCCTTGTTTTTAATTGCTGAGTAGTACTCCATTGCGTAAATGATGCATTCATTTCTTAACCCTATTGAGTCCACTTAGAGCTGTCAGTATGTGCATGGGCATGGCAGCATATACTGAAAGATGTGTAGCCTCTCAGTGGCCACCTCCGTGAAGAAAACTCACATTCTCTTTCCCAGAAGCAAGCAATGGCTAGCTGCTTCTTAGCTAGGGCTTGGAACTCATGATGTCCTCCCTCATCCATGCTGATATTTGGGAGGTGCTGACCTTGTTCAGTCTTTGTGATGCAGAGCCAGCTACTGTGAGTTCGTCTGAGCATGTGTTCAGTGAATAGTCTTTGACTTAAATGTCCACTACCTCTGGCTCTTACAGCCTTTCTGTCTCCTCTTCTTCAGTGATTCCAGAGCTTTGGGGATAGCTGAATATTTTCCAGAATATTTTCACAATATGATAACACAGTAATATAACACTTTTGTAGGTCTGCTTTTAGTGTGTTAGACCTCTGTAGTAATTTCCATAGTGTCTGCCATAGTTTGTTTTCTATTGGTAGGTTAAATACCATGACCAAAAGCATCCTGGGAGGCAAAAGTTCATATTATACTTCCACATCACAGTATAATGTTGAATGGAATCAGGGAAGGGGCACAAATAAGGAACCTAGATATCTTCATTTGGTAGTTCTGTCTCCTCAGTTCTGCTGCTTATATCAAATGTACGCTCTCTTTTGGACCATGACTATAGTTTCATTGGCCAATTTTTTTTTTCGGTATCTTCAACATCTAATGATCTAATGCTCATTACTGTAACATAAGCTTCATATAAACAGATTAACATGAATGTCTTCATTTCAGAAAATTTGATCCCAGCTCACATTGCCTAGTCTCAGCAGGTTCCTGGAACCTGGAAACAAGCTTCCTTCACCCTGTAATTGTTTCATTTCCCTATTGTTGCAAACTTATATCAGGTAGTCATATTGAAAGTTTGTTTGCCAGTTCAAATGTAGTTCAGCCTCCTTCTACCACAGCTGTAGCCACCTCTGTGTGCCCCTACCTTGAGAATTTGCTTTTGAGCTGAGATTTCATTCTTTCACATGCTAAACTAAGTTTCTCTTCTTTCAAATGCATTTTCACTGTTCAAAACTGGAACTTTCAGGGGGGGGGGGTTGTCCTAGAACACCTTTCTTGTTTCAGTGTGAAGTTTATGTTTCTCCTTAACTACAGTAATCACTTTCATAATTATGTTTGCTTTCTCCACACCTAACTTGTTTACAACTTTTAATTTACTCACACTCTTTTTTAATTAAGATGCAATATTCTGTATATTTCTATTGTCTTTCACTTTGAATGTGACTAAGATAATTTAGTAGTAACCATTCTATAACATAGATGTTATGCAGCTTTCAAATTTCCTCATCTAAAAATATTAACTTATTTCTTTTGAGTATGACTTCATTTAATAGCTAATGATTTATGTAGAACATAGTCATATTACCTGCCAGGAACTAAAATGAATGGTTGTTAATCTGGTGTGTGAGAAGATCTCTGTTCTTCTCCAAAACATTCTAAGCACATTTTTAGTGTCTGTATTTCTACTAATTAATGTTGTCTCCAAAACTTCCTATGGAATGAGCCATTTCACTTGTGCTTATATGCTTCAAGCTTTATGTAGCCTACAGTGTAAAAACACTTTCATATTATTTTTTGAAGAATGATATCTAAAAGACTACATACCACAAGAATGACCTGACTTTTCTGCATTATTTAAATTTTCATATTGTTTTGAGACACAAAAAATTGTTTTGTTTGACATAAACAACTTAAGGGAAGAAGGAATCTTATTGGATCTTTATTTTAAAGGAATGGTCCGTCCTGGTTGAAGACATGACAGCAGAGACATGTGACAGCTTGGTATGTTGCATCTGCAAAGAAACAGAGAGGGAGGCCCACTGGTGCTAATGAAGCTTTTCCCTTTTAATTTTCTTTTATGGCCGCGAGTTCTGATTGCTGGTCACTTTGCCGATCCTGCTGTGCTGCTGGTCAGAATGAGAGTCCTCCGGGCGCCGCCATCTTGCCCCGCCCCTCTATAAGTCAGGAGACTGACACAGAGGACCTCTGAAAATCTCTGCCCTGCAGACTATCAATGTAGATACTGAGACTTATGGGCAACCTTTGGGCAGAGTGCAGGGAATCTTATGAAAGAAGTGGGAAACAGTAAGATCTGGAGAGGACAGGAACTCCACAAGGAGAGCAACAGAACCAAAAAATCTGAGCACAGGGGCCTTTATTGAGACTGATACTCTAACCAAGGGCTATGCATGGAGATAACCTAAGACCCCTACACAGATGTAGCCCATGGCAGTTCAGTATCCAAGTGGGTTCCATTGTAATAGGAACAGGGACTGTCTCTGACGTGATTGGCCTGCTCTTTAATTGCCTTCTCCTTAGGGGGAAGCAACATTACCAGGCCACAGAAGAAGACACTGCAGTCACTCCTGATGAGACCTAATTGACTAGGATCAGAAAGAAGGAAAAGAAGTCCTCCCCTATCAGTGGACTTGGGGAGGGGCATGCATGCAGAGGGTGAAGGAAGGGAGAGATTGGGATGGGAGGAGGGAGGGAACCACGGGGGGGGGGGGATACAAAGTGAGTAAAGTGTAATTAATAAAGAAAAAAAAACTCCAAAAAAATTTCGTTTAGAAATTTAGTAAAAGGAATTGTACCAGCCACATTCTTGGTACATCCCCTGTTCTTGGCCTAATAGCATCATAAGGTCAAGCTGTCCTAATTTTTAAAATATTTATTTATTTATTATGTATGCAATGTTATGTCTGCATGTACACCTGCATGCAAGAAGAAGGCACCAGATCTCATTGTAGATGGTTGTGAGCCACCATGTAGTTGCTGGGAATTGAACTCAGGACCTCCGGAAGAGCAGCCGGTTCTCTTAACCTCTGAGTCATTCTCCAGTCCCCCTTCCTATTTTTTTCTTTTTCTTTTTCTTTTTCTTTAAGATTGAAATTTTCTTTTTCGTACCAATTAGTCTCTTATTTTTCAATTCAGCCTCATTCAATTTTTCAGCATGAATAGAGTGTAATCAGATTCTTTGCCAGAACATAACATGAATACATTTTAACCAACATGGTGTAAAGAGGAACCCAAAGAATAGTCATTTGAAAATTACATTTTAATTGTGTTTTGTATTTTACAGAAAGAAAATAATATGATTTCCTTTTACTTTACACACATATGAACCATCAATACAAGCCCCCCACAAATCTCTACATATTCCTTTATACAGACACACTAAATAAAGTCTAGAATTATAAAGCAAGTAATTTCCTAAGAATAGTTGTCAGCATTTTAAAAGAACTTTAAGAGATAATTAATCAATTGGACAGAGCCACTCTAATACTTCTGTGAGGAATGTATTACTATAGTCACTTAGAAAAACATGTGAGTTCTCAAGGAAATAAACACTGTTATTGTTCTACTTTATTCATTGGTAGTTTATTCAATAAAAGTCATCTAAAGAACAGAAGCCTCAATGTTTCATCCCAGGGAGCTTCATCATAGAAATCTTATCATAAAGTTCATACCTTCAATGATGGCTGTTTTGGATGGTACACTAATTCATTTAATGGGAATTTGCTAATAAAATTGCTCAAAGACAGAAGGTATTGATATCAGTGAAATAAGCTGACTAATGCTAATGATTGCCAAGTAGGTTTTGGAGAGCCACTGAGAAGAATGAGACAGAAAGGATTCAAACTTTGTTAGAAGTTTGGACAAGGTAAACTTTTAAAAATCCTTCTTATGTTGATATTCCAAGACCATTAAGGTGTTATTTTGTGTTGATTTAGTAAAATATTGATAAAATTTCCTGTTTTTTTAGGTACTCTTAAAGTCCTCCCGATCCTTCTTAATGTACTGTGGGTGTGTATTGCATTTACTAAGAACGACGAACTGAAAATATAACACTATGCTAAAAGGAGAACTTTCAAAACACCTTTCTTGATGTTCATTATTTTTAGCAATGATACCAGGTGAAAGGGAACATTTCAACTTGCCTTTTAATCTTTACTGAATAACCTTTAAAAAGAAATACATAGAGCAGCTTTAAAATATAAATCTGTATAACTCAATAGAAATGTGATGGTTTTACTTTTCTTTTAGCCCATAGAAGTGTCATCTTTAGAAACCAATGAAAAGTCACTTTTAGCAGCACTGTGCTCAAGTTTGAAATCAAGAAGAAAATTCCTGTGTGGATCAATGAGGCCATTTGATTCAATCCCACTGCGAGGATGATAATTCTTAGAAATCATTTCAGGTAGTAAATTATTTTTAACATGTTCTTTTCTTACGATTTATAAAGTGGATCCTGTTTCTCTGTGTGATAGTCCTGATGAGATCTGATAGGTTAGGGTCAGGTAGTAGGGGAGGAGGACCTCTCCAATCAGTGGACTAGAGGAGGAACGTAGGCAGAAAGAGGAAGGGAGGGGGCTAGAGCTCGGATAAAAAGTGAATAAATTGTAAATAATAATAATAGATTTACATATTGAATAAGGGTCAATTTACTGAAAGATACCTGAGATTCTTTTAGAATTTAGAAATTATTTTTGTTTTTTATTGGACTTGTTGATGTGTGTGTGTGTGTGTGTGTGTGTGTGTGTGTGTATGTACTTATACACATGTGTTACAGTGTACACTGAGAACAGAGGGCGGTTTGGAAGAGTTGGCTTTCTTGTTCAACTGAGCACGTACCTGGTTTCAAACTGCAGTCTTTAGGGCAGCAAGTAACATAAGTTGCTGGGCCACCTAGCCAGCTGGTATGAGATCTTTTTACAAGTTTTTATATACAAGCTGCTTCAAATGTAGAAAAAGTTGAAAGACATAGTATTTCAAAATCATACACTCTGTGCATGCATTCATTTAGGAGAAAACAGGAAACAGAACAAGAGCCTACCACAGAGGACCTCTAAAAGACTCTACCCAGCAGGGTATCAAAGCAGACGCATAGTGCAGGGAATCTTATGAAAGAAGGGGGAGATAGAAAGACCTGGAGGGGACAGGAGCTCCACAAGGAGAGCAACAGAACCAAAATATCTGGGCACGGGGCTTTTCTGAGGCTGACACTCCAACCAAGTATCATGCATGGAGATAACCTTGCACAGATGTAGCCCATGAAAGCTCAGTATCCAAGTGGAATTCCTAGTAAGGGGAACAAGAACTGGCTCTGACATGAATTCAGTGGCTGGATCTTTGATTACTTCCCCCCTGAGGGAGGAGCAGCTTTGCCAGGTAACAGAGGACAATGCAGCCAGTACTGATGAGAACTGATAAGCTACCTTCAGATGGAAGGGGAGAGGACCTCCCCTATCAGTGGACTTGGGGAAGGGCATGGAAGGAGATGAGGGAGAGAGGGTGGGGTTGTGAGGGAATGAGGTAGGGGACCATAGCTGTAATACAAAGTGAATAAACTGTAATTAATATAAAAAATAAAAATTTAAAAAAGATTAGCAAAATAGAGATGAAACAGTTATCCAATTTAAAAATAAAAGATACATCAGATATTTATATAATTTTATATTCCAAATGGTAAAGAAAAACAACAATTTATTCTTTCAATGAGCATTTTTCATATATGCATTGACACCTAAGTTTGAACAACAAGCAACTTGGCAAAGGATATCTTACTCATTCACTGGGGATCCAAACACTCACTTGGTCTAAGGCAGGTGAATAAAAGCCTGAAACTTTCACATACCTTGTCATGTGTTTCCTACGCCTATTGGATAAACATTTTCTAATTCAGAAAATTTCTGAGTTATCTTTGTTGGTTACTTCACACAATGGGAGAGTGTTTCTAACGGAAATCATCTATTTTATGTTAAGGACACTACACAAATTGTTGTGACACGTAAATGTATTGCATAATTCCGCTAAAGTCATGGTTAGGATACTGCAGCCCACTCTTTTTTCTCTTCAATACAGTACTTGAAGTCTTAGCTGAAGCAATAGGACAACTAAAGGAGTTCAGGGGAATACAAATTTGAAAGGAAGAAGTCAAAGTATCACTATTCACGGATGATATGATAGTCTAGACAAATGACACCTAAAAAATTCTGCCAGGAAAAACCTATAGCTGGTAAACACCTTCAGCAAAGTGGCTGGATGCAAAATTAACTAAAAAAAAAAAAAAAAAAAAAAAAAAAAAAACAAAAAAAACAGTATACAAATGGCAAATGGGCTGAGAAAGAAATTAGGACAAAACATCCTTAAAAATAGCTACAAAAACATAAAATATCTTGATGTAACTCTAACCAAGCAAGTGAAAGACCTGTATCACAAGAACTTCAAGTCTCTGAAGAAAGAAATTGAAGATATCAGAAGATGAATAGATCTCCCATGCTCTTGGATTAGTAAGATTAACATAGTAAAAATGGCCTTCTTACCAAAAGCAGTCAACAGATACAGTGTAATTCCCATCAAAATAATGAACACAATTCTTTACAGACCTTGAAAGAATAATTTTCAACTTCATATGGAAAAAAAAAAACAACAACAGGGTAGCTAAAACAATTCTGAACAACAAAAATACCTCTGGATATAACTCCACCCCTGATCTCAAGCTATAACTATAGAGAAGCAGTAATTAAACTCCATGGTATTGACATAGAAACCGACTGCTTGATCAATGGTATTGAACTGAATACCCAGAAATAAACCCTCACAACTATTTTTGGCAAAGGAGCCAAAACCACACAATGAAAAAAGGAAAAGTATCTTCAACAAATGGTGCTTGTCTAACGGGATGTCTACATGCATAAAAATGCAAATAGATCCATATTTATTACCTCGCACAAAATTAAATTCCAAATGGATCAAAGACCTCAACATAACACCAGACACATTAAATGTATTAGAAGAAAATGTGGGTTAGATCTTTTACATCATTGGCACAGGAGACAACTTCCTGAACAGAAAACCAACAGCCTTTATTATGAACAATTAATAAATGGGACCGCATAAAATTCTGTAAAAATGGGACACTGTCAATAGAACAAAACAACAGCAGACTGGAAAGAGATCTTCAACAGCTCTACATCCAACAGACGTTAATATCCAAAATGCATAAAGAACTTAAAAAATTAAACTCCAACAAACCAAATAATCCAATTAAAAAATGGGGTACAGAGCTAAACAGAGAATTCTCAGCAGAGGAATATAGGCTGGCCAAGAAGCAATTAAAGAAATGTTCAGCTTTGTTAGTCATCATGGAAATGCCACATCAAAATGACTCTGAGATTCCATCTTACACCATCAGAATGGCTAAGATCAAAAACTCAAATGATAGCACATGCTGGCCATGATGTGAAGAAAGAGGAACACTCCTCCATTGCTGGTGGGAGTGCAAATTTGTAGAACCTCTCTGGAACTTAATTTGGAACTTTCTCAGAAAATTAGGAGCAGTTCTACCTTAAGACCCAGCTATAATCCCCTTGGGCATATACCCAAAATTATTCTATCATACAACAAGGACATTTGATCAGCTATGTTCTTAGTGGCTTTATTCATAATAGCTGGAATCTGGAAACAACTTAAATGTCCTTCAACTGAAGAATGGATAAAGAAGGTGTGATACTTCTATGTAATGGAATACTTTTCAGCTATTAAAAACAAGGAAATCATGAAAAATGAAGGCAATGGATGGATCTGAGAAAGATAGTCCTGAGTGATCTAACACAGAACCAGAAACACAAGCATGTTATCTATTCACTTACAAGCAGATATTAGCAAAATAGTACAGGATAGCCATACTACAATTCATAGACCCAAAGAAGTGAAATAACATGGAAGACCCTACGGAGGGTTATTTCAGCTAACACTATCTTATGTTTTACTGACATGAATTTTACAATTCATAGAGAGTTTTCTGAGAAAAGTCTACTCTGTGAAGAAAACAGGACACAGATTTGGAAATATGTAATGGAGGGTGTTAAGGGAACTTAGGACATGAGAGTGTATTTTAGTTACATTTTAGACAATTATAAAATTTTAAATGAACAAAATAAAGCATAACAACTTTCTTCTTTACTAAATCATCAAATTTATAGAGAATAAAATAAGAGAAGTAGAAAAGATATTCATGCTTATGAATTTTTAATAGTTGGTAGGAATCTTTAAAGTCATTGGGGCTTTGGGGCAAAAGAGAAGGTTCAACTCTGTCCTAAAATTTAGGTTAATTACATTTTTTCACAAATTTAATTACATAGTTTTAATTAGAAAAATATCAACACCAAATTGGCATGAGTTCAAGTAGAAACCAAAACCAAGGATACACAGTCACATGAAATGCTGGAAAGCAAGTGTAGTTTAATAACTTGCAACCTTAAAGTGTATTATCACTGTTTTGAGGTTGTGACTGCTTTAGGAAACTTATATTTGTATATATCACTTTGATAATGTTGGCATATTACAATCAAAATACTGTAATACATCATTGCTTTAAATATATTGTATACTTGATTTTAAAAACAGTTTCACTTAGTGCTTAGAGTGGATAATAGCAGTCATAGTATAATCCTGTGATTTTCAACATCAGTATGTTTAGAAATTTGATTAGTACTGAAGGTACTAATATTTTCCATTTTAAAATGAGTTCATTTAACACCTGCAATACAAAGCCATTTAGTTGGTATAATTTAAAGACCATAATGGTGTGTTTTTGTGTGTTTTAATATCTCTCTTCTAAATGTGGAATGCCCGAGTTTGTGTAAGTCTCCCTAAGCAGTGGGAATCCCATCTTCCTTCCTTTTAGTGGAAAACCAGAAAAGAAGAAACAGATTTCAAAAAAGGGTGTGTTGTGGAGGCAAGGCCTGGATGAGGACAGAGTTCTTCACTGCTTGTTCCACAAGGAAAGAAAACCAGCCTGTCCCATCCCGATCAACAAATGTCTGTCAGTTGCTTTGTCAGTAGCTCTGTGGCTCAGTTTCCTCCCTAATTTTCCTAATAGAAATAAACAGCATGCAGGGCTTTGCAGTAAGATCCTCTCTGAAATAAACTGACACAAACAAACACACATAATCAGTCCCAAATGTCTCTAATTACATATGTGAAATTCCTTCAGATGTTGCTATGTTTGTGCAGAAAAAGTAACTTCATATGTTCTTGTTTTCTAATGTAAATCATACCAGAGATAATGTTAAAGTGAACAACTGCCAAAAAGAAACACCCGCTCTCATTTCTATAGAAGTCAAATATGCTAAAATTAGTGACTGTTTTGTTTTTTTTCTAATTCACATTCCCAGGTGATTTTACTGCTTGATTCTGAGGCTGAAGTAGGAAAGAATCTGTAAAAACAATCAATGAATCCATGAAGTAGTGAGAGCACCATTCATATATGTATTTATTCTTAATGGAGATGTCTCAAAATCCAAGTTTACGGCTTGAGGTGGGCATAAGCATTCTCTTCCCGGCCGATTAACTGACATTATTTTATTTGAAGGACATTTATTAAATATCTTAAATCCTTGGGTTAATTAATGTGAGGTAGATGTCTTGATTACAGACATTTGAGGGAGTAGCAAAAATATAGAAAGCATAACTTATAAAAACTCACATTTTTTTTTTACTTTTTTCTTTTATATTTTATTTTTATTTTTTAATTTTATTTTATTTTTGTTATTAGTTACATTTTATTAACTCTGTATCCCAGCTGTATCTGCTCCCTTATTCCCTCCCAATGCCACCTTCCCTCCCTCATCTCCTACCTGCCCCTTTCCAAGTCCACTGATTGGGGAGGACTTCCTCCCCTTTCATCTAACCCTGATTCATTAGGTATCTTCAGGACTGGCTGCAAAGTTCTCCTCTGTGGCCTAGCAGGACCGCTCCTCCCTTGGGGGGTGGGGAGGTCAAAGAGCCTGCCATTGAGTTCCTGTGAGAAATAGTTCTTATTCCCCTTACTATGGGAAACCAGTTGGTTCTGAGTTACCATGGGCTACATCCAAGCAGAGGTTTTAGGTTATATCCATACATGGTCCTTGATGGAGTGTCAGTCTCAGAAAAGAGCCCTGTGCCCAGATATATTTGGTCCTTGTGGAGCTCCTATCTTCTCCATGTCATACTACCCCCCCTTATTTTATATGATTCCCTGCACTCTGTCCACGGTTTGATTATGAGTCTTGGTACCTGCTTTGATACACTGCTAGGTAGAGTCTTTCAGAGGCCCTCTGTGGTAGGCTTCTGTCCAATTACTTGTTTTCTCCTATGTCCAATGCCCATCCCATTTGTCTTTCTAAGTGAGGATTGATCATCTTACCCTGGGTCTTCTTTCTTGTTTATCTTCTTTAGGTGTATAGATTTCATTATGTTTATCATATCTTATAGGTCTATATAAGTGAGTATATAAGTATTTCTCCTTCTCACTCAGAATGATCTTTTCTAGATCCCACCATTTGCCAGCAAATTTCATGATTTTTTCATTTTTGATTGCTGAGTAGTATTCCATTGTGTAAAAATACCACAATTTCTGTATCCATTCCTTTGTTGCTGGCTTTCTAGAATGAATTTGGTAATGTTCCTTCTGTTTCTATTTAGTGGAATAGTTTGAATACAATTGGATTTAGCACTTTTTTGAAGGTCTGGTAGAATTCTGCTCTGAAACCATCTGGCCTAGGGCTTTTTTTGGAAGAGAGACTATTGGTGAATGCTCCAATTTCCTTGGGGGATATAGGACTATTCAATCTTTCTACCTGATCTTAACTGAATTTTGGTAGATGGAATCATCAAGAAAATTGTTCATTTCTTTTAGATTTTTGAATTTTGTAGCATATAGGCTTTTGTAGTACAACCTAATGATTGTTTGGATTTTCTCGGTGTCTGTAGTTATGTCCCCCTTTTTATTTCTGATTTTGCTGATTTGGGTAGTGTCTCTCAGCCTTTTAGTTAGTTTGGCTAAGGTTTTGTCTATCTTGTTAATTTTCTCAAAGAACCAACTCTTGATTTGATTGACGCTTTGAATTTTTATATTTCTTTCTAATTTATTGATTTCAGCTCTGAGTTTGCTTATTTACAGCCATCTACTCCTCTTTGGTGTGTCTGCTTCTTTTTTCTCTAGGGCTTTTAGGTGAGCCATTAAGTCACTTGAATGGGATGTTTCTAATTTCTTCCTGAATACTTGATTTTTGACAAAGATACCAAACCATTCAATGGAAAAAAAAGACAGCATCTTCAACAAATGGGGCTAGTCCATCTGGATGTCTACATGCAGAAAAATGAAAATAGATCCATATTTATCACCCTGCACATAACTAAAGTCCAAGTGGATCAAAGACCGCAACATAAAACCAGACATACTAAATTGGATAGAAGAAAAAGTGGGGAAGAGCCCATTGGCACATTAGACAACTTCCTCTACAGAACACCAACAGCGCAGACCCTAAGAACAACTTGGACAATGAGCTATATCTGTGCAGGGGTTCTAGGTTATCTCCATGCATGGTCCTTGGAGTATCAGTCTCAGAAAAGACCCCTGTGTAGAGATTTTTTCTGTTGTTCTTCTTGTAAAGCTCCTGTCCCTCCAGGTATTTCTATCTCACTCTTCTTTCATAAGATTCCCTGCACTCTGCCCAAAGTTTGGCTATGAGTCTCAGCCTCTGCTTTGATACCCTGCTGGGTAGAGCCTTTCAGAGGCCCTCTGTGGTGGCTCCTCAGACACATTCAATTGAGAAGTGTCCAAGGGAATGACTTAGGCAGAAAGAGGTGAGGTTTTCTTTTTTTAATTTTTTTAAATATTCATTACAGGTTATTTACTTTGTATCCCAGCCACATAGCCCCCCCCTTTTTCCCTCCCAATTACACCCTCCCTCCCTCATCTCCTTCCTGTTCATTCTGATGTGGCATCCCATGTATCAGATTAACAAAAATAATTCAGCACTATATCCAAATACATAGAAGTTAAGATACTAGGTGTAACCTAGATACACCTAGATACACTTTATTGCCTCTGCATGTACCAAAAATTTGTTTGAAATCATGTGCCACATCACTCACATCTAATCCTAGGATATTAAACACTATTACTCTCTATGATAACTTATAAAGAGTTAGAACATATTATCCAATGATTCAAGGAAGCAAGGGTTTTGAACAATCATATTTCAAGTAAACTTGTATGTGAGAGTTGTTTCTTGGTTTTTCTGTTACATAGAAATTTCCATCAGCTTTAGTAGTAGAAACAGAGAACTTTCATTCAGTGTGCCTTGGAGGAGGGTGAACTCTTTTGACTAGCAATTGATATCTTCTTCAAAAACTATATAATGATTCAGTAGAATATACTATTTTATAACATCAGGAATCAGACAAACAAGCTAGCAATACTTGTAATAGCCATATGTAGTTAAAAGTTATTCAATTGCTGTTAGTATTTAACTCAGATTTTTTTGTCATAAACACAATAGTCTTTTTATTGACTTATTTTCCTCCACATATATTGGAACTCAATCATATTATTGCCTAAATCCATAATTTATCATTATTATTGAATAACACTCTGTGCTATGCGTATATTGTGATTTTTTTTTTTTTTTTGCCCATTTTCTTCTTGACAGTTGTATTCCTCAGTTTTTAGCTTTCATCATTAAAGGTGATTTGATGGCGTCCTAAGCAGGGTTCATTACATTACAGTGTGTTGGTAAGCTTATCACTCAGGAGACCCAAGCAAAAGAATTTCGAGTTTTGGGCCAGGTGAGATCACATAGAAATTTTATCTTAATATCTCTAAATATAATATATAAATATAACTATAATATATATAAATTAGATTCTATAGATATATTTTATGTTTCCTAAATAAATTTCTGGCACATAATTTTTAGGTTTTTAAGATTTTTGTAGGTTAAGATATATAAGAAATTATCAAAGTTTATTTTTTCTGAAAAATTGTATCATCCATCTATATGAAAAGACTGTTTGCCTTGTTTCCTTGCTGACATTTGCAATCATCAGCATGTAAAATGGGAGTTATTTAGCATAAATGCAATAATGTCCTATTTTCATCTAAAGCCAAATTCCTGATTATTAATGCTATTTATTTCTTCATGTGAGACGCAAACAAACATATGTTCTCTGTGAAATTCCAATACAAACACTTGTGGTCATTTTTTATTGGCATTTTACCATTTAATAACTCAGGTGTACAATTGTTTTTATGTCTTGAGGGCAAGTCATTTGTAAAATGCATAATTTAAAATATTTATTGTATTTTTCATACTTTTTTTCTGATATATATTAAAGGTAGATATTTTAATAATGCTTTGGAAGTCATCAATTTCTTGTGGTTATTTTTAAAACCTGTGAAAGGAAACTTCATTTATTACTTCAGTCTTATGTTATCTATTTTCTATGATCCATTTCATCAATCGTATTAAATATTGTGCGATTCTGACTTAGTAATGTTTCATTGAAGATGTGAGGTAAAGTTTATAGCTCATAGTGAAACTTGTTACTTTGCATTAATACAGAAGTACGGGTTTTGAGGTTCATTGTGTAATACTGAAGATTTATCCTTTCAGTATACCTCAAATACGTTCTATGATATCCATGTGCCATTTTGCACTGACTAATGGTGTGTAAGGATCACTCTTCACATCCTTGTCACATTTTCCCTATGGATTTTCAGTAATAGCCATCCAAACACATACTAAGTGCTGTGTAATTGTGATATTTTTCTAACTATGGTGGTAATGTTAAATGCTAAATAAAATAATATATGTTTTATGTGGCAAAATGTGATAATTTGTCACACATATTTATTGAGAAATGAATGAAGAAACATGTTTTTTTCATTGTCTTCATTGGTGTTTAGTTGTGTTGAGCACATTTCTTTCTCTCCCTCCCTCTTTTCCTCTCTCTCTCTCTCTCCCTCCCTCCTTTTCTCCCTCCATCCCTCCTTCCTTCTCTCTCTCTCTTTCTTTATTTCTCTCTCTATCTAGCTAGATAGCCGTCTGTGTGTGTGTGTGTGTTTGCACATGGAGCAACAAGTACTAATGCACATATATGTATATTTGTGTATATTATAGGTTGAGGTTGGTTGTCTTTCTCCACTATGATCTACCTTACTATTATACTTAATTTTATTGCATGAATGTAGTGTATGTGTGTGTACAGACATGTGCATATGTTTCTATGCTGAAGCACACACATCCCCACTCATGGAGAAAGCCAGGTATCCTGCTATATCACACTATATTATTTCCTGTAGGCAGAATCTCCCACAAATGTGAAACCAGGATGTGAATGGCTAAGTCAACAAATCCCATTTCAAACCTGTACCATGCTAGGATTTTATAAAGATTGGATATTTCCCTATCTGGCTTATCTTTTACATGTGTAACGGGATTTGAACTCAGGTTCCAATGCTTGCACAAGTTCTCTTACGATCTGAGACTACAGACATCTGTCACTATGCCTGGCTTTTACATGCGCTGTAGGAAACCGGGTGGCATGCTTGGCTTGGCAAGTAGGTCACTTACTGTGTTATCATCCCACCACTGACTATTTTCTACATCATAATGGGAAATTATAAATTCAGATTTTATTTTATTTATCATCTTTGTTTATTTATTTTGCTACACAAAAATATCACATGCTTGTACATTTTGAATTTTAACTCTGTACCATATTAATTGTGATCTTTTTCTTTTATCCTGCGGGTACACATAAGCTTTATTGAATATTTCTTTGCAGAAACTATTTGATTTTATGAAATTGTACTTAATGAATTTTGTATGTGATATTTATACGATGGCTTCAATGAAAATAATAATTGATATAATCAATGTCTTAAAACTTTTCCTGTCATATATTCTGGGAGTTTTGTGGAATAGATATTTATTTTGAAATATTTAAGTTATTGTGAGTTAATTTTTGTATGATATTGAGTAATGATTCAGTTTCATTTGTTTGTTTCTGGGTGTCCAATTTCCTCAAAACCATTTATTAAAGAAAATACTATTCTTTTTCATGTGTTGTTGCAATTTGGTTTAATATTTATTTTCTGCATAACACTGTGTGTATTTTTGTGCTTTCTACTCACTTCTAATCTTCTATACTAGCACTATAATAATTTAAAACAAACACACTTTTGTAATAAAATTTGAAGTAAGAATCAACCGTGCATTAAAAATTTGATTATCCATAATCAAGTGAGTTTTATTCCTGGTGTGAAATAAAGATAATAGTCAACAAATAAGAAAATAATGCAAACATAATGAAGTGTAATCAATGTGTGAATATTTGAATAGATACAGAAAAGAGTTTAAGGCAATCAAAATCCTTTCTTGACCAATAACTCACAAGGACATTTGCTCAATCATATTCATAGCAGCTTTATTCGTAATAGCCACAACTTGGAAACAACCCAGATATCCATCAACAGAGAAATGGATGCAGAAATTGTGGTACATTTACACAATGGAATACTACTCAGCAATTAAAAACAAGGAAATCATGAAATTTGCAGGCAACTGGTGGGAACTAGAAAAGATCATCCTGAGTGAGGTATCCCAGGAACAGAAAGACACAAATGGTATATACTCACTTATAAGTAGATATTAGACATATAATATAGGAAAATCACACTAAAATCAGAACATCTAAAGAAGCTAAGCAAGAAGGAGGACCCTGGGTAAGATGCTCAATCCTTACTCACAAAGGCAAACGTGACTGACATTGGAAGAAGGAGAAAACAGGGAATAGGACAGGATCCCACCCCAAAGGGCCTCTGAAAGACTTTACCCAGCAGGGTATCAAAGCATATGCTGAGGCTCATAGCTAAACTTTAATCAGAGTGCAGGGAATCTTATGAAAGAAGGGGAAAATAGAAAGACCTGGAAGGGTCTGGAGCTCCACAAGAAGAATAACAGAACCAAGAATTCTCGGTGCAAGTGTGTTTTATGAGACTGATACTCCAACTAAGAACCATGCATGGAGATAACCTAGAACACCTGCACAGTTGTAGCCCATGACAGCTCAGTCTCCATGTGAGTTTCCTAGTAAGAGGGAACAGGGACTGTCTCTGACATGAACTGACTGACTTGCTCTTTTATCACCTTCCCCTGATAGGGTAGCAGTCTTACCAAGCCACAAAGGAAGACAATGAAGACATTCCTTATGAGACCTGAGGGGCTAGGGTCAGATGGAAGGGGAGGAAGTCCTCCCTTATCAGTAGACTTGGAGAGGGGCATAGGAGGAGGTGAGTGTTTTTTCTTTCATGCAAGTCTTTGACTTGCTTGGGTAGCGTTATACCAAGGTACTTTACATCCTTTGGGGCTAGTGTGAAGGCTGTTGTTTCCCTAATTTCTTTCTCTGCCCATTTGCCTTCTGTAAACAGGAGGGCTTCTGATTTTTTTTTTTTTGAGTTAATTTTGCATCCAGTCACTTTGCTGAAAATGTTCGTCAGTTTTAGAAGTTCCTTGGTAGAATTTTTGGGGGTCACTCATGTATACGATCATATCATCTGCAAATAGTGATACTTTGACTTCTTCCTTTCTGATTTGTATCCCCTTGATCTCCTTTAATTGTCTTATTGCTCTACCAAGGACTTCAAGATCTAGCTATGTTGAAGAGATACAGAGAGTGGGCAATCTTGCCTTGTCCCTGATTTCAGTATGTTTGATTGAAGTTTCTCTCTTTTTAGTTTGATGTTGGCCATAGGCTTGCTGTATATTGCCTTTACTATGGTTAGGTAAGTGCCTTGTATCCCTTATTGCTCCAGTACTTTAAAGATAATTGAATGTTGGATTTATCAAATGCCTTTTCAGTATCCAAGGAGATTATTATGTGTTTTTTTTCTTTCAATTTTTTTAATATATAATGGATTATGTTTTCGCATTTCCGAATATTGAGACACCCCTGTATATCTGGAATGAAAACTTCTTGGTCATAGTGAATGATATGCTTGATGTGTTCTTGGATTCGGTTTTTGAGTATTTTGTTGATTTTTTTTGTATCAATGTTCATTAGGAAGATTGGCCTGAAATTCTCTTTCTTTGTTGGGTCTTTGTGAAGTTTAGGTATCAAGGTGACTATGGCTTCATAGAATGAGTTTGGCAATGTGCCTTCTGTTTCTATTTTATGGAATAGTTTGAAGAATATTGGCGTTAGCTCTTCTTTGAAACTATAGTAGAATTCTGTCCTGAAACCATCTGTCCCTGGACTTTTTTTTTGGATTGGAGAATTTTGATGACAGCTTCTATTAAATTTGAGGATATAAGGCTATTTAACCTATTTATGTGGTCTTGATCCAGCTTTCGTAAGTAGAATCGATCAAGAAAATTGTCCATTTCGTTTAGATTCTCAAATTTTGTGCCTTTCGAGTAACACCTAATGATTGTTTGGATTTCCTTAGTGTCTGTTGTTATGTCCACCTCTTCATTTCTGATTTTGTTGATTTGGATAGTGTCTTTCTGCCTTTTAGTTAGTTTGGCTAAAGTTTTGTCTATCTTTTTAATTTTCTCAAAGAACCAGCTCTTGATTTCATTGACTCTGAATTGTTTAATTTGTTTCCAGTTTATTGATTTCAGCCCTGAGTTTTATTAGTTCCAGATACCTACTCTTCTTGGGTGTGTTTGCTTCTTTTTTTTCCTAGGACTTTCAGGTGAGCCATTAAGTTGCTTGAATGAGATGGTTTTTTTTTTTTAATTTTTCATCAATTACACTTTATTCATTCTGCATCCCCCCATAAGCCCCTCCCTCCTCCCCTCCCAATCCCACCCTCCCTCCTCCCTCTGCTTGCATGCCACTCCCCAAGTCCACTAATAGGGGAGGTTCTCCTCTCCTTTCTGATCTTAGTCTGTCAGTTCACATCAAAAGTGGCTGCATTGTCCTCTACTATGGCCTGGTAAGGCTGCTCCCCCCCAGAGGGAGGTGATCAAAGAGCAGGCCAATCAGATTATGTCAGAGGCAGTCCCTCTTCACATTACTATGTAACCCAATTGGACTCTGAACTGCCCTGGGCTACATCTGTGCAGGGGTTCTGGGTTATCTCTATGAATAGTCCTTGGTTGGAGTATGAGTCTCTGGGAAGTTCCCTGTGTTCAAATTTTCTTGTTCTGTTGCTCTCCTTGTGGAGACCCTGTCCTCTCCAGCTCTTACTATTTCCCAGTTCTTACCTAAAATTCCATTCACTCTGCCCAACAGTTGCCCATCAGGCTCAGCATCTGCTTTGATATTCTGAAGGGCAGAGGCTTTCAGAGACCCTCTGTGGTAGGTTCCTAGGTTGTTTCCTGTTTTCTTCTTCTTCTGATGTCCATCCTCTTTGCCTTTCCAGATGGGGATTGGACATTTTAGTTAGGGTCCTCTCTCTTGCTTAGTTTCTTTAGATGCACAGGTTTTAGTGGGTTTGTCCTATGTTGTATGTCTATATGAGTGAGTATATACCATTTGTGTCTTTTTGCTTCTGGGACAACTCACTCAGGATGATCCTTTCCCGATCCCACCATTTACCTGCAAATTTCATGATTTCCTTATTTTTCATTGCTGAGTAATATTCCATTGTGTAGATGTACCACAATTTCTGCATCCATTCTTCAGTTGAGGGGCATCTGGGTTGTTTCCAGCTTCTGGCTATTACAAATAAAGCTGCTACAAACATGGTTGAGCAAATGTCCTTTTTGTGTACTTGAGCCTCTTTTGGATATATGCCCAGTAGTGGTATGGCTGGATCTTGAGGAAGCACTATTCCTAGTTGTCTGAGAAAGCGCCAGATTGATTTCCAGAGTGGTTGTACAAGTTTACATTCCCACCAGCAGTGGAGAAGGGTTCCCCTTTCTCCACAACCTCTCCAGCATGTATTGTCACTTGAGTTTTTGATCTTGGCCATTCTCATGGGTGTAAGTGGCCCCTCCCCCCTGAATGAGATGTTTTAAACTTTTTCTTGAAGGCTCTTTGTGTTATAAATTTTCCTCTTAGCCCTGCTTTCATTGTGTCCCATAAGTTTGGGTATGTCGTGCCTTCATTTTCATTGAATTCTAGGAAGACTTTAATTTTTTTTATTTCTTCCCTTCCCAGTAGTTACTGAGTAGGGACGTTTTCCATTTCCATGTGTGTATAGGCTTTTTGCCATGTCTGTTGTTGTTGAGGCCCAGCTTTAGTCCATAGTGGTCAGATAGGATACAAGGGATTATTTCAATCTTCTTATGTCTGTTGAGGCTTGCTTTGTGACCAACTATATGGTCAGTTTTTGAGAAGGTTCCTTGAGATGCTTTAAAGAAGGTAAATTCTTTTGTGTTTGGGTAAAAGGTTTTGTATATGTCTGTTAGGTCTTTTTGATTCATGATCTCTGTTTGAGTCATTGTTTCTTTGTTTAATTTCTGCTTTGTTGACCTGTCCTTTGTAGAGAGCGGGGTGTTGAAGTCTTCCACCATTAGTGTGTGGGGATTTATGTGTGATTTTTATCTTTGTATTTTATTAATGTTTCTTTTACAAATGTAGGTGCCTTGTGTTTGGGACACTGATGTTAAGAATTGTGATGTCTTCTTGGAGGTATTTTCCTTTGATGAATATGCAGTGACCTTCCCCATCTTTTGAATAATTTTGGTTTAAACTCTATTTTATTAGATATTAGAATGCCTATTCCTGCTTTCTTCTTAGGTCCATTTGCTTGGAAAACTGTCTTCCAGCCCTTTACTCTCAGGTAGTGTCTATCTTTGTGTCTTAGGTGTGTTTCTTGTATGCAACAGATTGTTGGGTCTTGTTTACATATCCAGTCTGTTGGTGTGTCTTTTCATTGGAGAGTTGAGTCCATTGCTGTTGAGAGAGATTACTGACCAGTGGCTGTTAGATTCCTTGATTCTGATGTTGGTTGTAGTAGTATGTTTGTGTGCTTAGCTACTTTTAGTTTTGCTGTAGTGAGTTTATTTATTTCCTATGTATTCCTGAAATAATTAGTTTTCCTTGGTTGTATTTTTCCTTCTAGTATATTTTATAAAGCTAGATTTGTGGTTAGATATTGTTTAAACTTGTTTTTCTCATTAAATATATTGTTTTCTCCATCTATGATGACTAAGAGTTTTGCTGGGTATAGTAGCCTGGGCTGATATCTGTGTTCTCTTAGGGTCAGCATGATATCTGTCCAGGCCCTTCTGGCTTTCATAATCTCTGTTGAGAAGTTGGGTGTGATCCTGATGGGTTTGCCATTCTATGTGACTTGGACTTTTTCCTTTGCAGCTTTTAGTGTTTTTTTTTTCTTTGTTCTAAGTACTTACTGTTTTGATTATTATGTGGCAGGAGGATTTCCTTTTCTGGTCTAATTTATAAGGTGTTATCTAGGCCTCTTGTATGCTTATAGGCCTCTCCTTTAAATTGGGGAAATTTTATTCTCTGATTTTGTTGAAAATATTTTCTGGGCCTTGGAGAAGGGAATCTTCTTTTTCCTCTATTCCTATTATTCTTAGGTTTTGTCCTTTCATGCTCTCATTGGTTTCTTGGACAGTTTTTGTCAGGGAATTTTTAGATTTAACATTATCTTTGATGGATCCATTGATTTTTCCTACTGTTTCTTTCACACCTGAGATTCTTTCTTCCATCTCTTGTGGTCTGTTGGTCTGTTTGCCTTTGCAGTTCCTTTTTTCTTCCCTAAATTCTTCCACTCCATGACTTCCTCTGTTTGTGTTTTCTTTAATTTTTCCAATTCTATCTTCAGATCTTGAACAGTTTTGTTGATTTCCTTTATCTATCCGGCTGTATTTTTCTGTTTTTCTTCCAATTCTTTCACCTGTTTTTTTGTATATTCCTCTGTTTCTTTTATTTCTTTCAGTGACTTAATCATTTAAACTCTGATGGCCATACTTTGTTTAATCTTTATCTTCCTCTCTTTCTTCTCAGATGGTCATAAACTGTTTGATTTACTCTTCTTCTATTTCTTTATGTATGGTCTTAATCTGTTTGACTTTATCATCCTCTATTTATTTACCCATTTTATTTGTTTCCTCCACTATCCTCTTCATAAGTATAGATGTAAGGTGCATCTTCTTGAATTTTACTTATATTAGGATGTCCAGGACTACTTGCCCCTGGATAACTGTTCTCTGGAGATGCCTTTTGTTGCTTGTTCTTTTACATGGGCTTCTACCCATCTGGCTGTCTCTGGGTGTTGGCTGTTAATTTCTGGTGTCTGCTGGAATCCTGGGATGGGGAGAATCCCCTTGGCAGGAAGATGGCTGTTCCTGAAGGAGGCCTTCTCAGCTTTTTAGGTATGGTCAACAGAATGTCAGCACTTCTCAGAAATTGCCACAGCTCACTTCAGACCCATGGACCAGTGTGGTAACTATGGGCTTTGGTAGTCGGGGGTGGGGGGAGAGGTGCTTTCTTTTCACCAGGAGAAGACATGGAGACAACTGCCCTGCAACTGGGTTTCTTCCTCTGCATTTATTGAGCTGCTGCTGCCACTCTTCCACTGTATTTGCTGGGTGCAACCCTCTTAAAAAACCAGGGAGTCCTTTGGTTTGGTCGGTTTAGCTAGGGATTACTGGCTGTACCTTGGAACAGTGTCTGGGGACTGATCCCTTGGATCTCAGGCTTCTGTGGGTCTGAAGTTGGAGCTATGTGCCCCAGTACCCAAGCAGTAATTTTTGGTAGGTGAACACAGCACTCATGCATGCAGTAGGAAGGTAGAGCCTAGAACCCGAAGATACCCAGACACTTTTCAGGAGCCAGATGTCCTGAGGTCAGACCTGATGTTTCCTCCACTGTGAGGTTTCCTCCCAATGGGGAGACCTAGTTTGTGATGTTTGGGGGTCCTCAGTCCAGTCTGTGATGGTGAGTAGAGCATGCAGGGAGGCAAGTGCTCCCTGCTAGAGCCTGGGCACCTGCTGGAACCCAAGAACTTTTCCGGAGAACTTTTCTGGGGAGGACACACTGAGGGAGTCGGCTGAGTACCCTGAGGTAGGACCTTATATTTCCATCACCATGGGGTTGCCCTCCAACAGCGAAATCCAGTCTCTGGTGCCATGAGGCCCACAGTTCTGTCTCTGACCACGAGTCATGGGCACAGGCAGCTTTCTGGGCTGGTGGCTGAGTGCCTCATGGACCCCAAGACCTTTTCCAGGGATTGTATGCGTGACTTGAGGTTGGTCTCAATGATTCTTTCACAGTGGGGTTTTCTTTTGACTGAAACTCCCAGTCTCTGGTGTTGTGGTACCCACAGTTCAGTCTGGAATGATGATTAGAACATGCAGGAGTGTGGCTCTGTGGTGGTGACCAAGCACCTGCCAGGAAACAGGAACTCTTCCAGGGTTTAGCTGGGTGACCTGAGAAGTGGCCTGAATGTTTTCTGTACCATGGAGTTTCCTCTCACCTAGGAAGCACCATCGCTGGTGTTTTAGGCCCAGAGTTTGGTCTTTTGGTGACTGTGCAGTCACTGCTGTCCTGAAAGTCAGCCAGTGTCCTCCTTGTGCCACCATCTTGGATCCCCTCAATTTATTTATTTTTTATTAATTGCAGTTTATTCACATTGTATCCCAGCTGGAGCCCCATTCCTCTTCTCCCAATCCCACCCTCCTCCCTCATCTCCTCCCATGCCCCCCACCAAGTCCACTGTTACGGGAGGTCCTGCTCCCCTTCCGTCTGACCCTAGCCTATCAGGTCCCATTAGGACTGACTGCATTGTCCTCCTCTGTGGCCAGGAAAAGTTGTTCCTCCCTCAGGTGGAGGTGATCAAAGAGCCAGCCACTGAGTTAATGCCAGAGACATTTCCTGTTCCAAGTGGGTTCCCTAGTAATCTATTCACTTTGTATTCTGGTTGTAGCCCCCTCCCTCATCTCTTCCCAGTCTTACTTTCCCTACATTTTCCTTCCCTATCCCTCTCCCCTAGTTCACTGATAGGCAAAGTTCTCCTCTCCTACTGTCTGACCTTAACCTATGAGGAATGCCTGGATCCTCATCCTCTGTGGACAGGCTACATCTTCCCACAAGGGAGAAGTGATCAAGGAGCAGGCAACCAAGTTCATGTCAGAGACTCTCATCTCCCCTTACTAGGCAACCCACATGGAAACTGAGCTCATCTGTGGGCTACATCTGGGCAGAGGTCTATATTCTCTCTATTTATATTCTTTAGTTGATGTATTCCACCTGGGGCCCAGCTTTTTTGGCTTTGTTGTTCCCCTTGTGGGGCTCCTGTCCCCTCTGGGTGTTTAAAATTATCCCTGAATTTTCTGATATTTAGAAAATGACCACAAGTTTTACTTATTTCCTAGATTTAATATTTAAAAAATATTTTTCTTTTTCTTTACAGCCTGATTGAAGCTTCCTCTCTCCTCTCCTCCCAGTTTGACTCTCATATCCTCCTCCTCCATTACAACCTCTCTTTCTCTGATAATATGAAATCCCCCAAGGTTACCAAGAGACCCTGACCTATAAAATCACAGCAGGACTAAGCATATCCTCCCCAACTGAGACCAAGCAAGGCATACCCTTTAGAAGTAAGGGATCCAAAGGCAGGAAACAGAGTCAGAGACTGCCCTACTCCAATTATTAGGGGACCCACAAGATGCCGAAGCTGCTACATTTCTAGGAAACAGGCAAATTGATTTCCAAAAGGGCTGTACAAGTTTGGACTCCCACCTGCAATGGAAGAGTGATCTTCTTGCTCCCCATCCTCTCCAATATGAACTGCCACTTAGGTTTTTGATCTTAGTCATACTGAGAGGTGTAAGATATAATCTCAGAGTGATTTCAATTTACATCTCCCTGGTGGGTAAAGATATTGAACATTTCTTAACATTTCTTTAAATGCTTCTCAACCATTTAAGATACTCCTGATGATAAGAATTCAAAAATTAGTACTTCACATGTATTTGAAAATAAATTATTGTACAATTCATCTTATAACAAAAATAAAGCATTGCAATGTAGGTAAATATTAGATGCATGTAATCTACATATTTACTAATAAAAGGTACTTGAGATTATTTCAGAGCTATAGAGCTATCAATTTCCATTCCTGTGGCTTGAAGTATTATTGTTACGTGTTCTCTCTCTCTCTTTTTTAACATGTTCTTTTAGTTAAATTTTCTGCTGAAATGATAAAATACTATGAAAGAAACTACTTAAAGGGAAAAAGACATATTCTGGTACTGAGTTCAAGAGTATCAGTCTAATGTCATGGCCAGGAAGTGATGTTGGATGTTCATTGCAGTGCATCCACAATACATAAGCAGAAAGTTAGGAGCATGAGCTGCTGATCAGTTCATGTCTCCATTTTCATATTCAAGGATGCTACCCAGAGAATGGTCCCACTGATAGTATGCAGGTCACTTGTTTCAGTTAGTGTAATCATGCCCAGAGGCATGACCAAAGACTCATCTCCCAGGGAACTTCACAGCTTGTCATATTGAAAATCAATACTTCTCATAGCACATGTATATCATCTCTTCTTTTTAATATACTTGATATGTTCAACCAATGTATACTTTTTATAAGCCAAACTCCTTATCTGAAGCAAAATTCAATTTGATATTAATGAAAACACCATAGCTTTCTTCCTGTGATGGTTTGCATGTTATGTTTTCTGTGCTTTATTGACACATTTCCTACCTAGATATTTAATCCATTCTTTTTAAAATTTATTTATTTTAAATTAATTACACTTTACTCACTTTCTATCCCAGATGTAGCCCTCTCCTTCTTCCTCTCCTAATCCTCATACTCTCTCCCTCATCTCCTCCCAAGCCCCTCCCCAAGTCCATTGATTGGGGAAGTCCTCCTCCCCTTCCCTATGACAATAGCCTATCAGGTCTCATCAGGACTGGCTGTATTGTTTTCCTCTGTGACCTGGTAAGGCTGATCCCCCATCATGGGGAGGTGATCAAAGAGCTAGACACTGAG
Source organism: Meriones unguiculatus (assembly GCF_030254825.1). Classification (NCBI taxonomy): domain Eukaryota; kingdom Metazoa; phylum Chordata; class Mammalia; order Rodentia; family Muridae; genus Meriones; species Meriones unguiculatus. Next base: position 32,216,572 of record NC_083353.1, on the reverse strand, counting down.
TTCATGTCAGAGACAGTCCCTGTTCCCATTTCTAGGGAACCCACTTGGATACTGAGCTGCTGTGGGCTCTATCTGTGCAAGAGTTCTAGGTTATATCCATGAATGGTCCTTGGATGGAGAATCAGTCTCAGAAAAGACCCCTGTGCCCAGATGTTTTGGTTCTATTGTCCTTGTGGAGCTCCTGTCCCTTCCAGGTCTTTCTATGCCCCCCCCTCTTTCATGTGATTCCCTGCACTATAATCAAGGTTTGGTTATGAGTCTCAGCATCTCCTTTGATACCCTGCTAGGTAGAATCTTTCAGAGGCCTTCTATGATAGTCTCCTGTCCTGCTTCTTGTTTTCTCCTACTTCCAATGTCCATTCCAATTGCCTTTCTAAATGAAGATTGATCCTCTTACCCAGGTCCTCCTTCTTGTTTATCTTCTTTAGGGTTAAAGATTTTAATATGTTTATACTATGTTATAGGTTTAGTACCTACTTGTAAGTTAGTATATACCATGTGTGTCTTTCTGCTTCTGAGATACCTCACTCAGGATGATCTTTTCTAGATCCCACCATTTGCCTGCAAATTTCATGATTTCCTTGTTTTTAATTGCTGAGTAGTATTTCATTGTGTAAAAGTACCACATTTTCTGTGTCCATTTCTCAACTGAGGGACATCTGGGTTGTTTCCTGGTTCTGGCTCTTATGAATAAAGCTGGTAAGAATATGGTTGAGCAAATGTCCTTGTTGGATACTTGAGCATATTTTGCATATAAAGGGTACTGTCACCAGAACAAAATGATAGCCTGCACATTGAGAAAGCATCTTCACCAACTCTGTATCTGGCCAAGGGCTGATATCCAGAATATATAAAGAACTCAAGAAGTAAAAAAAGCAACAAATCAAGTTGGGCAACTGAGAAAAACAGAATTCTCAATAGTAGAATATCGAATGACAAAGAAACATTTAAAAAAATTCTCACTGTCCTTAGCCATGAGGGAAATGCAAATCAAAACAACCCTGAGATTTCACCTTACACCCATCATAATTGCTAAGACCAAAACTTAAGTGATAATACATTCTGGAGAGGATGTGGACAAAGCAGAACCCTCTTCTCTTGTTGGAGGAAATATAAACTTTATAACCACTTTTGAAATCAATCTGGTGCTTTCTCAGACAATTAGGAACAGTGCTAACTCAAGATCCAGCAATAGGAGCCCTGCTAGGCCACAGAAGAGGACTTTGCATCCAGTCCTGAAGATACCTGATAAGCCAGGGTCAGATGAAAGAGGAGGAGGTCCTCCCCTATCAGTGGACATGGAAAGGAGCAAAGAGGAGATGAGGGAAGGAGGATGGGATTGGGAGGAAATAAGGGAAGGTGATACAGCTGGGATGCCAAATTAATAAAGTATAATTAATATTAAAAAAAACAGCTATACCACTCCTGGACATATAACCAATATGTATTATAAATATGCTTTCATCATTTTTATCACTTTTTAAATTTTTTATTTTGTTCTTTTTGTATATATCTTTGCATGCATGTTTATGAATCTTGTGTGTGGCTGGTGCCACTGGAGTCTCGAGGAAAGTATTGGATTTTCTGGAACTGGAGTTGCAGATTGTTATCAGCAAAATGTGGGCGCTACGAATGAAACCCAGACTTCTAGAAAATAATCAGTGCTGTTAGGAGCTGAGACTTCTCTCCAGCTCCGCTTTTCTTTCTTTAATAATTTTAAAAATAAATTTTAAACCTTTACTTCATTATGATTAGTTTGTTCAAAAATTAAAAGTAATTATTTAGAGGTTTGTATCTACCTTTACCGTCTTTTGCTGATTTCTTATATTCTCACTATTTTTTCTATCTTTTGTCTTTTATTCTTAGTTTTGGCCAGACAAATGTATACATTTTAGAGATGAATTGGTTTAATTTTTTATTCTACTTTTATTATCTATTTTGATATTAGTTTGAAGTTTTAAAGTTCTCTTTTCTTTGGGCATTACAGCCTATTTTGAAAACAAACTGTCTCCTTTTCACTCTTATTAATGTTATTCACATTAAACTAAATTTATAAATGTTATCATTTTTTATAGTTTCAGGAAAGTACACTTTTCATGTTTTGTATTTTCTTTTTTTCTTTTTCTTTTATTATTATTATTGTTATTATTAATTACACTTTATTCATTTTGTATCTCCCCATAAGCCCCTCCCTCCTCCCCTCCCAATCCCACCCTACCACCCTTTTCTGCATTCATGCTCCTCCCCACGTCCACTGATAGGGGAGGTTCTCCTCTCCTTCCTTCTGATCTTAGTCTATCAGATCACATCAGGAGTGGCTGCATTGTCATCTTCTGTGGCCTGATAAGGCTGCTCCCCCCTCAGGGGAAGGTGATCAAAGAACAGGCCAATCAGTTTATGTCAGAGGCAGTCCCTCTTCCCATCACTATGTAAGCCACTTGGACACTAAACTGCCATGGGCTACATCTGTGCAGGGATTCTAGGTTATTTCCATGAATAGTCCTTGGTTGGAGTATGAGTCTCTGGGAAATTCCCTATGTTCAAATTTTCTTGTTCTGTTGATCTCCTTGTGGAGTTGCTGTCCTCTCCAGCTCTTGCTATTTCCCACTTCTTACATAAAATTCCACTCACTCTGCCCAATAGTTGGCCATCAGGCTCAGCATCTGCTTTGATAGTCTGCAGGGCAGAGGCTTTCAGATGCACTCTGTGACAGGTTCCTAGGTTGTTTCTCTGCCATTCGATATTCCTCTACGGAGAGGTCTCTGTTTAGCTCTATTCCCCATTTTTTAAATGGATTACTTGGTTTGCTGCTTTTCAGCTTCTTTAGTTCTTTATATATACTGGATATGAGTCCTCTGTCACATAAAGGGTTGGTGAAGATTCTTTCCCTACAAGGCAGTTGCTTTGTTTTGATGACGGTGTCCTTTGCTTTACAGAAGCTTTTCAGTTCCAGGAGGTCCCATTTATTGATTGTTGCTCTCAGAGCCTGTGCTGTTGGTGTTCTGTTCAGGAAGTTCTCTCCTGTACCAATGAGTTCTAGGGTATTCCCCACTTTTTTTTCTAGCTGATTTAATGTGTCTGGTTTTATGTTGAGGTCTTTGATCCACTTGGACTTCAGTTTTGTGCAGGGTGATAAGTATGGATCTCTTTTCATTTTTCTGCATGTAGACATCCAGTTAGACAAGCACCATTTGTTGAAGACGCTATCTTTTTTCCATTGTATGGTTTTGGCGTCTTTGTCAAAACTCAGGTGTCCATAAGTGTGTGGGTTTATTTCTGGGTCTTCTGTTCGGTTTCATTGATCCACCATTCTGTTTCTATGCCAGTACCATGCAGTTTTTATAACTGTTGCTCTATAGTACAGCTTGAGATCAGGGATGGAGATACCCCCAGAAGATCTTTTATTGTAGAGGATTGTTTTAGCAATTCTGGGTTTCTTGTTATTCCATACGATGTTGAGAATTTTTCTTTCCAGGTCTGTAAAGAATTGGGTTGGCAATTTGATGGCATTTACATTAAATCTGTAGATTGCTTTTGGTAAGATGGCCATTTTTACTATGTTAATCCTGCCAAGCTATGAGCATGGGAGATCTTTCCATCTTCTCATATCTTCTTCTAATTCTTTCTTCAGAGACTTGAATTTTTTTTCATACAAGTCTTTGACTTGCTTGGTTAGGGTTACACCAAGGGACGTTATGTCCTTTGTGGCTATTGTGAAGGGTGTTATTTCCCTAATTTCTTTCTCAGCCCTTTTGTCTTTTGTATACAGGAGGGCTACTGATTTTTTTTTGAGTTAATTTTGTATCTGGCCACATTGCTGAAGCTGTTTATCAGCTGTGGGAGTTCCCTGGAAGAGTTTTTGGGGTCACTCATGTATACTATCATATCATCTGCAAATACTGATAATTTGACTTCTTCCTTTCCAATCTGTATCCCCTTGATCTACTTCAACTGTCTTATTGCTCTAGCAAGGACTTCCAGCACTATGTTGAAGAGATATGAAGACAGTGGGCAGCCTTGTCTTGTCCCTGATTTCAGTGGGATTGCTTTAAGTTTCTCTCTGTTTAGTTTGATGTTGGCTATAGGCTTGCTGTATATCACCTTTACTATGTTTAGATATGTGCCTTGTATCCCTGATCTCTCCAATACTTTAAACATGAATGGATGTTGGATTTTGTCAAATGCTTTTTCAGCATCTAGGGAGATTATCATGTGGTTTTTTTCTTTCAGTTTGTTAATCCAGTGGATCACATTGATGGATTTCCATATATTGAACCACCCCTGCATACCTGGGATGAAGCCTACTTGGTCATAGTGGATAATATCTTTGATGTGTTCTTGGATTCGGTTTGCAAGTATTTTGTTAAGTATTTTTGCATCAATGTTCATAAGGGAGATTGGCCGGAAATTCTCTTTCTTTGTTGAGTCTTTGTGAGGTTTAGGTACCAAGGTGACTGTGGCTTCATAGAATGAGTTTGGTAATGTTGCTTCTGTTTCTATTTTGTGGAATAGTTTGAAGATAATTGGTGTTAGCTCTTCTTTGAAGGTCTGGTAGAATTCTGCACTGAAGCCATCTGGTCCTGGGCTTTTTTTTGGATGGGAGACTTTTGATGACTGCTTCTATTTCTTTGGGGGATAGAGGACTATTTAGTTGATTTACCTGGTCCTGATTCAGCTTTGGTAAGTCAAATCGATCAAGAAAATTGTCCATTTCTTTTAGATTTTCAAATTTTGTGGCATATAGACTTTTGAAGTAAGTTCTAATGATTGTTTGGATTTCCTCAGAGTCTGTAGTTATGTCCCCCTTTTCATTTCTGATTTTGTTGATTGGGATGGTGTTTTGCTGCGTTTTAGTTAGCTTGGCTAAGGGTTTGTCGATCTTGTTGAATATTTCAAAGAACCAGCTCTTGGTTTCATTGATTCTTTGATTTGTTTTATTTGTTTCCAATTGATTGATTTCAGCCCTGAGTTTGATTATTTCCAGCCGTCTACTCTTTCTTGGTGTGTCTGCTTCTTCCTTTTCTAGGGTTTTTAAGTGAGCCATTAAGTTGCTTGAATGAGCTGTCTCAAATTTCTTCTTGAAGGCACTTAGTGCTATGAACTTTCCTCTTAGCACTGCTTTCATTGTGTCCCACAAGTTCGGGTATGTTGTGTCTTCATTTTCATTGATTTCTAGAAAGACTTTAATTTCTTTCTTTATTTCTTCCCTGACTCAGCTGTCATTTAGTAACAAGTTGTTCAGTTTCCATGTTTGTGTAGGCTTTTTGCTCTTTCTGCTCTTGTTGAGTTCCAGCTTTATACCATGGTGATCTGACAAGATACAAGGGATTATTTCAATCTTCTTGTATCTGTTGAGGCTTGCTTTGTGACCCACTATATGGTCTATTTTGGAAAAGGTTCCATGAGGTGTTGAGAAGAAGGTAAATTCTTTTGTTTTTGTGTGTAAAGTTCTGTAAATGTCTGTTAGGTCCATTTGATTCATGACCTCTGTCAGAGACATTGTTTCTTTGTTTAATTTGTTTTGTTGACCTGTCCTTTGTTGAGAGTGGGGTGTTGAAGTCTCCGACTATTAGTGTGTGGGGATCTATATGTGGTTTAAGTTTTATCAATGTTTCTTTCACAAATGTGGGTGCCCTTGTATTTGGGGCATAGATGTTCAGGATTGTGATGTCTTCCTGGTGGAATTTTCCTTTGATGAGTATGAAGTGTCCTTCCCCATCTCTTTTTATTAATTTTTTTTGAAAGTCTATTTTATCAGAGATTAGAATGGCTACTACTGCTTGCTTCTTGGGTTCGTTTGCTTGGAAAGTTGTCTTCCAACCCTTTACCCTCAGGTAATGTCTATCTTTGTGCCTTAGGTGTGTATCTTGTATGCAACAGATTGCTGGGTTTTGTTTACATATCCATTCTGTTAATCTGTGCCTTTTTATTGGAGAGTTGAGTCTATTGATGTTGAGAGAGATTAATGACCTGTGGCTGTTAGATCCCTTGATTTTGATGTTGGCTGTGGTCATCAGGTTGTGTGCTTGGTTCCGTTTTGTTTTACTGTAGTAAGGTTAATTATTTCCTGTGTTTTCTTGAAAGAAGCTAATTTTTGGGGTTTGTATTTTCCCTTCCAGTGTCTTCTGTAATGCTGGATTTGTGTGTAGGTATTGTTGAAATTTGTTTTTGTCATTGAATATCTTGTTTTCTCAGTCTATGAGGACTGATAGCTTTGCAGCGTATAGTAGCCTGGGCTGACATCTGTGTTCTCTTAGGGTCTGCATGATATCCATCCAGGCCCTTCTGGCTTTCATAGTCTCGGTTGAAAAGTCATGTGTGATTCTAATGGGTTTGCCATTATATGTTACTTGGCCTTTCTCTCTTGCGGCTTTTAGTATTTTTTCTTTGTTCTGTATCCTTACTGTTTTGATTATTATGTGGTGGGAGGATTTTCTTTTCTGGTCAAATTTGTTGGGTGTTCTGTAGGCCTCATGTATTCTTATTGGCCTCTCCTTTAACTTGGGGAAATTTTCTTCAATGATTTTGTTGAAAATATTTTTCTGGGCCTTGGAGAAGGGAGTCTTCTTTTTCCTCTATACCTATTATTTTTAGGTTTTGTCTTTTCATATTGTCTTGGATTTCTTGGACGGTCTGTGTCAGGAATTTTTTGGATTTAACATTTTCTTTGACAGATACATCAATTTCTTCCATTGTGTCTTCTACACCTGAGATTCTTTCTTCCATCTCTTGTAGTCTGTTGGTTATGCTTACCTTTGTAGTTCCTGTTTTCTTCCCTAGATTCTTCCTGTCCATTATTTCCTCCATTTGTGTTTTCTTTAATTTTTCCTGTTGTATCTTCAGGTCTTGAGTTGTTTTGTTTACTTCCTTCACCTGTCTAATTGTACTTTCCTGTTTTTCTTTTAGTTCCTTCAACTTTGTTTCTTTTATTTCATTCAGTGCTTTAAGCATTTCCTTTCTAAAGGCCATAAAATGTTTGGCTGCAGCTTCCTCTATTTCTTTTTGGATGGCAATATTCTGTATGAGTTTATCTTCCTCTATGTCTTTACATATCTTATTTGTTTCCTCTGTTATCATCTTCATGATCATAGTTGTTAGGTCATCTTCTTGGATTTCAGTTATGGTGGGGTGTCCATGGCTATTTGCCCCTGGGTAACTGGGTTCTGGAGATGCCATATTGCTCTGTCTTTTGTTGCTTTAGTTTTTACGCTAGCCTCTACCCATTGTGCTATCTTAGGTTTTTGGGGTTATTTTCTGGTGGTTCCTGGGGATTCTGTGGTGGAGAGAATCCCCTTTGCAGAAAGCTGGTTTTTCCTGAAGGATGTCTTCTCAGCTTTTTGGATATAGTCCCTGGATGGCTGGTGTTTTTTCAGGAGTTGCTCACCTCAGGGATATAGACCTGAGTGGTAACTGTGGTCTTTGTTAGTCGAGAGGGTTCTCCTCTCACCCAGGGAAGTCCTGAGGGCAGCTGCCCTATCTCTGGGTTTCTTGTAAATTTAATGATCAGCTGCTGTGACCCAGTTTGACATCAGGTGCGCATCAACTGTTTGTGCCTGTGTCTGGAGCACAGCTGAGTGCTGGCACCTCGGCCCCACTAGTCTGCTAGACTTTTTCTAGGGAAGGGTTGGGTGATTTAGGACAGTACAGTTTCCTTCCTTCCCTGTGGATTCTCTGGAGACAGGGACTCCCAGTGTCTTTTTTTTTGCCCTGGTGCACACTGCTCAGTCTCTGCCAACTGTCTGGCGTGCAGAAACTGCCTGTGTCTGCCTTTCTGGCCTTTGGGAGCCTGGGTCTCTGCCTAAACTGGGTAATTTTCCTGAGACCTTTTTGGGGTGGGGTGTCGGGTGAGTGCTCTGAGATCAGACCAGCTGTTTCCCTCCCTGTGTGTTTGCACCGGACAGTGAAACTCATTCGTTGGTGCCCTGGTGCCCACAGTTCTATCTCAGGCGGTGAATCAGGCGCACAGTCAGGCAGGGCTCTGTGCTGGAGCCTGGGTCCCCGGCTCTGGCTTTGGGCTGGCTCCTGGGGTGCCCGTGGAACCTGAGTCTTTTCTAGGGGATGTCTGGGTGACCTAAGGTTGGTCCCAATCTTTTCCTGTACCCTGGGGTTATCTCTCGACTGAAAATTCCTGTCTCTGATAGTGTGGTGCGCACAGTTCACTCTGGGACCATGACCAGAGACACTGGCTTGTGGCTCTGGGCTGGGGCTGGGGCTGGGGCTGGAGGCCGGCAGCCAAGCATCTTGGGGAACTGGGATCTCTTCCGTGGTTTAGCCAGGTGAGTTAAAAGCTGATAGAATCCCCCACCGTGGGATATCCTCTCACCTGGGCAACATAATGACTGTGTTTTATGGCCACGAGTTCTGATTGCTGGTCACTGTGCTGATCTTGCTGCTGCTGTTAAGAATGAGAGTCCCCCTGGTGCCACCATGTTGCCCCACCTCCTGCCGTAAAAACTGTTTTGTATTTTCTAAAATAAAATTATTGTACTCTTATTTTGGAAATACACCATTTTTATTTTATTTTGCACTTGGAAATATTTCATTTTCTTCTAACTGACACTTGAATAAAAGTCATATTTTGGATATATGCCTAGGAGTGGTATGGCTGGATCTTGGGGAAGCACTATTCCTAATTGTGTGAGAAAGCGCCAGATTGATTTCCAAAGTGGTTGTACAAGTTTACGTTCTCACCAGCAATAGAGGAGGGTTCCCCTTTCTCCACAACCTCTCCAGCATGTGTTGTCACTTGAGTTTTTGATCTTAGCCATTCTGATGGGTGTAAGGTGAATTCTCAGGGTTGTTTTGACTTACATATCCCTGATGGCTAAGGACTTGAGCATTTCTTTACGTATTTCTCTGCCATTCTATATTTCTCTACAGAGAATTCTCTGTTTAGCTCTGTACCCCATTTTTTAATTGCATTAGTTGATTTGTTGCTTTTTATCTTGTTTAGATTTTTATATATTCTGCATATTAGCCCTCTGTCAGTTACAGGGTTGGTGAAGATCCTTCCCAGTCTGTAGGCTGTCGTTTTGTTCTGATGACAGTGTCTTTTGCTTTATAGAAGCTTTTAAGTTTCATGAGGTCCCATTTATTGATTGTTGATCTTAGTCCCTGTTGGTGTTCAACCGTGTTCACAGCAGCTTTATCCGTAAGACTCATAACCTGGAAACAACCCAGATGTCTCTCAGTGGAGGAATGGATACAGAAAATGTGGTACTTTTACACAATGAAATACTACTCAGCAATTAAAAACAAGGAAATCATGAAATTTGCAGACAAATGGTGGGATCTAGAAAAGATCATCCTGAGTGAGGTATCTCAGAAGCAGAAAGACACACAGGGTATATACTCACATATAAGTAGATATTAGACCTATAAGATAGGATAAACATATTAAAATCTTTAACCTTAATGAAGATAAACAAGAAGGAGGACCAAGGGTAAGAGGATCAATCCTCATTTGGAAAGGCAATTGGAATGGACATTGGAAGTAGGAGAAAACAAGAAACAGGATGGGAGCCTACCACAGAGGGCCTCTGATAGATTCTGTCTAACAGGGTATCAAAGCAGATGCTGAGACTCATAACCAAATCTTGGGCCAAATGCAGGGAATCATATGAAAAAAAGGGGAGTTAGTAAGACCTGAAAAGGACAGGAGCTCCACAAGGACCAAATATATCTGGGCACAAGGGTCTTTTCTGAGAATGATTCTCCAGCCAAGAACCATGTATAGATATAACCTAGAACCCCTGCTCAGACATAGCCCATGGCAATTCAGTATCCAAGTGGGTGTCCTAGTAAGCAGAACAGGAACTGTCTGTGACATGAACTCAGTGTATGGCTCATATACCTTCCCCTCCTCTGAGGGAAGAGCAGCCTTGCTAGGCCACAAAGGAGGACATTGCAGCCAGTCCTGATGAGACTTGATAAGCTAGAGTCAGATGGAAGTGGAGGAGGACCTCTCCTATGAGTGGATTTAGATAGGGCCAGGGAGGAGATGAGGTGTATGGGTCAGATTAGGAGGGAATGAGGGAGGGGGATACTGCTGGGATACAAAGTAAATAAAATGTAATTAATTTTAAAAAATAAAAAAAAAATAAATATCTCCAACCAAGGACCATGTATGTATATAACCCAGAACCCCTGCTCAGATGTAGCGCATGGCAACTCAGTATCCAAGTGGATTCCCTAGTTAGGGGAAAAGGGACTAGTTCTGACAGGATCTCAATGGCTGGCTCGTTGACCTTACTTCCCTCCTCCCCACCCCCTCCCCGCCCAAGGGAGGAGCAGCCCTGCTAGGCCACACGGGAGGATTTTGCAGCCAGGCCTGAAGAAACCTTATAATCTAGGGTCAGGTGGAAGAGGAAGAGGACCTCCCCTCTCTGTGGACTTGGAAAGGGGCAGGGAGGAGATGAGGGAGGGAGGATGAGATGGGAAGGGAATTAGGGAGCAGGATACAGCTGAGATACAAAGTTAATAAACTGTAACTAATACTAAAAAAATAAAAATTTAATTTTAAAAAATTTAATTACAAAACAGTCATAATTTGTATCTCTGTATTATGTTGTTTGAAAACAATGCATAGTTGAATGTCAGTCTCAGAAAAGACCCTGTGCCCAGATATATTTGGTCCTTGTGGAGCTCCTATCCTTTCCCCATCAGACTAACTCCCCTTCTTTCTTATGATTCCCTGTACTCTGCCAAAGGTTTGGTCATGAGTCTTTGCTTTGAAAACACTGCTAGTTAGAGTCTTTCAGATGCGCTCAGTAGACTCCTGTCATACGTTCAATGCACATCCCATCTGTCTTTCTAAACGAGGATTGATCATCTTACCCCATGTCCGCTCAATTGATTATCTTTTTTAGGTGTATAGGTTTTATTATGTTTATCATATCTTATAGGTCTATATAGCTCAGTAACCAATTGGTTTCCCAAAGTGAGGGGAACAAGGACTATTTCTAACAGGAACTCAATGACTGGCTCTTTGGTCTCCCCACCCCCAAAGGGAGGAGCAGTCCTGTTAGGCCACAGAGGAGGGCTTTGCAGCCAGTCCTGAAGATACCTGATAAAACAGGATCAGATGAATGGGGAGGAGGTCCCCCCTATCAGTGGACTTGGAAAGGGGCATGGTGGAGATGAGGGAGGGAGGGAGGGACTGGGAGGGAATGAGGTATCGGGACACGGCTGGGATACAGAGTTAATAAAATGTAACTGATAAAATAAAATAAAATAAAATAAAACAATGCATATCTTTGTTTTGTTTGTGATTTTTTTTTTACTTTGAATTAGTAGCAATTGCTATGATGTGAAAGATTATTATCTCTGCATTCTGCATTATGAAGTATGTCTATTGTTTCTTTCTTTTCTGTTGCTTCTATTGTAGCCGAGCAGGAGTGTTTGTCACAGTCTCTCTTCCATTAGAACTTCAAATACAAATGATTGTGATCACTTGTTAAAGTTGTTTAGGTTACTAAGTCAATGTTTTCCCATTTGTTTTATCTCTAGACTAGATACAGGTTATTCTATCTTCAAGCCAGTTATTATGTAATATGTGTTTGTTTATGGTATTGTTTTAATTATTACTATTTTATGTAGATGTAGACATAAAATTTAATATTAATGAGAAATGTGTCCATAATATTGGTTATCACAATTTTAGTATATGTATACAAAAACCAAGTGTGTTATATTAGAATATACCCCAGAACTAATAATGATGTTAGATTATAATAATAATTAAGTGAACTTTGAAATTAACTACGCTATGAGTATTCCTGATTTGTATAGCTTTACATGATTCTAAAACTTTCTTTAATATATAATTTCATAAGTTTGAATAAGCTTCACATTTAGTGTAAATATTCTCTAATGTCATTCACATTTTCCATCACAAATTCTACAGCATTTTATAAAATAGAATTTTGCATTACTGTATGATGTATGAACTACAAGTAATCAATAAGAGTCTGCATTATGTTCATAAATGCTGTTTTATTGAACAATTCATTGCCTACAAATGCTTTCTCACCTCTATTGGACTATCTCTAGATATTATAGATGGTTTATTAGTAATATATTCTGTGGTGACATTTGATGTAGAGCATGTTGTAGATGTGACATTTTGGTCCCTAAATGCAGGAAATAAGGTATCTTTCTGCTTCTACCATGGTAACTATTAAAAGATTAACTTATCATTATTTTATATATTTGACTGTTTGACTAGATGTAGGTAGGCACACTGTATTTGGGTTTGTACACATAAGAGTCTGGAAGTGGGTATTTTCTCCACTAAAATTAGAATTACAGATTATTGTGAGAGACAGTCTGAGTGCTGGGAACCATACATGAATCCTCTGAAATTTCAGCAAATACTCTTACCCGATGAACCATCTCTCCAGCCAATCTACCAGAATAAATAGAAACATTCTTTTTTATTATAATTTTTATTTTTATTAATTACAATATATTTACCTTGTATCCACTCATTCCCTCTTCCCCTCCCAATCCCACTCTCCCTCCCTTTTCTCCACCCATGTCCCTCCTCCAGTCTACTGCCAGGGGAGGTCCTCTTCCTCTTCCATCTGATCCTATTCTATGAGGTCTCATCAGTACTGGCTGCATTGTCTTCCTCTGTGGCCTGGTAAGGCTGCACCTCCTTGAGGGGGCAGTGATCAAAGAGCGGGCCAATCAGTTTATGTCAGAGACAGTTCCTGTCCCTATCACTAGGGAACCCACATGGAAACTGTGCTCCCATGTGCTACATCTGTGCAGAGGTTCTAGGTTATCTCCTTGAATGGTCCATGGTTGGAGTATCAGTCTCAGAAAAGACCCCTGGAGCTCCTGTCCCCTCCAGGCCTTTCTTTTTTAAAAATTATTTTATTAATTCTTTGAGAATTCCTTACAATAATGTATTTTGATGATATTTACCACCTCCCATTCCTCTTTGTAAACTCTACCTCGATCGGTTTAACCTTCCTATCTTTTCCAACATCTTCTGCTTTTTTGTTTAATACCGTATTATCTCCAGTTTGTACTGTTCATATACTCTCAAGTGTGGAGACATCCACTTGAGTATGGTTGACCTACCAGCCTTAAAGAAAACAGATTTTTTCCTCCCCCAAAAGTCTTTAACTGTTCATAGCTCTTCAGTTAAGGGTAGGAGCTTGGGAATGCATTCTTACTCTATGCTAGAGTGCTGACAGACTTGGTCTTGTGCAATTCACATGCTAATAGGATATGCCCAACTCTCAGGAGAAGAGAGGGGAAAGGAAGCCATTTAAGGGAAAGGGAGAGAGAGCAGTGTTTTACCAGGAGAGTAACAGAGAGACAGGTTGCAGAGAAAGAACACACGTGAAGATGGAAAGAGAAGGAACACAAAGAATAGAAAAGTTTGGAGTCAGTTTGAGGCTAAACACAGCAGTTCAGAGGTTGAGAGAAAAGCCATATTGCATGAATCAGCCAGGAGAGGAGTTTGAACCAGAACAGATGAGATAAACCATCAAGCCCAGAGCTCAGCAAGAAAAAGAAAGGGTAAGCATTCTAGACCTATGTTAGATTGCATGGATCCTAGAAGATTCCAGAACTACTTCTAGGTTAGCAGACAGAGGCAGTAATTCTTGGAGACAACAATTGAAACAGGTGAATAAAAGTTACTTTTACATAGGACAACTATACCATACCCAAGACTCAAGGACCATCTTGGAAGAGGGAACAGAAAGAATGTTAGAGCAAGAGGTCAGGAAGGCTTAAGTGAAATTGTATCTTTTGAACATGACAGGATCACTCATGAACTTGCCACTGCTGTGACTGTCTGCACAAGAACTGCACAAGATGCTCCAGTTCTTTCTCTCTCCCTCTTCTTTCATAAGATTCCCTGCACTCTGCCCAAAGGTTGGCTATGAGTCTCAGCATCTGCTTTGATAGTCTGCAGGGCAAAGCCTTTCAGGGGCCCTCTGGGGTAGGCTCCTGATCTGTTCCCTATTTTCTCCTTAAAATAAAATTTAATTAACCAAAATTTCTGTTTAGAGAAAAATATCTGTAAGTCTTTGTTGTTTCTGCACTTTGAAAGCAGATCAGCGTAGTTTTTGGAAGAGTGTCTTAGAGGAATGTATTTTGTCTTGGTTTGATTGTTTTTGTTTGTTTGTTTTTTGTACAGCAAATAGATATCAAATCATGTCCTCCGAAGAAAGCAGCTTTACCTACCAATTTGTATAACAGGTTTGAGTGTGCTGAGTTTGGAAATTCTCTTCTGAAATACACCTAGAATTACCAGCCTGATAGGAGAAGTTCAGAGGATTTTAAAGTCAGTAACAATAAACTGCTGCTGAGCCATAATTAAGGATGATATTATTTTTCTCACATTAAAAGTAATAATGTCATTTATTTTTGCAGCAAGAGTTTGCTAAAATGGGTAAAGCTTACGTCAGACTAGTTGTTAAATCTCTCAATATCTTAGTTGTTAAATCTCAATAACTTCTACAAAAAAAATAGATTGCAAATAGATACTGAGTTACTTCAGTAGGAAGTAAGAATGCCAGAATTCAAATTTAGATATCAAATTCTTCACAACTTCCATTAATATGAATGATCTATTATGACAAAAATTCAGTGACTTCTGCAAGTTCAATATCCTACTCTTGTAGCAGATGCAACATTTTGTACCCACATTCTTTTTAAAGTTTTTTCTTCATTATTATTATTACAATGTATTCACTTTGTATCTTGGCTATAGTCCCCTCTCTTATCTCCTCCCAGTGCCATTCACAGTTCTTATTCTCCCCCTATATCCATCCCTTGGTCGGCTGATAGGGGAGATCTTCCTCCCCTACTATCTGAACCTAGCCTATCAGGTCTCATCAGGACAGACTGGATCCTCTTTCTCTGTGACCTAGTTAGGCCACCTTGCCAGGGGGAGGTGATCAAAGAGCTGGCCACTGAGTCCATGTCAGAGATAGCCCCTGTTCCCCTTAATAGGGAACCAACATGGAGACTGAGTTGCCCAAGGGCTACATCTGAGTAGGGGGTCTAGGTCCTCTCTATGCATAGGCCTTGGTTTATTCATCAGTCTCTGCAGGACCCCCTGAGTTATTCATAATACAAAAGAATCTGAAAACAACCTAGATGTCCCTCAGCTGAAAAATGGATACAGAAATTTTGGGAAATTTACACAACAGAATATTACTTAGCAATAAAATCAAGGAAATCATGAGATTCACAGGCAAATGGAGACAGCTAGAAAAGATCCTCCTGAGTCAAGTAACACAGAAGCAGAAAGACACATGTGGTATATATTCACTTATAAGTGGATATTAGCCACATAATATAGGATAAACATACTAAAATCTATAGTCCTAAAGAAGCTACACAACAAGGAGGACCCTAAGGCAGAGACTTAATCCTCATTCAGAAAACAGAATAGACATCAAAAGTAGAAGACAGGAATAGGACAGGGGCTTTGCACAAGGGTCCTCTGGAAGACTCTACCCATCAAAGCAGATGCTGAGACTCAGAGACAAACTTTGGGAAGAGTTCAGGGAATCATATGGAAGAAGAGAGAGAGACAGAAAGATGTGGGGGGGCCGGAGCTCAACAAGGGAAACAACAGAGACCTCACATTCTATTTTTTTTAAATTTTGAGTTACTATTTAATAAAAAGTACATCCAGGAGGTAGATTGTATTTTACTTTTTTCTTTTTCTTTTTTTTAAACTTTTATTAGTAACACTTTATTCACTTTGAATCCCCCCATAAACCCTTCCCTTCTCCCCTCCTAATACAACCTTCCCTCCCCATTCTTCACCCATACCCCTCCCCAAGTCCACTGATAGGGGAAGTCCCCCTCTCCTTCTTTCTGATCTTAGTCTATCAAATCTCATCAGGAGTGGCTGCATTGTCATCTTCTGTGGCCTGGTAAGGCTGCTCCCTCCCTCAGGGGGAGGTGATCAAAGAGCAGGCCAATCAGTTTATGTCAGAGGCAGTCCCTCTTCCCATTACTATGGAACCCACTTGGACACTGAACTGTCATAGGCTACATCTGTGTAGGGATTCTAGGTTATCTCCATGCACGGTACTTGGTTGGAGTATGAGTCTCTGGAAAGACCCCTGTGTTCAAATTTTCAGGTTCTGTTGCTCTCCTTGTGAAGTTCCTGTTCTCTCCAGATCTTACTATTTCCCACTTCTTTGATAAGATTCCATGCACACTGCCCAATGGTTGGCCTAAAATCTCACCATCTGCTTTGTCTTCAGGGCAGAGCCTGTCATAGGCCCTCTGTGGCAGATTCCTAACTTGTTTCCTGTTTTCTTCTTCCTTCTGTTGTCCATCCTCTTTGCCTTTTGGGATGAGGATTGAGCATTTTAGTCAGAGTCCTCCTTCTTGATTAGTTTCTTTAGATGTACAGATTTTAGTAAGTTTATCCTATATGGCTACATGAGTGAGTATATACCATGTGTCTTTCTGTTTCTGGGACAGCTCACTCAGTATGATCCTTTCTAGCTCCCACCATTTACCTGCAAATTTCATGATTTCATTGTTTTTCATTGCTGAGTAATACTCCATTGTGTAGATGTACCACAATTTCTGTATCTATTCTTCAGTTGAGAGGCCTCTCTTTAGTTTCCAGCTTCTGGATAATACAAATATAGCTGCTACAAACATGGTTGAGCAAATGTCCTTATTGTGTATTTGAGGCTCTTTTGGATATGTGCCTAAGAGTGGTATGGCTGGATCTTGAGGAAGCCTTATTCCTAGTTGTCCGAGAATATGCCAGATTGCTTTCCAGAGTGATTGTACAAGTTTACATTCCCACCAGCAGTGGAGGAGGGTTTCCCTTTCTCCACAACCTCTCCAGCATGTCTTGGCACTTGAGATTTTCATCTTGGCCATTCTTATGGTTGTAAGGTGAAATCTCAGGGTTGTTTTGTTTCCCTGATGTCTAATGAGGTTGAGCATTTCTTTAAGTGTTTCTCTGCCATTCAATATATCTGTCGAGAATTCTCTGTTTAGCTCTGTTCCCCATTTTTTAATTGGATTACTTGATTTGTTGTTGTTCAGCTTCTTTACTTCTTTATATATACTGGATATTAGTCCTCTGTCAGATAAAGGGTTGGTGAAGATTCTTCCCAATCTGTAGGCATTTGTTTTGTTTTGATGATGGTGTCCTTTGCTTTATAGAAGATTTTGAGTTTCATGAGGTCCCATTTATTGATTGTTGATCTTAGAGGCTGTGCTGTTGGTGTTCTGTTTAGGAAGTTTTCTCCTGTACCAATGAGTTCTAGGGTCTTCGCCACTTTCTCTTCTACCTGATTTAATGTGTCTGGTTTTATGTTGAGGTCTTTGATCCACTTGGACCTTAGTTTTGTGCAGGGTGATGAGTATGGAAATATTTACATTTTTCTACATGTAGATGTCCAGTTAGACCAGCACCATTTGTTGAAGATACTATAATTTTTCCATTGTATGCTGTGGAATCTTTTTCAAAGATCAGGTGTTCATAAGTGTGTGTGTTTATTTCTGGGTCTTCTGTTCAGTTTTGTTGATCCGCTATTCTGTTTCTATGCCAGTACCATGCAGTTTTTATTACTGTTGTTCTATAGTACAGCTTAAGATCAGGGATGGAGATACCTCCAGAAGATCTTTTATTGTAGAGGATTGTTTTAGCAAAGGAATTGAGAATTTTTTCTTTCCAGGTCTGTAAAGAATTTTGTTGGTAATTTGATGGGAATTGCATTGAATCTGTAGATTGCTTTGGAAAGATGGTCATTTTTACTATGTTAATCTTGCCAAGCCATGAGCATGGGAGATCTTTCCATCTTCTGATATATTCTTCTAATTCTTTCTTCAGAGACTTGAATTTTTTTTTTCATACAAGTCTTGGAATTGCTTGGTTAGGGTTATACCAAGATACTTTCTGTCATTTGTGGCTATTGTGAACTGTATTGTTTCCCTAATTTCTTTCTCAGCTTTTTTGTCTTTTGTATACAGGAGGGCTACTGATTTGTGTTTTTGTTGTTGTTGTTTTTTGTTTTGTTTTTTTTTTGTTTTGTTTTTTTACTTAATTTTGTATCTGGCCACTTTGCTGAAGTTGTTTATCAGCTGTAGGAGTTCCCTGGTAGAATTTTGGTTGTCACTCATGTATACTATCATATCATCTGCAAATAGTGATAATTTGACTTCTTCTTTTCCGATTTGTATCCCGTTGATCTCCTTGAACTTTCTTATTGCTCTACTAAGGACTTCCAGAACTATGTTGAATAGATATGGAGGGAGTGGGCAGCCTTGCCTTGTCCCTTATTTCAGTGGGATTGCTTTATGTTTCTCTCTGTTTAGTTTGATGATGCCTATAGGTTTGCTGTATATTGCCTTTACTATGTTTAGATATGTGCCTTGTATCCCTGAT
Source organism: Meriones unguiculatus (assembly GCF_030254825.1). Lineage (NCBI taxonomy): Eukaryota > Metazoa > Chordata > Mammalia > Rodentia > Muridae > Meriones > Meriones unguiculatus. Next base: position 32,198,175 of record NC_083353.1, on the reverse strand, counting down.
CTCTCCAATACTTTAAACATGAATGGATGTTGGATTTTGTCAAATGCTTTTCAGCATCTAAGGAGATTATCACATGGTCTTTTTCTTTCAGTTTGTTAATATGGTGGATCACATTGATGGATTTCCGTATATTGAACCACCCCCTGCATACCTGGGAGGAAGCCTACTTGGTCATAGTGGATGATGTCTTTGATGTGTTCTTGTATTCAGTTTGCAAGTATCTTATTGAGTATTTTTGCATCAATGTTCATAAGGGAGATTGGCTTTAAGTTCTCTTTTTTTGTTGGGTCTTTGTGAGGATTAGGTACCAACGTGACAGTGGCTTCATAGAATGAGTATGTTCCTTCTGTTTCTATTTTGTGGAATAGTTTGAAGAGAATTGGTGTTAGCTCTTCTTTGAAGGTCTTCTAGAATTCTTCACTGAAATCATCTGGTCCTGGGATTTTGGGGATGGGAGACATTTGATGACTGCTTCTATTTCCTTGGGGGATATAGGACAATTTAATTGACTTACCTGGTCCTGATTCAGCTTTTGTAAGTAGAATCGATCAAGAAAATTGTCCATTTCTTTTAGATTTTCAAATTTTGTGGCATACAGACTTTTGAAGTACATCCTAATGATTGTTTGGATTTCCTCAGTGTCTGCAGTTATGTCCCGCTTTTCACTTCTGATTTTGTTGATTTGGATGGTGTCTCTCTGTCTTTTAGTTAGCCTGGTTAAGGGTTCGTCTATCTTGTTGATTTTCTCAAAGAACCAGCTCTTGGTTTCATTGATTCTTTGAATTGTTTTATTTGTTTCTAGCTGATTGATTTCAGCCATGAGTTTGATTATTTCCAGCAGTCTACTCCTTTTTGGCATGTCTGCTTCATTTTCTAGGGTTTTTAGGTGAGCCATTAAGTTGCTTGAATGCGCTGTCTCAAATTTCTTCTTGAAGGCACTTAGTGGTATGAACTTTACTCTTAGCACTGTTTTCATTGTGTCCCACAAGTTTGGGTATGTTGTGCCTGCACTTTCATTGAATTCTAGGAAGACTTTAATTTCTTTTTTTATTTCCTCCCTGACCCAGCTGTCATTTAGTATCAAGTTGTTCAGTTTCCATGTTTGTGTAGGCCTTTTGCTATTTCTGTTGTTGTTGAGGTCCAGCTTTATTCCATGGCGATCAGATAGGATAACAGGCATTATTTCAATCTTCTTGTATCTGTTGAGACTTGCTTTGTGGTCAACCATATGGTCTATTTTGGAGAAGGTTCCATGAGGTGCTGAGAAGAATGTAAAGTCTTTCGTGTTTGCATTTAAGGTTCTGTAAATGTCTGTTAGGTCCATTTGATTCATGACCTCTCTTAAAGCCATTGTTTCTTTCTTTGATTTCTGTTTTGTTGACCTGTGCTTTGTTGAGATTGGGGTGTTGAAGTCTCCTACTTTTAATGTGTGGGGATCTATGCATGGTTTAAGTTTTATTATTGTTTCTTTTACAAATGTTGGTGCCCTTGTATTTGGGGCATAGATGTTCAGGATTGTGATATCTTCCTGGTGGAATTTTCCCTTGATGAGTATGAAGTGTCCTTCCCCATCTCTTTTGATTAATTTTGGTTGAAAGTCTATTTTACCAGATATAAGAATGGCTGCTCCTGCTTGTGTCTTGGGTCCATTTGCTTGGATAGCTCTCTTCTAATCCATTGCCCTCAGTAATGTCTATGTTTGTGACTTAGGTGTGTTTCTTGTAAGCAACAGATTACTGGGTCTTGTTTACACATCCATTCTGTTAGTCTGTGTCTTTTTATTGGAGAATTAAGTCCATTGATGTTGAGAGAGATTAATGACCAGTGGCTGTTAAATCCTTTTATTTTGTGGTCATAAGTTTGTGTGCTTGGTTGCTTTTTGTTTTACTGTAGTGAGCTCATTTATTTCCTGTGTTTTCTTGAAAGTAGCTAGTGTTCTTGGGTTGTATTTTTCTTTATACTGTCTTCTGTATCACTGGATGTGTGTGTGGGTATTGTTGAAATTTGTATTTGTCATTGAATATCTTTTCTCCATCTATGAGGACTAAGAGTTTTGCTGGGTATAGTAGCCTGGGCTGACATCTGTTTTCTCTTAGGGCCTGCATGATATTCGTCCAGGCCCTTCTGGCATTCATAGTCTCTGTTGAGAAGTTAGGTGTGATTCTGATGGGTTTGCCATTATATGTTATGTGGCCTTTTTCCCTTGCAGTTTTTAGTATCTTTTCTTTGTTATGTATAATGAATGTTTTAATTATTATTTGGGGGGAGGATTTTCTTTTCTGGTCTAATTTATTGGGTGTTCTGTAGACTTCTTTCTTGTCTTTTTATTGGCCTCTCCTTTAATTTGGAGAAATTTTCTTCAATGATTTTTTTGAAAATATTTTCTGTGCCTTGGAGGAGGGAATCTTCTTTTTCCTCTATTCCTGTTATTCTTAGGTTTTGTCTTTTTATGTTGTCTTGAATTTCTTGGACTGTCTGTGTCAGGAATTTTTTAGATTTAACATTTTCTTTGACAGAAACATTAATTGTTTACATTGTATTTTTCATACCTGAGATTCTTTTTTCCATCTCTTGTAGTCTATTGGTTATGCTAACCTCTGTAGTTCTTGTATTCTTCCCTAAGTTCTTTCTGTCCACAATTTCCTCCATTTGTGTTTTCTTCAATTTTTCCAATTTTATCTGCAGATCTTGAGCCATTTTGTTGATTTCCTTTACCTATCTGACTGTATTTTCCTTCAATTCCTTCAGCTGTTTGTTTGAACAGTCCTCTGTTTCTTTTATTTCTTTCAGTGATTTAAGTATTTCCTCTCTAAAGGCCACAACTTGTTTGACTGCAACTCTCTGTATTTCTTTATGCATGGCCATAATCTCTTTGTTTTTATCTTCCTCTATTTATTTATAGATGGCCATTATCTTTTTGAGTTTATCTTCCTCTAGGTCTTTATGCATTTCATTTGTTTCCTCTGTTATCCTCTTCAAGAGCATAGATGTTAGATCATCTTCCTGACTTTCAATTATGCTGGGGTGTCCAGGGCTACTTGCCCCTGGGTTCTGGAGATGTCATATTGCTCTGTCTTTTGTTGGTTGAGCTTTTACGCTGGCCTCTACCCACTGGGCTATCTTAGGTGTTGGGTGTTAGTTTCTGGTGTTTCCTGGAATCCTGTGGTGGAGAGAATCCCATTGGCAGGAAGATGGTTTTTCCTGAAGGAAACCTCCTCAGCTTTTTGGGTATGGTCACTGCATGTCCGGTGTTTTTTAGGAGTTGCCACAGTTCACCTCACACATAGAAACCTGAGTGGTAACTGTGGTCCTTGTTAGTTGAGAGGGCTCTCCTTTTACCCAGAGAATTCCTGGAGACAGCTGCCCTGCTTCTGAGTTTCTTGCTGTAAATTTAGTGAGCTGCTGCTGTAACCTGGGTGTCCCATGGTTTGGTCAGTTTTGTTAGGGTTAACTGGTTGCCCCTTAGAGCAGTATATGGGGGTTGATCTCTGGGATCCTGGGCTTTTGTAGGTCTGAGGTTGGGGCTTTGTGGCCCAGTACCCAAGCGTAAGCTGTGGCAGGTGAGTACTGCTCTCCTGGTAGCAGTACATTAGGTGGTACACAGCAAGTCCCTGGGTTGGGCCAGTCTGCAGGACCTTTTTCAGGGATATACTGGGTGGCTTAAGTCCACCCTTGTTTGCTTCCTTTCCTGTGAGGGATTTCTCCCGTCAGGGATTCCAAGTCTCTTGTGCCCTGGGGCGCACAGTTCTGTTTGTTAAGAATAGTTGACACACAGCAGGTTTCTGTGCTGGAGGCAAGCTCACCTGCTGGTCTGTGGGACCATTTCCAGAGATATACTGGATGACCTAATTGGGTCCCCTCCTTGTTTGCCTTCACATTCTTTTAAAGAAGGCAACTCTCTTACCATTTAAGAGTTGAAAAGTGGATATGTAGGCTGTGTTTTATATCATGGTATTGCACAATTCCTATTACTTCTTTGGTGAGTATGAATCCTCTTTTTAAAATATTTTTTAAAAATGTTTGTACCAGCATGAGAGCTTAATAATTATTCTATGTATTAGCAAATATATTTCTGAGAGTTGTTAATATTCATCTAAAACCATGGTGATTCTAGCATGATTACATTGACTACTACAGTGTAAAATGTTTTAAAAATACTGATAATCATTGGTGTCCTTTTAAGCCACGTTCTGTGTACTGAGCCCATCAACACTTTCTGAGACTGTGTCAAAATCCTTCCTCAGAAGACAGTGTTGATCCCAGTGTATGACAGTTTATTTTCATTTTATAGATAGTAAAGATAATAAATGTCTGAAACGGTCTGAGCTTATGAGTTTCAAATGTTCTCTTGAAATGCATGGATAATATAAACGTGTAGGAAATAAATCTCTATAATATGAATTCCAGGGTTGGAGTGATGTCTACTTCTTGTGAGACCAATGGGACCCACAGTGTGGAACATTCTCTCTAGTACCATCCTTATCTTCCCTTATCCTAAGCTTCATGTCCAGTTGGTCACTTCAATATACACTAAGCTATGTGGATTAATGATCTGTTCTAAAATGTCCTTCATTTTACTTTGTGGACCATATTTTTGCATCACCTGCTCCATAGAAGACAATTAAAATGATATTGAATTTAGTAGATAAATAAACCCAAGTAATCCAACAAATATTCTCAGGATTTGTGATTTGCCATATGGTAGGGGAAATCAAGGTTGTTAAACTCCTGAGTTTGAGAATGGGAGGTAATTGTGAAAAACTTGGGTAGGGTCAGTGGACCAAAAAGGAGTGTGTGTGTGTGTGTGTGTGTGTGTGTGTGTGTGTGTTTGCGGGGGGGTTGTAGGTAAAAGAAGTAGAAAAGCTCAGAAGTCAATTTCTGCCTCTGAAGGAATCAGCCCATGGAAGTAGAAATGAATTGGAGAAATGAATTCTCCTTGGAAGCCTCTATTAGGAATATATTCCTGATAACACAGTAAGTTACGGTACATTTCTTACTGTTGAACTCCACAAAATCAAGATTTTATATCTGAGTCATTAGTGTACCAACATAGCACAATTTATTACAAGATGGGAAGAAAAATTAATGCTTTCTACAATATACAAAACAAACAATATTTGCTTTGGAGTTTGTATTTTGGCATTGATAATAAATAAATTATGCACAGAATTTATACTATATATATATAACACAAATATAAATGATATATTGTCTGTTTACTCACCTAATATCTGTCTTTCTAAAAATTAATAAAATTTAATAAAATTCACAAATATGATAGCATATAATCATAACAATGGTTTCTTTAAATGCCACTAATTATGTAATTTAAATAGAAAATTCTAGTGAGACATTCTTGAAAACATGATATACTAGACCATTCTGAAAGATGAACAGAGATCATTTAATCAATAGCGGAAAAAGAATAGATTTTATGCATAATTACAACAAGAAAATTTACCATATGATTAGATATAAGAGATTAACTGGAAATGAGAATTGTGGTATCTATAGCTAAACTATATGTTTATATAAATTTAATTCTTAAAATTTTGGAGAATAAAAAAGTAATTATATACTATTTTAGAATTTGTGAAATGAATGTGGAATATTTTGAAAACGCAATAAAATATTCCTGTTTTGATAGAAGAACATCATATCTACCTGGTAGATGTAGTATCACGAGGCAGTGTTGATTGTCTTCAATTGGTTCAGTAAAGTAGTTCTATACAGAAGTCTGCAAACCTTTGGATGTTAATTTAATTTTCAATGAGGATGGAGAGAGACCTTGTAAGAAGCATAGAGATTGGTGCATAAGGCTGATGGGATACATGCACTAACAATTAATGTTAAAATCCATATGTTGTGCGTGCCTGTAATCTTAGCACTCTGGGAGGCAGAGGCAGGTGTATCTCTGTGACTTTAAGGCCAGCCTGGTCTACAAAGTGAGTTCAGGACAGCCAAGGCTACAGAGAGAAACCCTATTATGAAGGAAAACAAAACAAAACAACACCAAAAAAAAAAACAAGCAAAAAACAATTAAAGAAATGTATCTAGGCATGCTTGCCTGTGTTCAGAAATCCTAAGAGATGAGCACTAATGTTTCACAGTTTTGCGCTTAACATTCCGCAGAGCACACAGATGCAATAAATCCCGAAGGCTACTGAGTCTGTTAGTAAATTACTAACACTTGAACTTGGGTAATGTTGTGCTTTTTTACTGCTAGTGTTGTGAAAATTATCTAATTTAACATCAGTAAAATCATTGCAGATAGAAACCAAAATTAAATACACTAAAAAAAAAATCCTAGTTGCTATAAAGTTTCTTTCATTTTTTTTTTTAAGTTTCAGAAAAGAGGGTGATTACAGTGTGGGTGACTATTGGAGTCAACTGGACAATTGAAGCCATCACAGAACATTTCCTTTCTGGCAGAGGAGGCAGTGAGTAAATCTAACAAAAGTGCCTGTCTTCTGCACCAGTTTCCTCCCAAGAGCATCGTGCGCTCTGCTGTAAGAAGCTTTGCCATCCAAAGCTCCAGTTCCTCAGTGGAGTGACCATAAGCCTTCTGAGCACACAGGGACAGATTGCTGCCCTTTGGATCAGATGAAGGCCTCTTCTGTAGCTCCCAACATCATTTCTGACTTGAAGGGTATGAAGTCAGTACAGCTGGGAGAAATTTCCCTATGCATGCTATGGTTCTGTTCGGAAAGAAAGAACGTCACACTGAGCTTGAGAATCGAATTTCTCAAGGCTAGCAGTTATTGGTGACTTAACTTTTACCTTAGTGGCCAGAAGCTACATAAGTATACATTCCTGTGAGAATACAGAAGAGTTTGGAATGAACTGTACATGAATGTTATAAAAGCAGAAATCTAAGCGATAATGTCAATGTTGATTGGGTTTTTATGTTTACCCTTTTGTAATATCATACCTTTAGTTTTTAAACAATCACTTTGTTCATAACATTATAAGGGTAATGGTAGTTTTTCTTGAAAACTTTAATGTTAAAGGCATGAGATGAAGTTCGTTATTTGAATAGCCTTTGACCAAAAAAAAGTTACTTCTCATAATTACCACATACAGATGTTTCTATAATTAATCTTAGGTATTAGGCCAATGAGGCTGAAACAGCTTCAGCTTGATTGCATGCTATCACATTAGATTGAAGACTTGTAAAAATACAGAATTTTAAATTTTAAGTAGTATTTCTCTAAAATTGAATACAAGTTGATTCTAATGCATTCAAGTTAAATCAAACTACTTTTTACAGAAGGGCTTTTTAAAGCTTGTCATCAGCTGCAATGGAGCTAAAAGAATCAGGATGAAAATAACTCTTGCTTTGATTTACAACTTGCCCATTAGTCTCTCAACAGGGTAAGCTGGGCTTCTGTGTGCTATCTAACTTTAAAGGACCTGCCTTGGGCTAGCATGTAACAGTTTTCCAAGGCCTGAGTGTTTAATATGATTGAAACACATAAGATTGACAATCAGCATAAATATAGGCATTTTTAAATGAGAAAACACACAGAATCACAAACTTTATTTTCCCAAGTCTGCCCACCTATCTGTACCATTTTTACAACACCTAAAATGGTTTTCTAATTGTATATATTTGAAATGCAATGAGCTCTAAAGGCAAGGTTCTAACAGCTAGAGAGAGGAAAAAGAGAAAATGTTTACATTTCCATCCCTCCTGTTTTGTTGTTGATATTAGCTTTGAAGATATTAGGCTGAGATAGCATAGAACACTTTAACATATCCCCAGTCTGTAAAATGGGACATAGAAGCTCATGTTTCCCATTTAAATTCTGGTCTAATTTTGTAAAGCAACATTATAAAAAAACATTAAACTTTTTGTGGGTTTTTTTTTTTCCTCCTGCCCCTCAGGCTCATCCCCCTGCTAGCTAGCCTGAAACTCTTGATCCTCCTGCCTTAGGTGTCCTTGGGATAAGATACAGACTTCTTTTGTAAGGATTACAGGTACATAAGCCACACTTTGCAGAACCTCAAATTTATTGCAACATTGCAGGCATCAAGAATCTACAGGACTGGTTTTAATTGTTATTAAAGGAAGCATAACATTTGCTTTATTTTTGTACTCTTCACCTAAATAATTAACAATTACATTCAAATTAAAAATAAGGTATAATTAATTGTTTTATTGTCAGGATAAAAACTTACTTGTGATTAAAATGAGTACTTACTTGCTTTAATGTGCTTAGGAGCTAGAAAGGATATTAAAACTTTCCCTCCACTCCTAAGACCTAGCCATTTGCAATCTTGACTAAAGAGTAATCCTCAATTTTTGTTTAGTTTTTAAAACATTTGAGTTGTTTCATTAGTTAACATTACCAAGTTTAGAGTGGCCAGCTTTTGGGTAGCAGTCCTCTGGTTTGCATGACTGTCAAATGTGGAGGACATTCTAAGGGAAAATATCCCCATGGAGCTGCTGAGAGCCAGCAGGAGGATGAACAGAGGTGAAAATTAGGGAGGAAAATTCATCTACAGACCCAGCAGGCTTTGGTCATTTATATATTCATCTGTTTTCACTTCTCATCTTGATAAGAGTGTGTCCATTTCATGGTACCGTGCAGAGAAAATGAAGTGTGTAAGGTCATTCAATAAAGATTAAATTAAAAACATATTCCTATTGCACCCTCAGGGTCCATTAGGCTTGATGAGTGTACAAATACGTTCCTTGTGTTATGTGCTCCATCCTGAAAGAGACCGTGTGCTTCGCTCATTATAAATGTGCACCTGAAAAGGCTGAGCATTTTCCCCTGTTTTTTAACTGACCTGTGGCCACCGCTGGGTTCATTAGTGCAGAACATCTTTTCCACTGGCTGAGTCTGCCCTATTGTTTGCATTGGCCAGGGTCAAGTCAAGGGCACCCGGCCTAGATTGGACTCATTTGTCAGAGGGTCTAGCAACAAAGCTGATTTCAGCAGAGATGGGGTGAATTTCATGGGGCTGAAACACAACCTTTGACACCAAGTGCCCAGGGCTCCTCAGAGTTGCACAGATGGCCTGCCACCCTTAGGCATCTAGGAACAAAGAATTGGTGAATTAGAACAAAAAACAAAGTTTCCACAGTCAGCATATATTTTAAGTGTTTAAATTATTTGCAGGGATTTTTGACAGTCTAAAATTGCATCTTGAGCACTTGTGATAATCGCTGTGCTTTTTAGACTATGAAGGAAAAAACAATTCAGTTGGGGGCTTATTGCTTAACTGGTGTAACGGGTAAAGTGTAGCAATTTAGTGTGGAGTGCAGGTTTTCCATGGTCAGCAGGAGCCGGCATGAACAATGGGTCGTGCTGAGGTAGCATGTGGAAAATGACTTTAATACACTATATAGAATGGCTTATTGCCTTGGTCAATAGGCTGCAGTGAAGATGGTACACTCAGCCACTTGGGAAGGTTAAAGCTGTCAGGGAACACCGTGACTGATATGCAGGGCCTGCTTATGAGGTCTCTAATGGAAAAACCTGACAAGGAACGTTATAAAGGTTACACTTGACACATACTTCAGCATTATGCCTTATATTAATCCATTTTTTTAAAGGTAGGGTACTTTATATTTGTTAGAAATTGATGCCACAATAGTATTAACACTCCAGAGGAAACATTTAAACTTTGCAGTAGAGTAAGGAGCAGGATATGATGAGATCACTGCCTGAGGTAGGACACTCCCGTAAGATACTGGCAACAAACTGCAAATAATGCGACATAATTTGGCAGATACCTGTTTCTTCATCATCCAGGAGCCAAGATTGGAAAAATGTTTCTATGATATTTTCCTTTTGTGTTTAAGTGTATATTTATTATAATGGCAGTGTAATGTGTTCTGGAAGAATGCTACAAGTACAGTGAATTTATGTGGGGTGTTTTTCTGCTTCTCATGAGGAAAGAAAAAAAAGTGTTGAATAAAAATTAACTTAGCCACTGAACTTGGGATTGCACTCTAGCTTACTGTGCAACCAACAGTCTCAGCTCATAAAGTCTAGTTCTAGGTTATCCTGAGACCGGATAAGCTAAATGTTCTTAATCAGCTACAGCCACATAATATTTGTAAAAAATGAAAAACATGAGGCTCTTAAGTTTATTTTGTAAAGGATTAGGAATAGAAAATCCAAAATTTATGAAGGTTCTCAAATATACCAATACAAAACCCTTCCATGATTATGAAAATATAGATGTTTGTGTATTAATATATGGAAATTTATAAGTGCAATAATATTAATGTTTTGTTAATTTTCTAAACATACCATATATTTTATGATTTGTATATATGCCAGCATACAAATGCATTTTGCTAGTTGGACAGGGTGAAATATAAAAGGTGGTTCAAAGAGAACAGAAAAATAATTAACTTCACTATTGACAAATCCAAATTTTAAAAGCTAATTGAAGTATCTCAAACTTTCAAAACCTTTTCTTTCAGCCATAAATGAAGATATGAGCACTCTCTCAGTGTTCTGATTTCCTTGCTGCACATATTACCCTGCTCTTTTGAAATGTTATGATGAAACAGAACACAAGGAATGTAATGAGATAAATATATTCTATTTGCTTATAATTCTCTGTATCTTTAACATTAGAAATATAACTATTTTGAAACATTAATATAGCAATTTTATAATTATAAATATATTTGCTGCATTTTTCTGCTTCCTAAAAATTTTCTAGCTCCAGATATTTGTGTCCATAATAGATATTTTATGCATATAATTGTCAATGAATGAATTTCTTTTTTTTATAAAATATATTGTAACATCAAATGGTTCTATTTATACAGAGGACAAATAACTTGTAAAAAATTAAAAAGTAAGAACTACCCCTGAAGTGATATAAAGGTGGGGTATGTTAGGAATGTACAGACTCAGCTGCTACATAGAGCAACACAGACTGAACATATCCAGTTCTGAGCCAGCACTTTCTGTGAGTGTCCTATGGCATGCATTTTTCTACCATGTTCTTGAACAAGACCGTGTAAATTGTATTGTGTAATATATCCTAAAAAAATATCTCTGATGATAATAAAATGAATAATGAACACTGAGATCCACACATGAGCAAGATACTGTGCTAGCTGGCAGTAGACATTCAGAGGACTTCCTCAACCTGGAAAACTCAGTCATGGAAGGTGGACTGAAGGCGTATGACTGCTTAGGAAAGATTCTTTTTTCACACTTTTGACACATAAACTGCTGTGACAAAAGACAATTTTATTAAAATCTTCCAAAGTGACAGACATTTTGATAACATTCAGACAACTATCGAAGTGATCCAAAGTACTGAATCACAATTGCTGAGATAAAGTGACATGACTAAATGATTGATCTGAAATGATATATATTTAACTCAACAGTTCACACCACATGTGATAGTGAAAACATTTAATGTCTCACAAAAATTAGTAATTTTAACTTTTACACTTTATTAGCTTATAACCTGCTTTCATACAGACTTAACTTACTACGTGATTCGTATTTTCCTGAGGTGAAGTCATACAACCAAGTACAGTAAGCGTAGAGAATCTTCACATGGGCACCAGCCACTTGGAGCAGATATTTAAGCTAACTGGAAAGTGATTTTCAGTGAATGATATGAACCAAGTTGGTTCTGGCCATTTAGTTCCCAATGAAAAAATACCATGTGCTATTCAAAAGTCACTTCACCAGAGGCCTCAAATGGTGTTAACAAAGAAACCAGGGGTTTTTCAGTTTTCAGAGGCATTAGAACCGCTTGTGCATCTTGAGGTGTCCTTTTCTCGCTTATAGATTATCATAAATTTTATGCCCACGAATCAGCCCAAGTACTAAACTTCCTTTCAAATGATTTCTGGTAAGTCAAGATTATGTGATTAAGGTTCCACAAAGATCAACAAGAATTAATTTCTAGAAGACACTGTCACATATGTCCTGACTCAGCATTTCATTCTTAATCTCTTCACAATAATGTCAGCCACAAGGCAAAGTTATCAGCCAATTTTCACTCTATTTTTAGATTTTTACTATGATAATGCATGTAACACTAAGAAAGGGAAGCAAAATAGTGCTGTGGGAAGTACAACATTAATATTTATAAAGCTAAGTTTTATGAAACCTCAAGTTCAACTAACGTTGGTTCAGAGTGTAAAAGAACACTCATTCGGCAAAATTGGTCAACTTTTTGCTCGCTCATCTAACAGCTTAAACGAAAGTGCATTTTCAAAAATAACTTTTTAATAAGCCTAAAACCAAAACTGAGTGTCTTACTGTTAAAATAAAATTTTACTGTCTCCACATTGCTAAAAAACAAATATTAAGATATCCTTTTAAATTGAATATAAAAGGCAATCACATCGGTGGTATTACTGAATTGTACACCTTCCACATAGACAGAAAGAAAAATAATATGATTAATTTTATTTATATTTCACTCAAAGTGAGTGGAACTAGTGAACATATGAATCTCAAGTAAAGCTTCTTCATCAGTAAACATAAAAATAATACAAATATAATCATCAAAGCCAGAGGATTCACAATCTGCGAAAAGCCATTAAGTATCAGTCATGAAAAATTTTAATTAAAACAAATACCAATTTGATTTATAATTGGAAGATTTATTAAGTCTGTGCACATTAAGATAGACCTATCATTTTACTTATGTGAAAACAGTTTTTTTATTCTGATAAGTAGTTTTGAAAAGAGAAATTGAATTGAAATACATGCAGAAAAAGACTGCAATTGCTGTATTTAAAAGAATCTACAACATTTTGAAAGCAAATAAGAAACATTTTTTTTTGTCTTGTTTATAATTGAGTCAGGTCATAACCTTTCTGGAAAGTACAAGATATATGGAACTTGTGCCCTCAAACCTTTTTGATCTTTGGTTGGCTTGGTATTTTGACCTTGCCTTAGAACACAGAGCCTTCGTGTTAACTGATGGAGGGGTCACTGAGCTTACAGCACTGCTTGGTGTTTTATTTTAACAGTTCAATAGTAAAGTGAAGGGGTGCTCTCCTGAGACAGCCTCTAATAGCTCTATTACCTTTCTGTTACAAAGACCTCTTAAGATAATTGTTTTCAGAATCGTGATATGATCATTTTAGAGCTTCTACACTGAACATCTCTTTCAGTTGGTCATGATTCTATTTCTATTATTTCACATTATATTATTTTTATTAAGTTCATTAGATTTAAAAGCTCTTGCAAGGTTTATGTAAAATACAGTTTTTGATGATATGCATGCAATTTGTTCTTTTCAACTAATGATAACAGACTCTATTTGTAGTCCTGCTCCTGACACTAGTATGGCATAGTTCTAACTGGAGTGATACCTTTGCTACTTCAAATGTCTGAATGATTCTCCATGTGTTGAAGTTATGCTGTTTACTTAATCACATTCATTTAATAATATTTGTCAGAAATTTTCATGGTACTATTAAAACAGGCATGACAATATTTAAGATTCATTTAGTTACAAATGCTTATTTAGAAAGTTCTTTTGTTTTTTCTTTGCTGAGGATATGATCCTGAGCCTTGCCCACCAAAGAGAAGGACATAAGCAGTCACCCACAGAGCTATAGCCCCAGCCCCAGGTGAGATTTAAAACTATCAACACAATTTACTAAAATATCATACTTAGTATAACATCATAATGTTTTCTTTTCAGTGGACTGCAAAGTAGGTTAGTTTTGCATAAGATCAAGAAGAGCTGGGTTAAATTGTGCAACAGAAGATTGCTGAAAGAGGAAGAATTGGACTCTCCCAGAAATGATTTGTTATATAATACAGAATGGATAGCCCTGTAACCCTATATACACACACAGCTAAGTGGATTCAGAACGTTGTATTTATATACAAATACATACGTGTGTGTGTGTGTGTGTGTGTGTGTGTATGTAATAATAAGCAAAGAAAAATAGGGCAGTAATTTGACAGTGGGTGTGTGGAAGGGCCTAGGCAGAGAAAAAGGAAGGGAGGAAGTTACATAGTTATATTTTAATTAAAATGTAAAACTAATAAATAAACAGATGTTGACTTTTTCTCAATGTTACCTTATGTCTCAGAGATTTTTGTAAAAGAAAAAATTTAATTGGGGCGGGCTTAGAGTTTCAGAAGTTTAGTTCATAATCGTCATGATGGAAAGCATGGCAGTGTACAGGCAACCATGAGTCTGGAAAAGAAGCTGAGAGTTTTATATCTAGTAATCAGGCAACAGGAAGTGAATTGCTGAGACCACAAAGACTGTCCCAACAGTGACACAGTTTCTCAAGTAAGGCCACATCTCCTCCAACAAGACTGTACCTTACAACAGAGTGAAACTCCTTATAGGCCACGATTTAAAACACGTGAGCTGGAAGTTCCAAGATAGCGGTAACTAGTGTGCACAGTATCTGAGAGGCAGAAAATCCAAAATTCCAAAGCCACCTGTGAGTAGACAGCCAACTGGATACAGAGAATCGACTTTGGTGTTTCCCTGACAAGAAGGGACATCCTGTGAGTTGGGGCCAATCAGTTCCAGGCTCCCCGTTGTCTGGGAGTCATGAACTGTGGACCCACTGCACTTTCTACATACTCCTGCAAGTGTGGCGCGCCCCAGGTCTGGAGACCCTCTGCTCCAGGAGCCAGATATGAAATCCTTCCCAGTCGCCTGAGGGGAGCTACAGGATTCCTGGGACAGCATCCAAGCATCCAAGCCACAGTTCTGCTGGTCACCCTGTGGAGACCAGGTAAACAATAGAAGCACAGGGATCCTGTATCCAGATCCTGCAGTCCAGACAAATCTGAGTAGGAGAAACACAGTCTGGCAGGCCTCTCATGCTAAGCCCATGATGACAAGTGCATGCACACCACACGCCCAGTCCCACTTGCACCTGCATCTCACCTTTCAAGGAACCTATGCATGTTTGATCACACCACCTTCAATAAACACGCCTATAACACACGGTCCTCAGTACCCCCATTCTTCAAGGCACTTGAGTCACCTCCCCAGCCAAACCCTTCAAGACACCTGCACCTGTCTGCTGCCTTCCTTAGCTTCATCTGTATTGCTAACAGCCATTCTTGTGCCCATGGACCTTACTCTCTTCCTGAAGACTACTCCAGACTCCAAAGGTAGGCTGTCCCAGTCTGCAGTAAGTCTCCTGAAACAAACAGAAAGGGCTACAGACAAGATGGCTTAAGAATGGCATTAGAACACAATCAACAAAAACCACAATGTCCTGGCTTCACCAAAACCTTCCATAATAAGTGGATATTCTAATACAACTGAAAAATAGAAAAAAATGAACTTAAATATATGATTATGCAGTTATTAAAGGCACATAAAGAGGAAATTTTTAAAAAGCCTCCTAAAGAAATATAGGCAAATACAACAAAACAAAAGAGAGGCCAACATTGAAAGACAAGAATCCACAATCAAATAGGTGAACAAAATGAATTAAAAGATTTAAGACTTTTTCCTCATTTTTAATTGCTGAGTAGTATTCCATTGTGTAAGGGTACCACAATTTCTGTATCCATTCCTCAACTGAGGGACATCTGAGTTGTTTCCAGGTTCTGGCTGTTATGAATAAAGCTGCTACAAACATGGTTGAGCAAATGTCCTTGTTGTGTACGTGAGAATCTTTTGGATATATACCTAGGAGACGTATAGCTGGATCTTGAGGAATCACTATTCCTAATTGTCTGAGAAAGCACCAGATTGATTTCCAAAGTGGTTGTACAAGTTTGCATTGAGAAAATCATGAAATTTGCAGGCAAATGTTGGGACCTAGAAACAATCATCCTGAATGAGGTATCCGAAAAGCAGAAAGACACACATGCTATATACTCAGTTATATAGACCTATAAGATAGAATAAATATACTGAAATCTATACACCTAAAGAAGATAAACAAGAAAGCGAACTCGGGGTAAGATGATCAACCCTCACTTAGAAAGACAAATGGGATGGACATTGGACTTAGGAGAAAACAAGTAGCAGGACAGGAGCCTACCACAGAGGGCCTCTGAAAGACTCTACCTAGCAGTGTATCAAAGCAGATATTAAGACTCATAACCAAACCTTCGGCAGAGTGCAGGAAATCATACGAAAGAAGGGGGAGTTAGTATGACATGGAGAAGATAGGAGCTCCACAAGGACCAAATATATGAGGGCATAGGGGTCTTTCATGAGACTGTTTCTCCAACCAAGGACCATGTATGGATATAACCTAGAACCCCTGCTTGAATATAGCCCATGGTAGCTCAGAGAACTCAAGTTGGTTCTCTAGTAAGGAGAACAGGGTCTATTTCTGACATGAACTCAATGGTGAGCATTTTGGCCCTCCCCCGCTGAGGGAGAAACAGCCTTGCTAAGCCACAGAAGAGGACATTGCAGCTAGTCCTAAAGAGACCTGATAAACCAGCATCAGACTGAGAGGGGAGGAGGTCCTCCCCTCTCAGTGGAGTTGGAAAGGGGCAGGAAGGAGATGAGAGAGGGAGGGTAAGATTGGGAGGGAATGAAGGAGGTGGCTACGGCTGGGATCCAAAGTAAATAATATGTGATGAATATAAAAAATTAAAAAAGATTCAAGACATGAAAACAAATTAGAATCCATAAAGAAAACACAGAGAAAACCCTGGAGATGGAAAACTTAGGGAAGAGATCAGGAACCACAGATGTCAGCATCAACAGAATACAAAGGAAGGAGGAGACAATCTCAGGTGCTGAAGATACAGTTGAAGAAACTGATACATCTCCCAAAGAGAACATAAAAAATTGAAAATTTCGTGACCAAAAACATCCATAAAATCAAGGGTATTGCAAAAAAAAAATGTAAGAATAATAGACATCAAAGGAGATTCCAGGCTCCAAAGACCAGAAAATATTTTCATAGAAGAAAAAAAAATATAAGAAAATTTATCCAACCTAAAAATCGAGATGCCCTTAAACATACAAGAGGCTTACAGAAAACCAAATAGACTAGAATAGAAATTCCTCTGCCACATAATAATCAAAACACAAAATCTACAGAACAAAGAAAAAATATTAAAAGCAGCAAGGGAAAAAACCCAAGTAACATATAAAGGTAGACCTACTAGACTCACACCAGACTTCTCAACAGAAATTATGAAAGCCGAAAGCGGAAGGGCCTGGGTAGATGTCATGCAGATACCAAAAGACTAAAGAAGCAAACACAGACTATTATATCCAGCAAGGCTTTCAATTAACACAGATAGAAAAAACAAGATATTTCATGACAAAACCATATTTAAATAATATCTAGGCAGCATCCCAGCCCTACAGAAGGAAAATTCTAGAAGGAAATACTAGAATGAAAATTCTAACCCAACAAGATCAAGTACACCCAAGAGAACACAAGATATAGATAACTTAAAAAAACATCAAGCATATAAACACACTATCACCACAGACCCCAAAAATAAAAGGAACTAACATTCATTGGTCAATAATATCTATCAACACCAATGGACTCAACTCTCCAATAAAAAGACACAACTAAAAGTATGGTTGTAGAAACAGGATCCAACATTCTGCTGCATTCAAGAAACACACCTTCTCAACAAAGTTATCTACTACATCAGAGTAAAGGACTGGAAAATGTTTTTACAAGCAATGTGACCCAAGAAGCAAGCAGGAGTAGTAGCCATTTTAATATCTAATAAAATAATCTTTCAACCAAAATTATTCAAAAGAGATGGGGAGAGTCACTCCATTCTCTCATAAAAGAAAGAATCCAACATGAGGACATCACAATCCTGAACATCATTGTCCAAAATAAAAGAGCACCTGCATTCATAAAAGAGACATTATTAAAACTTAATTCGAACATTAATCCCAACACATTTATAGTAGGAGTCTTCAACACCCCACTTACGCTAAGGAACATATCATCAATACAGAAGTTAAACAGAGAAGTAATGACAGTTACAGAGGCCTTAAATTAATGAACCTGTAGATGTCTACAGAATTTTCCCCCAAACACGAAAGAATATACCTTCTCAATGTATCACAGAACCTTCCCTGAAATGATCATATGTTGACCACAAAGCAAGCCTCAAAGAATATTCAAATAATCCCTCGTATACTATCAGACCACATGGTCTAAAGCTAGACTTCAACAATAACAGAAATAGCAAAAAAAATGCACACTCATCTGGAAATCGAACAACTCTCTACTCAATGACAGCTGAGTGAGGAAAGAAATAAAGAAATTAAAGACTACTTAGAATTCAATAAAAATGAAGGCTCAACATAGCCAAACTTATGGGACACAATGAAAGCAGTGTTAAGAAGAAATTTCATAGCACTAAGAAACTCAAGACATCTCATACAAGTAACTTAATGGGACACTTGAAAACCCTGGAGGAGGGGGAAGCAAACACACCCAAAAGGAGGAGATGGCTGGAAATAATCAAACTGAGAACTGAAATCAATAAATTAGAAACAGAGAAGAATTGAAAGAATCGACAAAACCAAGAGCTAATTATTTGAGAAAATCAACAAGACAGACAAACCCTTAGCCAAACTAACTTAAAAGCAGAGAGATTATGTCCAAACAACAAAATTAGAAATGAAAGAGGGGACACTGAAGAAATCCAAAGAATCATTAGATTTTACTTCATAAGGCTATATGCAACAAAATTTGAAAATGTAAATGAAATGTACAATTTTCTTGACAGACTCCACTTACCAAAGTTGAATCAAGATCAAGTAAATAAATTAAATAGCCCTAAATCCCCTAAGGAAATAGAAGCAGTCATCAAAATCTTTCATCTCAAAACAGTGAAGGGCCAGATGGTTTCAGCTCAGAACTCTACCACACCTTCAAGGAAGAGCAAATTCCAATACTCTTCAAAATGTTTCACAAAACAAAAACAGAAGGAACATTACCAAACTCATTCTATGAAGCCATAGTCACCTTGATACCTAAACTGCAGAAGGATACTACAAAGAAAGGGAAATTGAGACCTCCCTCCCTTATGAACATTGATGCCAAAATACTCAATACAATACCTGGAAACTGAATCTACAAACCTATCAAAAATATCATCTACCATGACCAAGTAGGCATCTTCCCAAGAGTGCAGGAAGGTTCAATAAACAGAAATCCATCAACAAACTGAAAGGAAAAAAAAAAACAAAATATATGATCATCTCCTTAGATGTCAAAAAAGCATTTGACAAAATCCAACACCTGTTCATGTTTAAATTCTTGGAGAGTCCAGGTATACAAGGCACATACCTAAACATAGTAAAGGCATATACAGAAAGCCTATAGCCAACATCCAACTCAATGGAGAGAAGCTTAAATGAATCCCACTGAAATCAGGGACAAGGAAAGTCAGTCCACTCTCTCTGTATCTCTTCAACATAGTACTTGAGGTCCTATCTAGAGCAATAAGACAACTAAAGGAGATCAAGGGGATACAAATTGAAAAGGATGAAGTCAAAGTGTTACTATTCACAGATGATATAAAAGTATAAACAAGTGACCCTAAAATTTCTACCAGAAAATTTCTATGACTGATAAACACCTTCAGTAAAGTGGCTGGATACAAAAATAACTAAAAAATATCAGTAGCCCTCCTGTATACAAAAGACAAATTAGCTGATAAAGAAATTAGGAAAATAACAGCCTTCACAAAAGCCACAAATAATATAAAGTACTTGGTGTAACTATAACCAAGCAAGTGAAAGATTTGTATGAACAAAAAAGCACCAAGTCTCTGAAGAAAAATAATTGAAGATATCAGAAGATGAAAAGGTCTCCCATGTTCATGGAATGATAGAATTAACATAGTAAAAAAAAATGGTCATTTTACCAAAAGCAATCTACATATTCAGTGAAATCGTCATCAAAATACTAACACAATTCCTTACATATCTTGAAATAATAACCCTCAAATTCATCTGGAAAAGTAAACAAAAACAAACAAACAAAAAAAACCCAAGAATAGCTGAGGTATCTCCATCTCTGATCTCAAACTGTACTATAGAGCAACAGTAATAAAAATGGCATGATACTGGCATAGAAACAGACTGGTGGAGCAGTAGACTTGAATTAAGACCCAAAATAAACCCACACATGTATAGACACTTAATTTTTTACAAAGAAGCCAAAACCATACACTAAAAATAGATAGGAACTTCAAAAAATGGTGCTTTTCTAGTGGATGTCTACATGTAGAAAGATGCAAATACAACCATATGTATCACCCTGCACAGAAGTAGAGTCCAACTGGTTAAAAGACCACAAAATAAAACCAGACACATTAAAACTGTTAGAAGAAAAGATTGAAAAGAGGTTTGAACTCATTGGCATAGGAGACAACTTCCTAAACATAACATGAACAGCTCAGGCTCTAAGATCAACAATTAAAAAATGGGACCTCATGAAACTGAAAAGCTTCTGTAAAGCAAAGGACACTGTCAATAGAACAAAACAACACCCTACAGACTGGAAAAGGGTCTTCACCAACTCTACATCTGACAGAAGACTAATATCTAGATTATATAAAGAAATCAAGAAATTAAACTCCAGGGCAGAGCCAAGATGGCAACTAACACACACAGTTTCTGAGCTGTGGAAGAGCTGAACACCTGAGTTGGGGAGTGGGAAAACGTCTGAAGCCAGGAAGACAACGATGAGGCTTTCCAAACAACAGGGAACATCGCAGGAGGTGAGAACTTTGGTCTTGGGTCACCCTGGGACTTGTTTGGGGAAGGAGAGAAACAATCCTTTGATCTCCCAATACTCCTCTTTTCTCAGACAACCCTCCTCCTCTGCACAGCTGGCTTATCAAGATTGTCAGCTCAGACCTAACTGTCTGGGGTCTGCAGCAGCTGAGGCAGAGCTCCTAGGCCCTTAGCAGCAACTCCCAGCTGTACTGGTCTTGGAGTCCCAGACCCGCAGCACCATCCTCCCAGGGTCCCAGGTCTGCCAGATGCTATACTGGCTCCACAGGGTCTCAGCCACTGACTGTATGGCCCGCCTAAACCCTCAGTGACAGATAATACACTATATACCAAACCAAAGGCAAACAGAAACGCCATACAAGTTAGGCACACAGTCCCTGGGCCTCCCGGGCCTGGAGAGCACAGCAGAAGGCCCCCAGGACTTCCTAGAAGACCTCTGGACCAGCATCCCATTCTCCAGCTGCAGGTGGACTTCCTAACCTGGCGGCGGCAGCAGCACTGAGCTGGCGAAGCACATCAGTCCTCCAGCATAAGACCAATCAGGGCCAAACCAGAGAGCAGAGAACCCGGATTCCCCCATCCCTGCCAATGTGACCTGCTTAAGAGTGAGTACACCCTTGAGTGTCTGCAGTGCCCCAGATCCAGGGTCCTTCTAAAATTGAAGCCAGATGTTGGACCCCTTCCAACCACATACCCACTGTGGGAAACAGAGGGTCACTTGGGACATTTAAGCTCCTGCACTGCGGGTCCAGACCCATGGCACCATTATCGCAGGGTCCCAGGTCTGCTAGTCCCCATACTTACTCCGCAGGGTCTCTCAGCTACTTACTGCACGGCCAGCCCAAACCCTCGGTGACAGATAATACACTATATACCCACCAAAGCACAGCAAAACCATAGAAGCTAGGCACACCAGGTGCTGGGCCTCCCAGGCTTGGAGAGCAGAGTGGAGGTCCTCCAGGACTTCCCAGAAGGGATCTGGACCAGCATCCCAGTCTCCAGCTGCAGCTGGACTTCCTAACCTGGCATCGGCAGCAACACTGAACTGGAGGAGTATGTCAGTCCTCCTGCATAAGACCAAGCAGGGCCAAACCAGAGAGCAGATAGCCGGGAAACCCCTATCCCTGCAGATGTGACCTGCTTGAGAGGGAGTGCGCCCTTGAGTATTTGCAGAGCCCCAGATCCAGGGTTTTTCTAAAACAGAAGCCAGACATTGGACCCCTCCAACCCACATACCCACGGTGGGAAAAAGAGGGTCACTTGGGACATTCAAGCTTCTGCTCTGTGGGTTCAACTGAGGAGTTAAGGCAGTTAATGCTGGAAATTGCGCCACGACCATCACCAGCTCCTGCTACATGCAAATAACCCCCTAGAAGCCTGCAAGGTAGAGCCCCTCCCACACATTCAAGGGTTCAACATTTTCTATCACTCTGCCCCTCGAGACAGACTTCCACACACAATTACATACACAAACTCACACATGAACCTGCATTTGCCCTTTTGCACCCACGTACTTTCCTCACACAGGTACAGCTAGTGCACCAACGCACACACTGAGGCCACAGGACCTCTCTCAGCTTCCTGAAGAACTCTCCAGATGCTGGAGAGAGACAGTACTAGTCTGAATTGAAAATCCAGAAACAAACAGGCAAGGTTTTAGTAAGCCAATGGCCAGGGATAGGCGAAAGAACACATCCAACATAAATCAGGACATCATGTCTTCACCAGCAATGCCCAAAATTGATGGATACTCCAATTCTTCAGAAGCAGAGGAAAATAACTTTAAAGCTATACTTACTGAATTATTTGAAACTCATAAAGAAGAAACAAACAATTCTCTCAGAGTAATAGCCAGGCAAATTCAGATAGTTAAAGAGGATATGAACAAATCTATCAAAGACTTGGTTAGTGAATTGGAGTTAAAGAAAGGAAATAGACAAAATTCTTAAAGAAACACAGGCAAACATAGACAAACAGACAGAGGCACAAGTAGAGATAAAATTAGTGGTGAATAGAGAGGAAGTGAACAAAAAATAGAAACCATCATAGAGAGACAGGAATACACATTCAAACAGGTGAAGGAAATGGTGCAAGGCATGAAAACAGAATTAAAATCAATAAAGAAAAACAAAGCTGAGAAAACACTGGAGCTGGAGAACTTAGAGAAAAGATCAGGAACCACAAAGGTAAACATCAACAACAGAATACAGGAGATGGAAGAGACAATCTCTGGAGTTGAAGATATACTCAAAGAAACTGATACTTCTGTCAAAGAAAAAGTAAACTCAGAAAAGTCCCAAACACAAAATATCCAAGAAATCAAGGACGCCATGAAAAGACAAAAATCTAAGAATAATAGGAATAGAGGAAAAAGAAGATTTTAAGGCTCCAAGGTCCAGAAAATATTTTCAAGAAAATTATAGAAGAAAATTTTTCCAACTTCAAGAAAGAGATGTCTATAAATATACAAGAGCCCTACAGAACACCAAATAGACTACATCAGAAAAGAAACACGTCATGTCACATCATAGTCAAAATACTAAATCTTCAGAAAAAAAGAAAAGATATTAAATGTAACAATGGAAAAAGGCTAAGTAACATATGAAGGTAGACCTATCAAAATCACACGGGACTTCTCATCAGAAACTAGGAAAGCGAGAAGGGCCTGGGCAGGTGTCATGCAGACTCCAAGAGACCACAGATGCCAACCCAGACTACTATACCCTGCAAAGATTTGAATGAACATAGATGGAGAAAACAAAACATTCCATGACAAAACTAAATTTATGCAATATCTACACAACAAACTAGCCCTCCAGAAGATACTAGAAGGAAAACTCCAATCCAATGAAAACAACTTGACCCAAGAAAATATAGCATACAGATAATATCCCAACAAAAATTAAAAGAAAACAAGCAATGAAACACAGTAAGACCACCGACTCCAATACAAAAGGAAATACGATAATTGGTCACTATTATCTATCAACAACAATGGAATCAACTCTACAATAAAAAGACACAGACTAACAGAATGAGTGTGGAAACTATAGTTCACACTCTTCTGAATCCAAGAAATGCACCTCTGCAACAAAGACAAACACTACCTCAGAGTAAAGGGCTGGAAAAATGTCTTTCAAGCTAACGGACCCAGAAAACAAGCTGGGGTAACTATCCTAATATCTAATAAAATAGACTTTCAACCAAAATTAATAAAAAAAAAAAGATGAGGAGAGGCACTACATTCTCATCAAAGGAAAAATCCACCAAGAGGACATCACAGTTCTGAACATCTATGCCCCAAATACAAGAGTGCCTACATTCATGAAAGAAACATTACTAAAACATAAATCACACATCGATCCCAATACCTTGATAGTGGGAGACTTCAACACCTCACTTTCACCAAGGGACAGATCATCTAGACAGAAACATAATAAAGAAATAAAGGCACTTACAGAGGTCCTAAATCAAATGGACCTAATAGATGTCTACAGAATTTTCCACCCAAACTCAAGAGTATACCTTCTCTTCAGCACCTCATTGAACCTTCTCCAAAATAGACCATATAGTTGGTCACAAAGCAAGCCTCAACAGATACAAGAAGATTGAAATAATCCCCTGTATTCTATCTGACCACCATGTACTAAAGCTGGATCTCAGCAACAATGGAATTAGAAAAAAGCCTACAAGCACATGGAAACTGAACAACTTGCTGCTCAAAGACAGCTGAGTTGAGGAAGAAATAAAGAAAAAAAATTAAAGACTTCATAGAATTCAATGAAAATGAAGGTAGAGCATACCCTAATTTACAGGATACAATGAAAGCAGTGCTCAGAGGAAAATTTATATCACTAAGTGCCTTCAAGAGGAAATTTGTAACATCTCATACAAGCAACTTAATGGCCCAGCTGAAAGCCCTAGGGAAAAAAAAAAGAAGAAGAAGAAGAAGCAAATAGACCCAAGAGTTGCGAATGGCTGGAAATAATCAAACTCAGAGCTGCAATCAATCAATGAGAAACAAAACTGTTCAAAGAATCAATGAAACCCAGAGCTGATTCTTTGAGAAAATCAACAAGATAGATAAACCTTTAGCCAAACTAAAGAAAGACAGAGGGAAACTATCCAAATCAGCAAAATCAGAAATGAAAAGAGGGACATAACTAGAGACACTGAGGAAAACCAAACAATCATTAGGTCGTACTACAAAAGTCTATAAGACACAAATTTTGAAAATCTAAAAGAAATGGACAATTTTCTCGATAAATTCCACCTACCAAAATTAAGCCCAGGTCAGGTAGAAAGACTGAATGTCCTATATACCCCAAGGAAATAGAAGCAGTCATCAACAGTCTCCTTCCAAAAATGGCTTGGGCCAGATGGATTCAGTGCAGAATTCTATCAGACCTTCAAAGAAGAGCTAACTCCAATTCTCTCCAAACTGTTCCTCAAAATAGAAACAGAAGGAACATTACCAAATTCATTCTATGAAGACACAGTCACCTTGATACCTAAACCACACAAAGACCCAACAATAAAAGAGAACTTCAGACCTATCTCTCTTATGAACATTGATGAAAAAATACAAAATAAAATACTTGCAAACCAAATCCAAGAACACATAAAAGATATCATCCACAATGACCAAGTAGGCTTCATCCCAGGCATGCAAGGGTTGTTCAACATTTGGAAATCCATCAATGTAATCTACCACATAAACAAACTGAAGGACAAAAGCCACATGATCATCTCCTTAGATCACAAAAAAGCATTTGACAAAGTCCAACATCCATCAATGTATAAAGTCTTGGAGAGTTCAGTGATACAAGACACAAATATTTAAACATAGTAAAGGCAATGTACAGCAAGCCTATAGCCAACATCCTATTCAATGGAGAGAAACTTAAATCAATCCCACCGAAATCAAGGACAAGACAAGGCTGCCCACTCCATATCTCTTCAACATAGTACTTGAAGTCCTAGCCAGAGCAATAAGACAACTAAAGGAGATCAAGGGGATAAAAATTGGAAAGGAAGAGGTCAAAGTTTCACTGTTTGCAGATGATATGATAGTATAACTGAGTGATCCCAAAAATTCAACCAGAGAAAACCTTCAGCTGATAAACACCTTCAGCAAAGTGGCAGGATACAAAATCAACCCCCCAAAATCAGAAGCCCTCCTGTATACCAAAGACAAAAGGGCTGAGAAAGAAATTAGGGAAACAACACCCTTCACAATAGCCACTAATAACATAAAGTACCTTGGGGTTACTCGAACCAAGCATGTGAAAGACCTGTTTGAAAAAAAGTTTAAGTCTCTGAAGAAAGAAATTGAAGAAGATATCAGAAGATGGAATGATCTCCCATGCTCATGGACTGGTAGGATTAACATTGTGAAAATGGCCATCCTGCCAAAAGCAATCTACAAATTTAACACAATTCCCATCAAAATACTAACTCACTTCTTTACAAACCTTGAAAAAAGATTCTCAGCTTTATATGGAGAAACAAACAAACAAAAAAAAAACCCAGAATCTCCAAAACTATCATGTACAACAACAGATAATCTGGGGTATCTCCATCCCCAATCTTAAGCTATACTACAGATCAATAGTAATAAAAACTGCATGGTATTGGCATAGAAACAGAAAAAAGGATCAATGGAACCAAATAGAAAATCCAGAAATAAACCCAAACACCTAGGAGTACTTGATTTTTGACAAAGAAGCCCGAACCATTTAATGGAAAAAAGAAAGCATCTTGAACAAATGGTGCTGGTCCAACTGAATGCAGAAAAATGAAAATAGATCCATATTTATCATCCTGCACAAAACTAAAGTCCAAGTGGTTCAAAGACCTCAACTCTAAAACCAGGTATTCTAAATCTGTTAGAAGAAAAAGTGAAGAAGAGCCTAAAACTCATTGGGAAAGGACACAACATTCTGAACAAAATACCAACAGCACAGGCTCTAAGAGCAACAATCAATAAATGGGACCTCATGAAACTTAAAAGCTTCTGTAAAGTAAAAGACACTGTTATCAGAACAAAACAACAGCCTACAGACTAGGATCTTCACCAACCCTATATCTGACAGAGGGCTGATATCCAGAATATATAAAGAGCTAAAGAAGTTAAAATGCAATAAATCAAGTAATCTAATTAAAATATGGTTTATTGAGCTATACAGAGAATTCCCTGTAGAGGAATATAGAATGGCAGAGAAATACTTAAAGAGATGCTCAACATCCTTAGCCATCAGGGAGATACTAATCAAAACGACCCTGAGATTTCACTTTACACCATAAAAATGGCTAAAAACAAATTCTCAAATGGCAGCACATGCTGGAGAGGTTGTAGAGAAAGGAGAATCCTCCTCCATTGCTGCTGGGAATGTAAACTTGTACAACCACTTTGGATGTCAATCTGGTGCATTCTCAGAAATTAATAATAGTGCTTTCTCAAGACCCAGGTATACCACTTCTAGGCATATACCCAAAATTTGCTCAAGTACACAACAAGGACATTTGCTCAACCATGTGTGTAGCTGCTTTATTTGTAATAGCCAGAACCTGGAAACAACGCAGATGTCCATCAAAGGAGGAATGGATACAGAAATTGTGGTATTTTTACACAATGGAATACTACTCAGCAATATAAAAGGAGGAAATCATGAAATTCGCAGGCAAATGGTGAGTTCTAAAAGAAAAGTCATTCTGTGTGAAGTATCCCAGAAAGAAAAAGACACACATGGTATATACTCATTTATATAGACCTATAAGATATGATAAACATAATGAAATCTATACACCTAAAGAAGATAAACAAGAAAGAGGACATGGGGTAAGATGATCAACCCTCACTTAGAAAGACAAATGGGTTGGACATTGGAAATAGAAGAAAACAAGAAACAGGACAGGAGCCTACTGCAAAGGTCCTCTATAAGACTCTACCTAGCAGTGTATCAAAGCAGATAGCAAGACTCATAACCAAGTCTTCGGCAGAGTACAGGGAATGACATGAAAGAAGGGAGAGTTAATATGATGTGGAAACGATAGGAGCTCCACAAGGATTAAATATATCTGGGCACAGGGTCTTTTCTGAGACTGACACTCCAACAAGGACAATGTATGGATATAACCTAGAACCTTTGCTCGGATGTAGCCTATGGTAGTTTAGTAACCAATTGGTTTCCCACAGTAAAGGGGAACAGGGACTATTTCTGACAGGAACTCAATGGCAGGCTCTTTGACCTCCCCAACTCCCAAAGGAGGAGCAGTCCTACTAGACCACAGAGGAGGACTTTGCATCCAGTTCCAATGATACCTAATAAAACAAGGTCAGATGAAAAGGGGAGGAGGTCCTCCCCAAACAGTGGCCTTGGAAAGGGGCAGGGAGGAGATTAGGGAGGTAAGGTGGGATTGGTAGGGAATTAGGGAGTGGGATATAGGAGGGATACAGAGTTAATAAAATGTAACTAATAATTAAAATAAAAAAATTAAAAATTAAATAAAGAATTTAAATGCTAACAAATCAATAATCCAATTAATAATGGGGTACAGAGCTAAAGAAAATGCTCAACAGAGCAATAGTAATCTAATGAAGGAAAAACATTTAAAGAAATGCTGTAGATCCTTAGTCTTCTGGGTAATGCAAAACAAAATTACCCTAAAATTCCATTGCAAATCCTTCAGAATGACTATGAAGAAAAACATGATATATAGTCACTAATAAGTGGATATTAGATACACAATACAGTATAAAAATACTAAAATCTGTATACCTAATGAAGTTAAGCAAGGAGGAGGACTCTGGATAAGATGATCAGTCCTCACTCAGAAACACAAGAGGGTCAGACATAGGAAGAAGGAGAAAACAGGGAATAGGACAGGAACCCACCAAGGAGAGCCTTCAAAGACTACACAGCAGAGTATCATAACAGATGCTGAGGCTCATAGCCAAACTTTAGGCAGAATGCAGGAAACTTTATGAAAAAGGGGGAGATAGAAAGACCTCATGGGAATAGGAGCTCCACGAGGAGAGCAATAGGATCAAGAAATCTTGGCCCAGGGGTCTTTCTGAGACTGATGCTCCAACCAAGGACCATGCATGGAGATAATCTAGAACTCCTGCACAGATGTAGTCCATGGCAGCTTGGTCTCCAAATGGGGTCTCTAGTAAAAGGGACAGAGACTGTCTCTGACATGAACTCATGGGCTGGTTCTTTGATCACCTCCCTAAAGGGAGGAGAGGAGGAGCAGCCTTATGAGGCCACAGAGGAAGACAACACAGCTAATCCTAATGAGACCTGATAGGCTAGAGTCAGAAGGAAGGGGAGGAGGATCTTCCCTATCAGTGGACTTGGACAGGGTCATGGGAGGAGAAGACGGAGGGAGAATATGATTGGGAGGAAATGAGGAAGGGGTCCACAGCTGAAATACAAAGTGAATAAACTTTGAATAAACTTATATTAATTAATATAAAAAATAAAAAATCTCAAGCGACAGCATACGCTGTATTGGATGTGGAAAACGGGAAGCCCTTGTTCATTGATGTTGGGAATACAAACTTGTCTAACCACTTACAAAATCAATCTAGTGCTTTCTCAGAAAATTGGGAAGAATGCTACCCTAAGACCCAGTTATACAATTCCTGGGCATATATCTGAAATGCTCATGTATACAACAAGGATATTTGCTCAACTATATTCATACCTACATGTCTCTCATATCTGAAGAATGGATACAGAAATTGTGGTATTTTAAACAAGAAAATCATGAAATTTGCAGGCAAATGAATGGATCTAGAAAAGATCATTCTGAGTGAGGTAACCCAGAAGCGAAAAACATGCATGGTGTATATTCACTTATAAGCAGATATTCACCATATAATATAAGATAAATGTACTAAAATCTACAGACCTAAAGAAGCTAAACAACAAGGAGGACATTAGGAAAGAGGCTTTTTTTCTCATTCAGAAGAGCAAATAGAATAGATACTGGAAGTTCCAGAAGAGAGGGAACAGGATGAGACCTACCACAAATGTCCTCTGAAAGACTCCGTTTAGCACAGGAGAGAAGCATATGCAGAGAATCACAGCCAAACTTTGGACGGATCACTTGAAATCTCATAGAAGAAGGGGGAGATAGAAAGACCTAGAGGGGACAGAAGCTCCACACAAGGAGATAAAGAATGGCAAAAAAATTGGGCCCAGGCTTCCTGCAGAGACTGATCTATCAACCAAGGACCATGTATGGAGAGGACCTAGACCTCCTGCTCAGATGTAGCCAATAGGCAGCTTAGTCTCCATGTGGGTTCCCTATTATGGGGAGTAGGAGCAAGCTCTGACAGGAACTTGGATGCCTGCCTCATCATCACCTTCCCCTGTGGAGGGGGGAGAAGGGGGCTAGCCTTACTAGGCCACTGAGGAAGAGGATCCAAGCAGTCCTGATGAGAACAGATAGGCTAGGGTAAGAGAGTAGGGAAGGAGGTCTTTCCCTATCAGTAGACTAGAGGAGGGGAATAGGTGGAGAGGACAGGGAGGAAGGTTTGGCCCTGAGGATGAGGGAAGGTACTAGAAAAGGAAGAAGGAGTGGATAAATTATAAAAAAAATAATAAAAATAAAGAAATAAAACACATAAGCCTATGGCTTCATTATTATTTAAACAACCATACCCAATGAAGGAGTTAGTCTTTTAATTAGAGTCATCAAATTAAGCATAGAGTAGTGGATTCCTAATGTTTAGTTTTTCCTAAGGATTTAGCTGCATATAAACTTAGAAGAACAATTTCAACTGTTTGTAAAGAAACATATGTTACAGACTAATTTACAGACTGATTGGCTGCATTGTCTTCCTCTGTGGCCTGGTAAGGCTGCTCTGCCGAAGGGGGAGATGATCAAAGAGCCAGCCACTGAGTTCATGTCAGAGACAGCCCCTGCTTCCCTTACTAGAGTATGACTGTTTAATTAGCTATTTACTTGAGGTATTTTGTTTATGTTAAAATCCTAGTGGATACTTCCATATATACTCTCTTTTCCAAATTCCTGATGATAACAAATATACACTGTGCATGAATTCCCTTACAAGAGTTGTACAATTAAAAGATAGTTAAAGAAATAAGAACAGTGGTAGCCTCATTGTGTGAGAGGGTAGAGCGACTTCTGTGAATATCAGAGAGCAGTTGGAGGGCAAGGGAAATACTAACTTCAGAAGTTAATTACACTGATGAGCCGTTTGTCGAAACCTACCAACCTCAACTTACATGCATGTCAAAATATATGTAAACTCTACTTTGATAGTTTTGCATCAGTAGAAAAAAACAGTAATGAAATTTGATCCCATTTATTGGAGGAAATATAAAATATTTAAGACAAAATTATTTTTCAGATTTTTTGTCTTTATTAATAATATTTTTTGAGAAGCTTTACTCTGTAGCCTAAGATGGTCTCAAAATGACCCCAATGCCGTGTGTCTCAAGCCTTCTCAATGGCCTTGAAGGACTTTATGTATTTAATTTTATTTTGAGTCTCACTGTGCTGCCTTGGTCAGTTTGGACTCAGTTTGTAGAATAGGCTAGTTTCAAACTCACAGAACTCCTCTTGCCTCTGCCTTCCAATCGCTAGGACTGAAGTTGGACACCACCACACCCAGCTAAGAAGGACATATTTATTATCAAGAGAAAAACTGTCCATTATAAGAAGATTAATCAGTAGTATTTGTTAAAATTTGTGCAGAAGAGGTACATGAACGGAGGATAGATTTTATAAAATTACCAAAAATATCTGCTGAATTTTAAGAAAGATATAAATAAACCAATGTCAAAAAAGTAAACAGACCATATTTTTTAAACATATACACAGAGACATACATGGGGCTTTTATTTATTATTTTTAATGTGGACATTTTAATCTTTTTAAATACTTTTAAAGTACATTGTATCAGGATAATACAAACTAATATTAATGATTTCTTACTACTATACATGTAAGAATGTTAATGAGAATTTCTCATTTTTATATAATTCCATGTTTCCAGATGTAGTTACATATCTATAAGGCTAGTAGTTCTTCCTTGATTTAAATCTTTTCATTCAGATTATTTAAAATAACTATAGTGTGTATTCTTAGACAACTGTCATACCAACCTTGTTCTTCAAAAGTGTCTTGTATACCCTTGACACTTACATTTAATATCATTTTTATGTAAAATTTGTCAGTCTTTGCTCAAGATTGTACAAACATTGCATTAATCTACAGCAACTTTATAAGTTTTAATATGAATGTTTTATTGTCTGAAAAAATTATTAGTCACTACCATTTTGTTATACTTTCTTTTTTTCTTTTTAATTATACTTTATTTACTTTGCATCCCCTCTCTAGTTCCCTCCCTCCTCTCCTCCCAATCCCACCCTTCCTCCCCCTTCTCCACACACTTCCCTCCCCAAGTTCCCTGGTAGGGGAGGGTTTCTTTTTCTTCCTTCTGATCCTAGTCAATTAGATCACATCAGAAGTGGCTGCATTGTCATCTTCTGTGGCCTGGTAAGGCTGCTCCCCCCCAGGGGGAGGTGATCAAAGAGCAGGTCAATCAGATTATGTCAGAGGCAGTCCCTCTTCCCATTACTATGTAGCCCACTTGGACACTGAACTGCCGTGGGCTATATCTGTGCAGGGGTTCTAGGTTATCTCCATGCATGATACTTGGTTGTTATACTTTATAATTGATTGGTTTACAGTGGTACAGATGTTTGTGTTTAAATTTTGTCTTCCAGAAAAACAGAGAATCTTTGGTCAACTCATATAATTTGCCTTTTTCACATATTATTTTCAAATGCAATGATTATTATTGACTATTAAATTTTAATATTAAATTATTGACTATTAAATTTTGACTCAGTATTGAGCAGAGGCTGTGACCGTGAGCTTCCATTATCTTTTGAAGTTCTGCTTTGAAGAACATTCACCATCTTAATGGGGCTTGGAGTCTGAATTCCTATTTTTAAGGAATATTCATTTATAGCTAGTTTGCTAAGAGTTTTATGAGAAAAGAATGCTGCATTTCACTGAATGTTTTCTTCATAATTTTTCATCCTTTAAAAATAAATGAAACCACACTAATAATTTTAAAGTGTTAAAAACAATATTTCATTTTTTAATTAACTAATTTATTTTTTATTCATTTTACATCCTGTTTGCAACGTCCGAATCCTATCCTCTGTCCCTTCCCTTTCCCCTTCTCACCTCCTCCTCAGAAAAGGGGAGCTCCCTTTCTCATCTATCCCAGGTCATCAATTTGCATCAGGACAGCGTATGTCCTCTTCTCCTGTGGCCTTGTAAGGCAGTCCCACCAGGGGGAAGTGATCAAAAAGCTGGCAAGTGAGTCTATGTCCAATGTTGTCCTCACTTCCTTTACTAGAGGACCCACATAAGGCCTAAATTGTCGATCTGCTACATGTTTGTAGGGGGCTTAGATCCTGTTCATGCGGAGTTCTTGGTTGATGCTTCAGTCTCAACAAACCTCTCTGGGTCCTGGCTAGTTTGCTCTGTCTTGTGCAGCTCCTGTCACTTCTGGGTCCTTTTCTCTTTCCTTCCACTATTCCCCAAGACTCCCTGAGCATCAACTAATGCTTGGCTGTGAGTCCCGGCATCTGTTTTGAGGATCTGCTGGATAGAATATCTCAGAGGACACCTCCGTCAGGCTTCTGTCTACAATTTTAGCAGAGTATCATTCATACTGTCGGGGGTTGGCACTCTCCCATAGGGTGGGTCTTTTGTTGGGACGGGCATAGGTTGTGCATTCCTTCAGTCTCTGCTGTATCTGCTCTATCTTTATCCCTGCACATTTATAGGCAAGGTAAATGTGCCATTGAAGTTTTTGTGGGTGGATTGAAGTTCCTCTCCCTCTATTAGGAGGCTGGTCTAGTTAGAAGGTGTTCAAACCCAGAATACCTAAAACAATCCTGTACAACAAAAGAACTTCTGGAGGTATATCTTTCCCTGACTTCAAGCTCTACTACAGAACAACAGTAAAACTGGTATGGCATAGAAACAGACTAGCTGATCAATGGAATAGAATATAAGACCCAGAGAAACCCACATTCCCATGGATGCTTGATTTTTTACAAAAGAGCCAAAACCATACAATGGAAAAAAGACAGCATCTTCAACAAGTGGTGCTGGTCTAACTGGATGTCTACATGTAGAAAAATGTAAATAGATCCATATTTATCTCCTTGAACAGAACTCAAATCCAAGTAGATCAAAGACCTCAATATATTACTAGACACACTAAACCTATTAGTAGAAAATTGGGGAAGAACCTCAAACTCATTGGCACGGGTGACACATTCCTGAACAGAGCATCAACAGCTTAGGTTTTAAGATGAACAATTAATAAGTGGGACCTCATGAAACTGAAAAGCTTCTCTAAGGCAAAAGACACTGTCAATAGAATGAAATGACATACGCAATAGGGAAAATATCTTCACCAATCCTGCATCTTCAAAGGACTATTACTCAAAATATATAATGACTTGAATAAATTAAACAAAATAACCCATTTAAAAAATGAGGCTCAGAACTAAAGAAATAATTTTCAACTGAGTGATCTCAAATGGCCGAGAAGCACTTCAAGAAAAGCTCAGCTTCCTTAATCATCAGGGAAATGCAAATCAAAATGGCTCTGAGATTCCATCTCACACCAGTCAGAATGGCTCAGATCAACATCTCAAGTAATGCTGACTAAGTTGTAGAGAAAGGGGAACATCCCTCCATTACTGGTGGCAGTGTAAAATTGTACAACCACTTTGGAAATCAATCTGGAGTTTTCTCAGAAAATTGGGGATAGCTTTTCCTCAAGTCCCAGCTATACCACTCCTGGGCATATACCCAAAAGCCGCTTCACTGTCCAACAAGAACACTTGCTTAAGTATCTTTATAGCATCTTTATTTGTAATAGTGAAAAACTAAAAACAACCCAGATATCCTGCAATGTAGTAATGGAGAAATAAATCGTGGCACATTTCAACAATGGAATACTACTCAGCTATTAAAAACAAATAAATCATAAAAGAAAATTTGCAGGCAAATGGGTGAAACTAGAAAAGATCATCCAGAGTGAGGTAGCCTTAACCCAGAAAGACACATATGGTATGTACTGTCTTATGAGGGGATTTTAATCATATAGCACAGGATAACCATACTACAAGACACAGAAACAAAGAAGATAAATAACAAGGAATATCCAAGGGGGAATCAGCAGAGGTAGTGGCTGAACAGAGGAAGCAAGGTAAGAGAAGGGACACAGAGAGTTAAGAGGGTGGAGAACAGACCTGGGGAGAGCAAGGGAAATAGAACGGAAGGCCTGTATAAAAAAGAGGAATGGAGGGTGGGGGCATTTCTGTGACAAGCTGGAGACCTAACTCAGGGTAGGCCTCTGTGAGGATATGAGAGGGATTCAAGCAGTGACTCCTAATAGCAGAGGCCATAAAAAAAAAAAAACAACAGTATTTCTTATCATGAAATTACTTTGAACTCTGCCATAAACTAATTAGCTCACAAGTAACTAATATTTCAGAGTTAGCTATTTTATGCCATTATATTTTGATAAATGCTATCTTTCCAGATCAATATAATATTATATTCTTAAATCTCAACACCATATTTAGAAATGAAAGGCTTTTTAAGGAAAATTCTGAAATTTAAATCTTACATGGTGAAGACAATATTAATGAATTAGTATTAACCAAAGTGGCTTTACTTATCTCTATAAATGTCTTAAGTTGCCTCTTAAATGGCACAATTATGACTTTGTCTGGTGTGCTCCAACAATAATGTAATATAGTAGTTTAGAAGCCAAGGGTACCAAATCTAAGAAGAAATCCCACCATTTATGTAGACCTAATTAAGAATAAAGTGACTTAATGACTACCATCTATTGGAAAATCAATGGCCTTCTGAGTTTTTTAGATAAATACAGACAGAGGACTAGGGCACAATAATTATGTAGCCAAGACAAGCAAAATTGACACCAATAGTTCTCCTTTAGATCATGATAATGTAGGTGGCAGAAAGGTTTTCATTGAACTGCAGACTTTTTCCTTTCATTATTAGTTAAATGAATTTTCACTGGATGCATGGAAATATGTAATCATTGGTGGGCCCTGCTGGTGGATCACTGGGTTTGACTCTTGGCTCAGACTTCCTTTAATAAATAGGTAATAATTATATATGTGCAAATACAGTTGTTACTAGCTTTGAGGACTTTCTGCAAAAATTGGAAGAGGAGAATATTTTAACCTTTATAATTCCTATAGCTGCTTTGCAACCCAAGCAAATAATAAACAAATTCCCATAAATATGCATGTGCACATTTAGATGTGAGGTCCAGTTTCTAACTCAAAGATAAGTCTTTCTCCTCCTGTCTTGGACGAGAACTTGTTGTTAGCCTATTTTAATTCCAAGGAAGATATTTTATGTGGAAGATTGTTCTGTGAAGTAAATTTTAAAAACCTTTTTTAATTACTACATCCTTGTTCCATGTGAGGCTTTGGCAGTGAGATATATTTTGCTTGCTTAAATCAGGTTGAATGTTTTCCTTTCCAACAACATATCTACTGTTTTCATTATGAAAACTTGCAAAATTCATTTTAGTACTTTTTATTGAAAATAGATTTCTTTTCATACAATACATTTTTATGATGGCTGCGCCCCCCAGCTCTTCTTAGAGCCTCCTCAGTTTCCCATCCACCACAATCCACACCATTTAAAATTGTTATCTCTAGTCAGAGATACCACTGTACAGTAACACACAAGAACCTTTTGTTCCTATCTAACTGTAGCATAATTCATTGATTAATCTTTCTGCTGTAATTTAGTACATATTGATTAATCTTTCTGTTTCTTCTCCACTCCTCCCCCCCATGTTATTTTTATGTAGGGAAAACCTGGGACATAGCCAACATTCACTGCTGCATACTGAGGGAGTAAATTGATGAACAAATATCTTTAAGATACACATGTTCAGTAAATAAGGAAAACTATCTACAATAATGTGTTTTTAAATGTAAAGGATTGTGTGGCTCCAAATTTTTGGAGCATTTATTAAGTCAAGCATTTTTCATATTTCTTTGTATGTGGTATTTCTAATAAGTTGGCTAATATCAACAGTAATGAAAAAACAATTTTAACACAACCTAGAATTCATGGAGTTGTTGAATTATTAGATTTATATATTATACCAGGACATTTTTTTTCAGCTAAATTATTTTCTCTGGATTTAATTTTTATCAATATTATTTGAAATTCTATTCCCTCCCCCCCAAAAAACAAAAGGAGGCAAATAAATTCACTAGAACACTTAAACTTGAATGTTTGTATAATAGCTTAAGAAACTATATAAAATCATAATTGTTAATACCTATGTAAAATGTGGGATTCTAGTATTTAGGAAAGGAATGAGAACCTATTTACAAACAGGTATGAGAAGCATTCTGAGAGCTCTATTTTGGCACTTTCTTTAGCAATGAAGGTGTGGTCTGATGATATAAATGGCTCGAACCCCTATATTCACTTCTAAATACCTCATTTCACTAGTGGCACAACTTAACTTTTAGGACTTGATCTTTTTAATTCACAAATATATAAATTATCCAAGATTAATATTCAATAAAATCATGGTGTAGAACAGTAGATCTTAAATTCTGGGTCAAGATCCCTTTGAGGGTCAAATGACATTTTTACAGGGGTCATATATTAGATATCCTGCATATCAGATATTTACATTATGATTCATAACAGTAGCAAAAATATAGTTATGAAGTAGTAACAAAAAATTATGGTTGAGGTCACAACGATATGAGGAAATATATTGAAAGGTGCCAGCATTAATAAAGTTGAGAGCCACTGGCAAAGAAGATCAAGTTTATAGAAAACCCATAACTACAAAAACATGTCTTCCAAGTATGTAGGTTAAATAATTCAGAGTAAGAAGAGAACTGTTTTGAAATTATCAGCTAAAGTGGAAAGTATATTCACTTGTACTTAAAGGTAGTTTTTCAAATGAGAACAGATGACTACTGTGTGACATAACTGCCCTCATGATCTCTTTGAAATTTTAAATGCAGGGAATCTTTTGAAAGAAGGAGGAGATAAAAGAGTTGGAGAGAAAAGGAGCTCCACAAGGAGAACAACAGAACCAAGAAATATGGGCTCAGGGGTCTTTTCTGAGACTGATACTCCAACCAAGGACCATTCATGGATACAACCTAGAACCACTGCACAGATGTAGCCCATGGCAGTTCAGTGTCCAAGTGGGGTCCCTAGTAATGCGAACAGGGGCTGTCTCTGACATGAACTTAGTGGCTGGCTCTTTGATCACCTCCCCCTGATGGGGGAGCACCCTTGTCAGGCAACAGAGGAGGACATTGCAGCCAGTCCTGATGAGACCTGATATGCTAGGGTCAGAGGGAAGGGGAAGTGGACCTCCCCTATCAGTGGACTAGGGGGGTGGGAAACGGTAAAGAATGGAGCTGGGAGGGGACAAGGGAAGGATCTACAGCAGAGATAAAAAAGTGAATAAATTGTAATTAATAAAAAATAAATTAATAAAAAAAGAAGAAAAAAAGAAAATTTACATGAAACCAAAAAAAAAAAGTTAAAAAAGAAGTGTAGAATATTGAGGCTTAGCAAAGCTTGTTAGGAGTTTTAAGGTATAAAAATAAATCTGTAAAATAGAGCAAATTTTCCAGTTTTAGATTAGAAACATGGCCCATGCCCATTCTTTTGCAAACTTATAGTTGTTTTTATTTAAAAGCAGACATCTGTAACCACTTAACAGATTATGGAAATTGTGATCTGAACATAGCATATGGTAGCAAGTGATGAATCTGAGGAGACTCAGATAAGTTTAGATGTAACAAAAATTTCTAGATTTCCTTTAAAACTAAATGAAAGAAATACTCTGTAATCATTCATTGTAATGTAGTTAGTAGTGTTCTTAGGTGTAACTGGTCCCTTAAAGCAGGAGTATAAAGGAAGTGTGAATTTCTTTATACTTTGAACTTTATACTTCTTTGAACTTCTACTTGATCTTTTTACTCGATGACATCTAGATTTTTGCTAATCTTAATATATATTTTCAATAGATTAATATTAAAACATGTGTGCAATATTAAATATATGCTATAAATAATACATAGTGTTAATCCTATCAGTTGAGAATAACACCACTAAAACAATTTTTGAGCCAAATTTGAAGCAAGCTTTATTAAATACTGGCCTGGTTCATGGATCTTGGCAAGATCCATATATAGGATTTCCAGTGTATGGAATAAATTCCATTAGTCAGGGTTTATAAAAGCAAAACACACAAGGCCACATACTTTTTACCATCACCCAGTCAGCGGCAAATGTACATGCTGGTGCAATTCCTGCCTACTAGTGATCAAAACACATACTGTGCAGCTGGGGTAATCGATCTTGTTTACAGAAGCAAAAACACGTGGCTTATTATATCTTACTTTATTATTTAAAATAACACAATCGCACCCAAGATATTTTGAATTTATTTTTTTATTTATTACAATTTATTCACTTTGTATCCCAGCTGTAGCCCACTTCCTCAGCCCCTCCCAATCAAGCCCACCCTCCCTCATCCTCCTCCTATGCCCCTCCCCTAGTCCACTGTTAGAGGAAACCCTGGCCTATAAAGGTCTCAAATGGACTGTCTGCATTGTCTTCCTCTGTAGCCTAGTAAAGCTACTTACTTCTCAGGGAAAGGTGGTCAACAGCCAGCCACTTAGTTCAAGACACAGCTCCTGTTCCCTTTACTAAAGAAACCACTTGGAGACTAAGGTCCCATGGGCAACATCTGTGCAGGGGTTCTAGATTATCTCCATGCATGGACCTTGGTTGGATTATCAGTCTCAGTAAAGGTCCCTGGGCCAGGACTTTTTGGTTCTGTTACTCTCCTTGTGGAGCTTCTGTCCTCTCCAAGTCTTTCTATCTCCTCCTTATTTCATAACATTCTCTGCACTCTGCCCAGAGTTTGGCTATGAGTGTCAGCATCTGTTTTAATAATCTGGAGGGTAGAGTCTTTCAGAGGCCCTCTGTAGTAGGCTCCTGTCCTGTTCCCTGTTTTCTCCCTCTTCTGATGTCAGTCTTATTTGCCTTTCTAAATGAGTATTGATCATCTTACCCAGGGTCCTCCTTTTTGCTTAGCTTCCTTAGGTATACAAATTTTAGCATGGTTACCCTATATTATATGTCTAATATCCACTTATAAGTGAGTATATGCTATGTGTGTCTTTCTGCTTCTGGGATACCTCACTCAAGATGATCTTTTCTAGATCCCACCATTTGCCTGCAAGATTTCCGTGTTTTTAATTGCTGAGTAGTATTCCATTTTGTAAATGTGCCACAGTTTCTGTATCCATTCCTCCATTGAGGGACATCTGGGTTGCTTCCAGATTCTGGTTATTATGAGTAGAGTTGCTGTGAACAAGGAGGTGCAAATGTCCTTATTGTATCCTTGAGCATCTTTTGGATATTTGCCTAGGAGTGGTACAGCTGGATCTTGAAGTAGCACAATTCCTAATTGTCTGAGAAAGTGCTAGATTGATTTCCAAAGTGGTTGTACCAGTTGGCATTTCCACCAGCAATGGAGGAGGGTTCCCCTTTCTCCACAACCTCTTCAGTATGATTTGTCACTTGAGTTTTTGATCTTAGCCTTTCGAATGGGTGTAAGGTGGAATCTCAGGGACATTTTGAATTGTATTTCCCTGAGGACTAAGGTTGTTGAACAAAATGATTTTTGTTTTGTTTGTTTTATAATCAGTCTGTTTGAAGGGAACTTAATGTTGATGTCTTATTCTCTACATTGTTCTTGTGAAGAAAATCGACATTTAGTTGCAATTCTTTTTCATTTTTTGTTTTATTTACATAAATTTTGGAAATATGAAATATGTATTTTACATGTTAAATACATTGTAGCATGAGCTATTAGTAAGAAGGTAGTTGCTGCTGAGATGAGCTGATATCCCAGTTTGAGATGTAAAAATTAAAAAGCTGCTGTTATGTGGTTATTTTCAAACATGCAGAGATTTATTCTTTAGTACCTACAGATCAATGTCAACTTTTATATTTTCCTCTTTCATTAAATAAACCATGTAATGTAAATAGCAGAAATATATTCATCCATGTATCTGAGTATTTATGTATGTATTATATAGCCCTGTCCAAAGAAAATGGAATTTAGCTCTGTAGCATTTAGATTTTGATTTTAGAGGAAACACTTTTGTAGTTTTTCACTTGGAGATAACAACCATCCTGTGAGAGCACAGAAAGTTTTATTCTCTAGTTTTAGAGATATAAACATATTTTACAGTTTGGGAGTAGAGGAACATAGATTTTATGGATTTCCTTCGACACAATTTTTTATGTTATTTGTTTGCAATCCATCACATGTGTTTTAAAATCTCTACTTCAGAATCTTTTCTTTTTTAATATTATTTTTTATTTATTACAATTTATTAACTTTGCATTCCAACTCTAGCCCTCTTCCATGCCCCCTCCTTATCCCATCCTCCCTTCCTCTTTTCCTCCCATGCTCCTCCAGCAGTTTACTGATAGGGGCAGTCCCCTCCCATCCACCTGACCCTAACCTATCAGGTCTCATCAGGATTGGCTGCATTGTCCTCCTTTGTGGCCAGGTAAGGCTACTCCCCCTTCAGGGGGAGGTGAGCAAAGATACAGCCACTGAGTTCATGTCAGAGATAGTCTGAGCTGCGATGAACTACATCTGTGCAGGGGTTCTAGGTTATCTCCATGCCTGGTCTTTGTCTGAAGTATCAGTCTCAGAAAAGATCCCAGGGCCCAGATTTTTTGTTCTGTTGCTCTTCTTATGTAGTTCCTGTCCCTCCAGGTCTTTTATCTTCTCCTTCTTTCATAAGATTCACTGCACTCTGCCTAAAGTTTGGCTAGGAGTCTCAGCATCTGCTTTGATACCCTGATGATCTATCCTCACTCAGAAATGCAAAAGGGATAGACATCAGAAGAGGGAGAAAACAGGAAATGAAGTGGACAGGAGCTTACCTCAGAGGGCCTCTGAAAGACTCTACCCAGTAGAATCATCTTTTCTAGTTGAATCTTTTTTATTATTATTCATTACAATTTATTCACTTTATATTCTGGCTGTAGCCTCACTCCCTGTCTCCTCCCAGCCCCACCCACACTCCCTCTACTCTCCCTATGGCCCTCCCCTACTCCACTGAATCTTTTAAAATCTCTTCTTACACTAATATGTCACCTTGGCAATATTATGACAAACACTAAGACACTTCACATATCAGCCATTTAATGAATTCTGTGAACATCTCCTTCCTGTTGCTACTAAAGAGCCAGAAACCATATTAAGAGTAAAGAACGGACTGAGAAATTTTGCTGATTTTACATGCAATTATTCAACAGACTGGGCTACAGAATTTCCTTATCAA
The DNA here is from genome assembly GCF_030254825.1 of Meriones unguiculatus. NCBI lineage: Eukaryota > Metazoa > Chordata > Mammalia > Rodentia > Muridae > Meriones > Meriones unguiculatus. The sequence goes on along the minus strand of NC_083353.1, from coordinate 32,155,993 downwards.
TTCTGCGCATAAGGTAAACAGAGTTTTTCTCTTTTAAGAATGACATTAAAATGTAGAAAGGGCTCCTGACCCCTTTATTTTTTTATTTTTTGTTTTTTAAATATTAGTTACAGTTTATTAACATTGTATCTCAGCTGTATCCTGCTCCCTCATTCCCTCCCAATCCTACCTACCCTCCCTCATCTCCTCCCTGCCCCTTTCCAAGTCCATTAATAGGGGAGGACCTCCTTGCCTTTCATCTGATGCTGGTTTATCAGGTATCTTCAGGACTAGCTACAAAGTCCTCCTCTGTGGCCTAGCAGGGAGGTTCCTCCCTAGAGGGGAACATTGAGTTCATGTCAGAAATTGTCCCTGTTCCACTTACTAGGGTACCCACTTGGATAATGAGCTCCCATGGGCTACATCCGAGCAGAGGTTCTAGGTTATATCTATACATGGTGCTTGGTTGGAGAAACAGTCTCATAAAAGGCCCCTGTGCCCAGATATATTTGATCCTTGTGGAGCTCCTGTCCTCTCCAGGTTATATTAACTCTCCTTTCTTTCATATGATTCCCTGCACTCTGCTGAAGGTTTGGTTATGAGTCTTAGTATCTGCTTTGATACACTGCTAGGTATAGTCTTCCAGAGACCCTCTGTGGTAGGCTCCTGTACTGTTACTTGTTTTCTCCTACGTCCGATGTCCATCCCATTTGTCTTTCTAAGTGAGAACTGATCATCTTATCCCAGGTCCTCTTTCTTCTTATCTTCTTTAGGTGTATAGATTTCAGTATGTTTATCCTAACTTATAGGTCTACATTAGTGAGTATATGCCATGTATGTCTTTTTGTTTCTGGGATACCTCACTCAGGATGATCTTTTCTGTGTCCCACAATTTGCCTACAAATTTCATGATTTCCTTGTTTTTAAATTGCTGATTAGTATTCCATTGTGTAAAAGTGCCACAATTTATCTATCCATTCCTCAACTGAGGGGCATCTGGTTCTTTCCAGTTTCTGGCTATTACAAATAAAGCTGCTATGAGCATTGCTGAGCAAATCTCCTTATTGTGTACTTGAGCATCTTTTGGATATATGCCTAGGAGTGGTATAGCTGGATCTTGAGGAAGCATTATTCCTAATTGTCTGAGAAAGCACCACACTAATTTCCAAAGTGGTTGTACAAGTTTGCATTCCCACCATCAGTGGAAGAGGGTTCCCCTTTCTCCACAACCCCTCCAAGAACTAAAAATTTAAAAAGAAACAAATCAAGTAATCCTATTAAAAATGGGGTACAGAGCTAAACAGAGAAGTCTCAGTAGAGGAATATTGAATGGCAGAGAAACAAAGAAATGCTCAATGTCCTTAACCATCAGAGAGATGCAAATCAAAACAACACTGAGATTTCACCTGACACCCATCAGAATGGCTAAGATCAAAAACTCAAGTGACAACACATGTGGAGAGGTTGTGGAGAAAGGGGAATCATGTCCACTTTACAATGAACAAATTGTGAAAAAAACAAAAAAACAAAAAATGTAGATAGGTTTTAAGTTTCTTAAATATCTTTAAAAAACGAACTTAAAAATTAAAACAATTAATTTTACTTTGTAGTGTTATACAAATAAACATAGAAGGGAGTAGACAAGTAATAACCTCAACTAAATGCCAAATATTTTTGCATAGTTTGTGAAACTATAATAGTTGACTAAATTCAAAGTAGAATAAATCAACTAAAACCAGGCATATGGGTAAAATCCATGATCAGTCATAGGCACCTCCCGCCAGTCTACTCCCATGCTTTGCTACAAAAAGAACTGCCAGATAAATATACATTTCACTTAAGATTTTATCGTTTTCTCTACTTAGTTCAACTACACAGGTATTTTTATGAAACGGGACAGAAAATGTGACCATTACAGTAATTTCTTTTATATTTTTTCCGTTAGTGAAATTTCAAAATACAAAATAGGTAATGTGTGTCCACAGTCCACGGACAGTAGCGCCTCTGAGGGTCTCTACATGAAAGCTGTTTTACTGTAGCTTAAGGAACTCATTACCCTTTTATGAGCCTTGCATGCTGCTTTACAAATAAAGCACTCTAGTAACATTGTGGAGCATCTTGTTCTTGTCAGTGGAGGTTTTTTGTTTTGTTTTGTTTTGTTTTTCCCCAAGAAAACTCTAGTTCAGAAATAATGTCCTTGGTGTTCTTAGTCTTCTGTTCCAGGTGTCAGATCTCACGGCTTATGTTGAATGTTTAGTAATCTTTCAGGTTTTTCTCCATCTAGAAATCATTAACACATCAGATAGTATGTATACTTTTGATTTAACCAGTGAAATAAGAAATTTTATATCAACTTCATCATGAATAGAGAGCTCACGCCCTCACCTCCTCAGAGGCCACTTCAAGTTCAGCATTAGTATGGTTTAGAGTGGAAACTTTCGATTCAAATTTCAGAGCTGTTCATTTTAAATGCAAAAAAATGTCCATGTAACTAAGTCATAGCTACCTTATATTATTGGTTAAACAGAATACTCGAAGAACCTACACTCATTGCTTGCTTTCATTAGTAATAAAACCAAATCATAATAGTCTGAAACTGAGAAACTGACTTAGATTATATAAACACACTCAAATTTGTTATTTTTTTACTATTGCAGCCACAGTGGTTACTTTATTATATTGTTTTCATGTAAAAGTTGATGACTAAAGTACAAAAAAAATTCTAAAGAAAATTTACAGCCCTGGACATGAAGATTATTTCACTCAGTTTCAGAGAGCAAATTGAATTTCAAGTAGGACCAATTAACTCATTGTATGTAGTACTCATCTTTCTAAGTTAAGGGATCCTGATTTAATGTATTCCTTTAAACCTACTTATCTTTCAGGAAAGGATATTTGAATCATACTTGATGAGGTGTTATGACAGAAAGATTATCTGTAAAGTTAAAAACCAATGAAAGACTTTTCATGAAATGTTTTTTAGTATATATCATAAGTAAATAAAATAGCTTTAGAATTTAGAACATATTAAGAAAAGGTGAATGAAGAGAGAATTAACTCATTTTGTTATATTAAGTCTATATAGGTTTGAATATTCTTGGAATTCTAGAAAGAAAAAGGTGTTCATATCCAACAACTGTTTCAAAATGTGAATATTTGAATTTTTTTCTATTTTTAATTTTTTTATTAGTTACATTTTATTAACTCTGTTAGAATTCTTAATACTAATGAACCATCTCTTTTCTCATTACTTGTATGACTACAGCCTTCCCAAAAGTAGCACTAAGGTTTTTATAAGCATCATGGACAAGGGCTTAAGAAAAACCTGTTTAAAACCAGTTTTGTGTGTTTCTCTGTCCACTAATGGAACCAGGCTGGGGACCAAGGTAGTATGAACAAGAAAAAATTACAGGAATATAAAATTTTCATGGCTGTAAACAATCAGGTAATTAGTAATAATTATATGTACAATTTTGTATATTTATGATAATTTTAAAATGTACTTTTAATTATATACTAAGAACATATTAGAAAAGTATTAATGCAAAATAAAAATTTTTAAAGATTTATTGTTATTTTATTTATGTTTGTATATATGTGCTGTAAAATTATATGCCTTGTGTATCGAGTAAGGAGGTGCCTGAGCAGGCTGGAAAAGGGTGTCAGGTCCCCGGAACTGGAGTTCCAAGTTGTTGTGAACTTTGTGATCTGGGTGCTGTTGAACCAAACTCTAGTCTTCTGCAAAAACAAGGGCCCATTCCCTCCAACTATCTCTGCATCCCTGGATAGTTCATTAAGGGACTTTTTGAAACATTGAAAAGTCTCTAAAAATGGAACTATTCAAATTCATTAAGTGATTGTTCATGTTAACATTCTAAACAAAATGAATAGTTCTATAACAAACTTAAAAATGTATTAAGATTCGTTTTCTCTTTCTTTTTTTAAATTATTTATTATTTATTACAGTTTATTCACTTTGTATCCCAGCTGTGGCCTCCTCCCTCATCTCCTCCCAATCCCACCGACCCTATGTCCTCCTATGCTCCTCCCCTAGTCCACTGATAGGGAGGTACACTTCTTCCATCTGACCCTAGCCTACCAGGTCTAATCAGAACTCGCTACATTGTCTTTCTTTATGGTCTGGCAAGGCTGCCTCCCCAGGGGGAGGTGATCAGAGAGCCTGTCACTGAGTTCATGCCAGAGACAGCCCCTGCTCCCCTTACTATTTGGTTGAACTGATTCTACTTTATAATATGCTAATGCAATTTTAATTTAATTGTATTCCAGGTCATATTTTTAAGCTGAAGACAATTTTTAAGCAGAGGCGTGTGGCTAAAGACAATCCCTGGGTTTGATCCTCCACAGTGGAAAAAGAAAGACAATAAAAGGAGAAAAAGAAAGTATGGAGTGCGGAGAAAGTATAGGAGTAGGGGAAGAGACTGAAGAAAAAAATTACTACTTGAGCAGAGGTAGTGATTAAATGAATTTTCTGACACAGAAAAGTGTCTCCTCATTGAGTTAAATGGAAAATGTGTTCAAATTCTAAGTCAATCTGACTTACTTTCATTTGTTGACTTAATATGTGTTTGTTGAGTACTAGATCACCAAATACTGTTCAGTGATAAATAAAAGAGCCATTAATCCTTTTTCACACTGAGATATTCTAAAAGCAAATTCAACAAGGCCCAAGATGTCTTAGCAGTAGAGAACCCAAGGTAAGCCTCAAAGCTTTCTTTTGTGTAACATCTTCTGTGGTAAGAAGACATGTGACACTTCTTTTTTTTTTTTTTTCATCAATTACACTTTATTCATTCTGCATCCCCCCATAAGCCCCTCCCTCCTCCCATCCCAATCCCACCCTCCCTCCTCCCTCTGCATGCATGCCACTCCCCAAGTCCACTAATAGGGGAGGTTCTCCTCTCCTTTCTGATCTTAGTCTGTCAGTTCACATCAAAAGTGGCTGTATTGTCCTCTACTGTGGCCTGGTAAGGCTGCTCACCCCCCAGAGGGAGGTGATCAAAGAGCAGGCCAATCAGATTATGTCAGAGGCAGTCCCTCTTCACATTACTATGTAACCCAATTGGACTCTGAACTGCCCTGGGCTACATCTGTGCAGGGGTTCTAGGTTATCTCCAAGAATAGACCTTGGTTGGAGTATGAGTCTCTGGGAAGTTCCCTATGTTCAAATTTTCTTGTTCTGTTGCTCTCCTTGTGGAGACCCTGTCCTCTCCAGCTCTTACTATTTCCCAGTTCTTACCTAAAATTCCGTTCACCTGCCCAACAGTTGCCCCTCCGGCTCAGCATCTGCTTTGATAGTCTGAAGGGCAGAGGCTTTCAGAGGCCCTCTGTGGTAGGTTCCTAGGTTGTTTCCTGTTTTCTTCTTCTTCTGATGTCCATCCTCTTTGCCTTTCTGGATGGGGATTGGACGTTTTAGTTAGGGTCCTCTCTCTTGCTTAGTTTCTTTAGATGCACAGGTTGTAGTGGGTTTGTCCTATGTTGTATGTCTATATGAGTGAGTATATACCATGTGTGTCTTTTTGCTTCTGAGACAACTCACTCAGGATGATCCTTTCCAGGTCCCACCATTTACCTGCAAATTTCATGATTTCCTTATTTTTCATTGCTGAGTAATATTCCATTGTGTAGATGTACCACAATTTCTGCATCCATTCTTCAGTTGAGGGGCATCTGGGTTGTTTCCAGCTTCTGGCTATTACAAATAAAGCTGCTACAAACATGGTTGAGCAAATGTCCTTTTTGTGTACTTGAGCCTCTTTTGGATATATGCCCAGTAGTGGTATGGCTGGATCTTGAGGAAGCGCTATTCCTAGTTGTCTGAGAAAGCGCCAGATTGATTTCCAGAGTGGTTGTACAAGTTTATATTCCCACCAGCAGTGGAGAAGGGTTCCCCTTTCTCCACAACCTCTCCAGCATGTGTTGTCACTTGAGTTTTTGATCTTGGCCATTCTCATGGGTGTAAGGTGAAATCTCAGGGTTGTTTTGATTTGCATTTCCCTAATGGCTAATGAGGTTGAGCATTTCTTTAAGTGCTTCTCTGCCATTCGGTATTCCTCTACAGAGAATTCTCTGTTTAGCTCTGTTCCCCATTTTTTAAGTGGATTACTTGGTTTGCTGCTTTTCAGCTTCTTTAGTTCTTTATATATACTGGATATGAGTCCTCTGTCAGATAAAGGGTTGGTGAAGATTCTTTCCCAATCTGTAGGTGGTCGCTTTGTTTTGATGACGGTGTCCTTTGCTTTACAGAAGCTTTTCAGTTTCATGAGGTCCCATTTATTGGTTGTTGCTCTTAGAGCCTGTGCTGTTGGTGTTCTGTTCAGGAAGTTTCCCCCTGTACCAATGAGTTCTAGGGTATTTCCCACTTTTTTTTCAAGCCGATTTAATGTGTCTGGTTTTATGTTGAGGTCTTTGATCCACTTGGACTTCAGTTTTGTGCAGGGTGACAAGTATGGATCTATTTTCATTTTTCTACATGTAGACATCCAGTTAGACCAGCACCATTTGTTGAAGATGCTATCTTTATTCCATTGTATGGTTTTGGCGTCTTTGTCAAAGATCAGGTGTCCATAAGTGTGTGGGTTTATTTCTGGGTCCTCTGTTCGGTTCCATTGATCCACCATTCTGTTTCTATGCCAGTACCATGCAGTTTTTAAAACTGTTGCTCTATAGTACAACTTAAGATCAGGGATGGAGATACCTCCAGAAGATCTTTTATTGTAGAGGATTGTTTTAGCAATTCTGGGTTTCTTGTTATTCCATATGAAGTTGAGAATTTTCCTTTCCAGGTCTGTAAAGAATTGTGTTGGTAATTTGATGGGCATTGCATTGAATCTGTAGATTGCTTTTGGTAAGATGGCCATTTTTACTATGTTAATCCTACCAAGCCATGAGCATGGGAGATCTTTCCATCTTCTCATATCTTCTTCTAATTCTTTCTTCAGAGATTTGAAATTTTTTTCATACAAGTCTTTGACTTCCTTGGTTAGGGTTACTCCGAGGTACCTTATGTCATTTGTGGCTATTGTGAAGGGTGTTGTTTCCTTAATTTCTTTCTCAGCCCTTTTGTCTTTTATATACAGGAGGGCTACTGATTTTTTTGAGTTAATTTTGTATCCTGCCACTTTGCTGAAGGTGTTTATCAGCTGTAGGAGTTCCCTGGTAGAGTTTTTGGGGTCACTCACGTATACTATCATATCATCTGCAAATAGTGATAATTTGACTTCTTCCTTTCCAATTTGTATCCCCTTGATCTCCTTCAACTGTCTTATTGCTCTAGCAAGGACTTCCAACACTATGTTGAAGAGATATGGAGAGAGTGGGCAGCCTTGTCTTGTCCCTGATTTCAGTGGGATTGCTTTAAGTTTCTCTCCATTCAGTTTGATGTTGGCTATAGGCTTGCTGTATATCGCCTTTACTATGTTTAGATATGTGCCTTGTATCCCTGATCTCTCCAATACTTTGAACATGAATGGATGTTGGATTTTGTCAAAGGCTTTTTCAGCATCTAGGGAGATTATCATGTGGTTTTTTTCTTTCAATTTGTTAATATGGTGGATCACATTGATGGATTTCCGTATATTGAACCACCCCTGCATACCTGGGATGAAGCCTACTTGGTCATAGTGGATAATATCTTTGATGTGTTCTTGGATTCGGTTTGCAAGTATTTTATTAAGTATTTTTGCATCAATGTTCATAAGGGAGATTGGCCGGAAATTCTCTTTCTTTGTTGAGTCTTTGTGAGGTTTAGGTACCAAGGTGACTGTGGCTTCATAGAATGAATTTGGTAATATTCCTTCTGTTTCTATTTTGTGGAATAGTTTGAAAAGAATTGGTGTTAGCTGTTCTTTGAAGGTCTGGTAGAATTCTGCGCTGAAGCCATCTGGTCCTGGGCTTTTTTTGGATGGGAGACTTTTGATAATCGCTTCTATTTCTTTGGGGGATATAGGTCTATTTAGTTGATTTACCTGGTCCTGGTTCAGCTTTGGTAAGTCAAATCGATCAAGAAAATTGTCCATTTCATTTAGATTTTCAAATTTTGTGGCATATAGACTTTTGAAGTAAGTCCTAATGATTGTTTGGATTTCCTCAGTGTCTGTAGTTATATCCCCCTTTTCATTTCTGATTTTGTTGATTTGGGTGGTGTCTCTCTGCCTTTTAGTTAGCCTGGCTAAGGGTTTGTCGATCTTGTTGATTTTCTCAAAGAACCAGCTCTTGGTTTCATTGATTCTTTGAATTGTTTTATTTGTTTCCAATTGATTGATTTCAGCCCTGAGTTTGATTATTTCCAGCCGTCTACTCCTTCTTGGTGTGTCTGCTTCTTCTTTTTCTAGGGTTTTTAAGTGAGCCATTAGGGTGCTTGAATGAGCTGTCTCGAATTTCTTCTTGAAGGCACTTAGTGCTATGAACTTTCCTCTTAGCACTGCTTTCATTGTGTCCCACAAGTTCGGGTATGTTGTGTCTTCATTTTCATTGATTTCTAGAAAGACTTTAATTTCTTTCTTTATTTCTTCCCTGACCCAGCTGTCATTTAGTAACAAGTTGTTCAGTTTCCATGTGTGTGTAGGCTTTTTGTTATTTCTGTTATTGTTGAGGTCCAGCTTTATTCCATGGTGATCAGACAAGATACATGGGATTATTTCAATCTTCTTGTATCTGTTGAGGCTCGCTTTGTGACCCACTATGTGGTCTATTTTGGAGAAGGTTCCATGAGGTGCTGAGAAGAAGGTAAATTCTTTTGTGTTTGGGTGTAAAGTTCTGTAAATGTCTGTTAGGTCCATTTGATTCATGACCTCTGTCAGAGACATTGTTTCTTTGTTTAATTTCTGTTTGGTTGACCTGTCCTTTGTTGAGAGTGGGGTGTTGAAGTCTCCCACTATTAATGTGTGTGGATCTATATGTGCTTTAAATTTTATCAATGTTTCTTTCACAAATGTGGGTGCCCTTGTATTTGGGGCATAGATGTTCAGGATTGTGATGTCTTCCTGGTGGAATTTTCCCTTGATGAGTATGAAGTGTCCTTCCCCATCTCTTTTGATTAATTTTGGTTGAAAGTCTATTTTATCAGATATTAGAATGGCTACTCCTGCTTGCTTCTTGGGTCCGTTTGCTTGGAAAGTCGTCTTCCAACCCTTTACCCTCAGGTAATGTCTATCTTTGTGTCTTAGGTGTGTTTCTTGTATGCAACAGATTGCTGGGTTTTGTTTACGTATCCATTCTGTTAATCTGTGTCTTTTTATTGGAGAGTTGAGTCCATTGATGTTGAGAGAGATTAATGACCAGTGGCTGTAAGATCTCTTGATTTTGATGTTGGCTGTGGTCATCAGGTTGTGTGCTTGGTTGCTTTTTGTTTTACTGGTGAGGTTATTTATTTCCTGTGTTTTCTTGAATGTAGCTAGCTTTCTTGGGTTGTATTTTCCCTTCCAGTGTCTTCTGTAATGCTGGATTTGTTTGTAGGTATTGTTGAAATTTGTTTTTGTCATTGAATATCTTGTTTTCTCCATCTATGAGGACTGAGAGTTTTGCTGGGTATAGTAGCCTGGGCTGACATCTGTGTTCTCTTAGGGTCTGCATGATATCCGTCCAGGCCCTTCTGGCTTTCATAGTCTCTGTTGAAAAGTCAGGTGTGATTCTAATGGGTTTGCCATTATATGTTACTTGGCCTTTTTCCCTTGCAGCTTTTAGTATTTTTTCTTTGTTCTGTATACTTACTGTTTTGATTATTATGTGGCGGGAGGATTTTCTTTTCTGGTCAAATTTGTTGGGTGTTCTGTAGGCCTCATGTATTCTAATTGGCCTCTCCTTTAGCTTGGGGAAATTTTCTTCAATGATTTTGTTGAAAATATTTTCTGGGCCTTGGAGAAGGGAGTCTTCTTTTTCCTCTATACCTATTATTCTTAGGTTTTGTCTTTTCATATTGTCTTGCATTTCTTGGATGGTCTGTGTCAGGAATTTTTCGGATTTAACATTTTCTTTGACAGATACATCGATTTCTTCCATTGTATCTTCTACACCTGAGATTCTTTCTTCCATCTCTTGTAGTCTGTTGGTTATGCTTACCTCTGTAGTTCCTGTTTTCTTCCCTAGATTCTTCCTTTCCATTATTTCTTCCATTTGTGTTTTCTTTAATTTTTCCAATTCTATCTTCAGGTCTTGAGTTGTTTTGTTTACTTCCTTCACCTGTCTGATTGTACTTTCCTGTTTTTCTTTTAGTTCCTTCAACTCTGTTTCTTTTATTTCATTCAGTGCTTTAAGCATTTCCTTTCTAAAGGCCATAAACTGTTTGGCTGCAGCTTCCTCTATTTCTTTACGGATGGCAATATTCTGTTTGAGTTTATCTTCCTCTATGTCTTTACGAATCTTATTTGTTTCCTCTGTTATCATCTTCATGAGCATACTTGTTAGGTCATCTTCTTGGATTTCAGTTATGGTGGGGTGTCCAGGGCTACTTGCCCCTGGGTAACTGGGTTCTGGAGATGCCATATTGCTCTGTCTTTTGTTGCTTGAGCTTTTACGCTGGCCTCTACCCATTGTGTTATCTTAGGAGTTTGGGGTTATTTTCTGGTGGTTCCTGGGGATCCTGTGGTGGAGAGAATCCCCTTTGCAGAAAGCTGGATTTTCCTGAAGGATGTCTTCTCAGCTTTTTGGGTATAGTCCCTGGATGGCTGGTGTTTTTTCAGGAGTTGCTCACCTCAGGGATATAGACCTGAGTGGTAACTGTGGTCTTTGTTAGTCGAGAGGGTTCTCCTCTCACCCAGGGAAGTCCTGAGGGCAGCTGCCCTGTTTCTGGGTTTCTTGTTGCAAATTTAATGATCAGCTGCTGTGACCCAGTTGGACATCAGGCGCACCTCAACTGTTTGTGCTTGTGTCTGGAGCACAGCTGAGTGCTGGTGCCTCGGCCCCACTAGACTGCTAGACTTTTTCTAGGGAAGGATTGGGTGATTTAGATCAGTACAGTTTCCTTCCTTCCCCGTGGATTCTCTGGAGACACGGACTCCTAGTGTCTTTTTTTGCCCTGGTGCACACTGCTCAGTGTCCGCCAGCTGGCTGGCCACAGAAACTGCCTGTGCCTGGAGCACAGCTGTGTGATGGTTGCTCAGTCTCTGCCAGCTGTCTGGTGCGCAGAAACTGCCTGTGTCTGCCTTTGCGGCTTTTGGGAGTCTGAGTGGCTCCCTAAGCTGGGTAATTTTCCGGGGACCTTTTCAGGTTGGGGGTGAGCTGAGTGCTCTGAGATCAGACCCGCCGTTTCTATCTCTGGCGGCGAATCAGGCGCGCAGGCAGGCAGGGCTCTGTGCCGGAACCTGGGTCCCCAGCTCTGGCTCCGGGCTGGCTCCTGGGGTGCCCGTGGAACCTGCCCGAGTCTTTTCCAGGGGATTCTGGGTGACCTAAGGCCGGTCCCAATCGTTTCCTGTACCCTGGGGTTATCTGTCGACTGAAAATTCCAGTCTCTGATAGTGTGGTGCGCACGGTTCAGTCTGGGACCATGACCAGAGACACTGGCTTGTGGCTCTGGGCTGGGGCTGGGGCTGGCGGCCGGCAGCCAAGCGTCTGGCGGAACCGGGATCTCTTCCGCAGTTTAGCCGGTGAGTTAAAAGCTGATTGAATCCCCCACCGTGGGGTATCCTCTCACCTGGGAAACACAGTGACTGTGTTTTATGGCCGAGAGTTCTGATTGCTGGTCACTGTGCTGGTCCTGCTGTGCTGCTGCTCAGAATGAGAGTCCTCCCGGCGCCGCCATCTTGCCCCCCCGACATGTGACACTTCTAATGCATGCATTACCATCTTTTCTACTCCATGTCCTCTATTTTCCCATAGTTATTCAGCTTGCTCTCAAATGCTCATCTACTAGTGATTCTTAAACATGTGACTCAAATGGGTTGACCTAATCCTCAGTGATTCAGAGGGTCAGGATAGAAAGCAGTTTGCTCCTGACAGAATCTTGCATTAACTTCTCTGTAAAACACTCATTGAAAAGGCAAAGGAACAGAGGCAGCATTGGGAGAATTATAGATAACATGAATTCAAGCGGAATAACACATGAAAAGCCACCAGTCATGGGAGAAAATGCAGATACCCACAGACAAACATTAGGCAGAGGTTGAAGAATCTTGAGGAAGAATGGGAGGAAGGGCTGAAGGAACCAGAGGGGTCAAAGATACCAAAGAATATACTACAATATTCAACTATGCAGGGCTCATCGGAGCTAACAGAGATTGAAGGGACAACCAGAAGTGGGTTTGACCTAGGTTCTCCATGTGCATGCTCTGGCTGTGTAGCTTGGTGATCTTGGGGACTCCCAGCAGCAGAAGCAGGGACTGACTCTTGCCTGCTTTTAGAACCCCTTTCTTCCTACTGGGTTTCCTCTTATAGCCTCTGTATGTGCTGAGTCTTCTGACATCTTGTTATGGCATGTTTGAATGGTATTTCTGGGAGGCCTACTTTTTTGTTTTTTCCTGATAAAATACAGAGGAGGAATGGACTTGGGAAAGCTAGGGATGGAGTGGGAGGAGACTGGAGAGGAAAACTGCTGTTGGGATTGAATATTAAAGACAAGAATAAATAAATAAATTTTAAGAAGAAAAAAAAAACTACCAGTAGCAGAGAAAAAAAACTGCTAGCATTAAGAGTATGAAATGTGGCTGCAAGATTTCTCAGTGATTGAGGGCTTGCTGAAGAAGGATGGATTTGAGTTTGGGTCTTAATCACTTAATGCACTAATAAAATTTGAGTGGCACTGTCTGAGTTCTGTAACTCAGTATCTACAGGACATAGATGCACAGATATTTAGGGCTGGTCAGCCTGTCAATATAGGCAAAACTGCGGCTTCACATCCACTGAACGACCCTATCCCAAACACTAAGAGGAGCAAAATTAATGTAGACACCTTCTATCAGCTCTGCCTGACACACTTGACAATTTGAATGCATACACCTATATCTATTCATTAAACATGTGCATAGACATGAAAGAAAAAAATGTAAAATGTGAAGGACAATTAGGTCTGAAAAGGGGACTTTTGTTTTAGTAATAGATAGCCCAGGGACGGGTTCATAATGCCTTGTTTTTTATTCCTGGTGGAACTCAAAGAGGAAACTTACACAATGTCCGGAGCCCTTGATGTCCTGCAGATGAAGGAGGAGGATGTCCTCAAATTCCCCACTGCAGGAACCCACTTCAGTGGTACCCACCTTGACTTCCAGATGGAACAATACGTCTTCAAAAAGAAGAGTGATGGTATCTACATCATACATCTGAAGAGGACTTGGGAGAAGCTATTCTTACAGCTTGGGCTATTGCTGCCATTGAAAACCCTGCTGGTGTCAGCGTCATGTCATCTCCTCCAGGAACACTGGCTAGCAAGCTGTGCTGAAGTTTGCTGCTGCCACTGGAGTCACCCCAATTGCTGGCCATTTCACACCTGGGACCTTCACTAACCAGATCAAAGCAGCCTTCAGGGAGGCACAGCTTCTGTTGGTGACTGATCCTAGGGCTGACCACCAGCCCCTGATGGAGGCCTCTTACTTCAACCTGCCCTCCATCTCCTCTGCACTCTGTGGACGCTGCCATCCCCTGCAACCACGAGGGAGCTCACTCAGTGAGTCCGATGTGGTGGATGCTGGCCCGGGAAGTACGCCGCATGCGTGGCACTCTCTCCTGTGAGCACCCATGAGAGGTTACGTCTGATCTTTACTTCTACAGAGACCCAGAGGAGATTGAGAAGGAGGAGCAGGCTGCTGCTGAGATGGCAGTGACAAAGGAGGAATTCCAGGTGAATGGACTGCGCCAGCTCCTGAGTTCACTGTTGCTCAGCCCGTGGTGGCAGACTGGTCCGAGGGTGTGCCAGTGCCCTCTGTGCCCATCCAGCAGTTCCCTCCTGAAGGCTGGACTGCCCAGCCAGCCACTGAGGACTGGTCGCTGAGTGGTTTGTAGCCAACACTGAGTGGACCTGAGCCCCTCTACAGACGCCTGAGCAAAGGGTAAAAAGATGGCTTTTGGTGTTGGTCTCCTTGGTTTTCCTGTGGTATATATGTAAGATTAGAGTCTCACAACAGTGTGATGCAGCCATGATCATTCAGGCCTTTACAGCCATTGAAGCAGGACAGTCTCCCCAAGCATGGTTGGCTACCATAAAAAGCTAAAATGATACGCTCAGGATGCGAGGCTAAGCACTGCACTCAGGGTCAGCCACTTTGGACCCAGAGAAGAGCATGTCTGATTGCATGCGGGTTGATGCCCCAGGTCCCGCCTCTGAGAAAAAGGTATCAGACGGGTCTGATGCTCTTTGGGTGGATGACACCTAAATGAACATCAGTACAAAGTCCCAATTTATTTCTAATATCAGAGATCAGACCTCTACTCTTGCCTGATGCGTCTAAAACAAAAAGGGGGAACTGTAGAGAGCTGCGTAATGCCGCGCCTTAAAGATGGAGCTGGTTTCCACCTTCCACCTTCCCGATGGTGAGTGCTCTCTGTCACAAACAACTCCATATTTGGCTAAGGCTAAGGATCTGGCTTGCTTCCATGTATATGGACCTATCTGCATTGCCCATGTGGCATGCTGGGGTTGGCTACCCAGAGGCTATTTAAGCTGTGGGCTGGCTTTCCCCAGGGTCAGAAGATTGTTCAAGGTTCCTGAATAAACTGCATTGAGAAAAAATAAAATAAAATAAAATAAAATAAAAAATAAAAAAAAAAACTGTGATTAAAATTCTGAAAACATTTTATAACCAGAAAAAAAGAAAAAAAAGTTCCTAAAACCAAAAAAAAAAAAAAAAAGAATTTACATAACTAATTGTTCTAGGCTAATTGATATAGCCTAGCTCTGCATTCCGCATTTCATAAGAAACACAGAAGGGTGGTGTTTGATTTTTCTTACTTCTCTGTTAAATTTCGTGGTAAATTCCAGACTAAATTTCAAAATCTATATTACAGTATCTTGACAAAAGTAGGAATGAGGACTGGGTCAAGCATGGCACACCCAGGAACTTAGCACCCACAAGTAGTGACTCCTTTTTGAAACAGGTTAGTTGTTTCTACTTCTGGCAGCAGGGGGAGGAGGAATTTCTAGAGACTTTTGCTTTACATTATTATTAGCAACCATCAGTTTCACAACATTGTAATTCCCTTTAGTCTAAATATACAATAATTTAAATACTCAGAATAATTTAAGTTTTGATTAAGTGACAAATTACTTTTTTCTTATTTACTTTTTTTATCATATGAATAAGTAATTTTTTTTTAAAATTAAGAGGTTAGGAGAGAAAAAGTCTTATCTGAATTGGTAACTTTGGCAATATTTTCTGAGTTATGCATCTGAAGTGGTGAAATATGAAAAATAGATTCTGATCAATCAAAAAGAAACAGGTGAAGCTGTTTCTTTATTGCAGGACTTTTCAGAGACAAGGTATGTTGCAATAATATCAGGATATGGATTCCTTCTTACCCTTTGTATTCAGCAATACTATTCAATAAATATTTGCTAAATTAATAAATATCCTAATAAATTATGTGATGTCAAGGGCAAGCCTGTCAGAATTAATCACTCTCTGGTCTATTCCACTATGGTACCATTCTGTCTGCACTAGCAAACTGTTGTACAGAATACATTTTTGAAAAAAAAAAAAAAGAGCCTAATGTTTGATTCCTGGAAGAGGGTCTATTACTGGGAATTCCTCTTTCCAAAACCTTCTTGAGAGCAAATCAAGTTTAAGAAATGAATTTTGTGTTATCAGGAAAATCCAATAAGGCCCACTGCATGCCTGCAGTTCCAGTTCCTGTACGGAGTCCTGGAAATACGAAAATGCTAAAAGCCAAGCCCCTGCTTTGCAGACCATTTCACTGTGTGCTGAGATAACCCACGCCTACCTTGTTTACTGAGCTGTAAATCCTGGCATACATGGAAAGCTATGCAGATATAGATAGGAGGATCAGCCTTTCCTGGGTGTGTGAGCATGACTTTCGTCAGGAGGCCAGAGGGAGCTAAGAGAGAGTTAACAGTAGGTGAATCACAATGTCTATCTGTGTGGAATGGCAAAACTATCTTCAGAGAACTACTGGTGATGGACGTATTTGGAGGCTGGAAGACATGAGGCTGAAGGCAAACAAGTTACATGTTTTAAAGGTATTTGAACTCCAGGCCTAGGAATGTACTTAACAAAGTGGATCTTTCTAAGCCATCTGTGAGTCCTGTATAAACACTTGACAAGTTAAATGTAAACAAGAGTGACAATTCATAAATAAATAAATAAATATAATAATAATTAAAGTGAGAGAAATAACTTCATGCACCTACTGTGTGGCAGCCAATTCATATTTATTATTTAGTGCACACACTTACTATTCTCAAGTGTTTATGAGCTGTATGAAGTAATGGCACAGAAGTCTATTGCATAAGAGCCTGTACACCACAGCAGTCGGTTGAGGTTGAAATTCTGTTTGTGTTCTGTGCTATTGATTTGACTTTGAATAACCTGATAAAGAATTATGGCTAAGACAACCATATGTCACTGTCTTCATATACAGAGAAGTGTTATGCTTCTAAGTATTCAATTTGCTTACTGGTAGTTTAAAATGAACTATGGGTGGGTCATCTTAAACCATACATGGCAAATAGTGACAATCAGACACTTGCTCAGGTCACTCGTAACTTGTCGAGGTTGAGCAGCTGTTTTGTAGTAGAGTCAAGATGTCTCCCAGTGTCTGATTCCAGATCATTGGCTCTACTGCAACACAACTTATGTTTAATTTCTGAAAGCACTATTCAGTAAAGGAATTCCAGAGAGCTCAAAACTAGGAGTGGTAGTGTTAGAAGTGTATCTATTGACAAATCCATACTTTTTCTCCTAGTTTTCATAATTCTGTTAAAAGTACAGTTATAATATTGATTTGAAATGGAATTTCAAATTCTGCCTCAGAGAGGCAGAATTATAACATTATCTTCAATTTGTCCACAGATTAGCAAGTATGTAGTTTGATCATACAAAGAAATCATTATTAAACTATTGGTTAGTCTAACACTGTTTGCATTGCTCCTTCTGTGCTGTATCCTAATAAAAGATGAATCTCTTCAGTTGGCAAGGTCTAAATTACAAATGTAAACACTAAATACTTATTATGTATATTCATATATAGTGTATTTATAGACATATGTAGCTGTTATTTAAAACAGTTCTTAATTAATTATCCAGAAACTAAAAATAAATATTGATAGATCACAACAAAAGCTTTTCAATAATAAAATATGTATACAATTTGATAAACAATTGATCCATAAAAATAACTATTTTTATGCTAAAATCATTTCATAAGAAGAAATTAAATGACTTCATAACAATTAATCTGTGTTCTAAAGAGTTCCTCTTTATTTGTGTATAATGGAATACTAATGGCAGGTAAAGGCTCAAAGTTACAAATTTAGAAATAATAATTGTGGCTAATTACATATGGTGAATATGGATTATTCTACATATTTGAAAATGTTGATAGAAGTTTTATGAAAAGTCAAAGAGTAGGCGACTTTAAAATTAAAGCTGGAGAAATTATGTAATTACCGTAGATCCATAACTGAAATGCTTTCAGTGTTTGGAGGCTGAAGCACCCGTGATGTCTAAACCTAGGATGAACGCCTTCCACCACTAATGCTGCTTACGAAGGCAGAAAGCCTACACCGAAATCAAAGTCATGGGAAGAGATTTCAAGCTTGCAAAATGATAAATGTTTGCTACTATAATTCACTTATGAAATAAAAGACCCTTCATATTCTTCATGACCATTCTGTTTCTCTCCAAACAAAAATAACAGTTTTTACATGACTAAAATCAAGCAAAAATGCTAAAATGCTGAAATATGTTTGCATTAGACATAGCAAAAAGTATATTCCTGTTATTTTGATTGCATACTTTATTTAATTAGAAGGTTTAAATGAGAAAATTGACATTGCTGTGTACCCACTAAAATCTGTGCATTTTTTGAAAAATAGCAGCATAAAAGGTAGCTTTTTAATTCATGAATTTGAAACCAGCTGTTGGGTTAGTCTAACTATGTTCAGCTTGGGAACAACTAATTGGAAAACATGGAGTCTAAATTCCTGAGTCCGGTCCTGAACATAGTGCTTGACAAGACTGTAACTTCCTAAGTTTTTCTCACAAGGAAGATACATAAATGTTACCATTTATAAATAGTATATCACCTCTCAATTAAATTTTGTATCAAAGGGTAGATTTCAAACATAATTTTGTGTTAGAATGAATGTTTCTGATGTATTTAAAAGATTATGTTTAAAAGAGAAAAAAGGAAGAGTAAATCCAATTAACAAATGGAGAAGAGAAACAAACTGAATTTTTTAAATGAATAGATATACATGGCCAAAACTCACATGAACAAAATACTTATTTTCCTAGCTATTTGCAAAATACGACAAAACTACTTTCACTCCAAGAAGAATGGCCATGAAGAAAGCAAGAAATAAATGTTGTTGGGAGTGTTCATAAATGATCTTTCTAAATGAATGGACTCTATTTAACTCAACCAACAAAAAACCTGCATAAGGCTCTTCAAAAGATTAGAAACATAACATCCCTACTATTAATCACTGCCGCTCCTTTAATATGTCATAGAGAATGAAATTCACGTATTGTATCCCTATGGTAATTGAAGCAGTCTTCATACAGGCCAAATTGTGGATGAGACTAAATGTCTATCAATAGACCAATAGTAAAAAAGTATAAAATACAAAATATCTAAGTGTGATGAAGTTTTTCTCCCAGTCAAATCCACAAAAATAGCATATAAGATTATTTTGAGATAACCATATAAATATAATACATACATTTTTATTAGATTAGGGTCCTATCTCAATTATGTGTATATATAATTTTATATTGTATTGGTATTGGCTTGCATTTTTCTGAGGTTTAGGAAGGTTGAACTATTTTTTTTGGGCCATTGGTGTATTTATTATCCCTATTAGAATATATCTAAGCATCTATATATGTTTATGTTTGTATGTGTATGTATATTCCAGATCCCAAAGGAAACATTTCTGTATGAAATAATATCAGACATGGGACAGACCTGTACTGTGCTCAGTCTAAAGAGGGTCACATTGTAAATATGTTCATAAAAAGCTCTACACATCTGTTTTAAATTTTGTGTTATATTTGAAGTTATCAGGTTGTATCATCTGAAATAAAGTTGAATAAAGCCTAAAATATTTATTAAAATACATAAAATACAGTTTCAGCACTGCTTATACTGTGAAGACAAAGTTCTGTGGATTTTGATAATATAAAACTTATTACTTATGATTCATCTTAGTTTTCTTCATAATCCCAGAACTAGAGAGAGAGAGACAGAGAGAGAGAATCTGTTCAGGTGTGTGACAGTTTACGTACATGCTTGCTGAGGCTAACGTACAAATTCAAAAAGACATTTTTCATAAATTATTCTTGAGTGTGTGTGTGTGTGTGTGTGTGTGTGTGTGTGTGTGTGTGTTAACATCTCTCAGTAACTTGGAACTCAGAAAGTAGACTGTATTGGCTGGTTACTGAGCTCCATGGATCTGTAAGTTTCAGTTTTAATTAAAGTTAATTTTTTCCCCAAAATGAAGACAATCATTTCCCTCCTATGGCTTTAACTAGTTCTTTCTTTTAAAACATGTATGTGAATCCTGACTTCATTTTATTCAGGAGTCTCTGGACACATTCTTTTTGGGCATCTAAAGGGTATCTTGGTATCAAGAAACAAACAACAAAAAAGCCTCAAAGAATAGAGGGAAGCAATTCTGGGGACCATATGGGATAACCCATAAGCTTATCTTCTCTAAAATGTGAAGAAAATTATTTGTGTATTTCTGAATATAGTGATTTGTTTGGTATTTAGTTGATGTTTATAGAGATATGTACATTTGTCTTTTTACAATAATAAAGTATGACTTATGTTTTTCTCTTAAAATGTAAATGAGAATAACCATCATATTATGTAATGTTGTGAAGAAAAATTTAGTGTTTTGAATAGTCTGCAGTGAGGGCATAGACCTTAATAAAATAAAGCAACAGTGTTGACTACCTGAGATCACTCTGGCAATAAATAAAGTTGCTTTCTATACTTCATGATTGTGTTTAGCTTATATCTTAAATAAAATATTTCTAAATAATGAGCTCTTTGAATGCTTTGTAAATGTAGCCTAGCTATCATATGTGAGTCCTACTTCAATTTTTATCAAGAAAAAAACAAACAAAAAACACTGTTGAAATATTTTCAATTATAAATTTATATTTATTTTATCAGTTATACAATAGCATAAATTATATGTATTTTGGGAAATACTGTTATATCTCAATGACATAGACTAGGATGAATGAGAGAATGTGGTATTGATTTCTGTATCTGAGTTACTTCAATGAACATAAAGAATGGTTGTTCCTCCTTGTGTTACAAACAGAAGTCATGCTTCATTTTTTTAGGAGTGTACAGTGTTCAAATAGACAGATAGTAGATAAATAGATGATAAATAGATAGATAAATAGCTAGATGGATGATAACAATAGATAAATACATAGATATAGATTAGAAATAGATGTAGATGATACAGCTAACCATAGATAACATAGAGTTAGAGATATATAGAGATAATTATAGATATAGTTAGAGATAGACAGATATTAACAACATGTTCTTTATCTATTAGTCCACTGATAGGTACTTATGTTGTCTCTGTTTCGTTGTTATTAGTAGGAAGACTGTAAAACAAGAGTGTAGACTTCATTGTTAGATACTGATTTCATTTCTTTTGACTATACTTAGTAGTGGGATAGTTGTACCATGTAGTAGTATTATTTTAACTTTCTTGAATAACTCCATACATTTTTCATAATGAGCACACTAATTTACATTCCCTTCAAGAGTGTGTAACTCTCTCTTTTAATTAAATTTTTATTTTTTAATATTAGTTACAGTTTATTAACTTTGTATCCCAGCTGTAGCCCATTTCCTCATTCTCTCCCAATTCCATTTGCCCTTGCTCATCTTCTCCAAGCCTCTTTCCAAATCCACTGATAGAGGAGGCCCCTTCGATCTGACCCTAGCTTATCAGGTATATTTAGGACTGCCTGCCATGTCCTCCTCTGTTACCAAGCAAGGCTGCTCTTCCCTCAGGGGATGGGGGGAGGTCAAAGAGCCCAGCCATTGAGTTCATATCAGAAATTGTCCCTGTTCCCCTTACTAGGGTACCCACTTAGACAATGAGCTACCATGGGCTACATCCGAGGAGGGGTTCTAGGTAATATCCATACATGGTCCTTGGTTGGAGATACAGTCTCATAAAAGACCCCTGTACCCAGATATATTTGGTCCTTATGGAGTCCTCTCCAAGTCTTATTAACTCCTCCTTTTTCATATGATTCCCTGCACTCTGCTGAAGGTTTGGTTATGAGTCTCAGTATCTGCTTTGATACACTGCTAGGTAGAGTCTTTCAGAGGCCCTCTGTGGTAGGCTCCTGTCCTGTTAATTGTTTTCTCCTATTTCCAGTGTCCATCCCATTTATCTTTCTAAGTGAGGATTGATAATCTTATTCCGGGTCCACTATTTTGTTTATCTTCTTTAGGTGTACAGATTTTAGAATGGTTATCCTATCTTATAGGTCTAGTACCCACTTATAAGTGAGTATATACCCTGTGTGTCTTTCTGCTCTTGGGATACTTCATTCAGGATAATATTTTCTAGATCATACCATGTGCCTGCAAATTTCATGACTTCCTTGTTTTTAATTGCTGAGTAGTATTCCATTGTGTAAAAGTACCACGATTTCTGTATCCATTCCTCTGTTGATGGACATCTGGGTTGTTTCCAGATTCTGACTATTACAAATAAAGCTGCTATGAACATCGTTGAGCAGATGTCCTTGTTGTATACTTGAGCATCTTTTGGATATATGCCTAGGAGTGGTATAGCTGGATCTTGAGAAAGCACTATTTCTAATTGTCTGAGAAAGTGCCAGACTGATTTCCAAGTGGTTGTACCAGTTTGCATTTCCACCAGAAATGGAGGAGGGTTCCCATTTCTCCACAACCTCTCCATTCATGTGTTGTAAGTTGAGTTTTTGATCTTAGCCATTCTGACGGGTGTAAGGTGAAATCTCAGGGTAGCCATCTCTGATGGCTAAGGATGTTGAGCATCTCTTTAAGTGTGTCTCTGCCATTCTATATTCTTCTACAGAGAATTAACTGTTTAGCTCCATACCCCATTTTTTAATTGGATTGCTTAATTTATTGCTTTTTAACTTCTTTAGTTCTTTATATATTCTGGATATCAGGCCCTCTGTCAGATACAGGGTTGGTGAATATCCTTTCCCAGTCTGTAGGCTGTTGTTTTGTTCTGACAACAGTGTCTTTTGCTTTACAGATGCTTTTCAGTTTCATGAGGTCCCATTTATTGATTGTTGCTCTTAAAGCCTGTGCTGTTGGTATTTTGTTCAGAATGTTGTCTCCTGTGCCAATGAGTTCTAGGTTGTTCCCCACTTTTTCTTCTAACCTATTTAATGTATCTGTTTTTATGCTGAGATCTTTGATTCATTTGAACTTTAGTTTTGTGCAGGGTGATAAATATGGATCTATTTTCATTTTTCTGAATGTAGTCATCCAGTTGGACCAGCACCATTTGTTGAAGATGCTGTCTTTTTCCCATTGAATGGCATTGGCTTCTCTGTCAAAAATTGAGGATTCATAGGTGTGTGAGTTTATTTCTGGGTCTTCTATTTGGTTTCATTGATCCTCCTTTCTGTTTTTATGCCAATATCATGTAGTTATTACTATTGCTCTGTAGTACAGCTTAAGATCAGGGAGGGAGATACCTCCTGATGATCTGTTGTACAGGATTGTTTTGGAAATTCTGGGTTTTTTCTTTCTCCATATGAAGTTGAGAATTTATCTTTCAAGGTCTTTGAAGAACTGTGTTGGTATTTTGATAGGAATTGCATTAAATGTGTAGATAGCTTTTGGCAGGATGGCCATTTTCACTATGTTAATCCTACTGATGCAAAATCTTTCCATCTTCAGATCTTTTCTTGAATTTCTTTCTTCAGAAACTTGAGGTTTCTTTCAATCGGGTCTTTCACCTGCTTGGTTAGAGCCACCCCAAGATACTTTTTGTTATTAGTGGTTATTGTGAAAGGTGTTGTTTCCCTGATTTCTTTCTCAGCCCTTTGTCTTGGGTATACAGGAAGACTTCTGATTTTTTTGTGTTGGTTTTGTATCCAGCCAGTTTGCTGAAGGTGTTTATCAGCTGAAGGAGTTCTCTGGTTGAATTTTTGGGGTCACTCAATTATACTATCATATCATCTTCAAATAGTGAAACTTTGAACTCTTCCTTTTTGATTTCTATCCCCTTAATCTACATATGTTGTCTTATTGCTCTAGCTAGACTTCATGTACTATGCTGAAGAGATATGGAGAGAGTTTTCAGCCTTGCCCGGTCCCTGATTTCAGTGGTATTGATTTAAGTTTCTCTCCATTGAGTTTGATGTTGGCTATAGGCTTTCTGTATATTGCCTTTACTATGTTTAGGTATGTGCCTTGTATCCCTGATTTCTCCAAGACTTTAAACGTGAATGGGTATTGGATTTTGTCAAATGCTTTTTTGGCATCTAAGGAGATGATCATGTGGATTTTCTCCTTCAGTTTTTTACATGGTGGATTACATTGATGGATTTCTGTCTATTGAACCACCCTTGTATGCCTGGGATGAAGCCTACTTGGTCATGGTGGGTGATATATTTTATTTGTTCTTGGATTCAGTTTGCAAGTATTTTATTGAGTATTTTTGCATCAATGTTAATAAGAGAGATCGGTATGAAGTTCTCTTTTTTTCTTTGGGTCTTTCTTTGGTTTAGGTATCAGAGTGACTGTGGCTTCAAAAATGAGTTTGGTAATGTTCTTTCTTTTTATATTTTGTGCAATAGTTTGAAGAGATTTGGAGTTAACACTTCTTAGAAAGGTCTGGTAGAATTCTGTACTGAAACCATCTGGCCCAGGGCTGTTTTTGAAAGGGAGACTGTTGATGACTGCTTCACTTTCCTTGGGGGATATAGGACTATTCAATCTTTCTACCTGATCTTGACTTAATTTTGGTAGATGCAATCTATCAAGAAAATTGTCCATTTCTTTTAGATTTTCAAATTTTGTGGCATATAGGTTTTAGCAGTACAACCTAATGATTATTTGGATTTCCTCAGTGTCTGTAGTTATATCCCCCTTTTCATTTCTGATTTTGCTGATTTGGATAGATTCTCTCTAGCTTTTAGTTAGTTTGGCAAAGGGTTTGTCTATCTTGTTGGTTTTCTCAAAGAACCAGCTCTTGCTTTCATTGAGTCTTTGAATAGTTTTATTTGTTTCTAATTGCTTGATTTCAGCCATGAGTTTGAATATTTCCAGCCATCTGCTCCTCTTGGGTGTATTTTCTTCTTCTTCTTCTTCTTCTTCTTCTTCTTCTTCTTCTTCCTCTTCTTCTTCTTCTTCTTCTTCTTCTTCTTCTTCTTCTTCTTCTTCTTCTTCTTCTTCTTCTTCTTCTTCTTCTTCTTCTTCCTAGGGCTTTCAGTTGGGCCAATTAGTTGCTTATGTGAGATGTTACAGATTTCCACTTGAAGGCACTTAGTGCTTTGAATTTTCCTCTGAGCACTGCTTTCATTGTGTCCCATTAATTTGGGTATATTGTACTTTAATTTTCATTGAATTCTAGGAAGTCTTTAAATTTTTTTTTTATTTCTTCCTTAACCCAGCTGTCATTGAACAGCAAGTTGTTCAGTTTCCAAGTGTGTGTATGCTTTTTACTAATTCCATTTTTGTTGAGGTCCAGCTTTAGTCCATGGTGTCAGATAGAATACAAGGGATTATTTCAATCTTCTTGTATCAGTTAAGGCTTGCTTTGTGACCAACTATATAGTCTATTTTGGAGAAGGTTCCATGAGGTGCTGAAAAGAAGTTATATGCTTTTGAGTTTGGGTTAAAAGTTCTATAGTCATCTATTAGGTCCATTTGAATTAAGGCCTCTGTAAGTGCCATCATTTCACTATTTGGCTTCTGTCTAGATGATCTGCCCCTTGGTAAAAGTGGAGTGTTGAAGTCCTTCACTATTAAGGTGTTGGGATCAATGTGTGATTTAAGCTTTAATAATGTTTTATTTATGAATGTACGTCCTCTTGCATTTGGGGAATAGAATTTTAGAATTGTAATGTCCTCTTGGTAGATTTTTCCTTTGATGATAACGTAGTGCCTCTCCTTGTTTGTTTTGATTAATTTTGGTTGAAAGTGTATTTTATTAGATATTAGGTTAGCTCCCCCAGCTTGTTTTCTGGCTCTGTTTGTTTGAAAACATTTTTCCAGCCCTTTACTTTGAGGTAGTGTTTATCTTTGTTGCAGAGGTGTGTTTCTTGGATGCAGCAGATTGTTGGATATTGTTTCTGCACCCATTCTTTTAGTCTGTGTCTTTTTATTGGAGAGTTGAGTCCATTAATGTTGATATATAATAGTGACCAATGAACATTAATCCCTTTTATTGTGGAGTTTGTGGTCTTATTGTGATTCATTGCATGTTTTTTGTTTCTAATTTTTGTTAGGAAATTATCTGTATCTTATGTTTACTTGGGTATATTTGTTTTCATTGGATTTGAGTTTTACTTCTAGTGTCTTCTGTAGGGATGGGTTGCTGTGTAGATTTTGCTTAAATTTAGTTTTGTCACGGAATATTTTGTTTTCTCCATCCATGTTGGTTGAAATCTTTGCAGGGTATAGTGGTCTGGTGTCTGGAGCAGTGCCTCTGGCAGCTGCTTTGATATTTAAATCTCAGTGGAGAGACTGCTTTTACTGGACCTTCACTAAAGGGAGGGAAAAATTTGCAAGTCCATCTCCTTTTGTTTGTGACAGCAGGTGGGATAGCTTGTGAGGATCATACCTCTTCCTCAGGCTCCTCATAGAAATTAACCCATTGTTCTGAGATGTTTCTACTCTGGCTAAAAAACTCTACAATAAAAAGACCGGCTGGCAGTTGGAGAGAAGGAGAGTTGCTGCTAGAGGCTTGTGGCTACTTGCTGCTAAGGCGGCTTTTTGCTGTGGCTGTTGAGTCCAGACCTTCTTAAAAAAGCCCCCTGTGTGCTGTGTATTATTTTATTAATTTTAATCCTCACTGCCGACTCAAGAACCATTCAACTCTGCTGGCTGGCTCCAGCAGTCTGGGTTGACATCTGTGGTTCCTTTAAATCTGCATGACCCCTGCCCAAGCCCTTCTGGCTTTCATAGTTTCTAATGAGAAGCCTGGTGTGATTCTGATCTACCTTTATATGTTACTTGGCCTTTTTTCCTTGCTGCTTTTAATATCTTTTCTTTGTTCTGTAAATTTAGTGTTTTGACATTATGTAAGGTGAGGAGTTTCTTTTCTGGTCTAGTCTATTTGGGGTTCTGTGGGTCTCTTGTATGTTTATGGATATCTCTTTCTTTATGTTGGGAAAATATTCTTCTATGATTTTCTTGAAAATATTTTCTGGATCTTGGAGCCTGGAATCTTCTTTTTCATCAATTCCTATTATTCCTCGATTTTGCCTTTTCATGGAGTCCTTCATTTCTTGGATGTTTTGTGTTTGGGACTCTTCTGATTTTACTTTTTCTTTGAGAGAAGTATCAATTTCTGCAAGTGTATCTTCAGTACGATTGATTCTCTCTTCCATGTCTTGTATTCTATTGGTGATGCTTATCTTTGAGGTTCCTGATCCTTTTTCTAAGTTCTCCAGCTCCAGAGTTTTTTCAGTTTGTGTTTACTTTATGATTATAATTCTGTTTTCATGCCTTGTACCATTTCTTTCATCTGTTTGAATGTTTATTCCTGTCTCTCTATGATGGTCTCTATTTTTTTGTTCATTTCCTCTCTATATGCCACTAATTCTGCCTCTATTTGTGCCTCATTTGTTTCGCTATATATGCCTGTGTTTCTTTGAGAACTTTGTTCATTTCTTCTTCCTTTGCCTCTACTTGGTTAGCCAAATCTCTTTGGGAGATTTGTTTGTTTCCTCTTTAACTGTCTTTTTTTGTATGGCTATGTCTCTGAGAGATTTGTTTCTTCTTTATGTGCCTTTAATAACTGGATAAACATAGCTTTAAAGTCATTTTCCTATGTTTTCAATAAATTGGAGTATCCATTAGTTTTTTGGGTTTTTGGTGAAGCCACAATGTCCTGATTTTTGTTTTATGTATTCTTTCTCTGACCCCTGGCCTTTTGCTTATCTGTAACCTTCACTGTTTCTTCCTGGATTCTGCAGTTCAGACTGGTACTGTCTTTCCTTGTGTCTGAGGAATTCGTCAGGAAGATGAGAGAGGTCCAGTGTTTTCAGTATGTGTGTTGGCGTTTCAGCTATACCTGTGGAAGGAAAGTCCAAGGGTGCAAAAGGACAAATGCGGATAAGCATGTGTGTAGAAGTCTGCCTTGAGGAACAGGGTGCTAGAGAATGTAGAACTCTTGAGTGTGTGGGTGGTATGCTGCCTTGCAGGCTTCTAAGGGTTTGCTTTTGTTTGCCCTGAAGATGTAGCAGGCACTGGTGATAAACTAGGGTGCAATTTCCTTATGCAAATTCCCTGAGTACCTCAGTGACCTACAGGTTACTGGTATTCAACTCACTCTGAGCTCCAGGCATTATTTGTCTGAACTCTACTGTTGGACTCTCAGTACACGGGCTTCAATGTCTCAAGAGTCCCTTTGTTTCCCACAGTGGGTGGAAGGGATCTGATGTCTTGCTGCTAGTTTAGAAGGACCCTGGATCTGGGACTCTGCAGACACTTGAGGGTGCACTCACTCTCAAGAAAGTTACATCAGCAAGGACTGGGGTATCCAGGCTCTCCACTCTCTGGTTTGGACCTGCTGAGTCATATGCAGAAGGACTGACCAGCTCAGCCAGCTCAGTGTGCTGCAACCACTGACCTAGGGAGTCCAGCTGCATCCATAGACTGGAAGACTGGTCCAGATGCCTTCTGGGAATTCCTGGAAGACCTAGGTGATCCAGTGCCTGGTGTACCTCATTTGTTTGGCGGGTGTGATGGTCTTTGGTGGCTGTATAGCCTGCTGTCTGCCACTGAGGGGTTTGGAGGCCCATACAGTCACTGGCTGGGTGATCCTGTGGAGTCGGTATGGCTTTTTGAAGACATGGGTCTCAGAAAAGATGGTACTGCAGATCTGAGACTTGGAAGGCTAGTACCAAGGATCTGGAACTCAGAAGGTAGGTACAGCTGCAGCCACAGTTGAGGAGCTAGGAGCCCTGTCTCTGCTGTGGCAATCTCCAGGCAGTGAGTTCTGTGCTGAGAATCTCTATGAACCTGCTCTGCCAAGGAGGAGGGAGGCCCAAAAGAGGGGAGTGCAAGAGGATTGAGATTGTTTCTCTCCGTTTCCAAAGAAGTCCGCGGGTGACCTGAGACCAAAGGTCTCAATTTATGTGATTCTTCTTTTTTGTTCAGAAAGCCTCACTGTCGATTTTCTGGCCTTAGTTGTCTCTCCCCTCGCCAGTTCCAGCGTTTCAGCTCTTCTGCCTCTCAGAAACTGTGCCTGCTACTCACAGACATCTTGCCGAATTGTATCTTTTTTATATCTCTTTACCAACACTTTAGTCTTATTGATAGTAATGATTTGTAATGAGATGAAGTAATATCATATTGTGGGTTTGCTTTGCATTCTTCCAATGTTTAAGAATACTGTACTCTTTGTTCTTGGCTAAGTGGGTTCCCTAGTAAGGGGATCAGAGGCAGTCTCTGACAGGAACTCAGCAGGAAGTAGAAAAAGAGGTCTACAGCTCTTTTCCCTACTAATCTCCTACTTAAGGTCAGAGGATTGGAAGAAAGGTAAAGATGTTTGAGAACTCTAAATAAAGTAGGTTTGGTGAAATATCTAAGCTTACAAGTAGGCCCTTCTACAGCAGCTAGAGTCAAGAAAATGTTTCACACTTATGTCCACAAGGCAACCTGATTGATCTCCAATTGAAGTTTCCCCTTCTCACATGTGTGATTTTTTTAAATCAGTCAATTTTTTAAATTGAGTTTTAGTAGATCATGAGAAAATTCTTCTAGATTTAATCCCACAACTTCAGAGTCTCACATAAAACTAAGTGTGCATTAGAAATGTTCCATCCTTTGGTCTCTACATAATTAGATATATTTCACTGCTAATAATACCTCTGTAGTGTACATCATTTCAATATTTGAAGTCTCTACATAATTTTTGGTCTCTACATAATTAGATATATTTCACTGCTAATAATACCTCTGTAGTGTACATCATTTCAATATTTCAATACATATGCTTGGTCCTAAAATAAAAGTTGTGGTAAAATGGAAGTTATTTCTATTTAAAATGTTTGCATCATTAAATTATTTTGTTTCTTGGTATCGTGAAAGATGTCTTTGTTAAAACTGAGCAAATTTGTGTGAAAGGCAGCATTCTGTAAGACGTTACGTCTAACAATTATACAACTTTTAGAATAGCATAATGAAATAGTACTTTAATACCATTCTTAAAAATGAACAAACTGAGGAACACAAAAGATAACATATAATGATAAAACTTATAGTTTGAATTTGAGCTAAAAATAAATACTCATGTTTCATATAGTAAAATATGTTCATTTTAATGGTAGATAATTGCTTAATTCAATTTAATCTATTTAATCATAAAATTATATTTTATGTGCAAATTGCTTCCTTTTTTCAATATATGGAAGTTGGTATTTAGAGAAGTAAAAGATGTCTCCCATCACAAATAAGTTGATCGCTGTGAATATCCCCTAGGGGGGCACTCTTCTGCTGCACCTCATAAATCATATAAACGCTGCCCGATTTTGTCATGCTAAGTAGATATATATTCATCACTAAGTGGCCTGTGATTTATAGTTGGACTAGGTAATCTCTGAAAGCAAATATCCATGAATGCCTTTTTCCATAGAAATAATTACCTTTTAGTAGTGATTTCTAGAAATTAAAAATAAACAATAAATTTTAAAACATACAACAAAATCAGAATATCTTGAATGTATTCCAGCAGAGCACATAGTTATCTATGATTTTTCCCATTTCCTGAAGTTGAATATGTATTAGTATAGGTCCTAAAAATAATCTGAAAGGCAAAGGGTCTCTGCACTGTTTTCTTCGTTCTTATACAGTTTGGTAAAATTTTCTGAGCTTACCTTCAGTGTGATAGTTAGATTATTCATTCATTTTAACCCAATGTTTAAATACACATTGTACATTAAGTATAAATGGTGGTATTTTAAGTGTGCAATAAGTATATATTGTGATGGTCTATAAAAATCAAGAATTAAGCTGTCATGACACAATTATTGTAGCAAGGCTATATATGAAAGTGAAATATACAGTAATTTCACTATTGGTATCAAG
Organism: Meriones unguiculatus; assembly: GCF_030254825.1. Lineage (NCBI taxonomy): Eukaryota > Metazoa > Chordata > Mammalia > Rodentia > Muridae > Meriones > Meriones unguiculatus. The sequence goes on along the minus strand of NC_083353.1, from coordinate 32,125,582 downwards.
ATATCAGAAAAAAATAGACTTCAATTTATGACCAGAAATTTCAAAAAAGATTACACAAATACAAACCATTAATTTTTCCAAGGATCTGTATATACGTATCTAGTATTATATGGACATTTCTTGTTTTGTTTTTATCTTTTTTTGAGGATTGCTTCTTGATAATATGTCAGGTTGAGAAAGTAAGTACCCTGTGATACGATACATAAAACCAACTTCTCTACATTCTATCTTTATCTTATGTAAATTTCTTTTATTCTGGAATGTTCAAGAATCATTTTTACATGTGTATTTGTGCATATGAATGACTTTCTTAGAAGCAGTATTGAAAAAGAGATAGGAGAGTCCATGGCTTAAAGAGGACCCCTTAGAAAAAAAGCAAAAAATAAAAAAAAAAAACAAAAAAACCGAAATAAATACGGAAAGCAGAACAAAGGCTGAGCTATGAATAAGAGTGTAATACCAGAAAAGTCTAACTTTGGTGTGGTCTTGAAAGGAGTATTCTAGACAATACTCTGGAAATCAAGGTGTTCTCTTTCACTCTAACCTGTCACTTGTTCTTACATGAATGTAAACCTTTTAGCATTTATAAGTCTGAGTTCTTAAGTACACATGTACATGTTTAAGTGTCCTATTGACATTTAATGATTTTATTGAGAATTTGTTGTAAATTTTTGTAATATGGATTGGGACTTTTGCCAGATAAACAGTTAAATGATGCCGAATAAATAGATAACTGAAAAACAAACAAACAAACCACATGACCATCTCAAATATCTTTGAAAAACTGAATACCCCTTCATGTTAAAAGTGTTGTCAGTACCCAAGTAGTTTCCCAAAGTAAGGGGAACAAGGACTATTTCTAACAGGATCTCAAGGGCAGGCTCTTTGACCTCCCCACCACCCCAGGGGAGGAGCAGTCCTGTTAGGCCACAGAGGAGGACTTTGCAGCCAGCCCTGAAGATACCTGATAAAACAGGGTCAAATGAAAGGGGAGGAGGTCCTCCCCTATCAGTGGACTTGGAAAGGGTCAGGGAGGAGACCAGGGAGGGAGTGTGGGGTTGGTAGGGAATAAGGGAGTGGGATACAGCTGGGACACAGAGTTAACAAAATGTAACTAATAAGAAAAATAAAATAAAAAAAGTGTTGGAGGCTGGTCTGGTACTTTATTTTGATTCTAATATTTAGCCCTCAAGATCTGGTTACTATCCTTGTTTTTAAACACTGCCTATGACATTATACCTGATCGGTTGATTAAAGTTCTAAAACCTGGGCAGGGCAGAATGGGTTATGTGTGGCTAAAGTTCTTGGGTTTGGGGTTCAAGAGAATGACAGGAAAGAGAAAGACAGAAAGAGAGGAGGAAAGAGTATGCCATGATGGATAAAGTGGAGAAAAAACCAGGTGGGCCAGGAGGAAGGACTCTGAGGATTGTGTGGAATCCAGATAAAAGAATACAAACATGTATTTATAAGATAGTGGATAAAAGGTACCCCAGGCAATGATGGTTAAGGCAGATGGCATTGAGTGGGGGCTGGGAGATGGATGGTGAAATTATTGAGTTAGAATAGGTAGAAATATCTGCCCCACCCAAGGTAAATAGACAATCTATGAAATCTAACAGGTCTCTGTGTCTTATTATTTGTGACAGCAGGTTAAATAATGAGACCATGATAATTATAGACCAAATGAAAAATAACATTACATGGAAAAACATAATTTTTATTTAATACAACATTGGAAGTCTTGGAGAGATCAGAGATACATAAATACAGTAAAAACAATATACAGCAAGCCAGTAGACAACACTAAATTAAATGGAGAGAAAGTTAAGGTAATTCCATTAAAATTGGGGCCAAGACAAGGCTTCCTACTTTCTTTGTATCCACTCAATATAGTACTTGAAGTACTAGCTAGAGCAATAAGACAACTAAAAGGAGATATAAATTGGAAAGAAAGAAGTCAAAGTATCTCTATTTACAGATGATATGTTAGCATACATAAATGACCTCAAATATTTTACCAGAAAACTCTTACAACTGAAAAACTTCTCTAGCAAAGTGGCTGGATACAAAATAAACTGAAAAAAAAATCAGTGGCCTTTCTTTATACAAGCTATAAACAGGCTGAGATAAAAGTTAGGGAAATAACACCCTTCATAATAGCCATAAATAATATAAAATTATCTTGGTGTAAGCCTACTCAAAAAAAAAAAAAAAAAGCAAATGACTTGTACACGGTATATACTCACTTATATAAACATACAACATAGGATAAACCCACTAAAATCGGTACCTCTAAACAAACTAAGCAAAAGAGAGGACCCTAACTAAAACGCTCAATCCCCATCCTGAAAGGCAAAGAGGATGGACATCAGAAGATGAAGAAAATAGGAAACAACCTAGAAACCTGCTACAGAGGGCCTCTGAAAGCCAGAAGAAAACAGGAAACAAACTAGGAACCTGCCACAGAGGGCATCTGAAAGCTTCTGCCCTGCAGACTATCAAAACAGATGCTAAGCCTGATGGCCAACTGTCGGGCAGAGTGAATGGAATTTTATGTAAGAAGTGGGAAATAGCAAGAGCTGGAGAGGACAGGAACTCCACAAAGAGAGCAACAGAACAAGAAACTTTGAACACAGGGAACTTCCCAAAGACTCATACTCCAACCAAGGACTATTCATGGAGATAACCTAGAACCCCTGCACAGATGTAGCCCATGGCAGTTTAGTGTCCAAGTGGCTTACATAGTGATGGGAAGAAGGACTGCCTCTGACATAAACTGATTGGCCTGCTCTTTGATCACCTCCCCCTGAGGGAGGAGCAGCCTTACCAGGCCACAGAAGAAGACAATGCAGCCATTCCTGATGTGATCTGATAGACTAAGATCAGAAGGAAGAAAAGGAGGACCTCCCCTACCAGTGGACATGGGGAGGAGCATGCATGCAGAAAGGGGAGGTAGGGTGGGAGCGGGAGGGGGAGGAGGGAAGGGCTTATGGGGGGATACAAAATGAATAAAGTGTAATTAATAATAATAATAATAAAAAGAAAAAATGTAAAAAAAAAAGAAAAGAACTTCAAGTCTTTGAAGAAATGAATTAAAGAAAATATCAGAAGTTGTAAAGATCACCCGTCCTCATGGACCTATAGAATTAATAGAGTAAAAATGGCCATCTTACCAAAAGCAATGCACAGATACAATGCAACTCACAAGAAACTTCCACAATCCTTTACAGAACTAGAAAGAGCAATCCTCAACTTCATATGGAAAAATTAAACATAACAAAATTAAACAAGGTAGCCAAACCAATTAATACAATGAAAGAACTTCTGGAGGTATCACCATCCCTTATTTCAAGCTATACTACAGAGCAATAGGAATAAAAACAGTGTTTGCATAGAAACAGATAGGTTTATTGATAGAATCAAACTGAAGGCCGAGAAATAAGCTGATATACCTGCAGACACTTGAATTTTGATAAAGAAGCCTAAACCATACAACAGAAAAAAAGAAAGCATTTTCAACAAATGTTTATTGTCTAACTTGATGTCTGAAAGTAGAATGCAAAAAAATACATATTTATCAACCTTTACAAAATTCAAGTCCAAGTGGATCAAAGACCTCAACATAAAAATCTAATACTAAATCTAATAGAAGAGAGTATAGGGAATAGCGTTGAATGCATTGGTACAGGAGACAACTTTCTGCTATGAAAAACAAAGGCATTGTGTAATTTGCAAGCAGATAGATGGAAATACAAAATATCCAGAGAGAGGTGACCCAGACTCAAAAGGACATTGTATATACTCACTTATAAGTGGATAATAGCCATAAAATACAGATAAGCCTACTATCCCCAGGCCCAAAGAAGCCAAGGGAAGATGCTTGAATCTCACTAAGAAGAGGAAATGAAATAGACAGCTGAAGTAGATAGAGGGAGGGAACTGGCTGAGAGAAAGGGTAGAGGGGATAACAGGGGTGCATATCAGATGTGAGGAGAGTGTGAGTTTCTTGGAGGACCAGGGAAAACAGAAATCGGTGGAGTGAACAATCTCTTGGACAGAGGAAACTCCTAGGAATCTATGGGGGTGACCCTAGCTGGGGGTTACAGAACCTGAAGTTACCACGTCCTATAGCCAACTGGTACTCCCAGTGGAGGAAGAGGGACACCAACTCACCCATAAAACCTTCAACCCAAATTTTGTTGAACCTACAAAAATTGTGAGATAAAAATGGAGCAGAGATTGACAGGACCAACTTGAGACCTACCCCAGGGGAGAGAGAGAAGCCCTGACCCTATTAATAATACCACCCATGATATCAATTTATAATATAGAGCTATTTTAAAAACCCAACATGGTATTGACATGGTTGATCAATGGAATTGAATTAAGACTCAGACATAAAATTACACACCTATGGACATCTTATTTTTTTTCTAAGGAAGCCAAAAATACACAATAGAAAAAGAAAGGATTTCAACAAATGGTTCTAGTCAAATTCAATCTTTGCATGTAAAGGAATGCAAATAGATCCATATTTCATCCTGTACAAAACTTAAGATCAAGTGTATCAAAGACCTAAAAATAAAACCATATACACTAAACTTAATAGAAATGAAAGTAGGAAACAGCCTTGAGCACATTGATACAGGATACAACTTTCTAAACAAAATATCAATAGTGCAGGCACTAAGATAAATGATTAATAAATGGGACCTCATGAAACTGAAAAGCTTCTATAAGGCAAAGGACACCATTAATTGGACAAAGAGGCACTATACAAAACAGGAAAAGATTTTCACCAACTCCATATCCAATGGGGGGGGTGATATAGAATATATAGAGAAAACTCAAACAGTATCAAACTAGATGTTAAAAATAAATTATTTAATTTAAAAATAGTTGAAATCTAAACAAAATTCTCAATAAAGGAGTCTCAAATGGCTGAGGAACACTTAAAAATGTTCAGTATCCTTTTACATCAGGGAAATGCAAATCAAAACTACTTTGAAATTTCCACTTACACCTGCTTGAATGGCTAAGATCAATATAAAAACAGCTCATGCTGGCAAGGATGTGGAACAGCAGAATACTCCTCCATTCCTGGTGGGGTACGAACTTGTATAGTTACTATAAATTAATATGGTAGTTCTTCATAAAATTGGAAATTCATCTATCTCAAGTCCCAGGTATATCCTTAGTGAGAACATAACCAATGGATCTTTCAACATAACAAGGAGACTAGTTCAACTATGTTTGAAGCACCTTTATTCATAATAGTCAGAACCTGAGTTAAAGAGAAATTTAAAATTTAATAAAACAAAGCAAAACAAAACAAAACAAAAAAACTGAAATAATACCGTGTATTCTTTCAAACCACCAAGGAATACAGGTGGACTTCAACAAAACAACAGAATGCCTACAAACTTATAGAACCAGAAAATTCTCTACTCAATGACCACTAAGTCAGGGAGAAAAGAAAGAAAGAAAATTTCCACAGAGTTTTTAGAATTCAATGAAAATGAAGGCAAAATATACCCAAACTTATAGGACACAATGAAAGTAGTGTTAAGAAGAAAGTTCATAGCACTAAGTGCCTTCGTAAAGATGTTGGAAGATCTCATACAAGCAATTTAATAGCACACCTGAAAGGTCTAGAACAAACAAAGACACAAACACACCAAAGAAGACGAGAAGGCAGGAAGTGATCAAAGTTGGAGCTAAAATCAATAAAAGAGAAACTAAGAGGACAATACAAAAGATTCAACAAAACAAAGAGCTGGTTCTTTGAGAAAATCAACAAGACAGACATACCTTTAGCTAAACTAACTAAAAGTCAGAGGAAGAGTATCCAAATTAACAAAATCAGAAATGAAAGGGGTAATATAACAACAGATTCCTAGGGAATCCAAAGAATCATTTGATCTTCAAAACTGTACAGCACAAAATTGGAAAATCTAAATAAAGTAAATTATTTTTTGACAAATACCACTTACCAATATTAAATAGAGATCGGGTAAACAATTTCAATAGACCCATAACTTGTAAGGAAATAGAAGAAGTCATTAAAAGGGTCACAACCAAAAAACAAGCCCAGGGCTAGATGTATTCTAGCACAGAATTCTACCAGAAGTTCAAAGAAAAGCTAATACCAACATTTTATATATATATATATATATATATATTTAATATTAGTTACAGTTTGTTAACTTTGTATCCCTGTTGTATCCCACTCCCTCTTTCCCTCCCAATCCCACTCTCCCTCCCTCATCTCCTCCCTGCCCCTTTCCAAGTCCAGTGATAGGGGAGAACCTCCTTCCCTTTTATCTGATACTGATTTATCAGATATCTTCAGGAATGGCTGCAAACTCCTTCTCTGTGGCCTAGTAAGACTGCTCTTCCCTCGGGGTGCGGGGGAGAGGAGATCAAAGAGCCCACCATTGAGTTCATACCAGAAACAGTCCCTGTTCCCTTTATTAGGGTACCAACTTGGATACTGTTCTACCAATGGCTGCATCTGAGCAGAGGTTCTAGGTTACATTCATTCATGGTCCTTATTTGGAGAAACAGTCTCATAAGAGACCCCCGTGCCCAGATATAGTTGGTCCTTGTGGAGCTCCTGTTCTTGAAACCATTTTCCAAAACAGAAACACAGGAAACATTGTCAAGCTCATTCTATGACTCCACAGTCACCCTGACACCTAAACTACGCAAAGACCCATCAAAGAAACATAATTTCATAACAATCTCTCTGATAAACATTGACACAAATACTCAATAAAACGCTCAATAAAATACTTGCAAACCGAATCCAGGTACACATCAAAAATAACATCCATTATGACCAAGTAGGAGTGATCATAAGTATGCAGGGATGATTCAACATATAAAAATCTATTAACTTAATCCACCGTATAAACAAACTGAAAGAAATAAACCACATGATCAACCCATTAGAAGCTGAAAAATCCTTTTACAAACCCAACACTCCTTAAGATTTAAAGTCTTTTATACAAAGCAGGGATCATGGCACATACCTAAATACAATTAAGGCAAAATCCAGCAAGTCAACAGGCAACATCAGCTTAAATGGAGAGAAACTTACAGCAATTACACTAAAATCAGGGACAAGCCAAGGCTGCCTACTCTTTGCAAATCTATGCAATATAGTACTTGAAGTTCGAGCTGGAGCAAACAGGAGGATACAAATTGGATATGAAGTCAAAGTACCAGTATTTGCAAATGGTGTGAGAGTATACATAAGGGACCCCAAAAAGTCTACCAAAGAATAACTTTACCACTGATAAATACCCTCATCAATATGGCTGGATACATATTTAACTCAAAAAAAAAAATCAGTAGCATTCCTTTATACAAGTGATAAATGGACAGAGTATCCAAGTGGGTGCGTTAGTAAGGGGAACAGGGACTGTCTCTGACATGCACTCAGTGGCTCACTTTTGACCACCCACCACTCTGAGGGGGGAGCAGCCTTGCTAGGCCACAGAGGTTGACAATGCAACCAGTCTTGAATATACCTGATAAACTAGGGTCAGATGGAAGGGAAGGAGGAACTCCCCTATCACTGGACTTGGAGAGGGGCATTTGAGGAGATGAGGGAGGAAGGATGGGATTGGAAGGGAATGAGAGAGGGGGCTACAGCTGAGATACAAAGTGAATAAACTGTAATCAATATAAAAATAAAAAAATAGGAAAACAAGACACAGTATCTTGGTGTAATGCTAACAAAGCAAGTGAAATACCTATATGACAAAACTTCAAATCTTTGAAGAAAGAAATCTAAGGAGATATTGGAAGATGGAAACCTATCCGATCCTCATGGATCTGTAGGATCAACATAGTAAAAATAGACATCTATTCAAAAGCCATCTAAAGATTCAATGCAATTTCCATCAAAATTCCAACACAATTCTTTTATTTACCTACCTACCTACCTACCTATCTATCTATCTATCTATCTATCTATCTATCTATCTATCTATTTGTTTATTTATTTATTGCAATTTACTCACTCTGTGTCCTGGCTGTAGCCTCCTCCTTCTCATAATTGTTTTCCAAAGAATTAAATGAGTAGAAAAGAGGATCATTTAAAGCAAAAATGTACAGAGTTGATTGCTAGCATTTGTGACACTTATTTAAGTACGCATTTACCAATGTCCAATGTTTTGATCTAAAAATCGTGCCTGGTCCCCAGTGTATTTCAACTGAATTCACATCCATTTTCTTAATTGAGGGCAGCCATCCAGAGTGCCAAATCATTGTTCTAGTATTCTACTAGTAAAATGGCTCATTTAAACCACATGCTCTTTTTTCTACCCTTTTTTTAAACTAATTATAGTTTATTCACTTTGTATCCCACCTGTGGCTCCCTCCCTCCTCCCCTCCCAATCCCACCCATCCTCCCTTTTCTCCAACCCTGCCCCAACCCCAGTTCACTGAATAGGGGAGATGTTCCTCTCATTTCTTCCGATCCTAGTCTATCAGGTCTCATCAGGACTGGCTGCAATGTCTTCCTCTGTGGCCTGGCAAAGCTGCACCCCCCTGAGGAGGAAGTGATCAAAGAGACTGTCATGTCAGAGACAGTCCCTGTTCCCATTACTAGGAAAACCACTTGGACACTGAACTGCCATAGGCTACAACTGTGCAAGGGTTCTAGGTTATCTCCATTAATGGTCCTTGGTAGGAGTATCAGTCTCAGAAAATACCCAGGGCCAAGATATTTTGGTTCTGTTGCTCTCCTTGTGGAGCTCCTGTCCCCTCCAGGTCTTATATTTCCCATTTCTTTCATAAGATTCCCTGCACTGTGTCCAAAGTTTGAGTATGAGTTTCAGCATCTGCTTCGATACCCTGCAGGTTAGAGTCTTTCAGAGGCCCTCTGTAGTAGGCTCCTTTCTCCCTTTTCTGATGTCCATCTTCTTTCCATTTCTGAATGAGGATTGAGCATCTTACCCAGGGTCCTCCTTCTTACATAGCTTCTTTAAGTGTAGATAATTTAGAATGTTTATCATATATTATATGTCTAATATCCACATATGAGTGAGTATATACACTGCGTGTCTTTCTGCCTCTAGGATAATGCTTGTAAATTGCAATATATATATATATATATATATATATATATATATATATATATATATATATATGTTTTTCCTCTTAGAAACACCAGATCTACTAAACTAACACTATGATCCATGGAATGAAAATTAACGGTTCACTAGCAGTTTTTCTCGGTTTCACGGATATTTCTGTTTTCTGAAAACATTTTCTTTTTTTCCATGAAAAAAAAATCTTCCTAAAATTTGCAATATTTTTTGCCCTATCTCAGAGTATCAGGCTCTAAACATTCTTAATGTTTCCTTGGTGGGATGGTCACTTAATGATTAAATTAGAACTCACTCATCCAGATCTGTGCTAACAACAGTTGGTAGGCTGCACTCAGTTCTCCTGTGCAGATTTACTGAGCATCCAGGTGGAGTTCATTATTGTGAATCACCCAGCATGGTCTCCTGGCAGCAGATTAAGAAAACAGTCTAAATTAGAGATGGCTGCACTGCTAACGTTATTCCTCGTACAGAATATGAGGACCCCCTGTGCATTGCAACATACATCTTACAGTAGATGCCTTCTATCAAGGGACATCTCTGTTACTACTTGCTTCGCCATTTGTACTATACCTAAAATATTTATGAATCTGAAAGCTGAAAAGTTAGTTTTGCAGCTAATACATTGCACAGCTGCATGTTCTTGGTTTGCAAATTCATAATTGCGAATTTACTACTAACAAATTCCAGCTTTTGAACAACAGAATGTATTTTTTTAACCGGCTGTGTTGCCCAAGCTCTCTTATTCCCTTTCACAGGCTTGGATGGCTACAATGGTGGTACAGCCTCTGGGGAGGGTGAAAAGGGGATGGATGGAAGGACATGGCATCAGTCACCAACAACCCCTCTGGCTGATTAACTAGCAGGTGTTAATAGGACCCCAAGGGAGAGCTCTCCAGTTCCCTTTAGCTAGAATGATAGCGACATGATTCAAGACCTGAAGGGTTTGGGGCCTTTTGAGGCTGGGGCAAGGAAAGCAGACTTCTAAAGTAGAAGATATGTTTTTTTGGAAGGCTTCTCTTAAGTATTAAGTAAGTCTGGTTTTGAAGATTTGTTCATAAGCATTCTCATAAGATGTTCCAGGCATTTACTAAAAGAGTAAGAAAATTAAAATCACTGTTAATTCACCAGCTTAGTTTGCAGTGGAGTTTTATTAGAAATAGAGTTAGTTCTTTGCACAGCATTTATCATATGAGTAAAAAAAGAACTTATTGTGACAAGATGTCTTCCTCTCTCAAAGCAGTCAAGGACGTGTTTATATGTTAAACACAAAGTACAGATAAAATACAGTGATATTTTGAGTAAATTATGTCTATTAAAATATATTGAAACTTAGAATCTGTTGGTTTGTAATATTGACTTGTTCACTTTCCTAGCTCAAAAAAAAAATGATTTATTGCCACAGTTTTAACTTTTGTATTGTGCTGTGCTTAAATGTGTTTTTTAAAGAAAACAGAGTTTTTAAAAGCAAGGTGAACATACCCAAAACACATACAAATATGTAACAATGTATGTAGTTCCATTTAATGATCAGAAATGTTATTAGAACCTTACAAATCAGTTCATGCTGACACAATCAGTTAGTCTTTGCATTTTAAATAGTGGAAGAATAAATTTATGATTTTTTTACCACAGTTATTTTATCTAACATGCTTGTCAGATTTCTAGATATCGCTCTATGCCCTTATTATAGAGTTATCGCTCTATAACTTACTCATTATTATTTCAAATAATATACAAATGGCTGATTATATTACATTATGTATTATAAAATTGATGGTCATTGAGTATTTAATGGGTGATAGTATAATGTTGATGTAAATATTATAATTTGGAGGAGTCAGAGGGACATATTTACATTTGGAATACAATTGTAAGAGAAATAATGAGCAATGGGTATTCATGTTTTCAATGTTAGTTCATGTCAAAGAGTTCAATTCTTTACCAACTTTCAAATTTTCTGATTATATCTTAGGCATACTAATATTTCTTTGTATTTTCTTTTTAACAATTCTGGAGTATAGTGAGACTTTGTGGTTTGGGTTGCCCTTCTTTACTAATGAATGTGATTGATGACTTTTTTTCTTGATGGCATTACATGAAAATACCTCGTTCATTTTCACTAATATTTCCAATTTCTCCTTACTGAGATAAACCATTGTTTATCCCAGATACAATCATTTCTTTCACATATCAATTAAAATATATTACCAATTATATTTTGACTTTCTATTATTTATCTGAATTTAAAAATCAAACACATTAACTCATGAATTTACATTCCTAATGATATCATTTTTGTTAAATGAATACATTCATTTTCAATACTTTATTAAATTATTGTTTTGTAGCCAGAAAAATATTGGACATGTAACGCAAAAGGAAATTACTTTATAACTCTGTGAACTATAAAATATATAAAATATATTTATAGCTTTGAAAAGTTATTAAAATTAGAAACAATCCAAATGAAATCAAATCACTAAAATTTGTACATCACTCAGTTTTTACCTTTGACAGTTTTGGTCCATAGGGAATAGAATTGCTGAAGGTTAAGCCATAAGACAAACACTATGATACACATCAGAAGGTGGAATTCAGAATTTATAGAATGATTAGAAATGGAGAAAATTTTCCAAAATTAAAGGAGGGAAAGTGAAGAAGCAGAAGCTTGCCTTATAAATCTACTTTGGACATAGCTACAAGTAACTATGTATAGTGGGATGTCCAAGAAAACTTCCAGAAAGTAAGTAATGAAAGGCAGCAGTAAGTGAATGAAGATTTGAAGTCAGCCACAAGAGGCAAATGTTGCCATTGCTGAGGTCAGCTGTATCACCTGCTCCTGTTCTACCACAAAGGCTCCATATCCCTGAAGACTATGTAATCCACTGGACAAAATGAAACTTGGTAGAGGAACAGGCCATTTACTGCAGTAGTAACTGCACTTGATAAATCAGAGTGTACAAGGCTGTCTTAAGGGGAATCAGATGTGTAGATGATTGCTTACAACTCTCCCAATAGAACTGGGATGATCAGAGGTCTGGGGTTGAGTATTTCAACTCCATCAAAGCTGACTCAGAATCTTGCGAAAGAAGTCATTGACATCCCAACAACTGTGGTGAGTGGCAAGATCTTTATAATTGGGGGAGAAAAGCTCCTGTCCTAAATAAAGCTCTAGATACTTTATGAGTAGACTAAAAGATATTAATTGTACTAGAAAAAAATCTCTTTAGCTTCCTCAAATGAAGATAGTTGAATAAAATAAATACATGACAGGAAAGTAAGAATAAAACATCTATATCAAAAGGCAAACACTTTCTATCATCTTTAAAAATTTACATTATACACTTACAACAAAAATTTTATATTTCATAAGCTGTTAAAATGAAGCAACAGGTAACACAGGGACAATTTTTTCCTATTATGTATGGTGGCTAAATTAGTTTAATTTTTATGGCCTAGTATATTATTTTCTACTAACATTCGATTATTGTTTTATTATTATTAAATCTACTGACATTCTATTAACAGTTCTAGTAATGGTGCTTAATACATTAAATACTCAATCATCTAATTAGCCCGGACACTGAAAGACAAATGCAATAAATGGGGATTTAAAAACATAAACATCTCACTTAGTTTAATTTTTGTTGAAATGTGTTTATATTTTGTAATGTGATTATATTTTTGTCTTTATTAGCTTTAAAATTTATTTTATACAATATATTTTGTTCCTATTCTTTTCCCTTTCCCAACTCCTCCCAGATCCTCCTCCTCCTCCTCACTACTGGTCCAACTTCATGCTCTCTCGCTCTCTTTCTCCTTCCCTCTCTTACTCCATCTCTCCCTCTCTCTCACTTTCACTCTCTCAAAAAAAAAATAACAAGAAGAAGCAAAGGCAAACAACAGCAACACAAAATACACACACACACACATACACACACACACACACACACACACCATGGAGCCCTATTTGTATTGGCCAGTTACTGATGGACGTGAAGTCTACGCTGGAGTATGTCAATATAACTAGTGTCACTCCCTTAGAAAAACTACTTTTCTCTCTCCAAGCAGGTGTCAATTGAAAATAGCTTGTTTGTTAGGGATAGACTTTGTGTCCACTTCTTTTTCTCCCCTCTTAGCACTAGAATTTTTGACTGGAGTAAACATACGTTCATGTGTGCAGTCACAATCTCTGTAGGTTCATACATGTACTTGCCCTGTTGTGTCTTGGAGATGCTCTTTCCTTGGAGCCATCACCATCTCTGGATCTAGCATACTTTTGGCCTCTTCTTCCACGTAGACCTGCAATACTTGTGGAGAGGGTTTTGATAAAAACATATCACTTGGAACTGAGATTCCAAAATCTCTCACTCTCTATGCATTGTCCACTTGTGAATTACCATTTAATTACCTTTTACTGCAAGACACTTCTCTGATGAAAGTTGTATGATGCGCCAATCTATGAGAATAGCAATATTTCATTAGAAGTTATTAATAATCCTATGAACATATAGTATAATAATACAATTTTATACAATTAAATATTTATACATTCGAGAAATATTTGCACAAGGATGCTCTATCTGTTGAGTTAATTTTCATTTACTATCTACATCTTAAGTTTTGTTATTTTTGACCCTATGGTAAATACGCGAATAGTTCAATGGGATGCTACTTTATAGCATTTTATATCATCATGATATTATACCATTTTTCTACTTTTCGACGACTCTCTCATTATTTTGATAATTCTCAGGGATACTAGTTTTGGCTGTATTTCCTGTATCAAACAGATCACTGAAATATAATAGTGGTTGTTTGTGTATTAGTTGACTTAATGAGTGAATGAATAAATGACAAGAAATATAAAGTCATTTGGATTCCAAACATAAAAAAATTTCCAGTAGAGTGAAGCATTAGTTGATCAAATTGTTGCCATTCAGACAAGAGGATCTCAGTTCAAATCCTAAAAGGAATGTAAAACCAACCAACCAACCAAACAAACAAACAAACCACTAGTCATGGTGACATGCTTTTAATTCCAGACCAGGTGGGGCAAACACAGAGGATCTCTGGATCTCATTGGCTACCCAGCTTAGGCTAAATGTCAAGTCTTAACCTAGTGAGAAGTTCTGTTTCAAAGAACTGAGTGATGGCTCCTGAGACACAGCAGTTGATGTTACTTTCTGGCTTCCACATTCACAGCCACATATAAATAAGTATTTCTCACTACCCCCAACACACACAAACACACACAGGACCATCAATACAAAATTGTTAAAATAGAGCATTAATTACTCTTGCTTATCACTACAATTATTAACTTCAGTTTTCCGGTTAACTCTGTATTGTTATTATATTCCTAGTATAGGAAAGGTTCTCTGGTAATTATATCATCATTGGACAGATGAGAAAATAATAACTAACTTGAAATAGTTTCTGAGAACTTCTTATAAAATAGTTCTGGAATTTATACTTAATCAGTGTCCATGGAATATAGTCAAATGCAAACGCTTTTTGTGATTCTTAATGAAAAAATATATAATATATTAGATTTTTAGGTTTGCATATAGATAATGTCTTTGCAACTATATCTACTAAGTAAATAACAATTGAGTGCTAGAAAATCCTATGTTGTCAAAAATATAAGACATAACTAATTTTGTACTAAGGTAATAAGTCTCATTACTATATAATGCAAGGTCTTATAAATGTATAAATTTTGGTATGTTATAAATTCTGTAAATTATATGCAGAACTTTTTGTTTTGTTGTATCACCAGTAAAACTGAGTACATTGTATTTTCCAACAGCTTATATCATGCCATAATTTTAAATTTTTTCATGGATTTATCATCATCATATCATGATATTTTTCAACTGGAATTTATGTAACTATCTACAAATTATTAAAATTCTTACATCTTTTTTAGAATTCTTATACCTGGCTATATTTATCAAACTTTAAGTAAAGAAATCCACTGGAAGGTTGTCTTTAAATCACTTACCTAAGCTTTTCAATATGTATAGTGCTTATACTTACCACTACATCTAATGTAAACTTTGAGTATATTCTGCTTTATATGTTTTTAAAATTTTTATTTAAGTTTATTTACTTTACATCCCAGGGTGGCACCTCCCTCATATCCTTTCTGCCCCTCTCCCTTCTTTTACCTTCCCCTTTTCCTCTCCTCGCAGAAAAGGGGGGCCCTCATCCTCTGTATCAACTCTCCCCAGCACATCAAGTCACATCAGGACTGTACATATCCTTATCCACTGAAGCCAGGCAAAGCAGTCCTGCCAGGGGGAAGTGATGCAAAACCAGACCACAGAGTCCACGTTAGAAACAGCAACTACCCCCCTCCACTTGCTAGCAAACCCACATGAAGAACAGGCCACCTGTGAGCCACGTATGTGCAGGGGTCCTAGGTCCAGACCATGCATGCTCCTTAGTTAGTCTCAGTCTCTGTAAGCCCCCATGGTCTGGGTTAACTTTCGCTTTTGGTCTTCCTGTGGGGTCCCTGTCCCCTCTAGTGTTTCCTCAACACTCCCTGCCCCCCACTCCCTGCCCTGAGCTCTGCAAGATGTGTGGATGCAAGTCTCAGCACCTATCTGGATCCACTGCTGGGAGGGGTCTTCCAGAAGACAGTAACGTTAGGCTGCTGTCTGCAAGCATGGTGTCAGGGTCTGGCTCTCGACCGACCGTGAGTGGGGTGGGTCTCAGGTTGGGCTCATTATGTGTTGGCTAGTCTTTCAATCTCTGTTCCCTTCTTTATTCCTGTACTTCTTGGGGGCAGGGTGATTTTTGGAGTAAAGGTTTTGTCGGTGGGCTGTTGTTCCCCTCCCTTCACTAGTCCTGCTTGGCGAGGAGGTGGTCACTTCAGTCTCCATAGCCTTCCTGTCAGGAGTCTCAGCTAGAGTCACGTCCATATTCTCCCGGGAGCCAACCCTGTTACAGGCCTCCAACTTATCGAAGAGATAAAAACAGTTATAACAGTAATGTAAATATACATCAAAATAGCAGCCCAGACAGCGTGTTCCTAAAGCAAATTTGCCATACATTACTTCTTTCTGGGAGTTACTTGTTCTTATCACCCCAGAGATTGTTGTCACCTAAATTGAAAAAAAAAAAAAAAATAGATGTCTTACTCAGGGAAGCACTTTGAAACTAGCATATACAGTAACAAATTAGTGGTTAATATTATGTAACACTACACCAAGGACCATGTATGGATATAACCTAGAACCTCTGCTCGGATGTAGCCCATGGCAGCTCAGTAACCAATTGGTTTTTCCCTAGTAAGGGGAACAGGTACTATTTCTGAAAGGAACTCAAGGGCAGGTTCTTTGACCTCCCCATCCCCCAAGGGAGGAACAGTCCTGCTAGGCCACAGAGGAGGACTTTGCAGCCAGACCTGAAGATTCCTGATAAAACAGGGTCAGATGAAAGGGGAGGAGGTCCTCCCCAATCAGTGGACTTGGAAAGGGGCAAGGAGGAGATGAGGGAAGGAGGGTGGGATTGGGAGGGAATGAGGGAATGGGATACAGCTAGGATACAGAGTTAATTAATAAATGTATCTAATAATAAAAATAAAAAAGAAGAAAAAAAAAATCCAAACTAATACAAACTTTTCATTTTGGTTGTGATTTGTAAATGGGTATTAACACTGCCTTTTCATTGGAATAACATTATATTTTATTTATTGTCTGTTAAGTTTGCAAATCACTAATCTCATTGAACTTTTATTTCTCTCCAAATGTTATAACTTGCATTTAATAAGGATCCATATTCTTACATATAACTCAAAACAGTTAATGCAGTATTGATGCTTCCCCTGCTAGAAAGCTTCCTATGCTTTATACAACTTTCCAAAGTGCAGGTGGCCAAATCATTTCTTTCAGGAATATGCAGATTGCTGTTCTCCAAAGCCTGTTCCTTCAATGATGCAAAATACATAACCATGAAAGATGAGAAAGATATTGAGACAGAAAAATCTTGAAGGACCAAGAAACCAAAATAAGTATGTTTTCAAATCTTCTGACATCTGGTACTCAACATGAAACTGGAATATTGAAACATTGCAAAAGGATTCTTCTTTCAAAAAATTGATTCAAATAATTGTATAGCAGCATCTCCTAGTGCCACTATCATGAAAAGGAAAAGAAAATTCCTCACTGATGGGTTAATTTAAACAAAGCTATTCTTAGAATAATACATGAGAATAGTACAATATAGTTGAGAAATGAAGATCCATTTAGAAATAGCTTACATCTCTTTATCAAAGAAGGTTAATTTTCCCCAGTCACAAATTGAGTATTACAGATTTCACTACTGTGAAAAAAGGATTTTACATTTTTTCAAGTAAAACTCCACTTCATTAACATCATTCATAATCACAGTAAAATAAATATATGAAATGTAACATTTAGAATGAAATACCTCATTATATGATAATTAGCATAACTTAAATATCACAGATTAATATCATTACAATATCATAATGACATCAGCAACATTAACATAAACAACTGTCATTTGGTCTATATATTATAAGTTTATAATATATTTTATTATTTATTTTTTGTTCATTCTTTGTGAATTTCACATCATTCACCCCAATCCCACTCATCATTCTGTCCCTTTGTACCTGCTCTCTGCCCCTGCAACCTTCCCCCAAAAGAAAAAAAAATCTCTTTGTGGAAGCTGTTGTGTATCACAGTGTGTCCCACACTGTGTCCTTTGCCCACACTTCCTGCAAATGTTCACTGAAATGACTCATTGGTCTTGTTGGCAGCCTCCGGCTCCCGCTACACCATAAAAGTGGAACCTCAACTGGACTCCTCTTACGTATTCAGTTGTTGCTTTGCCTCATGGAGATCCTGCAGCTTTGGGTTTGTAGGATTCGCTCCTTCATACCCTCCAGAAGTTCAAAGATGAGGTAGAGATTGGGGTGGCTTTGAGCCTTGGTAGTGGCTGAAGTGGTCAGCCCACGAGCTTTCCTGCACCTACACCACTAGGTGAGCTTTCCACCAGTGCTCTGGTTAGCTCATTTAATGCCTCAGCCAGCAAAGGGCAGAGCCAGCTAATAATTACTAATAGTAACTTTTCTTTTTCCTTTTTACCAAATTTTTATTTCTAAGTATTTTATTTAAAATTAATTGTAAAAACATTTGTTGTGTGCTACTTAATTCATGCTCCATATGACCAATTGTATCTATTGAGCATCTGGGGAGAGAGGAACAAAAATATAGAACAAAAATCATAATATAATTACAAAGTGTAAGGGTTAGGTTTTGTGTTTGCTTTACATTGATGATGAGTTACCTTTCACTAATATATGGGATGAAGGCTGAATAACGCAATGAACCACCTAAAAAAGTAGGTGATAAAGCATGGCATACATACAAAAATGTAGCACCATGATCCTCAGTTGAAATGCATTCTGAGGATAGGAAAATCAGACCTGACTATATAAAGAATAAAAAGAAATTAGTAATGAAAGAATCAGACAGTAACCTGTGGTTTTCAGTCAGTTTGGAGATTTTTAACTTACTGATGTGTTTTAATTAAGGACTGGATATTTCTGGATGACTTGATTTGGACAATTGTCAACAAGGAACAGGACACGCTCATACCAGGCAAGAGTGCTGATGAACAGGTAGGTGTCTTCTGGCACTGGAGCTACCTGAAGAGCATTGTTTGAGGTACTGGGTAAAAATGGGGTTCACAGAGAAGAGCAATGGATGGGCAAATGAAATGAAGTAAAATAAAATATATTCAAAATAGTCAACAAAAATGTTAGCCAGGTTTGAGTAATTTATTCTGTGAAGCATAAGTTTTCAGAAATCTTTTTATTCCTCCCTCTCCCTCTCTCACTTTCCTTTCTTCATTTCTCTCTCTCTCTCTCTTTCTCTCTCTCTTTCATTCTCTCCTTGTCTTTGGTCTTTTACTACATCCCTAATGCCAGATAATTCAGATAATTTTTTAATTGTCATTTTGGTGAGATTTTATGGTTGTATATTATAACATTACTAAGAGACACTGTCATGTAACAAACTCCTTAATCCTCTGGAAAATACCACCTTTCCACTCCTTCTTCTGAGATGCTACCTGCCCTGAGCCTTGGTTTTTGACTGGACCCCTCAACCATGGCTATTTATTAGATGTAATATTCTGTAACGGTCTCCATTTGTTGCAAAAGAATAAGTTTTCTTAATGAGGAGTGTAGATTCCACCTAGTGGGTATAAGAACAAATGTTTAGAGTGTATGAATTACCATCATGCTGGCTTAGTAAAGTGATGACTGTAAGTTCTCCTCTAAGATCCATGTCTTTACTTGGCCTAGGTTGTTAGCTAAATTTACATTAGGAGGCATCTTTTTCCTCTTTTTGCATAGCTCTTCGACTAATTAAAGAACTGTTAGTTACTGATGAGGTAACTTAAGGCAAACACAGGCCATTATTACACCCTTTGACTATCACACAATGCTGCTGGGAGTCTCAGCTACGGTCACCCCCATTTCCTCCCAGAGCCTACCGCATCTCTGGTTTCCAGCTTGTCCCAAAGATGCCCCTCCTACTGGTTTGCCTTCTTTCTCCCAACCTTTTATCCCTCTTTCTGACTGCACATTCATTCCCCTTTCCATCCCCCTCTCCCACCCAATTCTCTCTTTCATCCAATACCTGATTTCTATTTTATTCCCTCTTCTGCGTAAGATATAATCATCCTCATTGAGCCCTCCTTGTTACTTATCTCCTTTGGGTCTTTGGATTGTAGAAAATTTGTGCATGTGATTACTCTAGAAACTTTTACTTCAAAACCAAAATTCAGTTAGCAGCTTGGAGATATAATGGTAAAATTTGTTCTATAACACTACTTTAAATAAGAAATATTTCTTGAAGTTCAAGAGTTCCATTATAGTTTTAGTGTGACAAGATAGTATTGTATATACTTTTTATTAACTTTAATTTGAAGGATGTATAATAAATTCCTATATTGTATATGTATATACATACATACATACATATATATATATATCCTGTCAAAACTGTCAGTTGACTTTGTCCTCAAAACAGTGAAGTAGAAGACATGGATAGAAGTAGTTATTTCTGCTAACAAATGGGAAATATTTTGTGATATTATTCTTTACAGTTTTATGTATTCTATGTCACTGCCATTCTGCTGAGCATATTTCTCATTGTATTTAATTATTATCTTGCTTATAATTACAGATGTTTTATGAATTACCATCATAGCAGAAGCATGGCACCTTGCAGTAGGCAGGTTGATGGAGACGTAGCTTAGAGTTCTACACTGTCATTATCAGTCAGCACGATGAAAGAGACTGGGCCTGGCATAGACTTTGGAAACATAGCCTACACAGAGTGGCATACTTCTTCTAACAAGATACACTTCTTCATCCTTCTAATAAGTTATGCATTAGATACCATCTCCATGTGGAAAAATTCTTTCAGGCCCGTCATCTTCTTTAAGGTAGGCTAGGGGCGCTGTCAGGAGCTGACATGTCTCATTGTCAAAGAAACCTTAAAATAATAAAAACATCTTTGAATGTAATTTTTGTAGGTCTCTGAGGTTTTTGAAGACTATTATCTATCTGTATCTATTTACATATTGTTTAATCACTATCTATGTGTCTACAGTGAGTCTGAACAACCAAACGTTCCTTGTTTCTAGTCATTTACTATCTGATTAACCTAGAAAATATATTTCTGTGATAAACTAGACTAGTAACTGACATGACCATGAGCTTGATTATTACTCTGTATCACTTAACTACCCTAAAGTTTATATAACAGCTTTTAGAATGACTGACTATAAACCCTGTATTTATAAATAAATTGCATATGTCCAATACCTTATAAAAGAGTTGAAACATTGATGTATTTATGTATCAAAACAGCTTAAAATTTGTATCAATATGCAATAATCTAGAGCAATGTATCAAAAATAACCTTAATTATGTATCAAGATACAAAAATCTACACTAATATAAGCAAAACTATCCTTAGTTTTGTATCAGAGTAAAATAATTTATATCAACATATCAAAATATTTGAAAATATCAATTTTCAAATATTGTTCTATAGTTCTATAGTTGAAGAGCAGATTCAATAATCTACCCTTTTCTCCTAATATTCCTATGTTATAAATATATTATATTCTTACCCACCTTCCCTTCTTCATATAGGATAAACTTACAAAAATCTGTACACCTAAAGAAACTGAGCTAGAAGGAAGACCCTGGATAAGATGATCAATTCTCACTTAGAAAAGCAAACAGGATGGACATTGGAAAAAGGAGAAAACAGGAAACAGGACAGGCGTTTACCATGGAGGGCCTCTGAAAGACTCTCTCCAGCAGTGTATCAAAGCAGATACTGAGACTCATGAATAAACTTTGGGCAAAGTGCAGGGAACCATAGGAAGGAAGGGGGAGATAGTAAGACCTTCAGAGGATGGAAGGGGAGGAGGACCTCCCTTATCAGTGGACATGGAGAGGGGAATGGGAGGAGATGAGGGAGGGAGTGTGGGATTGGGAGGGAATGAGGAAGGAGGCTACAGCTGGGATACAAAATGAATAAACTGTAATTAATATAAAAAATAAAAATTTAGAAATAGTCCCTGTTCCCCTTACTAGGGTATCCACTTGGATAATGAGGTACCATGGGCTACATCCGAGCACAGATTCTATGTTATATCTATACATGGTCCTTGGTTGGAGAAACAGTCTTATAAAAGACCCCTGTGTCCAGAAATATTTGGTCCTTGTGGAGCTCCTATCCTCTCCATGTCATACTAACTTCCCCTTCTTTCATATGATTCCCTGAACTCTGCCAAAAGGTTTGGTTATGAGTCTTAGTATCTGCTTTGATACACTGCTAGGTAGAGTCTTTCAGAGGCCCTCTGTGGTAGGCTCCTGTCCTGTTACTTGTTTTCTCCTACGTCCAATGTCCATCCCATTTGTCTTTCTAAGTGAGGATTGATCATCTTACCCTGGGTCCTCTTTCTTGTTTATCTTCTTTAGGTGTGCAGATTTCGGCTTGTTTATCATATTTTATAGGTCTATATAAGTGAGTATATACCATGTGTGTTTTTCTGCTTTGGGGATACCTCACTCAGGATGACCTTTTCTAGGTCCCATCATTTACCTGCAAATTTCATGATCTCCTTGTTTTTAATTGCTGATTAGTATTCCATTGTGTAAAAGTACTACAATTTCTGTATCTGTTACTCCATTGATGGACACCAGGGTCAGATGAAAGGGGAGGAGGTCCTCCCCTATCAGTGGACTTGGAAAGGTGCAGGGAGGAAATGAGGAGGTTGGGTGGGATTGGTAAGGAATGAGGGAGCAGATTACAGCTGGGATACAAAGTTTATAGAATGTAACTAATAATAAAAATAAATAAATTAATTAAAAAATTAATTTAAGAAAGAAAGAAAATAGATAAAGTTTTCAAGGATATGTAGATGCTAATAAACGAATAAGCAAATAAATAAACTGAATAAAAATTACACAGCTTAAATATAAAAGAGATCTCCATAGAAAGACTTAGAAAAATAAAAAAATATATGAATGAATAAATAAATTGTATTTTCCATGTTAAAAAATGAAAAACCTTTGGAGGAGGACATTTGGACCCCATATAGGTTTGTATTGACTGTCAACATAAAATAATATTAATGCAATATTAAGTAATAAACATAGTTCTATATATTGATTTCAGAAAACTCAAACTAAAACCCACTTTGAGAAGGAGGAGAATGAGAAATAGATTTCTGTATTAGAGACCATAAATCAGAGAATAAAAAAAAAAATAAAAAAGAAAAACAGTCCACAGGGACTTGAAGAATTAGAATGGTAATCCATAGAGATAACATATATTGAATTAAAAGTCTAGATTTTACTTTTTGATACACATTCAGAATTCCAATAGACCTTTGCCTTGAATTCTGGAGAGGATGATTTTGAGGTTACACATTCATAGAGATGGTGACTGTCTTGAAGTTGCATTTGCAAATTAGGGTTGATGGTGCTTCAGTATCTGTATCCATTGGAATACAACAGCTTTTGAACATTATGGCATAGAAAATGTTACAGATATATCTTGCACTCCAGCATGACAAGTAATTATGGAGAGATATAACAGAAAGTGGATAAAGACTATCCAGAGAGTAGATTAAATGGTGCTTTATTGACTGAATATTTTGAAAGTCAATAAGACAACTAGGATAATTGTTAAAAAAAAATACTGGATTTTAGAAAGGATTGATGAATTAGATCAGGATATTAAATTCTTAATTCTAAAATTGAAGAAGGGAGGTATGTTGTGTTGGGGGAGATTTTGTATTTCTTCCAACAGGAAAATATTCATCTTCTGTCTAAGTTATTGGATTTGACATAGGGAGATCCCTGAAGATCTTAGGTCCACACAAGAAGGAACAAGTTAAGACCAAAGCAGGTAATGTATATGCTGGTCTCTTCATGGGAACAAATCTGAGACTGGCCTCCACATAAATGTTTATACATAGCCAATAAATCTTAGTGGTTACAAAATCCTCAGGACTTATCATCCTATTCTTTGAAATGCCATACACACACATACACACACACAAAAATGTTATTAAAGATAGGGGAGGTCCTCTTCCCCTTCTATCTGATCCTAGCTTATCAGGTCTCATCAGAACTGGCTGCACTGTTCTCCTCTGTAGCCTAATAAAGCTGTTCCCCCCCTCAGGGGGAGGTGATCAAAGAGCCAGGAACTGAACCCTTACTAGGTTGCCCACTTGGATACTGAGCTGCCATGGGCTACATTTGTGTATGGGTTCTAGGTTATATCCATGCGTGGTCTTTGTTTGGAATATCAGTCTAAGAAAAGATACCTGTGCCCAGATACTTTGGTTCTGTTGCTCTCCTTGTGGAGCTCCTGTCCTGTGGGTAAGATGATCAATCCTCACTGAGAAAGACAAACGATATGCATTTTGGAGGAAGGAGAAAACAGCAAACAGGACAGGAGCCTACCACAGAGGGCCTCTACCAAAGCAGATGCTGAGACTCTTAACCAAACTTTGGGCACAGTGCAGGGAATCCTATGAAAGAAGGGGAGATAGTGGGATATTTTTTTCTCTCTTTAGAGATTTACTTTCTATGTGCATATATTTAACTTTCACTACCTTTTAAGCTAACTCTATATTTAAATTTTTCCATATCTTCATATGGCTTATTTCTTTTGGCTTTTAAAATTATGTCTTTAAAGATTTTATTTTATGAATTTCAAACAATTTGTAACGAACTATGATGTTTCACGCATACACTCTTTCCTTCTCTAGCATTAAAATGTAAATTTAAAGGGATTTATTTTTTATTTTTTTATTAATTACCCCTTATTCACTTTATATCCCCCCTGTAGCTTCCTCCCCTCTGAATATATCCCTCCCTCTCCCTTCTCCATGCATGCCCCTCCCCAAGTCCACTGATAGGGAAGGTCTTCCTTTCCTTCCTTCTGCTCCTAGTCTATTAGGTCTCATCTGGAGTGGTTGCATTGCCTTTCTTTGTGGCCTGGTAAGGCTGCACCCCCCTCAGGGGAAGGTGATCCAAAAGCAGGCCAATCATTTCATGTCAGAGACAGTCCCTGTTCCCATTACTATGGAACCAACTTGGACACTGAACTGCCATGGGCTACATCTGTGCAGGGGTCTTAGGTTATCTCCATGCATAGACCTTGGTTGGAGTATCAGTCTCAGAAAAGACCCCTGTGTCCAGATATTTTTTCTTTTGTTCTCCTTGTGGAGCTCCTGTCCTCTCCGGGTCTTACTATTTCCAACTTCCAACTCCTTCTTCCTCTTCCTCTTCCTCTTCCTCTTCTTCTTCTTCTTCTTCTCCTTCTTCTTCTTTTATTTTTAAATAATTTTACACATTCACTTCTATCGCAGCTGTAGCCCTGTCCCTCTATCCCTCCCAATCCTCCCCTCCTTCCCTCATCTCCTCCCTGCCCCCTTCTGAGTCCACTGAGAAGGAGTGTCCTCTTCTCCTTCAGTCTGGCCTTGGCTTATCAGGTATCTTCAGGATGGTTGCAGTGTCCTTATCTGTGGCCTAGCAAGGCTGATCCTCCCTCACAGGGGAGGGGAAGCTCATGAGTTCATGTGAGAAACAATTCCTGTCCCCCTTACTAGGGAACCTACTTGGATACTGAGCTACCATGGGCTATGTCTGAGCAGGGGTTGTAGGTTATATTCATGCATGGTCCTTGGTTGGATAAACAGTCTCATAGAAGACCCCTGTGCTCAGATATATTTGGACCTTGTGGGATTCCCTGTCCCCTCTAGAATATACTAATTTCTTCCTTCATATGATTCCCTACACTCTGCCAAGGTTTGGTTAAGGGTCTCAGCATCTGCTTTGATACACTGCTAAGCAGAGTCTTTCAGGTGCCTTCTGTGGTAGGCTACTGTCCTATTACTTGCTTTCTTCTATTTCCAATGTCCATCCCCTTTGTCTATCTAGATGAGGCTTGATCATCTTACCCCTGGACCTCTTGTTTATCTTCGTTAGGTGTACATATTTTAGTATGTTTATCCTATCTCATAGATCTATATAAGTGAGTATATACCATGTGTGTCTTTCTGCTTTTGGGATAGCTCACTCAGGATGATTTTTTTTTCTAAGTCCCACCATTTGCCTGCAAAATTCATGATCTCTTTGTTTTTAATTGCTGAGTAGTATTCCATTGTGCAAAAGTACCACAATTTCTATATCCATTCCTCTGTTGATGGACATTGGGGTTGTTTTCAGGTTCTGGATATTACAAATAAAGCTGCTACAAACATGGTTGAGCAAATGTCCTTGTTGTGTACTTCAACATCTTTTGGATATAGGCCTAGGAGTGGTATAGCTGGATCTTGAGGTAGCAGTATTCCTAATTGTCTGAGAAAGTGCCAGATTGATTTCCATAGTGGTTGTACCAGTTTACATCCCCACCAGCAATGGAGGAGGATTCCCCTTTCTCCATAGCCTCTCTAGCATGTGTTATCTCTTGAGTTTTTGAGCTTAGCCATTCTGATGTGTGTAAGTTGAAATCTCAGGGTCCTTTTGATTTGCATCTCTCTGATGGCTAGGGATTTTGAAAATCTCCTTATGTGTTTCTCTGGCATTCTATATTCTTCTACAGAGAATTCTCTGTTTAGCTCCGTACCCCATTTATTAATTGGGTTACTTGAATTATTGATTTTTAATTTCTTTATTTTTTTTTATATAGTCCCTCTGTCAGATGTTGGGTTGGTGAATATTCTTTCCCAGTCTGTAGGCTGTTGTTTTGTTCTAATGACAGTGTCTTTTGCTTTACAGAAGCTTTTCAGTTTCATGAGGTCCCATTTATTGAT
This sequence comes from Meriones unguiculatus, assembly GCF_030254825.1. Lineage (NCBI taxonomy): Eukaryota > Metazoa > Chordata > Mammalia > Rodentia > Muridae > Meriones > Meriones unguiculatus. Next base: position 32,099,063 of record NC_083353.1, on the reverse strand, counting down.
TGTTGCTCTTAGAGCCTGTGCTGTTGGTGTTCTGTTCAGGAAGTGGTCTCTTGTGCCAATGAGTTCTAGGCTCTTCCCCACTTTTTCTTCTAACTGATTTATAGTATCTGTTTTTATGTTGAGGTTGTTGATCCACTTGGACTTTAGTTTTGTGCAGGGTGATAAATATGGATCTATTTTCATTTTTCTGCATGTAGTCATCCAGTTGGACCAGCACCATTTGTTGAGGATGCTATCTTTTTTCCATTGAATGGTTTTGGCTTCTTTGTCAAAATTCAAGTATTCATAGGTGTGTGAGTTTATTTCTGGGTCTTCCATTCGGTTACACTAATCCACCTTTCAGTACCACGCAGTTTTTATTACTATTGCTCTGTAGTACAACTTGAGATCAGGGATGGAGATACTGCCAGATGATCTGTTTTTGTACAGGATTATTTTGGAAATTCTGGGTTTTTTGTTTCTCCTTATGAAGTTGAGAATTTTTCTTTCAGGGTCTGTAAATACTTGTATTGGTATATTGATGGGAATTGCATTGAATCTGTAGATTGCTTTTGGCAGGACGACCATTTTCACTATGTTAATCCTACCAATTCATGAACATGGAAGATCTTTGCATCTTCTGATATCTTCTTCAATTTCTTCAGAGACTTGAAGTTGTTTTTTTGTTTTGTTTTGTTTTGTTTTTCAAGCAGGTCTTTTATCTGCTTGGTTAGAGTCACCCCAAGGTATTTTATGTTATTAGTGGCTATTGTGAAGGGTGTTGTTTCTCTGATTTCTTTCTCGGCCCTTTTGTAGTGGGTATACAGGAGGGCTTCTGATTTTTTTTTTTTTTTTTAGTTAATACTTTGCTGAAGGTGTTTATAAGCTGAAGGAGTTCTCTGATTGAGTTTTTGGGGTCACTTTGGTATAGTATCATATCATCTGCAAATAGTGAAACTTTGACTTCTTCCTTTCCAAATTTTATTTCCTTGATCTACCTTACTTGTCTTATTGCTCTAGCTAGGACTTAAAGTACTATGTTGAAGAGATATGGAGACAATGGGCAGCCTTGCCTTGTCCCTGATTTCAGTGGGATTGATTTAAGTTTCTTTCTTTTGATTTTGATGTTGGCTTAGGCTTGCTGTATATTGCCTTTACTATGTTTAGGTATGCTCCTTGTATCCCTGATCTCTCCAAGGCTTTAAACATGAATGGTTTGGATTTTGTCAAATGTTTTTTCAGCATCTAGGGAGATGACCATGTGTTTTTTCCCCTCTCAGTTTGTTTATATGATGGATTACATATACATTACATTACTTCTGTCCATTGAACCACCATTCCATGCCTTGGATGAAGCCTACTTGGTCATGGTGGATGATATCTTTGATGCGTTCTTGGATTCGGTTTGCAAGTATTTTATTGAGTATCTTTGCATCAATGTTCATAAGAGAGATTGGTTTAAAGTTCTCTTTTTTGTTGGGTCTTTGTGTGGTTTAGGTATCAACGTGACTGTGGCTTCATAGAATGAGTTTGGTAATGTTCCTTCTGTTTCTATTTTGTGGAATAATTTGAAGAGAATTGGAGTTAGCACTTCTTTGAAGGTCTGGTAGAATTCTGCACTGAAACCATCTGGCCCTGTGCTTTTTCTGGAAGGGAGGCTGTTGATTGCTACTTCTATTTCCTTGGGGGATATAGGGATGTTCAATCTTTCTACCTGATCTTGACTGAATTTTGGTAGATGGAATCTGTCAAGAAAATTGTCCATTTCTTTTAGATTTTCGAACTTTGTGGCATACAGTCTTTTGAAGTTAGACCTAATGATTGTTTGTATTTCCTCTTTGTGTGTAGTTATGTCCCCCTTTTCACTTCTGATTTTGCTGATTTGGATAGTTTCTCTCTGACTTTTAGTTAGTTTGGCTAAGAGTTTGTCTATCTTGTTAATTTTCTCAAAGAACCAGCTTTTGGTTTCATTGATTTTTTTGAATTGTTTTATTTGTTTCTAATTGGTGTCTGTGTTTCCCATGCTGTGCTGTGGGTAGCCTGCTCAGGTCCATTCCTTCATAGGAAAAGGCAATTCAGCCTTCTGCTTGACTCTGGCCTAACATTGGATCCTGTTGCCATGGTTAGACGGGGTCCAAGTGCCAACCTGTGTTGGAACATTGTTTGCCAGGTCATGACAAGCCTCTGACTTGGGATCAATGATCCCTGCCACCCTTGTGTTTAGCCCAGTTCTGGAGCAATTCTCAATGGATACCTGACACCTGCCTTTTCCTTGTTGTAGTGGCTTTAAAGCACCACTCCCCCAATCCTTTCTTACTTTTTTAATATTTATTTTTTAATATTAGTTACAGTTTGTTTACTTTTTATCCCTGCTGTATCTCACTCCCTCTTTCCCTCCCAATCCCACCCTCTCACCCTCATCTCCTCCCTGCCCCTTTCTAAGTCCACTGATAAGGGAGAACCTCCTTCCCTTCCATCTGATACTGGTTTAGCAATTGTCTTCAGGACTGGCTGCAAAGACATCCTCTGTGGCCTAACAGGGCTGCTTCTCCCAGGGCGGGGGGGCGGGAAGCTCAAAGAGCCCACCATCGCCATAGAGTTCATGTCAGAAAGAGTGTCTGGTCCCTTTATTAGGGTACCCACTTGGATATTGAACTACCAAGGGCTAAATTTGAGCAGGGGCTCTAGGTTGCATCCATACATGGTCTTTGTTTGGAGAAACAGTCTCATTAAAGACCCCTGTGCCCAGATATATTTGGTCCTTGTCGAACTCCTGTCCTCTCCACAGCCCTTTCTTATTAAGACAGAATATTAAAGCTGTTTAGCTTCCAGAGAGAGTTTTTGCCTTTACCCAGGAATTTTCTCATGTTCTTTTGGATTCTATGCCCCATGTTGGGTGCCATTATATTGGGAGGGAGTTTTTCTCCCCACCCCAAGCACCCAAAATAGTGATTCATGAGACACATTAAATGTTATACAAATACTGAAGCCATACAGCATTGTTTTTCTCTGACTAGCGCACAACTTAAATATAAGTATGGATTATAAATTTACTTTACAAAATTGGGTGTATGTAGATTGAACAAAAGAAAATAGGCTTATTGTAAGCAGTCATTAGAAAAATTCCAATTGGGTTCACATTAACTTGCCACTACATAGCCATTGAAAGGTCCAAATTAAGATGAAAACAACACAAACACAGAAGGATGACAGCAAGTAGAAATTTTACTTCATTGGTGTACTTAAAATATACCTGTAGTATCTAGAAATGTTTGTATGCATAATTCAGTGTTATTTGCACATATATAATCTTTAGTTTCATTAATTTGCATATTTATATTTTGTATATTTATCAGTTTATAAATTTTGGTTTACAAAAAGCAAAGATCTTGACCAAATAGTAATCTTTAGATGCACAGGTTTATTTTAATCTTTCATGAATAATAGTTTTGATTAATAATTTTTAAATTATATAATAATTACCCATGTTTTCTGTGGTTGTTTAAAAATACTGCAAATAATATTTGTCATGTATAAGTACATATAATGTTTCCATAGTTATATGTGAACATTTGAAATTTTTCTTTAACTGAATTTTCTATAATTCTCTTAACCTTTTTTATAAAATATTAAATTTAAAAAAATAGATGATAATCCTGATCTGAGTTATATAATGCAGGAACAGAAATCAATCTGGAAAAACATTAACATTTATAATTTTTTATTTAAATATGAATTTGAGAAAATATTCCATATGTAAAACAAAAAAATAAAGATATAAAATATAAATAATTCAAGAAACATACACTGTAGAATTTAAAATATGACGTTAAATAGCTCTGTGAGTTAAAATAGGTCTTGCAGTTAACATATTAATTTCTCAAATCTAGCAGATTTTACAAGTACAAAATGTAACAAATCCACAACAAAAAGTAAAGTTTGGACAAATCTTTGAAGTAACAGCAGCTGAGACTTTGCCAATGAGGAAGCTGAGTTAAACTTGTAAAGCTGTAAGATGATGAGGAAGCCTACAATCTCATTTTAAGTATCTCAAGGAAGTTCTCACCTAGCACCGACAGGAACAATGCAGAGTGTGTGTCTAAAAGCACAAAGAAGAGTTTATGTTGTATTTTTGAGCAGTTTGAGTACTCAGAATTGTAGTATCTCCTTTATTCTCCAGTGCACAGGCCACAGACAGATAGTCTTAACAAAAATTTTGTTTAAAAGAAATTGATAATTTAGATAAATTGAGACATCTGATATGGATTCTGGCACTATACAAAAGTCTTCATTTGGAGACTCCCATTTCATAAAGGCTCTAAGCTCACGTATCTTGATAAAAGTATGACACTATAAACTTAATCCTGTTCAATGATAACTTCTTAGAATTTGCATTCAAAATAATGTGTCAGAGATAGCATATTAGTTTCAAATTAGCAAAAGAAACTGCGACACCAGCTGTATGAGCTACTTTCTTAAATTCTTCACATTCTTTATCTAAAAGTTTAACTTTTAGATTATTTTTAGAAATAAATTATTTCAATCTTTTTAATTTTGTTGAATATATATTTATTCATACAATACTTTCTGACCATGGTTTTCCTTTTCTCATCTCCTGCATGAGTGGGCAACCACTCATTAAATTTCAATCCTTCTTTCCCTGCCTTGAAAAATCAAACAAATGAAAAAAACAAACCAGAATAGGGAAAATAGAGAAAAATAACTCATATAGACATACAACTTAGGACAAACCCACTAAAATCTGTGCATCTAAAGAACCTAAGCAAGAGAGAGGACCCTACCTAAAACTGTCAATCCCCATCCTGAAAGGCAAAGAGGATGGACATCAGAAAAAGAAGAAAACAGGAAACAACCTAGGAACCTACCACAGAGGGCCTCTGAAAGCCTCTGCCCTACAGACTATCAAAGCAGATGCTGAGCCTGATGGGCAATTGTTGAGCAGAGTGAATGGAATTTTATTTAAGAACTGGGAAATAGTAAGAGCTGGAGAGGACAGGGTCTCCACAAAGAGAGCAACAGAACAAGAAAATTTGAACACAGGGAACTTCCCAGAGACTCATACTCCAACCAAGGCCTATTCATGGAGATAACCTAGAACCCCTGCACAGATGTAGCCCATGGCAGCTCAGTCTCTAAGTGGGTTACATAGTAATGTGAAGAGGGACTGCCTCTGACATAATCTGACTGGCCTGCTCTTTGATCACCTCCCCCGGGGGGGGGGAGCAGCCTTACCAGGCCATAGTAGAGGACAATGCAGCCACTTTTGATGTGAACTGATAGACTAAGATCAGAAGGAAGGAGAGGAGCCATTGTCACAGTAAATTCTACCAGAGTGGACGCAGGACTAGCCACAGGATTATCATCATGGATTGCTGCAGCCATGAATCATCTGAAGGAATGGGCGGGCATGGGAGCGTTAGCAGGCCTTCTGGTGTTGGTCTCCTTGGTTTGCCTGTGGTATATATGCAAGATGAGAGTCTCACAACAGCGTAATGCAGCCATGATCATTCTGGCCTTTACAGCCATTGAAGCAGGACAGTCTCCCCAAGCATGGTTGGCTACCATAAAAAGCTAAAATGTTACGCTCAGGATGTGAGGCTAAGCACTGCACTCAGGGTCAGCTGCTTTCGATCCAGAGAGCATGTCTGATTGCATGCGGGTTGATGCCCCAGGTCCCGCCTCTGAGAAAAAGGTATCAGACGGGTCTGATGCTCTTTGGGTGGATGACACCTAAATGAACATCGGTACAAAGTCCCAATTTATTTCTAATATCAGAGATCAGACCTCTACTCTTGCCTGATGCATCTAAAACAAAAAGGGGGAACTGTAGAGAGCTGTGTAATGCCGTGCCTTAAAGATGGAGCTGGTTTCTGCCTTCCACCTTCCCGATGGTGAGTGCTCTCTGTCACAAACAACTCCATATTTGGCTAAGGCTGAGGATCTGGCTTGCTTCTGTGTATGTGGACCTATCTGCATTGCCCACGTGGCACGCTGGGGTTGGCTACCCAGAGGCTATTTAAGCTGTGGGCTGGCTTTCCCCAGGGTCAGAAGATTGTTCAAGGTTCCTGAATAAACTGCTTTGAGAAGAAAAAAAAAGAAAAAAAAAAGAAAAAGGATTAAGAGAAGTATGACCCTATATAATTATGTATATAGACACTGACTAAAAGGGAACATGGAAACTGTATAAAAAAAAAAACATAAGACACACACACACATATACATAACACACACACATACACACACACACACACACACAGAGAGAGAGAGAGAGAGAGAGAGATTCCTTTGGAGGAAACTAAGTTTTCTTTTGTAAAGGGTTGTAGATTGGAGACAGTGTGTGGTTAGGGACAGGAGACCATGTTGAATTCCCCCTCTTATTGCTGAACCCTCATCTGGCTTGCAAGTGTAAAGACCCTTTGCATGCTGCCATCACACTTGTGGTTATATATATATATATATATATATATATATATATATATATATATATCAGTGCTGTTGTATCTGGGAGGTACTGTTCCTTGATGTCTTCCATTACCTACTTGCTCTTAAAATCTTTCTGTCTCCTCTTCCACAAAGTTCCTTGATCCCTGAGGAGAAAGGTTTGATGGAAACATCCCATTTTGGACTTGGTGCTCCAAGATCTTTCACTTTCTTCACTCTTCAGTTTTGGGTCTCAGTATTTGTCTCCTTCTATTGCAGATGGAAGCTTCTCTGATGAGGGCAGAGTAAGATACTAATTATGAGTATAGCAGAATGTCATTATGAGTAATTTTGTTGCATTTTTAACCAAAGCAATAGTCTTGGTTTTATTTCAAGGTCCATGAGCTATATAGTCCCAAGTTATTGGCCAGATGAGAAGTATTAGGCATGGTTTCCATCTCATGGGCTGCACTACAATTCACTTATAGAGGGGTTGGTTACTCCCACACTTTATGTGACAATATTGCGCCAGCATATCTTTTAGGCACTAGCCATTGGTGACTGAAGTATTTGTGCCTGGGATGGAGGTTACTTTTTCCTCTGTATCATGCTGAGTACCCTCTAGTACTATGAATACTACTCAGTAGAGAGAAAGTCAAGCTAATAGCTTGACCTTTTTGTTCAATGAAATATATAGGTGTTGATTTCAGCAATAGGGCATTACCATTATTTTGTGGAAAACAACCAATAGCATTGGAAATAGCCTGAGCTACTGGGGCTTCTCCTGGGGCATCTATTACCAAAAATTCATTTAGATGAAACCTGTTTCTGACACTGAAGGTTTTATTTGAGGGTGAGAAATATCTACTTAGAGCTTTTTTCTCCACATTATTTGGCAACACCATTTAGATTTCTTTCATATATATAAATATACATTTCATATATGTGTATGTATATTGCATATGTATTTATGTACAAAGTAGAAATATGTTTTATTTCTCCTTCCTTGGGAGATCCTCCCATAGCTCTACTCCAGTATTGTATACTCAACCTCTGTTTTTATATAAGCTTCTCTCATAGGCTTACAAGCTAACATCCACATATAAGTAAATACATATCATATTGTCTTTTGAGATCTGTATTACTTCAATGTGTTTTCTAACAATACCCATTTACTTTTGACTTTCAGGATTTTATGGTGTAACAGATGAATAATAATACATTGTGTAAAGCCATGAAATTTTCATCATCTATTCATCTTTTGACAAACATCTGGGCTGTTTCCAATTTCTTGCTGTATTGACAGCAGTGAGCAAGCATGAGCAAGACTCTCTGCAGTAGGATATAATGTCCTTTTCATATATGTCCAAAGGTGATATAGCTGAATCTTTAGTTAGATCATTTCCCAGAATCCTAAAAAACTTCCGTATTGATTTATATCGTCGCTGTAAAAGTTTGCATTTTCATTGACAATATGAGTGTTCCTTTAGCCCACATCTTTATCAACATGAGCTCTTATTTGTTTTATTGATCTTGGCCATTCTGATTGAAGTAAAATGAAATTTCAAGGTAGAGTTGATTTGCATTTTGCTGATGTCTAAGGATGTTGAACATTTTTTTAAGTTTTCGCTGCAATTTGTGTTTCTTTTCAGAATTCTCTGTTAAAAGCATGTTATTTGTTTTCTTGATATCAGTTTTTTAGTTCTTTATGTATTTTAGATACTATACATCTACTAGATGTATCATTGGTATATATCTAGATATATAATTGGTATATATCTAGATCTTTTCCCAATCTGTAGCTTGCTGCTTTGTGTGAATGATGGTGTCCTTAGCCATACAGAAGATTTTAAGTTTCATGAGGTCCCATTTATTAATTGTTGCTCTTAGTGACTTTGATATTGATATCCTCATCAGAAAGTCCTTTTCTATTAACATGAATTCAAGACTATTTTCCACTCTATTTTTTTTATCAGATTAAGAAATCTACTAAGGTCCTTGATTCATCTGGGTTTGAGTTTTATACAAGGTGAAGAATATGGATGTATTTGCATTTTTCTATATGCATTCTTAATATGGACAGCATCCAAGAAGCTCTAATCATCAGTATTGGGAAATGTAATATAAGCCCTTAAGCTTATTGTAGTTTTCCCACCTCTACACTGTGCTTTTCTTTTTGGCTTTCTTGGGTTTTTTGTTTGTTTTGTTTCTGTTTTATGATTTTTTGCTTTGGGTTTTTTTTTTTTTTTTTTTTTTGAAACAGAGCCTTTCTATGTATTCCTCCAGTCCTGCTGCTCTTTCTGTAGAGAAGGCTGGCCTCAAAATCAGAGACCCTCCTGCCTCTGATTCCCAGATTGTGGGGTTAAAGGTGTGTGCTACCATGACTGGTGCTACACTTTTTATTTGGCAACCTATGCCTTCTGTGAAAAACATTATTCCCTACAAAAGATAATGCCAATTAAACTTTTTATGCAAATGTATATAATCTCACAAAAGATTACACTTCCATATGGCTCTTTCCTACAGTCTTAGTTATCCATCTTCCTACCCCTCAATCATGCCATCCTCTTCTCTCTTAAACAACTCTATTATTCCCCCTTTCCCTTTCATACAACATAAGTTCTACCATTACCTTCCTTAAGACTTTTCTTCCCTCACCATTCAATAGTACCTGCATTCTATAGGTTCTCTAAGCTAAACCTGTACACACAGACACACAGCAACTGATGCCTGCACAAGATGCACACAAGATAAGGCCAATCAACATTCAAAATAAGGATGGGGAAGGAATTTATCATCCCTATGCAGGATAGCTTAATGTCAACTTTACATATGCTAGAATCATCTGAGAGAAGGGAATCTCAATTAAGAAAATGTATCCGTAAAATCATAGGTTGGTCTGTAGAGAAATCTTTTAATTAGTGATTGGTGGAGAATGGCCCAATCCATTGTGGGTGGTGCCATCCCTGGGATGGTAGCCCTGGTTCAATAATAAAGCAGTTTGAGCAAGCCATGTGGAATGGGCTAGGAAGCAGTACCCATCCATGACCTGAGCATGAGCTTCTGCCTTCAGGTTCCTGCTCTGTTGAGTTCGTGTTCTGACTTCCTTTGATGATGGACAGTAATGTGGGCACATGAGCCAAATAAGCAATTTTCCCCAAGTTCTTGGTGTTTCATTATAGGAATATCAACCTTAACTAAAACAACCCCCCTCCTCTATATGAGGGGTTATTGACAGTTGACAGTTTCTGGAGGAGAGGGAGTCAGTTCTCTTTAAAGGTGTTGCTTCAGAGAATTCTTAACAAAGGAATCTCTAATAGCCTAGAAGCACTTATAGAAATGCTCAGCATCTCGTAAAAAAGAAACAAAACAAAAACAAAATCAAAACAAAAAAAAAATCAGTATCTAGCAGATGTTAGAGAAATCAAAGTTATGTCTTGCTGTAGGGGCTTGATAAAATGTTAAAGCTTTTCACTTAAAAGTAAATGTTGGAAGGGTTATAACTTACGTCTAAGAACTAAAAACAAAATGCCAAAACAAAATGTACCTGATTTAGCAAGACTAAATCTAAGTCTCAGCATAATCAAGACAGGCTCTGTAGTGTATCAGTGTACAGTTTATACATGCCATGAAAGAGAAACTGTCCATAAGTACTCAACCACATTTCATGTTAAAATTCTCTGTGTAGCCTTGGCTGTCCTGCAACTCAGTCTGTAAACCATTTTGGACCTGAACTCCTATAGATCCACGTGCCCTTGCCTCCCAAGTGCTGGGGTTAAAGAAATGGGCTACCAAGTCCTGCTAGCAAATAAAATCTTTAACCAGTTCCTTTTTTTTTTCTTTTTTTTTTTCTTTTATTTTTTTTTATCAGTTACATTTTATTAACTCTGTATCCCAGCCGTGTCCCGAGCCCTCATTCCCTCCCAGTCCCTCCCTCTCTCCCTCCCTCATCTCCACCGTGCCCCTTTCCAAGTCCACTGATGGGGGGGACCTCCTCCCCATTCATCTGATCCTGTTTTATCAGGTATCTTCAGGACTGGCTGCAAAGCCCTCCTCTGTGGCCTAACAGGACTGCTCCTCCCTTCGGGGGTGGGGAGACCAAAGAGCCAGTCATCGAGTTCCTGTTAGAAAGAGTCCCTGTTCCCCTCACTTTGGGAAACCAATTGGTTACTGAGCTACCACAGGCTACATCTGAGTGGAGGTTCTAGGTTATATCCATACATGGTCCTTGGTTGAATGTCAGTCTCAGAAAAGACCCTGTGCCCAGATATATTTGGTCCTTGTGGAGCTCCTATCCTTTCCCCATCAGACTAACTCCCCTTCTTTCTTATGATTCCCTGTACTCTGCCAAAGGTTTGGTCATGAGTCTTTGCTTTGAAAACACTGCTAGTTAGAGTCTTTCAGATGCGCTCAGTAGACTCCTGTCATATGTTCAATGCACATCCCATCTGTCTTTCTAAATGAGGATTGATCATCTTACCCCATGTCCGCTCAATTGATTATCTTTTTTAGGTGTATAGATTTCATTATGTTTATCATATCTTATAGGTCTATATAAGTGAGTATATCCCATGTTTGTCTTTCTCCTTCTGGGATATTTCACTCAGAATGATCTTTTCTAGATCCCACCATTTGCCTGCAAATTTCATGATTTCCTCCTTTTTGATTGCTGAGTAGTATTCCATTGTATAAAAATACCACAATTTCTGTACCCATTCCACCGTTGATGGACATCTGGGTTGTTTCCAGGTTCTGGCTATTACAAATAGAGCTGCTATAAACATGGTTGAGCAAGTGTCCTTTTTGTGTACTTGAACAAACTTTGGGTATATACCTAGCAGTGGTATAGCTGGGTCTGGAGGAAGCACTATTCCTATTTGTCTTAGAAAGCGCCAGATAGCTTTCCAGAGTGGTTGTACCAGTTTACATTCCCACCAGCAGTGGAGGAGGGTTCCCCTTTCTCCACAACCTCTCCAGCATGTGTTATCGCTTGAGTTTTTCATCTTGGCCATTCTGATGGGTGTAAGGTGATATCTCAGGGTCGTTTTGATTTGCATTTCCCTGATGGCTAATGAGGATGAGCATTTCTTTAAGTGTTTTTCTGCCATTCGATATTCCTCTGTGGAGAATTCTCTGTTTAGCTCTGTTCCCCATTTTTTAATTGGATTACTTGGATTGCTGCTTTTCAGCTTCTTTAGTTCTTTGTATATACTGGATATTAGTCCTCTGTCAGATATAGGGTTAGTGAAGATTCTTTCCCAATCTGTAGGCAGTCGTTTTGTTTTGATGACGGTATCCTTTGCTTTACAAAAACTTTTCAGTTTCATGAGGTCCCATTTATTGATTGTTGCTCTTAGAGCCTGTGCTGTTGGTGTTCTGTTCAGGAAGTTGTCTCCTGTGCCAATGAGTTCTAGGCTGTTCCCCACTTTTTTTTCCAATTGATTTAGGGTATCTGGTTTTATGTTGAGGTCCTTGATCCACTTTGACTTTAGTTTTGTGCAGGGTGATAAATATGGATCTATTTTCATTTTTCTGCATGTAGACATCCAGTTGGTCCAGCACCATTTGTTGAAGATGCTGTCTTTTTTCCATTGAATGGAATTGGCTTCTTTGTCGAATATCGAGTATTCATAGGTGTGTGGATTTATTTCTGGGTCTTCTATGCGGTTCCATTGATCCTCCTTTCTGTTTCTATGCCAGTACCATGCAGTTTTTATTACTGTTGCCCTGTAGTACAGCTTGAGATCAGGAATGGAGATACCTCCAGATGATCTGTTGTTGTACAGGATCGTTTTGGAGATTCTGGGTTTTTTATTTCTCCATATGAAGCTGAGAATCTTTTTTTCAAGGTCTGTAAAGAATTGAGTTGGTATTTTGATGGGAATTGCATTGAATCTGTAGATTGCTTTTGGCAGTATGGCCATTTTCACAATGTTAATCCTACCAATCCATGAGCACGGGAGATCTTTCCATCTTCTGATATCTTCTTCGATTTCTTTCTTCAGAGACTTGAAGTTTTTCTCAAACAGGTCTTTCACTTGCTTGGTTAGAGTCACACCAAGGTACTTTATGTTATTAGTGGCTATTGTGAAGGGTGTTGTTTCCCTAATTTCTTTCTCAGCCTTTTTGTCTTTGGTATATAGGAGGGCTTCTGATTTTTTTGAGTTGATTTTGTATCCTGCCACTTTGCTGAAGGTGTTTATCAGCTGAAGGAGTTCTCTGGTTGAATTTTTGGGGTCGCTCATGTATACTATCATATCATCTGCAAATAGTGACACTTTGACCTCTTCCTTTCCGATTTGTATCCCCTTGATCTCCTTTAGTTGTCTTATTGCTCTGGCTAGGACTTCAAGTACTATGTTGAAGAGGTATGGGGACAATGGACAGCCTTGTCTTGTCCCTGATTTCAGTGGGATTGATTTAAGTTTCTCTCCATTGAGTTTGATGTTAGCTATAGGCTTGCTATATATTGCCTTTACTATGTTTAGGTATGTGCCTTGTATCCCTGATCTCTCCAAGACTTTAAACATGAATGGGTGTTGGACTTTGTCAAATGCTTTTTCGGCGTCTAAGGAGATGATCATGTGGTTTTTCTCCTTCAGTTTGTTTATGTAGTGGATTACATTGATGGATTTCCGTATGTTGAACCACCCTTGCATGCCTGGGATGAAGCCTACTTGGTCATGGTGGATGATATCTTTGATGTGTTCTTGGATTCGGTTTGCAAGTATTTTATTGAGTATTTTTGCGTCAATGTTCATAAGAGAGATAGGCCTAAAGTTCTCTTTTTTTGTTGGGTCTTTGTGTGGTTTAGGTATTAAGGTGACTGTGGCTTCATAGAATGAGTTTGGTAGTGTTCCTTCTGTTTCTATTTTGTGGAATAGCTTGAGGAGAATTGGTGTTAGCATTTCTTTGAAGGTCTGGTAGAATTCCGTGCTGAAACCATCTGGCCCAGGGCTTTCTTTGGAGGGGAGACTGTTAATGACTGCTTCGATTTCCTTGGGAGATATAGGGCTATTCAGTCTTTCTACCTGATCTTGACTTAGTTTTGGTAGATGGAATCTTTCAAGAGAATTATCCATTTCATTTAGATTTTCAAATTTTGTGGCATATAGGCTTTTGTAGTATGACCTAATATTTGTTTGGATTTCCTCAGTGTCTGTGGTTATGTCCCCATTTTCATTTCTGATTTTGCTGATCTGGATAGTTTCTCTCTGCTTTTTAGTTAGTTTGGCTAAGGGTTTGTCTATCTTGTTGATTTTCTCAAAGAACCAGCTTTTTGTTTCATTGATTCTTTGGATAGTTTTATTTGTTTCTAGTTGATTGATTTCAGCCCTTAGTTTGATTATTTCCAGCCGTCTGCTCCTTTTGGGTGTATCTGCTTCTTTTTGTTCTAGGGTTTTCAGTTGGGCCATTAAGTTGTTTGTATGTGATGTTACGAATTTCTTCTTGCAGGCACTTAGTGCTATAAATTTTCCTCTGAGCACTGCTTTCAATGTGTCCCATAAATTTGGGTATGTTGTGCCTTCCTTTTCATTGAATTCTAGGAAGTCTTTAATTTCTTTCTTTATTTCTTCCTTAACCCAGCTGTCATTGAGTAGTAAGTTGTTTAGTTTCCATGTGCGTGTCGGCTTTTTGTTGTTTCTGTTGTTGTTGAGGTCGAGCTTTAGTCCATGGTGGTCAGATAGTATACAAGGGATTATTTCAATCCTTTTCTATCTGTTGAGGCTTGCTTTGTGGCCCACTATATGGTCTATTTTGGAAAAGGTTCCATGGGGTGCTGAAAAGAAGGTGTACTCTTTTGAGTTTGGGTGAAATGATCTGTAGACGTCTATTAGGTCCATTTGATTTAGGGATTCTGTGAGTGCTTTTATTTCCCTATTTGGTGTCTGTCTAGTTGATCTGTCCCTTGGTGAGAGTGGAGTGTTGAAGTCTCCCACTATTAAGGTATTAGGATCAATGTATGATTTAAGCTTTAATAATGTTTCATGTACGAATGTCGGTGCTCTTGTATTTGGGGCATAGATATTCAAGATTGTGATGTCCTCTTGGTGGATTTTTCCTTTGATGAGAATATAGTGGCCCTCCTTATCTTTTTTGATTAACTTGGGTTGAAAGTCTATTTTATTAGATATTAGGATGGCTACTCCAGCTTGTTTTCTGGAACCGTTTGCTTGAAAAACAGTTTTCCAGCCCTTTACTCTGAGGTAGTGTTTGTCTTTGTTGCATAGGTGTGTTTCTTGGATGCAACAGAATGTTGGATCCTGTTTCCTTAACCATTCTGTTAGCCTGTGTCTTTTTATTGGTGAGTTGAGTCCATTGATATTGATAGATAATAGTGACCAATGCATGTTAGTTCCTTTTGTAATGGAGTCGATGATCTAACCCTGATTCATTGCTTGTTTTCTTTTCATTTTTGTTGGGACATTATCTGTATGCCCTGTTTTCTTGGGTGAATTTGTTTTCATTGGATTGGAGTTTTCCTTCTAGTATCTTCTGTAGGGATGGTTTGCTGTGTAGATATTGTATAAATTTAGTTTTGTCATGGAATATTTTGTTTTCTCCATCTATGTTGATTGAAAGCTTTGCAGGGTATAGTAGTCTGGGTTGACATTTGTGATCTCTTAGAGTCTCCATGATACTTGCCCAGGCCCTTCTGGCTTTCATAGTTTCTGATGAGAAGTCCGGCGTGATTCTGATAGGTCTACCTTCATATGTTACTTGGCCTTTTTCCCTTGCTGCTTTTAATATCTTTTCTTTGTTCTGTAGATTTAGTGTTTTGACTATGATGTGACGTGATGTGTTTCTTTTCTGGTCTAGTCTATTTGGAGTTCTGTAGGCCTCTTGTATATTTATGGACATCTCTTTCTTTAAGTTGGGAAAATTTTCTTCTATGATTTTCTTGAAAATATTTTCTGGACCTTGGAGTCTGGAGTCTTCTTTTTCGTGAATTCCTATTATTCTTAGATTTTGTCTTTTCATAGCATCCTTGATTTCTTGGATATTTTGTGATTGGAACTTTTCTGATTTTACTTTTTCTTTGAGAGAAGTATCCATTTCTGCAAGTGTGTCTTCAGCTCCAGAGATTCTCTCTTCCATCTCTTGTATTCTGTTGGTGATGCTTACTTTTGTGGTTCCTGATCTTTTCTCCAAGTTCTCCAGCTCAAGGGTTTTCTCATTTTGTGTTTTCTTTATTGATTCTAATTCTGTTTTCATGCCTTGCACCATTTCTTTCATGTGTTTGAATCTGGATTCCTGTCTCTCTACGATGGCCTCTATTTCTTTTTTCATTTCCTTCTTATATGCCACTAATTTTTCCTCTACTTGTGTATCTATTTGTTTGGCTATGTTTGCCTGTGTTTCTTTAAGGATATTGTCTATTTCTTCTTTCTTTGCCTCCAATTGACTGGCCATCTCTTTGAAAGACTTGTTCATTTCCTCCTTATGAGCCTCAAATAATTGGGCAAGCATGGCTTTAAAATCATTTTCCTGTGCTTCTGCTGAATTGGTGTATCCATCGATTTTGGGGTTTGCTGGTGAAGTCATGATGTCCTGATTTATGTTGGAAGTGTTCTTTCGCCTACCTCTGGCCATTGGCTTATCTGAAACCTTCCCTGTTTGTTTTTGGATTCTGCAGATCAGACTGGTGCTGTCTCTCTCTGGTGTCTGGAGAGTTCTTCAGGAAGCTGAGCACTCTCAGCGTGTGCTGAGGACTAGCTGTACCTGTGGGAGGAAAGTACGCAGGCGCAAACGGGGCAAATGCAAGCGTGTGTGTGCGCGCGTGCGTGTGTGTCTGTGTGTGTAAGTGTGCGTGGATGAGTTTCTCGAGGGACAGAGTGATGGCTAATGTTGAACCCTTGAGTGTGTGGGAGGGGCTCTGTACTGTATATGTCGCAGGCGCTAATGATGATCGCAGCGCAATTTCTGGTATTAACTGTCTTAGCTCCTTAATCAGGCCCACAGGGCAGGAACTTCAATGTCCCTAGTGCCCCTCTGTTTCCCAAAGTGGGTATGTGGGTGGGAGGGGGGTTCGATGCCTGGCTTCTGATTTAGAAGGACCCAGGATCTGGGGAACTGCAGATTCTCAAGGGTGCACTCACTTACAGGCAGGTCTCTTGGCCGAGATCGTGGTATCCGGGCTCTCTGCTCTCTGGTTTGGCCCTGCTTCTTTGATGTGTTCCGCCAGTTCTGTGCTGCTGTCACTGCCAGGTTCTGAGGTCTTGCTGCAGCTGGAGATTTCAGGGTGGTCACTTCAGCAGGGATGGGGTAATCAGGCTCTCTGTTCTCTGGTTTGGCCCTGGTTAGTCTTAAACTGGAGGGCTGTGGTGCCCCGCCAGTTCAGTACTGCTCCGCTGCCACGTCCTGCTGTAACTGGAGACTGGCTTGCTAGTCCCAATGCTTTCTGGGAAGTCCTGGGATCTCTTCGTTGTGCTCTCCAAGCTTGGGAGGCCCAGTGCCTGGTGTGTCCAGGTTGTATGACGTTTCTGCCTGGTTTCGGTGAGTATATAGCGTATTCTCTGTCACTGTGGGATTGAGCGGGTCGTACCGTCAATGATGGCGATCCTGCAGAGCTAGTATGGTGTCTAGCAGATTCGCGCCCTGGGAGGATGGTGCAGCCGCTGCGCGAATCTGGGACTCCGGGGTACGTACTGCTGGCTTTTGTCTGCCGCTAAAGTGGTTGGGGCTCCGTCTCAGTGGTTGTATACCCCAGGCAGTTAGGTCTGCGCTGAGAAAGATGAGTCCGCTGTGTCGCTGTGCCGAGGAGGAAGGAGGTCTGGGGGAAGGAAGTGCAGCAAGAACAAAGGATCTTTTCTCTCCCTCCCCAAGCAAGTCTCCGGGTGACCGGAGGCCAAAGTTTTCACCTCCTGCGATGTTCTCTGGTGTTCAGAAAGCCTCGCTGTGGTTTTCCTGGGTTGGGGGTCCTTCCATTCTCCAACTCAGAAGATCAGGTATCCCACTGCTCAGAAACTGTGTGTGCTAGTCGCCATCTTGGCTCCGCCCCGTAACCAGTTCCTTAATGTTTCAGTTGTGGTTTTTCTTCTTGAGCTTATTATAATCTTACTTAGTGTGGAATAAATGTAAAAATCACTAAGTGAAATGTAAGGGTTTCAGTGATTAAGTCCTGGCTGTTTTTGCAAAGGACCCAGTTCAATTCCCAGCATCCAGATGTTGCTTCAAAATGATATGTAACTTAGTTCCAGGGGATCCAGGGCCCATTTCTGCTTACTTGGGCACTCAATGCACATGGTGAATAGGCATATATGATAGCAAAACACCCATATACAAAAATTTTAAATGAAGGGGAAATTAAAAAAAAATAATTTCAGAAAAAGAAATGCTCAACATCATTAGTCACCAGAGAAATACAAAACAAAATGGCTCTGAGATTCCCTGTTATACCTGCCAGATTGGCTAAGATCAAAAACTCAAGTGACAGAACATCCTGGTGAAAATATGGCAAAAGTGGAACACTTCTCCATTGCTGGTGGGAGTGCAAATTTGAACAACCACTTTGGAAATCTGTTTAGAGGATTCTCAGAAAATTAGAAATAGTTCTAACTAAAAACCAACTACAGCCCTCCTGGGCATAAACCCAAAAAATGCTCTACCATACAACAAGGACATTTGCTCAGCTATGTTCTTAGCACCTTTATTTTTATCAGCCACAAACTGGAAACAACCCAGATGTCCGTCAGTGGAAGAATAGATAACAAAAGTGCGGTATATTTACACAATGGAATACTACTCAGCGATTAAAACCAAGGAAATCATGAAATTTGCAGGCAAATGGATGGAACTAGAAAAGATCATTTTAAGTGAGGTATACCAGATCCACAAAGACAAACATGGTATGTACTCACTTATAAGCAGATTTTAGCCATTTATTACAGAATAAGCATACTACAATTCACAGACCCAAAGAAGCTCAGTAACAAGGAGGGCCCAAGGAAAGAAGTTTGAATCTTATTGAGAAGGAGAAATAATAAAGACAGAGAAAGTGCGCGAAGATAGGGAACAGGATAGGAGAGTGAGTGCTAAAGAAATTAGAGTGAAGATCTAATGTGGGGAGAGTAGGGGAGGTAGGAAGGAAGACAGAGGACATGCACAGAGAAGAGATTCCATGGCCTGCGGCAGGGTAGGCTTCTGGGAAGGATTTGGTGGTGAATTTGGTTGAGAAGCCTAGTAGTGGGGAACATGGAGAACAAAAGGCTACCCTCTAACCAGACAGGACTCAAAGTATAGGGAGGAGATCACCAACCCACTCACAAAATGTTTGACCCAAGATTTACCCTAGCTACAAGATGTGCAGAGATAAAGATAGAGCAGAGCATGAGGGAACCTAATGAGGGAATGTCATTAAATAACTTAATTAATGACACTCTGCCATAGGAGCTGAGCATGACTGTATGTTGAGAGGCTTCACCATGCAGAAGATCGAAACCAATGCTGAGACTCACAGCTAAACTTTTAGGCAGAGTATAGGGAGCCTTGTGGAAGAGTGGTAGGAATGATAGAAGGACCAAGAGGGAACAGGATCCCTACAAGAAGACTGACAAAGCTAACTAACCTAGGACTAAGGGGCCTTGCAGAGACTGAAACTCCAACCAATGACTATGTATGGACTGGACTTAGGACCCCTGGAAATATGCACACCATGGGCAGCTTGGTCTTTCTGTGGATCTGCTAGCGTGGGAACTGTGGACTGTCTCTGACAAAGACTCGCTTGCATGCTTTTCAATCACTGCCCTGTAGCAGGGTGCCCTGGCCAGGACACTGTTGTACAGGATGTGCTCAGTCCTGAAACAACTTGATTGCTGGAAGGGTCAGTGTGATGGACCCTCTTTTCTGAGGAGAAAAGAAGGGGAGAAGTAGGGTAGAGGGAAGGAGGGTGAGACCGGGAGGAGAGGAGGGAGGAACTATGATTAGGATGAAAATGAATCAATAAATAAAATGTTAAAAGTTTAATAAAAATGATGAGGCTTTTGGTAGGTTGACTACTCCCCAGTATAGGTCTCACACACAAGAGCATAGAGACAACATAAATTAGACACAGAGGACTATTAACAATAACAAAAAATATGAGAACAAGAATTAGAGAGTAGTTAATTAAGAGTCAGTATGCAAGGTGTTAGTGAAAAATGGGGTGAATATGGTAAAATATATGAAATTACCAAAGAATTAACAAAATATTTTAAAAGAAATTGGCCTCTGAAAGACTCTTCCTAGCAGTGTACCAAAGCAGATGCTGAGATGCATAACCAAACCTTCAGCAGATTACAGGAAATCATATGAAAGAAAGGGGAGTTAGTATGACCAGGAGAGGACTGGAGCTCCACAAGGACCAAATATATCTGGGCACAGGGGTCTTTTATAAGACTGATTTTACAACCAAAGACCATGTATAGATATAATCTAGAACCCTTGCTCTAATGTAGCCCATGGCAGCTCAACATCCAAGTGGGTAACCTAGTAAGGGGAACAGAGACTATTTCTGACATGAACTCAATAGCTGGCTCTTTGACCTCCTCCCCACTGAGGGAGGAGCAGCCTTGCTAAGCCACAGAGAAGGACATTGCAGCCAGTCCTGAAGATACCTGATAAAGTAGGGTCAGATGGAAGGGGAGGAGGACCTCCCCTATTAGTGGACTTGGAAAGGGGCAGGGAGGAGATGAAGGAGGGAGGATGAGATTTGGAGGGGTTGAGGGAGGGGGCTACAGCTGGAATACAATGTAAATAACCTATGCTTAATATAAAAAATAAAAATTATATATAAAAAGTAAATAAAACAAAATGCAATTTTATATTTTTAGGAAAACATAAACATTTTTAGGAAAACTTTATTTTTTACAAGTATTTCAGTGTTATTTCTTTTTTAATTTAATTAATTAATTACAATTTATTCACTCTGTATCCCACTGTACTCCCTCCCTCGTAGCCTCCTCCCAGTCACACCCACCCTTCCTCTTTTCCCACTATACCCTTTCCCTAGTGTCCTGATACTAGCAACCTCCTCCTATTCTATCTAACCCTAGCTTATCAATTCTCATCATGGCTGGCTGCATCATCTTCCTCTGTGGCCTGGCAAGGCTGCATGCCCCAGCAAGAGGTGATCAAAGAGGTAGCCACTGAGTTCATGTCAGAGACAGCCCTGTACCCCTTACTAGGGAAATCACTTGGAAACTGAGCAGCCTATGGGCTTCCTTTGAACAGGTGGTCTAGGTCTTATCCATCTTTGGTTGGGGTATCTGTCTCTGAACTCGCCCCCCCCCCTGGGCCCAGGTTTTGTTACTCTGTTGATCTCTTTGTGGAGTTCCTGTGCCCTCCAAGTCTTTCTGTCTCCCTCTTCTTCCATAAGGTTTCCTGCACTCTGCCCAAAGTTTGGCCATGAGTCTCAATATCTCCTTTGATACCCTGGTAGGTACAGTCTTTCAGAATTCCTCTGTGGAAGGCTCTTGTCCTGTTCCTTGTCTTCTCCTACTTCCAATGTCTTTCCTGTTTGCCCTTATGAATGAGGGTTTAACATCTTCCTTAAGGTTCTCTTTGTTGTTTAGCATTTTTAGGAATATATATTTTAGTATGTTTATTTCTGCTTCTGGGTTATTTCACTCAGGATGCAGAAGGGGTATCTTTAATCAAAGTAATAATATCAAGATATTGACAAAGAAGAAACATGGAAAACAGATCCAAAGATGTAAATGACTAGAAGGGAAAAAAGCAGAAGAGCATATTGAAATAATCAGAAGGCATTTTTCTTTAGAGACAGAAATGATTTATTGACAAATTAATTTGAAACCTTCCCACAGGAAAGCACCTTATAAATAGTTTAGGTCTTATTACAAAATAATTATAAATGGTAAAGTGTTGAATGGCAATGAGACTTCCTGGGGCCTAATCTGAAAAGGGAGACAACATTTACTGATTAGAATAAAAGATGTTTGCAGGAAAAATTCTAATAACTAACCAAATTTTTTTATTTACCTTACAGTAATAAAAAACTGATTACCAAGAATACAGTGGTTATATTATGCTCATTGTACATATCAAAGAAAAATAGTCCCAAACTAATATATTATAATAGCACTGAACCTGAACTAAAATCTTGATGGGGGGATAGAGAAAAAGTAAATTACTCAGATGTGAATCTGCTTAATGTGGCACTGCTCCTTTGTGATAGTCTTGTGACGATCTTGTGATAGTCTACGTACAATTTGCACTTGATATACTGATACACAGTTTTTCACTACTTTGATCACATGAACATACCCTGAGCATTTGCTTGGATAGTTTTAAATAGTGTGAACTGACTGGGAAGTCATTTTTCCAGATGCAATTTAAATGTTTCTTTATCTTTGTATGTTTGTCTGGCTTCTTATATGAGACTATGAATGTGTCATGGCAAACATGTGGAGATCAAAGCTATCAGGTTTCTCAGGTATCAGTCTTCAACTTTGACCATACCACAAACAGTGTCTGACTTTAAAAAAAATGTTTTAGATTATAATTATATCATTGCTGTTGGTGGGGGGGTGTGAATCGAGAGCTTCATCTGGAGATTTGAAACAGAGAATGTGATAAGAAATAGTGTGCTAAAAAGAATAGCTATCAAATTTTAAATTAAATCATCAGGAAGATTTTATTGGGGTAAATACGTGCACAAATCTAAAAAAGTATAAAATAATGGATTACAAATTAGACATCTCAGATATTTACAAATAGAAGATTTGCATTGAAATTTTTCATCAGTAGGAACTCCCTGCTCTTCTTTTTTAAGTTGCTCTTATTAGGAATTTTGTTACAACATTTAAGAAAATAAGTAAAGCTGTGTGTTTCCTTTAAAATCTTACACTAATTACCATGAAAGATAGAATTAACATGTGTAACTTGGATTTATATTTTACTTGAGGCACATTCATATAGCACTATTCCTTTCAAGTCTATTTATTTACTGTATTTCTCATACATATAATGTGCAGGTGGGAGAGACCCATTCTAACAGGAAATATCAAGTAATGTTATACAACAAAAGTCCAAGTGAGCTAAGTGATGTCTAGAAATGATAAGTTATACAAAACTTAATATTTATTATTTTCATAATTGTCAAACATAAGATTCACAAGAAACATTAAAAATGTGAACAAACATTATAGAATTTAAAAATTAAATTTGAAAAATTATTAATGGAATTCTGTGTTTTGTGGCTTTTAATTAACTTTGATATTTTGAAAAACAGAAATACATTGTTGCATTCAGTTTCTAAATTAGCATGCAAATCTCTCTAATCTACTTCAAACAATTATCTTTAAGATAAAAAGAAAGGATATCTTGTTATTTATGAGCTTTGTCTTTCCAGCGGTCTGGACAGCAACTATGGGTGCATCAGATCCTGTTGGAGGTAGAGACAAAGGAATACAAAGAACAACGTTCTCTGCCATTGCCTTGTTTTCCGTTCTCTCTAGTCCTCTTTTTACTGACTCTTGCTTCTTTGTGTCTATGCTGTTGTCTATATCCCCTTCTCTAGTCTGCTTTGCCTCAGTGCCACTTCCTACCAACCAGCTTCTTAGTAGTCAAAATAACTATATTCAGGAACATAGCTATTATTTTTTTTTGTTCCTGAGTGTGGAAGCTGATGAATGCCAGCTAAAAGGACAATGTCTTCTAATGCTTCGAAAGCAAAACCAATAAAGGGAGTTATCAGCTCTCTAATGGTGGCAGCTAGATAACAAATGTATGATTCAAGACATGCCTGTGTTTCCATTGCAAATTGCCATTTTTGTTGATGAAAAAGTTTGAATATAGTGATGAGGAGTTTAGAGGAAAATGGGGCAAAGGAGGAAGTTTTAAATCTATTTACTGAGCTCCATACTAACTAAAACTATTATATGTATTGAGAAAGAAATAAATAATGTATTCCATTATAATTATTATGAAAAGCCAATCTCTGGATACTGTGGCCATGTGAAAACATTAGCTATACACTAGGAGAAGAAAGCTAACAAAAAGAAATTTTAACTTAGCTATAGTGGGTTTTATAATTCTAACTGTGTTTCACAGACAGCATTTAGCTGTTGTTAAAAACAACTTAGTGTCTTAAATATTTATTCGCCCAAGAAAAGTAAATGACTTCAATGAAGCTGCAGCCTGCATGGCAGCACAGTGGGGTGAGCTGCAGAGGATGTTATGACATTTTTTTTCCTTGTAGACTTCCCTGATAGATAACTTTAATCTAATTTAGTCCCTTTCTATGAATGTTACCACTCATTTTAAAATGTGATTTCCTGTATACTTGTTACTAATGACATAATTTACTCTAGGTGCAAATATTTATACATATGAAAGCAAGACATTAAGATCTTATGACATAAGATACATATACATAAGGGTTCATATTCGTTGGAATAGTTACATTTTAATTTTTTAGTGTTAATATTACATTGATTTTTAACATTTTTCGCTTTAATTTATATGGAATATGAGTTAGTATCACTTTTACTTTGTATAGTAGAAAAACCAAAACCCTTTCAAATTCTAGTTTTATTGTCATGACTTATTTAAAGTCCATTTATGATTATCCAAGTATAATTTATAACATTGTCATCCTCAAGATAAAAACAAGTAAGAAAATTTTGATTAAAATTAATTTTATACCATTTGCATCAAGGTAAAAAGGAGATGAATATTAAATACATGAATGCAATAGAACACATAAAAGGGTACTTATCAAGCTAATGCCTATGGCCAGGTACAGAAGACAACAGATGTAAAAAAGTGTTAAAGATGATGCTTAGTGTCTTAGTTACTTTTCTATAGGGGTGACAAACCACCATGACTAAGGCAACTCATAAAAGGAGAGCATTTAATTTGGGGCATCACAGATCCAGAGGACTAGAGTTCAGGACCATCATGGCAAGAAACATGGCAGCAGGAAAGCAAGCATAGTACTGAAATCATAGTTGAGAGTTTACATCTAATCTAAGCACTAGGCACACACACACAGAGAAAGAGAGACAGAGACAGAGACAGATAGACACAGAGAGAAACAGAAAGATAGAGTGAAAGTGTGTGTGTGAGAGAGACACACACACACAGAGCAACACGCAGACAGAGTGAACTAACTAGGAAAGGTGTAGAATTTTTAAACCTCAGTGCCCAACTCCCATGACAGACCTTCTCCAGAAAGGTCACACTTCCTATTTCTTCTCAACCTGTTTCATTAACTGGGGACTAAGCAACAAGTATATGAGCCTATGGAGACCATTCTCATTCAATCCGCCATACTTAGATAACTTTAAATTTAATTCTTCTAGTTTATGGCTTTGTATTATATGCTTAAATAAACTAAAAGAGAAAGAAATAATGGAAAAATTTGTTCTAGCAAATCTGACACCTATGAAGTTTGATGTACCCATAAGAATGCCATTTTTGAGCTCCTGCTGAGGTGAGTTAGATGCAGGACCAAAGCCCCATCGTCCCCCATCCCTAGAAAACCTGTGGGACACATGAGCAGTTCTCAGCTCTGAGGTCTGTGCAACTGCTCCTCACATGCCTGGCCAACATGGGACACAGCCAGTGAACCCAGCAGAGGGACCATCAAGCCAACAAACACCAGAGTCAGATGGCTAGAGGCCAGTGTAAGAACACGAGCAACAAAACTCAGGGCTATGTTGCACCACCAGAAAGCAATGGTCCTACCACAACAAGCTCTGAAGACAATATCCCATTTGAAGTACAAAAACAAAACAAAACAAAACAAAACAAAACAGGATTCTAAAGCTGAGTTTATAAAAATGATAGAGACATTAAAAAGAAAATAAAGCTCTCAAAGTAACACAGGAAAATACAATACATTCAAACAGATTAAAGAATTGAACAAATCCCCTTAAAAAATTAAAGAAATATGGGTAATTACAACCAAACAGGAGAAGAAAATGCATAAAACTGCTCAAGACCTAAACGTGGAACTAGAAGCAATAAAGAACAAACAATCTGAGACAATCTGGGAGATGGAAAACCTAGGGAAGAGGAAAGAAACTACAGACACAAGCATTACCAACAGAATACAAGAGATGGAAGAGAGAATATTGGGGACAGAAGATACGATTAAAGAAATCAATATGTCAGTCAAAGAAAATGTTAAATGTAAAAGCTCCTGACATAGAACATTCAAGAAATCTGTAATACTATGAAAAGTCCAAACCTAAGAATAATAGGAATTCTCACATCCAAGGCCCAGGAAATATTTTCAAGGAAGTCATAGATGAAAACTCCCCAAATCTAAAAAAAGAGAGGCCTATAAATATACAAGATGCTTACAGAAACCAAATAGATTGGACCAGAAAAGAAAATCACCCAGCACTTAATAATCAAAACATTAAATGTCCAGAACAAAGAGAGAATATTAAAAGCTACAAGGGAAAAAGGTTAAGTCACATACAAAGGCAAACCTATCAGAATTACACCTGAGTTCTCATCAGAAACTGTAAAATCCAGAAGGGCCAGGGCAGATATCTTACAGACACTAAAGGACCACAGATTTCAGCCCCAATTACTATACCCATCAAACCTTTATATCAATAAAGAGGAAAAAAACAAAATATTCCATGACAGAAACAAATTCATACAGTTCCTATCCACAAATCCAGCCCTACAGATGATACTAGAAGAAAAATTCCAACCCAAGGATGCCAACTAAACCCAGAAAAACACAGATAGTAGATAACCACATCAGCAAAACCAAAAGAAGGCAAGCACACACATACTCTGCCATCATCAGTATCAAAATAACAGGAAGTAACAACCACTTCTCATTAATATCTCTCAACCTCAATGGCCTCAGCTCCCCAATAAAAAGATAAATAACTCAGTTACAAGCTCCCTGATCACCTCCCCCTGCTGGGATGCAGCCTTGCCAGGCCACAGAGGAAGATGCAGCCAGCCTTGATGAGACCTGATAGGCTAGGGTCAGAGAGAAGAGGAGAAGATCCTCTCCTATCAGGGGACTAGAGACAGGTCATAGGAGGAGAAGAGGGAGGGTGGGTGGGACTACAAGGAGACAAAGGAGGGGGCTACAGAAGGGCTACAAAGTGAATAAATTGTAATAAATGAATAAATTAAGAAAGGGAAAAAATTAAAAAGATGTGTGAACTTTGGAAAGTTCATTACCTAAGCTGATATTATTGATATGATAGAGGATGAACATCATGAAAACATGTTGTGATTCCAATATGATTTTTGCAAGAGTTATTGCTCATATTGCTTTCTTTTAATTTGAGAGACTAAGATAAGTAGTAACCCTCCTGTACACAAATGACAAATACTCTGAAATACAAATTAGGGAAACTATGGCCTTCACAATAGCCACAAATCATATGAAGTATCTTGGCGTAGCCCTTACCAAGCAAGTGAAAGAACTGTGTGACTAGAACATCAAGTCTCTGCAGAAAAAAAATGAAGAAGATATCAGAAGACTGAAAGATCTCCCATGCTCATGAAGCAATAGGATTAACATAGTAAAAATGGCCATCTAACCAAGGCAATCCACAGATTCAATGCAGCCCCATCAAACAACAGCAAGATTCTCTACAGATCTTGAAGGAACATTTATACACTAAATATATATATATATATATATATATATATATATATATATATACCCTGGAATATATATATACCCTGGAATAGCTAAAACAAACCTATACAATACAAGAACTTCTGGAGATATCTCTATCCCTGACTTCAAACTTCACAACAAAGCAATATTGGGAAAAAATTTATAAATTTCTATAAATAGACTGTTTATCAATGGCATTGATTCAAAGACACTTGATTTTTTACAAGATAACCAAAAGCATACAAAGCAGAAAAGGCAGCAATAGAATTGATCAATTTAATTGAATCTAAAACCCAGAAATAAACCCACACACCTATGGAAACTTGATACTTGATTTTAGACGAAGAAGCCAAAAAAAAAAAAAAAACAGAAAAAAAAAAACACAGCATCTTCAACAAATGTTGATGTTCTTTTTTTATGTCCACTTCTATATTTTATTATTTACTTTTTTCTTATCAGTTACATTTTATTAACTCTGTATCCCAGCTGTATCCCGCTCCCTCATTCCCTCCCAACACCATCCTCCCTCCCCCATCTCCACCCTGCCCCTTTCCAAGTCCACTGATGGGGGGGACCTCCTCCCCATTCATCTACTCCTGTTTTATCAGGTATTTTCAGCACTGGCTGCAAAGCCCTCCTCTGTGGCCTAACAGGACTGCTCCACCCTTGGGGGGTGGGGAAGGTGCTTGTATTTGATATTACAAATTTCTTCTTGAAGGCACTTAGTGCTATAAATTTTCCTATGAGAACTGTTTTTAATGTGTCCCATTAAACACTTTGCTGAAGGTGTTTATCAGCTGGAGGAGTTCTCTGGTTGATTTTTTTGGGTTGTCCATATATACTATCATATCATCTGCAAACGCTGACTTTTGACCTGTTCCTTTCTGATTTGTATCCTCTTGATCTCCGTTAGTTGTCTTATTGCTCTGGCTAGGACTTCTAGTACTATGTTGAAGAGGTATGGAGAGAGTTGGCAGCCTTGTCCTGTCCCTGATTTCAGTGGGATTGATTTAAGTCTCTCTCTGTTTACTTTGATGTTGGCTATAGGCTTGCTGTATATTGCCTTTACTATGTTTAGATATGTGCCTTGTATCCCTGATCTCTCCATGAATGGGTGTTGGACTTTGTCAAATGTTTTTCAGCATCTAAGGAGATGATCATATGGTTTTTCTCCTTCAGTCATTGAGTTCTTGTTAGAAATAGTCCTTGTTCCCCTTACTATGGCAAACCAATTGGTTACTGAGCTACCACGGGCTACATCCGAGCAGAGGTTCTAGGTTATATCCATACATGGTCCTTGGTTGAATGTCAGTCTCAGAAAAGACCCTATGCCCAGATATATTTGGTCCTTGTGGAGCTCCTATACTTTCCCCATCATACTAACTCCACTTCTTTCATATGATTCCCTGCACTCTGCCACAGGTTTGGTCATGAGTCTTTGCTTTGAAAACACTGCTAGTTAGAGTCTTTCAGATTCTCTCAGTAGACTAATGTCATACATTCAATGCACATCCCATCTGTCTTTCTAAATGAGGATTGATCATCTTACCCCATGTCCGCTCTCTTGATTATCTTGTTTAGGTGTATAGATTTCATTATGTTTATCATATCTTATAGGTCTATATAAGTGAGTAGATACTGTGTTTGTCTTTCTCCTACTGGGATATTTCACTCAGAATGATCTTTTCTAGATCCCACCATTTGCCTGCAAATTTCATGATTTCCTCCTTTTTGATTTCTGATTAGTATTCCATTGTGTAAAAATACCACAATTTCTGTATCCATTCCTCCGTTGATGGACATCTGGGTTGTTTCCAGGTTCTGGATATTATAAATAAAAGTGCTATAAACATGTTTGAGCAAGTATCCCTTTCATGCACTTGAGCAAACTTTGGGTATATACCTAGCAGTGGTATAGCTGGGTCTTGAGGAAGCACTATTCCTAATTGTCTGAGAAAGCACCAGATAGATTTCCAAAGTGGTTGTACCAGTTTACATTCCCACCAGCAGCGGAGGAGGGTTCCTCTTTCTCCACAACCTCTCCAGCAGGTGTTGTCGCTTGAGTTTTTAATCTTGGCCATTCTGAAGGGTGTGAGGTGAAATCTCAGGGTAGTTTTGATTTGCATTTCCCTGATGGCTAATGAGGTTGAGCATTTCTTTAAGTGTTTCTTTGCCATTCGATATTCCTCTGTCGAGAATTCTCTGTTTAGCTCTGTTCCCCATTTTTTTTTAATTGAATTACTTGGTTTGCTGCTTTTCAGCTTCTTTAGTTCTTTGTATATACTGGATATTAGTCCTCTGTCAGATAAAGGGTTAGTGAAGATTCTTTCCCAATCTGTAGGCAGTCGTTTTGTTTTGATAACAGTGTCCTTTGCTTTACAGAAGTTTTCAGTTTCATGGGGTCCCATTTATTGATTGTTGCTCTTAGAGCCTGTGCTGTTGGTGTTCTGTTCAGGAAGTTGTCTCCTATGCCAATGAGGTCTAGGCTGTTCCCCAAGTTTTCTTCTAACAGATTAAGAGTATCTGGTTTTATGTTGAGGTCTTTGATCCACTTTGACTTTAGTTTTGTGCAGGGTGATAAATATGGATCTATTTTCATTTTTCTGCATGTAGACATCCAGTTGGACGAGCACCATTTGTTGAAGATGCTGTCTTTTTTCCATTGAATGGTTTTGGCTTCTTTGTCAAAAATCAAGTATTCATAGGTGTGTGGATTTATTTCTGGGTGTTCTCTTCGGTTCCATTGATCCTCCTTTCTGTTTTTATGCAAATACCATGCAGTTTTTATTGCTATTGCTCTGTTGTACAACTTGAGATCGGGGATGGATACATCTCCAGATGATCTGTTGTTGTACAGAATTGTTTTGGAGATTCTGGGTTTTTTGTTTTTCCATATGAAGCTGAGAATCCTTTTTTCAAGGTCTATAAAGAATTGAGTTGGTATTCTGATGGGAATTGCATTGAATCTGTAAATTGCTTTTGGCAGGATGGCCATTTTCACAATGTTATTCCTACCAATCCATGAGCATGGGAGATCTTTCCATCTTCTGATATCTTCTTCAATTTCTTTCTTCAGAGACTTAAAGTTTTTCTCAAACAGGTCTTTCACTTGCTTGGTTAGTGTTGCCCCAAGGTACTTTATATTATTAGTGGCTATTGTGAAGGGTGTTGTTTCCCTAATTTCTTTCTTGGTCCCTTTGTCTTTGGTATACAAGAGGGCTTCTAATTTTTTTTTTGAGTTGATTTTTTATCCTGCCACTTTGCTGAAGGTGTTTATCAGCTGGAGGAGTACTCTGGTTGATTTTTTTGGGTTGTCCATATATACTATCATATCATCTGCGAATAGTGACACTTTGACCTCTTCCTTTCAGATTTGTATCCCCTTAAATCCATTAGTTGTCTTATTGCTCTGGCTAGGACTTCAAGTACTATGTTGAAGAGGTATGGAGAGAGTTGGCAGCCTTGTCCTATCCCTGATTTCAGTGGGATTGATTTAAGTCTCTCTCTGTTTACTTTGATGTTGGCTATAGGCTTGCTGTATATTGCCTTTACTATGTTTAGATATGTGCCTTGTATCCCTGATCTCTCCATGAATGGGTGTTGGACTTTGTCAAATGTTTTTCAGCATCTAAGGAGATGATCATATGGTTTTTCTCCTTCAGTTTGTTTATGTGGTGGATTACATTGATGGATTTCCGTATGTGGAACCACCCTTGTATGCCTGGGATGAAGCCTATTGGTCATGGTGGATGATATCTTTGATGTGTTCTTGGATTCGGTTTGCAAGTATTTTACTGAGTATTTTTGCATCAATGTTCATAAGAGAGATAGGTCTGAAGTTCTCTTTTTTTGTTGGGTCTTTGTGTGGTTTAGGTATCAGAATGACTGTCACTTCATAGAATGAGTTTGGTAATGTACCTTCTGTTTCTATTTTGTGGAATAGTTTGAGGAGAATTGGTGTTAGCATTTCTTTGAAGGTCTGGTAGAATTCCGTGCTGAAACCATCTGGCCCAGGGCTTTCTTTGGAGGGGAGACTGTTAATGACTGCTTCAATTTCCTTGGGGGATAAAGGGCTATTCAGTCTTTCTACCTGATCTTGACCTAATGTTGGAAGATGGAATCTATCAAGAAAATTGTCCATTTCGTTTAGGTTTTCAAATTTTGTGACATATAGGCTTTTGTACTATGATCTAATGATTGTTTGAATTTCTTCAGTATCTGTAGTTATGTCACCCTTTTCATTTCTGATTTTGCTCATTTGAATAGATTATCTCTGCTTTTTAGTTAGTTTGGCTAAGGGTTTGTCTATCTTGTTGATTTTCTCAAAGAGCCACTTTTTGTTTCATTGATTCTTTGAATAGTTTTATTTGTTTCTAATTGATTGATTTCCACCCTGAGTTTGATTATTTCCTGCCGTCTGCTCCTCTTGGGTGTATCTGCCTCTCTTTTTTCTAGGTTTTCCCTTGGGCCATGAAGATGCTTGTATTTGATATTACAAATTTCTTCTTGAAGGCACTTATTGCTATAAATTTTCCTATGAGAACTGTTTTTAATGTGTCCCATAAATTTGGGTATGTTGTGCCTTCATTTTCATTGAATTCTCGGAAGTCTTTAATTTCTTTCTTTATTTCTTCCTTAACCCAGCTGTCATTGAGTAACAAGTTGTTCAGTTTCCGTATGCGTGTCGGCTTTTTGTTATTTCTGTTGTTATTGAGGTCCAGCTTTTGTCCATGGTGGTCAGATAGAATACAAGGGATTATTTCAATCTTTTTGTATCTGTTGAGGCTTGCTTTATGGCCAACTACATGGTCTATTTTGGAGAAAGTTCCATGCAGTGCTGTAAAGAAAGTATCGTCTTTGAGTTTGGATGAAAAGATCTGTAGACGTCTATTAGGTCCATTTGATTTAGGGACTCTGTAAGTGTTTTTATTTCCCTATTTGTTTTCTGTCTAGTTGATCTGTCCATTGGTGAGAGTCGAGTGTTGGAGTCTCCCACTATTAAGGTATTAGGATCAATATGTGATTTAAGCTTTAATGTTGTTTCATTTACGAATGTAGGTGCTCTTGTATTTGGGGCATAGATATTCAAAATTGTGATGTCCTCTTGGTGGGATTTTTCCTTTGATGAGAATATAGTGGCCCTCCTTATGTTTTTTGATTAACTTGGGTTGAAAGTCTATTTTATTAGATATTAGGATGGCTACTCCAGCTTGTTTTCTGGAACCATTTGCTTGAAAAACATTTTTCCAGCCCTTTACTCTGAGGTAGTGTTTATCTTTGTTGCATAGATGTGTTTCTTGGATGCAACAGAATGTTGGATCCTGTTTCTGCAGCTATTCTTTTAGTCTGTGTCTTTTTATTGGGGAGTTGAGTCTGTTGATGTTGATAGATACTAGTGACCAACAATTGTACTTACTTTTGATGTGGGTTTGGTGGTGTCACTGAGTTTCATTGCTTGTATTCTTTTGGTTTTTTTGTTGTGTAGTTATCTATTTCCTCTGTTTCCTTAGATGTAGTTATTTTCTTTGGTTTGGAATTTCCCTTCTAGTAACTTTTGTAGAGCTGGCTTACTATGTAGATATTGTTTAAATTTGGTTTTATCATGGAATATTTTGAATTCTTTGCATATTTTGATTTAAAGTTTTGCTGAGTATAGTCTGGTTTGGAATATGTGGTCCCTTAAGGACTGTATGATTTTTGTCCAGGCCCTTCTGGCTTTCATAGTTTCTGTTGAGAAATCTGGTGTGATTCTGATAGGTCTACCTTCATATGTTATTTGACCTTTTTCCCTTGCTGCTTTTAGAATTTTTTTCTTTGTTCTGTAGGTTCAGTGTTTTGACTATGATGTGATGTGAAGAATTTCTTTTCTGGTCTAGTCTACTTGGTGTTCTGTAGGCCTCTTGTATGTTTGTGGACATCTCCTTCTTTAAGTTGGGAAAGTTTTCTTCTATAATTTTCTTGAAAATATTTTCTGGACCTTTGAGCCTGATGTCTTCTTTTTCTTCTACTCCTATTATTCTTAGATTTTGTCTTTTCATGGTGTCCCTGATTTCTTGGATGTTTTGTGTTAGGAACTTTTCTGATTTTATTTTTTCTTTGAGAGACGTGTCAATTTCTGCAAGTGTATCTTCGCCTCCTGAGATTCTTTCTTCCATCTCTTGTATTCTGTTTGTGATGCTTACCTTTGAAGTTCCTGATCTTTTCTCTATGTTCTCCAGCTTCAGGTTTTTCTCTATATGTGTTTTCTGTGGAGAGCTGAGACTCAGACGCCACCAGATGGCACTGACATTCCACCCTCAAAACTGTAAACAACCTCCAGTACGCATGCGCGAATTGCGTAAGCACGCTAAGCACGCCAAGCCTGAGTCATCAGATGGGGTAAAGAGTGAGCAGCCAATCAGGGTATTGGCACGTCACTTAGGTGCGACCAGGGCTTATATAAACAGCACCACATGGGGCTCTCCCTCTCCTCTCCTCCTTTCATCGCTTAACTGTAATAAAGGCTTGTTGCAGAAGGATCCTTGTGTCTGCGTGCGTTTCTGCTGGTGGGACGACCACGCGGCTTCCAACAGTTTTCTTTATTGATTCTAATTCTGTTTTCATGTCTTGCACCATTTCCTTCATCTGTTTGAATGTGGAGTCCTGCTTTTCAATGATGGCTTCTATTTTTTTGTCCGTTTCCTCTCTATGTATCACTAATTGTGCTTCTACTTCTTTAGTTATAATTGCCTGTATTTCTATGAGAGCTTTGTTTATTTCTTCTTTATTTGCCTTCATTTGTGTGGACATTTCTTTGAGAGCTCTGTTCATTTCTTCTTTGTTTGCCTCAATTTTCGTCATCATTTCTCTGAGAGTTCTATTTGTTTCCTCTTTGTTCAACTCAATTTCTTTGGCTATTTCTCTGAGGGCTTTGTTCGTTTCATCTTTATGGGTCTCTAATAGCTGGAGAAACAGTTTTGAGGTAGTTTTTTTTGTATATCTAATCAATTGAAGTGTCCATTGGTTTGTGGGTTTGCTGATGAGGTCATTATGTCCTGATTTTTGTTGGGTGTGTTCTTAAGTCTGCCTCTAACCATCTGGTTATTTGTAACCCTTACTGTTTGTTCCTCGAGTTTGTGGTTTGGGCTATGATCGTCTCTTTCTGTTTTCTGGACTGTTTTTTTCAGGTAGATGAGAGAGGTTCACTGGTTTGGGAGTGTGCGTTTTGGTTTCAGTTTTGCCTAAGTAAGGAATGTGACTCTGGCGCTATTCGCATGCACTTTTAGAGGGCGCAGTGTGCATGCGTGGATTCTCTGACTATTGTAGGGATTGTTTGCCTGGATTACACTGGTGGATCCACAAGGCAGAGGTTTCAAAGTTGGGGTTGCTATCCCAAGAATCCCTATGATGTCCACACTAGGGGTGTGGGTGGCAGGGATCTCATCTGGTTGCTTCTGTGGAGAGGCCCTGGGTCTGGGGAAACTCTCCCTAGAAGGCTCACTCACTCTCTTGCAAGACCAGTTGGAATGCACAGGGGTTCCCCTTGCTCTCTACTCTCTGATTTGGTCCTGTTGCGGGGAAAATGCACGGGTAGGCTAACAGTCAGCTCTGTGGCACTGTGGCAGCAGGAATCGGTGTCTACTTTTCCTGTGTGCTGCCACTCTGTCCTTTCCCTCTGCCAGGAGGGGTTATGTTGACTGGTCCCGGGGTAGCGTGGGAAAGAGTTAGGTTGAGTGTTCTCAATCCCAAATCCCGGGCCCAGATCTCTCTGCCAGAGCAGCCTGGTGGTAGAACCTATATTTGCTGATCTCGAGAGAGTACCAGGTAGGGTTGAGTGTCCTCAGATCCAGAACTTGGATTTCTCTGTCAGGGACTACTGGGTGAGCTGGAGAGGGGGTGCTGTGTCCTGTGGTACGCTGCCTCTCTGTCCTTCCCCTCTGACCTTCCCTTCCACTAGGGCAAGCTTATGGAGGTGCTCTCAGGGGAGTGCCAGAAGGGGTTCGGACTTCTCAGTCCCAATCCTGAGCCGGGGTTTTTCTGCCAGGGGTCAGGGAGTCGCTGGTGTTAGGCCTTGGTGCTAGACCTTATTGTGCTGGACCCAGGAGAGTCTCAGGATGTGTTGAATGACCACAGTCCCAGATCCCAAGCTGAAGTTTGTTTGCTAGGAGCAGCAGGCAGCACTGGGGTCCTGGCACTGTGAAGCAGCTGTGTGCCTCTCTATTCTTCCACTCCGCTGCAGCAGGGTTATGGCGGCGTTATGGTTCTTGGGGGAGTGCCCAAAATGATTGTGTTTTCTCAGCCCTGATCTCGGGGTTTTTTTTTTGTTTGTTTGTTTGTTTGTTTTGGTGGGAGCTGCAGCTCTCGCTGGGATGGGGTACAGACTGTGCGGTCTGTGGCAGAATCTTCTGGATGCCTCCTGTCTCCTCCGAAGAGGGAGTAGTGTTTTGGGTGCCAGGAAGTGCCTGGGGATCACCTCTCAGGGTGTCTCCTTCGGGAGGAGTCTGCTGTGACCTGATTCTAGATGGACTCAGATCATGGTTAGTCTCTTTCTTCTTGGAAGTCTAGAAAACTCTGTTCTGGCTTGATCAGCCCCTTCACTCACTAATTTACACCTTGTGGGTCTTCTCCCCTTCAGCTAAGCTGCACACTAGCCGCCACCACCATCTTGGAAGTCCATGGGCATTCAATGTTGTTGTTCTAACTGAATGACTACATATAGAAAAATGCAAACAGACTCATATTTATCACCCTGCAAAGTTAAAGTCCAAGTGGATCAAAGACCTCAATATA
Source organism: Meriones unguiculatus (assembly GCF_030254825.1). Classification (NCBI taxonomy): domain Eukaryota; kingdom Metazoa; phylum Chordata; class Mammalia; order Rodentia; family Muridae; genus Meriones; species Meriones unguiculatus. Next base: position 32,063,266 of record NC_083353.1, on the reverse strand, counting down.
AAACCAGACACACCAAATTGTATAGAAGAAAAGGTGGGGAAGACCCTACAGCTCATTGGCACAGGAGACAACTTCCTGAACAGAACACCAACAGCACAGGCTCTAAGAACAACAATCAATAAATGGGACCTCATGAAACTGAAAACCTTCTGTAAAGCAAAGGACACTAAACGACAGCGTACAAACTGGGAAAAGATCTCCACTAACCCTACGTCTGACAGAGGGCTAAAATCCAGAATCTATATAGAGCTGAATTGGTGAAACACCATCAAGACACCTAATCCAATTAAGAAATGGGGTACAAAGCTAAAAAGAACCTGAAGAGTGAAGAGCCCAGCTTCAGCAGAATTTGGAGGAATTTTTGTTTGTTTGTTCGTTCTGTTTTTGTTGTTGTTGTTGTTTTGTGTTATCTCACTGTGGTGTCCAATTGTTAAACCTGACAATAAGGAGAGAAAAAAACAATTCCACAATTTTGAGTCAAATTTGAAGCAAGTTTTAGTTAAATACTGGCCAGGATGAGAAACTTTGGCCAGTTCCATTCCTGGTTTTTCAGAAAATTTTGACCAGTCAAATTTTATAGAGGCTTAGAAAGGCAAAACCGAAAGGTTACCATATTTCCCATCAGGTTCAATCAGAGGCAAGCATATATATTCCTTAATTACTTTCCTCCTGCCCTCATCCAATCAAGCACATCCAGTGCAAACAAACTTGTTTAGGGGAGCAAAAAACATGTGACATGTTATCTCCCAAGAACCAGAGCCCCCAGGACTTTAGGAAGTTACATGTCTTTGGGTAAATAGGGATTACTGGATAACTTTGACTCTCACAGTAACCAGACCCAGAGAGACAAATATGGTATGTATTCATTTAGCATTACTAATATCGTTGTTATTATCATTATTAATGTATCACTTATTATTGTTAGCTGTTAAGTAAATCATAATAGGTATGGAAATAACAGATGAATTGTCTTACCTCTGATTTAGCTTAATTGCTTTGGGTTTCTCCCCATTTAATTTGCTGTTAGCTATAGGCTTGCTGTGAACTGTCTTTATTATGTTTAGATATTTCCCTTGTATCCCCAATTGTTCCAGAACTTTTATTATGAAGGGGCGCTGGATTTTGTCACAGGCTCTTTCGTCATGTAAGTAGATGTTGGGTGGTATTTTTCTTCTAGTTTGTTTATATGTTGGATAACATTTATTAACATACGTATATTGAAATATCCCTGCATTTCTGGGATGAAGCCTACTTGATCATGTTGAATGATCTTTCTGATGTATTCTTGAATTTGGTTTGCAATCTTTTATTATTTTTTCATTTATGTTTTTAAGGGAAATTGATATGTAATTCTCATACTTTATTGGATCTGTATGTAGTTTTGGTATCAGTGTGACTGTGGCCACATAAAATGAATTGGTCAGTGTTCCTTCTGTTTCTATTTTCTGGAATATTTTGAGGAGTATTTCCATTATCTCTCTGAAAGTCTGGCAGAACTGTGTGAACTAAAAGCATCTGGCCCTGGGCTTTCTTAGCATGGAGATTTTAGTAACTGCTTCTATTTCACTAGAGATTATATGTTTACTCAAAGTGCTTATCTGATCATTTAAACTTGAAGATATCAAGTGATATCTACTTAGAAAGTTATCCACTTCTTTTCAATTTTCATATTTTGTGGAATACAAGTTTTAAAATATGCCCTTGTAATTCTCTGGAAGTCTTTGGTGTGTGTTGCTATGTCCCCCTTTTCACTTCTGATTTTCTTAATTTGGACATTCTTGTTTTGCTTTTTAGTTAGTTTGGATAAGAGTTTGTCAGTCTTTTTTTTTTTTGTCAGTCATGATTTTTTTTTTGAAGAGCCAACTCATCTGTTGATTGATGCTTTGTGCTGTTCTTTGTTTCTACTTTATTTCAGCCCTAAATCTAATTATTTCTTTCCATCTACTCCTTGGTGTGATTTCTTCTTTTTGTTCTAGAGATTTTAGGAATGCTGTTAAGTTCCTAATATAAGTTCTCTCCATTTTTTTCTTAATGTAGATACTTAGTATTATGAACTTTCCTCTTAACACTGCTTTCATTGTGTTTGCTATTGTGGGTATGGTATGTGTTCATTTTCACTGAATTTTAGAAAATAATTAATTTATTTCTTCATTTCCCTCTTAATCTAATTTTCATTTCATGACATAGTAATCTATCTGTTGTTTTTGAAATCTAGTTTTAATTATTTCATGGTATTATAGGCTGGAAGTTATTATTTTAATGTTATTTTATCTGTTGAGACTTGCTTTGTGTCTGAATACGTGTTCAATTTTGAAAAAAATTTCATGAGGTGCAGAGATCAAGGCATATTATTTTGTTTGCGTAAGATATAAATATTACTTAGGTCCATTTGGTTTATAACATCACATAGGTATGGCATTTCTATATTTAGTTTTTGCCTGGATGACCTGTCCATTGTTAGAGTTATGTATTGAAGTTGCCTAGGTACCAGTAAGTAAGAGTCAATTTGAGCTCTGGTACAGTTTTGTGGGTTTTGGTCTGTCTGTCTGTTTGGTTGTTTTACAAATTTGAGTGCTCTTACAATTGGGGCTTAGATGGTAAGATTTGGAAAATCATCTTACTGGAATTTTCCTTTGATGATTACGCAATGTCCTTCCCCATCTTTTTTGATTGGTTTGGTTTGCAGTCTATTTTGTTAGGTATTAGAAGCAAGCTGTTACCCAGCTTGCTTCAGTATTTTTGCCAGTGCTTTACCGGAGGTAATGTCTATCCTTGAGGTTGAACTGTTAATCTTCAGAAGCAGCAGAAATATGGATCCTGTTTTCTCATCCATTCTGTTGTTCTATGTCTTTGGGGGGGGTTAATCATTAATATTGAGAGATATAAATATCTAATAGTTGTTGATTGGTGTTATTTTATTGTTGGTGGTGATGATAGTGTGTTTAATTTTGTTAGTGTGTGTGTGTGTGTGTGTGTTTCTCTTCCTTTGCTTTTCCTGGTGTGAGATTATTTCATGTTTTTGTTTTGTTTTCTTTCTTAAGTTGAAGTTTTCTTTCTCCCTCTCTGTAGGGTTGCTTATATTTGACTTTATCATGGAATATCTTGATTTCTCCTTCCATGGTTATTCAAAGTTTTGCTAGGAATGGTAGTCTGCGCTCACATCTGTGGTCTCTTAGAGTCTGTAGCACATTTGTTCAGGCCCTTCTGACTTTTAGAATTTCCCTTGAGGTGTCACTTATAATTTTAATAGGTCTGCTTTTATATGCTCCTTGGTTTTCTTCCATGCAACTTTTTAATATTCTATCTTAGTTCTGTACATATGTTTTGATTATTATATGCAAAGGGGGTTTTTCTTTTCTGATCTAATCTAGTTGGTTTTCTATATGATTCTTACAACTTTATAGGCATCTTCTCCTTTAGGTTAGGAAATTTGTCTTCTATGACTTTTAAAAAAATATTATCTGGGCTTTGAGCTATATTTCTTCACTTTCTTATATTCCTATTATTTTTAGGCTAGTTCTTTATATAATGTACCAGAGTTCTTGGATATTTTACATCAGGAGTTTTGGGAATTTAACATTTTCTTTAATTGATATATCCATTTCTTCTATCATACCTTCAATGCCTGATACTCTTGCTTCCATTTCTTGTATTCTATTCATGAAACTTCTCTCTGTAGCTCCTGTTCAAGTTCCTAATTTTTTTTTTATTTTTAGAATTTCCTCTTTTTTTGTTTTCTATATTGGTCCTATTTCTATTTTCAGGTCTTGAACAGTTTTATTCATTTCTTTCAACAAGTTTCATTGAGTTTTCCTGGATTTCTTTAAGGGATTTATTAATTCCTTCTAAAGGACCTCTATCATTTCAAAGGTTTTGATGTCTTTTCCTTATGCTTCAGTTATGCTGTAATATTCAGAACTAGCTAGACTCTAGTGTAGACTTATTGCCTTGGTTTTATTAGTCATGGTTTTGTGCTGGTATACAGGCATCTGGGATTGGGCTGAATGTAGAAATAGGTGCTGATTTCTGGAATGTTTTTCATTCAGCGGTTGTTTTGTTGAATAGTTTTTATTTCCTGTCTGGAATTCAGAGAATGTAATGTCTATGTGTTCACGTTTTTTCCACACCCTGCTCAGCTGCTGCCTGCCCAGTAAATGCATGCTGGTGTTGGACCCTGGGATACTCAGCTGAGTTGGTAGGAGGAATATTGGAGAAGATCTTTGTGATTCATTAGAGATGGGGTCAGAGAGGAAATGGAGATGTTTGCAGCAGGTTTTCTGACATAAATACGGGCATGAGGACAGAGTATTGGATCTGGGGGAGAAGCTGAGGTATAGATTTGCTTTAGGTTGACTTTGTATTAGCAGGGCATGTCGGCTGGGATCATGGACTGGCACGAAGCAATGAATAGGGAAAGGGAGGTTAGAAAGGAAAAATCTGTGCAATACAGAGGATCTGGGAGGAGCAGGTAACACTGCCATGGGTGTTTTGCTGCAGAGCTGGGAATGAGACTGGGATATTGGATGTGGAAGAACAGAAAGAAAAGAGAGGATCTGTAGGCAGTCTAACCAGTTTTCTGGCAAGCATGGCCTGTGTATTAGCAGGCAGTATATGCTGTGGTGGTGGCTGAAATAAAGCAAGGACCTGGGGAAAACATTAGAAGCAAAGATTTGTGGAATCAACAGGAGATGGGAGCAAGGGACAGGATGGCTGCCATGGGTGTCTTTCTGAAGAATTGGGGATGAGACTGAGAGACTGGATTTAGAGGGGAAGATGGAGGAATGAGGTCTTCATTTGCCATCCTGTTGATAAGCTTTCTTCCAATTGTTGTTTGGATGCATTAAAAAGATAACTTTACAGGTATTTGATTCATCTCGTGGAAAAACAAAACTCTTTAAATCCACCATTCTCTCACACATATTTTCTAAACAGTGTTTCTGGTGTATTTATTATGGATTTGCTAGAATAACAGATTTCAAGTCCATCTAATAAGTAATAAAACAAAATATAGTTTGTCAATTCTTAGGAATGTTGACCTAACTAATAATGCTCACTGATTATAAACTAAAAAGAGGCAAAAGTGGCAGTTACTAAATGTCAGCCAAGAAATAGTTAAAAGGTGGCCTGAAAAGAGCAGCCTTTGATGGTGTGAATAAAAATGACCCTCATATGACCTGAAGGAGTGGCACTATCAGGAGGTGTGGCCGTGTTTGAGTAGGTGTAGCTTTGTTAGAGGATGCCTGTCTCTAGGGGCTGGACTTTGAGTCTCAGAAGCTCAGGCCTAGCTAATTTCACATATTTTTTGCCTGTAGATCAAGAAGTAGAACCTAAAATAACATCTCTGTGAGGAGCTTCACCTAGAAGCTGATAGAAACAGATGTAGAGACACACAGCCAATCATTAGACAAAGCTCGGGGAGTCCTATAGAAGAGTTGGGGGCACTATTGAAGGAACTGGAAGGGTCAAGGTATTAACAAGAAAGCTACAAAGTCAACTAATGTGGGCTTATAGGAGCTCACTGAAGCTGAACCAGGAACCGAAGAGCAGGTGTGGACTGGTCCCAGGCACCCTGCACATATGTAGCAGTTCTGCAACTTGGTCAGTTGCTGGGGACCTCTCTGACTCTGGGGAGAGGTGTGTGATGATGGTAACTAGGAAGAGAGGTGTAGGCTGTGACCAAGATATATAGTGAATAAATAAATATATATTTATTTTTATTAATTATAGTTTATTCACTTTGTATGGCTCCCCTGTACCTCCCTCCCTTCTCCCTTCCCAGAACCACCCTCCCTCTTCCCCACCTTTGTCCCTCTCCCAGTCCACTGACAGGGGAGGTCTTCTTCCCCTTCCCTCTGATCCTAGTCTATCAGGTCTCATCCGGAGTGGCTGCATTGTCTTCTTCTGTGGCTTGGTGAGGCTGTTTTCCCCTCAGGGGGAGGTGATCAAAGAGCAGGCCAATCAGTTTCTGTCAGAGACATTCCCTGTCCCCATTACTATGGATACTGAGCTGCCATAGGCTACCTCTGTGCAGGGGTTCCAGGCCATCTCCATGAGTGGTCCTTGGCTGAAGTATCAGTTTCAGAAAAGACCCCTGTGCCCAGATTTTTGGATCAGGTTGCTCTCCTTGTGGAGCTCCTGTACTCTCCAGGTGTTACAATCTCCCACTTCTTTCTTAAGATTCCCTGCACTCAGAGAAGAACAAGATGGCAGTGCTAGCAGAACACTGCATCTAAGGAGCAGTACAACATATTCCATACAGTGAGCAAGAGACTGAACTCTGGGCCCTAAAACAACAGCGATCATGTTTCCCAGGTGAGAGGAAACGCCCTGTGGCATGGGAATCAGTCTTGGGTCCACTCTCAGGTCACCTAGCCAGAACGAAGAAGAGATCCCAGGTCTCACGGGCACTAGGTGCCAGACCAGAGCCACACACCTGTGTGTCCGATCACCTGACCAGGTTGAACAGTGGGCACAAAAACACCAGACACTGGGAGTCCCAGTCGTGAGAAAACACATAGGGAAGGAAGGAAACGGGACTGGCCACAGGTCACCCAGTCTTTCCCTGGAAAAGGTCACACTGAATGGCGGGTGTGAGCCACCAGCACTGAACTGGGCTCGAGTTGTGAACACAGAGACCGCTGCTGCCTAGCTCTCAATCACAAACAGAGCTGTGTGCACTAGAGCAACAGAGACTGGGAGTAAATGTTCAGAGAAAACCCCACAGGAAAGGAAGGAAATGGAGACCTGATTTAGGTCATCCAGTATATCCCCGTAAAAGGTCCCACAGACTTGAGGGCACATGCACCGCCAGCCCAGAGACCTGCTCTGCACCAACTATTCAGTACAGACAGAACTGTGCTCCCCAGGGCACCAGAGACTTGGAGACCCTATTGGGAGAAATCCCCATGGGGACGGACTTAGGCCACCCAGTATATCCCTGGAAAAGTTTCTGCAGACCAGCCCAACCCAGGGAGCTGCTGTGCACCAGATAGCCTGCTGCTAGCAGGAGAGCAGTACTCACCTGTCTCAGATTAACTGCTTGGGTACTGGGGCACAGAGGCCCAACCTCAGACCTACAAAAGCCTGGGATACCTGAGATCAACACCAAAATACTGCTCCAAGGGGCAACCAGTTATACCTAACAAAAATGACCAAACCACGGGACACCCAGGTTACAACAGCTCACTAAATTTATAGCAAGAAACCCAGAAGAAGGGCAGCTATCTCCAGTACTTCTATGGGTGAAAGGAGAGCCCTCTCGACTAACAAGGACCACAGTTACCACTCAGGTCTCTATGTGTGAGGTGATCTGTGACAACTCCTGAAAAACACCAGCCATACAGTGACCATACCCAAAAAGCTGAAGAGGCTTCCTTCAGGAAAAACCATCTTCGTGCCAAGGGGATTCTCACCACCATAGGATTCCAGGAACCACCAGAAACCAACAACCAACAACAAGATAGCCCAATGGGTAGAAGCCAGTGTAAAAGCTCAAACAACAAAAGACAGAGCAATATGGCATCTCTAAAACCCAGTTATCCAGGGGCAAGTATCCCTGGACACCCCAGCATAATTGAAATTCAAGAAGATGACCTAACATCTATGCTTTTGAAGAGGATAACAGAGGAAACAAATAAAATGCCTAAAGAACTAGAGGAAGATAAACTCAAACAGATTATGGCCATCCATTAAGAAATAGTAGAAGATAAAGAAAAACAGATTATGGCCATTTATAAAGAAATACAAGAAGTTGCAGCCAAACAGTTTGTGGCCTTTAGAGAGGAAATACTTAAATCACTGAAAGAAATAAAAGAAACACAGGGTTTTTCAAATAAACAGCTGAAGGAATTGAAGAAAAAACAAGAAAATACAGTCACACAGGTGAAGGAAATCAACAAAATGGCTCAATATTTGAAAATAGAATTGGAAAAATTAAAGAAAACACAAATGGAGGAAATTGTGGAGAGGAAGAACTTAGGGAAGAAAACAGGAACTACAGAGGTAAGCATAACCAATAGACTAAAAGAGATGGAAGAAAGAATCTCAGGTGTGGAAGATACAATGGAAGAAATCGATGTATCTGTCAAAGAAAATGTTAAATCTAAAAATTCCTGACACAGACAGTCCAAGAAATTCAATACAACATAAAGAGACAAAACGTAAGAATAATAGGTATAGAGAAAAAAGAAGAATCCCTCATCCGAGGCCCAGAAAATATTTTTTTTTTTAAAAAATCATTGAAGAAATTTTCTCCAACTTAAAGGAGAGGCCAATAAGAATACAAGAAGGCTACAGAACACCAAATAAATTAGACCAGAAAAGAAAATCCTCCTGCCACATAATAATCAAAACAGTAAGTATACAGAACAAAGAAAAAATACTAAAAGCTGCAAGGGAAAAAGGCCAAGTAACATATAATGGCAAACCCATCAGAATCACACCTGACTTCTCAACAGAGACTATATCCTATGAGAACACATATGTCAACCCAGGCTACTATAGACAGCAAAACTCTCAGTCCTCATAGACAGAGAAAACAAGATATTCAATGACAAAAACAAATTTCGAAAATACCCACAGACACATCTAGTGTTACAGAAGAGAGTAGAAGGAAAACTACAATCCAAGAAAACTAGCTACTTTCAAAAAAACACAGGAAATGATTAACCTCACTACAGTAAAACAAAAAGCAACCAAGCACACAAACTTATGACCACAGCCAACATCAAAACCAATGGATCTAACAGTCACTGGTCATTACTCTCTCTCAACATTAATGGACTCAACTCTCCAAAAAAAAGTCACAGACTTACAGAATGGATGCATAAACAAGTCCCAGCAACCTGTTGCATACAAGAAACACATTTAAGGCACAAAGACATACAACATCGGAGGGTAAAGGACTGTAAGATGGCTTTCCATGCAAATGGACCCGAGAAGCAAGCAGGAGTAGTCATTCTAATATCTGATAAAATAGACTTTCAAACAAAATTAATAAAAAGAGATGGGGAAGGACACTTCATACTCATCAAGGAAAAAATTCCACCAGGAAGACATCACAATCCTCAACATCTATGCCCCAACTAAAGGGCACCCACATTTGTAAAAGAAACAATGATAAAACTTAAACCACATATATATCCCCACTCTCAACAAAAGAAAGGTCAACAAAACAGAAATTAAACAAAGAAACAATGTCTCTAACAAAGGTCAGGAATCAAATGGACCTAACAGATATTTATAGAACCTTACATCCAAACACAAAAGAATTTACCTTCTTCTCAGCACCTCATGGAACCTTGTCCAAAATACACCATATGGTTGGTCACAAAGCGAGCCTCAACAGATATAAGAAGATTGAAACAATCCCTTGTATCCTATCTGATCACCATGGATTAAGCGACAACAGAAATAGCAAAAAGCCTACACACACATGGAAACTGAACAACTTATTACTAAATGACAGCTGGGTCAGGGAAGAAATAAAAAAAATTAAAGTCTTCCTAGAATTCAATGAAAATGAAGGCACAATGTACCCAAACTTATGGGACACAATGAAAGCAGTGCAAAGAGGAAAGTTCATAGCAAAAAGCTCCTTCAAGAAGAAATTTGAGACAGCTCATTCAAGCAACTTAATGGCTCACCTTAAAACCCTAGAAAAAGAAGAAGCAGACATGCCAAAAAGGAGTAGACAGCTGGAAATAATCAAATTCAGGGCCGAAATCAATCAATTAGAAACAAATAAAACAATTCAAAGAATTAATGAAACCAAGAGCTGGTTCTTTGAGAAAATCAACAAGATCGACAAACCCTTAGCCAAGCTAACTAAAAGGCAGAGAGACACCATCCAAATCAACAAAATCAGAAATGAAAAGGGGGACATAACTACACACACTGAGGAAATCCAAACAATCATTAGGACTTACTTAAAAAGTCTATGTGCCACAAAATTTGAAAATCTAAAAGAAATGGACAGTTTTCTTGATCGATTCCAATTAACAGAGATGAATCAAGACCAGGTAAATCAATTCAATACTCCTATGTCCCCCAAGGAAATAGAAGCGGTCATCGAAATTCTCCCATCCAAAAAAAGGCCAGGACCAGATGGTTTAAGTGCAGAATTCTACCATACCTTCAAAGAAGACCTAACTCTAGTTCTCTTCAAACTATTCCACAAAAAAGAAACAGAAGGAATACTACTAAACTCTTTCTATGAGCCACAGTCACCTTGGTACCAAAACCTCACAAAGATTCAACAAAGAAAAATAATTTCAGGCCAATCTCCCTTATGAACATTGATGCAAAAATACTCAGGAAAATACTTGCAAACCGAAAACAAGAATACATCAAAGATATCATCCACTATTACCAAGTAGGCTTCATCCCAGGTATGCAGGGGTGGTTCAATATATGGAAATCCATCAATGTGATCCACCATATTAACAAACTGAAAGAAAAAAAAAACCACATGATAATCTCCCTAGATGCTGAAAAAGCATTTGACAAAATCCAACATCCATTCATGTTTAAAGTCTTGGAGAGAGCACGGATACAAGGCACATATCTAAACATAGTAAAGGCGATATACCTATAGCCAACATCAAACTAAACAGAGAGAAACTTTAAGCAATCCCACTGAAATTAGGGACAAGATAAGGCTTCCTACTTGCTCCATATCTCTTCAACATAGTTCTGGAAGTCCTTGCTAGAGCAAAAAGACAGTTGAAGGAGATCAAGGGGTTACAGATTGGAAAGGAAGAAGTCAAATTATCACTATATGCAGATGATATGATAGTATACATGAGTGACCCCAAAAACTCTACCAGGGAACTCCTATAGCTGATAAACACCTTCAGCAAAGTGGCTGGATACAAAATTATCTCAAAAAAATCAGTAGCCCTCCTGTATACAAAAGACAAAAGAGCTGAGAAAGAAATTAAGGAAACAACACCCTTCATAATAGCCATAAATGACATAAAGTACCTTGGTGTGACCCTGACCAAACAAGTCAAAGACTTGTATGAAAAAAAATTCAGGTTTCTGTAGAAAGATTTAGAAGAAGATATCAGAAGATGGAAAGATCTCCCATGCTCATGGCTTGGCAGGATTAACATAGTAAAAATGGCCATCTTACCAAAAGCAATCTACAGATTTAATGTAATTCCCATCAAATTCCCAATACAATTCTTTACAGACCTGGAAAGAAAAATTCTCAACTTCATATGGAATAACAAGAAACCCAGAATTTCTAAAACAATCCTCAATAAAAGATATTCTAGAGGGATCTTCATCCCTGATCTTAAGCTGTACTATAGAGCAACAGTAATAAAAATTGCATGGTAGTGGCATAGAAATAGAATGTTGGATCAATGGAACTGAAAAGAAGACCCAGAAATAAACCCACACACTTATGGACACCTGATCTTTGACAAAGATACCAAAAACATAATGGAAAAAAATATAGCATCTTCAACAAATGATGCTGGTCTAACTGGATATCTACATTTAGAAAAAATGCACATAGATCCATTCTTATCACCCTAGGCAAAACTAAACTCCAAGTGAATCAAAGACCTCAACTTAAAACCAGATACTCTAAATCGGTTAGAAGAAAAAGTGGGGAAAAGCCTTAAACTCATTGGTACATGAGACAACTTTTTGAACAGAATACCAACAGCACAGGCTCTAAGAGCAACGATCAATAAATGGGACCTCAAGAAAATGAAAAGCTTCTGTATAGGAAAGGACACCATCATCAAAACAAAACTAATTCCTACAGATCAGGAAAGAATCTTCATCAACCCTTTATCTGAAGAGGGCTAATATCCAGTATATATAAAGAAATAAAGAAACTTAAAAGCAACAAACCAAGTAATTCAATTAAAAGATGGAGAAAAGAGCTAAACAGAGAATTCTAGATAGAGGAATATCAAATGACAGAGAAACACTTAAAGAAATGCTTAACATCATTAGCCATTAGGGAAATGCAAATCAAAATTACCCTGAGATTTCACCTTACACCCATCAGAATGGCCAAGATCAAAAACTCATGTGACAACATATGCTGGAGAGGTTGTGAAGAAAGTGGAACTCTCCTCCACTGCTGGTGGGAATGTAAACTTGTACAACTACTCTGGAAATCAATATGGCGCTTTCCCAGACAACTAGGAATAGCCCTTCCTTAAGATCCAACCATACCACTCCTAGGCATATATCCAAAAGTGGCTCAAGTACACAATAAGGAAATTTGCTCAACCATGTTTGTAGCAGCTTTATTTGTAATAGCCAAAAGTTGGAAACAACCCAGATGCCCCTCAACTGAAGAATGGATGCAGAAATTGTGATAAATCTACACAATGGAATATTACTCAGCAATGAAAAATAAGGAAATCATGAAATTTGCAGGTAAATGGTGGGAACTGGGAAGGATCATCCTGAGTGAGCTGTTCCAGAAGCAGAAAGACACACATGGTATATACTCACTCATATAGACATATAATATAGGATAAACCTTGTAAAATCTGTACATCTAAAGAAACTAATCAAGAGGGAAGACCCTGACTAAAATCCTCAATCCCTATCCTGAAAGGCAAAGAGGATTGACATTTGAAGAAGATGAAAACAGGAAACAAGCTAGGAACCTGCCACAGAGGGCCTCTGAAAGGCTCTGTCCTGCAGACTATCAAAGCAGATGCTTAGACTTATGGGCAACCTTTGGGCAGAGTGCAGGGAATCTTATGAAAGAAGTGGGAAATATTAAGATCCGGTGAGGACAGGAACTCCAGAGGAGAGTAACAGAATCAGAAAATTTGAACACAGGGGTCTTTCTGGAGACTCATACTCCAATCAAGTACCATGCATGGAGATAACCTAGAACCCCTGCACAGATGTAGCTCATGGCAGTTCAGTGTCCAAGTGGGTTCTATATTAATGGAAAGAGGGACTGCCTTTGACATAAACTGATTGGCCTGCTCTTTGATCACCTCTCCCTGAGTGGGGAGCATCCTTACCAGGCCACAGAGGAAGACAACTCATCCACTTCTGATGAGATCTGATAGACTAAGATCAGTGGGAAAGAAAGGGGATCTCCCCTATCAGTGGTCTTGGGGAGAGGCATGCATGAAGAAGGGGGGAGGGAAGGTGGGATTGGGAGGGAAGGAGTGAGGGATTTATTGGAGGATACAAAGTGAATAAAGTGTAATTAATAAAAATTAAAAAAAAATTTCCTGCACTCTGCCCAAAGTTTGTCTGAGTCTCGGCATCTGCCTCGATACCCTGCAGGTTAGACCCTTTCAGAGGCCCTCTTTCATAGGCTCCTGTCTTGTTCCCAGTTTTCTCCCTCCTCCAATGTCCATCTTCTTTGCCTTTCTGAATGGGAATATTTTTTAAATTAAAAAATAAGTAGAACTCTCAGCTCCTTCTCTCACATCATGTCTGCCTGCATGCTGCTCTGTTTCTGTCCATGATGGTAAAGGACTAACCCTCTGAAACAGGAAACCAACCACAGTTGAATATCTTCCTTTATAAGAGCTGCTCTGTTCATAGGGTCTCTCACAGCAATGAAACCCAAACTAAGTCACAGTCATTTATTCCAGAAAAGCTTTCTAAGGTGAAAGTGGCTGTCCCTCCTCTAGTTTAAATATGAATCAACAGTTTAATATGATAATATCAATATTATCAAAAACAAGAACTCAAGGGTCTCACATGTCATTGTAAAAACAATGCGAAGAATACCATGAAATATTCAAAGTACTGTTTATTATATTCAGACTTAGTGAAACCCCTCACTCATTCATTAATTTAATCACACAGCAGATATTCATGTGTAGGTTTTGATATCTGGCCCATAAATGCAAAAATAATCTAATCATAATGTGACTTTATTTTTTTAGTTAATTTTTTATTTTTTATTTTATTATTAGTTATGTTTTATTAACTCTGTTTCCCAGCTGTATCCCACTTCCTCTTTCCTTTTCAATCCCACCCTTCCTCCCTTATCTCCTCCCTGTCCCTTTCTAAGTCCACAGATTGGGGAGGACCTCCTCCCCTTTCATCTGACCCTCTTTTATCAGGTATCTTCAGGACTGGCTGCAAAGTCCTCCTCTGTGGCCTAGCAGGACTGCTTCTCCCTTGGAGGGTGAGGAGGTCAAAGAGCCTGCCATTGAGTTCCTGTCAGAAATAGTCCCTGTTCCCCTTACTATGGGAAACCAATTGGTTACTGAGCGACCACGAGCTTTGTCCGAGCAAAGGTTCTAGGTTATATCCATACATGGTCCTTGGTTGCAGAAACAGTTTCAGAAAAAAACCCTGTGCCCAGATATATTTGGTCCTTGTGGAGTTCCTATCCTTTCTACATCATACTAACTCCCCTTCTGCCAAAGGTTTGGTTATGAGTCTTAGTATCTGTTTTGGAACGCTACTAGGTAGAGTCTTTCAGATGCCTTCTGCAGTAGACTCCTGTCATATGTCTAATGCACATCCCATTTGTCTTTCTAAGTGAGGATTGATCATCTTACCCCGTGTCCACCTTCTTGTTTCTCTTCCTTAGGTGTATAGACTTCATTATGTTTATCCTACCTGATAGGTCTATATAAGGGAGTATTTACCATGTTTGTCTTTCTCCTTCTGGGATACTTCAGTCAGAATGATGGGTCTCAGCATTTGCCTGCAAATTTCATGATTTCCTCATTTTTGATTGCTGAGTAGTATTCCATTGTGTAAAAATACCACAATTTCTGTATCCATTCCTCCGTTGATGGACATCTTGGTTGTTTCCAGGTTCTGGTTCAAGTACACAGCAAGGACATTTGGTCAACCATGTTTGTAGAAGCTTTATTTGTAATAATGTGACTTTCGTATTTATGGTAATTTAAATCACATACCCTTGATATTATAATAGGTTATTTCCAAAAACTAGTTTGATACAAGACTGGTCAATATTGAACTTGTTTTAGGATTTTATTCTTATATGCTTAATCTTTTATTTCTAACCACTGTTATCAATATTCTTCAATATTTAAATTTTAACTTTATGACTGTTCCATATCAGGATCTGTATAAAACCATTTGTTCTCCCAATAAAAACACAATTCTTTAGAGGAAAAAAAGCAATCTATAAAAAAAGAATTAGACAACCAGTAAAACAGAAAAGGAATAGAATAAAAATTATTCATTCATGTCAGAAGTCTGAAATTTAAAAGCTGCTTATAGAATTATGTAGCTTGTTTTATCTGTAATTAATTTAAAAAGGCTACTTCCATCTATTAAATATACATATCATTAGTATAATGTTTGGGCAGGTTGATAATTTTAAATTAAAAAAAAACACTAAGAAGTTATTACTTAATATTTTTCCAAATTATATCAGACTAGTTCTCATTACAAATATTGCTCAAATTTTGAGGTACCTTTTTATTGGGTAGGATTAAAAATGAGCATCTTTTTAATATTTTAAATGAAAAGCAACTTTAAAAATGACTTCTTAGGCCACTTTATTATTCTATATTCCTAGGGCTTTATGTGCAGCACTGCATATCAAACATTGATATACAAAGGGCTAAGTAATTTTTGCAGATTAGTTTCAACATTTTTGGCATCTTCATGTAAGTGAGAAGATGTGATATTTGTATTTGCTCTGCCTGACTTGCTTCACTTAACAAATTTTGCTTCAATTGACTGAATTTCAGTTGTTCATTCTTTTTTAAAGTCTGAATAGCACTTCACTGTGTATGCATCTATTTCATCTTTGAATGAAGTTGATTTAAAGACACTTCATGTTAGAACTGAAATACTTAATGCAGAATAGATGATACTCACCAAATCTGTATATACATTTCAAGAAATATTTCAAAGCTTCAGCAATATTTTATGCAGATAACTGACAAGCATATGTCTAATTTCTATGGAAAATCAAAGCAACTAAAATCATTAAAAGTAATAATATAGGATCATTTTATCTAATTTCAAAGCTTACATAGCAACAATATGAAGACTGAGTTTTTTTCCTGAAAAGAGGGAAAAGTAGATCAATGAAACAAAAGCAACAATAGAACTGAGTAACACACATAGAAAAGCAGTGCCAATTTTAACTTATTTTTGAGAAAATTATTCAATGGACAAAAGTCAATATTTTGACAAATGGTTTAAAGATATTTGGATGACCATAACCATTATCAAAAATTACACTGATATATAACATAGAGATTATAATAATTTAGTAAAATGAACTACAAATTTAACACATTTGAAAGTTAAAAGAAATAAAACTTTTGAACAGAATATAAAAAAATATTTCAGACATTACAGCAGGAAAAAACATATTGATATGAAACAGAAAATCCATATTAGAAGAAATTAATACATTTGTGTTCACTATAGGCAAAATCTAGTATTTTAGGGAAGGGCATTGTTCTATGAGAATGAAAATATCAATTATAGATTAGGAGAAAATACTCATTGAACAAAGATGTCAATCAAGCATACTTTCATAGAGGACTGAAATTCAGTTCCTGGCACTTTACTGGGTAGCTCATAACCACTTGTGGATCCTGGGGAATTCAGCAGCTCTTGCCTTGGTGAGCATCTGCCCTGATGTCCACATGCCCTCCTCACCACACACAGAATTAAACGTAATAAAAACTAGTATATAAAGAACTTCCAGGAGTCAACTGTAGCAGAAAATTTAGTCAGAATATGAGCAAAGATATGAAATGGCTGTTCATACAGATTAATATATAAGTGAGACATGAACACATACACACATAAACAATTATTTCTACCCATGAGGACAATGCATGTAGGATCTATGAAGAGACAGAACTACATACCTTCAGAACAGGTAAAATTTTTAAAAATGTGATAATAGAGGCGGGGCAAGATGGTGGCACCGGGAGGACTCTCATTCTGAGCAGTAGCACAGCAGGATCGGCACAGTGACCAGCAATCAGAACTTGAAGCAATAAAACACGGGCGATTCTGTTTCGAGTTACCATTCAGCTCTCTATCCCTGAGGTGAGCAGCAGCAACTCCTGAAAAAACACCAGCCATCCAGGGAATATACCCAAAAAGCTGAGAAGACATCCTTCAGGAAAAACCAGCTTTCTGCAAAGGGGATTCTCTCCACCACAGGATCCCCAGGAACCACCAGAAAATAACCCCAAACACCTAAGATAGCACAATGGGTAGAGGCCAGCATAAAAGCTCAAGCAACAAAACACAGAGCAATATGGCATCTCCAGACCCAGTTACCCAAGGGCAAGTAGCCCTGGACACCCCAGCATAACTGAAATCCAAGAAGATGACCTAACAAGTATGCTCATGAAGATGATAACAGAGGAAACGAATAAGATACATAAAGACATAGAGGAAGATAAACTCAAACAGAATATTGCCATCCATAAAGAAATAGAGGAAGTTGCAGCCAAACAGTTTATGGCCTTTAGAAAGGAAATGCTTAAAGCACTGAATGAAATAAAAGAAACAGAGTTGAAGGAACTGAAAGAAAAACAGGAAAGTACAATCAGACAGGTGAAGGAAGTAAACAAAACAACTCAAGACCTGAAGATAGAACTGGAAAAATTAAAGAAAACACAAATGGAGGAAATAATGGAGAGGAAGAATCTAGGGAAGAAAACAGGAACTACAGAGGTAAGCATAACCAACAGACTACAAGAGATGGAAGAAAGAATTTCAGGTGTATAAGATACAATGGAAGAAATCCATGTATCTGTCAAAGAAAATGTTAAATCCAAAAAATTCCTGACACAGACCGTCCAAGAAATGCAAGACAATATGAAAAGACAAAACCTAAGAATAATAGGTATAGAGGAAAAAGAAGAATCCCTTCTCCAAGGCCCAGAAATTATTTTCAACAAAATCATTGAAGAAAATTTCTCCAAGTTAAAGGAGAGGCCAATAAGAATACATGAAGCCTACAGAACACCCAACAAATTTGACCAGAAAAGAAAATCCTCCCGCCACATAATAATCAAAACAGTAAGTATACAGAACAAAGGAAAAATACTAAAAGTTGCAAGGGAAAAAGGCCAAGTAACATATAACAGCAAACCCATTAGAATCACACCTGACTTTTCAACAGATACTATGAAAGCCAGAAGGGCCTGGACAGACATCATGCAGACCCTAAGAGAACACAGATGTCAGCCCAGGCTACTATACCCTGCAAAGCTCTCAGTCCTCGTAGACGAAGAAAACAAGGTATTTAATGACAAAAACAAATTTCAACAATACCTACACACAAATCCAGCATTACAGAAGACACTGGAAGGGAAAATACAACCCCCCAAAATTAGCTCCTTTCAAGAAAACACAGGAAATAGCTAACCTTACTACAGTAAAACAAAAAGCAACCAAGCACACAACCTTATGACCACAGCCAACATCAAAATCAAACAGCCACTGGTCATTAATCTCTCTCAACATCAATGGACTCAACTCTCCAATAAAAAGACACAGATTAACAGAATGGATACGTAAACAAAACCCAGCAATATGTTGCATACAAGAAACACACCTAAGGCACGAAGATAGACATTACCTGAGTGTAAAGGGTTGGAAGACGACTTTCCAAGCAAATGGACTCAAGAAGCAAGCAGAAGTAGCCATTGTAGTATCTGATAAAATAGACTTTCAACCAAAATTAATAAAAAGAGATGGGGAAGGACACTTAATACTCATCAAAGGAAAATACCACCAGGAGAACATCACAATCCTGAACATCTATGCCCCAAACACAAGAGCACCCACATTTGTTAAAGAAATATTGATAAAATGTTAACCACATATAGTTCCCCACACATTAATAGTGGGAGACTTCAACACCCCACTCTCAACAAAGGAAAGGTCAACAAAACAGAAATTAACAAAGAAACAATGTCTCTAACAGAGGTCATGAATCAAATGGACCTAACAGACATTTACAGAACTTTACACCCAAACACAAAAGAATTTACCTTCTTCTCAGCACCTCATGGAACCTTCTCCAAAATAGACCATATAGTTGGTCACAAAGCAAGCCTCAACAGATACAAGAAGATTGAAATAATCCCTTGTATCTTGTCTGATCACCATGGAATTAAGCTGGATCAACAATAACAGAAACAGCAAAAAGCCTACACACACATGGAAACTGAACAACTTGTTACTTAATGACATTTGGGTCAGGGAAGAAATAAAGAAAGAAATTAAAGTTTTCCTAGATATCAATGAAAATGAAGACACAACATACCCAAACTTGTGGGACACAATGAAAGCAGTGCTAAGAGGAATGTTCATAGCACTAAGTGCCTTCAAGAAGAATTTCGAGACAGCTCATTCAAGCACCTTAATGGCTCACTTAAAAACCCTGGAAAAAGAAGAAGCAGACACACCAAGGAGGAGCAGACAGCTGGAAATAATCAATCTCAGGGCTGAAATCAATCAATTGGAAACAAATAAAACAATTCAAAGAATCAATGAAACCAAGAGCTGGTTCTTTGAGAAAATCAACAAGATAGACAAACCCTTAGCCAAGATAACTAAAAGGCAGAGAGACACCACCCAAATCAACAAAATCAGAAATGAAAAGGGGGATATAACTACAGACACTGAGGAAATCAAAACAATCACTAGAACTTACTTCAAAAGTCTATATGCCACAAAATTTGAAAATCTAAATGAAATGGACAATTTTCTTAATAGATTTGACTTACCAAAGCTGAATCAGGACCAGGTAAATCAATTCAATACTCCTATGTCCCCCAAAGAAATAGAAGCGATCATCAAAAGTCTGCCAACCAAAAAAAGCCCAGGACCAGATGGCTTCAGCGCATAATTCTACAAGACCTTCAAAGAAGAGCTAACACCAATTATCTTCAAACTATTCCACAAAATAGAAACAGAAGGAACATTACCAAACTCATTCTATGAAGCCACAGTCACCTTGGTACCTAAACCTCACAAAGACTCAACAAAGAAAGAGAATTTCAGGCCAATCTCCCTTATGAACATTGATGCAAAAATACTTAACAAAATACTTGCAAATGGAATCCAAGGACATATCAAGGATATTATCCACTATGACTAAGTAGGCTTTATCCCAGGTATGCAGGGGTGGTTCAATATATGGAAATCCATCAATGTGATCCACCATATAAACAAACTGAAAGAAAAAAAAAAAACACATGATAATCTCCCTGGATGCTGAAAAAGCATTTGACAAAATCCAACATCCATTCATGTTTAAAGTATTGGAGAGATCAGGGATACAAGGCACATATCTAAACAGAGTAAAGGCGATATACAACAAGCCTATAGCCAACATGAAACTGAATGGAGAGAAATTTAAAGCAATCTCACTGAAATCAGGGACAAGGTAAGGCTGCCCACTCTCTCCATATCTCTTCAACATAGTGCTGGATGTCCTTGCTAGAGCAATAAGACAGTTGAAGGAGATCAATGGGATACAGAATGGAAAGGAAGAAGTCAAATTATCACTATTTGCAGATGATATGATAGTATACATGAGTGATCCCAAAAACTCTACCAGGGAACTCCCACAGCTGATAAACACCTTCAGCAATGTGGCCGGATACAAAATTAACTAAAAAAAAAAAAAAATCAGTAGCCCTCCAGTATACAGAAGACAATAGGGCTGAGAAAGAAATTAGGGAAATAACACCCTTCATAATAGCCACAAATAACATAAAGTACCTCGATGAAACCCTAACCAAGCAAGTCAAAGACTTGTATGAAAAAAATTTCAAGTCTCTTAAGAAAGAATTAGAAGAAGATATGAGAAGATGGAAAGATCTCCCACGCTCATGGCTTGGCAGGATTAACATAGTAAAAATGTCCATCTTACCAAAAGCAATCTTCAGATTTAATGCAATTCCCATCAAATTACCAACACAATTCTTTACAGACCTGGAAAGAAAAATTCTCAACTTCGTATGGAATAACAAGAAACCCAGAATTACTAAAACAATCCTCTATAATAAAAGATCTTCTGGCGGTATCTCCATCCCTGGTCTTAAGCTGTACTATAGAGCAACAGTTATAAAAACTGCATGGTACTGGCATAGAAACAGAACGGTGGATCAATGGAACCAAACAGAAGACCCAGAAAAAAACCCACACACTTATGGACACCTATTTTTTGACAAAGATGCCAAAACCATACAATGGAAAAAAGATAGCATCTTCAACAAATGGTGCTGGCCCAACTGAATGTCTACATGTAGAAAAATGAAACTAGATCCATACTTATCACCCTGCACAAAACTGAAGTCCAAGTGGATCAAAGAACTCAACATAAAACCAGACACATTAAATCAGCTAGAAAAAAGGTAGGGAATACCCTAGAACTCATTGGTACAGGAGAAAACTTCCTGAACAGACCACCAACAGCACAGGCTCTAAGAGCAACAATCAATAAATGGGACCTCATGAAACTGAAAAGCTTCTGTAAAGCAAAGGACACCGTCATCAAAACAAAGCGACTGCCTACAGATTGGGAAAGAATCTTCACCAACCCTTTATCGGACAGAGGACTCATATCCAGTATATATAAAGAATTAAAGAAGCTGAAAAGCAAAAAACCAAGTAATCCACTTAAAAAGTGGGGAACAGAGCTAAACAGAGAATTCTCTGTAGAGGAATATCGAATGGCAGAGAAGCACTTAAAGAAATGCTCAACCTCATTATCCATTAGGGAAATGCAAATCAAAACAACCCTGAGATTTCACCTTACACCCATCAGAATGGCCAAGATGAAAAACTCAAGAGACAACACATGCTGGAGAGGTTGTAGAGAAAGGGGAACACTCCTCCAATGCTCGTGGGAATGTAAAGTTGTACAACCTCTCTGGAAATCAATCTGGTGCTTTCTCAGACAACTAGGAATAGCACTTCCTCAAGATCCAGCCATACCACTCCTAGGCATATATCCAAAAGAGGCTGAAGTACACAAAAAGGACATTTGCTCAACCATGTTTGTAGCAGCTTTATTTGTAATAGCCAGAAGCTGGAAACAGCCCAGATGCCCCTCAACTGAAGAATGGATGCAGAAATTGTGGTACATCTATACAATGGGGTATTACTCAGCAATGAAAAATAAGGAAATCATGAAATTTGCAGGTAAATGGTGGGACCTGGAAAGGATCATCCTGAGTGAGTTGAGTTGTCCCAGAAGCAAAAAGACACACACGGTATATACTCACTCATATAAACATACAACATAGGATAAACCAACTAAAATCGGTACATCTAAACAAACTAAGCAAAAGAGAGGACCATAACTAAAATGCTCAATCCCCATCCTGAAAGGCAAAGAGGAGGGACATCAGAAGAAGAAGAAAACAGGAAACAACCTAGGAACCTGCCACAGAGGGCCTCTGAAAGCCTCTGCCCTGCAGACTATCAAAGCAGATGCTGAGCCTGATGGCCAACTGTCGGGCAGAGGGAATGGAATTTTATGTAAGAAGTGGGAAATAGCAAGAGCTGGAGAGGACAGGAACTCCACAAGGAGAGCAACAGAACAAGAAAATTTGAACACAGGGGTCTTCCCAGAGACTCATACTCCAAGCACAGATGTAGAACCCCTGCACAGATGTAGCCCATGGCAGTTCAGTATCCAAGTGGGTTTTGTAGTAATGGGAAGAGGGACTGCCTCTGACATGAACTGATTGGCCTGCTATTTGATCACCTCCCCCTGAGGGGGGAGCAGCTTTACCAGGCCACAGAAGATGACAATGCAGCCACTTCTGATGAGAACTGATAGTCTAAGTTCAGAAAGAAGGAGAGGAAGACCTCCCCTATCAGTGGACTTGGGGAGGGGCATGCATGCAGAAAGGGGAGGAAGGGTGGGATTTGGAGGGGAGGAGGGAGGGGCTTATGGGGGCATACAAAATGAATAAAGTGTAGTTAATTAAAAAAAACTAAAAAAATGTGATAATAAATAAATTAATTAATCAATGAAGATGATAAAGAATTAAAGACTGACTTAGATGAGAACAAACCATTTATCCCATGAGCAAGCAATTTCAATTTGGTTTAACCTAAGGAAATGAAATGAATCTTTACAAAATTACATGTATTGTGCAAAATTGATTTTAGTAGTTTAAAAGTGGAAATAAAATAAATTTTGCTCCTTAGGTGAATTGATAAACACTAGTATATTCATATGATAAGATAGTATAAAACTTTAAATTATTGATATATATAGCATCTTGGAAGGGTATCATTGGCATCTTAAGGAGGGAAAATAATATGGTCTCAAAGTAAACAGTGCATATGATTTCTTTTATTTTCATTGATAGACTGCCAGAGATAGAAACATATAAGTTATTCTTAAGTGTTAGAAAACTTGAGGTATATGTGCGTGGGTGCAAGCATGTGTGTGTGTATGTGTGTGTGTGTGTAAGCATAAACACAAAGCAAGTTGTGTTTATGGTATAACTCTTCGGATGATTGCACAACTGGCCACAGAATCTTATGATATGGAAATATTTGTTATAGTTATACTTGGATTGATTATTGTACTAACATTACATAAAGTATAAACAATTGTTCTAGTTGCTTTTGTCCTTGCAGCATCACAAAAACATTGAAGAAGGAGAAGGAGAAGAAGGAGGAGAAGGAGGAGGAGGAGGAGTAGGAGAAGGAGGAGAAGAAGAAGAAGAAGAAGAAGAAGAAGAAGAAGAAGAAGAAGAAGAAGAAGAAGAAGAAGAAGAAGGAGAAGAAGAAGGAATTTAAGGCAGAAAGGGTCTGTTCTGGTTCAATTTTTTTTTCAAAAACATAAACTTAAAAAACGGATTTATTCTGTATCAAGAAGTTACTTGCCTTTTAAAAAATTCTTTATTAATTACACTTTATTCACTTTGTATCCCCCCCATGGTTCCCTCCCTCCTCCCATCCCAAACCCTCCCTTCTTCCACCCTCTGCATGCATGTCCCTCCCCAAGTCCACTGATAGGGGAGGATTCTTTTCCTTCCTTCTGATCCTAGTCAATAAGGTCTCATCAGGAGTGGCTGCATTATCTTCTTCTGTGTCCTGGTAATGCTGCTTCCCCCTCAGGGGGAGGTAATTAAAGAGCAGGCCAATCAGTTCATGTCAGAGACAATCCCTGTTCCTATTACAATGGAACCCACTTGGATACTGAACTGCCATGGGCTACATCTGTGCAGGGGTCTTAGGTTATCTCCATGCATGGTTCTTGCTTGGAGTATCAGTCTTAGAAAGATCCCTGTGCTCAGATTTTTTTGTTCTGTTGCTCTCCTTGTGGAGTTCCTGTCCTCTCCAGATCTTACTATTTCCCACTTCTTTTCTAAGATTCCCTGCACTCTGCCCAATGGTTGCCCATAAGTCTCAGCATCTGCATTGATAGTCTGCAGGGCAGATCCTTTCAGAGGTCCTCTGTGTCAGGCTCCTGACTTGTTCCCTCTTTTCTCCTTCTTCTGGTATCCATAAACTTGTACAACCACTCTGGAAATCAATCTGGCACTTCCTCAGACAACTAGGAATAGTGCTTCCTCAAGATCCAGCTATACCACTCCTAGGCATATACCCAAAAAAGGCTCAAGTACACAATAAGGACATTTGCTTAGCCATGTTTGTAGTAGCCTTATTTGTAATAGCCAGAAGATGGAAACAGCCCAAATGTCTGTCAGAGAAGGAATGGCTACAGAAATTGTGCTACACAGTAGAATATTACTCAGCAATAGAAAACAAGGAAATCATGAAATTTACAGGTAAATTGTGGGATCTGGAAAAGATCATCCTGAGTGAGCTATCCCAGAAGCAGAAAGATGCATATGGTATATACTCACTCATATAGACATATAATATAGGATAAACCTACTAAAATCTGGACACCTAAAGAAACTAATCAAGAAGGAGGACTCTTGCTAAAATGCTAAATCCCTGTTTCACATTTTTAAGGTGACAGGAAATTCATAGCAATGGGATCCTAAGTAGCTGGCCACTTTTCATTTCTGGATGGGAAACAGAGATCTAAGCTCAATTTCTCCTTTTTGTTTAGTCCAGGACCACAGCAGATGGAATGGAATTCCTCACATTAAAAGAAGTCTTACAAACTCAATAATCCCATTCAAATAACTGCTTATGGTCATGACCAGAGGTTAACCCCATTCAGAGAACCCCTCACAGGCAAACCATGAGGCTGTGTGTTGGGTGACAGTAGATGTCCACATGCAGACAGTAATATTATCCATCACACCACTGGAGCAAATTAGGCTGCATACACACAAGCCATCTCATTATGACCTGTTATTTGCAATGAAGCTGTGCAGATAAATATAGTGTTCTCTAACCCATAAGAGAACACTAAACTCTGTTGAGATTTTATTTACAAAAAGGTGCCTGTGATGCATAGGAGACAAACATGCCCAAACCAGAGATCCAGAGAGACAGTTTGTTCAGTCTTGATTTCTAGCAAAAGTCCATTTCAAAGGAAATGCCGTAACTTAATGAAATTAAACAAATATATTTCCTTTCATAGTTTTGTTTTCCTCATTATTCGTTTTATGATTATAACTATGCTAGCTATTCAGGTTTCTTCACTATGTTAAATTCAAATTTAAGGGCAGAGAACATTGCTGAGAAATCTTGAAATTTTGATCATGTGATAGAAGCCATTTTTTTTCTTTTCCATTTGAAATTCAACATTCCTGATGCTTCTGTTCTAAGTTTTGCTGCAATGTTAGTTGCTAATAATCACCCTGAGTAAGAACATTACAGACAGGGTTATTTCACACGAGATGACGGAATCTTGGTGCATTGAAATTTACGAATAACAAATGTTTAAATTAAGAATCATGAGCTTTTATAAAATAAGAGCAGGCACATCAGTTCTACTCTCAGAAATACAGTAAGAATCAAGAAGTGGATGTATTTAGTAAAACTCACTTAATATAATCAATGTATTCCCTTTCAGTCTACTTTGTCTGTTACTCAAATCAGAAATCTTATAAAACTAATCTCTGTTTAATTCATTTTTTAAATTATACTTTATTTACTCTGTATCCCCCCTCTAGTTCCCTCTCTCCTCCCCTCCTTCCTCCCTCTTCTCCATACACACCCCTCCCTAAGTCCACTGGTAAGGGAGGGTTTCTTTTTATTCCTTCTGATCCTATTCTGTTAGGTCTCATCAGGAGTGGCTTCATTGTCTTCCTCTGTGGCCTGGTAAGGCTGCTCCCCCCTCAGGGGAAGGTAATCAAAGAGCAGGCCAATCAGTTCATGTCAGAAGCAGTCCCTGTTCCCATTACTATGGAACTCACTTGGACACTTAACTGCCATGGGCTACATCTGTGCAGAGGTTCTAGGTTATCTCCATGCCTGGTACTTGGCTATAGTATGAGTCTCAGGAAATACCCCTGTGCTCAAATTTTTTGGTTCTGTTTAATTCTTAAAAGAAAAAATAGTATTCAAATTTGTTTGAATTCTGTCCTAGTCACCTTGGTAATTAAATAATAAATTGTAGGCTAAGAAAGATAAACAGAAGTCATTCGGGAGGACCTGGTAAGCTCTCAGAGTTTTACAGAGACCGTCACAGCGCTGCTCGGTTACCACACCAGTGAGCTTCGACACCTGCAGTTATTGTTTTATCATTTGTAGAGATCACTACTGAGTATCTGTACTTTCAGGGTAATAAGTGATAAATGATGTCATAGTCTTTTCAAAGTGAGCTAATTTTTTACCTGATTGTGGCTCTGGGAGTAAAGCACTAGAAATGGTATCTATTAAGTTTTATTGGCTATTCATAAAAGCTTATAATCACCAGCTGGATCCCGGAGCAGCACAGTGGGTGTTCATCTATATTTATTGTCAACTCTGTAAACAATATGTATACTTTTATTTCAGGTTAATTAGCAAACATGTTATCTAAACATTGTGTGACTGTGTTTGCTGCAGGCCTCTTAAAAGAAACAGAACCTGAGAAAAAGGTATGTCCTTTCTTTAAGGTCTTTCAGAAAGATTTATGTGGCAAGTCAAACATTTGAAATCATTTTCTGTTTATAGTTTTCTGTTTTTATAAATGACATTCTTCTAGTTTCTAAGAGAAGCTGTCTCACTGTAATGGATGAGAAGTGATGCATCCTCATTTTTTGAATTGTGTAGATATTTGCATAAGACCTATTGAGTTTCAAAAGACAAGCTTATAATTAAAATAGATTTTTCAAACCTGAGATGTCATGACTTTCATCAAATATTAAATATACATGTGCTAAAGCTTTTATTTAACTCCTTAATGGGAAGAATCAGCAACATGCTATAATCTGCAGGAATAAATTTGATTTAGAGATATACATATTTTCTACTAAGGAATGTTGATTTACACTGTCATGAACAGAAATTATTTGTAATGACAGCTTTCTATTATTTTATATCAATTTTAAACATAATTGAATAGTCACACATTTTTGCAATTGGATCCCAGAAAGACCATCAGAAAACAAAACATTTACCTAAGAATATTATTGATTCTTAGTATCTGCTTTGATACACTGTTAGGTAGAGTCTTTTAGAGGCCCTCTGAGGTAGGTTCCTGTCCTGTTACTTGTTTTCTCCTATGTCCCATTTGTCTTTCTAAGTGAGGATTCATCATCTTACCCCGGGTCCTCTTTCTTGTTTATCTTCTTTAGGTGTATAGATTTCATTATGTTTATCATATCTTATAGGTCTATATAAGTCAGTATATACCATATGTGTCTTTCTCCTTCTGGGATACCTCACTTAGAATGATCTTTTCTAGATCCCACCATTTGCCTGCAAATTTCATGATTTCTACCACAGAGGGCCTCTGAAAGACTCTACCTAGCAGTGTATCAAAGCAGATACTAAGACTCATAACCAAACCTTTGGCAGAGTACAGGGAATCATAAGAAAGAAGGGGAGTTAGTCTGATAGGGAAAGGATAGGAGCTCCACAAGGACCAAATATATCTGGGCACAGGGGTCTTTTTTGAGACTGATACTCCACCAAGGACCATGTATGGATAGAACCTAGAACCTCTGCTTGGATGTAGCCTGTGGTAGCTCAGTAACCAATTGGTTTCCCATAGTAAGGGGAACAGAGACTATTTCTGACAGGAACTCAATGGCAGGCTCTTTAACCTCCCCACACCCCCAAGGGAGGAGCAGTCCTGCTAGGCCACAGAGGAGGATTTTGCAGCCAGTCCTGAAGATACCTGATAAAAGAGGTTCAGATGAAAGGGGAGGATGGACTTGGAAAGCAGTGGACTTGGAAAGCGGCAAGGAAGAGATGAGGGAGGGAGGGTGGCGATGGGAGGGAATGAGGGAGCAGGATACAGCTGGGATACAGAGTTAATAAAATGTAACTAATAATAAAAATTAAAAAAATAAAAAATAATAATATACAAAAAAGAACATTATTAATAATTTTAGTCTTTCCTTAGTCTCACTAATTTCCTAGAAAATTCTGTCTTTTTGTTTTTTTGTGTTTTGTTTTTTTTTTTGCTTATTGCTTATATTTACAGCATACAGAAATGAATTTGCTTCTTGTATTTAATATATATTTAATAGATAGGTAAAAGGATCCAAAGAAATAAGGTTAAACTTAAGAATAAACAGAAACCCAAATACATAGCAAATAAGACTTTGAATCTTAGCAATAAAGTCCTAATACTTTAAAGATTAAGAATAACGCCTTTCAAATCAAATATTTTAAAGAAAATTAATAGTGTGTGTGTGTGAGAACCAGGAATGTAAATGACTGGCTCATTTAGCAATCACCTTATTATCTTACCATTTTTCCTGATAAAGTGTCTTCAAGCACTTAGCTTACATCACACTAACAATGTTACTTCTGGTGGGAAATCATACAACTTTGACTCTCCATTTTTTTCAAAGACATTTAAAAAAAATACAGACTCTTCGTTTTATTGGGCTTCTTTTCTCCACACATGTATTTCATGTGAAAGTTTCTATTTTCTTTTCTTTTGAAAGTAAACATGTACTGAATTAGAAAAAATAATAAGAATGGAGGAAAATAAATGTGGTATAGGAAAGAGAAAGGATGCTAAAGTATCAGCAAAAATGATTTCTCTGACAAGTCTGTGGGAAGAAACTATTTTTTAAATTTATTTATTTAACCACTTTACAGCCCCATCCTAGCTCCCCTCCTCTCAGTCTTACCCTCATGTCCCCCCATACTCTCGCTCTTTCTTCTCAGAGAAGGGGAAGCCCCTAAGGGGTACCAACCCATCCTGTCCTTAGTCTCAAGCTGGACTAAGCACATCTCCCACTGAGGGCAGATAAGGCAGCCCAGCTAGGGAAAATAGATCCAAGAAACTAAAATGTTAACGCCTAAAAAATGCTTTTCCTCTAAAACTTTATTGTGATGATTTACTGAAGTGCTTTAAAATGTCATCATTGCTGACTTCCACGAAGTGAGAGTTGCCTACTTATAAAAAGTAAGAACCAACAAACCATGTCACATTAAGTAGGAAGGTAAGGAAATGGCCTGGTGTCCAGTCCATCCATGAACACACGTTACAGCTCATGTTGAAATTCTGTTAGAAAATACAAATAAATAAATCTTTATAGCTAGACGTAAAGAAATTCTTGAATACCATCTAACTATATGTGGTTTACAAGACTTTTTTTAGACATCATTTTTTTTTAAATGTGGAGGGGCTTCTGGGTTTTTTAATGTAATACTTTTATTGATTATTTGGAAATTTTACATAGTTTACTCCAGTCTTCCCACATGCAAACCACATCCTTGTGACTTTCCCCAAAACAAAAGAAGAAGAAAGAAGCCAAAATGAAAGTGAAAGTACCAAGTCCAATTTGTGTTTCCCATATACTCACTGGAACATGGTCAAAGTCCCAGGGGCCCGCCCTTTAATGAAGACGCATCCTTGCTCACCTCCACCCCCACCAGCAGCCATCAGCTGTGAAGAGCTACACTTCAGCATCCCTAACACAATTATTTTTCTGTGTTTGTTTCCTTGTTTGTTTTGTTTTTGTAACTACTCCTGTAAACCAGACGGGCCTCGAACTCACAAATCCTTCAGCCTCTGCCTCCCAAGTGCTGAGATTAAAGGCCTCTACCACCACCACCCCAGAAAGTTTCTTAAGAATTATCTTTAATGGTTTCCTGTCTAGACTGTTTCTTTTTGGGGGGTGGGGGTAAGGTTATCACAGAAGTCTCCTATGTCTCTCATTGTTTACCTTGAGTCTGCAGTCATAGACACCACAGTTAATGAAGCTTTGTTGACCTTTAGAGTCAGCAGTACCATGGATCATAGACTTCCACAAGGTTTTTGGCTACAGCATGGGCCATGGACATCAACATGGCTTCAGGAGCAGCATAGGCCACTGACATCTTCATGGCCTTCAGTAGCAACATGTGCCAAAGACAGACACCAACATGATCATTGGTAGCAGCACAAGCAATATAAATTTTTGCCCAAATAGCTTTATATGCAAATACTCATTACAGCTAGTCATTGGTTTCTTTCAAAGATTCTGGTTTGTGAAGATCCATAAACTCTGGGCCATCACTGAGACTTTTCTTGAATACCCTGTAGTTGCCCAGAGTGAGGATGATCTTGTGTCTGGGCATGGCATACAGGGGCACGATCCACACAAGTGCCAGATTGCTGCACATCTTCCTGATTTCGACACTGGCCTCCCGAGACTCCTGGGCGTTACTGTTGTACTTGCAGCTTGCAGGCAGCATTAAGGCCCCTTGCTTTTCTCCCACCATGGCAAACGTCAGGCACAGCTCCAGGCTGCAGCCAGCCTGTGGTACGAGCACCAACTCTATTCACTAACACCATGTTCTTTGTCCACTACAACCATGCTCCCACAACACCCATCCACAACACCTTCATTTGCCACATCTACAGTTTTGCCATTCTCTCCCCTCAACAACCAGCCCTGTTTTTATTTTTTCCCCTTTGTACAATTTTTTAATTTTTTTCACAATTTATTTATTATACATCCTGATTGAAGACCCCTCCATCAACTCCTCCTCCAGTCCCACCCTCTTCTTCCAATTTCATGAGCCCACATTTTAAAAAGCATCTTCCCACTGTAAAGATGTTTTTTAAAACTTGCTCTTCTCTAGTTCTATTGTTCCAGAGACACTGCAAGTTCTACAGATTTCTGCACTGCCTCTTCATCTCTTCTGGAACCTCCATGGCTCCAACCTGATGATCCAGGCTGCCTCAGGCTTCTCAGAGCTGCTCCTTGGTCCCAAGTGGGTGCCAGTGGCCTTCTTGGATCACAGCCATGCTTCAGGTTTTTATCTTGGACTGTGAAGACTCCTGGATCCAGTTCTGCAGGATCAGCTCCTCCACAGCTCCGGTAGCTCATATATGGAGTGTATTATGGCAAGTACTATCTTGAAGTGCTGTATCTGCTCCCAGACGGCTACTGAGTTGTCTAGCCTGCTTATTCTTGGTGGCTGCCCACCTGTCTCTTCTCTTTCAAGGATGTCCAGGTTTTAACCATCAAGAAAACTTATTATGTTGGTATAATATTCTTGTGGAATGTACCCTTTTCATTCAAATGCTGATTTTTCTACCCCACTATCTGGTTTCAATCCCAACATTGCATTGTGATGTTTATTCTAAGCCTCACCTGTCTCAAGTTTGTGTAAACATGCAACTATTTGTTCTCTATATTGTCAATTAAACAACCAGGAATGTTGAGCAATTGGAGAGAATGGGGTGGAACATCATGGTCCAGAGGGGAGGAGAAGGAAGCAAGAGAGAGAAAAAGATGAGAGCAGAGGTCGGCAGGACAGGGCTTGGAACAACGTGGAGAGATGAAGCGGATCTAAGATATGACTAAAAGCAAGCATAATGAGTAAAATCTGAATGGTAGGAAACTATGTGGGCTTGGAGGTTTAGGATGGAGTAATCATTGCCTAGCATTGTGCTCTAGGTTAATTAAATAAATCCCAGTCTCTGTGTGGTGATTTGGGTATACAACTGGTTTAGGAATAACCACTGCTTAACTAAAAGAAAAATCAACAATAAATATTAATAACCCACAACATTAGTATTTACAGTAAGATGTCAAATAACTTGATTAAGAGACAAAATAAAGAAGAGGAAAAAATAGTCCTTTCATGTTGAGTTTTATAAATGCATTTCTCTGTAGGTAAATGCATAATTGAAGAGAAAACAACTGATTCAGAGTCCAAAGAGAGCTTGTATGATAACAATATTTTTTAGCTTCTCTATCAGTTTGGCTATTTTTGCAGGAGTTCGGGTGTTAACTAAATATATTGGGACTTTGAGTTATTTTTTTCCTGCCTAATACTATTGTGTTCTACCACTTTTTGAATCATAGCTGTAACTTAATTTCCGAATGGCTAGATATAGAGAATCATACTTATGGGAGGAGTTACAAATGCATGTTGTATTCAGACCTCTAAAGGTATTTGGGCTATTGTCACTCATCTTTCGAATTAACTTTTGACATATGAACATATTTTAAGAAAAACCAATATACTTGGAATAAATTATTTTGCATCTATTTCTTAAAACATTAAATTCAGTACTACCTCTATTTTCAAACTTTTATTTTAAAATCATTTTAATAACCCTCTTAAAATTTGTTTAATATTTTCTTGATATATTTGTAAAAATTGGACACAGTTTCTTGAATTCTTGACCATTTAAATGTGCTTCATGGGTATGCAGAGGAAAAGAAATAGAAAATGGGAGGGGAACGGGAGAAGGGAAAGAAACACGGGAAGAAGGAAGAAGAAAACAAGAAACTTAGTTTAAATAAAGCAAGTGTTATCTGTGTGCAACTTTGTGCTTTCTTTTTTTCCCCACTCTTCTCCACCCTTATTCACTCCCTAACACTAGGTAGGAGAGAAAAAGAACAGGGGAAAGGAAGCCAAACAGCAACCAACAGCATCTAGTCACCAACCACCCAACAACAGCAACCCCACCTTTCCCTGCCTTAGTGTTTGTATATTCTCTGAAAAGTACCCAGAATTGCAAACTTCACACATTTACAGAAACTGTCTGAAACTGGCCAAACCACATCCCTGCTAGAGCATAAGGCATATCATAGTCACCTGTGACACAGCCTCAAATCCCCACACCTGAGATTAAAATCATAACATGTTTTCAAAGAAACTAAAATCCAAAATTCCCACTATCTAATAGAACATGTTTGACAACAAAAATGCCTGGTCTGTAATCAGACTTTATTTAACATTTGTTCTAAAGTATTGAAATTGAGGTAAATCTCTTTGAAACCTAAATTTGATAATTAGTAAGACACATTTATGTTATTTTGGAGTAAATTACCTGCTAAGCTTTGTCGAAATATTTTATATTGATCCACTAGATGAAGCCACCATACAGGGCTAATCTTCAGATTAAAGAGATATAATATCTAAAAAGTCACACATTACATTTAATTTTGGGAAATGACAAATCAAGTGTCTTTCCCTCAACACTGATTCCTTCTAGATAATTCTTGACATCGACCACTTTCATCATTCTTACAATCAAGGTGTCAGCATCTTTGGAAATAACATACTTTCTTACATTCTAAATCCCAAATACATTATACCCAGGTCCTTCAGAATATTTTTCTGAAGTATCCAGTAGTACCATTTATTGAAACCTCCCTCTGCTTTTGGCATTTCATTACTGCGAAGTTCAGTGTTTCTTCACTGTAAGCAGTTATGTGAACATCCCTGACCTTCATTGGTAAACAGTACAGGTGTCTGCGCATCCTTCCTACTCCACAATAAATAAGAAAAAAAAAGTAACTGAAAAACAGACATAGGGGGAGCCAAGATGGTGTCGCCGGGAGAACACTGTGTCTGTTCATCCTTGAAAAACCCCACAGGGAAGGAAAGTTGCGAGACTAATCGCGGATCACCCAGTCTTTCCCTGGAAGGTCTCACTGACCACTGGTACCCACCGCCATCACAACTGAGCTCCCACCGCACGGAGAGCAGCTGCAGGCCCAGCTCAAAATCCCTACTCCTGCTTCGGAGGAGGCAGGAGGCGGCCAGCAGAATCTGCCACAGACCACATTGTCTGTACCCCAACCCGAGATCGGGGCTGAGAAAACCCAATCATTTCGGGCACTCCCCCAAATGCTGCCATAACCCTGATGCGGCAGAGCGGAAGGATAAAGAGGCACACAGTGGTTTGGTTTCACAGTGCTGGAACTCCAGTACTGCCAGCGGCTCCTAGTAAACAAACTTCAGCTCAGGATCTGGGACTGTGATCATTCTACACGTCCTGAGATTCTCCTGAGTCCAGCACAATAAGGTCTAGCAGCAAGTTCTATCACCAGCGCCCCCTCCCCAACCCCTGGCAGAGAAACCCAGGCTCAGGATCGGACTGAGAAGCCCCAACCCCTTCTGGCACTCCACTGAGAGCACCTCCATAAGCATGCCCTAGTGGAGGGGAAGGTCAGAGGAGAAGGACAGAGTGGCAGCCTGCCAAGGACACAGCACCCTCTCTCCAGCTCACCCACAGGCCCCTAGCAGAGAAACCCAAGCTCTGGATATGAGGACACTCAACCCTACCTGGTACTCTCTTGGGATCAGCAAACATAGGTTCTACCACCAAGCTGCTTCTGGCAGAGAGATCTGGGCCCAGGATCTGGGATTGAGAACACTCAACCTAACTCTTTCCCGCACCACCTGGGACCAGTCAACATAACCCCTCCTGGCAGAGGGAAAGAACAGAGAGACAGCACACAGGAAAGGTGGACACCGAGTCCTGCAGCCATAGTGTCACAGAGCTGACTGTTAGCCTACCCACACATTTTCCGCACCAGGACCAAATCAGAGAGTAGAGAGCAAGGGGAACCCCTGTGCATTCCAACTGGTCCTGCAAGAGAGTGAGTGAGCCTTCTAGGGAGAGTTTGCCCCAGACCCAGGGCCTCCCCACAGAAGCAACCAGATGAGATCCCTGCCACCCACACCCCTAGTGTGGGCATAATAGCGATCTTTGGGATAGCGACCCCAACTTTGAAGCCCCTGCCTTGTGGGTCCACCAGTGTAATCCAGGCAAACAATCCCTGGATCTCAGACAGAACTGCCTAATAGTGGCTTGCAGGCCACTGCAATAGTCAGAGAATCCACACATGGACACTGCGCCCACTAAAAGCGCACGCGAATACCACCAGCATCACATTCCTTACTTAGGCAAAACTGAAACCACAGTGAACACTCCCAAACCAGTAAACCTCTCTCATCTTCCTGAAAAAAACAGTCCAGAAAACAGAAAGCCCAAACTACAGTCTCGAGGAACAAACAGTGAGGATTATAAATAAACAGATGGCTAGAGGCAGACATAAGAACACTCCCAACAAAAATCAGGACATAATGACCTCACCAGCAATCCCACAAAACAATGGACACGTCAATTCACTAGATATACAAGAAAACGACCTCAAAACAATGTTTCTCCAGCTATTAGAGGCCCATACAGATGAAATGAACAAAGCCCTCAGAGAAATAGGCAAAGAAATCAAGCCTAACAAGAGGAAACAAATCGTGCTCTCAGAGAAATGAACATAAAAATTGAGTCAAACAAAGAAGAAATGAACAAAGCTCTCAAAGAAATGTCCACACAAATGAAGGCAAATAAAGAAGAAATAAACAAAGCTCTCATAGAAATACAGGCAATTGTACCCAAAGAGGTAGAGGCACAATTAGTGATACATAGAGAGGAAACAGACAAAAAAATAGAAGCCATTATTGAAAAGCAGGACTCCACATTCAAACAGATGAAGGAAATGGTACAAGACATGAAAACAGAATTAGAATCAATAAAGAAAACACAAATAGAGAAAAACCAGGAGCTGGAGCACATAGAGAAAAGATCAGGAACTACAAAGGTAAGCATCACCAACAGAATACAAGAGATGGAAGAAAGAATCTCAGGAGGCAAAGATACACTTGCGGAAATTGACATGTCTCTCAAAGAAAAAATAAAATCAGAAAAGTTCTAAACACAAAACATCCAAGAAATCAAGGACACCATGCAAAGACAAAACCTAAGAATAATAGGAGTAGAAGAAAAAGAAGACATCAGGCTCAAAGGTCCGGAAAATAATTTCAAGAAAGTTATAGAAGAAAACTTTCCCAACTTAAAGAAGGAGATGTCCATCAACATACAAGAGGCCTACAGAACACCAAGTAGACTAGACCAGAAAAGAAATTCTTCGCGTCACATCATAGTCAAAACACTGAACCTACAGAACAAAGAAAAAATTCTAAAAGCAGCAAGGGAAAAAGGCCAAGTAACATATGAAGGTAGACCTATCAGAATCACACCAGATTTCTCAACAGAAACAATGAAAGCCAGAGGGCCTGGACAGAAATCATACAGTCGTTAAGGGACCACAGATTCCAAACCAGACTACTATACCCAGCAAAACTTTCAATCAACATAGACGGAGAAATCAAAATATTCCAAGACAAAACCAAATTTAAACAATATCTACATAGTAACCCAGCTCTACAAAAGTTATTAGAAGGGAAACTCTAAACCAAAGAAAACAGCTACATCTAAGGAAACAGAGGAAATAGATAACTACACAACAACAACAACAACAACAACAACAACAAAGAATACAAGCAATGAAACTCAGTGACACCACCAACCCCACATCAAAAGTAAGTAACAATTGTTGGTCACTAGTATCTATCAACATCAACAGACTCAACTCCCCAATAAAAAGACACAGACTAACAGAATAGTTCAGTAAACAGGATCCAATATTCTGTTGCATCCAAGAAACGCACCTATGCAACAAAGATAAACACTACCTCAGAGTAAAGGGGTGGAAAAATGTTTTTCAAGCAAATGCTACCAGAAAACAAGCTGGAGTAGCCATCCTAATATCTAATAAAATAGACTTTCAACCCAAGTTAATCAAAAAACATAAGGAGGGCCACTATATTCTCATCAAAGGAAAAATCCACCAAGAGGACATCACAATCTTGAATATCTATGCCCCAAATACAAGAGCACCTACATTCATAAATGAAACAATATAAAAGCTTAAATCACACATTGATCCTAATACCCTAATAGTAGGAGACTTCAACACTCCACTCTCCCCAAGGGACAGATCAACTAGACAGAAAACAAATAGGGAAATAAAAACACTTACAGAGACCCTAAATCAAATGGACCTAATAGACATCTACAGATCTTTTCATCCAAACTCAAAAGAGTATACCTTCTTTACAGCACTGCATGGAAACTTCTCCAAAATAGACCATATAGTGGGTCACAAAACAAGCCTCAACAGGTACAAAAAGATTGAAATAATCCGTTGTATTCTATCTGACCACCATGGACTAAAGGTGGACCTCAATAACAACAGAAATAACAAAAAGCTGACACGCACATGAAAACTGAACAACTTGTTACTCAATGACAGCTGGGTTAAGGAAGAAATAAAGAAAGAAATTAAAGACTTCCTAGAATTCAATGAAAATGAAGGCACAACATACCTAAATTTATGGGACACATTAAAAACAGTTCTCAGAGGAAAATTTATAGCACTAAGTGCCTTCAAGAAGAAATTTGTAATATCAAATACAAGCACCTTCATGGCCCAAGTGAAAAACCTAGAAAAAAGAGAAGCAGATACACCCAAGAGGAGCAGACGACTGGAAATAATCAAACTCAGGGCTGAAATCAATCAATTAGAAACAAAAAAACTATTCAAAGAATCAATGAAACAAAAAGTGGTTCTTTGAGAAAATCAACAAGATATACAAACCCTTTGCCAAACTAACTAAAAAGTAGAGAGAATCTATCCAAATCAACAAAATCAGAGATGAAAAGGGTGACATAACTACAGACACTGAGGAAATTCAAACAATCATTAAGTCATACTACAAAAGCCTATATGCCACAAAATTTGAAAACCTAAATGAAATGGACAATTTTCTTGATAGCTTCCATCTTCCAACATTAGGTCAAGATCAGGTAGAAAGACTGAATAGCCCTATATCCCCCAAGGAAATTGAAGCAGTCATTAACAGTCTCCACTCCAAAAAAAAGCCCTGGGCCAGATGGTTTCAGCGCAGAATTCTACAAGACCTTCAAAGAAGTGCTAACTCCAATTCTCCTCAAACTATTCCACAAAATAGAAACAGAAGGTACATTACCAAACTCATTCTATGAAATGACAGTCACCTTGATACCTAAACCACACAAAGACCCAACAAAAAAAGAGAACTTCAGACCTATCTCTCTTATGAACATTGACGCAAAAATACTCAGTAAAATACTTGCAAACCGAATCCAAGAACACATCAAAGATATCATCCACCATGACCAAGTAGGCTTCATCCCAGGCATGCAAGGGTGGTTCAACATACAGAAATCCATCAATGTAATCCACCACATAAACAATTTGAAGGAGAAAAACCACATGATCATCTCCTTAGATGCTGAAAAAGCATTTGACAAAGTCCAACACCCATTCATGTTTAAAGTCTTGGAGAGATCAGGGATACAAGGCACATATCTAAACATAGTAAAGGCAATATACAGCAAGCCTATAGCCAACATCAAAGTAAACAGAGAGAAACTTAAATCAATCCCACTGAAATCAGGGACAAGACAAGGCTGCCAACTCTCTCCATACCTCTTCAACATAGTACTTGAACTCCTAGCCAGAGCAATAAGACAACTAAAGGAGATCAAGGGGATACAAATCGGAAAGGAAGAGGTCAAAGTGTCACTATTCGCAGATTATATGATAGTATATATGAGCGACCCCAAAAATTCAACCAGAGAACTCCTCAGCTGATAAACACCTTCAGCAAATTAGCAGGGTACAAAATCAACTCAAAAAAATCAGAAGCCCTCCTGTATACCAAAGACAAAAGGTCCAACAAAGAAATTAGGGAAACAACACCCTTCACAATAGCCACTAATAACATAAAGTACCTTGGGGCGACACTAACTAAGCAAGTGAAAGACCTGTTTGAGAAAAACTTCAAGTCTCTGAAGAAAGAAATTGAAGAAGATATCAGAAAATGGAAAGATCTCCCGTTCTCATGGATTGGGAAGATTAACATTTTGAAAATGGCCATCCTGCCAAAAGCAATCTACAGATTCAATGCAATTCCCAATTCCCATCAAAATACCAATTCAAATCTTTACAGACCTTGAAAAAACTATTCTCAGCTTCATATGGAGAAACAAAAAACCCAGAATCTCCAAAACAATCCTGTACAACAACAGATCATCTGGAAGTATCTCCATCCCCGATCTCAAGTAGTACTACAGAGCAATAGTAATAAAAACTGCATGGTATTGGCATAGAAAAAGAGGGGTGGAACAATGGAACCGAATAGAAGACACAGAAATAAACCCACACACCTATGAATATTCGATTTTGACAAAGAAGCCAAAACCATTCAATGGAAAAAAGACAGCATCTTCAACAAAGGGTTGAAGATGGTCCAACTGGATGTCCGTATGCAGAAAAAATGAAAATAGATCTATATTTATCACCATACACAAAACTAAAGTCCAAGTGGATCAAAGACCTCAGCATAAAACCAGATACTCTAAATCTCTTAGAAGAAAAAGTGGGTAATAGCCTACAACTCATTGGCACTGGAGACAACTTTCAGAACGGAACACTAACAGCACAGGCTCTAAGATCAACAATCAATAAATGGGACCTCATGAAACTGAAAAGCTTCTGTAAAGCAAAGGACACCATCATCAAAACAAAACGACTGCCTACAGAGTGGGAAAGAATCTTCACTAACCCTTTATCTGACAGAGGACTAATATCCAGTATATACAAAGAACTAAAGAAGCTGAAAAGCAGCAAACCAAGTAATCCAATTAAAAAATGGGGAACAGAGCTAAACAGAGAATTCTCTGTAGAGGAATATCGAATGGCAGAGAAACACTTAAAGAAATGCTCTACCTCATTAGCCATCAGGGAAATGAAAATGAAAACGACCCTGAGATGTCACCTTACACCCATTAGATTGGCCAAGATGAAAAACTCAAGTGACAACACATGTTGGAGAGGTTGTGGAGAAAGAAGAACTCTCCTCCAGTGCTGATGGGAATGTAAAATTGTATAACCACTCTGGAAATCTATCTGGCGCTTTCTAAGACAATTAGGAATAGTGCTTCCTCAAGACCCAGGTATACCACTGCTAGGTATATACCCAAAGTTTGCTCAAGTACACAAAAGGGATATTTGCTCAACCATGTTTATAGCAGCTTTATTTGTAATAGCCAGAACCTGGAAACAGCCCAGATGTCCATCAAACAAGGAATGGGTACAGAAATTGTGGTATTTTTACACAAAGGAATACAAAAAGGAGGAAATAATGAAATTTGCAGGCAAATGGTGGGATCTAAAAAAGATCATTCTGAGTGAAATATCCCAGAAAGAGAAAGACAAACATGGTATATACTCACTTATATAGACCTAAAAGATATGATAAACATAATGAAATCTATACACCTAAAAAAGATAATCAAGAGAGTGGACATGGGGTAAGATGATCAATCCTCGTTTAGAAAGACAGATGGGATGTGCATTACGTATGACAGGAATCTACTGAGCGCATCTGAAAGACTCTAACTAGCAGTGTTTTCAAAGCAAAGACTCATGACCAAACCTTTGGCAGAGTACAGGGAATCATCAGAAAGAAGGGGAGTTAGTCTGATGGGGAAAAGATAGGAGCTCCACAAGGACAAAAAGTATCTGGGCACAGGGTCTTTTCTGAGACTGACATTCAACCAAGGACCATGTATGGATATAACCTAGAACCTCCGCTCAGATGTAGCCTGTGGTAGCTCAGTAACCAATTGGTTTCCCAAAGTGAGGGGAACAGGGACTATTTCTAACAGGAACTCAATGACTGGCTCTTTGGTCTCCCCACCCCCCAAGGAAGGAGCAGTCCTGTTAGGCCACAGAGGAGGGCTTTGCAGCCAGTCCTGAAGATACCTGATAAAACAGGATCAGATGAATGGGGAGGAGGTCCCCCCTATCAGTGGACTTGGAAAGGGGCACGGTGGAGATGAGGGAGTGACTGGGAGGCAATGAGGAAGTGGGACACGGCTGGGACACAGAGTTAATAAATTGTAACTGATAAGAAAAAAATAAAATTAAAAAAAAACAGACATAATTTTTAACAATTTTGAAAAACACAGCAAAATGAATCCAATTGTCAAAAAAGCTAATAAAACACCTTTTATTTTTTTCTAGAATAATACACAATGAAAAATAAATTGGATACTTAAAATTGCCATTCTCCCTGCACAGATGTAGCTCAAGGCAGCTCAGTCTACAAATGGGGTCCCTTGTAATGGGAACAGGGATTCTTTCTGATATGAACTCAGTGGCTAACTCTTTGATCACCTACCCCTGAGAGCAGAGCAGCTTTACCAGGCCACAGAGGAATACAATGCAACCAGTCCTGATGAGACCTGGTAGTCTAGGGTCAGAGGGAAGAGGAGGAGGACCTCCCCTATCAGTGGACTTGGGGAGGGGCATGGGAGGAGATGAGGGAGAGAGGGTGGAATTGGAAGAGGATGATGGAGGGGCCTGCAGCTGAGATACAAAGTGAATAAACTGTAATTAATATAATTTATTTATTTAATTAAAAAAACAAAGCCTACCCTGAGTGAATAATTAAAACTAATTGGCATCATAAATTAAAATGTATTTACTTGAAATGACTGTTTGTCTTTTCATTGTGTTAATGTATGGTGAGGTCACTGGTGAGTAGTCAAACCACAGATTATCTGAAGCTTAATGACCTGAAAGCAAGTTGGATCTTGGTTTCTATGCAGGATCAGAGCAATGCTAGCTGAATAATTTCATTCTAGAGTTTGTTTGATTCCAGGTTTATGGTATCTATGGTACGAAGTGCTATATCATCTGTTGAAATTCCTTATCCATTATCCACAACTAGCCATACTGAAAATTTTTTCTAATGCTCATGTTCTTTGAAATCAACAACAAAAGTATGGGGGTGAAGTTCTTTATTTCCAGGGAATAATCTCTGAAACTATATTCTAAAAGCACAGAGTAAAAGGTGCCGTGCCCAGTTGCTGCTTCTTCTGTACTGTGGCTTCTAATCAAGGAGTTGCCTCCTAAGATAGACCCTGGAATTCTGGGTCCTGGCTTAGTGGAACAGTCCATACTCACCCTTGGCAAGGCGCAACTCAGTCTTTAGAACAACATAAAATAGATTCAACTACGGAAAAAAAATAAAATTGTCATTCTTTTTATAAAATGTTAAATAACAATAAAATGTAAAAAATCTGAAGGTTTTTTATTTGTTGTGGCATAAAAAATGTGAGCATAGCAATAAATATTTTAGTATAGTGAAACATGAAGCAAAATGTTTTCAAAACACTAAATTAGAAAATTTGTATATTTAATAAAGGAACAAATAAAAGTTTATAGTAATTATATACAAATTTAAAAGCTGACAAGCTTGTTGTTTGCAAATACTACCAACAGACTTAGTTGCATTTCTATTGATGAGATAAGACACCATAACCACAAACAACTTGAGAAGGGAATCATTTATTTCACCTTATTGTTACATTGAAGGCAGTAAGGACACAAATTCAAGGCAGGAACCTGTAGGCAGGAACTGGTACAAGAGCTATGCTTGAAGTGCTGACTTGTGGCTTACTCATCAGGCTTGCTCAGTCTTCTTTCTTAAACATTCCAGGACCACCTACCTTGGGGTGTTACCACCCTCAATGGTCTGGACACTCTTATATCAATCACTAATCAAGAAAATACCCCACAGATTTGATTACAGTTCAATCATTTTTTTTCTTTTATTTTGTGTGTGTGTGTCTTTCATTTACAGTACATCCCAAGGGTGCTCTCTCCCTCCTCTCCTCTCAGGCCTCCACATCCTCCCTTTCCCCTTCCTTTCTACTTTTTCCCCCAGAAAAGGGGAGCCCTACCTCCCCTGAAACAACCTTCTCCAGAACATTGAGTCACATCAAGACTGAGCATATCTTAATTCCCTTAGACCAGGCAAGGCAGAACTCCTGGGAGGAAGTGATACAAAAGCAGGCAATAGAGTTCATGATAGAATAACCCCTCCCACCCCCTCCACTCAGTAGGCATCCAATATGTAGACCAAATCTCCAATACACCATGTATGTGCAAGGGTCCTAGGTCCAGGTCATGCATACCCCTTAGTTGATGTCTTGGTATATGAAAGCCCCCATGAGACTGAGTTAGTTGTTGCTTTTGGTCTTCTGAGGTTCCTGTTTCCTCTAGATTGTTCCATCTCTTCCTAACACTTACACAGGATCCCCAAGCTCCACCGCATTCTTGGATGCCCCAGCATTTGTCTAGATCCCCTCTTGGCTAGAGATTCCCAGATGACAGACAAGGTAGGCTCCTGTCTGCAAGCATAGCAGAATATCATTATTAGTGTCAGGGCCTGCCTCTCTACCATGGTGTAGCTCTCAGATGGGGGCAATTATTGGTTGGACTTTCCCCTCAATCTTTTTTCTCTCATTATCCCTGATTTTACCTGGGGCAAGGAAATTTTTGGAACATAGGTTTGTTGGTGGGTTCTTGTTCCCCTCTTCCCACTAACCCTGCCTGGAAGTGGTCACTTCAGTCTTCATGCCCACCCTCACCCCTGTTAGGAGTCACAGCTAGAGTCACATCTATATTCTCCCAGAAGCCTGCCATGTTGCAGGCCTCCAGTTTGACAAAGAGATATCCATGCTCAATTTCTCTTCTTGTTTCCATTCCTCTCACTTCTAAGCCCCATTATCCCTACTTCTGATCCCTTCCCTTGTTTCCCTCCCTATCCTGTCTCCTGCCCAGTTCCCTCTATTCTACTCAGTTCTGCTCTCTATTCTATTTCCCCTTCTGAATGACATTCTGAGACCCTCACTTGGGCCCTCTTTGTTACTTAACTTCTTTAGGACTGTGGACTTTAGCAGGGCTATCCTATGTTATATGACTAATATCTGCTTATAAGTGAGTATATACTATGTGCATATTTCTGTGTCTGGGTTACCTCACTTAGGATGATCTTTTCTAGTTCCTTCAGTTTGCCTGAAAATTTCATGATTTCCTTATTTTTACTATCTGAGTAGTTTTCTATTGTGTAAATGTACCACAATTTCTGTATCCTTTCTTTGGTCGAAGGACATGTAGATAGTTTCTGAATAAAGCCACTATAAACATAATTGAACAAATGTCCTTGTTGTATGGTGGAGCATCTTTTTGGTCTATGTCCAGGAATGGCTTAGCTAAGTCTTGACGTAGAATTATTCCCAATTTTCTGAGAAAGTGCCAGATTAATATCCAGAGAGGTTGTGCGATTTTGCACTTTCACTAGCAACAGAGGAGTGTTCTACTTTCTCCACAAATGTGTTGTCACTTGAGTTTTTGTTCTTAGCCATTCTGACTGCTGTAAGATGGAACTTTAGAGTTGTTTGATTTGTATTTCTCCGATGACTAAGGGCA
Organism: Meriones unguiculatus; assembly: GCF_030254825.1. Taxonomy (NCBI): domain Eukaryota; kingdom Metazoa; phylum Chordata; class Mammalia; order Rodentia; family Muridae; genus Meriones; species Meriones unguiculatus. The sequence continues at coordinate 32,018,759 of NC_083353.1, read as the reverse complement.
TTGAACACTTCTTTAAGTGTTTTTCAAACATATGAGATTCCTCTGTTGTGAACTCTCAGTTTAGCTCTGTACCCCATTTTTAAGTGGATTATTGGATTTGTTATTATTTAATTTCTTATTTTTTTATATTTTAGATATTAGCCTTCTGTCTGATGTAGGGCTGGTGAAGATCTTTTGCCAACCTATAGGTGACCACTTTGTTCTATTGATAGTGCCATTTGACTTACAGGAGCTTCTCAGTTTCATGAGATCCCACTTATTAATTGCTGATCTCAGAGCCTGTACTGTTGCTGTTCTGTTCAAGATGTTGTCTCCTATGCCAATGAGTTGCAGAAATTTTCCCACTTTGTCTTCTGACAGGTTTAGAGTCTGTTTGTTTTTTTTTTTTTTCTCAAAATTTTTGATCCAATTGGGCTTGAGTTTTGTGGAGGGTGTTAAATATGGGATTATTTGCAGTTTTGTACATGCACATATACAGTTAGACCAGCATCATTAGTTAAAAGTCATCCTGAGTGAGGTATCCCAGAAGCAGAAAGACACACATGGTTTATAATCACTTATAAGTGGATATCCCTCAGGAGATGCAGCCTTACCATCTCACAGAGGAAGACAATGCAGCCAATCCTGATGAGACCTGATAGGCTAGGGTTAGATGGAAGGGGAGGAGGACCTCCCCTATCAGTGGACTTGCTGAAGGGTTTTAGGAGTGGTATAGCTGGATCTTGAAATAGTACTATTCCTAATTTTCTGAGAAATTGGTAGATTGATTTCCAAAGTGGTTGTACAAGTTTACATTCCCACCAGTAAAGAAGGAGGGCTCTGATTTCTCCACATCTTCTCTAGCATGTGCTATCACTTGAGTTTTTTATCTTAGCCATTCAGATATATGTAAGATAGAATCTCAAAGTTCTTTTGATTTGCATTTCTCTGGTGACTAAAGACATGACCATTTCTTTTTTTTAATTTTATTGTTATTATTAATTACACTTTATTCATTTTGTATCCCCCCATAAGCCCCTCCTTCCTCCCCTTTCTGCATGCATGCCCCTCCCCAAGTCCACTGATAGGGGAGGTCTTCCTCTCCTTCTTTCTGATCTTAGACTATCAGTTCTCATCAGAAGTGGCTGCATTGTCATCTTCTGTGGCCTGGTAAGGCTGCTCCTCACTCAGGGGGAGGTGATCAAAGAGCAGGCCTAATCAGATTGTGTCAGAGGCAGTCCCTCTTCCCATTACTATGTAACCCACTTGGACACTGACCTGCCAAGGGCTATATCTGTGCAGGGGTTCTAGGTTATCTCCATGAATAGTCCTTGGTTGGAGTATGAGTCTCTGGGAAGTTCCCTGTGTTCAAATGTTCTTGTTCTGTTGCTCTCCTTGTAGAGTTTCTGTCCTCTCCAGCTCTTGCTATTTCCCACTTCTTACATAAAATTCCATTCACTCTGCCTGACAGTTGGCCATCAGGCTCAGCATCTGCTTTTATAGTCTGCAGGGCAGAGGCTTTCAGAGGCCCTCTGTGGCAGGTTCCTAGGTTGTTTCCTGTTTTCTTCTTCTGGCTTTCAGAAGCCCTCTGTAGCAGGTTCCTCGGTTGTTTCCTGTTTTCTTCTTCTTCTGATGTCCATCCTCTTTGCCTTTCAGGACGGGGATTGAGCATTTTAGTTAGGGTCCTCTCTTTTGCTTAGTTTGTTTAGATGTACCGATTTTAGTGGGTTTATCCTATGTTGTATGTTTATATGAGTATATACCGTGTGTGTCTTTTTGCTTCTGCGACAACTCACTTAGGATGATCCTTTCCAGGTCCCACCATTTACATGCAAATTTCATGATTTCCTTATTTTTCATTTTCATTTCATTTTTCATATACTCCATTGTATAGATGTACCACAATTTCTGCATCCATTCTTCAGTTGAGGGGCATCTGGGCTTTTTCCATCTTCTGGCTATTACAAATAAAGCTGCTACAAACATGGTTGAGCAAATGTCATTTTTGTGTATTTTTAAGTACTTCTCAGCCATTAGAGTTTCCTTTCTTGAGAATCCTGTGTAGTTCTGTACCCCATTTTAGAAAATTGGATTATTTGGATTGGTGGTGTTTAATTTCCTGAGTTCTTTATATATTTTGGATATTAGCCCTCTGTTGGATATGGGGTTGGTGAAATAGTTTCCTAATCTGTAGGCTGTCATTTGACAGTGTCCTTTGCTTTATAGAAGCTTTTCAGTTTCATGAGGTCTCATATATTATCTGTGGCTCTCACAGACTTACTTGTTGGTATTCTGTTCAGGAAGTTGTCTCCTATGCCAATGAGTTCCAGACTTTCCCCACTTGCTCTTCTAATATATTTAATATATCTATATTTTTTTGACATCTTTGATTGACTTGGACTTTAGTTGTCTGCAGGTCTATTTGCATCTTTCTACATGCAGACATCCATTTAGACCAACACCATTTGATGAAGATGCTTTCTTTTTTCCATTGTATGGTTCTGGCTCCTTTGTCAAAGGAGCTTTGACAAAGCTTGTGGGTTTATTTCTGTGCCTTCGACTTGATTCCATTGATTAACCTTTCTATTTCTATGCAAACACTTTGCAGTTTTTATTACTATTGCTCTGTAGTGTAGCTTGAAACCAGGGGTGGTGATACCCCCAGAAGATTTTTATTGAACAGAATTATTTTTGCTATTCTGGGTCTTTTATTTTTCCATATGAAGTAGACGGTTACTACTTCAAGGTCTGTAAAGAACTGTATTGGAATTTTTATGGCAATTGCATTGAATCTGTAGATGGCTTTTGATTAGATATAATTTTTTACTATGTAAGCCTACAGATCCATGAGGGTGGGATATCTTTCCATCTTCCAAAATCTTCTTAGGTTTCTCTCTTCAACAATTTGAAGTTCTTGTCATATAGGTCTTTCACTTGCTTTGTTAGAGTTACACCAAGATACTGTATGGTGTTTCCCTAATTTCTTTCTCTGCCCATTTAGCACTTGTATAAAGGAATGCTACTGATTTTTTGAGTTAAATTTGTATCCAGCCACATTGCTGAGGGTGTTTATCAGTGGTAGTAATTTTCTAATTACTAAACACAATTTCCTTAATTGTGTTTAGGTATGTGTCATGTATCCCTGCTTTGTACAAGACTTTAAACAATAAGGGGTTTTGGATTTTGTAAAAAAGCTTTTTCAGCATCTAATGAGATGAGCATATGGTTTCTTTCTTTCAGTTTGTTTATATGGTGGATTCCATTGATAATGCTTCCTCAAGATCCAGCTATAGCACTCCTAGGGATATATCCAAATATGGTCAGGCACACAACAAGGACATTTGCTCAACCGTGTTTGTAGCAGCTTTATTCATAAAAGCTGAAAACAACCCATATGTCCATCAACTGAGGAATGGATGTAGAAATTATGGTACATTTACACAATGGAATACTACTCAGCAATTAAAAACAAGAAAATCATGAAATTTGAAGGGAATTGGGAAGTAGAAAGAATCATCCTGAGTGAGGTATCCCAGAGGCAGAAATACACACATGGTATACACTCACTTTTAAGTGGGGATTAGACATATAATATAGAATAAACATACTAAAATCTGTACAAATAAAGAAGCTAAGCAAGAAGGAGAACCCTGAGTAAGATGATCAATCCTCACTCAGAAAGGCAAATGGGATGGACATCAGAAGAGGGAGAAAACAGGCAACAACACAGGAGCCTACCACAGAGGGCCTCTGAAAGACTCTACCCAGCAGTGTATCAATGCAGATTCAGAAACCCCTGCACAGATGTAGCCCATGGAAGTTCCAAGTGGATACCTAGTAAGGGGAACAGGGACTGTCTGACATGAACTCAGTGCCTGGCTCTTTGATCTCCTTCCCTAGATGGGAGAATAACTTTACTAGGCCACAGAGGAGGACAACACAGCTATTCCTGATGAGACCTGATAGACTACGGTCTCAGTGGACTTGGAGAGGGCAATGGGAGGCAATCAGGGAAGGAGGGTGGGATGGGGGGAATGAAGGATGCTACGTCTGGGATACAAAGTGAATATGAATATAATTAATTATATAAAAATAATTAATATAAATTAATATATAATATAAGTAATTAATATAAAATTTTAAATAAAAAATATTTTCATATTTTGAACCATCCCTGCATTCTTAGGATGATGCCTACTTGGTCATGGTGAGTGTTATTTTTGGATTTGGTTTGCAAGTATTTTATTGAGTATTTGTATCAATGTTCCTAAGAAAGATTGGTCTGAAATTATCTTTCTTTGTTTAGTCTTTGTGTAGTTTAGGTATAGGTGTGACTGGGGGGTTCATAGAATGAGCTTGACAATGTTTCCTCTGCTTCTGTTTTGGGGAATGGTTTCAAGAATTTGTTATCAGCTTTTTTTTTTAACATCTGTAGAATTCCGTACTGAAACTGTCTAGCTCTAGCTTGTTTTGGTTGGGACACTTTAATGACTACTTTTAATTCCTTACAGGTTGTGGATCTATTGAAATTGTTTACCTGATTTATTTAACATTGGTATGCGGTATCTGTCAGGAAAATAGTTTATTTATTTAGCTTTTCCAATTTGTGCCGTACAGATTTTTGAAGATCAAATGATTCTTTGGATTCCCTAGTCATCTGTTGTTATATTGCCCCTTTCATTTCTGATTTTGTTAATTTGGATACTCTTCCTCTGCCTTTTATTTAGTTTGGATAAAGGTTTGTCTATCTTGTTGATTTTCTCAAAGAACCAGCTCTTGGTTTTGTTGCTTCTTTTGTATTTTCCTCTTTTATTGATTTCAGCTTCAGGTTTGTTTATTTCCTGCCATCTACTCTTCTTTGGTGTGTTTGTTGTGTCTTTGTTTGTTCTAGAGCTTTCAGGTGTGCTTTCAAATTGCTTGTGTGAGATCTCCCAATTTTTTTATGAAGGCACTTAATGCTATGAACTTTCCTTTTAACACTGCTTTCATTGTGTCCTATATGTTTGGGTGTATTTTGCCTTCATTTTCATTGAATTCTAAAAAGTCTTTGGAAATTTTCTTTATTTATTTTATTTCTGACTCAGTGGTCATTGAGTAGAGAGTTCTCTTGTTCCATAAGTCTGTAGGCATTCTGTTGTTTCTGTTGTTGTTGAAGTCTGCCTTTAATCCACGGTGGTTTGAAAGAATACAAGGTGTTACTTCAGTTATTTTTGCTTTGTTCTGTTTTTTGTATCTGTTGAGGCTTGCTTTGTGACCTAATATATAGTCAGTTTTGGAGAAGTTTCTGTTAGATGCTGAGAAGGTATAGTCTTTTGTGTTTGGATAGAATGTTCTACAGACATGTTATGTCCAATTGACTCATACCATCAGTTAGAATCATTATTTATATGGTCAGTTTCTGTCCCGATGATCTGTCTATTGGTGAGAGAAGAGTGTTGAGGTCTCCTACTCTTAATGTGCGGGGTTCATGTGTGATTTCAGCTTTAGTAATATTTCTTTTATGAAGGTGGGTGCCCATGCATTTGAAATATATATGTTCAGAACTGAGACATCATCTTGATATTTTTTTCATGAATGTGAAGTGTCTTTCCCTGTCTCTTTTAATTAATTTTGTTTGAAAGTCTATTTTATTATATATTAGAATAGCTACTCCAGATTGCTTCTTGTGTACATTTGCTTGGAATGCATTTTTCCAGCTCTTTATTCTGGTATAATGTTTATCTTTGTTGCTGAGGTATGTTTCTTGTATGCAGCAGAATGATGGATCCTCTTTTTGCAATCATTCTGTTAGCTTGTGTCTTCTTATTGGAGAATTAAGATCAGTGATGTTGAGAGATATTAATGACTAAAGATTGTTAATTCTCAGTATTTTGATGTTGGTGTTAATGTGTGTGTTTATATGTGCTTCCCTTATTTTGTCTTTGCTGGTGTGGAATTATTTATTTCCTGTGTTTTCTTGGACGTAGTTTCCCTTGTTGGGATGGAGCTCTCCTAAGAGTATTTTCAATAGGGATTTGGTTTGTGGATAGATGTTGTTTAAATTTGATTTTGTCCTGGAATATCTTGTTTTCTCCATCTGTGGTTATTGAGAGTTTGCTGGGTATAGGAGTGGGAAGTCTCTTAGGGTTTGCAAGAAAATTTTCCCAGACTCCTCTGGCTTTTAGAGTCTCTGATAAGAAATCAGGTATAATTCTAATAGGCCTGCCTTCATATGTTACTTGGGGTTTTTCTCTTGCAGCTTTTAATATTCTTTTTGTTGTTGCTGTTTTGTATGTTTGGTGTTTTAATTGTTATGTAGTGGGAGGATTTTCTTTCCTGATCCAGACTTATTGGTGCTTTGTCTGCTTCTTGTGTGTTTGCAGGCATATTTTTTCTTTAACTTGGGGAAATTTTGTTCTAAGATTTTGTTGAAAATATTTTCTTGTCTTTGGAACAGGGACTCTTCCCTTTTTTTGTTCTTATTTTTTGTAGGTTATGTCTTTTCATAGTATCCCAGATATCCTTGAGGTTTTATGTCAGGAAATTTTTAGCTTTAACATTTTCTTTATTGATGTATCAGATTCTTCTATTGTGTCTTCAATGCCTGGGTTTCTGTTAGATTCTGTTAGATGCTTGAATATGCTTGTTTTATTCCTTAGGTTTGCCTTCTCTAGAATTCCTGCAGATTGTGTTTTGTTGTTATTGTTGTTGTTTGCTTCTATTTCCATTTTCAGGTCTTGGACAGTTTTATTCATTTCCTTCACCTGTTTAATTGTGTTTAATCCTGTTTTACAATATTTCTTTAAGGGATATATTAATTTCTTCTTTAAAGACCTCTACCTATTTTACTGCATTTTCCTGTATTTTTAATGGATTTACTCGTGTCTTCTTTTAAAGGCCTCTATCATTGTCATGGGACCAGATTTAAGGACGTTTTTGTTTGTTTGTTGCTCAGTTGTGTTAGGATATCCTGAGCTTGCCGCAGTGTGATAGCTGAGTTCTTATGCTGTCATATTGTTAAGGCTCCTGTTCTTTGTGTTCTTGTGTGGACCTTTAGCCACCTGATTGTCTCTGGTATTGGCTGGTGGTTGCTGGGGCCTCCTGGCTTCCAGGAGTGCATGTAAGGGTAAGGTCTAGGAACCAGGGATAGCTTATTGCCACTGTTTTTGCCCAACAGTCTGGTTCAAGTCAGCATCTGGCACCTAGAGATCTCATCTGGGTTCCCCTGGTGGCCACAAAGGGCCTCCACGAATCAGGACACTGGATTGGGAATGGGGTGCACAGGTTAGAGCTCTCTGATGCTAGTTTTGCTGGAAGGTCAGGACAGGCAGGGAACTGTCATTTGTGAGGTCTCACATAGTGGTCCCTAGGGACCACAGGCCTTCCAGAATACAGGTAGGGGTGAGGTCTAATTAAATAAAGGATGGAGTGAGCTAGGCTCACTGCTCCTGTGTTTGTTCAGAAGCTGGGTGCAAGCAGGGGGCTGGCACATAGACATCTCACCTGTCTTCCCCAGGTGACTGTGAAGGTTCTCCAGGGATCAGGGCACCAGACCTGGAATGGAGTACACAGGGGATGGGCAAATCTTGAATTTTAAAATACCTGCCAAATATATCAAGGCACAGGGGTCCTCTCTGAGACTGTTCCTCCAACCAAGGACCATGTATTGATATAACCCTGCTCAGATGTAGCCCATGGTAGCTCTGTATCCAAGTGGGTTTCCTAGTAAGGGGAACAGGAACTATTTCTGACATGAACTCAAGGACTGGCTCCCTCCTGAGGGAGGAACAGCCTTGCTAGGCCACAGAGGAGGACATTGCAACCAGTACTGAAGATATCTGATAAGCTAGGGTCAGATGGAAGGGGAGGAGGACCTCCCATAGCAGTGGACTTGGAAAGGGACAGGGAGGAGATGCAGGAGGAAGGGTGGTATTGGGAAGGAATGAGGGAGGGGGCTAGAGCTGGGATACAAAGTAAATAACCTGTGATTAATATTAAAAAATAAAAATTAAAAAAAGAACATTAAAAAATAAATAAATAAAATCCTACCAACCTATACTGGTTAACTATTTTTATATTTATAAAACTAAATATATTACCACCAATACAATTGTTATAAAAAATAGTCATAATAGTAAGTTGGCATAATTTCAGTTTAAATCAAGATGGCAGCATTTTAGTTTACTATGCGGCTTTACGCTCAATTTCCATTAAAATTGTTTAAAAGTAAGCAGTTAGAGATAGTTCCTTCAAACATTGTCATCCTGGAAGGACAAACTGATTCCATTGGTATCATGAGGTTTAATGATTTTTCTATTTTTGTAATAAGCTCTTTCTTTGAAAATGCATTTTCTGCTTATTTTCTTCTAAATTAAATTTGTATTGTAAGTACTTGTTTGATTTCATTTAACATGAAATATCTGTTTGTAAATCCTTTCTTTTGATGGTTTTGATACTGCTGAATCCAAATTAATGTGATGTGACTACATAGTTCTAAATAGACAGCAAATGTGTCTATTTGCTACCAAACAAGTATGAAAGATTCTTACCTCCTCAGGGCAATGGTTCATCTATCTGAGCATGCTAAGTCCCTCGTGCGGCACAATAACACTTGACTTCATTCTCCCTTCAAAGGAAATACCTCTGTACAAATTGCTCAGGAAGCAATTTGATAATTTACAGTGGAGAGGCTACTTTAAACCATAGTAATACACCCAAGAGAGTCATGGTTTCTACCCAAAAATCACAATAGGATTTTGTGGTCATTTCAGGTACCAGAGGGAACAACTTCTACCAAGAGAAATGCTTCAAATGAAGTAACATGTTCCTGAAGGAACAAAATTTCTCTTTATATTGAAGAAGAAAATTGGTTTGCTACAAGAACAGCCAGTTTCCTCCAAAAATATTGTGGCATACTGACCTGGTTTTATTCCACTCATCCTTAAGTCATAAACACTCTGACAGTCAATCACATTTTGTGAAATATTTTAAAACCTTAAAACATAAAATGCTTTATCTTGGGCTTAAATAATTCTGTAATAAAATATATGCTTACATTGAAATAAAACACTCAACTCCAATGATAAGGATATTATATGATAAGCCAAGAAAATGAAGCCATCTCTACCTTCATAACTGTGTGAGATACTTGTGTTCTGTCAAAGAAACATGAGGCAGTATAGTGACACCATCTTGTACTGAGTCTTATCCCAGAGATGCTCATAGTCAAATGTGTAAGAGGGTCTTTGGAATGTTCCTGGGAATAGAATGGCAATAACATGTAAGTAGCTTTTTTATATAGAAGTGGCCAAAAAGAAGATATACCAAAAATATTAAATAATGAACTAAGAACTTACCTGGACCATGTCAAATAATCAAGCTTTGTTTAGAAAATCAGTGAAGATGGTATATTTCACTCTGTGATCACAGGAAATTCTGAACAGTCAACCATTTCAATATGATATCCAAGTCTTCCCAGGAGTAAACCTGCAATACAATCTGAAAGAGAATTTAGGCTTAGTAGATAAGAGTGCCAAGACTGAATATAATAATTCGTTTGATGTGTTGTCATTTCACCTTCTCTGGCATAGACTTCCTGTAAATGGCATCTTGTAGATTAAATAATAGAAGTATTTTTTTCCTATTTTTAAATAATAAATTGAAGGAGTCTGATAATTGGAATTCTGCATCCTGGCCTTCACAGATGCAGGTCTTATCTGAAGTTCCATTTTTCAGAGACTGTCCTTGGCAGTCTCTGCAAGCAGGGTATTCTGAGCCTGAGAACTAGATAGCAAGCTCCGTGCAACCCTGGGAACCAGAGAGCATGTGTAACCTTCAGTGAATTCTTGGACGCTAGATGATGCAGATGAGTTGTTACCATAAGAAAATTTGCTTGTAACCCTTTGTTTTATAAGTGTTGTTTGCACAAATAAACTGGGACCTTGATCAGAAGCCTGTCTTGGTCTTCATTCTTTTCTTCTCTGCCTCTATCATTTCCACTCCCTCTTTAAAGCAGACCCTGTTCAACTAGCTCACTGGACAGGTCAATAAATAAAACAATGGTGTCTCTACTGATTGATAACTTTTATAGCTCCGCACTTTTATATATTCTTTTATAGCTCTTTCTTGAGTCTAAGCCTTTGATTTTAAAGTGTTTTTTTTTTTTGTGAGTTTTCAGGTGTGTTTCTTTTATTTATAAAGTATTTATTTTATTTTATTTTTCTTATTAGCTACATTTTGTTAATTCTGTATCCCAGCTGTATCCTACTCCCTCATTCCCTCCCCAAACCCACCCTCCCTCCCTCATCTCCTCCCTGCCCCTTTCAAAGTCCACTGATAGGGGAGGACGTCCTCCCATTTCATATGACTCCATTTTGTCAGGTATTTTCAGGACTGGCTGCAAAGTCCTTCTCTGTGGCCTAACAGTACTGCTCTTCCCTTGGGGGGTGAGGAGGTCAAAGAGCCAGTCACTGAGTTCCTGTTAGAAACAGTCCTTGTTCCCCTTACTATGGGAAACCAATTCATTACTGAGCTATCACCGGTCACATCTGAACAGAGGTTCTAGGTTTTATCCACTCATGGTCTTTGGTTGAGTGTCCATCTCAGAAAAGACCCTGTGCCCAGATATGTTTGATCCTTGTGGAGCTCCTATCCTTTCCACATCAAACTCCTCTTCTTTCATATGATTCCCTGCACTCTGCCGAGGTTATGAGTCTTAGTATCTGCTTTGATACACTGCTAGGTAGAGTCTTTCAGATGCCTTCTGCGGTAGACTCCCGTCATACGTTCAATGCATATCCCATTTGTCTTTCTAAATGAGGATTGATCATCATACCCCATGTACACTTTCTTGATTATCTTTTTTAGGTGTATAGATTTCATTATGTTTATCATATCTTTTAAGTCTATATAAGTGAGTATATTCCATGTTTGTCTTCTCCTTCTGGGATACTTCACTCAGAATGATCTTTTCTAGATCCCACCATTTGCCTGCAAGTTTCATGACTTCCTCTTTTTTGATTGCTGAGTAGTATTCCATTGTGTAAAATTAGCTCAATTTCTGTATCCATTCCTCCATTGATGGACATCTGGGTTGTTTCCAGGTTCTGGCTATTACAAATAAAGCTGCTATAAACATGATTGAGCAAATGTCCTTATTGTGTACTTGAGCAAATTTTGGGTATATGCCTAGCAGTGGTATAGCTGGGTATTGAGGAAGCACTATTCCTAATTGTCTGAGAAAGCACCAGATTGACTTCCAAAGTGGTTGTACCAGTTTACATTCCCACCAGCAGTGGAGGAGAGTTCCCCTTTCTCCACAACCTCTCCAGCATGTGTTGTCACTTGAGTTTTTCATCTTGGCCATTCTGATGGGTGTAAGGTGAAATCTTAGGGTCATTTTGATTTGCATTTTCCTATTGGCTAATGAGGTTGAACATTTCTTTAAGTGTTTCTCTGCCATTCGATATTCCTCTATCGAGTATTCTCTGTTTAGCTCTGTTCCCCATTTTTTAATTGGATTACTTGGTTTATTGCTTTTCAGCTTCTTTAGTTCTTTATGTATACTGGATATTAGCTCCCTGTCAGATAGAGGGTTGTTGAAGATTCTTTCCCAATCTGTAGGAGGTTGTTTTGTTTTGATGACGATGTCCTTTGCTTTACAGAAGCTTTTCAGTTTCATGAGGTCCCATTTATTGATTGTTGCTCTTAGAGCCTGTGCTATTGGTGTTCTGTTCAGGAAGTTGTCTCCGGTACCAATGAGTTTTAGGCTGTTCCCCACTTTTTCTTCTAACCGATTTAGCGTATCTGGTTTTCTGTTGAGGTCTTTGATCCACTTAGATTTTAGTTTTGTGCAGGGTGATAAATGTGGATCTATTTTCGTTTTTCTGCATGTAAACATCCAATTAGACCAGCACTATCTGTTGGAAATGCTATCTTTTTTTTCTTTTTTGAATGCTTTTGGCTTCTTTGTCAAAAATCGAGTATTCATAGGTGTGTGGGTTTATTTCTGGGTCTTTTATGCGGTTCCATTGATCCCCCTTCCGTGCAGTTTTTATTACTATTGCTCTGTAGTACAGCTTGAGATCGGGGATGGAGATACCTCCAGAAGATCTGTTGTTGTACAGGGTTGTTTTGGAGATTCTGGGTTTTTTGTTTCTCCATATGAAGCTGAGAATCTTTTTTTCAAGGTCTGAAAAGAATTGAGTTGGTATTTTGATGGGAACTGCATTGAATCTGTAGATTGCTTTTGGCAGGATGGCCATTTTCACAATGTTAATCCTACCAATCCATGAGCACGGGAGATCTTTCCATCTTCTGATATCTTCTTCAATTTCTTTCTTCAGAGACTTGAAGTTTTTCTCAAACAGGTCTTTCACTTGCTTGGTTAGTGTCACCCCAAGGTACTTTATGTTATTAGCGGCTATTGTGAAGGGTGTTGTTTCCCTAATTTCTTTCTTGGACCTTTTGTCTTTTGTGTACAGGAGGGCTTCTGATTTTTTTTGGGTTGATTTTGTATCCAGCCACTTTGCTGAAGGTGTTTATCAGCTGAAGGAGTTCTCTGGTTGAATTTTTGGGTCACTCATGTATACTATCATATCATCTGCGAATACTTACACTTTGACCTCTTCCTTTCCAATTTGTATCCCCTTGATCAGAAACTATCTTGTAGTCAATAGCACAATTAAAATCAGTACAGATGGTCCTTTCTCAGCACTAAAACATGGTTCCTACAATAAGTAGAATCTTATATTAAATGAACAAAACACATAAAAAAGTAGATAAGAAAAGCATAATTTGTGTATATAGTTATGTGTTATTATATTCAATTTTTCAAGAAATAAATTACCTATTGAGAAAATGTTTTGAAAGAAAATCTATTATAAATAATTACTTTTTATAATTTTTTGAGATTATGATATAATTACAAATATCTTTTCCTTTTTCCCTCCAAGCCTTTCTATAAACTCTAACTGTTCTCTTTCAAATTCATAATAGTTTTTCATTAATTGTTAATACTACATGTACATATACTGATATATTTATATCCTAAATATAACTTCTCAAACTTATATGCATGTTTTCATTTGGTATTGGATAATCAATTGGTATGCTCTTGTCTGGTGAAGTCATAAGGAATCCTTTCTTAATTATTATCTAAGAAACATATAATGCACATAAATCTGTGTCTAAATATACATATATAGCTTAAAATATTTATTTTATAACTGAGCTGAAAATACTTTCTCTAAGAGCCAAAGGGCACCTAAAATCACCAGGAGTGAGAAGCCCTCTTTTGAGTTGTTGATCAGGACTGTCCAAAGGATTTCCAGAACATTACATCACACTGACTGCACTAGTTTACCTCCCCAAGGTGGGAGTTAATTCCCTTTTTATTACTTACAACAGCCTTCACTTTGTACAGAGAGACTAGATTCCATGAGCAGGATATGATTTGAAAGCTTCCTCCCTGAGAATAGTTTTAATGATATCGGAAGGCACCATTGCAAGCTTCCAATGGAGGAAAGAAACTAACAGTCCTACTTAATTATGATGTCTATAAGCCACATCAGCAAACTTCATGGGTCAATAATTTCAAGGATACAGAACTGATTCAAAAACCTTTGAGATAACAAACAGCTCTCTAATTGGATTTAATAATTATCTTTAAAAGCAGTTAAATACTTTATATATCTTCTGAAATGTACAAACAAATTAATATTTTGAAAATATCATTTCACTTTTTAAAGATGTTACAAGATTTTGATGCTATTAAGTGATTGAACTTACAGAGAATAGTAATGCAGTTGGCCATGATAAGTTTCATAATAATTCACTGATAATTAATTCTACTTTCTTTTCACAGAATAAAATTTCCATATGATATAAAATACTATATTTATTTTGGGGACATATAATATAAATGAAGTTATTTTAGAAATTTGCTCAACTATGTTCATAACAGTTTTATTCATAATAGCCAGAATCTGGAAACGACCTAAATGTCCCTCGACCAAATAATGGATACAGAAATTGTGGTACATTTACACAATGGAACACTATCCAGCAATTAAAAACAAGGAAATAATGAAATTTTCAGGTAGATGTATGGATTCCTCCTGAGTGAGGTATCCCAGAAGCAAAGAGACATGCATGGTATATACTCACTTATAAGTGGATATTAGTCATATAATATAGGATAAACATGCTAAAATCTACAGACCTAAAGAAGCTAAATGACGAGGAGTCTAGGGATGATGTTTAATTCTCATTAAGAATGGAAAATAGAATAGACTTTGGAAGCTGTAGAAGAGAGGAAACATGACTGGAGCCTCCCACAGGTATCCTCTGAAAGACTCCAACCAGCAGGGGATTGAAGCAGATGCAGAGACTCACAACCAAACTTTGGACAGAACTCAGGGAGCCTTATGGAAAAAGTGTGACATAGTAGGAGCCCTCCTCGCAATGGGACAGGAGAGCTTCCCCTATCATTGGACTAGAAAGAGGGATAGGGAAGGGAGAGGGGGAGAGGAAAGAAAGAGGAAAAGAGAGAAAAGGAGGGAAGGTGGGACTGGGAAGAGATGAGGGAGAGGGCTACAACTGGGATACAAAGTGAATAAATTGTAAATAATAATAATAATATTGGACACTAATTGCTTAAAAAGAAATCTTTACAAAATCCATAATTGACTTTTTTGAAAATTAATCTCAAATTTTTACAGTTAATATCAAAACACATACATTATTAAGAAAAACTAAATTGTAATAGGCGATATCTGATATCTGTCATAACTCACTAATTTAAGAATGTATTATAATAGTAAATAATTAGTCATGTGAATAAATGAATAACCATGTGAACGTTCTTTTCTCTTAATATTGAAAAACTTAAAAAAATTGATGTCTCTAGGTACAGTGATTTTATTAAATACAATATAATCCATTCATATGAGAGAAAATATACACTCTTTCAGAAATGCTAACACAAACAAATCTTACCAAAGAGCATTAGAAGAGCAAATGACTGTGTAATACTTGTCAGTATGTTGACAGTAATACTTGGAGAAACACAGGTCTTGATTATGTTGTGTCAGAAACTGCCATGCAAGTTTTCTTCCAGACTATTTTCTGATTAGAAACGATACTGAAAATATGGTATTACGCTTTGTACATTTTTACTCTGTTGACTGCTTTCATTGTGGTTCATTTTGATTTTGATCTTAAAGCCTTTCATCTTTCCTTAGTTCTCATGTAAATTTGAAACTTTTTCAATAAAAACAAGAGTGAAATATAATTAGCACTTAAAATCATACTGTGTACATTTTAGAGTTTTCTATAATGAACATGCTTATTTTGCTATCATAAAATAAAAATAATTAATATGGGAAATATATCACAGTGAATACAACTTCATAATGAGAACAGATACCAAATACAAACAATAATTAAAGACAACAGATCCTCTAACACGTATTATCCTTTAGCTTGTGTAAGAATGAACTAACTCAATGGCTGGTTCTTTGACCTCCCCACCTCCCCCCAGGGAGGAACAGCCTTGATAGGCAACAGAGGAGGACTTGCAGCCAGTCCTGAAGATACCTGAAAAGCTAGAGTCAGGAGGAGGACCTCCCCTCTCACTGGACTTAGAAAGGGGCAGGGAGGAGATGAAGGAGGGAGGGTGGGATTGGGAGGTAATGAGGAAGGGGGCTACAGCTGGGATACAAACTAACCTGCGATTAATATAAAAAAATAAAAATTATAATAAAAAAATCATAAGCTCATTCTTAGTAGATGACTGAGTATTTAATTTTAAGCAGCAAAGTGGTGTTGAAACCAGTACATGTACAGAGCAGAACTTGGCATATGTAGGTATTTCTTTTTTCTTTCTTTTTTTTTTTACTGGTTAGTTTTTTTTAATTCTTTATTAATTACACTTTATTCACTTTGTGTCCCCCCTGTGGTTCCCTCTCTCCTCCAGTCCCAATCCCTCCCTTCCTCCACCCTCTGCATGCAAGCACCTCCCCAAGTCCACTGATAGGGAAGGTCTTCTTTTCCTTCCTTCTGATCCTAGTCAATTAGGTCTCGTCAGGAGTGGTTGTAGTGTCTTCTTCTGTGGCCTGGTAATGCTGCTTCCCCCTCAGCGGGAGGTAATTAAAGAACAACTTGTATGAGTTACATGATTTTGCTTTCTTTCCACCCTTGCGCCCTCGCCTTATTTCTCACCCATGGCTTCCTGTTTCATACTCTGACTTTGGAGACTTATGCTCACATCGGGCAGCTGTGGCCTTGTCTGAGAGCAGGACCTTCTTTCCCGGCTTCGATGTGCTGTCAGGATATCATCTAAACTCTGAGAACCTCGGTATCAGCTTTTGCTTTGATCTCAAAAAATTAATTACATTCTAAGAATTAGGAGAGGAATATATCTATAACCAATTTTGTGAAGTAGTTGGAGGCAAAATTGAAGTCAAATGACCAGTAAAAATACAATAATCTGTCAGGCTCATTGTGGATCTAGTCATTTGTCTTATTCATAATAAGTGTTTTAGACATTTCTGATTAGATATTAGGCTTATAAAACCTTTGACAAAAGAGTCAGTTATATATACTTTGGAATATCATTGGTTAACAACATATGGAAACAGTTTCTCCTCTGTTTATATGAATATTTAGCAATTATACAGTTTCAAAACAAAGTACTGAGATTCAAACTAGAGATACATACTTTTTATACTACTCAAGTATAAATGCATTGTACTGTATGTGTTTGTTGTGTGTGTTTGTCATGTGTGTATAGTCTTTCTTTTTTTTTTAATGCCATGATATTTTAAAGGAATGGAAAACATTGGAAATTGTAACTCAAAGCGGATTTATCTGGAACAGCAGGGTAAAACTCTGGGTTAGGGAAAATTAAGAGCATATGTTCCAGAAGTCAGCTCTAATTTGCAATGAATTGCTTCAGTAAAACCACTTGTATCAGTATTGTTAATCTTAATGGTTACAAGTGACCCATGCTTTAATAATCCAGGCCATCAGTTGAGGACAAATCTCTTTTTCTAATTAAGAATGTTTGACCACAAGAGGGAGTTCCTTGCCAACTGTTTACTTATCCTTAACAGATATCAGAGGCCTACATTTTCAAAGAAATATACGTTCAAACATATTTAGTCCTATAAGTGACTTGATGCTGAGAAAAAGATGACAATTACTAAAATTTAGATCTTGACAGAATTCTAGAATGAAGCATAATTTATCATGAAATTCTAATTTTACCAGACTGAGTTGTTCAGGAATGAAGGTATGTTTAAAAATTGTTCCCAGATTGATACTTATAAAATAAAATTACAGCTCACCATATTTGGGTGGTCAGATCTGGTACTGACACAGAAAATTTATTGAGGTCAAATAATACGAAACTCTACAACAATTTATTGAAGTGGAATGAGTAAAGTCACCTTTGTTTATATAAATTGATACACATATTTTTGTTAAATTTTCATCATTAATGAGTATAGTGTGACTTTGAGAGCACAAACTAAATGAACAATTTTAAGAAATCAAATATGCTAATATTTCAACTGGTAGACTTTTTAATTTATATTTTTTAATTTTATTTTTTATATTAATTACAGTTTATTTGCTTTGTATCCCAGCTGTAGCCCCTCCCTCATTCCCTTCCAATCCTACCCTCCCTCTCTTTTCTCCTCCCAAGTCCTTCTCCAAGTCCACTGATACAGGAGGTCTTCCTCCCCCTCCATCTGACCCTAGCTTATCAGGTCTCATCAGGACTGGCTGCATTGTCCCCCTCTATGTCCTGACAAGGCTGTTCCCCCTCAGGAGGAGGTGGTCAAAGACCCAGTCACAGAGTTCATGTCAGAGACAGTCCCTGTTCCCATTATTAGGGAACTCACTTGGATACTGAGCTGCCACGTGCTACATCTGAGCAGGGGTTCCAGACACTTTAGAATACAAATTAAACCCATTTTCCTTGTGATTAAATACAGAATAAATGCAATAAATCAAGAACATGGTAAGTCAGTAAACATGCCAGTTCCACATAAAGTTGGGTATAACTTGCAGCATTCCAATAAAGTATGTATTGACCTCTACTTGAAAATTATCAGCATAATTAAGACATGTTTTGTTATATAATATTTCTCAATGGCTGTTTTTGGATTCAAAGAAACTTTTCATGTAAAATACATATTGTTTCCAAGCATTATTTCTCCTGTTTTTATTTCTTAAATGTTACACCACCAGATCCTGAATCCCTACCCAACTGTGCTCTCCCTCATCTTACAATCAAATCAAACATTGCCTTCACAGAAATGTGTGGGTTTTAGAGGTAGGCACTCTGGCAGTACATATTGTGAAAATTAATAAGTGTAACTGTAGTAAATGTAGTAATTTTAGCAAAACTTATTTGGAGAAGATGACTGCATCTCACATGTGCTCCTGGTGTGTCTTGATGGCATTGACTATAAATATGGGGTACAGAAAAAGAAAATACCAGTAATTCTTTTTGCTGTTCCCTCCCACCTCCTATGGTTCTTAGGATTGTATTATTTTACACCATTTTTGACATATTTTGCTGCATGAAGTCATGCATTTTTAAGAGCTTTTCTGTCACAGTAACTGGAAATGACAAGTAAAGAAAGCAGAATTTTTTGGTGTGCCAAGAGGTACAAAGTTCACTAAAAGGATTTTTTCCAACACACACACACACACACACACACACACACACACACACACACAAAGAGAGCAGGCAGAGCAAGAGAGAGTAGTGAAAACAATAATGTGTGTTTAATAATAGGACATTAAATAGGAGGAAATACAGAGATAGATGGCAAAACACTAAAAACACACATACACTGAACAATGGACAAAAATGGGTTTAAAGTGAATACTTTGGGTAAAGCTCTGTAATGATGAATTATTCCCATAAATCCAAGACCAAAATTAGGATGAAAGTATCCTGGATAAAAGGAAATTTTATTCTAATTCCTTCAACAAATGGTTGAAGGATGCACTGAGTTATATTCTGTGGCAATGAAAAGTGGTTCATTTTCTTCTCATATGTCATTCCCATGCCTCACTCCTATCCTCACTGTGCACATGGTTGCATAAGTGCTCTCTTTGGTGCTCTCTCTCTCTTTCTCTCTCTCTCTCTCTCTCTCTCTCTCTCCTTCCCCAGGCTTCCCTCCCTTCCTACTTCCCTCTCCCTTCCCTCCCTCTTGTCTCTCTATCATATGCAAATAAGTTCACACAAAAACCCACTGTACCCTTCTTTGTGGTTAATACCATTGAGATTCTCAGGGGATGTCTTGAAAATATGCCTAGCAGTAAAACTTAGTGAAAACATCTGAGTGTTTTAGTCCCAATAATGTAAAAGATCCAGATGTTTGAAGCTATGCCTGCTGAATGACATGTGTATGTGTGAGCCTGTGTATAGAGATATATGTGCACAGGGTTTATAAATGTGTGTAGATGTCTGTTTTGTGTACAGGTACATATAACCATTTAATTCAGTACCTAATGCTATTCAGATTTGACCTTCATCTTTACATATTTCCATTTTGAAATATAACAACTTTTAAAAAGTCAATTTATAGAACATTGAACATTTTATTTTTCAAAGTACCTTTTGCTATTGACATAGAGTATTCAAAACAAATTTAAAAGCATATCAGTTATTTGAAAAAAGGATTAACTATAAATGGATCCTTTTTCTAAAACAAATCAGTGTCGACAATGAAGAAGCATAGAACTGAGTAAGTAGCACATGGGATCATTTCATCAGCTCTTTCAAAGCCAGGCCAAAATTCAGTCTCAGTTTTTCTATCCTAGAATGCTATTGTTTTTCCTAAATAATTACACATATGAAAGAGTAAAAATGAAAATGAATTTAGGCTTACAGATTATAATAAATTCATGTCTGTATACATCTTTTTAAAAGATCATGTTTTATAACTATATTTTAATAATGTTTTAGTTTTGCTTTTACTTACAAGTTTTAAATTGCACTAATCCTACTAATGTCTTTGTCATTATTATTATGACATTAATAATTTCTAACTCTATAAAACCAATCTACACACAGGCATAAAATATTGTTTCCTTAATCAATGTGAATTCACAAACAATAAAACATACAGTTTCCATGAGTCTTTCAAGCCTATTTTGATGAATGCTTTTTATATCAAAGGTATCTTAAATAAATTTCAGCCAGCTCTTTCAACAATGTGGTTTAAAATACGCCAAGTATCCACATGCTACCGCTGGACTGAGGACTTCAGTTAATACTGCAAAAAGCTATCTTTAATAGCTATTGGTTGCTCAGCAGGACAGGCAAGCCTGGGATTAGAGATAATGATACTTGTTGGAACTGCAGGGAGGCAGAGCAGAAAGCGATCGGCCTCCCTCGGCTTTATAAAAGCATATTGGAAGAAACTTATATTCAGGAGAACATGATACTAGATGGCGATACACCTGAACTTCTAAATGTTTCTTTTTTTTCTTTCATGTTGGTCTGAGACTGATCTCAAATTAAATGCAATGTTGAAATACTTAAAAGTCAGAGATCCGATTGGAAATTTCTTTCATTTTCTCCTGTCTACATCACTGTCTCCATTCTTTAAATCCTTGTCATAATAGTGAATATCAGTGCACCCATTCTGTTTCCAATGTGATTCTTTCACTTCAAGTGTCTATCAAAACTAGTCCAAAATAATTACAGAAGTTATCCAACCTCTCTAATCAGCTGCTGTAGTTTTGTTATGTTTTAATTCTGAAACTCGCAGAGCATTCTGTCACATTCAATAAAATCAAGTTCATTATAGTGACATTAAGTCACTTTAGTTCTTTCCTGAAGATATCAGCTTACTTGATTTATTTACTTAAACTATTCTCATATGAAAAATTTCTTAACAGTCTTTCCTCCTAATAATTCTTAAACCACAGAGACCATTTCCTACAGGTAGGAGAGGGTTTGCTCTATGGAAGTTGCTGACCACTAAAGGAAAAGCTATTTGTTTCATATTCTAGGTGACTTTCTTCATATGAATGTATCTCTCACTGTTCATCTCTTGATTGGAGTTAATTCAGGGTTCTGAGAATGCCATTAGGTGAAAAAACTCCATATATATATATTCATATATATATATGAATATATATATATATATTCATATATTCATGGGTACTGTCTGCTCACCACATTTTGTTCATGTTCTCAGAATAGGTCATATTGTACCAATTTAACTTAGAAGCTACCTCTGTGGTTATAGCAAGCTCTACAGAAGTGGTCAAAGTTTGAGTTAAAAAGTAGTGGAGTATGTAAACATGGGCATTAGTAAATGTTGGGATATACATCAAACTAAGAAATGTTGTGTTGGTTATATTCTTTTGTTCCTGTCATGACCAGCATGAGCACCCCAGCAACATGAGAGCACTGTAACCATCCACCCACTCACTGCTCTTTCTGAGACATTCCTTAGGAAGGACATTTCTTTTTTTTTTTTTTTTTTAAGATTTATTTATTTATTATGTATACAACATTCTGCCTGCACACCAGAAGAGGGCACCAGATCTCATTATAGATGGTTGTGAGTCACCATGTGGTTGCTGGGATTTGAACTCAGGACCTCTGGAAGAGCAGCCAGTGCTCTTAACCTCTGAGCCACCTCTCCAGCCCGGAAGGACATTTCTTTTGGTCAAAGTCACAAGTTTTTCCAAAAGATCTTCTTCTAAGCGTTTTCTCAATGTCTCAATAAGGTTCTGCTTCTCCTTTGGTTCTTGATAGTGTGGAAGCCTCTTTAGTGCTAACTTAAATGTTTTATCTGTTTCTTATTATAGCCTACCTCTAACCCACTAGTACTCTAAACCCCCCCCCCCTCAAAAAAAGGACACTCCCAAGCACTGTCCTCTTGGGTGCTCTGGCCAGATCTGATAAAAACATCTACACATGTGTGTGGATTGGTGGTATAGGTTATATAAATACAGAATGTAAATTCTCAACTGTCATCATAATTATTTAAGTGCTTATCTTTTTTTTTTTTCAGAGACTCTATGATTTGGATATGAAATGACCCACAAACACTCATGTATTGAAATTTAAATCCCCAATGGTGGACAATTTGGGGAGGTAGTGTGATATAGGATACCAGCTAGTGGTAGAAGATAGTCCTCATCCCTTGACTTTTATTTTTCCTTTCTGGTTGCTGTGGTGGGTAACAATTCTTTTCCAAGCCTTTCTGCTATGGCATTCTATATTATCACAGAACTAGAAACAATGGAGGGCCTGGTTGTGATAGAACGAATGTTTTGAAACTGTTAAGTTGAAATAAATGATTCCTTTTTAGCATGAGTACCTCAAGCGTTATGTTTCACTAGCAAAAAGCTAACACACAGGTACTTCAAAAATATTATTTTAACCACCCATTATTGTATAAATTATCTTAGTTTCTGCTCTCAACCATTACTGTATAAACAAAAAAACTTCATACATATATGCTTACATATATTCACACAATGTCTTTTTTTAGAGTATAAACTACTGAAAGTTTTTATTGTGTGTGCATAGTCAACTTGTATTAACAACCAGTGTCTACTTTGCCACTGCTATTTATAGCTGTCTTTTATCATAAACATACTAAAGCTAAAGTCCTCAAGTTGCTTGCATATCTTTCCTAACGCCCAAATGATCTGCCTTTCATGTGCACATAGGAACCTTTTTTTAGTCTTTCTCTAATATCTACATTATTGCCTTGGCTCCTTAACAATCTCATAAAATTAAATTAACAATCTAAACAAAATTAACACATATTATAAAATTTATCAAGAATTCATAAGAAAAAACTTCTTGCAAGAGACTTATTTCAAATAAGTTTAGGAGGTTTTTCAAAAACTAAAATCAACATTTTTTACAGTACTAGTCTCCTATGAAAACTTTTAAAAATGGTAAAATAAAGCTAATTTTCTACATTAAGCAGCACATTCCACTCAACACACTGAGGCCAAATATTAGATTTTGAAAGGAAACAACATTTTTGTTTGTGTTCTTAAATGTCTTTCCCTAGCTGAAATATAGCTGCACCAATCTGAATCCAATTTTGTAATTAAAAATCGCTCCCCTTCTGTGAACTTGTAGTAATGTTTCATCAAAAAGCAGATTATTACAAGCAAATTATAAACTCCTAAAAAAGAAGGGGAGCATTATAAATGGAAACACCCACCCAACCTTAAGTACAATATAGCAGTGAAAACAGCATCACGCTAATGACAGTAATCCCACTTGCCTTTGCTGCATTCATGCAAATGACAATTTAGTACAGATGTGGCACACATTTGCATGGTTAATGGCACCATTTTTTGTCCTTTTCTTCTCCTCTATAGTATGATCAGCTGTTGTGCTTAACATTACAGATTCTATGTGCTGCTCCTCACATTAGTGGGAACATAAGGCTGGTAGTTTCGTTGTCAGTGATTTAACTAAAACATGCATATGCACAAAAAAGCAGGAGGTGTGGGAGAGGGGTGGCTGTGAGCAGAAAGTGGTTAGCATGAGGCTGGTTTCTCCTTATTAGAAGCATCCTTTCAAATTTACTCAAGTTTTAATATCTGATAAACCTCAATAATGTCCCTGCTTCAACTACCCGTTCAGCTTCTTCGACTTCCAGGGCCTGGTGATGATACTCAGTGGTAGACTGTAAGCCTCACTTGGGAAAACTGTTTGACTCCCAACACTGAGGAGCAAATTTGAACTGAATATTCCACATCCAATTTTTGTTCACACAAGAGTTTCAAGCTAGCTTCATGCGTGTATCTCTTTCTATTGTGCTGTGTTTGCAGATTGCTGTATCTATTGCATCGGAAGTCATGGAATTAATAGATCCATATTTTGAAGGTCTTAGATTAATAAATGTCTGAAATAGCAGTAGATAAAACTTAAATGCATAACTAATGTAACATAGCACATTATTCTTATTATTAAATATCAGGAAATGCTAAAATTTCCAGTTTTTTTAATTAAATTTTGATTTTTGTATTAATTGCAGTTTGTTTACTTTGTATCCCAGCTGTAGCCACCTCCTTCATTCCCTCCCAAACCCTCCCTCATCTTCTTCTTGCTGCTCTCTAAGTCTACTGATAGGAGAGTTCCTCCTCCCCTTCCATCTGACCCCAGCTTATCAGTTCTCATCAGGGCTGGCATTGTCCTCCTCTGTGGCCTAGCAAGGCTGCTCCTCCATCATGAGGTAGAGAGGTCAAAGAGCCAGCCACTGAGTTCATGTCAGAGACAGTTCCTGTTCCCCTTACTAGGATACCCACTTGGATACTGAACTGCCATGGGCTACATTTGAGCAGAGGTTCTAGGTTATATCCATGCATGGTCTTTGATTGGAGAAAAAGTCCCAGAAAAGAACTCTGTGCCCAGATATATTTGGTCCTTGTGCAGCTTCTGTCCTTTCCAGGTCTTACTAACTCCCCCTTTTTTTCATATAATTCCCTGCACTCTGCCCAAGATTTGGTTATGAGTCTCAGCATCTGCTTTGATACACTGCTAGTTAGAGTCTTTCAGAGGCCCTCTATGGTAGGTTCCTGTCCTGTTTCTTGTTTTCTCCTACTTCCAATGTCCATCCCATTTGTCTTTCTAAATGAGGATTGATCATCTTACCCTGGGTCCTCCTTCTTATTTAGATTCTTTAGGTGTACAGATTTTAGTATGTTTATCCTGTGCCTTTCAGGCCAAGACAATGGATATGTAATCTAATATTCTGGTGCTGGAAGGAATGTGATACCTGTCAACCAATGGAGTGAACAAGACAGATACAGAGATGTAAATAGTTAAATTTCATTCAATAGTGAGCAAAATAAAGGATTTTTTTAAGTTGAAACAGTAACATAATTACTGATTTTTTTTTAAAAAATAGAGGACTTTTCTCTTTTCCTTTATTAAAATTTAAATAGAACAATTCAAATGTCTTATGCTTAGCATGAAACTTCAAGTTTCATCCATTATTAAACCAACATCAGAATCAAAAGAACCCTTATTCTAAGTTTTACATTTTCCTGCTATTTTTTTCTTTTGTGATCCTTTCTCCTATCTATGACCCCTCACTCTAGTCGATGCTCTCTCCACACTGGTCAAACCAGCCTTTCTTTCCAAGTGTGAAGCCACATGTCATATTATCTTCTATGAGTTACAACTTCTCTAATTCATCCCGTGGTGTTTTGGGCAATTTTGAACAAGTCACAATCTAACCTAATTTTGTTTCTACAAAAATAAGGTACGTTTACTACAAAAATAAGGCAAGGTTAATATTATATATCAATTAAAATTTGATGTCTTAGTATTTTATTTATTAATTAATTTAAGCTTTATGAATGTGTGTGGTGTGTATGTACATGTGTATGGAGAGAATGCGTATTTCCACACGTGCCAACATGAAAAGACTAGAAAAGATACAGTCAGCAAGCTTCTGTGCCTCTCCTTTCTTCACGTTCCCTCGTACACACGCGCGCGCACACACACACACACACACCCTGTCAATACAGGCAGTTTTTCTTCATATAACCATGCTATGTCATTCAAACCTAATTGAGGTGATTTGGGCATGAAAACAATGACAGATTCTGAAATAATAACAGGCATATATAAAGTAAAGCTGTGCTTGGGTCAGCTGTGCTAGCTCTGAGAGAGGACAACAAGAAGAGGAAATTTAGGGAGTTTATTTTGTGCAGCACACAAAGGAAGGGTAAACTCCTCTCAGCGGGAAGTCTCTGTAAGGGAGCAGTCTCACTTTACAAACATCCAGGAAGAGGAGGAAACTGCATTCTCTGCTTTCAGCACACACTGTCGGGATTCCAACTCCACCAGGGGAAGGATTTACCATCTGCCTGAGCCTGACTCCCATGAAGTTTAACAGTTTTCAGGGACATGGGACCTTGACATGGCCTTGCTTGCCAGCAAGAAAGCAGAGATACATGTGATTAGTATGACCAAAAGTATTTTTATTATGCTGAGGGAATCACAAAACGTTCACACTCCAAATTCCTACTTCCAGTCCTAAACCTATTTCCTCAGGCTGCTTATCTGGGTGACTGTCTTAGCTGAAGGCCAGGTCCAGTCTCTAACACATGTCTCTGATTTGAGGGTCTGGATCCTGGGGAAATAATCCAGGCACAGGGTGGATGTAGATGGTATCCTTTCAGATGTGCAAAGAGAGCATCATTCTCTGCTTATTGACCCTTCAGTTGGTGGCATGAGGTTCTAGGACTGTGTTTGGGTATCTTGAGTGAGTGGTGTTACTGAGTTCTGGTTATCAGGTGCAGCCTTGGGTGGAGTGGGCTCCTGATTAAGCTGTTTTTACACAATCCCACCCCCACAGCACCCCCTCACAAGCACACACATACACATACAACATATTTGCCATTTACATTATATCTAAAAGGCGTTTTTTACTATGCTCGTTATGCTCGCTCTTGACAAACAATCACACTCACTCAGGACTCCATCTGCTTCCCATAGCACTTGCACATCTCTAGCTTTTACATTGGTTCTGTGGATTCAAGTTTAGGG
This sequence comes from Meriones unguiculatus, assembly GCF_030254825.1. Lineage (NCBI taxonomy): Eukaryota > Metazoa > Chordata > Mammalia > Rodentia > Muridae > Meriones > Meriones unguiculatus. The sequence continues at coordinate 31,992,232 of NC_083353.1, read as the reverse complement.
TTGTAGTGCTCCTGCAGCAAGCACTCATACACACTCAGCCATCTTCCAAGCCCTAGATGTCTTCCTTATACATAAAAGCAAATTCAAGTTATAATATAATAACAAAAAAAGAATTGTAAATGCGTGTTTTCCTCCCACACCCCAGCTCCTGACCAATATAGCTAGGCATGCTCCCTGACTGGCCCACAACTAAGATCTTGTCTGTTCTTTTCTTAGTTCTGCCACATGGCTGGTCATGTCTGCTCAGGTTTATATGTCTATCTTCTCTGGAGTCTGGGGCAAATCCCCACCTCTGACATCTCTCAGAGTTTTTCATTGCCTCTATTTCTGTCTCTCTGTCACTCTGTCTCTCTCTGGAACTCCTACCTCCTTATTTCCTGCCACAACTAACAGGCCATTAGCTTTTAAATGACAGGTGATGCTTATATACAGATACAAGAGATTTTTTGTACATTTCCATCTTTAAATAAAAAAAAAATCTCTTTCAATTATAATAATACATTATATAAAAATAACAATTATGAAACAATCAGGTTAGATTTACATTCACAATGCCCATTCCATTTGCACCTGGCAACTTTTGAGAAAGTATTTTAGTATTTGTCCTATCTTGGTATGTTCAGAGTTCTGAACCTAATTGTTTTTTTATCCTAATGTATTATCCATCTAAAAATAGCTCCTTAGATCTAAATTATCTTAAATCATCAATAGCTTATGCTTACTTATGAGACTATAACTGTCTAGTCTTCAAGCCAATCAGAGACTTGAGAAGGAATAACTATTATCTAAAGATGTAGGACCACAGAGCAAGCAGCTTCCACAATATAGAAATGACAGACAGCTGGCTGCCTGGACAGTCACCCAATGTCTTTCTACAATGTTGGGACATGATCTTTAGCCTTCTGGTCCAGAGTGCCAGCCAGAATTTTTGTAAAGCAGAAATTGTCAAAGATTATGTACCTTGTCTTGGAAAAAGTTTGCAATCAATTTTTCCCACATGTCCAGTTTGTCCACTTTGGAGAGCATACTGTCGGCAGTTGAAGCAAAGGCAGGTTTGCTCAGTGGTTGGCTTGTCACTTTTGAAGCAACCTCCATAACGAGGTTCTGTGCTGCTCAACATGTTCTTTTTTAAGTTAAAATGGAATTTATTTTTAATTGTATTTTAAAATTTTATATATTAATTATAGTTTATTCATTTTGTATTCCAGCTGTAACCCCGTTCCTCATTCCCTCCCCATCCCACTCTTCCTCCCTCATCTTCTCCCATGACCATCTCCAAATCCACTGATAGGGGAGGTCCTCCTCCCTTTCCATCTGACCCTAGCTTCTCAGGTCTTATCAGGACTGGTTACATTGTCAACCAAGGACCATTCATGGATATAACCTAGAACCCCTGCTCAGATATAGACTATGACAGCTCAGCATCCAAGTGGATTCCGTAGTAAGGGGAACAGGAACTGTCTCTCACATGAACTCAGTGGCTGACTCTTTGATCATCTCTCCCTGAGGGGAGAAACAGCTTTGCCAGGCCACAGAGGAGGAAAATAGAATTTATTAAACAACTCATTGATTGTACAAATTTATAGGTAGTGGGTAATTTGATACATGTATATCATGAGCAACAATCAACTCAGTGTAATTATCATTTGACATTTCTATGTCTTGGGAAATCTTAGACTCTTCTGCTTACAAATACAATGTTTTTTTAAATTAATTAATTAATTCAATTTACAATTTATTCACTTTGTATCTTGGCTATAGCTCTCTGTCTCTTCTTCTCCCAGTCCCACCCACTCTCACTCTTCTCCCCTATACCATTTCCCTAATCCACTGATAAAGGAAGACCTCCTCCCCTTCATTCCAACCCTAGCCCATCAGGTCTCCTCATGGCTGGCTGCATCATTTTCCTGTGTTGTCTGGCAAGGCTGCATCCCCCAGGGAGAAGTGATCAAAGAACAGGCCACTGAGCTCATGTCAGAGACAGCCCCTGATCCCCTTACTAGGGAACCCACTTGGAAACTGAGCAGCCTATGGGCTTTATCTGAACAGGGGGTCTAGGTCTTCTCCATGCATGATCCTTGATTGGAATATCGGTCTCTACTGGACTCCCTGGGCCCAGATTTTTGGCTCTGTTGGTCTTCTTGTGGAATTGTCTCCTCCAGGTCTTTTTATCTCCCTTCTCTTTGATTAGATTCTCTGTACTCTGCCCAAAAGTTTGGCTATGAGTCTCAGTATCTCCTCTGATACACTGTGTGTGTTTTGGGGGGAATGTTTCAGAGGTCTCCTATGAAAGGCTAAAGTCCTGTCCCTTGTCTTCTATTTCTGATGACTATCATGTTTGCCCTTCTGAGTATGGTTTCAGCCTCTTCCCTAGGGTCTTCCTTTTGGTTTAACTTCTTTAAGACTATAGATTTTAGTATGTGTATCCTCTATTATATGGCTAATATCCACTTATAAGTGAATATATACCATATATGTCTTTCTGCTTCTAGGTTACCTTACCTCAGGATGATCTTTTCTAGTTCCATCCATTTGCCTGCAAATTTTATAATTTCTTCCTTTTTAATTGCTGAGTAGTATTCCATTGTGTAAATATACCATGATTTCTGTATCCATTCTTCAGTTGAGGGACGTCTAGGTTGTTTACAGATTATAGCTATTATGAATAAAGATGCTATGAACATAGTTGTGCAAATGTCCTTTTTATATAAAACCCTTGCTTAGATGCTATGAAGTAGGTGGCAATGATTTAACTGTAGGGTGTTTTTAGGCCCAAGGGTCTCTTTTCCTTGTCAAGGAGAATACTAACCTTCTCTCCTTTCATACAGCACTAAATATCTTCTTTAATGTAGGGTAGGGTGCTACCAGAAGCTGGCATGTCTCATTGTAAAAAAAAAATCCTTAAAATAATAATAAAATAAACACATTATATGACATATTCTATAGGTCTGTGAAGTTTTTGGAGATGTATTTACAATACACCTTAATAGGTAAACTCGCTTGTGTCTAGTTTTTTACTATCTGTTCATCCTAGGATGTAAATTTCTCTGATAAACTAGACTCTTATCTAACATAGCCATGAGTTTGATTGACTATTAATTTGTTTTGCTTAATTTTCCTGATTTAATAGCAGCTTTATAAGACTGGAACTAAACTTTATATTTCTAAATGAGTTGCATTGGTCCAATACACAACAGTTGAAACATATGTATAAAATGGGTATAAAAATAGTTTTAAATTTATATCAATTTACAATAATTCATACCAACATAACCAAAAATAACCTCAATTTTGTGTGAGGATGGGAAAATACATACCAATGTAAAATTACTGGCTTATAAAATGTTATTTGGGTTAAGAGTAGATCAATAATCTGTCCCCTTTTCCTATTATTTGTATATCATTTCTATAATACCCTTTTTCTCTCAACCTGTGCTGATTTTTGATGTAGTTTTCCCAGATCAAGTAGGATGCTGGAATAATTATGTTTTAGTGTTTCAAATTCATGGAACATGAGTCTTGTTCAGGATTTGTCCATTTCATTGGTGCCTGGTCCACTTGTCATGTAAACACACAAACTTTCACAAGTAATATACATTTCTATAATAACATATGTATGGAATGTGCAAGGTGCATCCTACATGATCCAGCCTCAGACTTCTTCAACTGTTGTTTTGGCCAAACTTGCTTCCAGGACAGCTTCAAACAGCTAACTCAAATTGTCCAGCATCACAGACTGTTCTAGTCAGGGTTTCATTTGAGCCTAGATTTTCACAGCTTTTGAAGACTGGACAACTAATATCACAGCTAGCTTTCTTAACCATTTTCTCAATTTCTTGGGTTCCTAAAAAAACCAACAAGCTCATGCAATTAAGCATTGTTCTCATAATCCTAAGGTTCTCAGCAGCTATAATTTGTTTGTTTGTTTGTTTGTGTCTTAAACTTAAGGGAAGATAGAAAGACATGGAGGGGACAGGAGCTCCACAAGGAGATTAACAGGACCAAAAAATATGGGCACAGGGAACTTTTCTGAGACTGATACTCCAACCAAGGACCATGCCTGGAGATAACCTAGAACCCCTACTCAGATGGAACCCATGGCAACTCAGTCTCCAAGTGGGTTCCATAGTAAGGGGAACAGGGACTCTCTTTCTGATATGAAATCTGTGGCTAGTTCTTTGATCACCTCCCCCTGAAGGGAGAAAAGTCTTACCAGGCCACAGAGGAAGACAATGCAGCTAGTCCTGATAAGACTTAATAGGCTAGGGTCAGAGGAAAGAGGAGGAGGACCTCCCTTATCAGTGGACTTCATGAGGGGCATAGGAGGAGATGATGGAGAGAGCGGGAGATTGGGAGAGGATGAGGGAGGGTGCTACAGCTGGGAAAAAAGTGAATAAACTTTTATTAAAATTTTATAGTTTTTATAAAAATTATAAAGAATATTTAAAAAAATAAAAATTATATACAAAAAAATTAAAAATGTAAAGTTAATAAAGCATTATGTAATCTATATCTAGTAGTCTTTGTTACCCCTTTTTGTTTGTTAAGCATCTTTTAATGTGCAATTGTATCTCTCCACAACTGCTTGTCCTGTAAGAGTATACAGTAAACCTGTAATAAGCTTTATAATATAATATTTTATTAAAGAAATATGCTGGAATATTGTCAGTCTTAATTTGTATACACATATCCATAATTGTCATAACTTCCAATAAATGTGCAATCACAGAATCATCTTTTTCAGAATCCAAAGCAGAAACCCATTAGAATTCTGATTAGAATTCTATTGATTAGAATCAATAGTATGATGCATCAACATGTGCACATACCTTAAATCTCCAAACTTTACAAAATGAAACACATAATTTCTTGTATGATATTGCCGTAGCGTAGCATCAATAAGCACAATCTGGATTTTTAACTCAGTATGTTGTATCTTTATGAATTGGTATTCTAGTTTTTGATTTCTCACTTCTGGAACTATTCTCTCTGATGTTAAATTCCAGATTGGATTTCTCACAAGGTTCCCAATTTTGATTCAAGGATTCCTCTAACCTCTGATCTTTGGCCATTAATATAGTTTTTCAGTCTCTTCTTTCTTCAAGTCTGATTTATTTCTCCACTCCCTATGTTTTATCTCTTTATGTCTTAGCTTTTTTTTATCAGCCTGATTTCTAATATTTTATTGTTATTATCGTTTGTTGCAATTTATTCAATTTGTATGCCAGCTCTGGCCCCTCAATTGTCTCCTCCTAATCCCACCCTCCCTTCCTCTTCTCCCCTTTGACCCTTCCCTAGTCCCCTAATAGGGGAGGTCCTCCTCCCCTTCCATCTGACCCTAGCCTATCAGGTACATCAGGACTGGTTGCATTATCTTTCTCTGTAGACAGGCAAAGTTGCACCCACCCTAAGGGGTAGGTGACAGAGAGCCTACCGCTGAGTTCATGCCAGAGAAAACACCTGTCCCTTACCCAACTTGGAGACTGAGCAGGGGTTTTAGGTTATCACCATGGATGATCCTTTGTTGGGGTATCACTGTCTTTAGGGCTCGCAGGACTCAGTATTTTTATCTCTCTTGGTCTCTTTTTTGAGCTCCTGTGCCTCCAGGTCTTTCTATCTCCCCCTTCTTTCATAAAATTCACACTCTCTGTCTCAGTTTCTGCTTTAATACCTCAATCAGTAGAATCTTTCAGAGGCCCTCTGTGGTAGGTTCCTGTCCTGTTTCCTGTCTCCTTCTGCTTCAGATGTCTATCATATTTGCCCTTCTGAAGGAGGATTGGGCACCTTCCATAGGGTATTCTTTTCTGTTTAGCTTCCTTAGGAGTATAGATTTAAGTATGTTTATCCTATTTTACATATCTAATCCCCTCTTATGAGTGAATATATGTCATGAATGTTTTTTTATTTCTGGGTTACCTCCCTCAGTGTGATCTTTTCTAGTTCCATCCATTAGCCTAAAAATTTCATGATTTCCTTGTTTTTAATAGCTGAGTAATACTCCACTATGTAAATGTACTACAATTTCCGTGTCTATTTCTCAGTTAAGGGACATCTAGGTTGTTTCCAGATTCTAGCTATTATGAAGAGAGCTGATGAGAACATGGTTGAACAAATGTGCTTATTGTATGATTGAGCACATTTTGGATATATGCCTCAGAGTGGTATAGCTGGATCTTGAGGTAGCACTATTCCTAATTTTCTGAGAAAACACCAGATTGATTTCCAAAGTGGATATACAAGTTTACATTCCCACCAGCAACAAAGGAGGGCTCTGCTTTCTCCACATGCTCTCCAGCATGAGTTGTCACTTAGCCATTAGAGTTTTTGTCTTAGCATTTCTGATGAGTGTAGGGTGAAATCTCATGGTTCTAATGATTTGCATCTGCCTGATGACTAAGGACTTTGAACATTCTCTGCCATTCCCCTATTGAGAATTCTCTGTTTAGCTCTGTACCCTACTTTTTATTTGGATTGTTGGGTTGTTGGCTTTTAACTTCTTAAGTTCTTTGTATATTCTGGATATTAGCCCTCTGTAAGATAAAGGGTTGGTGAAGATTCTTTCCCAATCTATAGGCTGTTGTTGTGTTTTGATGACAATGTTCTTTGCCTTAAAGAAGCTTTTCAGTTTCATGAGGTCCCACTTATTGATTCTTGCTCTTAGAGCCTGTGCTGTTGGTGTTCTGTTCAGGAAGTTTTCTCCTGTACCAATGAGATCAAGGATCTTCCCCACTTTTTCTTCTAAGAAGCTTAGTGTGTCTTGTTTTATGTTAAGGTCTTTGATCCACTTGGACTTCAGTTTTGTATAGGATGACAAATATGGATCTATTTACATTTTTCTACATGTAGACATCCAGTTAGACAGCACCATTTGTTGAATATGCTATCTTTTTTCCGTTGTATGATTTTGACTTCTTTGTAAAAAATCAGGTGTCCATAGCTGTTTGGGATTATTTCTGGGTCTTCTATTCAATTCCATTGATCCTCCAGACTGTTTCTCTCACTGTACCATGCAGTTTTTATTACTGTTGCTCTATAATACAGCTTGAGATCAGGGAGGGAAATACCTCTAGAAGATCTGTTATTGTACAGGATTGTTGTAGCAATTCTGGGTGTTTTTTTTGTTTGTTTGTTTTGTTTTTCCATATGAAATTGAGAATCGTTATTTCAATGTCAGTAAGAATTGTGTTGGTGTTTTGATGGAATCTGCATTGAACCTGTAGATTGCTTTTGGCAGGATGGCCATTTTCACTATGTTAATCCTACCTATCAATGAGCATGGGAGATTTTTCCATATTCTGATATCTTCTTCAATTTATTTCTTCAGAGACTTGAAGTTTTTTCTTACAGGTCTTTCACTTGCTTACTTAGAGTCACACCAAGGTACTTTATGTTATTTATTGTTTTTTTATTAATTAATTATTATTTTTTGTTTTTTATATTAATCACAAGTTATTTACTTTGTATCCCAGCCATAGCCCCCTCCCTCCTTTCCTCCCAATCCCACCCTCCCTCCTTCAACTTCTCCCTGCCCCTTTCCAAGTCCACTAATAGGGGAGGACTTCCTCCCTGCCCATCTGACCCTAGCTTATCAAGTGTCTTCAGGCCCGGCTACAATGTCTTCTTCTGTGGCCTAGCAAGGCTGCTCCTCCCTTGGCGGGGGGGTGTCAAGGAGCTCACCATTGAGTTCATGTCAGGAATAGTTTCTGTTCCCCTTATTAGAGAACACATTTGGACACTGTGCTACCATGGGCTATATCTGAGCAGGGGTTCTAGGTTATACCCATACATAGTCCTTGGTTAGAGAAACAGTCTCATGAAAGACCCCTGTGCCCTGATATATTTGGTCCTTGTGATGCTCCAGTACTCTCCAGGTCTTACTAACTTCTCCTTCTTTCATATGATTCCCTGCACTGTGTTGAAGGTTTGTAAAGGGTGTTGTTTCCTTAAATTCTTTCTCAGTCCTTTTTTGTTTTATATACAGGAGGACTACTGATTATTTGAGTTAATTTTGTATCAAACCACTTTGCTGAAGGTGTTTATCAGCTGAAGGAGTTCTCTGGATAATTTTTTTGGGGTCATTCAAGTGTACTATCATATCATGTGCCATAATGATACTTTATTTCTTCCTTTATGATTTGTATCCTCTTGATCTTCTACAGTTGTCTTATTGCTCTAGCTAGGACTTCAAGTACTGTGTTGAAGAGATATGGAGACAGTGGGCAGTCTTGCCTTGTTCCTGATTTCAGTGGGATTGATTTAAGTTTTTCTCCATTTAGTTTGATATTGGATATAGACTTGCTGTATTTTGTCTTTACTATGTTTAGTTATGTGCTTTGTATCCATGATCTCTCCAAAACATTAAACATGAATGGGTGTTGGATTGGGTTAAATGCTTTTTTGGCATCTAAGGAGATGATCATGTCTTTGTTTTTCCTTCTATTTGCTTTTATGGTGGATTGCATTGATGGATTTCCGTATATTGAATCACCCCTGCATCCCTGGATGATGCCTACTTGGTCATGGTGGATGTTATCTTTTATGTCTTCTTGGATTCGGTTTCGGGGTAAATTGGGTATTTTTGTCATTTTTCATAAGTGGGATATGTCTGAAAATCTCTTTTTTTGTTGGGTCTTTGTGTGGTTTAGGTATCAAGGTTACTGTGGCCTCATAAAATGAGTTTGGTTATGTTCCTTTGTTTCTTATTTGTGTAATAGTTTGAAGAGAATCTGAGTTAGCTCTTCTTTGCAGGTCTGGTAGAAATGTATGGTGAAACCATCTGGCCTGGCCCTGAGAAATTTTTGGCAGGGAGACTGTTGATGACTGCTTCTATTTTCTTGGGGAATATAGAACTGCTTAATCCATTTACCTCATCTTGATTTAGCTTTGTTTAATGGTTCTATCAAGAAAATTGACCATTTCCTTTAAATTTTCAAGTTTTGTGGCATATAAGCTTTTGTAGTAAGACTGAATGATTCTTTGAATTTCCTAGTGTCTGTTGTTGTGTCCCCCTTCTCAGTTCTGATTCTGCCCATTTGGATACTTTCTCTCTGCCTTTTAGTTAGTTGGCTAAGGGTTTGTCTATCTTGCTGATTTTCTCTAAGAGCCAGCTCTTTTTTCATTAATTCTTTGAATATTTTCTTTGTTTCTAAATTATTGATTATTTTCTACCATCTACTCCTATTGGTTGTGTCTGCTTCTTCTTCTTTTTTTTTTTCAGGTGTGTGACATTATGTTGCTTGTATGAGATGTCTCAAACTTCTTTCTGGACTCACTTAGTGCTATGAACTTTCCTCTTAAGCACTGCTCTCATTGTGTCCCATAAATTTAGTTAAGTTGTGCCTTCATTTTCATTGAATTTTAGGAAGTCTCTAATTTTTTTTTTTCATTTCTTCCCTGACCAAGGTGTCACTGAGTAGCAAGCTCTTCAGTTTCCATGTGTATGTAGGCTTTTTGTTATTTCTGTTGTTGTTTAGATCTAGTTGTAGGCCACGGTGTTCTGATAGGATACAAGAGATGAATTTGATCTTCTTGGATCTGCCAAGGCTTGCTTTGTGCCCGATGATATGGCCAATTTGTGAAAAGTTTCCATGAGGAGCTGAAATTAATGTATACTCTTTTGTGTTTGGATGAAAAGTTCTCTAGACATCTATTCAGTCTATTTGATACAGTTCCTCAGAATGTGTCACTATTTCCCTAGTTAGCTTCTGTCTAGATGATCTGTCCCTTGGTGAGAGTGGAGTGTTGAAGTCTCCCACTATTAAAGTATTGGGATCAATGTGTAATTTGGGTTTTAATAATGTTTCATTTACAAATGCAGGTGTTCTTATATTTGGGCATAGATGTTCAGGATTGTCATGTCCTCATTGTGGCCTTTTTTTTTTTTTCTCTAATGAGAAAGAAGTGCTCTTCAATTTTATTTTTTGATTAATTTTTGTTAAAAGTCTATTTTATTTGATACTGGGATAGCTACTTCAGCTTGTTTTCTAGGCCCGATTGCTTGAAAAAACTTTTCCTAGCGGGTGTCTGTCATTGTTGTAGAGGTGTGTTTCTTAGATGCAGCAGAATGTTGGATCCTGTTTCCACAACCATTCTGTTAGTCTGTCACTTTTTATTGGAGAGTTGAGTCTGTTGATGCTGATAATAGTGACCAATGAATGTTAGTTCCTTTTATTGTGGAGTTGGTGGTGATAGTGTGTTTGTGTGCATGTTTCCTCTTGATTTTTCATTGCAAGGTTATCTATGTTCTGTGTTTTCTTGGCTGTAGTTGATTTCATTAGATTGGAGTTTCCCTTCTAGTATGTTCTGTAGGGCTGGGTTGCTGTGTAGATATAGTTAAAGTTTAGTTTTGTCATGGAATATTTTGTTTTCTGCATCTATGTTGATTGAAAGCTTTTTTGGGTACAATAGTCTGGCTTGATATCTCTATTCTCTTAAGTCTATATGACATCTGCCCAGACCCTGCTGGCTTTCATAGTTTCTGTTGTGAAGACTGGTGTGAGCCTGATAGGTCTAACATTTTATGTTACTTGGCCTTTTTCCCTTGCTGCTTTTAATACTTTTTCTTTGTTCTGAAGATTTAGTGTTTTGACTCTTTTGTGACATGAGGAGTTTCTTTTCTGGTCTAGTCTATTTGGAGTTCTGTAAGCCTCTTGTATTTTAAGGACATCTCATTTTTTAACTTGGGAAAATATTCATCTACAATTTTCTTGAAAATATTTTCTGCACCTTGGAGCCTGCAATCTTCTTTTTTGTTGATTCATATTATTTTTAGATTTCATCTTTTCATGGCATCTTTGATTTCTTGGATGTTTTTTCTTTGGGACTTTTCCAATTTTACTTTTTCTTTGAATACTGTATCAATTTCTGCAATTGTATTTTCAGCACCAGAGATTTTCTCTTCCATCCCTTGTATTCTGTTGGTGATGCTTACCTTTGTGGTTTCTGATCTTTTCTCTGAGTTTTTCAGCTCCAGGGTTTTCTGTTTGTGTTTTCTTTATTGATTCTAATTCTATTTTCATGTCTTTCACTATTTCCTTCATCGGTTTGAATTTGTATTCCTATCTTTCCTTGATGGCATCTTTTTTGTTAATTTCCTCTTTATGTGCTTCTATTTTTGTGGCTTTATTTGCCTGTATTTTTGAGAGTTTTATTTGTGTCCTCTTTATGTGCCTCTAATAACTTGATAAGCATATATTTAAAATCTTTTTTTCTGTGTTCCAATGAATTAAAATATCAGTTTATTTTGGAGGTTGCTGCTGAAGCCATGATGTCCTGAATTTTGCTGGATATGTTCTTAAGCCAGCTTCTATGGTAAGCAGCCTTTACTGTTTGTTTCTGGAGCATATACTGCAGACTTGGTCCATCTGTCTCTGGAGTCTGCAGTATTCTTCAGGAATATGAGAGAGGTCCACAGGTTTGGGAGTAGGTGCTCATGTTTCTGACACAGCTAAGGGAGGAATGTCACAGGCACAAGTTCCCACGAGTGTTCATGGAAGTCTGCCTGCCTAGAAAGATGAAGTGTAAGGGAGGAACATAAGGGCAGGTTGTTGTTCAGGTGCTGTTAGCAGGATCAGTGCACGTGTGACGGTGCCCTGAATGCTTCAGTGGCCCACAGGCCTGTCTTGATCATTGTGTTCCAAGAGCTCAGATAAGGTATGCATTGGTTGCCTCAATCTTGGAGTCTCCATGATTTATAATTTAAAAAAAATTTCTAAGTGTTGTTTCCAAATTTTATATCTCTTGCCATGCTTTACTTTTGATAAGGCATAGAAAGTCTATATTATTAAGGTGAATTGAGGAAAATTATCATATTATATCAGTTTAAGTTAGATGTATCCCTTTTCTTTTATTTCTATCTTTGGACCATTTAAAAGAGCATCATATAAACTATAAAGTCTCTGTGTTTATTGTGTTTTCTTCCATTGATAACATAGAAAGATCTAATGGACAGAACTTGCAATGATACTATTTGAGTAAGCTAATTTATAGTTCTGTTACATAAAGCATAAAGTCAATGCACTGTATAAAGTCATTTCAGTACCTTTAAAATGGCATGTCGGTTATTGCTGTTATTATTAAAAGTGCTATTTATCTATAGTACTAAATTTTTAAATATTTTCTCATACTATGGCAAATAAATGACTTAAATTACCAAAAAAGAAGGTTTTGCACACTAAATAGCTTAGGAGAATATATTAATTAATATTATACAAGTCTAATTTACCATTACACATTAGTATGATTCTTTTCAAAGATGGAGTCTTATTGATCAGGTTTGCTTAGGACTTTTTTTGTTTTAAAGATTTATTTTATTATATTTATTATTTTATTATTAATATATTCCATTTATTAATATCTTTGTTTATTGGTATATTTATTAATTGATATAATTTATTTATTTATATCCTTCGATACCCTGATGGGTAGAGTCTTTCAGACCCCCCTGTGGAAGAGGACTCAACCTTCCATCATCCTCTTCAGTAGGTGAAACCATATTAGAAGAAACACAGTATATTAGAATAAACAAAAGTTAAGATTTATTTAGTATTTCCTCAAATTTATTATATGTGAAATTTTAAAATAGTAAAAAAAAAATTGAGTATATTTGACAATTTTAAGGAAGCAAATAAATATCATCATAAATAGTCAAATTACTATTCTATTATTCATTATATATATTTATTTATTCCTTATTAATTACACTTTATTCACATTGTATCCCCCTGTGGTTCCCTTCCTCTTCCCATCCCAATTCCTCCCTTCCTCCACCCTCTGCATGCATGCCCCTCCCCAAGTCCACTGATAGGGGAGGATTCTTTTCCTTCCTTCTGATCCTAGTCAATTAGGTCTCATCAGGAGTGGCTGCAGTGTCTTCTTGTGTGGCCTGGTAATGCTGCTTCTCCCTCAGGGAGAGATAATTAAAGAGCAGGCCAATCAGTTCATGTCAGAGACAGTCCCTGTTCCTATGACAATGGAACCCACTTGGATACTGAACTGTCATGGGCTACATCTGTGCAGGGGTCTTAGTTTATCTCCATGCATAGTCCTTGGTTGGAGTATCAGTCTTAGGAAAGATCCCTGTGCTCAGACCTTTTGGTTCTGTTGCTATCCTTGTGGAGTTCCTGTCCTCTCCAGATCTTACTGTTTCCCACTTTTTTCCTAAGATTCCCTGCACTCTGCTCAAAGGTTGTCCATAAGTCTCAGCATCTGCATTGATAGTCTGCAGCACAGATCCTTTCAGAGGTCCTCTGTGTCAGGCTCCTGACTTGTTCCCTCTTTTCTCCTCCTTCTGATGTCCATCTCTGCCTTTCTGGATAAGAATTGAGCACTAGGAATAGCGCTTCCTCAAGGTCCAGCTATACCTCTCCTAGGCATATACCCGAAAGAATCTCAAGTACACAATAAGGACATTTGTTCAACCATGTTTGTAGCAGCCATATTTTTAGTAGCCAGAAGCTGGAAATAGCCCAGATGCCCCTCAGTGGAGGAATGGATGAACAAATTGTGGTATAGCTACACAATGGAATATTACGAAAAATCATGAAATTTGCAGGTAAATGGTGGGATCTGGAAAAGATCATCCTGAGTGAGCTGTCCCAGAAGCAGAAAGAAACACACGGTATATACTCACTCATATAGACATATAATATAGGATAAACCTACTAAAATCTGTACACCTAAAGAAACTAATCAAGAGGAAGGACTCCTGCTAAAGTGCTCAATTCCTATTATTCATTTTTTAAAAGTCAGCATTTTTCATTTGTACATTCCTGAATTTATTGTATGCCCATCCAGTTTTTTCTTAGTATATTTTTTTACTCCAATTCTATAACTTCTTTTATTTTTTTCTTCATAATGTCTCTCATTATCCTCTATTATTTTTTTCTCTTTTCTACACATGTATTGCATATATATTTCGGAAAAATCCTACTATTTGATAGCATTTTCTCATTGGTAGTTAAATTGACTTGAAATAGTTAATTTCATGTCTGTATTAAACAACATGCCAAAAAACTAATGCAATTGCCAACATTCTCCACAGACTGAATTTTTTGTTTAATTCTATCTTCTGTAATCACAGAATAAATTTCTATCAAACAGCAGTTAACGAGGAAGATGTTATGTCTCCTTGTTGCTTAAATTACTCTGCTTTTACATATTTCTAATATTCACTTTAAAACAATATGTAAATCCTCCTCAAAGGGCTTTTCAAAGTAGAAAATTTTTATCCATTATAATTTGGAACTTGGTTTTACACTTAATATTCTAGTACTGTGAAAAAATATTCCTGAGGAAAATTGGGAATTAACAGCATAATCAAAACCAGGTAGCAAATGTGCAAAAACAAACAAGAAATTAAGGAAAGGCCAAAACAAAAGCAGTTTAGAGATTCAAGTAATTTTCACTCATGGGATAAACAGTCTAGACAGATATGATCATAAAGATGACAAGGTCAAAATTTTGTTGATTGTAAAGAGAAAATTATTGTACAGGCAACAGAGGACATAAGAACAAACATAAAAATTATTTACAACCAACATAAAACATAAAAGTATTAACTTCTCTAGGCATAAACTATGACAATAGCTAGTCTAGAGAGCAATTACTTAAAATGATGAACAATGTCATATATGCTGCCTTCACAGATAATTTCCACTTATAATTAAAACATTTATTCATGCCTTTCCTGGTACATTTTTTATTAAATTTTTATTTTTTAATATTAATTACAGTTTATTAATTTTGTATCCCAGCTGTAATCTCCTCCCTTATTCCCTTCCAATCTTACCCTCCCTCCCTTATCTCCTCCTTGCCCCTCTCCAAGTCCACTGATAATGGAGGTCCTCCTCCTGTTCCATCTGACCCTAGCTTATCAGGTCTCATCAGGACTGGCTGCATTGTCTTCCTCTGTGGCCTGGCAAGTCTGTTCCCTGGAGGTGATCAAAGAGCCGGCCACTCTTTGATCAGTTTCACTCTTTGAAAGAGTTCATGTCGGACCTTCCCTGTTCCCCTCATGAGGGAACCCGCTTATATACTGAGCTGCCATGGGCTACAACTGAGCAGGATTTCTGGGTTATCTCGGTTATATCCATGAATAGTCCTTGGTTGGAGAATTAGTCTCAGAAAAGACCCCTATGCCCAGATTTTTTGGTTCTGTTGCTCTCCTACTGGAGGCAAATGGTGGGATCTAAAAAAGATCATCCTGACTGAGGTATCCCAGAGGCAGAAAGACACACATGGTATATATTCACCAACAAGTGGATATTAGATATATAATATAAGCACACCAAAATCTGTACACCTAAAGAAGATGAGTTAGAAGGAGGACCCTGGGTAAGATGATCAATCCTCAGTCAGAGAGACAAATGGGATAGACATTAGAAGAAGGAGAAAACAGAAGACAGGTCAGGAAGCCTACCACAGAGGGCTTCTGAAAGACTCTACTCAGTAGTGTATCAAAGCAGATGCTGAGACTCATAACCAGAGTGCAGAGTACAGGTGCAGGTAATCTTATGAAAGGTGCCGAGTGTAGGTAATCTCATGAAAGAAGGGAGAGATAGTAAGACCTGGAGAAGACAGGAGCTCCACAAGGAGAGCAACAAAAACAAAAACTCTGTTTCATTTTTTAAGTATTTCATTTAAAGGTATTGATTGTCTATACTTAATATAGATAGATCATGGTAATATATATGTACACATATTCTGTAATGATTACATTAATCTTGATTGTTAAATTGACAGGATGTAGAATCCTAATGGAAACTAACTCCTGGACATGTTTGTGAAGGGATTTGTTGATTAGGCCAACTGAATTAGACTGATTCATCCTAAATGTGGGTGGCACTATTCATGGACTGTGACAGGGAACAAATGAAATGATGAAAATAGAATAAACAGCAGCATTTATCTCATTCATCTACTTTGTCTCCTGACTGTCAATGTAATATGATTACATGTCTCAAGCTTCTATCACTGTGACTTCTCCACCAGGAAGGAGTGCATCCTCATATTGTCAGCCCAAATAAACTCCTCCTTTTCAAATTGCTTTTTCAGATAGTTTATAACAAAAAGAAGAGTAATAACCAATACAGAAAACTGGTAGCAAGAAGCAGAGATATTACTATGACAATCCTGACCACATAATTCTAACTAGGTTTTGGTTCTAGTTTGTAGGAGAAATAAGAGTTTGGAACACTGCATGAGAAAACCTCTGAGGGACTACTATAGTGGGAGTTTGGAAGAAGAGAATACCAAGACAAATGTGGACAATGGAGGCCTGTGTCATGATGTTTCAAAAGAAAACAAAGACTTTATTATGAACTAGTTTGGAAGTCATTTACATCATAGTCTTGCAAATAACTTGGCTGTATTCTACCAATGTCCTGAGAAGGTAAAAGAGACTAAACTCAAAAAATAATGGACTAAAGTTTTGGGCAGTAAAGCATTTAAGGTATGTCATAATTACAGCTGTCAACATTTAGGTCAACAGTAAAAAAGAGCATTTGAAAAAAAAAGCCAATTCTATTGCTTGTATTTTAACAAATATTTTTATACTCTATATGAATATTAACTTCATAAAACATGGAAGTTCATCATATTTCAGTCTCTTGTGGATGATGTATATTCTTCATCTGAAATTTTTACTAAACATTATAACTAAAAAAATCTATGTAAATTTTCTTATATCAAAGGTTTTCTCCCTAATATACTAAGTGGTTATTTCTACAACTTTAAAATATTTATTTCTGGGTTTACTTCCAATATATATTGACTAGAATATCATGTTGTCATCTAAACTAATAACTGAATGAAAAAGTAAAGTGATTTAATAAATTTGTTATGTAGCTTAAGCCCATAATTAATATGTATAGTCAGACACTTGTTTAAATTCTAGTAATTCAACAGTGATTGCTAGACTTCTTTGATATTATTAACGTATTCAAGAAGTTAAATCTTTGCTCAAAAGTTAGAATTACATAAAGCAATAAGTAATAAGACACTTCAAGCAGTTGTGTTAATAGCAAATAAAGTCTATATGTTATTATATAACCCTAACCCTAACCTTAACCATAACCATAACCCTAAACCCTAACTCTAACCCTAAACCCTAACCCTAACTTCTTGATTTTTTTTTTCAGGATGTAGAGGCCCAACCGAAACTTCACATTCTTTTCTTGTGTGTGTGTGTGTGTGTGTGTGTGTATGTATGTTTCATTTGCTATTCTTTTATTAAATTTTTATTTTTTGTATTAATTACAGTTTATTCATCTTGTATCCCAGCTGTAGCTCCCTCATTTATTCCCTCCCTATCATGCCCTCCCTCCCTCATCTCCTCCAATGCCCCTCTCCAAGTCTAATGATAGGGGAAGTCCTCCTCCCCTTTCATCTGACCCTAGCTTATCAGGTCTCATCAGGACTGGCTGCATTGTCTCCCTCTGGTCTGGTAAGACTGCTTCCCTCTCAGGGAGAGGTCATCAAAGAGCCAGCCACTGAGTTCATGTCAGAGACAGTCACTGTTCCCCTTACTAGGGACCCACTTGGGCTGCCATGGGCTACATCTGAGTAGGGGTTCTAGATTATATCCATGAATGGTCCTTGGTTGGAGTATTAGTCTTAGAAAATACCCCTGTGCCCAGATATTTTGGTTCTGTTGCTTTCCTTATGGAGCTCTTGTCCTCTCCGTGTCTTATTTTCTCCCTCTTCTTTCATAAAATTATGTGTATTCTGCCCAAAGTTTGGTTGCGAATCTCAGCATCTGCTTTGATACACTTCTGGGTAGAATGGCCATCCTGCCAAAAGCAATCTACAGAATCAAAGCAATTCTCATCAAAATACCAACACAATTATTTAGAGAGCTTGAAAGAAAAATTCTCAACTTCATATGAAGAACCGAAAAACTCAGAATTGCCAAAACAATCCTATACAACAACAGATTGTCTGGAGGTATCTCCATCCTTGATTTCAAACTGTACTACAGAGCAGTTGCTATAAAAACAGCATGGTACTGGCATAGAAACAGAATGGTAGATCAGTGGAATAAAATAGAAGACACAAAATTTATAATATTTATAAAGTTATAATATTTATGAAGATGAACACATATGAATGCATACATATATAGAAAGATAGACATAGAACCCAAAGTGAAAAAGATAAAGATACAGAAATAGAGAGAGAAAGAAACAAAAAGAGAGAAAGAGAGATTATAAAACAGAGCAGTTTCAGAGACAGATTTCTTGGGTAATTGTGAATACAACATACATACATTATAACCCTCTCTGATATAAAATACTGTTTTTTCTTGTTTTCCCCCTTTATAACAACTTATTAACAAAACAAATTGATGTCTAGAGGTATAATTCGTTCCCTAAGAGCAAAGTCTTACTTATATAGAATGTGAGTATGCTGCACATTTAGCTGAATAGTGTCTACATCTTGGCTTGAATATAGCCCCTATCATTTCTTCCTTCATTGCAGATTTACCTATGTCTACTGATAATTTTTACAAGTGAGTATAACTTACTTGAGTCTCCTAAACAGAATTTATCATTCTTACTAAGTAATTTCTATTAAGTAATGTAATTGGGAATCTTAAGTACAATGTCAACATAACATACCATTCATTTATAATTTTTTAATAATTATTATTTTATATATTAATCACAGGTAATTTACTCTGTATCCCAGCCATAGACCCCTCCCTCATTCCCTCCCAATCCTACCCTCCCTCCCTCATGCCCTCCCTGCCCCTCTCTAAGTCTTCTGATAGGGGAGGCCCTCCTCCACTTCCATCTGACCCTAGTTTATCAAGTCTCATCAGGACTGCCTGCACTGTCCTCCTCTGGAGCCTAGCAAGGCTACTCTTCCCTCAGGGGAGGAGGAGGTCAAAGATCCAGCTACTGAGTTCATATCAGAGACAGCCCCTGTTCCCTTTAATAGGGAAACCCCCTTGGATGCTGAGCTGCCATGGGCTATGTATGAGCAGGGGTTCTAGGTTATATCCATGCATGGTCCTTGGTTGGAGAGTCTGTTTCAGAAAAGACCCCTGTGCACAGATGTATTTGGTCCTTGTGGTGTTCCCATCTTCTCTTGGTCTTACTAACTCTCTCTTCTTTCATATGATTCCCCGTACTCTGCTCAAGGTTTGGTTGACTCTCAGCATCTGCTATGGTACACTGCTAGGTAGAGTGTTCCAGAAGTCCTCTATGGTGGACTCCTGTCCTGTTTCTTATTTTCTCTTACTTCTAATGTCCATCCCATTTGTCTTTCTAATTGAGGGTTGATCATCTTACCCCGGAACCTCTTCTTGTTTAGCTTCTTGAGGTGTAAAGATTTTGGTATGTTTATCCTCTTATAGGTCTAGTATCCACTTATAAGTGAGTACATATCATGTGTGTCTTTCTGCTTCTGAGATACCTCATTCAGGATGATTTTTTTCTAGATCCCGCCATTTGCTTGCAAATTTCATAATTTCCTTGTTTTTAATTCTTGAGCAGTATTCCATTGTGTAAATGTACCACAGTTTCTGTATCCATTCTTCAGTTGATGGACATCTGAGTTGTTCCCAGGTTCTGGCTATTATGAATAAAGCTGCTACAAACATGGTTGAACAAATGTCCTTGTTGTGTACTTGAGCATATTTTGGATATATGCCTAGAGCTGGATCTTGAGGAAGCACTATTCCTAATTTTCTGAGAAAGCGCCAGATTGATTTTCATAGTGGTTGTACCAGTTTACATTCCCACCAGCAATGGAGGAGGGGTCCCCTTTCTCCACAACCTCTCTAGCATGTGTTGTTACTTGAGTTTTGAGTTTTCTTAGCCATTCTGATGGATGTAAGGTGAAATCTCCAGGTTGTTTTGATTTGCATCTCCCTGATAGCTAAGGATGTTTGCAATTCCCATCAAAATACCAAATCAATTCTTTACAGACCTTGAAAGAAAAATTCTCAATTCCATATGGAAAAATAAAAAACCCAGAATTTCCATCCCTGATCTCAATTTGTTCTACAGAGTAACAGTAATAAAAACTGCATCGTATCGGCATGGAAACAGAATGGTGGGTCAGTGGAACCAAATAGAAGACCTAGAAATAAACCCACACACCTATGGGTACTTGATTTTTTACAAAGAACCCAAAACCATTCAATGGAAAAAGATAGCATCTTCAACAAATGGTGCTGGTCCAACTGGATGTTTACATGAAGAAAAATTAAAATAGATCCACATTTATCACCCTGCACAAAACTAAAGTCCAAGTGGATCAAAGACCTCAACAATAACCCGAACACACTGAAATCGGTTACAAGAAAAAGTGGGGAAGAGCTTAGAACTCATTGACAACGGAGACAACTTCCTGAACAGAACACCAACAGCATAGGCTCTAAAATCAGCAATAGATAAATGGGACCTCATGAAACCAAAAAGCTTCTGTAAACAAAAGGACACTGTCATCAGAACAAAACAACAGCCTACAGACTGGGAAAGGATCTTCACCAACTCTATGTCTGACAGAGGGCTAATATCCAGAATATATAAAGAGCTAAAGAAGTTAAAAAGCAACAAATCAAGCAATCCAATTAAAATGGGGTACAGAGCTAAACACAGAATTATCTGTAGAAGAATATAGAATGGCAGAGAAACACTTAAAGAAATGCTCATTTACACTTTTATCATTTGCTGCATTGGTGTGATGGTTCCTAAATCAGCCCCAAACCACTGATTTATTTAAGAAAGCCATATCAAAGAGCTGTCAGCTGACTTCATATCAGAGACTGTCTCTTCTCCCCTTACTAGGGCACCGACATGGATCCTGAGCTGTCTGTGGGCTACATCTGAGCACGGAGTCTAATTCCTCTCTATACATGGTCTATGGTTGATGTATGAGTCTCTGCACTGCCCCCTAGGCCAACTTTTTTTGGTCTCCTTATGTGGCTCCTGATCCTTCCCGATCTTTTTATAGCCCTCATCTTCCCTAAGACTCCCTGGGCTCTGTCCAAAGTTTGGCTGTGATTCTGGACATCTGCTTTAATCCCCTGCTGGTTGGTGTCTTTTAGAGGATATCAAGAATCCTTTTTTTTTTTTTTTACATCTTTATGCTTTTTTTGTAGATCTAGACAAGAGTGATGAATATTAATAGTCACAAACACTGAATATTTACTTGCCTTATAATTTTCTCCTTTTATTAAATCCAGTGGGTGAGAATAATATCATTACCACAATTTTGATCCAAATTTGAAGCAAGTTTGATTGTATTAGAGTGCACCCAAGAGTTGGCCAGAGACTGCCTCTTAAATTTAGTTAAAGAAAACACCCCTGAGTCCATTTCTTAGGCTTACTTTAAGGAATAAAATCACAAGTAGTTTTAAAGCAGGTATACAGAAGAAAGACAACAGACAGAGAAGGAAGTATAGGACAATTAAAAAAAATCATATAGTCACCATGTAATTAAAGTGGGATATTAGGGAGGATTAGGAAGGGTTAGAGAAGGTCAGAATTTTCTCATAAACAAGTCAAGGTCATGGGTTGAGGTAGGTCAGGCTCCAGAAAACATTTAAAAACAGCAACTCACTCTTGCAGCAAATGAAAATTTATTTTTAACAATACAACAAAATGGTTCTAGCCTTCAAAGTACAGCCAGGCAGTTTCTTCACCTTCACTCCAAAGCAAATTAGTCCACAATTTTTAAATCAGTTTCACCCAAGTTCTTAGAATATGAGCAGAATGCATCCATAATTGTTGTTTAAATAGTGAATAAATGACCTCTAGCTTAGTTTCCATAGATGATTTGTATGTGTGTGCGTGTGTGTTTTCTGTATAGCATTTGATGAGTTGGACTCCCAAGGTCCACACTTCTTTGACGTGCTGGTCTTCTAAACATCAACGAGAATGGCCCTCTCACCCTCTCCTTAAATGGCTGAAAGTCTTTCTCTTGCTTAAATTTCTAATCTTTCCCACATTCACCCCACAGTTCCAAAAGCTCAAGAGCCTGTGGTCAGGTTTAATATAGAGAGAGCCTTATTATATAACAAGTGGGCACACTACAAAACAATGGCCCCACTACATTGCAAAGGCCTCATTTTTGTACTTTTTTTACTACTACATATACATTTTTCCCCCTTAGTCACTTTTCTTGGGAATGAAACAAAAAATATGAGCAAAACAATTTGAGGAGTGAATGGGTTTGTTTTTGTTTTGATTATTTGTTTGTTTGTTTACTGGGATGGTTTTGGTTCACAGTTTAAAGGTAAAGTCCACTATAGTAGGCAAGTCACAACAGCAGAGTTTTAGACAGTTAGTCACACTTCATACAATTAGAAAGCAGAGAACGGTGGGTAAATATGCTCATCGAAGGGGCTCCAATTTATTCAATACAAGACTTTATTCTAGAGAGTAGTGACTCCAATTAAGGTAGATCTATCCATCTTAGTTTACCAACTCAAAATATGCCCTCACAAGCATGCCCAGAAGTTGGTCTCTTTGATGACTCTAGGTCCTATGAAGTTGATAATCAATATTTTCTACTATAATTACTTCCACTCAATTATATAATTGTGCTATAGCTACAAATTAAGTTTCCCTCATGAGTAAGGACATTAAGCATTTCTTTAAGTGTTTCATTTTCATTTTTTTTTTCAATGCAGTTTATTCAGGAACCTTGAACAATCATCTGACCCTGGGGAAAGCCAGCCCACAGCTTAAATAGCCTCTGGGTAGCCAACCCAGGCGTGCCACGTGGGCAATGCAGATAGGTCCACATACATGGAAGCAAGCCAGAGCCTCAGCCTTAGCCAAATGTGGAGTTGTTTGTGACAGAGAGCACTCACCATCGGGAAGATGGAAGGCGGAAACCAGCTCTTTAAGTGTTTCTTAACCATTCAATATTCCCTTGTTGAGAATTCTCTGTTTAGCTCTGTACCCCATTTTAGTTAGATTATTTGGAGGCTTTTGATGTTTAATTTCATGATTTTTTAAAAATATATTTTAGATATTAGCTTTCTGTCAGAGGAAGGGTTCATAAAAATCTTTTCCTAGTCTATAGGCTCTCTTTTTGTTCTGTTGATAGTGTCCTTTTCCCAAGCTGTGGGTGTCCTGCTCAGGAAGTTGTCTCCTGTGCCAATGAGTTCAAGAATCTTCCCTAACAGATTTAGTGTGTCTGGTTTTTTTTATTGAGGTCTTTGATCCACTTTCACTTTACATTTTTGCAGGGTGACAAATATGGATCTATTTGCATTTTTCTACATCCACTTAGACCAGGACCTATTGTTGAAGATGCCATATTTTTTCCATTATATAATTTTGGCTTGTTTGTAAAAAATCAAGTGTCCTTAGATGTGTGGGCTTATTTCTCGGTCTGCAATTCAATTCCATTAATTCACCAATCTGTTTCTATGCCAGTACCATACAGTTTTTATTACTGTTCCTCTATAATACAACTTGAGAGCAGGGATGGAGATAGCTCCAGAAGATCCTTTTTTGTTTTAGATATTCTGGGTGTTTTGTTTCTCCATATAGTGTGAGGTAACCCAGACCCAGAATGCATGCATGGTATATACTTATATAAGTGAATATTAGCCATATAACACAGGAGAACCATACTATAATCCAGACCCAAAGAAGCTAAATAACAAGGAGGACCCTAGGGAAGATGCTTAATTCTCCTTCAGAAGGATTACACAGGAAGCAGTAGAAGAAAGGGAATAGAACAGAAACTTACTGTAGTTGGTCTCTGCAAGATTCCACCTACCAAGAGATAGAAGCAGATGGTGAAACTCACAGCCAAACTTTCAGCAGAGTGCAGGAAGTTATAGGAAAGAGTACAGAGATAGAAGGACCTAAAGGGGAGAAATGCTCCACAAGAAGACTAAGAAATCTGGGCTCAGGGGGTGGGGGACTGTAGAAAATGATATATCAACCGAGGACCATGCATAGAGAGGACCTAGACCCTCTAATCAGATATAGCTGATAGGTAGCTCCTTCTTCATTGAGTCTCCTAGCAAAGGGAGCAGGGGCTGTCTCTGAAATGGACTATGTTACCCACTCTTCCCTCTGGCAGGGCAGCTTGGCCAGGTCACAGAGGAAGAGGATGCAGGCAGTGCTGATGAGACTTGATAGGCTCAGTTCAGATGGTAGGGGAGGAGGGCTCCCCCTTTCTGAGGACTAGGGGAGGGGAGGGAGGGAAAAGGAGGAAGGGAGAGACTGGGAGGAGTCAAAGGAGGGAGCAACAGTCAGGATGTAAAGTGAATAAATTGTAAAACCTTAATTTAAATGACAGAAAGAATACAAATAATTAAAGCATAAAAAGTTTCTAAAACAAAAGTAGCCTGATCTATTACCAAATATTTTTATTGAACCAGGTATGTTAACACTAGCTTATAATCTTAGCACTAGGGATGGGTAGTCAGGAAGATAAGATGTTGAAGTTCATTCTAGGCCGAATACCTTGATTTATTGCTTCATGTGACCTTACCTCAAAAATGAAGACACTATTTTTTTTTTGGATTGTAAGGAAGTGGGTACTCATGAAGTTCTATTTCTCTGGGCTGTAGGTTAAAAAAATAAGATATTCTCAAATTAACACAAATTTATGCTCATGACTCTTGGCCCAAAGCTTTTTACACATATCTTTTTTTTTTCTAAAAACAGAAATAGATCTAAAAACTTTGAGAAATTTGGGAGATGGAAGAATAAATCCCATTATCCTAACTTAATGAGATATTTACAGTTATGTTGTGGTGTTGAAAACCAGGAGCAAACACTGAAATGTTGCAAGGTAAAATTTTATTTTATGGCCAGTCCAAACTTACAGTATCCTCTGAAGAAGGATGAAGAAGTTGCCAAGGCTAAAAGCAAGGGAGCCCTTTATATAGCAAAAAGAGGAATTTTGAAGTTAGCAGTTAGCTATTTTTATGATCACAGGAATAGTACATGTTGTGGGCTTATGGTCAGCCAGTTCCTTGAACATGCCATGAATCAATGGAAATGATTTATGATGTGTGAATCACAAAGTATAGAGAAAGAACAAGTCAAGAAAACAAGTTGACCTTTAGTTGAAGACATGATTAGAGTGGAGATAAACACCATAACAATATAGAAAGAAATCAAAATTTAACATTATGTTTAATTAAAAAATAAAGGAGTCCTTTGCTTTACAGAAACTTTTCATTTTCATGAGGTCCCATTTATTGATTGTTGCTCTTAGAGCCTGTGCTGTTGGTGTTCTGTTCAGGAAGTTGTCTCCTGTGCCAATGAGTTCTAGGCTGTTCCCCACTTTTTTTTCCAATTGATTTAGAGTAACTGGTTTTTTGTTGAGGTCCTTGATCCACTTTGACTTTAGTTTTTCTGCATGTAGACATCTAGTTGGTCCAGCACCATTTGTTGAAGATGCTGTCTTTTTTCCATTGAATGGATTTGGCTTCTTTGTCAAATATCGAGTATTCATAGGTGTGTGAGTTTATTTCTGGGTCTTCTATGCGGTTCCATTGATCCTCCTTTCTGTTTCTATGCCAATACCATGCAGTTTTTATTACTGTTGCCCTGTAGTATAGCTTGAGATCAGGGATGGGGATACCTCCAGATAGGATCAGATGAATGGGGAGGAGGTCCCCCCCATCAGTGGACTTGGAAAGGGGCACGGTGGAGATGAGGGAGGGAGGGAGGGGCTGGGAGGGAATGAGGGATTGAGACACAGCTGGGATACAGAGTTAATAAAATGTAACTGGTAAGAAAAAAATAAAATAAAAAAAAATTATGTATGCCATTGCCAATTTGTCTTTATTCATCTAAAAAAATAATAAAAGAGTCAGCTGTCCCTTATAATTTATACTTACTACTAAATAACAACTATTTTCATATTTGGAAAAGAATTTGCTGAGGGTTTCTTTAAAAAGTCATTTTTTAATTTGTGGTTAATGACTGATTTACAAATAATCATGGTAATTGTATGTTTATTGTATAGTATATATGCTCATAATTACCTTTGCAGTTATTTCTACTCAGAGTAACTAATTTTATTCCTGGATATATAATGCCAAAATAAAATTTTGTTAAATCTTGAGTAAGGTATGATGTATGACTGTACTCACCCAGCATGACACCATGTACTCACCATGCTTGGTGAGTACAGTCACATGTCATATTCCGATCTATAGTGTTTACTTTTTTAAGTTAAAATTTTATTTTTTATATTAATTACAGTTTATTCACTTTGTATTCCAGCTGTAGTCCTCTCCCTCATTCCCTCCTAACCCTATCTTTTCTCCCTTATCTCCTCCCACTCCCCTAGTATTTACTTTTGAGCAATGACATAGGCTAAACTCTTGAACAACATAATCCAGGTTAAAATATAAAGAGGAGGAACCTAGGGAAGGTACCTAGTTTTGTTTGATTATAGAATAAAACTAAGAAAATAGTCAAGCAATTTTTATTATAAAATCTGTTTGCCTTTTGGCGTACTATAAAGATATGATATATTCTGTCTCCTTAAACAAGTTGTCTCCCCAAATATTTTCCTTCCATAATGTTCAACAGATTTTAAATATTGGAAATGTATTACTCTGAGTAATATGCTCACTGTTTTTCCTGTTCTGTGTAGGTCACTAAGTACTTGCCACTTACTTAAATACTGAACAGAAATTTGTTAAATGAACACATGGCAATTTTCAATGTAGGGATTATTTTAATATATCAAAGAAAGTTATTCAATTTATTGGTTTTTAAACATTTTATTAGAGGAATAAAATTTTCCTGAGAATTTTAGTAAACATGGGATTATTATCTTCTGTTTATTATATGCATTATACAAAGTAGACACCAGAATATTGTTTACTAAGCGGCTAAAACTGCCGTGAATTTTTTTTTCATGTTAGTATAGCTAGGTAAACAAAGAAATGTGTATGAACTATCAGTAAGTGCTTTGATAAATCAAAAAGTAATATAATCTGATTATGACTTGGATCTTTGCAATACAAACAGGAAAATACATACTAGATAACTCATGTATTAAAAAAAAAATCTGTGGATTGCAAACTGACTTCTAATACTAGCCAGAACCTCTTACCTTAAATGTAATAACTAAGGAATTAGTATCTGTGGGCCTTATGTTGGCAGATTATTGATAGTACCATCAATGTTATAGAATCACATAAATAAAATACCAGGAGAACGTTGGTTACTGAAAACAGCTGTAATTTTGTAAATCTGAGGAATTTTGCATAAAATAGTAGCAAAAATTACTTTTGCAGATATGGTCCTTCTTGACGCTATCATTTTATAAGCATTAACACACAGGTAAGCAGTATTTAGAATGTTCTATAGAAGAAAAATTCCTGGCCAGATTGCTCACATTTGCTTTGGAAGCTCTTTGTTAACTGTGCTTCTGGAACTACAGTATAGCCTGAGGCCACATTTGAAGGGTAATTGAATGACTTGATTCTTGGTAGTAAATTGCATAAATTAAGGAATAATTTTCCACACTATGTTTATTGACTCCATGAAAGCTATTAATGTTGTTAAAAGACCTGCATCACAAAGATAATAAAATATCATGGTTGACTTGTGTTTTGTGTTTCTGCATACATCTAACTCTCACAGCTGGGGTCAATCCATTCATTCTTTCATTTATTCAATAAGTATTTATTGAGTCCCTCTAAGCTAAGCTTCTATCTTGATTCAGGACTCCCAAAGAATGAGTAGGCTTGTTCCTTGGAGATTGACAATTGTTATTTAGAAAAAATTATATTTAATAGTGGATTTATTTTTATCTTGAATACAGACACCCTTCTTCTGTATTTCTAGGTCTGGGTTATTTCTTTGTTTTCTAACTTGAAATATCCATTTATTTGAGGTAGTATTTTTAATCTATTATTGAAGCAATCCTAAAATGTGGGGCAGGTTAGACTCAATCTCTGACCCTTAGGCCTGTCATTTACTATCCCAATCTCCAGCACAGTGTAGCATCATTACATATCTAAAACATATTGTCATAATTTTGAATAATTTAGCTTTTGTGTTCTTGGAGTATGATATTGCTTCTACTACTAAAATGTGCCCTGTTAATTGTGGACCTGCTTCAAATACATTGCTTCTGGAGGTTGAGTGGTTGTATTACCTTATAGTGTCTCTTTAAGACAGCTTCAACAGAGCACATTTATTCTCAAAGATTCTCACTGCATACATCCTTTCTTCCAAAATTAAAAACAGGAAGTGAAATATAACACTTAATTTTAGGAAACAAAGAAATAAATGTGCTGTAAACAGACATATTTAAAACATTATAGAACAGATATTTTTATTAATTGTGTCTGTTATTACCACTATTGAATATTTCTTACATTAGTATTTATGTTACCAGTTAATAGTTAAATTCTCTAACAATTTCAAATTGAGATATCTTAAAATTAAAAATGAGAATCTCAATTTAAAAATAAATGTAAGACGGGCTGGGGAGATGGCTCAGTCGTTAAGAGTACTGGCTGCTCTTCCAGAGGTCCTACGTTCAATTCCCAGCAACCACATGGTGGCTCCCAGCCATCTATGATGAGATCTGGTGCCTTGTTCTGGCGTGCAGGTGTACATACAGACAGAACATTGTATACATAATAAATAAATAAATCTGTTAAAAAAATTAATGGAAGAAAAATCTGTCCATATCTACTGCATATTATGTCTGGTATTTGGTAAAAATATTCACTTTTCTAATTCTCATTTACTCTTGTAAAATAAAAGTGGTATAGTTTTGACAAATAGAACAGATAAAATAATAAAGAAACTGGCAATTTTTTTAAACTATTTAAATTTCATGTATATGTATATATGAAAAATATTCATATGATAGTAAGCAATTTTGAGAAACATATGCTAAATATTTGCATAGTTAAGTTTGATTTTCTTATTAATAGTGAGAGGTTCTTCACCAAGAAACTCAATTTATACATCTCAAGATAAAATTCTAGCTACAGGTACTGTTTGCTTTAGTACAGTTTTTATTTATTTGTTTGTTTTGTTTGTTTGTTTGTTACAATTTATTTACTTTGTATCCTGGCTGTAGCCCCTTCCCTTTTATCCTCCCAGTCCCAACCAATCTCCCTCCTCTCCCCCTTTCCTAGTCCCCTGATAGTGGAGGACCTTCTCCCTTTTTATCTGATCCTAGTTTACCAGGTCTCATCAGGACTGGCTGCATCATCTTTCTCTGTGGCTTGACAAGGCTGCATCCCCACAGAGGTGATCAAAGAACCTGCCATTGAGTTCATGTCAAAGCCAGCCCCTTCTCCCCTTACTAGGAAACCCACTTGGAAATGCAGCAGTCTACAGGCTTCCTCTGAGCAGGGGGTCTACATCCTTTCCATGCATGGTCCTTGGTTGAAGTATTGGTCTCTGCAGGCCCCCCTTGGCCTAGGATTTTTGGCTCTGTTGGTCTCCTTATGGAGTTCCTTTCTGCTCTCTCTTCTCCCATGAGGTTTCCTGCACTCTGCTCAAAGTTTGGCTATGAGTCTAAGTATCTCCTTCAATACCCTGATGGGTAGAGTCTGAGAAAAGATCTTTACCAACACTACATTTATCAGAGGGCTAATATTCAGAATATATAAAGAAATAAAAAAGTTAAACACCAACAAACCAAGTAACCCAATTAAAAAATAAGGTACATAGCTAAACAGAATTCTCAACAGAGGAATATCGAATGGCAGAGAAATGCTGAAAGTCCTTAGTCATCAGGGAGATGCAAATCAAAATGAGCCTGAGATTCCAGCTAATACCCATCAGAATAGCTAAGATAAAAAAACTCAAGGGATGTTGCATGCTGGAGAGGTTGTAGAGAAAGGGGAACCCTCCTCCATTGCTGGTGGGAATGTAACTGTGTGTAACCATTTTGGAAATCATTCTGGAGTTTTCTCAGAAAATTAGGAACAGTGCTTCCTCTATACCAGCTATACCACTCCTGGGCACATATCTGAAAGATGCTCAGTCATACAACAAAGACATTTGCTCAACTATGTTCATAGCAGCTTTACTCATAATAGCTGGCTGGAAACAACCTAGATGTCCTTAAACTGAAGAATGGATACACAAATTGTGGTAAATTTACATTGGAATATGACTCAGGAATTAAAAACAAGGAAATCATGAAATTTGCAGGCAAATGGATGGAACAGAAAAGATCACCCTGAGTGAGCTATCTCACAAGTAGAAAGACACACTTATAAGTGAATATTAGCCATATGATACAGAATAAACATATTAAAATCTATAGTCCTAAATAAGCTAAACAACAAGGAGGACCTTAGGGTGTAGCCTGAAACATCACTCAGAAGGGCAAACAGAATAGACATCTGAAATAGGAGAAGACAAGGAACAGGTCAGGGGGCTTTTAGTATCAGGTTTTAGGATAGACTATTGTCAGCATTTACAAAGTAACTACACATGTCAAATAATCCTTTGACCATATTTAATGCATAGCTTTGGAAGGAAAAGTCTAATTTTTGATCCATCTGTGCCCAGAAAATGCAAATCTACTGATTAGAGAAATGCATAATAAATTATATGTACATAGAGATAATGTGCCATCAATATACTGAAAATGAGTCTTGATCTTGACACAGTGGTTATAACTGTGACTTTGTCTTTTCTCTTTCACTCTACTATTTTCTGAAATATCGTAGTCTACTGAACTCACACATTTAGTCAGATAAATTCCTATAATATTGTAGTATTTTTTTAAGTCAACATGTTACAATATAACTTAACCCTGATGGTATTTCCATTTAAAATAACCAAACACAGACAGCTGTAGAGAAGCAGAATTCCTTCTACTGAGATTGGAGAATTGAAGTAGATACACTTACTATTTTCTCCTGTACTTACTCACCACTTTTCTGACTAAAACTTGACTTATATTTCTTTGATTATCTTGATAGTGTTTCTCATTTCCATATATCCTTTTGATTATGAATGTTTTGTAGCAGAAAGCTACCTGTAAAGATCTTTTTAAATTCTACTTCATTTGGGTTGTTTAGGCCTCTACCTCCCTTCCAAAAACCCCACAAACCCTAATCAGGAGAGAGGAAAGATTAGTGACTAGGGAGGGCCCAGACCCCATTTCTTTTACTTCTCCCAGAGAGTTGCAGTCCAGGTTCTTCTGGGGCTCTATAGCAGTCTCCATTAACTGCAGATGCAGCTGGCAGTCTCCTCCTTGGTGCTGTACCCTGAAGCGTTTCTCTCCTTCTGTCTGCTCCAAACCACCACACCATATCTGGTCTCTGCTATCTCCAAATTGCTACATGCCACACACCAACACTGAATGCTACACAGAACACCACACATTCTCCATCTTGGCCCTCAAATTTATACTCTGTGAGTTCTAGACCACGCCCCTCTCAGGGCTGCATTACCAGCTGGCAAAGATCACGCCCACACATGGCAATTAACAGGTGTGGACTAACTGTACCCCAACTAAAATCCCACACTTGGGAGAAAAACAAAAGCATATTTACATAAAATATGCTTCCATTACAATGTCTTTTTCATTATTATAACTTTTTCATTTTGCTACTACTAATAACTATTTGTAACTCTTTGATTTTCGTGGCCTGTGCATTTGAGCATTACAATACAATACACAGCTTTTTCTTTTTATTTATTTTTAACTTTTATTAATTACACTTTACTCACTTTGTATCCCCCCATAAACCCCTCTCTCCTCCCCTCCTAATCCCACCTTCCCTCCTCCTTCTTCATGCATACCCCTCCCCAAGTCCACTGATAGGGGAGGTCCCCCCTCTCTCCTTCTGATCTTAGTCTATCAGATATCATCAGGAGTGGCTGCATATGTAA
This sequence comes from Meriones unguiculatus, assembly GCF_030254825.1. Classification (NCBI taxonomy): domain Eukaryota; kingdom Metazoa; phylum Chordata; class Mammalia; order Rodentia; family Muridae; genus Meriones; species Meriones unguiculatus. Next base: position 31,960,406 of record NC_083353.1, on the reverse strand, counting down.
AGTCTTTCTTTTTCTTTTTTATATGTAAATTCTCAAAGCAGCAGATGCATACTTTGAAAAGAGTAGAAGTTCAATAAGTTTTGAAATTGTTGTTTTTCATAGATTATACCTTTCTGAGTGTAGGAGCATGGAAAGAATTCCATATTTATTATCTCATTTATAACACACAGATCTCCAAGTGAAAAAAATCATAATTATAAAATCATCCAGAGCTCTCTAACCATTGCTAACATTTTCTAGCCTTACCTAAGAGAAATTATTAAGCTTTTCTGTATTTTTCTCATTTTCTTTCTTTGCACAACTCCAAGGCATCAGTACTTTTTGTGACCATAACCCTTTATATCCAGATATTTACTAAAGTAGCATTCACCTATCTTAGTTATTCAGAAAAAATATTTCTTAGGCATTACTGTTACATTTATGCTTCCTGGTCTCTAAGCAGTGCACTAAATTAACTTTTTTCCTCTAAGAATAAATTCTTTCAAGGAGTCCTGTTTCATATCCTTTAGAAAAAAAACAAAAACAAAAACAGCTCCCTAGGCCCAAACCTTCCTTCCAATAATGGCCTCCTGAGGCTTCAGCCTCTTACCTCAATGTACCTCTGCTTAAGGAAGCTTGGCTATCCTATTGCTCCAGACACCACACAAGAGGCTTGTGCTGGGCACTAGCACCACTACAGTGAAGCTGCTGCCAACACAAGGATGAATTCAACTTGTTGAAGAAAGTAGTGGCCTTCTTCAACCTCAGCTCTAGTTCTGTGGAGGAAAAGCCAGTTGTGGACCTACTGGTTGGGAAAAGTAAAGAGCAGAAGCAGATCTGGGTACCTGTCTTCCTGCCAATTTTCAAGCCCTAACCTCATAGGGCTGCTTCCCATCTGGCATGATGAAGGCTACTGGAAAATGATTGCAGGCCACCAGGCACAGCATAACCAGCACCCTAACCCAGGAAGAGACCTATCTGACAGAGAACTGATGGGAATGTAAATATAATGAAAATGCTTACTACTCAATGCCAGTTGCTGAGGTGACATTTGCTCATGCTAAAGCAGATGTCAGGATCAAGCCACAGAACCACAGAGATAATGAGAAAAGATCACATGGAGATTAATCAATGAAAACAGAAAAAAAAGGGGGGTATATTTGTCCTGGCATTGATTTACCCATGTCAAGTGTGACCATAGGTGAGAAAGGGACAACCTGGGAACCTGGAACCTATGCCAGGAGCACAAGACAGTATAAAATTAGAGTATGTAAAAGAGTTAGTCATAAACACAGGAGTCCAGAAGGCAAAGAACAAGACATTCCCTACTATTGGCCATATTATCATTCATGGAGTTAAAACTTCATTAGTGAACCTTTTTACCTGATCATATTAGGAATGACACAGGCTTGGTGTTTTAATTCAAGGATTTGGTAGCATGACTTTGCACTCTATAAGATATTGCTATTACCAGATGGGAGTGGATACTCAGGCATTCCAAAAGCCTGTGATGATACTGCTGTGTTACAGCCCTTTGGTTAAGCCCCTGTACTAACAGGAGAGGTGTGGGCAAAACTCTGAAAGTGACCAAAAGGCACTTCTGGTGAAAAGCAGTTCCAGCAGGACGAAGGACTGAGTGGCAGCCAAGCTCAGGGCATTCTACAGCTACAGCCTTCCACCCCCAGAATAAATGATGATTCTCATGATGGAGGAATGGAGTGAGAGACTTTATTTCCTTAATCAAGGACTTACAAACCTTGGGCAGTGGAAGGGGTTCTGAAGGTAAATGTGTTTGGTTCACTGGGGGTAGGGGTGCCAGGGATACTTTATTTACATGTAACCAAACAGCCCTATCATAAGAGGGAAAAGCAGTATTTAATCATCTATGGTTTGGGGAGAATCTCCAGGTACAGTCAGAAGTCATTGGTTTAATGCCAAAACACCAAGACATCCTGTTAGCAGAAGGTGGGTATCTCTAGGAATTTCCAGGTGCTTGCTGAAGAGGTTTCTTTTTGAAGGAATTGAGGATGGCAGCAGTGGCTCCATTTTGTTTCTCTGTCTCTATCTTTTTTTTAATTAAATTTTTACTTTTATATATTAATTACAGTTTATTCATTTTGTATCCCCACTGTAGCCTCCTCCCTCATTTCCTCCCCATCCCATCCTCCCTCATCTCCTCCCAGGCCCCTCTCCAAGTTCACTGATAAGGGAGATCCTCCTTCCCTTCTATCTGACCCTAGCCTATCAGGTTTCATCAGGGCTGGCTGCATTGTCCTCCTCTGTGGCCTGGCATGGCTGCTCCTTCCTCAAGGGGAGGTGATCAAAGAGCCAGCCACTGAGTTCATGTCAGAGACAGTCCCTGTTCCCCTTCCTAGAGAACTCACTTGGAGACTGAGTCTATGGACTACATCTGAGCTGGGGTTTTATGTCCTCTTCATGTATTGTCCTTGGTTGGGGTATCAGTCTCTGCAGGGCTCCTAGGACTCGTTTTTTTCTGTTTTGTTTTGGTTTGTTTGTTTTAATATGTTGGTCTCCTTTTGCAACTCCTGTCCCCTCCTGGTCTTTCTATCTCCCTCTTTTTTCCCTAAAATTCCATGCCCTCTGCCCTATCAGTGGACTAGGAAAAGGGCATAGGGGGAGAAGAGGAAGGGAGGGTAGGATTAGGAGGAGATGACAGAGGGAGCCATAGTTGGGATACAAATTGAATAAATTATAATAAATGATAATAAAAAGAAAAATGATAATGATCATAGATGAGAGCTCATGATTTTCTGAGTTTTATTGGTGTCTGCTCTAATATTTCCCCTTTTCAACTCCATATTAATTTGGATTTCTCTTTCTTTTTTCAATTAGCATGGTAAAAGGATTGTCAGTTTTGTTATTTTTTCAAATAATCAGCTCTGTGTTTAATCAATTCCTTATATTGTTTGCTTTTGTTTTGATTTCATTAATTCCTGTACTGACTTGGCTTAGTAGATTAGTTTCCATCTACTATTTTAGGGTTTGGTTACTAGTTTAGGGTTTGCTATTCTATAGTCTATTCTGTTTTATATCCTTAAAATTTTGTGTAGGCATTCAATGACAGAGATTTTTCTCTCAGAACTACCTTCATTGTTACCCATAGATTTTGATATGATCTACCTTCACTTTCATTCAATTCTGTGATTTTTGAAAAATTTCCTTCTGATTTCTTCAGTGATTCATATATCACTCAATAATGTGTTTTTAAATCTCCATAAATTTGTGTGTTTTCTGTAATTTTTACTTGTTATGAATATCTTGCTTTATTTCATTGTGGTAACAGAATACAGGATGCTATTACTCTTTTCCTTATATTTGTTCAAGAGTTACATTGTGTGACTGGTGTTGTAGAAATTTCCATGTACTATTGAGAAAATACTTTCTAATTTTATAGTGGAAAGTTCTCTAGATGTCTGTTAGGTTTATTTAATATATGATCTCATTTAATTCCAGCATTAGCTTATTGTCTGATGGCCAGTCTTTTGACATCACTCACTATCACTGTGTTGGGGTTAAGCTACCTTTTTGGTTTTTTTTTTTTTTTTTCATTTTTGGTTTTGGAGACACTGTCTCTTCCCAGCTGTCCAGGACCTTACTGTGTAGACCAGACTAAGCCTGAGCTCACAAAGATCCTCCTGCCTTTCACTTCAAAGTGTTCTAAGTGTTATTATTAAAAATGTGTAACACCCATACCCGTACATATATTTATATAATAATTTATATATAATATTATTTTATATATAATATTATTTGTTTTGTGAAATTGGGTACACAAATTTGGTGTATATTATAATCTTATTCTGATGGGTTACTACATTAATTAGTGTGAAGAAACCTTTGCATTTTCTGACTATTTCTGTTTTGAAGTTTATTATATCAGACATTAAAATATCTACACTTTTGTATCGCTTACTTGAATTTGCTTGGAATCAATTTTTCCACCCTTTTATGCTAGGATAGCATCTATTGTTGATGGTAAAATGTGTTCCTATTGTCAGTAAAAGGATCCTTTTTCTAATGTAATCTACTAGTCTATTTCATTTAATTGTGGGGAATTGAGACAATTAATATTTGTCATTATTTTTTAAAGATATGCATATTGATTCTATCAGTTTGTCGATTTTATGGTATTTTCTTAAATCTTATGATTGTCTTCGTGTTACTTACTGTTGTGATAATTTGGTGTGCATATCCTTTACTTCAGACCAAAGTACTTCTCCCAGTATTTTCTGCACAAGTGATTTAGTGGTCATAAATTATTTTCATCTGTTTTTATTACATAATGTTTTCCTGAGTATAATAGTCAGGGTTTAGTATTTTTATTCTTTTTTAATTTGTTTTTTTAATTTAATTTTATTTTATTAATTACACTTTATTTACTTTGTATCTCCCCATAAGCCCCTCCCTCCTTTCCTCCCAGTCCCACCCTCCCTTCCCCTTCTTCACACATGCCCCTCCCCAAGTCCACTGATAAGGGAGGTCCTACTCTCCTTCCTTCTGATCATAGTCTATCAGATCACATCAGGAGTGGCTGCACTGTCATCTTCTGTGGCCTGGTAAGGCTGCTCCCCCCTCAGGGGAAGGTGATCAAAAACAGGCCAATCAGATTATGTCAGAGGCAGTCCCTCTTCCCATAAACCAAGCACATTTCCATTTATGCCAGAAATTACACAGAGACCTGAAATGGAAGCAGTCACATCATGATAGACAGAAAACAGAACAATGACCGCGGCTTCCCATCTCTGGGCTTCAGTAGTCACTTTGAGTATGGTCCCTGTTTGAGGGAAGGGAAAAGTAAAGCGCTTCTCACTCCTGTCACTAGTGGAGGCCACAGAGCCTATCAATAACCAGATATCAGGCAGGTGGGGGTTGATCTCCCACCACAGCCAGACTCACTTTCAGAGCAGGGCCTGTGGCTCTGGCATCCACTCCTGCAAAAGAATCCAGCTCTGGCAGTGGCAGCCTGGGATGGGACTAGAACCTGCTGAATAAGGAAATTGTGTACATGAATGCAATGGAGCAGGGGTCACTTGCAAAGGGACCAGAAGCAATAAGAAAACAAAAACATTTTTCATCTTCACCATACTTTGTTTCCAACATTTACTATCTCAGAAAGCTTATCCACAAGACAGGATGATACGTAAATTGGATGGACCAGACTTGCCTTCCCACACACTGGGACTCTGCTGAAAGTCCTATCTTGAAAAGCAGTATAGAGTGCAGGTTAGTTTTCCGTGATCTCAGGCCTTCCTGAATTCATCCTTAATATTCTATGGCTCCTCCATTTCTCTTCTGCTAAAGCTAATCCAAATGTCTCCAGTCAGGCTCCTAGCCCGGCCACCGCTTCATCACCAGAAACTCTGAACCTTGGGATTTTCATTTGTTATGACCATGGAACACATCTTTTCAAGTCCCCTTGCTTTAAGTACTTTCGTTAAACAAACTGGTGTTAAACAACTAGGTGTTACTCTGATGGGCCTGCTCTTTCTCGTGTCTGCTTTTAAGAATATAATTTTAATATATTGTGTAGAATTTATTTTCTTGACCTGCCTACTTGATCTTTAAATTATTTTTTCTGGCTGATTATCTTTTACTTTAAGTTTGAAAAATTATCCTTTATGATTTTAATGAAAATATTTTCTAAACCGAGCAGTGGTCCACACTTCTAATCCCAGCACTCAGGGTTGGGGGGTTGGGGGGTAGGAGGTCGGGGGTGAAGGCTCCTGAGAGATGGCAGAGGCAAGCAGTGGCCAGGGTGGCCTACAGGGTGAATTCTGAAAACAGCCAGTACTACACAGAAAGATTGTGTTTCAAAATAAAAAATAGAGAATTTCTGTGAATTTGGTTCAGCATTTGTCTCCTTTTATTTCCCAAACTGGAAACTTTATTTTTATGCTGTCCCAGGATCCTTCAATGTTGTGCTCATATATTTTTAAATTTATCATTGACTTTTACTAAAGGAACTGGTTCCACTCCCTTGTCTTCCAGCCGTAGCACTGTTGCCCATGTGTTCTTAGTGAGTCTTTCCGCTGAGTTTTAATTTGGATGATTATGTTTTTTCTTTCTTTCTTTCTTTCTTTCTTCCTTCCTTTCTTTCTTTCTTTCTTTCTTTCTTCAGAATCATCTCTTTGGTTTGTTTTCAGTACTTCAATCTCTTTAGTAAATTCATTTTTCATTCATGACTTGAATTAATTCATATTTCATTCAGCTTCTTGTTTTTAAGGTTTATTTAAGTCTTTTTTATATTGTTTGAACATAGTTATAATTTTTCGTTAAGTTCTTCCTACTTGAGTTATGCAGAATCTTGTATATTTTTCTTGATTTTTTATATTCATTAAGTATCATATTAAAAGATAATTGTCAAGATTAAAGTCAATGAGCTCCTTCCTTATGCTATTCGCATTTGAGAGTATTCAGTATTATTTTTAAGTGTATCATCAATTTCAGCTCATTTAAAAAAACATGATAAAAGCCTAGTTTCATCTTCTTTTCTATGTGGATACTCAGTTTTCCCATCATCATTTACTGAAAATGGTTGTCTTTTTCTATTGAGTGTTTTTGACATCCTCATCAAAAATTGGTTGACTGTGTACAAATGAATCTATCTTTGGGATATCTATTTTGCTTCATAGAAGATCAATGTATTTCTTTTCTGCTGTCACATAATTTGATTACTAAAGATTCTTGGCATATGAAATAAACAAGGGTGAGGCCCAAAGTTCTGTTCTTTTTTAAATATATTTTTAAAGATTACAGTATGATTTTATCATTTTTCTTACTCTCTTTTCTCCTTCCAGCCTCTGTCATGCACTTCTATGCTCTCATTCAAATTTATAGTCTCTTTTCCTTTCATTGTTTATATATACATACATATGTATATGCTATATGCACATGTGTGTGTTCTTAAATATAGAAACACAACCTTCTCAATGAGTGTAATGTATTAATATGTGTCCTTGCAGGACTGATTCATTTGCACAATATTACTTTTTTTATTTTTAATATTCCATAATTTCTTGCAGTTCTTTAGGATGTAAGGCTTTGTGGGCTTCCCCCCTTCTACAGTAGCACATTTCTTGGTGTCATTTTCCTTTGGCTTATGTTTAGACAGCCATTTTGGCATATAATGTCTATAACTACCACACACACATATACACACACAAATAATAAACAAATATAATATCCATGAAAAAGAATATTTTATACTTCCAATTTTATATAGTAGTTTTTAGAAATGCTCAGTATTCAAATGTAGTTTCTTCTAAAGTTTCTTGAGCCCTGAGGAGAGGGTTTTGAATGAGAATTGTCCTTTTGCCTGAGTATTTCAAGGTCTCTTACTCTGCATATTTTCTGACAGTGATTCTCTGTATTCGTCTCATCTGTTTAAGGAGGAAGCTTCTACGATGATGACTGAGTAAACATGGGTCTGTAAGATTAGTAAAATGTTGCTAAGGGTAATTTTATAGCTATGTTCTTTTATGCAGAATAATAATATTTAGTTTTCCCTAGGTCCATGGCCTATCTAGTCTCAGGCTTTTGGCCACTCAAGAAGTTTTGGCTATGGATCTCATCTTATTTGGGGGCCTTAATTCAAATCAGATATTGATTGGTTACTCCCACAAGTTTTATGCCGCAATTGAAGCAGAATATATTACAAACAGGTCACTCTTCAAGACTGAAGTGTTTGCAGCTGTTATGGTGTTTATATTTCTCCTTCAGTAATAGGCAACACACCTTCTAGTCAAATGAATACCACTCTGTGGGAATTATTGTTCTAGGAAGGCACCAGCTTGGCTTCTCTGTGTTCAATGGATTGTATAGATGTTCTTAGCAATGAGGCTTTACTGTAAGTTTGTTGAGGGCTATCAATAGCTTTGACAATAGTCTGGGTTGTATGGGGTTGTCATGAGACTAGTTTGTATTACAACTTGATTAGATGTGACCTGTTTCAAACACTAACAACTTCATTTGTTGATAAGAGAGGTTCAATTGGAGCTCTCTTTGCCTGTTTATTTGGCAATTTCCTTTAGATTGCCTTCATATATATATATATATATATATATATGTGTGTGTGTGTGTGTGTGTGTGTAAGCTTCTGCTTCATTGAGTATCCATTAGACCCCTCAAATCTACTTATAAGGGAGTTTATACCATGTGTGTGTTTCTGAGTCTGTGTTATGTCACTCGGGATGATCTTTTCTAGTTTCATCCATTTGCCTGCAAATTTCAAGATTTCCTTGTTGTTAATGGCTGAATAGTATTCCAATGTGTAAATTTACCACAGTCTCTTTATCCGTTCTCTAATTGAGGGATAAATTAATTGTTTCCAGTTTCTGGGAATTATGAATAAAGCTGCTATGAGCAAATGTCCTTGTTCTATGGTGGAGCATCTTTTGGTTGTATGCCCAGGAATGGTATAGCTGGGTCTTGAAGTATGGCTATTCTCAGTTTTCTGAGAAAGCACCAGATTGATTTCCAAAGTGGTTATGTACTTTGGCACTCATAATGGAGGGCGTTCCCCTCTCTCCACATTCTGGCCAGCATGTGTTGTCATTTGAGATTTTGATCTTAGCCATTCTCTAGGATGGACTCTCAGAGTCATTTTGATTTTCATTTCCCTGATGACTAAGGACACTGAGCATTTTTTTAATCTTGCAGCATTTGAGATTCCTATGTTGAGAATTCTCTGTTTAACTCTGTATCACATTTTTAATAGAATTATTTGGTTTATTGGTGTTTAATTTCTTGAGTCTTTACATATTCTGGATATTATCCCTTTGTCTGGTGTAGGATTGATGAAGATTTATTTTTCCCAATATGTATTTTCAGTTTCAAGAGGTTCCATTTATTAATTGTAGATCTTAGAGCCTGAGCTGTTGGTGTTCTGTTTAGGAAGTTGTATCCAGTGCCAGTAAGTTCAAGGCTTTCGAAATCCCACTTTCTCCTCTAGGAGATTTAGCATATCTGGTTTTATGTTGAGTCTTTGATCCACTTGGAGTTGAGTTTTGTGCAAGAATGATAGTCAATATCAAAATAAACGAAGAGAAACTCAAAGCAATCTCACTAAAATCAAGATAAGGCTGCCCACTCTCTCCATATCTATTTAATGTAGTACTAGAAGTTCTAGATAGAGCAATAAGACAACCACAGGAGATCAAAGGGATACAAATCAGAAAGGAAGAAGTTAAAGTATTGCTATTCACACATTATAGATATGATAGTAAATATAAGTTACTCCCAAAATTCTTCCAGGGAATTCCTACAGCTGATAAACTTCTTCAGCAAAGTGGGTGGATATAAGATTAAATAAAAAAAAAAAATCAGTAGCCCTCCTGTGCACAAATGACAAATGGGCTGAGAAAAAAACTAGGGAAACAAATAATGTAAATTTTTTTGTTTACACCCTTCACAATAGCCACAAATAATGTAAAATATATAGGAGTAACTCTAACAAAGAAAGTTAAAGACATGTATCACAAGAACTTCAAGTCTTTGAAGAAAGAAATTGAAGAAGATACCAGAAGATAGAAAGATCTCCCATGTTCATGGATCAGTAAGATTAACATACTAAAACTGGCCATTGACCAAAGGCAATCTACAGATTAATACAATCCCCACCAAAATACCAACACATTTTTTTACAGATACCGAACAATTCTAAATTTATATGGAAAAATAAAAAAATCCAGAATAGCTAACACAATCCTATACAATAATAGAACTTCTGGAGGTATCTCCATACCCGAACTCAAGCTATACTGCAGAGCAATAGCAATAAAAATTGCATGGTACTGGCATATAAATACGTAGGTTGATGAAAAGAATCAAAACAAAGACACAAATAAATGCACACAGCTATGGACACCTGATTTTTGATAAAAGAGCCAAAACCTACAATAGAAAAAAAGAATGCATTCTCAACAAATGGTGCTGGTCTAATGGGATGTAGAAAATGCAAATAGATCCATATTGAACGCATATTATCTAGTCCTTATATTTTCATGGGTATAGTTAAATTCTTTAGGTTGAAGTTTAGCACCTTCTTTGTGACTGGATTTAATACTGCTTATCTTAATTTTATCGTGGCAAAAATATCTTTCTTATTCAATTGTGATTGAAGGTTTTGCTAGATGTAATAGGCTGGGATAAGGTCTTTCTGAGTTGTAGACCATCTTTCCTAGCTCTTTGACTTTTTTTTAATTCTTTATTAATTACACTTTATTCACTTTGTATCCCCCCTGTGGTTCCCTTCCTCCTCCCATCCCGATCCCTCCCTTCCTCCACCCTCTGCATGCATACCCTTCCCCAGGTCCACTGATAGGGGAGGACTTCTTTTCCTTCCTTCTGATCCTAGTCTGTTGGGTCTCATCAGGAGTGGCTGCATTGTCTTCTTCTGTGGCCTGGTAAGGCTGCTTCCCCCTCAGGGGGAGGTGAGCAAAGAGCAGGCCCATCAGTTCTTTTAGACTCTCCACTGAAAAGTCAAATGTTATTCTAATAGCTTTGCCTTAATATATTATTTGGTCCTTTTCCCTTCTAGTTTTTCACATCTGTACTCAATATTTTAACTACTAAGTGATGTGGGAATTTTATCTTCTGGTTCCAGCCTTCCTGGCTGTCTGTATGCTCTTTGTGCTTGATATGCACTTCCTTCTCTATGTTGAGAAAATTTTTCCTGAAAACATTGTCTGTGAAATTTTTTGATCGAGGTATCTTCTTTTTCCTTTATTCCTATGATTTGATCTTTTCATAGTGTCCCAGCTGTCCTAGATGTTTTGAGCCATAATTCTTTTTCAGATTTAACAATTTCTTTGACAAAGGTATCTATTTATTTTGTCTTGTCTTAAACATATTAGACCTTTTTTTCTTCTATCTCTTGTACTCTGTTGATGAGTTTTGCCTCTGAGTTTCTTACTCAAGTTCCTAAATTTTTCATTTCCAGTTTTTCTTCAGTTCAAGTTTTGTTTTTTTTTTTTTTTTTAATTGAATCTATTTCCACTTGCAAGTCTGGAACTGTTTTCATTCCACTGCTTGTTTGAGTTTTCAAAGATTTTTTTTTTTTATTTCAATGAAGTTTATTCAGGAACCTTGAACAATCATCTGACCCTGGGGAAAGCCAGCCCACAGCTTAAATAGCCTCTGGGTAGCCAACCCCAGCGTGCCACGTGGGCAATGCAAATAGGTCCACATACATGGAAGCAAGCCAGATCCTCAGCCTTAGCCAAATGTGGAATTGTGTGTGACAGAGAGCACTCACCATCGGGAAGGTGGAAGGCGGAAACCAGCTCCATCTTTCAGGCGCGGCATTACGCAGCTCTCTACAGTTCCCCCTTTTTGTTTTAGACGCATCAGGCAAGAGTAGAGGTCTGATCTCTGATATTAGAAATAAATTGGGACTTTGTACCGATGTTCATTTAGGTGAGACTCTAATCTTGCATATATACCACAGGCAAACCAAGGAGACCAACACCAGAAGGCCTGCTAACGCTCCCATGCCCGCCCATTCCTTCAGATGATTCATGGCTGCAGCAATCCATGATGATAATCCTGTGGCTAGTCCTGCGTCAGAATTCTCTGTAGAGGAATACCGAATGGCAGAGAAGCACTTAAAGAAATGCTCAACCTCACTAGCCATTAGGGAAATGCAAATCAAAACAACCCTGAGATTTCACCTTACACCCATGAGAATGGCCAAGATCAAAAACTCAAGTGACAACACATGCTGGAGAGGGTGTGGAGAAAGAGGAACCCTCCTCCACTGCTGGTGGGAATGTAAACTTGTACAACCACTCTGGAAATCAATCTGGCGTTTTCTCAGACAACTAGGAATAGTGCTTCCCCAAGATCCAGCTATACCACTCATAGGCATATATCCAAAAGAGGCTCAAGCACATAAAAAGGAAATTTGCTCAACCATGTTTGTAGCAGCTTTATTTGTAATAGCCAGAAGCTGGAAACAACCCAGATGCCCCTCAACTGAAGAATGGATGCAGAAATTGTGGTACATCTACACAATGGAATATTACTCAGCAATGAAAAATAAGGAAATCATGAAATTTGCAGCTAAATGGTGGGATCTGGAAAGGATCATCCTGAGTGAGTTGTCCCAGAAGCAAAAAGACACACATGGTATATACTCACTCATATAGACATACAACATAGGACAAACCCACTAAAACCTGTGCATCTAAAGAAACTAAGCAAGAGAGAGGACCCTAACTAAAATGTCCAATCCCCATCCGAAAAGGCAAAGAGGATGGACTTCAGAAGAAGAAGAAAACAGGAAACAACCTAGGAACCTACCACAGAGGGCCTCTGAAAGCCTCTGCCCTACAGACTATCAAAGCAGATGCTGATCCTGATGGGCAACTGTTGGGAAGAGTGAAAGGAATTTTATGTAAGAACTGGGAAATAGTAAGAGCTGGAGAGGACAGGGTCTCCACAAGGAGAGCAACAAAACAAGAAAATTTGAACACAGGGAACTTCCCAGAGACTCATACTCCAACCAAGGACTATTCATAGAGATAACCCAGAACCCCTGCACAGTTCAGAGACCAATTGGGTTACACAGTAATGTGAAGAGGGACTGCCTCTGACATGAAGTGACTGGCCTGCTCTTTAGTCACCTCGTCCTGAGGGGGAGCAGCCTTACCAGGCCATAGTAGAGGACAATGTAGCCACTTTTGATGTGAACTGATAGACTAAGATCAGAAAGGAGAGGAGAACCTCCCCTATCAGTGGACTTGGGGAGTGGCATGCATGCAGAGGGAGGAGGGAGGGTGGGATTGGGAGGGGAGGAGGGAGGGGCTTATGGGGGGATGCAGAATGAATAAAGTGTAATTGATGAAAATTTTTTTTAAAAAAAGGGGAAAAATAATTTAAGAACCTTAAATGACTTTCAAAAGTGGAGGAAAACATGGAGTTAGTCAATTTACATGGAGCATGTCTCGCCCCTGGGGGGCAATGGTCTCCTGAACTTACTCAGACCTCGGATACCATCACTGCTAGTTCTAGAACTGATGCAGGATGTTCCAACGAGGGAGTTAAGGCTTCTCATAATATTTCCTATAAGCCCACACCTGTTTGTTTATATCCCCCATTTTTATTCATTATTAGCCAGATAGAGCCAAGTAATTGTGGTAATGATACTTGCTTTTTTTGCCCAATGCTGGAATGCTAGTAAATTTACTAGCTGGTTACTCGCATGCCTCGCTGGGTGCCTGTGCCCGTTGATGCCCCTCACGCTATGACTCTCTTCAGACAGAAAAGGGATCTTGGAATTACAGCTGCCATTGTTACTGCTATCTCATTGGCGGCTGTTGGAGATACCACCATGGCATTAGCCAGGAGTCATACTGTGCAGACTGCTCAGACCCTGAATAACCTTTTAGCCAAGGTAGGTAGCTCATGCCTTAGATGTACAAAAAGGAATTAATGCTTAACTAAAAGGAGGCTTGATGGTGTTCAATCAGAGGATTGACCTCGTGCAGGAGCAAATTGATACCCTATGGCAAATCACTCAACTTGGCTGTCAATGAAAGTATGCTGGACTTTGAGTCACTAGCATACAACATGAGAATTTTCCCTGTGCTACAAATCTGTCTAAACAATTGTCTAGCTATATTTTAGGTAATTGGACTGGAGAATTTGATACTACGATGGAGCAGCTTAGAGTGGCCATTGTCACGGTAAATTTTCAAAGATTTTTAAAAATGCTTTTATTCATTTTCTCTTTAAGGACCTCTAACATATTCATGAATTCTATTTTAAGGTCTTTGTCCCAGAGATGCTCCTAAACAATTTCATTTCTTTCTCACAGCCTTCTCTCCCACCTCTCCCCATAGCTGATCCCCACAACTTTTACCATTCCTTTCCCCTCTCCCACCCATTTCCCTTCTTCCATCTACTTCCAATGTTGATTTTATTTTCCCTTTTGAGTAAGATTCAAGCATCCTCCTTTTTTTAGCTTCTTGTGATTTGTGAAATGTAGTGTGATTATCTTGTACTTTATGATTAATTCCCCCTTATAAGTGAATATATACCATGTGTGTCTTTGTGGGTCTGGATTACCTCACTGGGGATGATCTTTTCTAGTTCCATCCATTTGCCTCAAATTTCATGATGTCATTATTTTTAATAGCTTAGTAATACTCCATTGTGTAAATATACCACCTTTTCTTTATCCATTCTTTGCTAGAGGGAAATTTAGGCTGTTTTCAGTTTCTGGCTATTACAAATAAAGCTGCTATGAACATAGTTAAGCAGGTGTCCTTATTGTATGGTGGATCATATTTTGGGTATATGTCCAGTATTGGTGTAGCTGGGTCTTGAGGTAGATCTATTCCCAAGTTTCTGAGAAATAGCCAAATTAATTTCCAAAGTGGTTGTACAAGTTTGCACTCTGACCAGCAATGGAGGACTGTTCTGCTTTCTCCATGTCTTCACCAGCATGTGCTGTCATTTGAGTTTTTGATCTTAGCTGCTCTGACAAGTACAAGATGAAATCTCAGAATCATTTTGTTTTGCATTTCCCTGATGACTAAATATATTGAATGTTTCTTTTACGCGTTTCTTGGCTGTTGGAGGAAGGTCCAACTGTTTTTTTTTTTTTTTCAAATGCTGATTTCAGTGCCTTGAAATCTGGTCACTGTCCTGCGTGGGTATTGTTACAATGTTGAACTATCTCCTTTTCCCATATTATAAGAAGGAATGTTCCTCAGTTATCCCTGATTGGCTGGCTGGGTACAAGTTTTGTGGGTGGCTGGGAGACCCCTCCTGCCACTGGAAGTCCTACCTGGCTACAGGAAGTGGCCACTTCAGGTTCCATATCCTGAGCTGCTAGGAGTCTCAGATAAGATCAGTCCCACAGACGATTAAAAGGTCTACAGCTGGCAGGGCAGAAGCATCTGTGGCTAAGGTTCCAGGGCTTTGGAGACAGAAAGATCAGAGGAGAGAGAAACAGGATGAGGAAGAGGAAGGAAGGAGAGAGCAACCATGAGTTAGTGTAGAGAGAAGCATATGGTAGGTATGGATGGAGGAAGTGGCCCAGATGAAGAATAAGCACATGTTTATGGAATTATGGGTAGCCTGGTAAGGGGCTCAGAGGTAAAGTTAGCGTAGAGGGTGAATATCTGCCCTAACTCTCAGGCGTCTGTGTTTTTTGTTGATTGTGATAGTGGCTTAGGTACACAGCTGAAGTAAATTTAGGGCTATTAATAAACATTATTAGACCATACCTTTAAACTAACCCCAGTACTTGGCCATTTGATATCCTTCTGTTAAGAATTTTTTGTTTAGCTCTGTACTCCATTTTTAAAATTGGAATATTTGGTTTGTTTATATCTAGTTTCTTGAGTTCTTTATTTATTTTTGATACCAGCCTTCTGTCAGAGGTGCAGTTGGTAAAAATTGTTTCTCAATCTATAGGCTGCTGCTTTGTCCTTTTGACAGTGTCCTTTGCCTTACAAAAGCATTTCATTTTCATGAGGTCCCATATATTAATTATTAATCTCAGTGTCTGAGTTATTGGTATTTTCTTTTTAGGAAGTTGTTGTCTCTTGTACTAATGCATTTAAGTCTATTCTCACTTTCTATTCTATCAAGTTCACAATATCTGGTTTTATGTTGAAGTCTTTGAGCAGCTTGGACTTGAGTTTTGCGCAAGGTGACAGATATGGATTTATTTGCATTCTTCTACATAGCAACATCCAGTATGAATTAAAATTTAAAATATTGTATTATTTATTTAGTCTTTTTATTTTATACTTAAATGATCAGTATTCAGTAGGATTTGTGTTCTTTTATTGAAAGTAAGGCATTAAAATGTCTTTAAAAGTAAGAACTATGTGTGAGTAACAGAAGTTGTTTTGTTTTTTCTTCTGAATGTCTCAGTTTCCCTCTTTCTCTTTCTCTTCTTTGGGTAGTAACTGGGTGTTCTGAAGACTGATAAACAGCTACTTTATCTTTATACAGTTAAAATCTCTACTTACTCAAAGATATGTATATGTTATTATGCTTTTGGTATATATAGGTATAATAATCAAACATTTGCTGAAAATAAATTATAAAAAATTTTATTTTAAAATAAATGCCTTTAAAGGAAGTGGCAGTAACAAAAACTTCGCTGGTAGAAATAGGGTAAAAGAGAGGTAAATGAAAGAAGAAAGCAGAGTTGGGCTTGAGATATTTAGAAGGCTATATGCTGTGCTATGGAATAGGTTGGTTCCAGGAATAAAATGGAATTGGAATTTGTTTTAAAATAAAATGTATGATTCTAGCATATGTCTGTAGACTATTAAGAACAATTCCATAGAAGGAGAAATAGATAATGGAAGAGATGAGAGGAACATGACAGTGTTATATCGAAGCAGGAAGAACAACCTGTAACAGGAAACGTCATCTGGTCTCTAATGAGCTGTGTTGGTAGTGAAAAGATCATGGTGGTCTTACCTCTCTGTGCTTAGTTTTCCTTTATATCCTGGCCAGACAGCTATATCTAAACTGAAGTGTAGGGGTTACTGCTGATTTATACACTTCTCAAATATCCTCATTATCTTAGCCAGAACCCAGCACAGCTGTCACACAGGGAAAATACGGGCCTATCCGTATCTGAGATCCAAGAAATAACTCATATCCTGAGACTCCAGGGACATTGCTTTGTAGTCTCAGGTTCTTTGATTCCCCCAAACCTTCCCATATATTTCTTCCCCTTCCAAGATTGTTCACACTCTTCCCTGACCACAAGCTTTGGTTACACAAAAAGCTTTCCAAAGGTCCCATGTCTTGGATTAGAAGCATGTTTATTGACCATTAAATGTGTCATGCTTCCTCAATACCTCTACCATATACTCCTTCCAGTGGCCTTTAAGATAAATTGGACTATATACCTTAAAAAAGCAATTGCTTTTATGTATTTTGTATTCAATTTTTTACATAATTTTTGTATATAATTCTTTGTGTAGTTTTATGATTTATTAAAAATTAAAGTAACCTTGAATACTAATGAATTGAATATACATAAACAATTAAATACTGCCTCAAGTTTTGATATTTTTCAAGGTTGACTGACTCTTTCTTTGCTTGATTATCAATGCTAAGAACGTAACTTCCCATAAATATATAGTAAAAGAGAGAGTACAGTCTCTTTGATCCTGTGATTACTTTCTTGTATATAAACTTGATATAGCCCAGAATTACTGGGCAACAGATTGTCAATGAGAAATTGCCTATGTTGGGTTGACCCTCGGGAAAGTGTTCAGGGGACTGCCTAAATTAAGTTAATCAATGGGAAGACACAGCACACCGTGGGTGCCATAATTTTCTTGACAGGGATTTCTGAGTCACTAGAAAGTAGGTAAAGAAAACCATTTCTTTCTACTCTTGACTATTAATATGAATAGCCATTTGACATTCTTGCCTTGACATCTCTACAATAAATGAATTATAGCCTGGAAGTATAATGTGAAACCCTCCCCCCCCTTCCATTAAGTTGTTTTCTTTATCAGAGTATTTCATCACAACAACAAAAATGGAACTATGACAAGACCATTTCAGAAATTGTTGGGCAGAGCTCAGGAAGTCGTAGGAAAGAGTAGAGAAACAGAAGGACCCAGAGTGGAGAGGAGCTCCATATGAAGACCAACAGAGCCATCAAATCTGAGCCCATGGTGCATGCAGAAACTGATGCACCAACCAAGGCTCATGCATGAAGAGGATCTAAACTCCTGCTTAGATGTAGCCAATAGGCAGCTCAGTCTTCATGATGGTACCCTAGTAAAGGGAGCAGGGGATTTCTCTGACATGGATTCTGTTGCTTGCTCTTTGATCACTCTTCCTTATTGTTAGGCTTTTCCAGGCCGCAGAGGAATAGGATGCAAGCAGTCCTAAAGAGACTTGATAGGCTGGGGTCAGATGGTAGGGGAGGAGGGCTACCGACTTCTGAGAAATAAGTGAGAACAATAAGGGGAAGAGGGAGGGATGGTGAGACTGGGGAAAGATGAGGGAGAGGGCTACAACCAGGATGTAAAGGGAATAAATTATTTTTAAAAATCTCTAAATTAAAAAGAATACAAAAAAAGAGAGTAAGAGACAGCCCTTGCTCCCAGTGTTAGAAATCTCATTGGATTACCAATCTATACTATATGCAGAGGACGTAGGCCCAAGTCATACAAGCACCCCAATCTCTATGAGCCCACTTGAGTCCTGGTCAGTTGATTCTGTGAGCTTTATTCTTGTGGTTGTTGATTCCTCTGGCTTCTTGAATCTTTCCTCATCTTCCTCTTTTGTACTCCCCATGCTATTCCTATATTTGGCTATGGGAATCTGCATTGCTCTCATCAGTTGCTGAATGAAGTTTTTCTGGTCTCTCTCATGATCATTATGATTGGCTCCAGTTCCAGCACATCCTGCAGGAATGAAAAAGTATAGGTTGGATGTTTTGTAGATAGTTTGGTGTCCCAGTCCTTCGACTTGATGTCTTGGCAGGCCAGTTCAGGCTCCCTGTCCCCCATTACTAGGAGTATTTGCTAGTGCCACTCTTATAGATCACAAAGATTTTTCCTTAATCTGTTTCTACCTAGCTTCTAAATGCCCCTCAATTTGAGTTTCCTCTCCCAGTATTTTCTCTTTTCATCTCATCTCCAGCTGGTATCTCTTGTTCCCATTCCCACTTTCCCCCAGTTCTGCTATGTTATTTATTTTATTTCTGCTTCTCAGAAAGATCCTTGTGTCTTCCTTTAAGGTCTCCCCATTTGTTTTTTGTTATTTGGATCCATGGATGGTAGTATAATTGTCCTTTATTTTACAGCTAATATCCACTTATAAATAAGTACAAACATTGTTTGTGTTTCTAGGGCTGAATTACATCACTCAGGATTACTTTTTTGTAGTTTCATCTATTGGCCAGCAAATTTCGTGATTTCATTTTTTATACAGCTGAGTAATATTCCATTGTGTAATGTACCACCTTTTTTAAGATCTATTTTTTGATTGAGGGACATCTATGTTATTTCCAGTTTCTGGGTACTATGAACAAAGCTATTATCAACATACTTGAGCAAGTGTCAATGTGGTAGAAAGAACATCCAGTTAGTCAAGCACCATTTATTGAAAATGCTTTACTTTTTTCCAATATATGTTTCTAGATTCTTTATCTAGAAAACATGCATAAAAATCATGCATCCATATTTGTGTGGATTTACATCTGGGTTTGTGATTTAATTCCTTTGATCAATGTGTTTCTTTTTATGTAAACACATGATGATTTTTATTCCTATTTCTTTATAGTACAACTTAAAATCAGGGATGATGATACATCCGAATTCTTTTATTACATAGGATTGTTTTAGCTATACTGAGTTTTTGCTTGTTTGTTTGTTTGTTTTTCCATATGAAGTTGACTATTGTTCTTTCAAGGTCTGAAAAATATTTCCATGGAGATTTGTGTTGAATCTCTATATTGCTTTTGGTAAAATGGCCATTTTTCTTATGCTGATCCTACAGATCCAGGACCATGGGCAATCTTTTTATCTAATATCTCCTTCAGTTTCTTTCTTCAAAGCCTTGAAGTTTTAATACCACACTCTAATGCATTTTCCCTCCCAATTCCAAGCTCCCAGAATAATGAATCATAAGACTCAAAAATGTATTTACAAACACCTAGACCATATAGCTTGACTCTTCTCTGACTGGCTCATAACATAAAACAACCCCTTTATACTGATATTCATTCTTCTCCATAGCTGGTTATTTCTGTTCAGGTACCATACTTCTATCCTCCTTACATCTTCCCAAAAAATCTCCCATGCCTGGTTCTATCCCAGAATCCCTTCTGCCTGCAGGATGCCACACCTTCTGTTCTATCCTTTTCTATAGGACATAGGTTATTTAATTGATAGACAATGCATCCATACAATACATAAGATATTCTCTCTACAATTTCATCTTTTATTCAAATAAACGTTTCCTTTTCTTATATAATAAACTTTATACAAAAAAACAAGTATGAAACAGTTATGAAGTCTGTCAGGTAAGAATTACATTTGTAATGTCCAGTCCACTTGTATTTGGCAACTTTGGAAAAAGTACTTTACTATCTATCCTATCTTTATGTGTTCAGTGTTCTGTACCTAAATCATTTTTTTCCTTACTTGCATTACCAATCTAAGAAACATCTTCTTCGACCTAACCCATCTTCTTAAATCCTAAACAACTTAAGCTTTATTGTAAGGCTACAGCTACCTAGTCTTCAACCCCATCAGAGACTTGAGATGGAATAAATATTATCTGAGTATGCAGGGAGTATATGCAAGCAGCTTCTAATACTATATAGAATTGACAAATAGCTAGCTGCCTGGACAATCCCCAATTTTTCTCTATAACATTGGATCATCAGTCTTCAGCCTTCTGGCCCAGTATATCTGGCAGAGATATTTTTGAAACAGGGATTATGCAGGGCTGCTTACTCTGTCTTGGCAGAACTTGGCAGTCAACTTGTCTGTGTCCAAGTTTTCCCCATTTCAGAAAGCATTCTGTCTGCAGAGGGAGCAAGCAGTAGTTTTCCCCAGTGGCTAGCTTACCACAATTAAAACAAGCTCCATAAGGAGATTATCTGATACTCATCATCTTCTTACAAGTTAAGGGGGGGTGCTGCCAGGAGCTGATATATCTCATTGTCAAAAAGCCTTAATTAGTAAGACATCTTCAAATGTCATATTCTGTAGGTCTCTGAGATTTCTTGAAGACCGTCTACTTATCATCTATAGTATATCTGAATAGGCAAATCTTGATTATTTCTAGCTATTTAATATATGTTTAACCCAGGATGCATATTTCTCTGGTAATCTATACTAGTATCTGACATAACCATGAGTTTGATTGACCAACTACTGACTTGCACTCCTCAATTATCTTAAACTGTTTGCAATAGAAGTTTTAAAAGATAGGGAAATAAATCCTATATTTATAAATGAGTTTAAAAGGTCCTATACCTTACACAATATTTGAAACATATACATTTTGTGTATCAAACATAACTTTAAATTTGTATCAATATATAATAATCTAAACCAATGTAAACCTTAAGTTGTTATCACTATACAAAAATGTATGCTAATATAAGTGAAATAACCTTATTTTATATCAGTATACAAAATCCACACCAATGTTAGATTATTGACTTATAAAATATTTGGTTTAAGAGGAGGTTCAATAATCTATTTTTTCCTATTATTTCTATATGATAGTCCCATATTCCCCTCTTATTTTTCTTAACTCCTTTCCTCTTACTTAAAAACGAAAGAAGGATAAAGAAAAGAAAAGAAAAGAGAGAAATCCCTGAACCTAATCTAATTTATATCTAATTTTGTCCCTGATTAATACCAGTTAATAATTTGTAACTAGCCCCCTTTGAACAATAAGCATCCATTATCCACAGAACAACCAAAATCTACCCTCCCTGCCTTAAGGGAATGGGATGTTTCTCTTTAAATTGATTCCTGCTGATTTGGGGAATAATATTGATTTTGGGGGCCCAAGACAATTGTAAACGTGGTCAAATCTTAAGAAGCCTCACTGTAAATTGCTGGTTAGCCTCTAAATGCTGTGAAAATTCTGGCTTAAATGAAACCCTGACTGTAACAGTCTGAAAGGCTGAGCCAATTGAGATCAGCAGATTTCTTTGAAGCTGTTCTGGAAGCAAGCTTTGATGAAACAGCAACTGAAGCAGTCTGAGGTTAAATCAAACAGGATAGTGGGATAAATATGTTTCAGCATCTCAGCATCCTGGAGAATGAGTCTTGTCAAGGCTGTCTCCATTCTTTTGGTTTTTGGTCCTTTTGTCTGTAAACAGAGAAAGATAAACTCTCACAAATAATATACAGTTCTGTAATAATTCCATATGTATGGAATGTGCAAGGTGCAAAGATCAATCAAACATGATTTTCTGTTCTTTGTTTGAGCACATGAAAGACATCTGTCTTTCTCTATAAACTGATTTGGACTGTAACCAAACTGCAGTATAAGTTTTTATTTCTGCCCTTTAAAAGAATGGAATACTTCATATTTGGCTAAGGCTGAGGATCTGGCTTGCATCCGTATATGTGGACCTATCTGCATTGCCTACGAGGCACGCTGGGGTTGGCTACCCAGAGGCTATTTAAGCTGTGGGCTGGCTTTCCCCAGGGTTAGAAGATTGTTCAAGGTTCCTGAATAAAGATCAGAAAGGAGAGGAGGACCTCCCCTATCAGTGGACTTGGGGAGAGGCATGCATGCAGAAAGGGGGGGAGGGTGGGGCTGGGAGGGGAGGAGGGAGGGGCTTATGGGGGGATACAAAAGGAATAAAGTGTAATTAATAAAAGTTAAATAAAAAATTTTAAAAAAGAATGGAATGATAAGACCTGAGGATTTTATAGAAAACAAGATTAATTGCCTGTACAATAAATAAATAATAAATAGATAAATAAATAAATAAATAAATAAAGACAATGTGTGACCTTCCTGCAAGGCAACACCAAACAGGATCTGCATTTTAATTAAGCATAGGGACCTCCATGTAGTAACTTGACAGTACGCATGTAATATCTAGTCTGACCATGTTGGCTTATAGCTGAAGCCAGTTTCAGAGATGATCTCCTAAAGAGGAATCAACATGTATATTACCTATCTTAGTCTTTTTGATTTTCTGCTTCTTGTTTACTATCAAGAGCTTCATGTCTCCCTCTGTCAAATCTGATTTCTAACAGTTTGGATGGAGGACATAACTTTTCTTTTCCTGTTGGGATAGATTCCAAATCTCCTCCCTATCACAACATATCTTCCTTCTTCCATTCTAAAGTTATTCTAAAGTTATTATGCATATATGTATATACATATGTGTATATACACATACACAGACATATATTCATCAGTCATTTGTGCTTCCTGTCTCTTTGACTTTTTTATTTTTTTATTTGTTTTTAATTTTATTTTTTCTTATCAGTTACCTTTTATTAACTCTGTATCCCAGCTGTATCCCGCTTCCTCATTCCCTCCCAATCCTACCCTCCCTCCTTCATCTCCACCCTGCCCCTTTCCAAGCCCACTGATGGGGAGGAACCTCCTCCCCATTCATCTGATCCTGTTCTATCAGGTATCTTCAGGACTGGCTGCAAAGTCCTCCTCTGTGGCCTAAAAGGACTGCTCCACCCTTGGGGGTGGGGAGGTCAAAGAGCCAGCCATTGAGTTTCTGTTAGAAATAGTCCTTGTTCCCCTTACTATGGGAAATCAATTGGTTACTGAGCTACCATGGGCTACATCTGAGCAGAGGTTCTAGGTTATATCCATACCTGGTCCTTGGTGGAGTGTCATTCTCAGAAAAGACCCCTGTGCCCAGATATATTTGGTCCTTTTGGAGCTCCTATCCTTTCTCCATCATACTAACTCCCCTTCCTTCATATGATTCCCTGTACTCTGGCAAAGGTTTGGTTATAAGTCTTTGTATCTGCTTTGAAAACACTGCTAGTTAGAGTCTTTCAGATGCGCTCAGTAGACTCCTGTCATACGTTCAATGCACATCCCATCTGTCTTTCTAAAAGAGGATTGATCATCTTACTCCATGTCTGCTCTCTTGATTATCTTTTTTAGGTGTATAGATTTCATTATGTTTATCATATCTTACAGGTCTATATAAGCGAGTATATACCGTGTTTGTCTTTCTCCTTCTGGGATATTTCACTCAGAATGAACTTTTCTAGATCCTACCATTTGCCTGCAAATTTCATGATTTTCTCATTTTTGATTGCTGAGTAGTATTCCATTGTGTAAAAATACCACAATTTCTGTATCCATTCCTTTAAAAAATTCAAAGTCTGTAGAGCACTATTTACTCTTTGGGAAATTCCTTATCCCGTTCTGTTCTATGAGTACCTCTTAAATTCTTGTTAGAGCTCTCCATGATTGCTTGACCTGTAGGATTGTAAACTATATCTGTAACATTTACTACGCCATACTCTCCAAGATATTGTTGTATTCTATTGGATACACATATTGAAGCACCATCAGCATTCATCTAAAGCCATGTCCTCTAAAGCATGATTGGATCCCTCCATAATTACTTGTCCTGTAGGACTATGTAGTATATCTGCAACATGCTTCACATTATAATATGTGAAAAAAAGTTTCATTTTACCGGAGACACTTGCTGGTACATTGTCAGTCTCTATTTGTACAGATATTTCTATAATTGTCATAACTTCCAACAAATGCGCAATTTCAGAATCTAAGACAAAAGCCCATTGGAATTCTGTATATGAACTTATGGCATGGTGCATGTATTTTAGCTCTCTAAACTCTATAAAATGAGGCTCCCAAGACAATGTGTGACCTTCCTGCAAGGCAACACCAAACAGGATCTGCATTTTTAATTAAGCATAGGGACCTTCATGTAGTAACTTGATAGTACACATGCAATATTTAGTCTTACCATGTTGGCCTATAGCTGAAGCAGTTTTATCCAGTATCTCAATGGGCTGACGTTTTGAAATCTCTTCAAACCTCTGTGGAATTTTCTCATTTGAAACTTTTTTTAAAATCTCTGTTCTATGGCCTCCAAACTAGCAAACCCGTTTCTCAATCTTCTCCTTCTCCAAGTCTTTCTCAATCTGAGAATATATACAAAGAATATATACAAAAGAATATATACAAAACTACAATCATCACCCAAAAACTAATTTGTATGCTTAGAGAAACAAACCCAAATGTAATACAGATGCACTGTGTCATGTGTCTTCTTCTATTTACTAACATAGGAAATATATTTTTTTTAATTCCCCAACTCTCTTCCTAAGGACTTCATTTTCCTATTTCAACCAGACACTTCTTTCTATGATTTTTATGCCCAGTTTCCCTTTTATTGTATTACTTTTGAAATACCTTACCAGTTTAGATGCTTGGGGCTTCCCAGTGTGCATATCACACTCTCATTTGCCTTGCCACAGCTATCACTGGGCTCCTGGCTCCCTCTTTTGGTGTCCCTGGCCAGGCCTTTCCAATACACTGCATGGCTTTAGGCCTTTACTTGTGTGGATGTGAGCTGGGCTGCTATTTTCCCAGCACACTTTCAAGGAAGCTGTGCTTGTGCCTTTAGACTCTGGCAAAGAGAGCAGCCTCCACTGGAGGGCTTGACCCACAGTTGCAGATGTTCTTTTTTTTTTTTTAATTTAATTTTTTTCACTTTTTAAAATTTATTTATATTTTTTATAAATTACGGATTATTCACTTTGTAAACACACTGTAGTCCTCTCTCTCACCCCTCCCAATCCCACCCTCCCTCCATCTCCTCCCAAGCCCCTCCCAAGCATTGTTTACCTGTGGCCTGGTGAGGCTGCTCCTCCATTAGGGGGAGGTGATAAAAGAGCCAGCCACTGAGTTCATGTCAGAGACAACTCCTCTTCCCATTATTAGGGACCCACTTGGAGACTGAGCTGCCATAGGCTACATCTGTGCAGGGATTCTAGGGGTTCTAGGTTATCTCCATGAATGGTTCTTAGATGGAATATCAGTCTCAGAAAAGATCCCTGCGCCCAGAATTTTTTGAGATGTTGCTCTCCTTGTGGAGCTTCAGTCCCCTCTAGATCTTCCTCTCTCACCCTTCTTTCTTAAGATTCCCTGCACTTTGCCCAATGTGTGGCTATGTGTCTCAGCATCTCCTTTGATACCTTGCTGGGTAGAGTCTTTCAGAGGACCTCTGTGGTAGGCTCCTGCCCTGTTCTGTGTCTGCTCCCTCTTCCAATGTCCATCCCCTTTGCCTTTCTGCATTAGGATTGAACATCTTACCCACGGTCCTCCTCCTTCCTTAGCTTCTTTAGGTGTACAAATTTTAGTATGTTTATCCTATATTATATGTCTAATATCCACCTATAAGTGAGTATATACCTTGTGTGTCTTTCTGCTTCTGGGCTACCTCAGTCACGATGATCTTCTCTACTTCCTACCATTTGCCTGCAAATTTCATGATTTCCTTATTATTTGCTGGGTAGTATTCCATGTGTAAATGTACCACAATTTCTGTATCCGTTATTCCTCAGTTGAGGGACATCTGGGTTGTTTCCAGGTTCTGGCTATTAAGAATAATGCTGCTAGGAACATGGTTGAGCAAATGTCCTTGTTGTGTACTTGAGCATATTTTGGATATATGCCTAGAAGTGCTATAGTTAGATCTTGAGGAAGCACTGTTCCTAATTGAGAAATTGCCAGATTGATTTCCAAAGTGGTTGTACAAGTTTTCATTCCCACCAGCAATGGAAGAGGGTTCCCCTTTCTCCACATACTCTCCAGTATGTGTTCTTACTTGAGTTTTTGATCTTAGGCATTCTATTGGGTGTAAAATGAAATCTCAGGGTCGTTTTTATTTGCATTTCCCGGATGACTAGTGTTGTTGAGCATTTCTTTCAATGTTCCTCTGCCATTTGATAATCTTCTATTGAGAATTCTCTGTTTAGCTCTGTATCCCATTTTTAAATTGGGTTACTTGATTTTTTGCTGTTTAACTTGAGTTCTTTATATATTCTGGATATTAGCTCTCTGTCATATATTGGGTTGGTGAAGAACCATTCCTATTTTGTAGGGTGTTGTTTTGTTCTTTGTCTTTCAGGTTTTTTTATGTTTATTTACTTTGGATCCCAGCTGTAGCCCCTTCCCTCATTCTCTCCCAATCAATGCCCATGGTCCTCTCTAAGTCCATCATTAGGGGAGGTCCTCCTCCCCTTCCATCTTACTCTAGCCTATCTGGTCTCATCAAGGCTGGCTGCATTTTCTTCCTCTGTGGCCTGGTACGGCTGCTGCAGGGGGAGGTGTTCAAAGAGCCAGCCACTGAGTTCATCTCAGAAACAGTCCCTGTTCCCCTTACTAGGGAACCCTGTTGGAGACCCTCTTTGTTGTTGCCATGGGCCACATCTATGCAGAGGTTCTAGGTTATCTTCATGTGGATGTTCTTACAGGGGCCTTGCTTGCCTTGCTGGTCTTGTTCCTGTGTTTGGAACTCTTGGCTTGCTGGTCTTGTTTCTGTGTTTGGAACTCTTGTCTGAGTCTTGTGGGTTTTTTTTTTTTTTCTCTTTTTCAACTTTTTTTGTCGTTTGTATCTAAGAATGTTACTATTTTTTTTTGTTGTTGTTGTTGCTGTCATTGTTTTGTTTTCTGAGTTAATCTTGTATCCGACCACTTTGCTGAAGGTATTTATCAGCTGTAGGAGATCCCTGTTAGAAATTTGGGGGTCATTTCTTTATACTATCATATCAGCTGTGAATATTGATTCTTTGACTTCTTCCTTTCCAAGTTGAATCAACTTGATCAATTTTAGTTGTCTTACAGCTTTAGCAAGAACATCAAGTACTATATTGAATAAATAGAGAGGGAGTGGAAAACATTTCTTTGTTTAATCTTTATGTGGTTTGGGTATCAGGGTGACTGAGGCCTCATAAAATTAATTCGTATTCGTATTATCTCTTCTTTGAAAGTCTGATAGAACTCGGTGCCAAAACCATCTAACTGAGCATTTTTTGGTTTGAAGACTTTTAATGATTGCTTCTATTTCCTTAGGTGTTATAGGTCTATTTAAATTTTTTATTTGATATTGATTTCTCTTTGGTACTTGATATCAATCATGAAAATTGCCCATTTATATTTTTATATTTTCCAATTTTGGGGAAACGAATTTTTGAAGCATGATTCTTTGGACCTCCTTGGTGTGTGTTGTTATGCTCACCTTTTCATTTCTGATTCTGTTAATCTGGGTAGTTTCTCTGTGTCTTCGCTGAAGGTTTTCTATCTTGTTGATTTTTCTAAAAGAGAAAAAACAAAAACAAAACAAAACAAATAAAAAAACCCAACTCTTTGCTTCATTGATTCTTTGTACTGTACTCTTTACTTCTGTTTTAATGATTTCAGCCCAGAGTATGATTCTCTGCTGCTTTCTATTCTTCTTGGGTGCATTTGCTCCTTTTAGTTCTAGAGCTTGTAGGGATGATGTTAAGTTGCTAGTATGGGCTTTCTCCAATTTCTTTATGTAGGCACTTAATTCATTATGTCCCTTAATTTGGGATATGTTATGAATTCATTTTCAGTGAATTCATAACATATCCCAAATTCATTTTCAGTGAATTCATAACAGGCATTCAATGAATTACTTCCTTACACAGTGGTCATTGAATAGAGAGTTGTTCAGTTTCCATCAGTTTTTAGTCTTTTTGTTGTTTTCTATCATTGTTGAAATCGAATTCTAATCCATGGTGGTTTGATATGATTCAGGATGTTATTTCAATTCCCTTGTATCTGTTAAGACTTGCTGTGTGACTGAGTATGTGGTCATTTTTGCAGAATGTTCTGTGAGCTTCTGACAAGAAGGTATATTCTTTTGTGTTTGGGAAAATGTTCTGTAGATATCTGTTAGGTCCATTATCTCTCTGTTTAAAGTATGTCTGGGTGAGCTGTTCATTCATGAGAATAAGTCATTGAAGGCTTCCGCTATCAGTGTGTGACAGTCATTGTTTTATTTAACATTTAGTACTGTTATTTTTTGAAATGTGGGTGTGTTTGCATTTGGGGCACAGATGTTGAGAATTGAAATATCATATTGGTGAATTTTTTATTTAATGAGTATGAAGTGTCCTTCCCCTTTTCTTTTGATTAAATTTGGTTTGAAGTCTATTTTATTAGATATTAGAATAGCTACAGCAGCTTGCCATTTGTTTGAAAAATCTTTTTCCAACCTTTCACTCTGAGATATCTGTCATTTATGTTGAGGTGTATATCTTGTATGCAGCAGAAGGATAGCTCCTGTTTTACCATTGATTTGTTTAATCTGTGTCTTTTTATTTAGTAATTGAGTACGTTGACATTGAGAGACATCAATTACCGATAATTGTTAATTTCTGTTATTTGGGATTAGTACGAGTAGTCAGAGTAGTATAGTTCTATAGTACTATAGTATAGTACTATAGTTGTTGTTGGTAGTAGTACGGTGGTGGTAATGTATGTGTTTCCCTTCTTTGGGTTTTGCTGATAGGAGATTATCAATTGACTATGTTTCTGTGGGTGTGGTTGATCTCTTTAGGTTAGTTTTCCTTTTCACACCTTCTGTATGGTTAGGCTTTTGGATAGATAATATTATTATTTTTTAATTTTTTATTAATTACACATTATACATTTTGTATCCCCCCCATAAACTCCTCCCTCCTCCCCTCCCGATCCCACCCTCCTTCCCCTTTCTGCATGCATGCCACTCCCCAAGTCCACTGATAGGGGAGGTTCTCCTCTCCTTTCTGATCTTAGTCTATCAGTTCTCATCAAAAGTGGCTGCATTGTCCTCTACTATGGCCTGGTAAGGCTGCTCCCCCCTCATGGGGAGGTGATCAAAGATAGGCCAATCAGATTATGTCAGAGGCAGTCCCTCTGCCCATTACTATGTAACCCACTCGGAGACTGAGCTGCCATGGGCTACATCTGTGCAGGGGTTCTAGGTTATCTCCATGAATAGTCCTTGGTTAGAGTATGAGTCTCTGGGAAGTTCCCTGTGTTCAAATTTTCTTGTTCTGTTGCTCTCCTTGTGGAGACCCTGTCCTCTCCAGCTCTTACTATTTCCCACTTCTTACATAAAATTTCATTCACTCTGCCCAACAGTTGGCCATCAGGCTCAGCATCTGCTTCTAGGGCCTCTGAAAGCCTCTGCACTGCAGACTATCAAAGCAGATGGATAGATATTATTTAAATTTGACTTTCATGGAAAATCTTGTTTTTTCCATCTATAATGATTGAAATTTTTGCTTGGTATTGTAGTCGGGGCTGGCCTCTGTGGTCTCTTAGAGTCTGCAGCACATCTTTCCAATACCGTTGGCTTTTAGAGTCTCCATTGAGAAGACCTATATAAATCTAATAGGTCAGATTTTATATGTTACTTGGTCTTTTCCTCTTGCAGTCCTTAATATTCTTTCTTTGTTCTCTCTGTTTACTATTTTGATTATTATGTGGTGAATGGATATTTTTTCTGGTCCAATTTACTTGTTGTTCTGTAAGCTTCTGTGTCTTTATGTGTCTAGGTGCCTATTTCTGGGTTTTATTTTGCTGGACAGGTATTTTCTTCCTAGCTTTTTGTTTCTTTTCTGGTCTTCTGAATGGTGTGTTATGTGATTGGGTGGAGAGTCTTCTCTCAAGTTGGGAGCTGAACTTCTGATGACCTACATGGACTTTGGTAGCCCACATTGGGGCCTAAAATTCTGGTAATATGCATGGCTTGTAATCTGGCCCAGGGTATTCTGTGGTATAGGATGCTGGCCAGCTGTGTGGTGGGGTAGGAGGTTTCTGCCTAGATTTCAGGGAGCTGGCCTGGTCTGTGAGCTTCAGATTGCTAGGCTGGCCTTTGGTGAGACTACTTTCAAAGGTGTGGGCCAGGATAAAATGACAATGAGTGGATGGGTGTGTTGCGGTTATGCCAGGCAGGCATGTGCAGCGCAGGTAATTTTTTAAAACATATGTTTTTTGACTTATGTTAGAAGATTTCTAGCAAAATGTTAAAAATGACTCACTCATTGAAAAACAATTTGCATTTTAGCAAAGGAGAGTGAGAATAGAAAAATGAAGATATACATGATATGATGGTAGATATTCGTTGGTAACTGAGGAATAAAGTGAAAACTGTAAACTTTATTTATGAAAAATAAAGAAAATTGCTACCTCTCTGAAGAAATGACTGTTTAAGGACAATGCCAAACATTACAAACAAGGGAATATAGTAATGAGAAACAATTTGATTGGACACTTTGAACTCTTTACTTTAGACAAACCAACTAATTTTTATGCGTTAGGAAAGGTTTTTCCATGTGGCCCATCCATCCATTTGAAATACTATTCGCCTAAGAATGCACAGGCAATTGAGGTTTCTTTCTTAATACATTACTGTCACATTTCATACTTACATCCAAGATTACATTGAGATATTATTAAGCATTATTTTCAGTTCTCAGTAGTCTGTGTCTGCGTTTCGTTAGTTTCCAAGGATTTTATAAAGAGTGGGCAATAATTCACCTTCATGCCATTGTATGCTGCTTCAAATATTCTAAGCACTAAACTCTCTCTGATTAATGATTTTTGGAGTTCTTTAAATTTAAAATTATATAAGCATCATAAATGCTTCATTTCTTAAATAAAATTTTAAATCATTAAATATATTTTAGAGGGGAGGATGAAAAATTCAGATTCACTGATTTTCCAGAACAGCAGCTCTCAACCTTCCTAATTATGTGACCCTTCAATACACTTCCTTATGCTGTCATACTAATCATAAAATCATTTGTTATTACTTCATAACTGTAATTTTTTGAATCTACTCTTTTGAATCTCATAAATATTTTTGAAGATAGAGGTTAGGAAAGGGGTTGTAACCCATAGTCTGAAAAAAACAAGGGCCTAGGGAGCAACGAACTGCAAGTCTATACATGATTTAGATATTTTACTGCCATTTAGACTTTATTGTTCTCTTTTATTTTTCCTTTGCTCAGAAACACACAATTTTTTAATGTGATATTAGCATTTATGCTCTTCTATATATGCTAATCTCATGACCTTTGTATTTTATTTCCCTATTACATAGCCTTCTTTCTATGTAAGTTTTTCATACATTTAACTGAGGATGTGTTCTTCTATTTGATTTTCTTTCTAAGTTATTTCAGGTTTCTTTACCTGGGATAATTTTTTGATCATAAAGTATTATTCTCATCTAGACTGTTGTCAACAATTTTCTTATGGAAATTCTTGAAGTATGTTTTTTCTGTAAGTTTCCATTTTATAATATCTCTTTTTGGCATTAGCATTAGGATAAGGCATATTTTTTAATTTTTATTTTTTTCTTCACAATTTATTCATTATATATCTTGATTAAAAGCCCCTCCCTCAACCCTCCCCCAGTCTTACATTTCTTTCCCCTTCCCCTCATATCTTTCTCCTAGTCCACAAAGGGGGAATTCTTCAATATTGTCATCTGCCCATAGCTTGTTATATCTCATCAGGACTGCTTGGATACCCTTCCTCCATGGCCTGGAAAGGCTGCAACATCAGTGTCAAGTGATCAGAGAGCAGTCGATTGAGCTCATGATAGAGGCAGTCCTTGCTCCCCTCACTAGGAGAACCACATGGAGACTGAGCTGCCAATTGGCTACATCTGAGCAGGTGGTGTAGGTCCTCTTTATTCATGGTCCTCCATTGGTTCATCAGTATCTGCAGGAACCCCTGGGCTCAGATTGTTTAGTTTTGTTTGTCTCCTTGTGGGGCTCCTGTCTCCTCCATGTCCCCCTAATCTCATCCTTCTCTTCCTCCATTAGGCTCTCTGCACTCTGCGCAAAGTTTGTCCTTGAGTCTCAACATCTGCCTCGATCCCCAATTGGGTGAATCCTTATGGAGGGTCCTCTATAGTGGGCTCCCTTCCTGTTTTCTCTCTACCACCTCTTCTGGTGTCTATCCTGTTTGCCATTCTGAATTAGATTTAAGCATCTTCCCTAGCGTCTTAAAGTCTGTAGATGGCTGTCCTATATTCTATGGCTAATTTCCACTTATTAGTCAGTGTATGCACTGCCTCTCTTTCTGTTTCTAGGTTATCTCACTCAGGATGATTTCTTCTAGTTCCATACATTTGCCTGCAATTTTCATGATTTCCTTGTTTTTAACACCTGAGTAGTATTCTATTGTGTAGATGTACCACAATTTCTGTATCAACTCTTCAATTGAGGGATTCTGGGTTGTTTTCAGATTATGGATATTACAAATAAAACTTCAATGAACATAGATGAGCAAATGCCCTTATTGAACGGGGGAGAACCATTTGGACATATTCCCAGGAGTGGTATAGCTGGATCTTCAGGTAGTGCTATTCCCAATTTACTGAGAAAGCACAAGATTGATTTCCAAAGTGGTTGTACAAGTTTGCACTCCTACCAGCAATGGAGGAGGGTTCCCCTTTCTGCACATCCTCTCCAGCATGTGTTATCACTTGAGTTTTTGATCTTAGGCAT
Source organism: Meriones unguiculatus (assembly GCF_030254825.1). NCBI lineage: Eukaryota > Metazoa > Chordata > Mammalia > Rodentia > Muridae > Meriones > Meriones unguiculatus. The sequence goes on along the minus strand of NC_083353.1, from coordinate 31,927,380 downwards.
TCTAATAGGTATAAGATGGAATCTCAGAGTTGTTTTGATTTTCATTTCCCTGATGACTAATGATGCTGAGAATGTCTTTAAGGGTTTTTCTGCCATTCTATATTCCTTTGTTGAGAATTCTCTGCTTAGCTCTGTACCCTATTTTTTTGTGTGTTATTTGGTTTGCTGGTATCTAATTTGTTTTTTTTTTTTCACTTTTTAAAAATTTATTCATATTTTTATAAATTATACATTATTCACTTTGTATCCCTACCATAACACCCTTCCTAAGCTCCTCCCAATCCCACCTTCCCTCCATCATCTCCTCCCATGCCCCTCCCCAAGTGCACTGAAGGGGGAGCTCCTCCTCTCCCTCCATCTGACTGTAGGCTATCAGGTCTTATCAAGACTGGGTGCATTGTCTTCCTCTGTGCCCTCGTAAGGCTGCTAAGCACCCCCCCAAACCCTCCACCCTGCCCAGCAGAAGGAGATCAGAGAGCAGACCACTGAGTTCATGTCAGAGATAGTTCCTGTTCCCATTGCTAGGGAACCAAGTTGGAGACTGAGCTGCCATGGGCTACATCTGAGAAGGGGTTCTAGGTTATCTCCACGCATGGTCCTTGGTTGAAGTATCAGTCTCAGAATAGATCCCTGTGCCCATAAATTTTTGAACTGTTGCTCTCCTTGTGGAGCTCCTGTCTCCTCCAGGTATTCTGCTCTCCCCCTTCTTTCATAAGATTCCCTGCACTTTGCCCAAAGTGTGGCTATGAGTCTCAGAATCTCCCTTAATACCTTGCTGGGTAAAGTCTTTCAGAGGGCCTCTGTGGTAGGCTCCTGTCTTGTTTCTTGTTTTCTCCCTCTTCTAATGTCCATGTCCATCCCCTTTGCCTTTCTGCATAAGGATTGATCATCTTACGAGGGTCCTCCTCCTTCCTTAGCTTCTTTAGGTGTACAGATTTTAGGATGTTTACCCTATAATTTGTCTAATATCCACCTATAAGTGAGTATATACCATGTGTGTCTTTCTGCTTCTGGGATACCTCACTCAGGATGATCTTTTCTAGCTTCTACCATTTGCCTGCAAATTTCACTATTTCCTTGTTATTAATTGCTGAGTAGTATTCCATTGTGTAAATCTACCACAATTTCTGTACCCATTCCTCAGTTGAGGGACATCTGGGTTGTTTCCAGGTTCTGGCAATTACAAATAAAGCTGCTACAAACATGGTTGAGCAAATGTCCTTGTTGTATACTTGAGCATGTTTTAGATATATGGCTAAAAGTGATATAGCTGGATCTTGAGGAAACACTATTCCTAATTTTCTGAGAAAGTACAGAATGATTTCCAGAGTGGTTGTACAGGTTTACATTCCCACAAGTAATGGAGAAAGGAATCCTTTCTCCCCATCCTCTTCAGCATGTGTTGTCACTTGAGTTTTTTATCTTAGCCATTCTGATGGGTGTAAAATAAAATCTCAGGGTCGTTTTTATTTGCATTTCCTGATGACTAGGGATAGTAAGCATTTCTTTAAGTGTTTTTCTGCTATTCGATATTCCTCTATTGAGAATTCTCCGTTTTGCTTTGTATCCTATTTTTTTAAATTGGATTACTGGATTTTTGGCTGTTTAACTTTTGGAGTTCTTTTTATGTTCTGGATATCAGCCCTGTGTCAGATATAGAGTTGGTGAAGACCCTTTTCCAGTCTGTAGCCTGTTGTTTTGTTCTGATGACAGTGTTCTTTGCTTTACAGAAGATTTGCAGTTTCACGAGGTCCCTTTTATTGATTTTTTTGCTCTTAGAGCCTGTGCTGGTGGTGTTCTGTTCAGGAAGTTGTCTCCTGTGCCCATGAGTCAAGACTCTTCCCCAATTTTTCTTCTAAGAGGTTTAGTGTGTTTGGTTTTTTTTTTTTTTTTTTCTTTTTTTTTTATTTATTTTTTTTTATCAGTTACATTTTATTAACTCTGTATCCCAGCCATGTCCCGATCCCTCATTCCCTCCCAGTCCCTCCCTCCCTCCCTCATCTCCACCGTGCCCCCCTCCAAGTGTGTGTTTGGTTTTATGTTGAGGTATTTGATCTACTTGGACATTAGTTTTGTGCAAGGTGATAAATATGGATCTTTTGTAGTTTTCTACATGTGGACATCCAGTTAGAGCAGCACCATTTGTTTAAGTTGCTGTTATTTTTTTTTCTGTTTTTTGGTTTTGTCTTCTTTGTCAAAAATCAAGTATCCATAGGTGTTTAGGTTTATGTCTGGGTCTTTTATTCACTTCCATTCTGTTTCTACGCCAGGATCATGCAGTTTTTAGTACTATTGTTTGTAATACAGCTTGAGATCAGGGACGGAGATACCTCTATAAGATCTGTTGTACAGGATTGTTTTTAGCAATTGTTTGTTGTTGTTGTTTTTCCATATGAAATTGAGAATTGTTCTTTCAATGTTTGTAATGAATTGTGTTGGTATTTTGATGGGAATTGCATTCAATCTGTAGATTGCATTTGGCAAGATAGCCTTTTTCACTGTGTTAATCCTACTGATCCATGAGCATGAGAGGTCTTTTCATCATCTGATATCTTCTTCAGAGTCTTGAAGTTTTTTGTTTTTTTGTTTATTTGTTTGTTTCAAACAGGTCTTTCACATGCTTGGTTAGGGTCACACTAAGGTATTATATGTTATTAGTAGCTATTGTGAAAGGTTTTGTTTCCCTGATTTCTCCCTCAGCCCTTTTGTCTTTTGTCTACAGGAAGGCTACTGATTTTTTTTTTAGTTAATTTTGTATCCAGCAACTTTGCTGAAGGTCTTTATTAGCTGAAGGAGTTCTGTGGTTGAAATTTTGATGTCACTCATGTATACTATCATATCATCTACAAATAGTGATACTTTGACTTCTTCCTTTCTGATTTGTATCCCCTTGATCTTTTTTAGTTGTCTTATTGTTTTAGCTAGGATTTCAAGTATTATGATGAAGCGATAAGGAGAGAGTGGGCAGCCTTGCCTTGTCTTTGAAATCAGTGGGACTGTTTTAAGTTGCTCTCCATTTAATTTGATGTTGGCTATAGGCTTGCCTTATATTGTCTTTAGAATATTTAGGTATGTACCTTCTATCCCTGATTTCTCCAAGACTTTAAATATAAATGGGTGTTGAATTTTTCAAATTCTTTTTCAGCATCTAAGGAGGTGATCATGTGGGTTTTCTCCTTCTGTTTGTTTTTATGGTGGATTACATTGATGGATTTCCATATACTGAACCACCCCTGCATGCCTGGGAAGAAGCCTACTTGGTCATGGTAGATGACATCTTTTATTTAGTCTTGGATTCGGTTTGCAAGTATTTTATTCAGTATTTTTGCATCAATGTAAGAGAGATAGGTCTCCCTTTTTTTTTTTTAACAGAGAAGTTCTCATTTTTTGTTGGGTCTTTGTGTGGTTTAAGTATCAAGGTGACTGTGGCTTCATAGAATGAGTTTGGTAATGTTCCTTTTGTTTCTATTTTGTGGAATGGTTTGAAGAGAATTGGAGTTTGCTCTTCTTTGAATGTCTGGTAGAATTCTGCACTGAAACCATCTGGCTCTTGGCATTTTTTGGCAGGGAGACTTTTGATGACTGCTTCTATTTTCTTGGGGGATATAGGGCTCTTCAATCTATCTACCTGATCTTGATTTAATTTGGTAAATGGAATCTATCAAGAAAATTTCAAATTTCATTTAGATTTTCAAATTTTGTGGCATGCAGGCTTTTGTAGTAAGACCAAATGATTATTTGGATTTCCTCAGTGTCTGTCATTATGTCCCCCTTTTCATTTCTGACTCTGCTGATTTGGGATAGTTCCTCCCTGCCTTTTATTTAATTTGGTTAAAGGTTTGTCTGTCTGATTGATTTGCTCAAAGAATCAGCTCTTTGTCCCATAGATTATTTGAATTGTTGTATCTGTTTCTAATTCATTGATTTTTAGCTCTGAGTCTGATTATTTCCAATCATCTACTCCTTTCAGATATGTCAGCTTCTTTTTTTTCCTAGGACTTTTAGGTGTGCTATTAAGTTGCTTGTATGAGATGTCTCAAACTTCTTTCTGGAGTCACTCAATGCTGTCAGCTTTCCTCTTAGCACTGCTTTCATTGTGGCCCATAAGTTTGGGTAAGTTGTACCTTCATTTTCATTGAGTTTTAGGAAGTCTCTAATTTCTTTTTCATTCCTTCCTTGACCAAGCTGTCACTGAATAGAGAGTTGTTTAGTTTCCATGTGTATGCAGACTTTTTATTATTTCTGTTGTTGTTTATGTCTAGTTTTAGGACATGGCAGTCTGATAGGATACAAGGAATTATTTTGATCATCTTGGATCTGTTGAGGCTTGCTTTGTGCCCAACAAGATGGTCAATTTGTGAAAAGTTTCCATGACAAGCGGAAATGAAGGTATAGTCTTTTGAAGGTATAGTCTTTAGGGTGTCCATTTGATACAGGACCTTTGAAAGTGTCATTATTTCCCTATTTAGCTTCTGTCTAGATGATCTGTCCCTTGGTGACAGTGGAGTGTTAAAGTCTCCAACTATTAAGGAGATCGATGTGTGATTTAAGCTTTAATTATGCTTCATTTACAAATGTAGGTGCTCTTGTATTTGGGGCATAGATGTCCAGGATTATGATGTCCTCCTGGTGATTTTTTTCTTTGATGAGAATGAAATGCCCCTCCTCATCTTTTTTGATTAATTTTGGATGAAAGTCTATTTTATTCAATATTAGGATAGCGACCAGAGCTTATTTTCTGGGTCCGTTTGCCTTGAAAAACATCTTTCCAGCCCTTTACTCTGAGATAGTGTTAATCTTTTTTTTGCAGAGGTGTGTTTCTTGGATGCAGCAGAATGTTGGATCCTGTTCTACAACCGTTCTGTTATTTTTATTGGCGAGTTGAGTCCATTTTTGTTGATAGATAATAGTGACCAATGAATGTTATTTCCTTTTATTGTAGAGTTGGTGGTGTTACAGGGTTTCAATGCTTGTTTTCTTTTAATTCTTTGTTGTGAAGTTATCTATATCCTGTATTTTCTTGGCTGTAGTTGATTTAGTTGAATTGAAGTTTTCCTTTTAGTATCTTCCGTAGGGCTGGGTTACTGTGAAGATACTGTTTGCATTTAATTTTGTCATGGAATGTTTTGTTTTCGCCAGCTACGTTGATTGAAAGCTTTGCTGAGTATAGTAGTCTAGGTTGACATCACTGGTCTCTTAGAGTCTGCATGACATCTGCCAGGCCCTTCCGACTTTCATAGTTTCTGTTGCAAAGTCTGGTGTGATTCTGATAGTCTATCATTTTATATTACTTCTCCTTTTCCCTTGCTGCTTTTAATATTTTTTCTTTGTTCTGTAGACTTAGTGTTTTGACTATAATGTGACATGAGGAATTTCTTTTCTGGTCTAGTCTCTTTAGTGTTCTGTAGACCTCTTGTAAGTTTATGGACATCTCTTTCTTCAACATGGGAACATTTTCTAGAAAATATTTTGTGGACCTTGGAGCCTGAAATCTTTTTTGTTTATTCCTAATATTATTAGATTTCATCTTTTCATGGCATCCTCGATTTCTTGGATGTTTTGTCTTTGGAACTCTTCTGATTTTATTTTTCCTTTAAGAGATGTATACATTTCTGCATTTGTATCTTCTGTGCCTGAGATTCTCTCTTTCATCTCTTGTATTCTTTTAGTGATGCTCATTGTTGTTGCACCTGTTCTTTTCTCCAAGTTCACCAGCTCCAGGATTTTCTCTGCTTGCATTTTCTTTATTGATTCTAATTCTGTTTTCATGTCTTACACCATTTCCTTCATCTGTTTGAATGTGGATTCCTGTTTTTCCTTGATGGCCTCTATTTTTTGGTTTGGTTCTTCTCTTATACCTCTACTTGTGCCTCTACCTATGCCTCTATTTGTTTGGCTGTATTTGCCTTTGTTTCTTTGAGAGCTTTGTTAGTTTCCTCTTTATGTGCCTCTTATCACTGGATAAGTATAGCTTTAAAATCTTTTTCCTGTGTTTCTGATGGATTAAAATAGCCATTTATTTTGGGGGGTTGCTGGTGAAGCCATAATGTCCTGATTTTTGTTGGATATATTCTTATGCTGACCTCTTGCCATCTGCTTTCTGTAATCTTCGCTGTTTGTTCCTAGAGTCTGTACTTCAGACTGTGTCTGTCTGTCTATGGTGTCTGGAGTATTCTTTAGGAAGATGAGATAGTTCCACTGGTTTGAGAGTTGGTGTTGGTGTTTCAGCTGTAGATAAGGGTGGAAAATCACAGGCACATATGTGCAAGCACTGGTGTTTGTGTGGCAGCTTGACATGAAAGGGTGCCTGATTGGCACTTGGGTGTGTGTAGGAAGAGGTGCAGGTGCTGGTGCTGGTCATGGACACAATGCACATGCACTGGTGCCCTGAATACCTCAGTGTCCTACAGGCCTGTGGTGCTGTTCTCCTGGTATGTAGATCTGTCTGTGCTCCAGGAATTGTTTTCCTGGACTCCACTGGGAGACCCACAGAGCAGGAGTTTCAAAGTTGAGAATGATGTCCCATGGGTCCCTACATTGCCCACATTGGGGGTGTAGGTGGGAGGGATCAGATATCTGGCTGCTAATGTAGAGGGACCCTGGTTTTGAGGCTCTGCAAGCACTCACTTAAAGGCACACTCACTAGCTCTCGGGCCTTATCAGAAAGCACAGGGGATCCTCCTTTTCTCTCCTCTCAGATTTGGGCCCGCAGGGGCAAATGAGAGTGCAGGAGATCCATCAACTCAGTGGTGTTCACTCTTTGGCCCTCTGGCAGATATGCCTCTGCAGCCTCACTCACAGAGGGCAAGGATGATGTTGCTTGTACTAGAGGTCCCCACCCACCTCCTCAGCCGAAGCCTTCGTCCTCCTCTCCCCTCTCCCCAGAGGCCCACCTGTGCAGTCACTGAGTGTACAGGCTTTTGTTTGTGGCAATTATGGCTGTCTCAGCCAAACAATCTCAGTGCTTGGAGCAGAAGGTACCGCCAGTCTCCTTGCCTCTAGCAGGGATACCCACGCTTGGGAAAGGAGAAGTGCAAGGGGTTGAATATTCTCCACTTTCAGTTCCTGGAGGTGTCCACAGGTGACCTGGATCCAAACCATCCCAGCTCTCACCCAAGAAACTTCAGTGTGGATGTTCTGGCTTTTGCCCAGCCACCAACTGCCCATCCACTCCCCAGTGTTAGAGTTACAGAGCTTGTGCCACTCAGATATGGTCACTGCCATCTTGGAACCTCTCTTTGTCTAATTTTTTGAATTTTTATATATTCTGGATATTAGTCCTCTATCAGATGAAGGGTTGGTGAAGAACTTTTCCCAGTCTGGAGGCTATTGGTTTATTCTGCTGACAGTGTCCTTTATTTTATAGAAACTTTTCTGTTTCACGAGGTCCCATTTATTCATTGTAGATCTTAGAGCCTGAGCTGTTTGTGTTCTATTCAGGAAATTGACTCCTGTGCCAATGTGTGTGAGGCTCTTCCCCACTTTTTCTTCCACAAGACTCAGTATGTCTGGTGTTATTTTGAGAGCTTTGATCCACTTGGACATAAAATGTGTACAAGGTGATAGGTATGGTTCTATTTGCATTTTTCTACATGTGAACTTTTAGTTAGACCAACATCATTTGTTGAAAATGCTATCTTTTTTCCATTGTATGGTTTTGGCATCTTTGTTAAAAATCAGGTATTCATAGTTGTGTAGATTTATTTCTGGGTCTTCTAATCGATTCCATTGATCCACTAGTCTGTTTTTATGCCAGTAAAATTCAGATTTTATTACTGTTGCTCTATAGTACAGCTTGAGATCACTGATGGAGATATGACCAGGTGGTCTTTTATTGTATAGAATCATTTTAGCTATTCTGTGTTTTTTGTTATTCCATATGAAATTGAGAATTTTTCTTTCAAGATCTGTAAAGAAGTGTGTTGGTAATCTGATGGGAATTGCATTCAATCTGCAGATTGCTTTTGGTAAAATGGCTGTTTTTGACTATGTTAACCATGTTGAGCTGTTAACATGAGAGATCTTTCCATCTTCTGATATCTTTGTCTATTTCTTTCTTCAGAAACTTACAGTTTTTTTCACACAAATTGTTTGGTTAGAGTTACACCAAATACCTTATGTCTTCTGTGGCTATTGTGAAAGGTATAGTTTCCCTAGTTTCTTTGAAATACCATTTGTTTTTTGTATACAGGAGGGCTACCAATGTTTTTAAGTTAATTTTGTATCCAGCCTGTTTGCTGAAAGTGTTTATCAGCTGTAGGAGTTCCCTGGTAGAATTTTTGGAGTCACTCTTGTATATCATATCATCTGAAAATAGTGATGTTTTGACTTCTTCCTTTCATATTTGAATTTCCTTGATCTCCTTTAGTTGTCCTACTTCTCTAGCTAGAATTTCAAGTATCATGTTGAAGAGATATGGAGAGAGTGGGCAGCCTTGCCTTGTCTTTCAAATCAATGAGATTTATCCAAGTTTCTCTCCATTTAATTTGATGTTGGCTATAGGCTGGCCATATATTGTCTTTGGTATGTTTAGGTAAGTGCCTTGTATCCTTGATCTCTCTAGGATTTTAAACATGAATGAGTGCTAGGTTTTTTTTTATTATTATTGTTTATTATTATTAGTTACATTTTATTAACTCTGTATCCCAGCTGTATCCCCCTCCCTTATTCCCTCCCAATCCCACCCTCCCTCCCTCAGCTTCTCCCTACCCCATTCCAAGTCCAAGGGTTGGGGAGGACCTCCTCCCCTTTTGTCTAGCCCTGTTTTATCAGGTATCTTCAGGACTGGCTACAAAGTCCTCCTCTACGGTCTGTATCAAATGCTTTATCAGTGTCTAATGAGATGATCATGTGGACTTTCTACTTCAGTTTGTTTATTTGGTAGATTACATTGATGGATATAAGCATTTGAAGTAAGACCTAATGATTTTTTTTTTTTATTTCCTCAGTGTCTGTTGTTATGTCCCCTTTTCATTTCTGATTTTGTTGAATGGGATAGTGTATCTCTGCCTTTTAGTTAGTAGGACTAAGGGTTTGTCTATCATATTGATTTTCTCAAAGAACCAGCTCTTGATTTCATTGATTCGTTGAATTATTTTATTTGTCTCTAGCTTATTGATTTCAGCTTTATGTTTCGTTATTTTCAGCAGGGTACTCCTTTTTTGGTGTGTCTGCTTCTTTTTTTTTCTCTTTTGTCCTAGGGATTTAAGGTGAGCCATTAAGTTGCTTGTATGAGATGTTTCAAAATTCTTCCTGAAGGCACTTAGTGCTATGAACTTTCCTCTTAGCACTACTTTCACTGTGGCCCATAAGTTTGGGTATGTTGTGTTTTCATTTTCATTGAATTTTAGGAAGACTTTAATTTCTTTTTTTATTTCCTCCCAGACCCAGTTGTCACTGAATGGCAAGTTGTTCGGTTTCCATGTTTGTGTAGGCTTTTTGCTATTTCGGCTGTTGTTTACATCCAGCTTTATTCTGTAGTGGTCAGATGGGAGCAAGGGATTATTTCAATCTTCTTATATTCATTGATACTTACTCAGTGATCAACTATATCCTCTGTTTGGAGAAGGTCCCATGAGGTGCAGAGAAGAAGGTAAATTCTTTTGTGTTTGGGTGTAAGATTCTCTAAATGTCTGTTAGGTCCATTTGATTCATGACCTCTGTCAGAGAAATTGTTTCTTTGTTTAATTTCTGTTTTGTTGACCTGTTCTTTGTTGAGAGTGGGGTCTTGTAGACTCCCACTATTAATGTGTGGGAATCTATGTGTGGTTTAAATTGTATTAATGTTTCTTTTACAAGTGTGAGTGCATTTGTATTTGGGGCATAGATGTTCAGGATTGTGATGTCTTCTTGGTGGAATTTTATTTTGATGAATATGAAGTGACTTTCCCCATCTCTTTTGATTAATTTTGGTTGAAAGTCTATTTTATTAGATATTAGAATGGCGACTCCTGCTTGCTTCTTGGGTCCATTTGCTTGGAAAACCATCTTTCAGTCCTTTAATGCTTATGTAATGTCTATCTTTGTGACTTAGGTGTGTTTTTTGTATGACAGATTGTTGGGTCTTGTTTACACATCTATTCTGTTAATCTGTCTTTTTATTAAAAAGTTGAGTGCATTGATGTTGAGAGAGTTTAATGACCAGAGATTAATGTTAGGTCCTTTGATTTTTATGTTAGTTGTGGTAATGTGTTTGTGTGCATGGCTACTTTTAGTTTTGCTATAGTGAGGTTATTTATTTCCTGTATTTTCCAGGATGTATTTAGCTTTCTTGGGTTGTATTTTCCTTCTGGTTTTCTTGGGTTGTATTTTCCTTCTGGTTTTATCTTCTCTAAGGTAAACTTCTCTAAGGCAAGTTGTTCGGTTTCCATGTTTTTGTAGGCTTTTTGCTATTTCGGCTGTTGTTGACATCCAGCTTTATTCTGTAGTGGTCAGATGGTTTGTGGGTAACAAAATTGCTTAATTTTGTTTCGTTGTTGGATATCTTGTTTTCTCCATCTATGATGATTGAGAATTATGTCTGAGCTGACATTTGTGTTCTTTTTTGTTTGCATGATATCTGTCTAAACCCTTCTGTCTTTCATAGTCTCTGCTGAGAAATCAGGAGTGATTCTGATGAGCTTGCCATTATATGTTACTTGACCTTTTCCTCTTGCATCTTTTAGTATTTTTTCTTTGTTCTGTTACTGTTTGTTGTTTCTGTTTTGATCATTATGTTTCAGGAGGTTTTGGTTTTCTGCTGTAATCTATTTAGTGTTCTGTAGGCCTCTTGTATTCTTATAAGTCTCTCCTTTAAATCTGGGAAATTTTGTTCTATGGTTTTGTTGAAAATATTTTCTGGGCCTTAGAGACAGGAATTTTCTTTTTCCTCGATTTCTATTATTCTTAGGTTTTGACTTTTCATGTTGTCTTTGATCTCTTGGATAATTTCTATCAGGAAGTTTTTAAATTTATCATTTTCTTTGACGGATACATCAGTTTCTTTCATTGTGTCTTCCACGACTGAATTTCTTTCTTCTGTGTCTTGCAGTCTTTTAGGTATGATTATCCCTGTAGTTCCTCTTTCCTTTCCTAAGTTTTTCTTTTTTTCTTTTCAATGCAGTTTATTCAGGAACCTTGAACAATCATCTGACCCTGGGGAAAGCCAGCCCACAGCTTAAATAGCCTCTGGGTAGCCAACCCCAGAGTGCCACGTGGGCAATGCAGATAGGTCCACATACATGGAAGCAAGCCAGATCCTCAGCCTTAGCCAAATGTGGAGTTGTTTGTGACAGAGAGCACTCACCATCGGGAAGGTGGAAGGCGGAAACCAGCTCCATCTTTAAGGCGCGGCATTACACAGCTTTCTACAGTTCCCCCTTTTTGTTTTAGATGCATCAGGCAAGAGTAGAGGTCTGATCTCTGATATTAGAAATAAATTGGGACTTTGTACCGATGTTCATTTAGGTGTCTTCCACCCAAAGAGCATCAGACCCGTCTGATACCTTTTTCTCAGAGGCGGGACCTGGGGCATCAACCCGCATGCAATCAGACATGCTCTTCTCTGGGTCGAGAGCAGCTAACCCTGAGTGCAGTGCTTAGCTTCGCATCCTGAACGTAACATTTTAGCTCCCATGTTTTTCTTCTCTATGATTTCCTTCATTGTGTCTTCTTTAATTTTTCCAATTCTATCTTCAGATCTTGAACAGTTTTGTTGATTTCCTTCACCTGTCTGACTATATTTTCCTGCTTTTCCTTCAGTTCTTTCACCTGTTTGTTTGAATGTTCTTCTGTTTCTTTTATTTCTTTCAATGATTTAATTATTTTTTTCTCTAAAGGCCACAAATTGTTTGGCTGTGTCTTTCTGTATTTCTTTGTATTTATGGATGGTCATTATTTATCCTGTATTTATGGATGACCATAATCTGTTCAATTTTATCTTCCTCTATTTTTTATGTATTTTATTTGTTTCATCCATTATCCTCTTCATAAGCATAGATTTAAGGTCATATTCTTGAATTTCACTTATATTAAGGTGTCCAGGGTTACTTGCCCCTGGACAGCTTTGTTCTGGAGATGCCATATTGATTTGGCTTTTGTTGAATGTGCTTTCATGCTGACCTCTACCCATCTGGTTGTCTCAGGTGTTGGGTGTTAGTTTCTGGAGGCTCCCGGAATTCTGTGTTGGGGAGAATCCCCTTGGCAGGAAGATGGTTGTACCTGAAGGAGGCCTCCTCAGATTTTGCGTATGGTCACCGAATTTAATTGCCACAGCTTAGTTCATGTGTATGACTTTGTAGGGTAACTGGGGTTGTTGTTAGTCAGAGTTCTCTCCTCTCACCAGAAGTCCCCTGCCACTGGGTTTCTTGCTCTGAATTTAATAAGCTGCTACTACGGTTTTTACACTGTGTTTGCTGAGCCCTCTGGAAGAACCAGGGAGCCCTGCGGTTTGGTCAATTTAGCTAGGAGACATGTGCTTTGGAGCAGTATTTGAGAGCTGATCCCATGGCCCAGGCTTCTGTAGATCTGAATTAGAGCTCTGTACCCCAGTACCCAAGAGGTAATCAGGTGAGCACAGCACTCAGGCATGTGGCAGGTGTCTAGAGCCTGGAGCCTTCAGGAATCCAGGAACTTTTCAGAGGATTAACTGGGTGTCCTGAAGTTGGATCTGATGTTTCCATCACTGGGAGGTTTCCTCCCAACAGACTGACCCAGCCTGTGGTATTTTGGGTTCCACAGTTTAAACTGGAATGGTGATTAGAGCACACAGTCACAGGCAAGTGGCTCCCACTGGCAACTGAGTGCCTGCAGGAACCTGGGAACTTTTCCCAGAAACTTTTGGGTGGTATGGGGGTTCATCTGGGTGCCTTGAGGTCAGACCTGATGTTCTCATCACTGTTTAGTTTCTTCCAGAAAGGGAAAACTAGTCTCTAGTGTTTTGGGGTCCACAGTTCAGTCTGGGATGGTGATCAGAGCACACAGGCAAGTGTTTCTGGGATGATGACCTAGTGCCTTCTGGGACCTGGGAACTTTTCCTGGGTTTATCTAGGTGACCTGAGAATGAAACTGTTGGGTTTCCTCTTACCTGGGAAACACAGTTGCTGGTGTTTTATGGCCCCGAGTTCAGTCTGTTGGTCTCTGTGCACTCACTGATGTCCTGCTCATAAGACACAGTGTCTTCTCAACACCTCCATTTTTGATCCCCTGGCATATTTTTTAACTGTGCAATCCTGGAGGCCAATGGCAGAGTCAAACATTCTTGAGCGGGGAGTAAGGTTCGAAAGAAAAAACACACTACACTTGGGATCAGTTCGAGAGGGCTGTCAGTAGAAACTTCTCACACCGGTTTATTCCACAATTTCTTTTTATAGCAGAGCAAAGCACCTCGATGTATGTGTGAAGGAGTTCATTGAGAAGTCAAATCTGTTTACCTCTTCCACTTGTCTGTGTGATCCTCAGACAAGCAAAAGGAAATGAACTTGGCCAAACATCCTGCCTATCCTGTCTCCAGGTGAAAGCCAGAGCGAAAACAAGCAGCTCTCCATAGTCTAAGTTTAAGGAATTAATTCATCTTCCAGCAGACAGCAGTAGACAGCAGTGTAGACTTGCCTAAATTTTTTACAGTATCATCTCACTGTTTACAATTATTCAGATGGTAGTTATGCATTTGGTTTGATTTTTATTATTGATAATTGATCTTCTAATTTCATCTTGGTAATTCTTAATGGAGATTTCTAAGTTTTAGGGATCTTCCCATGGAACCAGCTATAGTAGTTTCATTCATCCTCTCAGTTGTTTGATTTCCACCTTTGTCTTTACTGCTGCATATTTTATAGTTTTATTTCATTTTACCTTCATTATTTTCCTCTCATTTACTTTCTTTCCCTCTATCTTTTCTTAAAGTAGAAACAGATAACTTATTTTAAGAGTTGCTCTACAGTTCCATATCAGGCATTGTAACATTCTAATAGACATATTGTTGTCATATTTAACTTTCATGTGTTTATTTAACAGTCTCTATTCTCCCTCATACACACATGCTATGCCTACAAATTTTATCAACTATGTCATTTCTGGATCTAATTATGAGCTTTTTTCTCATAAATTATTGTTTTGCTTCTTTTTCTTTGTCTAGTAAAATTTTATTATATGTTATGCATTATTAGGAATGTCACCTCTTCCTTCCTATGTACTGTATATTTCTCTATATATTACTGAACAGTTTTTCTTGTTTGAAGATGATTTTCTTGGAAATGGCCTGATCTTTTGGAAACCTGCTTTTAAGTGTTGTTTGTTCAAATTAGAGCACTCTTTAAATGTAACTCTTTTTGTCCTATCACCAAGGCAATAACTTTCTGTTGTTCCATTTTAAGCTTCTCAACAGTCAGTGGTTTGTTTCTTATAAAGAACATTGCTCAGACTTTTTAAACATGGCTAGTATAGTAGTCAGGGTTCTCTAGAGAAACAAGACAGATATGGGATTACATACAACATGTGTGTGTGTGTATCTTTTATGTTGTCAAGTATTCTAATGTTTTTAGATGAAGTAAAATTCTTTAAATTTTATTGTTAATTCATTGTACTTTAATGAACTACTTTGTTTCCATGAAACCTACTTACTTTTACAAATTACATTAAATATGAATATACATTTATTTTTTTTAAATGAGCTTCTAAATAATTTTCAATTTTATGTAAGTTTTGGGAGATGGGATTTATTAGAGTGGCTTCCAGCTATGGTCAAACCAATCCAACTGACAGGCTGTTACTTAAAAGAAAGATCAAGAATTGGTTGCTAGATAATTGTTTAGTCCACAAGGCTAGATGTCTCAGCTGGTCTTCTGGGTTCCTGGAGATGTGAGTTCTTACACCAGTGAACTATTGCTTCAGCAGCAAGACACATGAACATGCAAGTGAGGGCATGTAGATAAGAAGCAAAAGTCCCTCCCACCCACCCACCATATCCTTTTATGTGTCCTGTCACTAGAAGTCTTTACAGGTGTGCATAGGCTTAGATTTTTTTTTCCCCCAAACCTACTTTATTTATGGTTCTTAAGCACCTTTACCTCCCTTCCCAACCCTCAACCTTAGGTAGGAAATTAGTAGGGAAAATCACTATAGATCTCTTTTATCTACTTTCTGCTGATTAGAATAAATGGGTCTTTAAAAGTTTGCCAATCTCAGTTGTCAGGATATCATCAGTCCAGTCCAAAGGCCAACACCAAGCAGCAACACAAAGTCAGTGAAAGTCACAAGACTCAGTTGAATTGCCCCAAGAAGTTCTCTAGAACATTTTTCTTTGTGAAGTCAAGTGGTGAGGCACAAAGATCAGCATAACCATCTTGACCCCAAAAGCAATGTCTCACTGTGTGTAAGCCTCTGTATATCTCCTCTCCTCAGAATCCACCCACGAATGTTCTCAGCTGGCCAAAGTCACAGCTCAGAGCAAAACATCACTTGCCTAGCTTGCAGCAAAATATCACATAACAAACCTGAGTCTTCAAGGAAACCAGAAACTTTTACTTCAGATGTGCCCAAACTGCTAGGGTTTGAAATGATTTTGGGTGTAGTAAAGTTGACAAATGAAATTTGTTATAGCTAGTGTCAAGTTAACAAGGGGAAAAGAAGAACCCCCTGAAAAATGAGTGTCTTGGCATGCCTGTGGGGGGTTATCTCAGTTATGCTAATTGGAGCATAAGATCCTACTCTCGGTGGGTGCTCCTATCCCTGGTGGATTTTGGACTGTATAAACAGGGGGGAAATAAGCATAGCATGCACTTACCTGTCTCTGCTTATTGACTGAATTCACTGTAACCAGGACCTCAAGTTCTTATCACTGCTACTTCCCTGTTATAGCTACAGCTGACTATAAATTTGAACTGTGAGCTAAAATAATCTCTTCTTCTTTTAAGTTGTTTTTGTCAGTATTTTATGACTAACTGGAAGAGTCACTGAGACAGTTGGTATGTACAGAATTGAAGCTCAGAGTGCTGATCTGGAAACTCACTCATTCTTGTTATTTTCAAATTTCCCCCTCCCACTTTTAGATGTGTTTTCACAAAAATGTATTCCTCGGTGTGTAGGTGAGGACATGTGGTAGCCCTGCCTTTTTCCTTCCTTCCTTCCTTCCTTCCTTCCTTCCTTCCTTCCTTGCTTCCTTCCTTCCTTCCTTGCTTCCTTCCTTCCTTCCTTCCCTCCCTCCCTCCTTCCTTCCTTCCTTCCTTCCTTCCTTCCTTCCTTCCTTCCTTCTTTCCTTCCTTCCTTCCTTCCTTCCATCTCTCTCATCACGATTTCCAGAGCTCTCTCAGTCTCATTTCTTCCATGATAATTATTGAAAATCTCTGGCAGTTAATAGACTATCTTAAAGCATCTGTTTCTTTTATTTTTGTCAAGTATTCTAACTTTTTTAGATGAAGTAAAATTATTTATATTTTATTGTTAATTCATTATATTTTAATGAACCACTTTGTTTCTGTGAGACCTACTTACTTTTACAAATTATTTTAAATATGAACATATGTTTATTTTTTTAAAAATCAGCTTCTAAATAATTCAATCTTATGTAAGTTTAGGGAGATAGAAAACAGTTTGCATTGCTCTTTCAAAATAATACCTCACAATAATGAATAAAATAACAAATTACATACACACATATCTCTAGGCTATTAAGCATGTAAACAATGCAGTAAAGGGCAAAATTCTAAGAGTTTGGAGGTCAGTTGTTTTTTGATGCCTTGTTGAATAACTGCCTAAAGCATCAAGTACTCTTTCAGTGGGCTTGTTAATTAGAGTGCAAATTTGGGTTTTCTGTGGTCCTTTCTTTCTACCCTAATTTAGGATATTATGAACAGGCTTGCCCCTAAGAAGGTCATACTAATCAAACTACTGAATATCTTCTGCCATTTTGATGTTTTTAATTAAAATCTTATGGTCAAAAATGTACAGAAAAAAATTTATGAGCTTTTCCAAATCTCTCATAAATAATCTAATACCAGACACTAAAGAAAAATTAAATTTTCCTCAAAATATTTGAGGCATTAGTGAAAGATTTTTAGAAAGATTAAAATCTGTATTTGTTTTAATGAAATGTTCAACATACATAATTTAATCCTATATTTTCATGAAAAACAGAGATACAGAGTCATAAACATCTTTGTTATTGAATGTCAGTGACATATGCTGAAAGTCACTGACTTTGCTGAAAGTCATTGGTTGTATATGAAATGGTTAGATATTAGAAGGACCTCTGTATTAT
This sequence comes from Meriones unguiculatus, assembly GCF_030254825.1. NCBI lineage: Eukaryota > Metazoa > Chordata > Mammalia > Rodentia > Muridae > Meriones > Meriones unguiculatus. The sequence goes on along the minus strand of NC_083353.1, from coordinate 31,910,147 downwards.
AAATGTTATAGAACATTGTATTGCATAAACCTTTTTAAACTTTAACATTACTAATAGATCACAAAGTAAATCTGTAGTAGCAATTTTTCTTAAATATGAGCTATTCAGCCTATTTAAAGAAAATACCATCAGCTTCACAGTGTTTCTAAAAATTAGGGATCATGTACAGTATTTGAAAAATAAATATAAATTTTAGCATTGCTTTACTTTAATGGCACATGAATTAAAACTGCATTATAATGAAATTGCTGCTGAACATTTCCATTAAGATGAAATGAATTCATTATGACCAGCACAGTTACAATGAATACTAAATGAATTAATAATAATGAACCATTTAAATTGTTGTCTAATTGTTTTATTTCATTTTTATGTATATTGTGGTCCTATTTTAACTACTACGTTAATAGATAATGACATTTAATAATTCATTTTCTTGCTCACACTGTTTTCAAGATCTTTGTATTTCCCCTCTTTGTTTCACATCAATCTTTTATCTGTTGACTCTTTCGTTAATACTACTATCTGCACATAATTAGCAAATACAGACTTTAATTGAAAATGAAAAGAAAATAAGATAGAAAGACACCATGACTATATGAACCCAAGAATCATAGTACTAGACATAGTCAAATTTAGTCTTTTAAGTTGGCACTATTGATGTTTAAAAAAACTAATAATTTTGTTTTTCTTTTTAATTATGTATCTTGTAAAATCAATTAAATGAAACTATTTGCTTAACATTATTTGTATTTCAATAAAAATTTAATCTAGTCAATCATTATTATTTAAAAAAATTTAATTCTTTAATTGCCACTTACTTTTAAAATATATTTATTATTTGTTACAATTTATTCACTTTCTATCCCAGCTGTGGAACCCTCTATTGTCTCCTCCCAAACCTACACTTCCTCCCTCTTCTCTCCCTATACCCCTCCCCTAGTCCACTGATAAGGGAGGTCCTCCACCCCTTCTTTCTTACCCTAGCCTATCCTACCCTCATCAGGGCTGGCTGCATCATCTTCCTTTGTGGCCTGGCAATGCTACTCCCCCACCCCACCAGGGGAAGATGATCAGAGAGACTGCCACTGGGTTCCTGGCAAAGAAAGCCCCTGCTCCCTGTATTAGGGAACACCCTTGGAGACTGAATCTATAGGCTGCATCTGAGTAGGGTTTTAGGTCTTTTCCATGCAGGGTCTTTGGTTGAGGTATCATCTCTGCAGGGTCTCCAGGACCCAGTTATTTTGGCTCTGTTGGTCTCTTTTTATAGCCCCTGTCTCATCCAGGTCTTTCTATCTCCCCCTTCTTTCATAAAATTCTATGCATTCTGCCCAAAGTTTGGCTATGAGTCTCAGTCTCTTCTTAGATACCTCGATCAGTAGAGGTATCTAAGGACCTCTGTGATAGGCTCTTGTGCTGTTCCCTGTCTTCTCCTGCTATTGCATTTGTCTTTCTGAATGAGAATTGAGTATTTTCCATAGGGTCTTATTTGTTGTCTAGCTTCTTTATGAATACAGATTTTAGTATGTTTATTCTATATTATATGTCTAATAGAATATCAAATGGCAGAGAAACACTGAAAGAAATGTTAGCATCCTTAGTCATCAGGGAGATGCAAATCAAAACGACCCTGAGAATTCACCTTACACCCATCAGAATGGCTAAGATAAAAAACTCTAGCGACAACACATGCTAGAGAGGATGTGGGAAAAGGGGAACCCTCCTCCATTGCTGGTGGGAATGTAAACTTATACAACCACTTTGGAAATCAGTCCGGTGCTTTTTCAGAAAATTAGTAATAGTACTACCTCAAGATTCAGATACACCACTTCTAGGCATACAACCAAAATATGCTCAACTATATAACAAGGACATTTGCTCAACCATGTTCATAGCAGCTCTACTTGTACCTGCCAGAATCAGGAAACAACCTAGATGTCCCTCAGTGGAGGAATGGATACAGAAATTGTGATACATTTACACAATTTTCAGCTATTAAACACAATGAAATCTGCAGGCAAATGGTGGGAGCCTCCTTTGTGCTTAGGCTCCAAACCCAGAAATTCAAGCAGTCATACACTCAAAATACTAAATATATATTTAAATGTTTGTGTAGAGTTTTGTATCTGCATCACAATTCTCTAACCAGTGAAATGCAACACCTAGTTATGTATAATTTATATTATAACAAGTATTTGGGACTCAGGAGAAGATGTAAATCACATGGGAGGTGTGTATAACTTGCACATAGATGCTAATCCATTTTACATAAGCAACTTGAGTTACTGTGGATTGTGGTAACTTCACTTGCCTCAGGAACTCACTGCTTCTCCACAGGCATTAAGGAACAGCTGTGAGTAGGTATTTATTCTTACCATGTCTCCCGTTGTGTTCCACAGTATTTTAGATCCCCTTGGTAAGGTACTTCCCATGTGCCCAGGAGAGCAAAAAAATAAGCAATATCTAATCAGGAAGATGAAATGAGTCACAGAGGCCATCACATAGCCATCTCTGGGTAGGCACTCTTAGGTGAAAATTGGAAAAAGATTTCATAAAAGGCTAGATGCACATTCTGAAGTCTGGGAGTGAGCTGGTGGTACCAGGGAAAGAAACCCTGCTTGCAGGGCTGCCCTCGGGTAAAAGATAGGATAGTTGGAGAATGGGAAGCTCCCTCGCTGGAGCATATTTTGAGAAAATTGACTTTGTCAAGTAGCCTATCATTTACATTAACATTTGTCCCAATCAGCCTGCTGATGTTTTACAATCTTTATTTTAAAACTTTGATTACAAAACAGTTTTCTCTTTTGTGACCTTACTTTAGAAAATTACAAATGCATCATAACTCGGAGAAAAAATGAATTTCAGTAAGTTTTTAATTTTTACACTTTTATTTGTTTATTGTATGTTAGTGGAATGGTCATTCATGCCATGGCATGAGTGTGTAGGGTGAGGAAATCAATTTTCTCCCACCATGTGGGTCCCAGGTATCAACCACAGTTCATCAGCCTCAAATATAAGTATCTTTAGTGGGTAAGCCATCTTGCCAGATAAGAAATTATGTACTTCAAGAGTCTTTCTTAGTTGAGAATACATAGTTATGCCATATAATTTAATAAAATGACTTATTGTATAAATGACATAAATTACAAAAATTACTAAGAAGTGGGTCCCAATTTTGTCATTACAATGACAATTTACTAAAAATATACAAAAGACTCACACTGTTTCTTTTGGTGCTTGCTATTACTTGAAATTTGAATACTTTTTTTTTAAAGTCATTCATAAGAGCTTTCCCTTTTAAACTCTCATTAGTGCCAGATGGACTGATGGCAGGACTTTAGAATCACATCTCCTAAGGAATTTGCCACAGGGCCATTGGAAGTTGTCAGCCTGCTAGAGCTATAGCATGCCTTACAGGCCATCTTCAGCAACTGAGGTAGACCTTTTTTCCAAAGCAAAAGCACAAAGAAGCTGTGGGTATAGGTTAATGAGGGGATACATGTTTAGAGTAAGAAAGGTCCTGTGTTCACTCTGCAGTATAAAAGGAAGATGAAACAGCTCATGGGGAGAGGGAGGATTTCACACCACTGAGGATCAAAGAGCAGCAATGCCAGAACAGCTCTGTTACAGGCCTCAAGAGTGGCAGTGACATACTTAGTCTGGTCTTTATACACTTTAAAATTTTATGGAAGAGCTACCTGACATAAACTAAAACAGTCATCATTTTCATATTTATTTTGGTGAAAATCTACCTAAAACATGGGAAGATGGCCCCATGCCAGGACTATGTCCTCCTTCCATTTCATCTTCCATAGAATTTCAGTTTTTCACATTTTTCTCCCTGAAGTCCTTTTCTTTTTGGATGACTTCATATTTCTTAACATTCTTTTTTAAATAGACTTTCCCAACCTGTCTTCTTTTCCTAACCTAAAAGGAGGAAGATAACTGGGAAAAAAAAAAAAACTTTCATCAACGGGATGGTTGCCCAATCCCTGTGTATTCCATCTCAAAACTTTTCATCACGGAAGCTCTGACAATGTTTGGCACCATATGTGCCTTGATTTTCCTTTTTTCTGATTTTTTTTCTCTTTCTTTTTTTTTGTTTTTTTCTTTTTTTTTTTTTTGAGTTGAGGTGCCAGCCGTACCAGCCTGTGCTTCTGTTTTCTGCCAAAAAGACAAAAATGAGAGAGAGAGAAAGAGAGAGAGACAAATGCCATGAAAATGAAAATAAAAATTTTTCAATGTTTTTGGTATAAGTAGTGTACATTTCTTCTGAATTTTCACTAAGAATCTGTTTTTATCATCCTTTACAATAGAATGTGCACAAGAAAACTTGTGGTCTATTAGCAGAAAACAGAGGCCCTGGCAGGCTTCAGAGCAGCACAATCCTACAGTTGGGGAGGCTGGGCAAGAACCCAAGTTTGTCCATGCCGAAGAACAACACTGTCTGCTAAAATTACAGTTTTCCCTTTTCACAAACCTCAAAGTTGTGAAACTTTACTAACTTTAAGAAAAGAACAGTTGGCCATACAAAAGATACACTTCCAAATCCATGAAGCAACTTAATTATACTTGCAAATGAACTGCTTGGAGTGAGTCTTAAAATGTATTTGTTCCAATTATTCCACTAAGGTAGTAAGTAGAAAGTAATCATTTTCTATGTTACTGGGATTAAGAAACTCCAAATGTTGGTTCCTAAGAAAGAATTTGACCAATACTTGTAAGTGGATGTATAAAAATGGATGCCATAAAAATGATAGCCACAATTTAAATAGCAAAACTTTTAATTCATTCCTTATATGCTCAGGATGATATAATAGAATTAAATAAAAGGGAACTATATTTAAACCTTTGATTCTCCCAGAGTCCATGATTCTTTACAAAGACAGAGACGCTAATTAAGCTTTGCCATGTCTCATCAAGTCATATATATATATGTGATTAAAGTATGGTGCAGGGCAGGGCAATCTGATACTTCACCAATAAATTGAGTTATATTGCAGCAAGTTTGTAGCAAGGTCAAGCTGGCTATGAAATATTTTTTGTTAGAGTTCATTCAGGTGATAGACTGGTTTTTGGAACAGGGTAAAATTCAAGATAAAATTATTATCTGGCAAAAGGTATGATGAAAAGAAGGATGCCAAGAAGTCCAGACTCTGCAGATAAAAAACAAAACCATTATCTTCAGGTTGGCAAAAGAAAAAGAAAGTCAAAGATAGATAGCTTGAGTACACTACCTACCTCATAGCACACTACACATACCTCAGTTTTAAGTACTATTGAAACTGAGAAAGGCACTCCCAGGAGAGGTACCACTTTCCAGTGATGCACAGTGCTGATAGGGTATATGCTCCTTGGCTAGAAGGAGAGACACATTGCTCATCATCTATTTGGATATAGTAGATGATGTTACAGTAGAGGGTGTAGTGGAGAGGAGATGCCAGCATCTAGCTCGATCCTGCCAATATCTCCTGCAAGCTTTTCATGCTGCACCACGATAACTGAGGGAGTGCAGGAAAGTACCTCTTCTTGCTGTGATTTCACCGCTGAACTAATACAGACTAAACGAAGAGGTTATCATGGCTTTCAGTAGAAGCAACAAGTTGTTTCCCTTATTATTACTATTTTTAATCAGCACAAAATGACACTGTTGCTTTGATAGAAAACAAAATCTTTATTATGAATAATTCAAAGACTAACTTGAGAATTCATTTTGACATAAATTTACAATGTTTAATCAGAAATGTAGTCCAGAAAATTCTACAAAAATGACTCATGTTTTTTTTCCCATGGTAGAATTACAAAACTCTGTTTCTTTAATTATTTTATTTTATTACTAAAGACAATTTCAGATTTTCAATAGTCATTTTACTTCCTCAATTTTTCTTATTCTCCAAGAGTACATTATTGCACAGAATATATCATCAAAGTTCTTATGCAAAATCATTTATTGAAAAAATGTGTAATAGTCTGAACAAAGACCTTTAAAATAATATTTGTGATTTTGTTACAAATCCCAGAGGGTATGCTGTAGTATGCAGTTATCTGCTGCAAAGGATCGTTTCCTATGAAATGACCCGTTTACTTCTAACAAAATTAACACAGCTACAATTCAGTACAACTGAGTAATTTAATGAACATATATTGATGAACATTTTCACAAAAATTCTCTATGAGACAATGAAATGAAGAAGACAAGACTCTGGTTTTAATAACTCATATTTTATAGATTAATATTTTAGAAACAGTGAATATTGATCAGGACCAAATGTCAGCACACACACATACACACACAGTGACTTTAATCTTAACTTTGATCTTGTAGTCTATTGAAAATGTAATAACCCACCTTGGTGTTTTCCAGGTATTAACTCTTTTTGCAAATTTCTATTTGTCCAGGGTATTCTTTGGAATCAGACTCTACTGAACATAGATGGTTGTGATTGCTTGTCTTTATTTTAGGAGATAAACATGCAGCCATCATTCCTACAAAATCTACATGTCTACTGAAAAATGTTACCTGAATTTTATATAATCGTCTGATTTATTTATTTATTTATTTTGTGTGTGTATGTTAGTTGCATAAATTTGATATGAGGTGGTTCAGATAATGAAGTATAATCTTTACCATTAGGGGAGATTTTGTATTAACTCACACATCACAGCAATTTCACTGAAAAAAATATAATCTACAGAGAATAACAATAATCTTACCATATTTCTTTAGTATTTTTAAAGGTACTATATAATTTCTATCCTTGTCTTTTTGTTTAATCACTTAAAATGGTAGATTTAGCAGTTATTTACTTAGAATTCTGACTATGTACAGAACTCTATGCCAAGGGACATACTAATGAAGCAAACAAGGAACATGAAGCTGAAGATATTATACTAGGATAATGAAAATCATTAGAATGAATAATGCCACTTATATAATGCTTATCATAATATCCAGAGCCGGTAAGTTTCCAAAAACAGTTAAAAACTCTTGTAAGGTTCAGAACCTCTGCTCGGATGTAGCCCATGGTAGCTCAGTAAGCAACTGGTTTCCCACAGTAAGGGGAACAAGGACTATTTCTGACAGGAACTCAATGGCAGGCTCTTTGACTACCCCCCCCAAGGGAGGAGCAGTCCTGTTAGGCCACAGAGGAGGACTTTGCAGCCAGTCCTGAAGATACCTGATAAAACAGGGTCAGATGAAAGCGGAGGAGGAGGTCCTCCCCAAGCAGTGGACTTGGAGAGTGGCAGGGAGGAGATGAGGGAGGGAGGGTGGGATTGGGAGGGAATGAGGGAGCAGGATACAACTGGGATACAGAGTTAACAAAATGTAACGGATAAGTAACTTGTAAAATGTAACTTCTAAGTAGCTGGAAGTTGTATAAGTTCTGTTTTAAATTCTAAAAGTAGCAAGCAACCGACTTTATGTCAGAGACTCTCTCTTCTCCCTTTACTAAGGAATGCACATGCAGACTGATCTGCATATGGGCTACATCTGGGCAGAGTCTAGGTCCTCTTCATGCATGTTTTTTGGCTGATGCATCAGTCTCTGCAGTACTCCCTCGGCCCAGCTATTTTTAGCTTTGTTGGTCTGTTTGAGGGACTCCTGTATTCTCCGGTTCCTTTATAGCCCCCTTCTTCCAAAAGACTCCCAGTTCTCTGTCCAAAGTTTGGCTGTGAGTCACAGCGTTTGTTTCGATCCCATGCTGGGTGGAGTCTTTCAGAGGACCGTGTATAGTAGCCTTCCAGTCTTTTCCCTATCTTCTCCTACTTCTGATGTCTATCCAGTTTTCCCTTCTGAATGAGAATGAAGCATCTTCCCTAGGGTCCTCCTTATTACTTAGCATCTTTAAGTCTATAGATTTTATTATGTTTGTCCTATATTATATGGCTAATATCCACTTATAAGTGAGTATATGCCATGTATGTCTTTCTGCTTCTGGGTTACCTTACTCAGGATGATCAAATTTGCCTGTAAATTTGATGATTTCCTTGCTTTTAGTAGCTGAGTTGTATTCCATTGTGTAAATGTACCACACTTTCTGTATCCATTCTTTGTTTGAGGGACACACTGGTGGGGCAACTTAGCCATCCCACAGAAAAAGAGAAGCCAGGCATTTCTGATGGAACCTGAAAGGTTAGGGTCAGACAGTAGTGAAGGAGGACTTCCACTTTTGGTGGACTAGGGGAGGGGGATAGTGGAGAAGTAGGGAAAGAGAATGAGACCAGGAGGAGATGAGGGAGTGGGCTATAACTGGGATACAAAGTGAGTAAATGTAAATAAGTAATGATAATAATATAACAATAAAAACAATAAAATAGTAATAATAATAAAAGAAAAAATCTGGAAAAAATAAATTCCCAAAGGCTGGTAGAATAGGCCTGGGGTAAAGGGCCAACAAAAACAAAGTAAGCTGTAATTAGGTTGTAGAGAATTATCAGCATGGAATCCTAAGGTAGTTTCAGGATATTATAATTGGCCTCTTGTGGCTGTACCATTTTCTAGATAGTACCTTAGAGCTTCTATTACTCTGTAAAACACTATGACCAACAGCAACTTGGTGAGAAAAATAATGGACTGTACCTTCTCCTATCCATCACTAAATAAAAAATGCCCTACACATTTGCCTACTTATAACTAGATCTTCTAGAGGCATGCAATTGCTTCCTATAGGCAGCTTTCAGTGCATGAAAAAAATATTCATTGAGTTTCATTCAAGCCTCTATACATATAACTACTTTGTTTATTTATATTTTCAGGGATATTCCATGCATAGTTATAGTATCGTTTTGTTCATCCAATGAATGCTTCATAGGTGTTTTGGTTGTTTCTACTTTTTTTTTTTTTTTTTTTGATCAGTAGTATTTGGTTTTACCCTGGGTCTCTGGGTTTTCTGGTCTGATTCTTAGTCAATGAAGCAGTGTCAGGTTTGTGTGCTGTCTCATGGTTATGTCAGTTCAGACACTGGTTGAATACTCCAACAATTTCTGTGTCCCCACTGCTCTAGCATATCTTGCAGGTGGTAGAAATGGTAGGTCAATGATTTTTGGCTGAGTTTGTGTTTAGGTTTCTCTTATGGTAGTATGTAGAGCACCTTCCCACAACAAAGCCACTAGAACATAGGGGTAAAGGCTTTATATAGGCACCAGCTCAACTTCTCCACGTTCAATGAGTTATTTGGGTGGTGTTCAACAATGAGGATCCTCCGTCAGTTTGCAGAGAGAAACTCAGCAAATACCCTGGGAGGTTTGTGGATTTCTATAGAAATTTCTTAGCCAACAACTTCACTGAATGTAATCCAGTCACCATACTGGAAGTTTTGTTTGGTCACAAGAGATGGCCAGTTGGATTCTGCTTCTACCATCATTCAAAGACATAAAAAGGACCGTCTTCTTTTATTTAAGAAGTTTCTAGTGAACCAAAGTTTCATATCATCCCTCAAAAGCCCCTTAGCTCCATCTGTCTCTCCCCAAATACCCTCCCTCAATTTCACATCCCTTCCCCTACCCACCTGTCCCTCCTGTCCTGTTCCCTTCCACCAAGACTCCAAACATAAAATCTATTTTATTTCCTCCTCCCATGGAGCTCCATGTGTCTGCAATAGTCCCTTCCTCTATACCTGACCATTCTGGGTCTATAGATTGTAGAGTGATTATTATTTTTTAATGCCTAATATGTACATATAAATGAATACATACCATATATACCCTCCTGTGTCTAAGTTACCTTACTCAGGGTAAAGGTTTTTCTAGTTTCATCCATCTGTCTGAAAATTTCCTGATGTCATTTTTTAACAGTTGTACAATAATCCGTTGTATGAAGGTACCACAATTTTTTATCCATTCTTCAGCTGAGGAGTGTCTAGATTATCTCTAGCCTCTGAATATCATGAATGTGGGCAGCAGAGAAAATGTCTGAGAAACTGTTTTTGTGGTAGGATGAAGCATCCTTTGATAATATGCCTGAGAGTGGCATAGTTGGATATTGAGGTATATCAATTTCCAACTTTCTGAGAAAACCCTATATTGATTTCCATAGTGAAAGTAGAAGTTTGCACTCCACTCAACAATGGATGTGTGTTCCCCCATTCTACTTCCTTGCCTGCATGAAATGTCACTTGTGTTATTGATCTTAACCATTATGACAGGTATAAGATAGAATCTCAGAGTTGTTTTGATTTGTATTTCCCTGATGGCTAAAATGTTGAATAATTCATTAAGTGTTTCTCAGTTATTTGAGATTCCTCTATTGAAAATTCTCTGTTTAGATCTGTACACCATTTTTTACCCTTTTATTAAAATATTTTATTTATTATCATTATTTATTAAAATTTATTCACTTTGGTATCCCAGTGATTGCCCCCTCCCTCATCTCCTTCTAGTCCCATGCTCTCTCCCTCTTCCTCACTATGTCTACCCTAGAACACTGATAGGAGAGTTCCTCCTCCCCTACTATTTGAGCCTAGCCTATCAGGTCTTATCAGAACTGTCTGGATCCTCTTTCTCTGTGGCCTCGCCAGGGGGAGGTAATCAAAGAGCCTGCCACTGAGTCCATGTCAGAGACAGCCCTTGCTCCTCTTACTAGGAAGCCCATATGGAGACTGAGCTGTCCATGGGCTACTTCTGAGCAAGAGTCTAGGTCCTCTCCATACATGGTCCTTGGCTGATTTATCAGTCTCTGCAGGTACATTAGCCCATATTTTTGGCTATGTTGGTCTCCTTTTGGATGTCCTGTCCCTTCCAGAACTTTCTATCTTCCCCTTCTTTCATAAGATAGCCTGCACTCTGCCCAAGGTTTGGCTATGAGTCTCAGCATCTGCTTCAATACTTTGATGGGTAGAGTCTTTCAGAGGCCCCCTGTGGAAGTTCCTGTCATTTTTCCTGTCTTCTACTTCTGATGTCTATCCTGTTTGCCCTTCTCAATGAAGATTAAGCCTCTTCCTTAGGTTCCTCCTTGTTGTTTAGCTGCTTCAGGTCTGTTGATTTTAGTATGTTTATCTTATGTTATATGGCTAATATCCATTTATAAGTAAGTATATATCATGTGCATCTTTCTGCTTCTGGGATAACTCACTCAGGATGATCTTTTCTAGTTCCTACCATTTGCCTGCAAATTTCATGATTTCCTTGTTTTTAATTGCTGAGTAGTATTCCATTGTGTCAATGTACCACAATTTCAGCTGAGGGACATCTGGGTTGTTTACAGATTCTGGCTATTATGGATAAAGCTGCTATGAATATAGTTATTCAAATGTCCTTGCTGTATGGTTGAGCATCTTTCGGCTATATGCCCAGGAGTGGTATAGCTGGGTCTTGAGATAGCAGTATTCCCAGTTTCGGAGAAAGCACCACATTGATTTCCTAAGTAGTTGTACAAGTTTATATTCCCATCAGCAAATGGAGGAGGGTTCCCCTCTCTCTACAACCTCTCCAGCATATTTCATCCCTTGAGTTTTGATCTTAGTGATTCTGATGGGTTTAATTAGAATCTCAGGGTCATTTTGATTTGCATTTCCTATATGGCTAAGGATTTTAGGCATTTAAGTGTTTCTCTGCCATTTGATATTCATCTGTTAAAAATTATCTGTTTAGCTCTTTACCCCATTTTTAATTGGATAACTTGGTTTGTTGGTATTTAACTTCTTGAGTTCTTTATATAGTCTGGGTATTAGTCCCCTGTCAGATGTAAGATTGGTGATGATGGACCTCATGAAACTGTATACCATTTTTTAAAATTAGATTATTTGGTTTTGAGGTATCTAGTTTTTGATGCATTTAAAAAATACATATATTTGGCTACTTGCCCTCTATCAGATGCAGAGTTGGTAACAATCTTTTTCCATTCTATAGGCTACTGCTTTGTCCAAATGACAGTGTCCTTTGACTTATAAGAGATTTTCAGTTTCATGAGGGCCCATTTATTAATTGTTGATCTTAGTGCCTTTAGTATCAGTGTTCTGTTCTGAAAGTGTTCTCTTGTGCCAAGATGTTCAAAGCTATTCTCCACTTGCTCTTCTGTTGGGGTTAAATGTGACTAGTTTAATGTCGAGGTCTTTGATCCATTCAGAGTTGAGTTTTGTCAGGATAGTAAGTATAGGTCTACTAGCATTCTTATACATACAGACTTCCTGCTGAAGATGCTGTCTTTCTCAAGTGTGTAATTTTGTATTCTTTATAAAAAATCAGGTGTCCATAGGTGTATGGATTCATGTCTGGGTCTTCAAACTGATTCCATTGATGAACATTTCTGTTTTATGCCAATACCATGTGGTTTTTATTACTATAGGTTTGCAGTACAACTTGGAATCAGGTATACTGAGACCAACAACAGTTCTTTTATTGTTTGGGATTGTTTTTTTCAATCCTGTATTGTGTATGTGTGTGTGTGTTTGCATATGAAGTTGAAAGTCATCCTTTCAAAGTCTGTGAAGTATTGTGTTGAATTTTTTTTGAGTGTTGTAGATATATTTTGACAGGATGGCCTTTTCTTTCTTTTTTTTTTTTTTTACTGTTAATCCTACTGATCCCATCTTCTGTTATCTTCTTTATTTCTTTATTCAAAGAGTTGAAAGTTTTAATCATACAAATCTTTTACTGGCTTACTTAGAGTTACCCAGATATAGTTCATATTTTTTTTGAGAAAATATTATTTCTCTGACATTTTTCCTCAGGGTGTCACTTGTAAACAGATGTTCTAGTGATTTTTGTGAGTGGAGTTCCACAAGGACCAAATATATCTGGGCACAGGGGTCTTTTCTGAGACTGACACTCCACCAAGGACCATGTATGGATATTACCTAGAACCTCCACTCAGATGTAGCCTGTGGTAGCTCAGTAACCAATTGGTTTCCCATAGTAAGGGGAACAGGTACTATTTCTGACAGAAACTCAATGGCAGGCTCTTTGACCTCCCCACCCCCCAAGGGAGGAGCAGTCCTGCTAGGCCACAGAAGAGGACTTTGCAGCCAGTCCTGAAGATACCTGGTAAAACAGGGTCAGATGAAAGGGGAGGAGGTCCTCCCCAATCAGTGGACTTGGAAAGGGGCAGGGAGGAGATGAGGGAGGGAGAGAATGAGGAAGGGAGGGGTTGGGAGGGAATGAAGGAGGAGGATACAGCTAGGTACAGAGTTAATAAAATGTAATTAATAATAAAAAAATTAAATTAAATTTAAAAAATCTTACATCCAGCTACTTTGCTGATAGTGTTTATCAACTGTAGGAGTTCACCAGCACAATTTTTAGGATTGGTTATGTATATAATCATATCTACAAACAAAGATATTTTAACTTCTTCCTTTTCAATGTGTATTTCCTTGATTTCCTTGTCTTATTGCTTTTATAAGACCTCAAATGCTATATTGAATAGATGAGAGATTGGGCAAATTTGTCTTATTTTTGGTTTTAGAGAAATTGTTTGGTGTTTGTCTCCACTTAATTTGATGTTGGGTTGTTGTAAATTGCCTTTATTATGTTTAGGTATGTCCTTATATCTCTAATCTCCACAAGATTTTTATCATGAAGGTGTTATAGATTTTATCAAAGACCTATTTTGTATATAATGAGATGTTCATGTATACTTTTTTCTTTTAATTTCTTTATATGGTGGATTACATTTATTCATTTTTGTATAATGAACCATTCTTGCATCTCTGGGATGAAGCCTACTTCATCATGGTAGATGATTCTTTTATATGTGTTCTTGGATTTGATTTGCAAGTATTTTATTAAATATTTTTGCATCTATGTTTATATTAGAAATTGATTTGTCACTCTTTCTTTGTTCGGTTTTAATGTTTTGAGTATCAGGGTACTTTAGCCTCCTAGAGTGAACTGATAGTTCATAGATTGAAAAGGAGTTAACTGAGCAAAGAAAAATACAAAAGTCTAGTTTAAGGAGAAAATGTGCAAGAGGAAATATCTTGTTGAAACTCAGTCCAATGCTCAAAGAAATAAGATGTTTTTTTAAAAAGCCTGATATTAAATGGAATAAAGGGAGGGTGGCCAAAGGGCAAGACTCTACCCGACTAAGCTTCAGTGTTGTCAAAGGAAGTAAAGAAAAGCTTAAGCAGTGAAGGAAACCATTCAAAACAGAGAACTGATACAATTGTAACTGCACAAGCATGTCATGTCTCACGCCCAGCATGCAGCAGAACTTGGCATCCTTTGTGATCTGGTTCTGGCTTTACAGTGAAGGAAACATGAAAGTGGTATGGAATCTCTATCTGTGGTTACAAAAAGCTGCCGAGACCACAGGGGTGTCGAGAGTATCTGCATATAGGATCAGAGATGTCATTTCATGAATCTGTATAGGTGAAGCCTACATTTTGTTTGCAACCCCAAGCTTTGGGACACAGAGGAGTCCGATACCTGATGAGGAAAGCTGCAGGTTAGGTGTGGAATTAGCCCCAGAGAGAGAAGATTTCTGCAGTCAACAAAGCAGAAAGGAGTTGGAGATCTGAAGAATGTTTTGACATCAGATATGGAGATACAGACTTGGGAGTTTGCCTGCTAGTTTTTAGTCTTGCTTTAGTCTAGCTCCCTTTCCTCCCTTTTGGAATGGTAATGTATAGTCTGTGCCATTGTATGTTGGAAGTATGTGTTTTACATTGGATTTTGATTTCATGGGTGGTTTACACTTAAGCAATTGCCAAGACTTTCAGAAGAGACTTTGAACTTTGGATTTTAAATATTGTTGAGGAAATTTGTAGACTCTGGGTACTTTTGAAGTTGGACTGAATGTGTTTTTTGCATTATGCTATGGTTACACGTCTATGGGGAACACAGCGTGGAATGTGGTGATTTGAATAAAGAATGGCTCCTTAGGCTCATATATGTGAATGTTTAGTAATCAAGAAGAAGTACCACTTAAAAGTATTAGGAGGTGTTGTCCTGTTGGAGTGGGTGCGGCATTGTTAAGAGAAGCTGTGTCACTGGGCATGGATTATGAGGCTTCAAAACCTAAACCAGTACCATGTCTGCCTGTGTGCTGACATGCACCCTGTGCTGATGAGAACGTACCAAACCTCTGAAACTTTAAGCAAGCCCAATTAAATGCTTTTCTTTATAAGAGTCGCATGGCCATGTGTTTCTTTTCACTATCAGCAATAATTAAGACAACTTTTTATCTCCTTGAGCACTAGCCTTAACTTGGTTATATGCCCTTTTGCTCCTCTTCTTCTCAGACTCTACATTTTTTATCTTCTTTGTTGAGATTGCTGCTTGTCATTATAAATCTCCATACGAGTGACCGCTAACAGCCATATGACAATGCTAGGATTTCTTGAAAACTTCTCTGATAAAACAATTAATACAAAGCCTTTCAATTTAGTCTCAAGCGGGTATTTAGGACAAGGGATAAAAGCAGCCACATTCTTGGTCAAAATATCACTTAGTCTGAGCTGTTATAATAGTTATTACTCTCAGCACCACTGTCTTCTGCAGTCCTACCAGTATGGCCCATTAAGCCCTGCTTAAAGTGTTCAACTACTTTTCTAATGCAAAGTCCCAAAGTCTATACTCTGCCAAGAAGCAGCATTGTCAGGCTTGTCACAAACATATCCTCTTCCTGGTAACAACTTCTGCCTTAGTTGCTGATCCATTACTGTAAATAGACTCCAGAATCAAGCCACTCTTACAAAAGAAAGAGTTTAATTGGGGGCTACTTTACCATTTTAGATGCTTAATGTATTATCGTCGTGATGTGGAACATGCAGCCTATAAGCTGGTGTTGGAGCAGTTGCTAAGGTCTGCATCATGATCTGCAGGCAGAGAGACTCTGGGCTTGGCACGGACTTTTAAAACCTCAAAGGCTGCCCTTACCTACTCACCTCCCTTCCTCCCACTATCCATGACACACTTCTTCAAGGCCATACATCCTATTTCTTTTAATGCTTTCATAGCGTACCATTCCCTGCTAACTAAGCATTTAAATATATCAGCTTATGAAGAGCATTTTTATTCAAATTATCAGACTTTGTTCACCTATAGCAACCAGTATGAAGGTTATTTACAGGAGCATGGGGGATTCAAAGAATTGCAACAATGAGCAACCTGCTTTAGTTTGGGTGACATCTCAAAATACCTGAATCACACCATTTGCATGTACAAGTTGCAGGAAGCTCCAATATTGAAGGTTCATCCATGCTCACACATCCCATCTATAGTTTATTGTTTCTATTACTTTAGAGAGGGGCTTCTTTTCTACTGTAAGTGTTGGAAACTTCCTGAGTCAAATTTTCTTGAATTGTGAGTATAGCCCTCCATGTCCATGCAAAATACTTCACTGCAGAGGAATCAGCTACTCTATACTTTTTCCAGTTCTTTATGCTCTCTCCTCCACAGTGCTTAAAGCTTTGAAAGAATCATATATAATATATATATCATATATATGATATCATATTATTATAATATATAAGATAATGATATTATATGTGTATTATATAATGATAAAGATAATGATCGTATATATAATATTTATAATATATATAATCATAATCTTCCATTTATAGGTGAGCAATGAACATACAACTCACAAAGTCACTCATTTTCAGCAAATTTTTGAGTTATTTTATAGTTACTACCCTCCAAGTGTTAAGGAAATTTTCTGAACCCACATATACAATTATGTTAATGTCTGTCCATAGAAAGATGCTTAGAAGTTAATTTTATTGTCATTTTGTATTCCTTTAATAAAATACTATCAGTAGTCTCATTGCTGATACTTATGATTTCCCTATCCAGAGGTTTATACTCTGGCTTATAGTACAAACACAGGTTATGTCCTAGGTAGCATATTTTAAATCCAATAAGAAATATTTGAGTGTGCTTATAAAGGTTACATATCATGCCCAGACAATCTTGCATGGCATGCTGATTATGTTAATATGTGGTAGCCCGAAATAAGGAATATTATTGTCAAAGTTCTCCACCAGCAGCCTTGGAAAACCTTCTGGATAAGCAAAGGTTTGCCAGAAGATAAAGATTCCAGATCACTCTACATTGAATTACTTATTATAAAGATACCGAGGAAGATGGCATCTTCAGCAGTAAAGACTTCCATTTAATTCTGACATATAACCAACAACAGTGTTACTGGCTAGTAAGAGATCTGGTGCTTAGTCAACTAACAACTCATATAAAGGGAATCCATATTGGAACTGGGAGGTCTTTTTCCTTAACAACTACATGCCTTCCCGGAATTATTTTTTTCTGTTCATGCAGGATGTTGTTGTTAAAACTATTTTATTGTTCTTCTGGATGATTTTCCTAATCTTTCCTTTCCTAATCTCAAGGGTTAGCAGTACATGATAAAATCTTTTTTATTGGAGGTATTATAACAAAGCAAGATCATGGGTTACCATCTGTCTTAGTCTTCTATTGCTAAGAAGAGACACATGACCATAGCAACTCTTCTAACTGAGAGCATTTAATTGGAAATGTTCAGAGGTTCAGTCTGCTACTTTCATGGTCGGAAGCATGATGGCAAAGAGGCAGTTATGGATCTGGGGAGGTAGCTGTGAGTCCTATATCTGGATTGTCAGGCAGCAGGAAGAAAGAGACCCTGGACCTGGATTAAGAGTTTGAAACCTCCCCCCGCACACACACACACCATGACATAATATCTCCAACAAAGCTATACTTTCTAATCCCTGTCAAGTAGTTCTACTCCTCATGAACAAGCATTCAAATATATGGGCCTATAGGTACCACTCCTATTTAAACCACCACACCATCCCATGACAAATAGACTATGAAGGAAAACTTCATAGACTATTTTGAAGGTTTAGTCCTAATAATTCTAAGTGAATGAGAAATGGTATTGGGAGTCAGCATCTTGGAAGAATATTAAAAATAAAAATGTGCTTAAACAAGATCAAATGAATTATGCAGAGATCCCATCTCTTGGATTAACTCTATCAAGAAAGTAATGCTGAGTCCAACTGCAATATTGGAGGAAACATTACTTTGTGTAGCTCTCTAAAATCCACAGTTATTAGCCAATAGTCATCCAGTTTCTAACATGCAACACAAAGCTCTTGAAATTATGTTGGTACCTTCAAGTTAACTTTATATTGTAAATTTTCTTGATAATTTCTATATTTTATTTATTTCCTCCATGAAGTCTATACTATTTCATACTCACAGCCTTCTTAGAGTAGGTAAGTTCATAAGCTACTTTAGCCCAGCTGAAGAAGGCTGCTTCCACAGCTTTTCTTCTCAGGTGAAATCTTCCAAAAGTGGTGTGAGGATTATGTTCCAACAATACACTCACAGTATTTTTTTTGTCATCCTTGAACAATCTTTGTCCTTTTGACCTTTACCATCATATTACCATATCCATCTAATGCTGCTCATTGTTTCCAACAAATTCAGCCCCAATATCTCCTGAAGCCTCTATATATTACACATTGGAAGGTGACCAATAAATCTGTAATTCATCATGAAGCATATAATCATTATATATGGTCCTCACAGACACTGACCATTCCATCAGAGGAATATCTGGGTGTTTCACAAGCCAGGAGATTTCCTTCTACCATAGCAGGGGGTGGTTTGAGGCAGAGATCTTATTGTCTACCTCTTTTGTGAGGTGTCATTCAGGATTTAAAATTTTACAAAAGCTAAAAACCATAGTATTTGTCTTTCCCTCCTTTTGTTCCCTACGAACACTGACTTAACACAAACCTTTCTATATTTGCTTTTAAAATACTGGGGAAGGCTCTTTTTAAACATTTTTCATTATTATCATTTATTACAATATATTCAATTTGTATCCCATCCGTGGCCCCCTCATTTATCTCCTCCCAATCCCACACTCCCACTTTCTTCTTCCCTTATGCACCTCCCATGGTCCACTGATAGAGGAGATCCTCCTCTCCTTCTATTTTACCCTAGCTTATCAGGTCTCATCAGGACTGGCTGCATTGTCTTCCTCTGTGGCCTGGCAAGGCTGCACCCCTCAGTGGGAGGTAATTAGAGAGCCTGTCACTGATTTCATTCCAGAGAAAACCCCTGCTCCCCTTACTAGGGTACCCAATTGGAGACTCACTCTATGGGCTATATCTGAGCTGGGGTTTTAGGTCCTCTCCATGCATTGTCCTCGAAAGGGGCAGTCCTGCAGTCTCTGCAGTCCTCCCAGATTTCAGTTTGTTTTTGACTCTGTTGTTCTCCTTTTGGAGCACCTGTCACCCCCAGGTCTGTCTTTCTCTTCCTTCTTTCATTAAAATTCCATGTCCCTTACCCAAAGTTTGGCTATGAGTCTCAGCCTCTGCTTCAATACCTTGATCAGTAGAGTCTTTTAGAGGCCCTCTGTGGTAGGCTCCTGTCCTATTCTCTCTCTTCTCCTGCTTTCTATGTTTATCACATTTGTCCTTCAGAATGAGGACTGAGTACCTGGGGAAGGCTCTTTTGTCCACTTTTTCTTCTCTTACACTCTTATTTATTATGGCACAACATCAACATTTTATGGAGGTAATTTATTGATTTAAGTAAATCATTGAGATACATTTTCAGGTACTGCAATTGATTAACGTGTCCATAATATATTTTCAAGGCATTAATTATCCCTAATGTAGATACTATTTATCAAGGAACTGTTACCACATACCATGCAGAGTAAATCAGTCATACATGGATTTCCCACATAAGTACTCTATCCTCACATGGCTCAGATGAGTTGCATATAATATTGTTCATAACAGGAGCCATAACCATACCACTACAAGAAAGAGTTGTATCATCCCATTCCACCAAGGGAAAGGTATCCCAGTTGTGGTGACCCTTGGGAATACTCCAATGTCTGATGTCCCAGCCTCAGTTTCTTGTATTATTAAATATTGAAGGAGCTCTTTAATGTTCCTCCAAATTTCACCTTTTTGTTTGATTAAAAAGAGGATTGTATAATGTTTTCTGGGAAAATATGAGCAGATGTCTATTCTCCCCCAAATCAGGGAAATGACCTCAGTCAATTCTATCTTGGTGAACCATTGAGTTTTGTGGTTACTTACAGGAATAAAGTTGGCTCAAAGCATATACATTCCAAACAGCCCACTCCAGCAAGGGTGATGTTTTGGCAAACTTGTATCACTGGAATTCCCTGAGGAACTTATAGTTAGCGCCTTCATTAATGGGTATTTTCCTCCAGGATTGGCACCATACACACTAAAGATTCTCGTCAAGACTCTTCAAAGATCCTTATGACTGTTGCAAGCCTTCCCTCTCCCTCCACAGGAAAAAGTTTTAGTTCAGAGAAAACAACTACAGTGCATATATATTAGAAGGGTATTTCCCAAGATGTAATAAAATACTGCTGTTGGGTATTGCTTAAAATTAAATGAAGCAGATGCAACATGATAGGTCCTGCCTGTTGTCATTTACACATGGGACCTAAAAAGGGTCTCTAAGAAGTTGAGGGTAAAACAGTGGTTACCAGATTCTGAGGAGAATGATCAAAGATAGAGATATGAGAAAAGTTTGATCTGTGGAAAAGTTCTTTTAGAAAAGATCAAAAGTTTCAAAGTCAATTGTATGACTATGGAAAACAATGAGCAACAAAGTTCAAAGGCTCAAAGGGAATATTTGGAGGGCAAATGTGTTTCACTTGATTTAAACATTATACTGAAAGTGCATGTGTTGAAATTACTATATGGTTTCTTAATGGCTTTGTCTCATTTTTAAATAAACAGTTAAAACAAAAGTAAAAGGAATATTAGACTATAAGATATATGGAACCTGCACTTTTTATGATCCCATGGCAACAATCATAGCAACTACAAGGTGGCTATTTCTTATCACATCTAAATTATTAAAGAAGCTATTTTGCTAATTTCATCTAAATTTCACCATTTGATAAACATTTCAATTACTTGTTGAATTTTATTTCTCATAATATAAAGATGCATACTAATGCTTAAATCAACTTCAGATTTTCAGTTAAGAGACAAGCAAACCTTAAAACATTTGACAGATTAAAAATTCAAATATAATAGAAAGTAAAACAAATTCTATTTTCTTTAGGTTTCTAATCTAGCAGATGAACCGTTTTAAGGAATTTCTCCTGGTTTATGAGTAGGTTCTACTTTCTGAAATACTTTTTTTTTCCCAATAAAAACTCAAGATAAGCCAATGCCCATTTAACCCAGTAAGAAAGGCATCTGACCTGTGTGTCTAATTGACTTGACGTCTCTTCAAGCTTGGGTATTCTTTTTGTTACCTGACCACTAGATCACTATGGTAATTGTCTTAAAACTCAATGACTTCAAATCCTCCTTCAAAATTGTGAAGAGCTGGGTGCAGAGGCTTTCCAGGATATTTCTTTCCTAGAGCTATATTTGTCAGGCTTTGTTGCCCAATAAAAAATCATTCTACTTTATGCTACATGTGGTTTTTAAAACTGTGTTTTGCATTTTAGATCTGTGACTAATTTGTGAAAATTTCCTAGCAGCATCTTTGTCATTGTAGTGAAGTTCGTCATTGTAACTGAGATTCCTTTGATGAGAAACCATCAGTCATGTCTGGATGATTAGGATAATGGTACCAACCTAAAGCTCTGGATGTGGACTCTGGGTGTCTTTTGGGATTCCAGGGATTTCCCTTTTCTCCAGGTGAGTGAAGCGTTCTGTGTACTAGGTACTGTCTGATAATGACAGAGATGTGAAATACAACAGCTAGTCTCTTCATCACTACTGTCATATGAGTGACAGAATAAATTATTTTTTCAAACCTTTTCTAATTATGACTCTTCGTCTTTAGAATATAAAAGTGTAAGTTAGCATTCATAGAGTATTCTGATGACTATTTTTAATTACTTGCCTTTTACTTGTTACTTTTGTTAAGTGAAGATTCTAGAAATATAAATGTGCTGTTTTATTTTTTCTTTAAAGTTAAAAGGGGTGCAAAAGATATGGTGAAAGATACAGGTAAAGAAGGTTTCCTCCAAGTCAATCCAACTCTCCTTGATTTCTAAAAGAAAAGAAATGGCCCCTAACTGTTTTTCATCCTTTCTTTATGAGAAAATCGTTCTTTAGTAACTCATTTTTTTTTCTCATGGTCAGGTTGGCTGCATCTCCAAACACTAGTGAGTGCTGTATATTCTGACATACCCTCAAGTCATGCATTAGCACCTTCTCACACAGCAAAGGGTGAGAACAGATATCTTTTGGCAGCTGACAGCAGGGTGCATGTACAACGAGGGGGAAGGAAGTTAGAGGACAAGGACACTGTGGTAGCCTAGTGGCTAGCAGGACTAATGCACCAGCTGTGAAAAGCCCCCTTCCCCCTCCCACCTACCAAACAGATGTCTCTCTGTCACTGCCATGTCCTCAAGCTATTCCAGTAAATGATTTGTGCATTGCAACTGAGTCACCAATGTGGCAATTGAACCTCTTCACAGCTCAAAATTGTTGATGTGTGCATGGCTGTCCTGTCGTACTGCATGCATGTAGGAATAGGGACGAGCTTGGGAGGGGCTAGGGATAAGGAACTGAGGAAAAGAGTGAGAAAGGGAAACTAGAGCCAGAGAGGATAGTGAAATGTCAAGGTTACCTCGTATTGCCCGGGGAATTAAAAAAAAAATGCACATTAAGGATGCCTCTCTTTGGTCTTTTGACTCTTTACGCTGATGCTGCTACTTACTGCTCTGGTAGATATATATATCACTGAAAGACTAAAAGAATAAAGAATGCAGTGATCTGTATTGTATATACACTTTATTCTGTGGAAAGAATATTAATAAATACACCGGGAGCCGGCAAAGTTTGCCAGTATAAATAATGTGGCATTTCAAAGTCTGTCAGTAAATGTAATTGAATTTTTCAATGTAAAAATATAGTTTAGTTATAAATTGGAGTCATGCTTGACATTAGTTGGGCATTAGGAGATATTAATTAGATACTGTTCACTTCTTTCTTATTTCTTTGTATTAAATGAATTATCAGGAAAGAGAAATTTGCAAGCATGGAACTTAGAGATTTTTATTTCTCAAAAAAGCAGCCTAGTAATTTTTAATAGAATAAATGCTTTTTTGTTTTTTTTTTAAGAAACCCTTGTCAGTAAGCTGTCTAAAACATGTCCTTCCCAATATGAACACAATATGGAAAAGCTAATCCATTTTAATACTTTGTAATGATAATAAGCTACAGTGAACAAGTAGCCTAGGGAAAAGGCAGTGGTAGACACCTTTAAATAGGAAGAGAATAGCAAGTAATTGAACATTTTTACACTAGGCTGATGACAACATTTCCTATGACTTTGAACTTACTTCGGCTGTCAAGATCCTGGCAAACATTTTGCATATCAATCAGATAGTCATATTTCTTTCATGGCATTTAATGTAGAAACTGACTTATGTGATCTTCATATGTAGCGAGGCTGCTTCTATGTAAATAAGATACTTTAAAATAAGATCATTTTAAAGATGCTGTATTTAACTTCCATTTAGAAGTGTTAAGACCATTTGAACCTCAACCCCTCATGTACTTCTCCTTGTGCTGATATAATTATTAAAGCAGCTCTTTCAGTGTGACTCCTTTATGCTAAGTGAATGTGCGTATAGGTGTGTGTGCATGGGTATGTTGCATATATATGCATGCAATATGTGTCTGTGTTTGTATCTGAGTGAGCATGAGTATGTGTGAGTGTATGCATATGCATGTGAATGCATGTTCATGTGTGTGTGCGCACATGTGTGCATGTTTGTTTATGTGTTTCTTACCTTCACTAACTGAATCTAGAAAAAGATATTTATATCTAATTTTTAAGTAGTGTTGAGTTTTTGTTTTGTGTTGGATAAAATATTGTAATTTATCACAAGTGAAAGATGTGTAAGCAGACCCTGAGCCAATTTACATGATTTTGGATTTTTATCAGCATGTTTACCTCAGATTCCTCAGAAAATGGTATTTAAAGCACATATTTGAAGTTTTGAATTAAAAACTTCTTAGTTTCAGGAGCTATTCATTTCGGCTTCTTTTCAAAGAAGTTATTTCTTAATTTATTTAATACTCTGAGAAGGTATAAATGGCTATACACTGTGTAATGTGCATGACTCATAACTGAATCCATGATACCATATATACCTGCCATTTGGGTTCTGAGACTAGCATTATTTCTAAGGGCAGATATCTATATACTTCATTTGAATTAAAAAGGTTTTAAGTTTACTCTGGTCTACAAAAATGATTCACTTTCTGTTTCTCTCTTACTTTGTTTATTTATATCTCCCTATTCTACTTTTGTGGCACTAAGAATTGAACCATGGATAGGAAAATCTCTTTACACTGGGCTATATCTCCAAGCCTACAAAAGCTTCTCAATAAATACTAAAACATATAATTTTTGGCTAAAAATATTTTGTAAGTGCAAATACTTTTGATTTTTAAACAGCATTTGGTGTGTGGTGGAGGGACTGCTAGGTAGTATCCTAATTAGGTTTGACCTGCTTTGATAAGTAACATGAGTCACAGCAGCTTGAGGCAGAAAGGCTTTATTTGGCATAGATGTCAGTCTTACAGAAACATTTTCTCAGTTGTGGTTCTCTCTCTTCTTAGGTAACTTTATCTACATCAAGTTAGCACAAAACCAAGCAGGAGAGGTAGGTGGCTATGTGTTTCCAAACTTGAAGAACACTGGACATGGAGTCTACCTTCATAATCAGTAGTTTCTAAAGGCAGAAACTGAAACTGCAAGATGTTTATAAATTGAATGAGAGCTCAGTCTCTTATGCCCCTGGATGAACATATGAGAATCTACAAGGGAGAATATAAAATACTATAGAGCTGATGGCATTCTGATGAAGAATAATGAGTAATCTTTGTCATTATATTTAATTTGTCTTTTGCACAAATATCTCTGGCAAATACATGGTCAAGAAAATGCTTCGCAGAAAAAGTTTGCTAAGCTAGACTTCAGGTAGAGTATAAAGTTTACATAAAATATAGATTGCCACAATGGTTCTTTGGGCCGCTGTTGATTCTTACATTTTGAGAGTACTACACTTTTTCTTTCTTCTGTATTACGCTTTTGTGTCTTATCTGAGTTCTTTCAAAAACAATAAGAGAGTCTGGAGAGCTATAGGAAATCCAGGGTGAAATCCTGCTGTCCTGCTGACAAGAATATGTCACAGTGGTAGAACTAGCCTAGCTGTTTGATACATACATACATACATACATACACACATATACTTACATACATGTAGGCCTTTCATCATCTAATAAAATTGAGTTAGAAAATGAAAGTACTTTCATTGGCAGAATGGACATTTTCACTATATTAATCCTACTGATCCATGAGCACGGGAGATCTTTAAATCTTCTGATTTCTACTTCATTTTCTTTCTTCAGAGACTTAATGGTTTTTTCAAACAGGTCTTTCACTTGCTTAGTAAGAGTCACACCAAGGTACTTTATGTTAATTGTGGCTATTGTGACAAGTGTAATTTCTTTATTTTTTCTCAGCCCTTTTGTTTTCCTGTATAGGAGGGCTACTGTTTTTGTTTGTTTGTTTGTTTGTTTGGTTGGTTGGTTGGTTTTTGAGTTAATTTTGTATCCAGCCACTTTGATGAAGGTGTTTATGAACTGAAGGAGTAATCTTTTTTATAATATTTTTTTATTTTTAAATAATTTTATACATTCACTTGTATCCCAGCTGTAGCCCTCTCCCACTTTCCCTCCCAATCCTCCCCTCCCTCTCTCATCTCCTCCTTGCCCCCTTCTGAGTCCACTGAGGAGGGGTATCCTCCTCTCCTTCCATCTGACCCTAGCTTATCAGGTATCTTCAGGATGGTTGCAATGTCCTTATCTGTGGCCTAGCAAGGCTGCTCCTCCCTCAGGGGTGAGGGTAAGCAAAATGAGCCAGACAATGAGTTCATGTCAGAAACAATTCCTGTCCCCCCTTACTAGAGAACTCACTTGGATACTGAGCTACCATCGCCTGTGTCTGAGTAGGGGTTGTAGGTTATATACATGCATGGTCCTTGGTTGGATAAACAGTCTCAGAGAAGACCCCTGGGCTCATATATATTTGGAGCTTGTTGGGTTCCCTGTCCTCTCTAGGTTATACTAATTCCTCCTTCCTTCATATGATTCCCTACACTCTGCCAAAGGCTTGGTTATGGGTCTCAGCATCTACTTTGATACACTGCTACGTAGAGTCTTTCAGAGGCCCTCTATGGTAGGCTACTGTCCTGTTACTTGTTTTCTCCTATTTCCAATGTCCATCCCCTTTGTCTTTCTAGATGAGGATTAATCATCTTACCCCTGGACATCTTTCTCATTTATCTTCTTTAGGTATATATATTTTAGTATGTTTATCCTATCTTACAGGTCTAGTACCCACTTATTAGTGAGTAGATACCATGTGTCTCTTTCTGCTCCTGGGATATCTCACTCAGGATGATTTTTTCTAGATCCCACCATTTGCCTGCAAAGTTCATGATTTCCTTGTTTGTAATTGCTGAGTAGTATTCCATTGTGTAGAAGTACCACAATTTCTGTATCCATTCCTCTTTTGATGGACATCTGAGTTTCCAGGTTCTGGCTATTATGAATAAAGCTGCTACAAACATGGTTGAGCAAATGTCCTTGTTGTGTACACATCTTTTGGATATATGCCTAGGAGTGGTATAGCTGGATCTTGAGGAAGCACTATTCCTAATTGTCTGAGAAAGCACCATATTGATTTCCATAGTGGTTGTACCAGTTGAGATTCCCACCAGCAATGGAGGAGGGTTCCCCTTTTTCCACAGCTTCTCCAGCATGCGTTGTCTCTTGAGTTTTTTATCTTGGCCATTTTGATGGGTGTAAGGCAAAATCTCGCGATCCTTTTGATTTGCTTCTCTCTAATGGCTAGGGATGTTGAATATCTCATTATGTGTTTCTCTGCCATTTTATATTCTTCTACAGAGAATTCTCTCTTTAGCTCCATACCCCATTTTTCTTAATTGGGTTGCTTGAATTATTGCCTTTTAACTTCTTTAGTTCTTTATATATTGCAAATATCAGCCCCTTGTCAGATGTTGGGTTGGTGAAGATCCTTTCCCAATCTGTAGGCTGAATCTGAGCATATATTTGTAGTCACTCATATATACTACCATATCTTGTGCAAATAGTGATACTTTGACTTCTTTCTTTCCAATTTATATCCCCTTAATCTCCTTTAGTTGTCTTATCGCTCTAGTTAGGACTTCAAGTACAATGTTGAAGAGATACATAGTGAGTGTGCAGCCTTGCCTTGTCCCTGATTTCAGTGGGTTTGATTTAAGTTTAGTTTAGTTTGATGTTGACTATAGGCTTGCTGTAGATTGTCTTTATTATGTTTAGGTATGTGCCTTCGATCCCTGATCTCTCCAAGACTTTAAACATGAATGGGTGTTAGACTTTGGCAAATGATTTGTTTTTTTTGGCATCTAAGGAGATGATCATATGGTATTTCTCCTTAAGTTTGATTATATGGTGGATTACATTGATGGATTTCCATATATTTAAACCCCCCCTGCATACCTGGGATGCAGCCTACTTGCTCATGGTGGATGATATTTTTGATGTGTTCTTGGATTCAGTTTGCAAGTATTTTATTGAGTATTTTTGCATCAATGTTCATAAGAGATATAGGTCTGAGGTTCTCTTTCTCTGTTGGGTCTTTGTGTGCTTTAGGTATCAAGGTGACTGTGGCTTTTTAGAATGAGTTTAGAAATGTTCCTTCTGTTTCTATTTTTTTGGAATAGATTGAAGAGAATTGGAGTTTGAATTTCTTTAATGGTCTGGTAGAATTCTATGCTGAAACCATCTGGCCCTGGGCTCTTTTTTTGGAAAGGACACTTTTGATGGCTGCTTCTATTTCCTCAGGGAATATAGGACTATGCATTCTGTTTACCTGATCTTGATTTAATTTTGGTAACTAGAATCTATCAAGAAATTTGTCAATGCAATTCCCATCAATATACTAACACAATTCTTTACAGAACTTGAAAGAACAATTTTCAATATTATATGTGAAAACAAAAAAGCCAGGATTGCTAAAACAGTTCTGTATAACAACAGATCATCTGTAGGTATCACCATCTCATGCTGTACTTCAGATTGATAGTGCTAAAACTGCATAGTATTGGCATGTAAACAGAATGATGGATCAATGGAATAAAATAGAAGACACAGAAATAAACACACACACCTACACATACTTGAGTTTTGAAAAAGAAGCCAAAACCATAAAATGAAAAACCAACAGCACCTTTAACAAATGGTGCTGGTCTAACTGATGACTTCATGTAGAAAAATGCAAATAGATCCGTAGTTAACACCCTGTACAAAAGCAAAATCCAAGTGGATCAAAGACTTGAACACAAAACCAAAAAAACTAAATCTGTTAGAGGAAAAATTAGGGAAGATCTTTGAACTCATTGGTACAGGAGAAAACTTCCTAAAAAGAACTCCACCAGCACAGGCTCTAAAATCAACAGTCAATAAATGGGACCTCATGAAACTGAAAAAACTTCTGTAAAGCAAAGGATGGTGTCATCAGAACAAAACGACAGCCTACAGATTGGAAAAGGATCTTCACCAACCCTACATCTGAAAGAGGGATGATATCCAGAATATATAAAGAACACAAGAAGTTAAAAAACAACAAATCAAGTAATCCAATTAAAAAATGGGGTACAGAGCAAAACAGAGAATTCTCAGTACAAGAATATCAAAAGTCAGAAAAACACTTAATGAAATGCTCTACAGAGAAATCTCTTTTTAGCTCTGTTCCCCATTTTTAAACAGATTGCTTGATTTATTGCTTTTTAACTTCTTTAGTTCTTTATAAATTCTGGATATCAGCCCTCTGTCAGATACACGGTTGGTGAAGATCCTTTCCCTGTCTGTAGGCTGTCGTTTTGTTTTGACAACACTATCTTTTGATTTACAGAATATTTTAAGTTTCATGAGGTCCCATTTATTGATTGTTGATCTTAGAGCCTGTGAAGTTGGTGTTCTGTTTAGAAAGTTGTCTCCTGTGCCAATGAGTAATGGCAGAGAAACACTTAAAGAAATGATCAATGTCCTTAGCCATGAGAGAGATACAAATCAAAACAACCCTGAGATTTCACCTGACATCCATCAGATTGGCTAAGATCAAAAACTAAAGTGACAGCACATGCTGGAGAGGTTATGGAGAAAGGGGAACTCTCCTCCATTGTTGGCGGGACTGGAAACTTGTACAACCACCTTGGAAATCAATCTGGTGCTTTCTCAGAAAATCGTGAATAGTGCTTCTTCAAGATCCAGCTATACCACTCCTAGGCAAATATCCAAAAGATGTTCAAGTACACAACAAGGACATGTGTTTAACCATGTTTGTAGCATCTTTATTTGTAATAGCCAGAACCTAGAAACAACCCAGATATCCCTCAAATGAGGAATGGATAAAAAAATTGTGGTACTTTTACATGATGGAATACTACTCTGCAATTCAAAACAAGGAAATCATGATATTTGCTGGCAAATGGAGGGACCTAGAAAAGATAATCCTAAGTGAGGTATCCCAGAAGAAAGACACACATGGTATATACTCACTTATAAGTGGATACTAGACCTGTAAGATAGGATAATCATACTAAAATATGTACACCTAAAGAAGATAAACAAGAAGGAGGACCAGGGGTAAGATGGTCAATTCCCACTTAGAAAGACAAATGGGAAGGACATCGGAAATAGGAGAAAACAAGTAACAGGATAAAAGCCTACCACAGAGGGCCCATGAAAGACTCTACGTAGCAGTGTATCAAAGCAGATGCTGAGACTCATAACCAATCCTTTTGCAGAGTCCAGGGAATCATATGAAAGAAGTGGGAGTTAGTATGACCTGGAGAGACCAGGAGCTCCACAAGGACCAAATATATCTAAGCCCAGGGGTCTTTTCTGAGACTGTTTCTGCAGCCAAGGACCATGAATGGATATAACCTAGAACCCCTGCCCAGATATAGCCCATCGAAGCTCAGTATTCAAGTGGGTTCCCTAGATAGCAGTTCATACTTGAACTCAATGGCTGGCTCCCTCACCTTCGCCCACCCTGATGGAGGAGCAGCCTTGCTAGGCTACAGAAGAGGACATTGTAGCCAGCCCTGAAGAGACCTAATAAGCTAGAATCAGATGGAAGGAGAAGAGGACCTCCCCAAGCAGTGGACTTAGAGAGGGCCAGGAAAAAGATGAAGAAGGGAGGGTGGAATTGGGAGGGAATGAAGGAGGGGGCTACAGCTGAGATACAAAGGAAATAGACTGTAATTAATATAAAAATAATAAATACAAATAAATAATAAAAAATGCTTACCATCCCTAGTCATCAGAGAAATGCAAATCAATATGACCCTGAAATTTCACCTTACACACATCAGAACATCTAAGATTGGAGGTCCTCCCCTATTAGTGGACTTGAAAAAGGGCAGGGAGAAGATGAGGGAGGGAGGGTGGGATTGGGAGGGAATGGGGAGGGGGCTAAGGCTGGTATACAAAGTAAATGACCTGTGATTAATAAAAAAATAAATAAATTTAAAAAATAGATTAAAGAAAAGTTAAATTTCCTCCCCCCCCAAAAAAAAAACCCCTCAAGAGACCCTGCTGCAATCCTCTGCTGTATCAACTGAGCTACTGAAGCAATCCCATTGGTTGCTCAGTTTCCAAGTAGGTTCCCTAGTGAGGGGAATAGGGACTGTCTCTGACATTAACTCTGTGCCTGGCTCTTTGATTACCTCCCAGTGAGGGAGGAACAACCTTACCAGGCCACAGAGGGAAATAATTCAGCCAGTCCTAATGAGACTTCATAGGATAGGGTCAGAGGGAACAGGAAGAGGACCTCCTCTATCTGTGGACTTGGAGAAGGGGATGGGAGGAGATGAAGATAGGAAGGTAGGATTGGGATTGAAGGAGTGAGGGGGCTACAGCTGGGATACATAGTGAATAAAGTGTAATTCATAAGAAAACAGGAAATAGGACAGGATCCTGCCACAGAGGGCCTCTGAAAGGCTCTACCCTGCAGGATATCAAAGTAGATGCTGAGACTCATAGCCAAACTTTGGGCAGAGTGCAGGGAATGTTATGAAAGAAGTGGGAAATAGTAAGACTTGTAGAGGACAAGAGCTCCACAAGGAGATCAACAGAACCAGAAAACCTAGCCAGAGGTGTCTTTTCTGAGACTAATACTCCAACCAAAGACCATTGATGGAGATGACCTAGAACCCCTACACAAATGTTGCCTGTGGCAGTTCAGTGTCCAAGTGGGTTCCATAGTAATGGGAACAGGGACTGTCTCGGACATGAACTCAGTGGCTGGCTCTTTGATCACCTCCCCCTGACCAAATGTTGCATCCTTGCCAGGCCACAGAGGAAGACAATGCAGCCACTCCTGATGACGCCTGATAGATTAGGATGAGAAGAAAAGAGAGGAAGACCTCCCCTATCAGTGGACTTGGGGAGGGGCATGAGTGGACAAGGGGGGAGGAGGGTGGGATTGGGTATGAAGGAGGGAGGGTGCTATGGGGGGATACAAAGTAAATAAAGTGTAATTAATAAAAATTAAAATAAAAATAAATTTAAAAAATAAAAGTAACATAAGGAAAAATGGATCCTATCATATATATTCCATCTTTTTAAAAGAATGTATCATTTTTCTTTGAAATTGTTTACTCTGCCATTTACTTTCAAGACTAAGGAAAGGAGATGTGTTTTGGCAGATACTGATTTGTCACTTGGCTCATCCAGAGACACTCAGACAGACATGGTACCCATAGTCAGTATCTGAACTTAGTCATGTGGTTGTTTTCTGAAAATTACACAAACTCAATTTCTAGATGAGACAGATATCATACAATGCACCTACACTCAAGCCTCGTGATTACCACCAGGTAAGTATAAATGTCACCCTAGTCTGTAAAAATGTTGGCTTTTTTATTTAATTACATCCCTGGAAAATGATGCCTAGCACATAACTACTGCAATGTGGTCTTTGATAATCTCAACCACTAAACCTCTCCATAATGGGTTCATAGTACTTATAACTTCCTATGCACATTTGCTTAACCTGTTATAAAATCCCTGTGAAGTAGATGCTTTTTATGTACAATGTTCCTCTGAGACTTGGCACTTGATTGACTTTTCCAACAAAATTGAATCAGAAATCAATGATCATGTTTGAATCTAAAATTATATTCTTTCAATTATCCTCTTTGAACTACTTTTAATATTGACAGAATCTCTTAATTTGCCTTTACTGAACTTGTAGTAGTGGATAATATAATTGTTTGCTAATCAAAATATGAAGACATATTATAAAGCTAGAAAGTGCTCAAAGTCTGGAAGTACCTCCAAGTGAATGAAACCTGAAGTGGGTCTGCTTTTCCCTGTAAGATATGCCAAAATTATATTTATTACTTTGAAATCTATTCACTGTCTACTGTTGCTGTAATCACTGTCATTCAGAAAATAGAGCACCTGGCAACACATGGACTTCATATTTCCGACAACAATAAAGAGTTAATTCACCAGGATTTCTGGTCTAAAGGTCTCATTAACAAGAGTTTTAGTCTTAGCTTTCAAATATTCTCTATGCTTTGCTAACTTTACAAAAATAGGTATGTGGTAGAGAACGCTAATTGCTTTAGCGTTTTCCAAATTTGCCTCAACCATATGAAATATTTTGAAGTATCTGATGGGCATATAAACACTAGGGTCAGACATGCTTGCAGAGTTAGCTGATAGTTTAGTTACGTGAGAGACAGGAATCAGTACTTCATAGTTTATACATTTCTTAGAAGAAGGATGCCTCAGCAGGAAAGACCTTAGTCACAACTTTGCTCTGAGACTGAGATGGTCTCTGAGGAAGGGGCTGACAGGTGACTGTTAAGTTTGTTAAGTATGGCTTCCACAAGTTGTACTTGACAGCTTATGAGAGGACCTCACGTTGACCCTGGCCAATCTATCACAACCAGTGTTAACTCTCAGAGACCTGAAGAATAAATGCCTGACTTGATGTTCATATGTCAGAGCTGTTAGTCTGTACTTTGTCAGGATTTACTCAATTCATCTTTATCCATTGCTTAAAAAACAAAAACAAAACAAAAAACACTACTTTTTTTTTCTTTCCCCATTTGACGTTTTCTTGGTGCTACTCACTATCTCTTCTTCGATACCGTTTTCCTTGCTGATACATGTCCTGACTTGTTCATAGGTAAGGCTGTGATTAAATGTCTCTTTTTATGAATAGCATTCTATCCAGTAGGTAGCCCCCCAAACTAGAAGACCTGAAGTTGTGAGGGTGATGAAGAGAAACAAGGAGGCATTGAAGGTTTGGTGGTTACACAGAGTTCAATTACTAGAGGTGTTATGAGAGGTCACAGAGATGGTACATGACAGCTGTGGTCTAACACAATGTCTCTTATGTTAAGCTATCCCAAAGAGTTCAGTTGTGGCACTTATAACTTGGTGACAAACAACTCTCTAATTGAACTTAAGGTCTGTACAGTAAGAGGGAAATCATGCCTGGTTTTGGAAACCTGCTTAATTTCCTTGCTAATGAGGTCATGCATTTTAGAGGATAACTTACTCTAAACATTTAACTAAACTACCTTATCTTTTTTTCTTTTTTCATCATCATCATCATCATCATCATCATCATTTACAATATATTTACTTTGTATAATAGTTGTAGCTCCCTCCCTTATATCCTCCGAGCCCTACCCTCCCTCCCCCTTCTCCCTCTATCCCTCTCCTAGTCCAAAGATAGGCAAAGTCCTCCTCCCCTTCTGTCTGACCCTTCCAATCAGGTCCCATAAGGACAGCCTGGCTGGTGTTCCTCTCTGGGCTGGCTACGTAGCCCCACCAGGAAGAAGTGATTAAGGAACAGGTAACTGAGTCGATGTCAGAGTTTGCCTCGTCTCCACTTACTAAGAAACACACTTGGAGGCTGAGCAGTCTATGCCATACATCTGAGCAGGGGGTCTAGATCCTCTTTATGCATAGTCTTCAATTGATGTATCAGTCTCTGCTGTGGCCCCCTGGGCCTTAGTTCTTAACTACATTTTTAATATTTATGTTTTTATACCCACACTGTTTAAATATAGCTTACACTCCTCATCAAACAAACTTATTTTTTCAATAGACAGATATTATTGCAGAAAACCACAACTAATCAAAATATAGAGACTTTTGGAATGAGGATTAAGCATCTTCCTTAGGGTTCTCTTTCTTTAGCTTCTTTAGGTCTAAATATTTTAGTATTTTTATACTATATTATATGGCTAATGAGTGAGTATGATTAATCTTTATTCAGAAAGGCAAACAGTATAGACATTGAAAGTGGGAAAAAACAGGGAACAGGACAGGAACCTAGTACATAGTGCCTCAGACAGACTTTACCCAGCAGGGTACAGAGCAAATGCTGAGTGAGTCTCATAGGCAAACTTTGGGCAGAGTTCCGGGAATCTTACCAAAAAGGGAGAGATAGAAAGACCTGGAGGGTTGGAGAAATAGTCTCAGAAAAGACCCTTGAACCCAGATATATTTGGTCCTTGTGGAGCTCCTGTCCTCTCCTGGTCTTACTCCCCCTTCTTTCATATGATTTCCTGCACTTTGCCAAAGGTTTGGTTATGAGTCTCAGCATCTGTTTTGATACACTGCTAGGTAGAGTCTTTCAGAGGTCCTCTGTGCTAGGCTCCTGTCCTGCTTACTTGTTTTCCCCTAATTCCAATGTCCATCCCATTTGTCTTTTTAAGTGAGGATTGATTAACTTACCCTGGGTTCTCTTTCTTGTTTATCTTCTTTAGGTGTACAGATTTTAGTATCTTTGTTTAGCCTATCTTATAGGTTTAGTACCCACTTATAAGTGAGTATATACCCAAGGACCATGTATGGATACACCCTAGAACCCCTGCTCTGATGCAGACCATGGTAGCTCAGTATCCAAGTGGGTTCCCTAGTAAGGGGAACAGGGACTATTTCTGATGTGAACTCAATGGCTGGCTCTTTGACACTGCCTCCCCCCCCTCCAATGGAGGAGAAGCCTTGATAGTTCACAGAGGAGGACATTGCAGCCAGTACTGAAAATACCTGATAAGCTACGGTCAGATGGAAGAGGAGGAGGATTCCCTCTATCAGTGGACTTGGGAAGGGGCAAGGAGGAGATGAGGGAAGGAGGGTGGGATTGGGAGGGAATGAGGGAGGGGGCTACAGCTGGGATACAAAGTAAATAACCTGTGATTAATATAAAAAATAAAAATTATTAAATAAAAGAAAGACCTGGGGGGACAGAAGCTCCACAAGACCAACTGAGCCAAAAACCCTGAGCTCAGTGGGTCCTTCAGAGACTGATACTCCAACCAAAGACATTTCATGAAGATGACCTAGACACCCTGCAGAGATGTAGCCCATGGCAGCTCAGTCTCGATGTGCATTCCCTAGTAAGGGAGGCAGGAGCTGTCTCTGACATGGACCCAGTGGTTGGCCCTTCGGTCACCTCCCCCTGGAGAGACAGCATTGCCAGGTCTCAGAGAAAGAGGATCCAGATGGTTCTAATGAATCCTGATAGGCTAGGGTCAGATAGAAGGGAAGGAGGACCTCACCCATCAGTGGACTAGGGGAGGGGCAGAAGGGAGAAGAGGGAGGAGGATACATTGGAGCTACAAAGTGAATAAATTATGATAAATAAAAATAAAAATGTGTTTTTAGTTAACCTGGTGCTATCACACTGTGATTTAATTATTTTGTAATCTTAGTATTTATATTTACTATAAATTTAATTTAATAGAAAATCCATATGTATCTGTATAAATATGTACACCTTAGGAAGAAGGTAATTATACAATTATACATGGTAAAAATTAGTGTGGATAATTAGGTACCTTTTATAAATAAATGTTTACAGGTAAAAAATAGAGAGAGAGACCAACTGATTATGGGTGCCCACTCCAAGATACATTTACAATATAACTTCAGCATGTAAGGCTCAGAAAATATGAAAGAAGGCTTGAAAAAAATTTAAGAGCCAGAGGATCAGAAAATTGGCTGACAGATTATATTTTCTAGAAATAACAGAAATTATGCACCCATCATACCTCAACAATATGGGTACCAACACAAGACTTAAACAACAAAAACAGGAGTAGTCATGGTTACTTGGAAGTGGGGAATCTTACAGGGCCCCAATAATAAATGAAGAAGAGCAGGCAACTAAGGAACCTAAAATAAAGAAAAAATTAGCTATCCTCAGGGAAGAACCCCTCAATTTGCTTTTTCAATACTAGTTGATCGGCCTTGAAACTATATACCTATAAATAACATTAAATAGACTGAAGAGGTTGAATATATATGTATCTGTGCATATATATGTATGTGTGCAATAAAAAGAAAAAGGACCGTGAATTTAAAACATAGCAAGGGACATGGGGGGTGTAGGAGGAATTTAGTACGGGAAAAATTATTTAATTATATTTTAATCTCAAAAATAAACAAGAAAACATATATTTCCACTCTGTGAAAACTTTTAATTTTAATAACAGTTCATAATGCTTGATAATTTGCTTTATAGACTCATGCATTTCCTTGTAGAGTAATAGTTTAAAGCTCAGTTAAAGCAGAAATTATGTCACTGACTAACATAAATGCAGAGTTACAGAGGACACAGACAAGTAGTCCTAATAACGTTCCTTCTTAAGTATTTGCTAGAAGAGCCTAGAAGAGATGTTTAGGAAAGTTCATAGTTTAGACTGAGGAAACTTGTTTTATGGTTTGCTTAATGTTTTCTTCTGAAAAATTAAGTTTGTGCAATAAAATAATATCTGTTTATCAGATATTTAGGCTTAGATCAAAGAGTCTCACTGGGTTATGTTGAAGTGTTGACAATCTAGGGACAGTCTGTTTCCCTGATTTTCCTATCTTGCAGATATGTATGAATTTTCAGGGTTGTGGCTACTTTTTTCTATGCCACAAGCCAACAACAACACATTTTTCCAGCCATTCATCTGCAATATCATTTTTCTCTTACAACAGCCTGAATGTTTGCCTATTTAATGATCCATGTAATTAGATTGAGTCCACCTGGCAATCAATGTACATGGGAGGTCTTTACATTTAGTACCTGTTCAATCTCTTTGTTCATTACTTTATATGATTTTCAGTGAGTTTATGTTAAGGGTATAGAAAATATCTTTGAATATTATTTTACATCTTCCTACTTTGCTGAAGGTCTAGGTATATTCTTACAAAATTGTTGCTTATGTTATTTATAGTAGTGTCAATTTTGCTGATAGAAACATTTTGCAAAGTGGAATCTATGGGTTACTTTTCTTAAAAAATATTTATTTTTTATTAATTATGGTTTATTCACTTTGTATCCCAGCTGTAGCCCCCTCCCTCATTCCCTCTCAACCCTCCCCTCCCCACCTCCCTTCCTCCCATGCCCCTCCCTGAGTCAACTGATTGTGCAGGTCCTCCTCTCCTTCCTTATGACCCTAGCCTATGAGGTCTCGTGAAGATTGTCTGCATTGTCTTCCTCTGTCCTGATAAGGCTGCTCCCTATCAGGGGGAGGTGATGAAAGAACCAGCCACTGAGTTCATGTCAGAGATAGTTCCTGTTCCCATTCCTGGGGAAACCACTTGGAGACTGAGTTGCCATGGGCTACGTCTGAGCAGGGGTTCTAGGTTATCTCCATGCATGGTCCTTGATTGGAGTATTTAAGTCTCAGAAAAGACACCTGTGGCCTAAATTTTTTTGGTTCTGTTGCTCTCCTCATGGAACTCCTGTCCTTTCCAGATCTGACTATCTCCCCCTTCTTTCAAAAGATTCCCTCCACTCTGCCCAAAGTTTGGCTATGAGTCTCAGTATCTGCTTTGATACACTGCTGGGTGAAGTCTTTCAGAGGCCCTCTGTGGTAGGCTCCTGTCCTGTTCCCTGTTTTCTCTCTCTTCCAATGTCCATCCCATTTGCCTTTCTGAGTGAGGATTGATCATCTTACCCAGAGCCCTCCTTCTTGCTTAGCTTCTTTACCTGTACAGATTTTAGTATGTATATCCTATATTATATGTCTAATATTCACTTATAAGTGAGTATATACCATGTGGGTCTTACTCTTTCCAGGATACCTCAATCAGGATGATGTTTTCTAGTTCTCACCATTTGCCTGCAAATTTCATGATTTTCTTGTTTTTAATTGCCAAGTGGTATTCCACTGTGTAAATGTACTACAATTTCTGTGTCCGTTGCCTATTTGAGGGACATCTTGATTGTTTCCAGCTTCTGGCTATTACGTATAAAGCTGTTACAAACATGATTGAGTAAATGCCCTTGTTGTATACTTGAGCCTATTTTGGATATATGCCTAGGAGTGGTATAGCTGGATCTTGAGGTAACACTGTTTCTACTTTTCTGAGAAAGCGCCAGATTGATTTATATAATTAATTAAGTGATCAGAATATAAAGCCCAGTATTCTTGTTTTGCAAATATCACTGAGTATAAAGAAAAAAATGAGGAAAAAAATGTAACAAAAAGTCACTTTGATATGTGACAAGGAGGTACTTTGGAAATTTGAGAATGTCCGTTTTTATTTATCTGTCTCTAAGAAACTTGAAATAAAAAATTCTTTGTTATTCTTTATCATTTTAATTATGCCATATACTTTCTGTATTCCAAATATTTATAACTTAGCTATCTGGAAAATCATTATTTTTAGAGAGATCTTTAATCTGTTTTTGAGGTTATATTTATATCAATTGCATGTAAATTGGTTATGTAATATTAAGTATTTGCTGATTTCTAGATCTACTATATTCTGTATCATTCACAAACACAACTCTAAAGTTTTCAGTATAAAAGAACATTGTTCTAGTATACTAGGAAACAACTGATTAAAATCACAATGTGCTCTTTTGAATAAAATATCAGTGGTAAAATGTAAATAAAAAAGCAAATTGCTTCATTCATCATGCATTTTAAGCAGTTAAAATGAATGAACTCTCCTTTGAGAAAACATCTGACTAAGCAAAATAATGGTTATGAGTTTTGGAAAATGTTTAATGAACTTACTGGTTAAAATGTAGTTGTTATTTCAGATCCCATTATTGTGTACTTAAAATTAATTGAATCTTCTTTGCTGAGAGATTTTCTTCTTTATGTTTCTTGTTAATATACCAAAAATAAGGTACTCAGAAACTCATGGCAAAACCAGATAACTACTAGGTTAGAAAACTGGTACCCATAGTGCTTTGCTCCTAAGAGAGTTTCTATTATACCTTCAGATATTCAGATGTCCAATACCATTGAAGCAGTAAAAGAACTGCCCAAGATCAAGCACAGTTTTTCTTTTAAAAGTTCAGGTATGACTAATCTTCATCTTTCATACTCTTCCTGCTTCATGTGTGCTTTTGTGTGTATGTATTATAATATATAATAAATCACTGAATTTAGATTTGCCTGTAAATGGTGGGAACTGGAAAAGATCATCTGTTGGTATAATGTTCTTTTGAAATGCATACATCTTACCCTTGTTCATTCAAATGCTGATTTCTCTCCCCCCCTGCCCCCAACTCTCAGGATTCAATTCAGACATTGCATTGTGATACTTATTGTAAGCATCCTGTCTCAACTTGGTGTAAACTTCCAAATAAAGCAACTAGACACAATGTTGAGCTGGGAGGAACCAGAGGACAGGAAAAAGGGGAGGAGCTAGAGGGCTGGAAATGAGTGGGAAGTAAAGGGGAGGGAAGAGAGCTTGGGGCAGGGCTGGAGGAGAGATCTTGGAACTACATGGAGAGATGGATTGGATCTAAGATACCACAAAAAAGCAAGTATAATGTGGGAAATCTAAATGTTAGGAAACTATGAGGACTTGGAGGTTTAGGATGAAGTAGCTATTGCCCAGCATTGTGTTCTAGGTTAACTAAATAAACCCAGTGTCTGTGTGGTGATTTGGTTATACAGCTGCTTAGGATTAACAGCAGCATTACCAGAAGATAAATCAATAGTAAATATTAATCACTGCTTACAACAATCATCCTTTGTGAGGTGTCACAGAAGCAGAAAGATCTATACTCACTCATAAGTGGATATTAGACATATAATATAGGATAAACATACTAAAATCTGTACACCTAAGGAAGCTAATCAGGAAGGACGACTCTGGCTAAGATGCTCAATCTCCATTCAGAAAGGCAAAGTGGATGGACATTGGAGGAGGGAGAAAACAGGGAACAGGACAGGAACCTACCACAGAGGGCCTCTGAAAGTCTCTACCCTGCAGAGTATCGAGGCAGATGCGGAGACTCATGGCCAAACTTTGGGCAGAGTGCAGGGAATCTTATGAAAGAAGTGCGAGATAGTATGACTTGGAGAGGACAGAAGCTCCACGAGTATAGCAACAGATTCTAAACGTCCAGACACAGGGTTCTTTTCTGAAATTGATACTCCAGCCAAGGACCACTCATGGAGACAGCCTAGAACCCCTTCACAGAGGTAGCCTATGGCAGCTCAGTGTCCAAGAGGCCTCCATATTAATGGGAACAGGGACTGTCTCTGACATGAACTGATTGGCCTGCTTGTTTGTTCACCTCCCCCAAGGAGGGGAGCAGCCTTATTAGGTCACAGAAGAAGACAATACAGCCACTCCTGATGAGACCTGATAGACTAGGATCAGAAGGAAGGGGAGGAGGACCTCCCTTTTCAGTGGACTGGGGGAGTGGCACAGGTGGGGAAGAGGGATGGTGGGATTGGGAGGGGAGGAAGGAAGGAGGTACAGGGGGATACAAAGTGAATAAACTGTAATTAATAAAAATAAAAAACAGATTATGAAAAATCTTAAAAAAGGACAACAGGAAAAATATTTACAGATGTATATATAACAGCTCTATTACTATTTGCCAAAACTGCAAAGTTCCACATATCCATCAGTTTGAGAATGAATACATAAACTGTGAAATAGTTATATTATAGGATATTTTCATCTGAACTCAAAAGAAATGATTTATGTGCCCTGTGAAGAGTAGAAGACATTAAAATGCATATTACCAAGTTAAAAAAAAAAACCTGTCTGAGAAGGTAAAATACTGTGTAATTCTAGCTGTACTGCATTCTGTGATGTACATAAGATGTGAAATTCATTATGTGAAAACATAACACTATACCTATATCTAAAAGAGAGAAGGTAACCAAATTAATGGGAGCTATGTACTACTATGTGCCAGAGTCAGTTCATTCATTACACTGTATCACAGTGGAGAGGCATGCTGACAGCAAGCATGATGGGAGCTTTACATTTTCCATTCAATTAAGTTATGAATTGAAATATGTCTTAAGGAATAATGTTTGAAAATAATGGCCTAATTATAATGATCACACTAATATTTAAATTATGGTATAAATATTCAAACCACATATTCCTACGAATAGTTGTTGATATCTTGAGTTATAAAATCACTTATTCCATAACTAAAGGCCAATAATGAGTCAGAATTCTTAAGACTAAATTTGTTTAAACATGTTTTTGGCTTAATTGATTTTTTTTTACAGTTACTTGTTTTTTGTATTAGAATTATGTGTGTTTCTGTGTGTGTGTGTGAGTGTGTGTGTGTGTGTGTGTGTGTGTGTGTTTGTGTATGTATAAGGAGACCATTGTCAGGTTTGATGGCAAACACCATCAAAGTTCGTAAAAATTACTTTGCTAATTAAGAGAAAAAAAAAAGGTTTTGAAAAAAAATTATGAGACAAGTTTTCTCTGTGTAGCCTAGGCTATCCTGAACTTCTTTGTAGACAAAGAAGACCTAGAACTCACAGTGATCTGCCTCCCTCTGCCTCCCTGAGTGCTGGATTCACAGGCATGTGTGCTGCGCCTGACTCAAACTTTTTAAACATTAATTTATTTTTTTCTTTAAAATGTTAGTTTATTTTTTTTATTGAGAATAGTATTCAACTCAAATGTGCACAGATTTTTATGAACAGTAACAGTAAACTCACAGTTGTTCTTTAGCTTTCTTTTTTAACATGAAAGAGCTTGGGAAGGCATTGTCTGGGAAAACCTTTTGAAGTCGGTTGAGAAGTACCCATTGCCAAATGTACTGTGTGACTGCTGTGTTGAATGGGTAGCTTAGATACAACAGCCAGAAGAAAGATGCCTGAACAGCGCATGGTAAGTTTTTAGACGTAATTGGGAGAAGAGTCATATTTTTCAAATGGTTTCAGCACGAGGTGGGCAGTAGAGCATGCAAGTGACATAGAAGCAGAGGAATGGAGAGGCTGGTGGGTCCCCAGACCTCAGTCTGGAAAACATGGTTCCCTCTACTTGTTTCTTACCATTTCCAGATGAGAAAACCTCCAGTGAGCAGGACCCTTCTAATACAAAAGTGTGTTTTCTTTGCCTGTCGTCAAAAACTACCATAAACCTGGGGATACAGAGATGGTTCCGTGGTTAAAAGCACTTGCTGCTCTTGCAGGGTACCTGGGTTTGGTTCCTCTCACCCACATGGCAGCATAAAGCACCTGTAACCTCCCATTCCAGGAATCTGACAGCATTTTCCGGTGTACCGGTGTACGCGCGATCCAGACACAGACATGGTGCACACGCATACTTGCAGCCAATTACTCCCCAGTATATAATTAAAAATAAAACACCACAGACTTGGTTTAACAGACAGAATGGATAGTCTCCTAGAAGACTATGAATCAGGATAGACAGAATTGCTCTCTTTTGAGGCCAGTCTCTTTGACTTGAAGTTGCACATTTTCTGTGTTTGCAGAGGGCCCTTCTGTGAGTACACATCTCAGATGTCTCTCCTTGTGCCTACATATACCATTTGATGAAGATTTTCGTCAGACCGAATTCAACTTTCTCCAATGGCCTCATCTTCATTTGATCACTTCTGTAAAAGCCTTTTTTCAAATATAGTCACATCGAGAAATGTTGCGAGCCATGTGATCGTCTCGCCAGCAAGAATGCACATGGACAACAGGATCCTTCTGCAACAGGCTTTATTACAGTCAAGCGATGAAAGGAGGAGAGAGGGAGACCTGAAGTGGCACTGTTTATATAAGCCCTGGTCGCACCTAAGTGACGTGAAGTGACGTGTCATACCCTGATTGGCTGCTCACTCATCACCCCGTCTGATGGTCGGGGCTCGGGCAGTGGCTTGGCGCGCTTTCTCAACTCGCACATGCGCTCTAGAGGTTCTTTACAGTTCTGAGGGCGGATGTCAGCGCCATTAGATGGCGTCTGAATCTCAGCTCTCCACAGAGAAAGACACTTTTCGAAAGCTAATTTATTTTTTTATAAATTACAGTTTATTCACTTTGTATCTCAGCTGTACCTCCTCCCTCATTCCCTTTCAAACCCACCCTCCCTCCTTCATCTCTTCTGATGCCTTCCCCAAGTCCACTGATAGGGGAGGTTCTCCTCCACTTCTCTCTATCCCTAGCCTATCAGGTCTTATCAGGACTGGCTTCATTGTTTTCCTCTGTGGCCTGGTAAGGCTGCTCCCCTCTCAGGGTAAGGTGAACAAAGAGCAGCCACTGAGTTCATATCAGAAACTGTCCCTGTTCCCATTC
Organism: Meriones unguiculatus; assembly: GCF_030254825.1. Classification (NCBI taxonomy): domain Eukaryota; kingdom Metazoa; phylum Chordata; class Mammalia; order Rodentia; family Muridae; genus Meriones; species Meriones unguiculatus. The sequence goes on along the minus strand of NC_083353.1, from coordinate 31,866,595 downwards.
CTAGGTAGCACACTTGGAGATGGAGCTACCATGGGCTACATCTGTGCAGGGGGTCTAGGTTATCTCTATGCATGGTCCTTGATTGGAGTATCAGTATCAGAAAAGACCCCTGTGCCCAAATTTTTTGGTTCTGTTGTTTTCCTGGTAGAACTTCTGACCCCTTCAGATCTTTAGATCTCCCCATTCTTTCATAAGATTCCCTGCACTCTGCCCAAAGTTTGGCTATGAATTTCAGCATCTGTTTTGATACCCTACTAGGTAGAGTCTTTCAAAGGTCCTCTCTGATAGGCCCCTGTCTTGATCCCTGTTTTCTCCCTCTTCAGATGTCTGTCCCTTTTGCCTTCTGAATGAGGATTGACCATCTTACCCAGGGTCTTTCTTAATACTTAGCTTCTTTAGGTGTACATATTTTAATATGTTTATCCATATTATAGTCTAATATCCACTTATAAGTTAGTATTTACTATGTGTGTCTTTCTGCTTCTGTAACACCTCACTCAGGATGATCTTTTCTACTTACAACCATTTGTCTGAAAATTTCATGGTTTCCTTATTTTTAAGTGCTGAGTAGTATTCCATTGAGTAAATGTACCACAATTTCTGTATCCATTCCTCAACTGAGGGACATCTGGATTATTTCCAGATTCTGACTGTTACAGATGAAGGTGCTTGGAATGGTTGAGCAAATGTCCTTGTGTACTTGAGCATATTTTGGATATATGCCTAGGAGTGGTATAGCTGGATCTTGAAGAAGTACTATTCACAATTTTCTGAGAAAGCACCAGATTGATTTCCAAAGTGGTTGTACAAGTTTACATTCCCACCAGCAATGGAGGTGGTTTCCCTTTCTCCACATCCTCTCCAGCATGTGTTGTCACTTGAGTTCTTTATCTTAGCCATTCTGAAGGGTGTGAGGTGAAATCTCAGGGTCATTTTGATTTGCATCTCTCTGATGACTAAGGACATTGATCATTTCTTTAAGTGTTTCTCTGCAATTCGGTATTCCTCAATTGAAAAATCTGTTTATCTCTGTACCCCATTTTTTAAATTACTTGATTTGTTACTTGATTTGTTGCTTTTTAACTTCTTGAGTTCTTTATATATTGTGAATATTAGCCCTCTCTCAGATATAGGGTTGGTGAATATCCTTTGCCAGTTTGCAGGCTGTTGTTTTGTTTTGATGAGTATCCTTTACAGAAGCTTTTCAGTTTCATGAGGTCCCATTTATTGATTGTTGATCTTAAAGCCTGTGCTGTTGGTGTCTGTTTAGGAAGTTGTCTCCTGTGCCAGTGAGTTCTAGGCTCTTCCCTACTTTTTCTTCTAACGCATTTAGTGTGTCCTGTTTTAAGTGTGGATGCTTAACTGAAAACGTGAAAAGGACATTTCTATGATTGAAAATTGTAAGTGCAATATTTATGTACTTGATGTAATTGTTGTCTTGAAGCCTTAATGCCTCCATGTGCTAACCTAGGTCTCATCATAGAAGCTTTTCTAATCACAATGGGAGTCAGACATAAATCTAACTTTTATTCTCCTAATTGTGAATGTTTGAAAATCAAAATACCATGAGATTCCACCTTACACAACAGAATGTCTAAAATAAGAAAAAAAAAAAAACTCAAGTGACAGCAGATGCTGGAGAGGATGTAGAGAATGGAGAACCCTCCTCCATTGCTGATGGGAATGGAAACTTGGACAACCACTTTGGAAATCAATCTGGCTCTTTCTTCTTAGACTATTAGGAATACTGCTCCCTCAAGATCTAGCTATTCCACTCCTAAGCATATATCCAGAATCTGCTCAAGTACACAACAAGGACATTTGCTCAAACATGTAGCACCTTCATTTGAAACAGCAAGAATCTGAAAACAACACAGATGTCCCTCAAATGAGGAATGGATACAGAAATCATAGTACATTTACACAATGGACTACTACTCAGCAATTAAAAATAAGAAAATCATGAAATTTGTATGCAAATGTTGGGATCTAGAAAAGATCATCCTGAGTGAGATATCCCAGACACAGAAAGACACACATGGTATATACTCACTTATTAGTGGATATTATATGTATAATACAGGATAAACATAATAAATCTGTACATGTAAAGAAGCAAAACAATAAGGAAGACCCTAGGTAAGAAGATCAATCCTCCCTTAGAAAGGCAAAAGGAACAGACATTGGAAAAGAGTGTAAACAGGGGATTGGACAGGGGCTTACCACAGAGATAAAACTTTAAATAAAAAAAATTAACAAGTCAAATAAAAACCTCATAGGTAACCCTCTCCATAATGTGCAATACATGAAAGAGAGAATCTCAAGAATTGATGAAAAGGTAGATAAATGGGATAAATGGATATCTCCCTCAGAGAAAATGTTTAATCTAAAAATAAATGCAGGCACAAAACTTCTAAAAAATTGGAGACATCATGAAATAAACAATTCTATGTTAAATGGAAAAAGAGGAAAATAAACAGCTTCAGTGAATGCTATTTTAGGTTTCAAATGAATTAATAATTACATTCCTATCATAGTATCCTCCCTACTCTCCTCACAGTCCCACCCTCCTTTTCTCCCTCTCTTTGCTCCTTCTCTCCCTCTCTGGTCTGAGGAGGCAGCCTAGCATGAGGAAGTGATAGAAAACAGGCAATAAGGTCCATGTCAGAGACAGCTCCTACTCCCCTTACTAGGGAACCATTATGTGCTCCAAAAGAAAATTACATAAGAAAATTTCTCTACCCTAATAAAGGTGTTGCCTAGCAAGGAACAAATAGCATTAAATAGACAGGATCATAAAATAAATTCCCCAAGAAACATTGTAATCAAAACACTAAACATATACAACAACAATAAGAAGAACAATAAACACTGCAAGTAACAAATAAAGGCAGACTTACTACATTAACAAGTGACTTTTCAACGGAGACTGCAAAAGCCAAAAGGACCTTTACATATGTTGTACAAATTCTTAGAGACCATTGTGCTGAGAAAATGATAATCATAATAAATGTTGAAATAAAATATTCGCAAATCAAGTGAAATTTAAGCAATATCATTTTACCCATACAGCTCTTCAGAAGGCACTAAAAAGAAAACTTTAATCTAGATTATCCACTCTTAAGGAGATATAAGGAATAAATAAACTCAGAAAAACAAGTGAAAAGAAGAGTAAGAAACATTACTCCATAAAAAATGAAGTAATAGAAACCAAAAAACATTGTTTATTAATAAGTCTCACTTTTAATGGCCTCAATTATCTAACAAAAAATACAGACTTAAATATTGTATTTAAAAAGAGGATGAGTTTTTCTGCTGCATTTGAGAAACACACCTTTAAAAATTATATTGTCCTGGGTAAATGTATGAAAAAAAAAAGATATACCAGGCAAATGGAACCAAGAAACAAGCAAGCACAGCCATTTTAATATCTGGTAAAATAGATTTCATGCCAAAACTAATCAGAAGTGATAGAAAAAGGTATTTTATTAAATATCTTTTAAATGCTCATCAAAGGGAAAATATACCAAATACAAGATCACTGAGATCATACATTTCCCTCAAACAATGATGATACATTATTTCAATATTCCACTATTGCCAATAGAAAGGTCTTCCAGACCCAAACTAAAAAGGGAAATGCTGTAGTTAAAGAATGCTATATAATATAGGATAAACATAATAAAATCTATACTCCTAAAGAAGCTAAACAACAAGGAAAACCCTAGGGAAGATCCTCTATCCTCATTCAGAAGGAAAAACGCGATAGGCATCAGAAGCAGGAGGAGACAGGGAACAGGAAAGGAGCCTACCACAGGGGGCCTCTAAAAGACTCTACTGGTCAAGGTATCGAAGCAGATGCTGAGACTCATAGCCAAACTTTGGGCAGAGTACTAGTGTAGAGAGCAATTACTTAAAATGATGAACAATGTCATATATGCTGCCTTCATTAATATTTTCCACTTATAATTAAAACATTTTTTCAGGCCTTTCCTGCTTTCATTTTTAAGTATTTTATTTAAAGTTATTGCTTGTTTATATTTAATGTATTGGTCATGACAATGATATATGTACATATATTATAAAATGATTGTGTTAATCTTGATTGTCAACTTGACAGAGTGTAGAATCCTAATGGAAACTAACTCCTGGGCATGTCTGCCTCTGTGTCATGGTAAGGCACAGCAATCAAATACAAGGAAATCATGAAATTTGCTGGCAAATGGTGGGAACTAGAAAAGATCATACTGAATGAGGTATCCCAGAAGCAGAAAGACACACACAGTATATACTCACTTATAAGTGGTTATTAGACATATACTATAGGATATACATACTAAAATCTGTACACTTAAAGAAGCTAAGCATGAAGGAGGACCCTAGGGAAGATGATCAATCCTTATTCAGAAAGGCAAATAGGATGGACATCTGAGGAAGGAGAAAACAGGGAACAGCAGTCCAAGATGGCTGGGACCAGTACACACCATATCTGAGGTGCATAGGAGCCAAAACTCTAAATTTGTGAGGGGGAGGAAGCTGAAGCCAGAACATCCATATTGAGGCTTCCTGAGTGAGTGGGGACAACCTGTGATCTGGGACAGTTTGGATCCAGGTCACCCACGGATGTCTCTGGAAACTGAGAGTGGCAATATTCAACCCCCTGCATTTCCCCTTGTCCCAAGCACAGATCTTTCTGCTCAGAAGAGGTGGCTTGCAGTGGCCTATGCACCAAGCACGGCCCTCCATACTCAGCTGAAGTGGCAGTGGTTGCCCCGAGCACGAGTCTCCATGTCCAGTGACTGAAATGGCAGGCCTCCCAGGCTGTGACTGCTGCAGGGTGGTGGCTAGTCCATGCAGGAGCCTCCATGTTCTCTGACAGAGACTGCAGAGGCAGCCACCCCAAGTACAGGCCTCCCTGCCTAGAGGACAAACAGTGGACACCACTGAGCTGATGGATCTCTACATTCCCATTTACCTCCTCTGCCGCTACTCTGAGAGTAGAGAATAGGGGGAAACCCTGTGCTTTCCAATTAGGCCTGCGAGCCAGTGAGTGTGCCATTAAGTGAGTGCTTACAGAGCCCCAGATCCACAGTCCCTCTATGCTAGCAGCCAGTCCTCAAAACCCTACCAACCACACTCCCACTGTGGACAACATATGGATCCTTGGGAAAGCTTTCTCAACAATGAAGCCCCAGTTCTGTGGATTAACCAGTGGAATCCAGGCAAACAATTCCTGCATCCCAAACAGATCTGAATACCAGGAGGAGAGCACAACAGGCCTGTAGGTGACTGAGGATTCAAGGCACCTGCACATGTGCATTGCACCCACACCCCCTCCCCTGCTTAAGCTTCACCCTTCCAGGCAACTACACCCTCTAGCATCCTCTCCCTTAAGACACCCTGCCACCCCCACTCCTGTGCTTGCACATATGTGCCAGTGACCTTCCTCCCTTAACTATAGCAGAAACATCAACATCCATACTCAAACCCATGGACCTCTCTCATCTTCCTGAAGAATACTCCAGACACCAGAGACAGATGAACCCAGTCTGAAGTACAGACTCCAGGAACAAACAGCAAGGGTTGCTGTTAAGCACATGGCTAAAGGTCTGCATAAGAACACATCAAAAAAAATTCAGGACATCACTGACTGCTTCACCAGAAACCCCCAAAATCAATGGATATTTTAATTCATTGGAAACACGGAAAAATAATTTTAAAACTATGCTTATCCAGTTATAAGAGGCAAATAAAGAGGAAATGAACAAAACTTCCAAAGAAATAGAGGTGAATATAGCAAAAACAAATAGAGGCACAAGTAGTGGCATATAGAGTGTAAATTAACAAAATATAGAGGATATTATGGAAAGACAAAAATCCACATTCAAACAGATGAAGGAAATGGTGTAAGACATGAAAACAGAATTAGAATCAATACAGAAAACACAACAGAGAAAACCCTGGAGCTGGAGAACTTAGAGAAAATATCAGGAACCACAAAAGTAAGCATCATCAACAGAATACAAGAGATGGAAGAGAGAATCTCAGGCATGGAAGTTATAATGGCAGAAATTGATACATCTCTCAAAGAAAAAGTAAAATAGGAAAAGTTCTAAACACAAAATATCCAAGAAATCAAGGACACCATGAAAAGAAGAAATCTAAGAATAATAGGATTAGACGAAAAAGAAGATTCAAGGTCTAGAAAATATTTTCAAGAAAATCATAGAAGAAAAGTTTCCCAAGTTAAAAAAAGAGATGTCCATTAGGGGTCAGAGCCAAGATGGCGACTAGCACACACAGTTTCTGAGTGGTGGAATACCTAAACTTCTGAGTTGGTGAATGGAAGGACCTCTAACCCAGGAAAACAACGGTGAGGCTTTCTAAACAACAGGGAACATCACAGGAGGTGAAAACTTTGGTCTCGGGTCCCCTGTTTGGGGAAGAAGAGAAACGATCCTTTGATCTAGCGGCACTCCCCTCCCCCAGACCTCCCTCCACCTCAACACAGTGGGCTCCAGCTGGTCTTTCTCAGCGCAGACCTAACTGTCTGGGGTATACAGCCACTGAGGTGGAGCTCCAAGCCCTTTAGCGGCAGGCAAAGGCCAGCAGTACGTGTCCCGGAGTCCCGGATTCGTACGGCGGCTGCACCATCCTCCCAGGGCCCTAGTCTGCTAGATGCCATACTAGCTCCGCAGGATCGCCATCACTGACGGTATGGCCCGCCCAATCCCACAGTGACAGAGAATACACTATATACTCACCAAAACCAGGCAGAAACATCATACAACCTAGACACACCAGGCTCTGGGCCTCCCAAGCTTGGAGAGCACAGTGAAGAGACCCCAGGACTTCCCAGAAAGCATCGGGATTAGCGACCCAGTCTCCAGTTACAGCGGGACTTTCTAATTTGGTGGCGGAGGCAATGAGCTGGTGGGGCACAACAGCCCTCCAGTTTAAGACTAACCAGGGCCAAACCAGAGAACAGAGAGCCTGGTTACCCCAATCCCTACTGACGTGACCACCCTGAAATCTCCAGCTGCAGCAAGACCTCAGAACCTGGCAGTGACAGCAGCACAGAACTGGCAGAGCACATCAAAGAAGCAGAGCCAAACCAGAGAGCAAAGAGCCCAGATATCCCGATCTCTGCCAATTGACCTGCCTGTAAGTGAGTGCACCCTTGAGAATCTGCAGATCCCCAGATCCTGGGTCCTTCTAAAACAGAAGCCAGGCATTAAACCCCCTCCCACCCACATACCCACTTTGGGAAACAGAGGGGCACTAGGGACATTGAAGTTCCTGCTCTGTGGGTCTAATTGATGAGTTAAGACAGTTAATGCCAGAAATTGTGCTGCGATCATCACTAACGCCTGCGACATATACAGTGCAGAGCCCCTCCTACACACTCAAGGGTTCAACATTAGCCATCACCCTGTCCCTGGACACACACGTCCATGCACACTTACACACACACACACACACACACACACACACGTACACGCTTGCATTTGCCCCATTTGCGCCTCCATACTTTTCTCCCACAGGTACAGCTAGTCCTCAGCACATGCTGAGAGTGCTCAGCTTCCTGAAGAACTCTCCAGATGCCAGAGAGAGGCAGTACCAGTCTGATCTGCAGAATCTAAAAACAAACAGGGAAGGTTTCAGATAAGCCAATGACCAGGGGTAGGCGAAAGAACACTTCCGACATAAATCAGGACATCATGACTTCACCAGCAAACCCCAAAATCAATGGATACTCCAATTCAGCAGAAGCACAGGAAAATGATTTTAAAGCCATGTTTGTGCAATTATTTCAGGCTCATAAGGAGGAAATGAACAAATCATTCAAAGAGTTGGCCAGTCAATTGGAGGTAAAGAAAGAAGAAATAGACAAAATCCTTAAAGAAACACAGGCAAACAGCCAAACAAATAGATACACAAGTAGAGGAAAAATTATTGGCATATAAAAAGGAAATGAACAAAGAAATAGAAGCCATCATAGAGAGACAGGAATCCAAATTCAAACACATGAAAGAAATGGTGTAAGGCACGAAAACAGAATTAGAATCAATAAAGAAAACACAAAATGAGAAAACCCTTGAGCTGGAGAACTTGGAGAAAAGATCAGGAGCCACAAAAGTAAGCATCATCAACAGAATACAAGAGATGGAAGAGAGAATCTCTGGAGCTGAAGACACACTTGCAGAAATTGATGCTTCTCTCAAAGAAAAAGTAAAATCAAAAAAGTTCCAATCACAAAATATCCAAGAAATCAAGGATGCTATGAAAAGACAAAATCTAAGAATAATAGGAATTCATGAAAAAGAAGACTCCAGGCTCCAAGGTCCAGAAAATATTTTCAAGAAAATCATAGAGGAAAATTTTCCCAACTTAAAGAAAGAGATGTCCATAAATATACAGGAGGCCTACAGAACTCCAAATAGACTAAACCAGAAAAGAAACACATCACGTCACATCATAGTCAAAACACTAAATCTACAGAACAAAGAAAAGATATTAAAAGCAGCAAGGGAAAAAGGCCAAGTAACATATGAAGGTAGACCTATCAGAATCACACCGGATTTCTCATCAGAAACAATGAAAGCCAGAAAGGCCTGGGCAAGTGTCATGGAGACTCTAAGAGATCACAAATGTCAACCCAGACTACTATACCCTGCAAAGCATTCAATCAACGTAGATGGAGAAAACAAAATTTTCCATGACAAAACTAAATTTATGCAATATCTACACAGCAAACTAACCCTACAGAAGATGCTAGAAGGAAAACTCCAATCCAACGAAAACAACTTCATCCAAGAAAGCAGGGCATACAGATAATATCCGAACAAAAATGAAAAGAAAACAAGCAATGAAACAGGGTTAGATCACCGACTCCATTACAAAAGGAACTAACATGCATTGGTCACTATTATCTATCAATATCAATGGACTCAACTCACCAATAAAAAGACACAGGCAAACAGAATGGTTACAAAAACAGGATCCAACATTCTGTTGCATCCAAGAAACACACCTATGCAACAAAGATAAACACTACCTCAGAGTAAAGGGCTGGAAAATGTTTTTCAAGCAAATGGTTCCAGAAAACAAGCTGGAGTAGCCATCCTAATATCTAATAAAATAGACTTTCAACCCAAGTTAATCAAAAAAGATAAGGAGGGACACTTTATTCTCATTCAAACAAAAATCCACCAAGAGGACATCACAATCTTGAATATCTATGCCCCAAATACAAGAGCACCGACATTCGTAAATGAAACATTATTAAAGCTTAAATCATACATTGATCCTACTACCTTAATAGTGGGAGACTTCAACACTCCACTCTCACCAAGGGACAGATCAACTAGACAGACACAAAATAGGGAAATAAAAGCACTCACAGAATCCCTAAATCAAATGGACCTAATAGATGTCTACAGATCTTTTCACTCAAACTCAAAAGAGTACACCTTCTTTTCAGCACCACATGGAACCTTCTCCAAAATAGACCATATAGTGGGTCACAAAGCAAGCCTCAACAGATACAAGAGGATTGAAATAATCCCTTGTATACTATCTGACCACCATGGACTAAAGCTAGACATCAACAACAACAGAAACAACAAAAAGCTGACACGCACATGGAAACTGAACAACTTATTACTCAATGACAGCTGGGTTAAGGAAGAAATAAAGAAAGAAATTAAAGACTTCCTAGAATTCAATGAAAATGAAGGCACAACATACCCAAATTTATGGGACACATTGAAAGCAGTGCTCAGAGGAAAATTTATAGCACTAAGTGCCTGCAAGAAGATTCATAACATCACATACAAACAACTTAATGGCCCAACCGAAAAACCTAGAAAAAAAAGAAGCAGATACACCCAAGAGGAGCAGACGGCTGGAAATAATCAAATTCAGGGCTGAAATCAATCAATTAGAAACAAATAAAACTATCCAAAGAATCAATGAAACAAAAAGCTGGTTCTTTGAGAAAATCAACAAGATAGACAAACCCTTAGCCAAACTAACTAAAAAGCAGAGAGAAACTATCCAAATCAGCAAAATCAGAAATGAAAATGGGGACATAACCACAGACACTGAGGAAATCCAAACAAATATTAGGTCATACTACAAAAGCCTATATGCCACAAAATTTGAAAATCTAAATGAAATGGATAATTCTCTTGAAAGATTCCATCTACCAAAACTAAGTCAAGATCAGGTAGAAAGACTGAATAGCCCTATATCTCCCAAGGAAATGGAAGCAGTCATTAACAGTATCCCCTCCAAAAAAAGCCCTGGGCCAGATGGCTTCAGCACAGAATTCTACCAGACCTTCGAAGAAGTGCTAACTCCAATTCTCCTCAAGCTATTCCACAAAATAGAAACAGAAGGAACACTACCAAACTCATTCTATGAAGCCTCAGTCACCTTAATACCGAAACCACACAAAGATCCAACAAAAAAAAAAAAAAGAGAACTTCAGACCTATCTCTCTTATGAACATTCACACAAAAATATTCAATAAAATACTTGCAAACCGAATCCAAGAACACATCAAAGATATCATCCACCATGACCAAGTAGGCTTCATCCCAGGCATGCAAGGGTGGTTCAACATATGGTAATCCACCACATAAACAAACTGAAGGAGAAAAACCATATGATCATCTCCTTAGATGCTGAAAAAGCATTTGACAAAGTCCAACACACATTCATGTTTAAAGTCTTGGAGAAATCAAGGATATAAGGCACATACCTAAAGATAATAAAGGCAATATACAGCAAGCCTATAGCTAACATCAAACTCAATGGAGAGAAACTTAAATCAATCCCACTGAAATCAGGGACAAGACAAGGCTGCCCATTGTCTCCATATCTCTTCAACATAGTACTTGAAGTCCTAGCCAGAGCAATAAGACAACTAAAGGAGATCAAGGGGATACAAATAGGAAAGGAAGAGGTCAAAGTGACACTATTTGCAGATGATATGATAGTATACATGAGCGACCCCAAAAATTCAACCAGAGAACTCCTCCAGCTGATAAACACCTTCAGCAAAGTGGCAGGATACAAAATCAACTCAAAAAAATCAGAAGCCATCCTGTAAACCAAAGACAAAAAGGCTGAGAAAGAAATTAGGGAAACAACACCCTTCACAATACCCACTAATAACATAAAGTACCTTGGTGTGACTCTAACCAAGCAAGGGAAAGACCTGTTTGAGCAAAACTTCAAGTCTCTGAAGAAAGAAATCGAAGAAGATATCAAAAGATGGAAAGATCGCCTGTGTTCGTGAATTGGTAGGATTAACATTGTGAAAATGGCCATACTGCCAAAAGCAATCTATAGATTCAATGCAATTCGCTTTAAAATACCAACTCAATTCTTTTCAGAACTTGAAAAAAGATTCTCAGCTTCATATGGAGAAACAAAAAACCCAGAATCTCCAAAATGATCCTGTACAACAACAGATCATCTGGAGGTATCTACATCCTTGACCTCAAGCTGTACTGCAGGGCAACAGTAAGAAAAGCTGCATGGTATTGGCATAGAAACAGAAAGGAGGATCAATGGAACTGCATAGAAGACCCAGAAATAAACCCACACACCTATGATATTTGACAAAGAAGCCAAATCCATTCAATGGAAAAAAGACAGCATCTTCAACAAATGGTGCTGGACCAACTGAATGTCTACATGCAGAAAAGTGAAAATAGATCCATATTTATCACCCTGCACAAAACTAAAGTCAAAGTGGATCAAGGACCTCAACATAAAACCAGATACTCTAAATCAATTGGAAAAAAAAGTGGGGAACATCCTAGAACTCATTGGCACAGGAGACAACTTCCTGAACAGAACACCAACAGCACAGGCTCTAAGAGCAACAATCAATAAATGGGACCTCATGAAACTGAAAAGCATCTGTAAAGCAAAGGACACTGTCTTCAAAACAAAACGACAGCCTACAGATTGGGAAAAAAATCTTCACCAACCCTTTATCTGACAGAGGACTAATATCCAGTATATATAAAGACCTAAAGAAGATGAAAAGCAGCAAACCAAGTAATCCAATTAAAAAATGGGGAACGGAGTAAACAGAGAATTCTCGAAAGGGGAACATGGAATGGCAGAGAAACAATAAAGAAATGCTCAACCTCATTAGCCATTAGGGAAATGCAAATCAAAACAACCCTGAGATTTCACCTTACACCCATCAGAATGGCCAAGATGAAAAAGTCAAGTGATAACATATGCTGGAGAGGTTGTAGAGAAAGGGGAATCCTCCTCCATTGCTGGTGGGAATCTCAACTGGTACAACCAATTTGGAAGTCAATCTGGTGCTTTCTCAGGCAATTAGGAGTAGTGCTACCTCAAGACCCAGCTATACCACTCCTAGGTATATACCCAAAATTTGTTCAAGTACACAACAAGGACATTTGTTCAACCATGTTTGTAGCAGCTTTATTTGTAATAGCCAGAACTTGGAAACAACCCAGATGTCCATCAATGGATGAATGGATACAGAAACTGTGGTATTTTTACACAATGGAATACTACTCAGCAATCAAAAAGGAAGAAATCATGAAATTTGCAGGCAAGTGGTAGGATCTAGTAAAGATCATTCTGAGTAAAGTATCCCAGAAGGAGAAAGAAAAACATGGTATATACTCGCTTATATAGACCTACAAGATATGATAAGCATAATGAAATCTACACACCTAAAGAAGATAATCAAGAAAGTGGACATAGGCGAAGATGATCAATCCTCATTTAGAAAGACAAATGGGATGTGCATTTAAGGTATGACAGGAATCTACCGCAAAAGGCATTTGAAAGACTCTACCTAGCAGTGTTTGAAAGCAGACACTAAGACTCATAACCAAACCCTCGGCAGAGTGCAGGGAATCATATGAAAAAAGGGGAGTTAGTATTATATGGAAAGGATAGGAGCTCTACAAGGACAAAATGTATCCTGGCACAGGGTCTTTTCTGAGACTGACACTCAACCAAGGACCATCTATGGATATAACCTAGAACTTCTGCTCGGATGTGGCCTGTGGTAGCTCAGTAACCAAATAGTTTTCCAAAGTAAGGGGAAACAAGGACTATTTCTAACAGGATCTCAAGGTCAGGCTCCTTGACTCCTCCCCCACCCCAAGGGGAGGAGCAGTCCTGTTAGGTAACAGAGGAGGACTCTACAGCCAGCCCTGAAGATACCTGATAAAACAGGGTCAGATGAAAGGGGAGGAGGTCCCCCCTATCAGTGGACTTGGAAAAGGGCAGGGAGCAGACCAGGGAGGGAGTGTGGGGTTGGGGAGGGAATGAGGGAGCGGGATACAGCAGGGACACAGAGTTAACAAAATGTAACTAAAAAGAAAAATAAAATTAAAAAATAAAAATAAAAAGTAAATAAATAAAAGAGATGTCCATTAAAATAAAAGAGGCCTACAAAACAGAAAATAGACTAGACTAGAAAAGAAACTCCTAATGTCACATAATAGTCAAAACACTAAATCTACAGAACAAAGAAAAACTATTAAAAGCAGCAAGGAAAAAGGTCAAGTTACACAAAATGGTAGACCTTTCACAATAACACCAAACTTCTTAACAGAAACTCTGAAAGCCAGAAGGGCCTGACAGATGTCATGCAGACTCTAAGGGACCACAGATACCAACCCAGACTAAATACTCAGTAAAGCTTTCAATCAACATAGATGGAGAAAACAAAATGTTCCATGTCAAAACTAAACTTAATATCTACACAGCAACCTAGCACCACAGAAGAAACTAGAAGGAAAACTCCAATCCAATGAAATCAAGTTCATCCAAGAAAACAGAGGATATAGATAACTTCACAACAAATATTTAATAGAAAACAAACATTGACGCACAGTAATAGCACCAATTCCACAATAAAATGTCCTAACATTCATTCGTCACAATTATCTATCAGCCTCAACAGGCTCAACTCTCCAATAAAAAGACACAAACTAACAGAATAGTTTCAGAAACAGGATCCAACATTCTGCTGCATCCAAAAAATAGACTTCTACAACAAAGATAAATACTGCCTCAGAGTAAAAGGCTGGAAAAAGTCTGCGAACAGACCCAGAAAACAAGTTGGGATAGCTATCCTAATATCTAATAAAATAGATTTTTCACCCTAAATTGGTCAAAAAATATGAGGAGGGACACTTCATTCTGATCAAAGGAAAAATCCTGCAGGAGGAAATCCCAATCCTGAATATCTATGCCCCAAATACAAGAGCACCTGCATTTGTAAATGAGACATTAGCAAAGCTGAAATCACACATCAATCCCAACACCTTAATAGTGGGAGACTCCAACACTCCACTGTCACCAAAGGACAGATCATCTAGACAGAAACTAAATACGGAAATAATGACACTTTAAGAGGTCCTCAAAAAAAGGAACTAAAAGATGTCTACAGAACTTTTCAACAAAACACAAATGAGTATACCTTCATTTCAGCATCTCATGGAATCTTCTCAAATATTGACCATATAGTCAGGCACAAAGCAAGCCTCAACAGATCCATGAAATTTCAAATAACCCTTGTATCCTGTCAGAACACCATGCCCTAAAACTAGACATAAACAACAACAGAAACAATAAAAAACCTGAATACTCATGTAAACTAAACAACTCTCTACTCAATGCCTGCTTGGTCAGGAAAGAAATGAAAAAAGAAATTAGAGACTTCCTAAAATTCAATGAAAATGAAGGGACTATTTACTTAAACTTATGGTTCACAATAAAAGTACTGCTATGAAGAATGTTCATAGTATTAAGTACCCCCAGAAAGAACTTTGAGATATCTCGTACAGACAACTTAATGTCACACCTATAAGCCCTAGATAAAAAAGAAGCAGACATTTATTAATTGTTGCTCTTAGAGCCTGTGCTGTTGGTGTTCTGTTCAGGAAGTTGTCTCCTGTGCCAATGAGTTCAAGGCTCTTCCCCACTTTTTCTTCTAAGTGGTTTAGTGTGTCTGGTTTTATGTTAAGGTCTTTGATCCACTTGGACTTTAGTTTTGTGCAGGGTGATAAGTATGGATGTATTTGCATTTTTCTACATGTAGACATCCAGTTAGACCAGCACCATTTGTTGAAGATGCTGTCTTTTTTTCCATTGAATGGTTTTGGCATCTTTGTCAAAAATTAGGTGCCCATAATTGTGTGGATTTATGTCAGGATCTTCTATTCGATTCCATTGATCTACCAGTCTGTTTTTATGGCGGTACCATGCAGTTTTTATTATTGTTGCTCTACAGTACAGCTTGAGATTAGGGATGGAGATACCTCCTGAAGATCTTTTACTGTAGAGAATTATTTTAGCAATTCTGGGTATCTTGTTGTTCCATATGAAGGTGAGAATTTTTCTTTCAAGGTCTGTAAAGAATTGTGTTGGTAATTTGATGGGAATTGCATGGAATCTGTAGATTGCTTTTGGTAAGATGGCCATTTTTACTATGTTAATCTTGCCAACCCATGAACATGGGAGATCTTTCCATCTTCTGATATCTTCTTCTAATTCTTTCTTCAGAGACTGGACATATTTTTTTTTCCATACAAGTCTTTGACTTGTTAGGTTCACACCAAGGTACTTTATGTGCTTTCTGGCTATTTGGAAGGGTATTGTTTCCCTAATTTCTTTCTCATTCCTTTTATCTTTTGTATACAGGAGGGCTACTGATTTTTTTTTTGTTTTTTTTTTTTTTGTTTTTTGTTTTTTTTTTTTAGTTAATTTTGTATCCAGCCACTTTGCTAAAGAAGTTAATCAGGTATAGGAGGTCCTGATTAGATAATGGGACCTCATGAAACTGAAAAGCTTCAGTAAAGCAAAGGACACTGCCATCAGAACAAAACGACAGCCTACAGACTGGGAAAGGATCTTCACCAACTCTATATCTGACAGAGGACTAATATCAAGTATATATAAAGAACTAAAGAAGTTAAACAGCAAAAAATCAAGTAATCCAATTAAAAACTGGAGTACAGAGCTAAACAGAATTCTCAAAAGAGGAATATCGAATGACAGAGAACACTTAAAGAAATGCTCAACCTCATTAGCCATCAGGGAAATGTAAATCAAAATGACTCTAAGATTTCACCTTACACCCATCAGAATAGCTAAGATCAAAAACTCAAGAGAGAACACATGCTGGAGATCTTGTGAAGAACGGGGAAACCTCCTCCACTGCTGGTGGGAATGTTAATTTGTACAACTCTGAAAAGCAGTCTGGCACTTCCTCAGACAACAAGGAATAGCGCTTCCTCAAGATTCAGCTATACCACTCCTAGGCATATAACCAAAAGATTCTCAAGTACACAATAAGAACATTTGCTCAACCATGTTTGCAGCAGCCTTATTTGTGATAGCCAGAAGCTGGAAACAACCCAGATGTCCCTCAGTGGAGGAATGGATGCAAAAATTGTGGTATGTCTACACAATGGAATATTACTTGCAACAGAAACAAGAAAATCATGAAATTTGCAGGTAAATGGTGGGATCTGGAAAAGATCATCCTGAGTGAGCTATTTGAGAAGCAGCAAGATGCACACAGTATATACTCACTCATATATACATATAATATAGGATAAACCTACTAAAATCTGTACACCTAAATAAACTAATCAAGAGAGAGGACTCTTACTAAAATGCTCAATTCCTATCCCAAATGGCAAATAGGATGGACATCAGAAGAAGGAGAAAAGAGGGAACAAGTCAGGAGCCTGACACAGAGGACCTCTGAAAGGCTCTGCCCTGCAGACTATCAATGCAGATCCTGAGACTTATGGGCAACCTTTGGGCAGAGTGCAGGGAATCTTAGGAAAGAAGTGGGAAACAGTAAGATCTGAAGAGGACAGGAACTCCACAAGGAGAGCAACAGAACCAAAAAATCTGAGCAGAGGGGTCTTTCCTGAGACTGATACTCCAACCAAGGACTATGCATGGAGATAACCTAAGACCCCTGCTCAGATGTAGCCCATGGCAGTTCAGTATCCAAGTGGGTTACATAGTAATAGGAACAGGGACTGTCTCTGACATGAACTGATTGGCCTGCTCTTTGATCACCTCCCCCTGAGGGGGAAGCAGCACTACCAGGCCACAGAAGAAGACAATGCAGCCACTCCTGATGAGACCTAATTGACAAGGATCAGAAGGAAGGAAAAGAAGACCTCCCCTATCAGTGGACTTGGGGAAGGGCATGCATGCAGAGGGTAAAGGAAGGGCGGGACTGGGAGTGGAGGAGGGAGGGGCTTATGGGGGGATACAAAGTGAATAAAGTGTAATTAATAAAGAATTTTAAAAAAAGAAAAAAAAAAGAAGCAGACAGACCCAAGAAGATTAGATGATTGGAAATAATCAAATTCAGAGCTGAAATCAATGAAATACAAACAAAGAAAACAGTTTAAAAAATCAATGAGACCAAGAGCTGGTTCTTTGAGAAAATCAACAAGATAGAAAAACCCTTATCCTAACTAATTAAAAGGCAGAAAGAAACTACAGAAATCAGCAAAATCAAAAATGAAAAGGGAGACATCACCACAGACACTGAGGAAATCCAAAAAAAAATTTAGGTCTTACTACTAAAGCCTATATGCCACAAAATTTGAAAATCTAAATGAAATGGACAATATTCTTGATAGAGTCCATTTACCAAATTAAATCAACATCAAATAAATAGATTAAATATTCCTATATCCACAAAGGAAATAGAACCAGTCATCAAAAGTCTCCCTTCCAAAAAACCCCAAGGACCAGATGGTTTCAGCATAGAATTCTACCAGACCTTCAAAGAAGTGTTAACTCCAATTCTCTTCAAAGTCTTCCACAACATAGAAACAGAAGGAATATTACCAAACTCATTCTACGAAGCCACAGTCACTTTGATACCTAAGTCATCCAAAGATCCAACAAAGAGAATTTCATACTTATCTCTCTTATAAACATTGATGCAAAATTTCTCAATAAAATACTTGCAAACTGAATCTAAGAACACCTAAAAGATATCATTTACCATGAACAAGTAGACTTCATCCCAGGCATGCAAAGGTGGTTCAATATATGGAAATCCATCAATGAAATCCACTATATAAACAAACTGAAGGAAAAAAAACACATGATAATCTCCTTAGATGCTGAAAAGGAGCATCTAAGCATGTTGACAAAATCAAACATCCATTCATGTTTAAAGTCTTGGAGAGATCAGGGATACAAGGCACATCTCTAAAAATAGTAAAGACATTATACAGCAAGCCTATAGCCAGCATCAAACTAAACAGAGAGAAACTTAAATCAATCCCACTGAAATCAGGGACAAGACTAGGCTGCACACTCTCTCTGTATATCTTCAAGATAGAACTTGAAGTTCTTGCTAGAGTAAGAAGACAACTAAAGGAGATCAAGGGAATAGAAATTGGAAAGGAAGAAGTCAAAGTATCACTATTTGCAGATGACATGATAGTATACGTGAGTAGCCCCCAAAATTCAAGCAGAGAACACCTTCATCTGATGAACACCCTCAGCAAAGTAGCTAGATACAAAATTAACTAAAAAAAAATCAGTAGCCCTCCTGTATATGAAAGAAAAAATGACTGAGAAAGAAATTAGGGAAACTACACCTCTTGTGTGCTATTAATATTTACTATTAATTTATCTTTTATTTAAGCAGTGCTTATTCCTAAATCATCTGTCTACCACAATCACCACACAGAGGCTAGGATTCATTTAATCAAACTAGAGCACAATTCTGGGTAATATTTACTCTAACCTAAACTTCCAAGCCCACATAATTTCCTACCTTTCAGATTTCACCCATTATTCTTGCTTTTAGTCATATGTTAGGTATGGTTCATTTTTCCTCATGGTTCGAAGTCCTCCCTTGCTGATCTCTGTTCTTCTTTTCCCAATTGCTTCTTTCTCCTCCCCTCTGGACCAGGATATCCCACACCATTCTCTCCATTGCACAGAACTGGCTAGTTGTTTAATTGAAAATACAGAGAAGAAATGGTGGCATGTTTATACAAATTTGATACAGGTGAGCTTAGAATAAATATCACAATACAATATCCTGATTGAAACCAGAAATTGGGTAGAGAAATCAACATTTGAATGACAAGGGTAAATGGTATACATTCCAAAAGAACATTATATTAAAGTACAGACTTCATAATATCCACAAATAACATAAAGTACTTTGGTGTGACTCTAACCAAGCAAGTGAATTACCTGTTTGAAAAAAACAAAAACAAAACAAAACAAAAACTTCAAGTTTCTGAAGGAAGAAATTGAAGAAGATATCAGAAGATGGAAATATCTCACATGCTCCTGGATTGGTAGAATTAACATAGTGAAAATGGCTATCCTGCCAAATGCAATCTACAGATTAAATGCAATTCCCATAAAAAAAAAACCAATAAAATTCTTTACAGACCTTGAATGAACAACTCTCAATTTCATATGAACAAACAAAAAACCCAGAATTCCTCAAAAAAAAAATTCTTCTACAACAACATATTGTCTGGAGGAATCGCCATCCCTTATCTCAAGCAGTCTACTATTGTTCTAATAGTAATAAAAATGGCATGGTACTGGCATAGAAACAGAATGGATTCTGTTACTCAGTGGTATCGAGTAGCAGACACAGATATAAACCCACACACATACACATACTTGATTTTTTACTAAAAAGCCAAAACTATACAATGGAAAACAGACAACATCTTAAACAAATGGTGCTGGTCTAACTGGATGTCTACATGCAGAAAAATACAAATAGATCCATATTTATCACCCTGCAGAAAGCTAAAGTCCAAGTGGATCAAAGACCTCAACATAAAACCAGACACACTTAACCTATTAGAAGAAAAAGTGGGGAATAGCCTTGAACTCATTGGCACAGGAGACAACTTCCTAAAAAGAACACAAACAGCACAGGCCCTAAGATCAACAATCAAAATAAGGACTTCATGAAACTGAAAATCTTCTGTAAAGCAAAGGGCACTGTCTTCAGAAGAAAACCACAAGCCTACATTTTAGGAAAGGATCTTCACCAACCCAATATATGAAAGAGGGCTAATATCCAGAATATATAAAGAACTCAAGAAGTTTAGCAGCAACAAATCAATTAATCCAATTAAAAACTGGAGTACAGAGCTAAACAGAGAATTCTCAATAGAGGAATATAGAATGGTAGAGGAACACTTAAATGCTCAACCTCCTTAGTCATCGGGGAAATGGAAATCAAAACAACCCTGAGATTTTATTTTACACACATCAGAATGGCTAAGCTGACAACACATGCTGGAGAGGATGTGGAGAATGGAGAGCCCTCCTCCATTGCTCATAAGAATGTAAACTTGCACAACCACTTTGGAAATCAATCTGGCACTTTCTCTGACAATTTGGAATAGTGCTTCCTCAAGATCCAGCTATAACACTACTAGATATATATTCAAAATATGTTCAAGTACACAACAAGGACATTTGCTCAACCATGTTCATAGCAGCTTTATTTGTAAAAGCCAGAATCTGGAAAACAACCTAGATGCCCCTCAACTGAGGAATGGATACAGTAATTGTGGTACATTTATACAATGGAATACTACTCAGCAATTAAAAACAAGGAAACCATGAAATTTGCAGGCAAATGGTGGGAAGTAGAAAAGATCATCCAGAGTGAGATATCCCAGAATCAGAAAGACACACATGGTATATCATCACTTATAAGTGAATATTAGAAATATAATATAGGATAAACATATTAAAATCTGCACATGTAAAGAAGTTATACAAGAAAAAGGACCTTGGGTAAGATGATCAATCCTCATTCAGAAAGGCAAAAGTGACAGGTATCTGAAGAGGGAGAAAACAGGCAACAGGACAGGAAGAGGACCTTTGAAAAGTTCTACACAGCAAGGTTACTAAGCAGATGTTGAGACTCATAGCCAAACTTTGGGCAGAGTGCAGGGACTCTTATGAAAGAAGGGGAAGATAGAAAGACCTGGAGGGGACAGGAGCTCAACAAGGATAGCAACAGAATAAAAAATCTGGTCACAGGGTTCTTTTCTGAGACTGATACTCTAACCAAGAGTATTCATGGAGATAATGTAGAACCCTTCAAAGATGTTGCCCATGGTAGCTCAGTCTATAAGTGCATTTCCTAGTAATGGGAACAGGGACTGTCTCTGACATGAGCACAGTGGCTGATTCTTTGATCACCTCTGCCTGAGGAAGGAGCAGCCTTAAGAGGCCAAAGATGAAGACAAGGCTGTCAGTCTTAATGAGACCTGATAGGACAAGGTTAGAGGGAATGGAAGGAGGAACTCCCTTATCAGTGGACTTGAGGAGGGTCATGGGAGTAGATGAGGGAAGGTTGGAGGAGTGGGAGGGTATGAGTGAGCGGGCTACAGCTGGGATGTGAATAAACTGCAATTTATAAAAATGTAAATAAATTTAAAAAAATACAGGGAACAGGGCAGGAGCCTTCTACAGAGGGCCCCTGAAAGACTCTAGCCAGCAGCGTATCAAAGCATGTGTTGATACTCATAGCCGATCTTTGGTCAGAGCGTAGGAAATCTTATGATATAGAAAAATCTGGAGGGGATAGGAGTTACACAAGGAGACAAACAGAACCAAAAAATTAGGCCACAACATTATTTTCTAAGACCGATACTCCAACCAAGGACAATGCATGGAGATAACTTAGAACCCCTGCAGAAATGTAGCCCATGACAGCTCACTCTCTATTTGGGTTCACTAGTAATGGGAACAGAGGCTATCTCAGGATTCAGTGGCTAGGTCTTCGATCTGTTTTCAATAAAAAGAAAATATTATTTTGGAATTATCGTGAACTTATATATGTGTTTATATAAGAAATAGAAACTGCTTGTTCATACAAAATTATACACAATGTGATTAAAGAGTAGCTTTTGATATGAAATCTTTAGAATAAGCAAGTCCATGACATGATGAGAAAAAGCACTTATTTCCTAGAGAATCAAAGAGGAAACACATGAGGTCTGGATTAAGTACAGACCTTCTTCTAATAGTGAACTTCTAAATGTTCTTGCCAGACAGTGTGGAAGGTTGTACAAGACTGTGGATGCCCTAAAATCCAATATATGACATTCCAAAAGTTTAAATGTTAGAGTATATAGTTTATTCTCATAATTTGACTGAATTTTGAGTGAAGCAGTCATAATTTTCCCATATTATCAGTGTCTAATAAATACACATTAGCTTTATGATTTCCAATACCTCATGTTGGTTCTTGAAAACCTCCTGCTTGCATGAAAGGTAATGGTCACTAAGATAGTTCTTGTCATTTCTCTTCTTGCTAAAAATTGACTTTTACAATTATAAAATCTATTTCACTTACTTATCAAAGAGAACACATTAAATAGTATCTGAATTCACAGATATAACACATATTTCTGGGAATCTTATCAAGAAAAAGTAAAAACAATTTATAAATAGATTTATAGAGATAGAAAAATTAGTAATAAAAATTGTAAAAATAAATATATTTTTAGGTTAAACAAACAAAAAACAAACAGAAAAGAAAAATTAGTAGAATCTAATTTTACCATGGAAAAGAAAGTTTACATCTAAATCTAACATTAATAATTTTTAAAATTATTAATATTTACCTTATATTTTATTACTAAGAACAGAAATATAATGAGTCCACATTAAAAATGCACTATAATTTTCAATATTTTTTCTTCACAATTGTCCTGAAATTCAAGGACAGTGGCATAGTAAAATGTTGCAAACTGTCAGAAGGGAAAACACTGAAAGAATGACATTTTTATCTTAAATTTGGAAATCCCAAAGAATACATGAAATAATGTAACTCACGATGGAGCATAAGTATAAACTTGAATCTCTGTCTTTCAATACACATATCCACCCCTCTCTCTATCCATGTGATTTCTCACCATTTCATGGGCAAACCCTGCATTTCATAAGTTAGTTTCTTTTAGTTTTATTTTTTGCTTTTCAGCAATACTCTTCTATTGTTCAAGAATTTCATACATGCATAGACTGAGCTTTGATGAAGTCTGTTTTCTATTCCCTCCCCTTCAATCCTTTTGCTATCCACCCCATCACAATGCTTTCTTAATCCTATGAGTTGTTGTTGTTTTTAAATCCACTGGGTTAAGACTGCCAGGATGTGTATGGGTATAGGCCCATCTCCTGGAGCCTGGGTAGCTTCTAAGGGGCTGCATCCATGGAGAAAACTGAAAATTCCTCTCCCAGGCACCATCAATTATCAATAGCGTCTCACTTGCCAGGAAGGAGAGGTTCTTAAACACACCACCCCATACTTGAATTTTTTTATGGATTGATCCTGGGCATGCTAGTTATAGCCACCATGAGTTCATAATGCTGCTCTATTGTGTCCAGAAAACTCTGTTTAGATATGACTGTTTACTGCTCCTAAAAATATTTCTTCCTTCAAATTCAGACAAGTTTATTTGTAAATGGTGTACCAAATTGTTCTTGAAGTCATGAATGAAAACCTGTAGATTATATGGAACACAATGGGATGCAGCTAATCTGCTTACACAGCCATGTGTAGTCATTTAAACATTCATCACTGTTGAACAGAAGTCAGTTATACTAGTGTGTGTGCATGTGTTTGTGTGTAATCATTCTATTTATTTACTATTAGAGATACACATACCATAGCAATCATGCTTATGGAGGTCAGAGGCTAACTTGCTAGAATCACTCTCCTTCATTATGAAAGTTCTCAGAATGGAACTTTGGTAATTAGGCTCGGAGGCCTCTTCCAAACCACTGATATATTCTTAAGATAAAGTGTTAATCTCTGTTTTCATGCATCATCATCAAGTACTTTATTACAATTCTAATAAATGACTACAAACTTTGTGCCCAAGACAAAACAATGTTGTATATTTTCGCATGATTCAAAAGAAAAGGAAGAAAGAAAGAAAAGGAAAAGAAGCTGAGAGTTGGGAGGCAAATAAATAACAAGAAAGAAGTCAACATGATTTCAGAAAAGTGTGAGAAAAAAATGGCATAAATTTGAGAAAATATTCTTGCAATATGTCTGCCTAATGTTTTAAAACAAAAATTTAGATTGTTATTTCTAATAATTAAAATACATTTACTTTGTTGTATTATTTCAAACTGTATTTTGAAGGATTTTTCATTTTTCAACAAATTTACTTAAAAATTTGGAACTTATTTAGTATTATTTTGTGTGTTCAAATGTCTGAAGGTGATTTTAATATCCTGTGTTTTTAGGTTTGAGCTAGCAGCCAGCAGTTGAAACTGACATGTGAGTTCTAAGTCCCAGATGCTAGCTACCAACTGGCTTTTTGTTCTTGTTTCCTTGGAAACCCAGGTTAGTTTCATGGAAACAAGGTAAGTACAACTTTTACAGCAGAGCAGTGGAATATTTCTTGTTTGGCTCATTGGCTGAGACCTCTAAGTACAGCTTCCCAGAGTAGTATGAAGCTGGAGCCAGTTGATGAACGAGGAGCAGTTTTCAACAGAGCATCACTACATATGTAAATTTAATGAGGAACCCAGAGTTACGTTAGAGTATAAAAATGAAATAATGAAAACTTTCATCAAATAAAAATCTGGTCAGCCCTCTGTCAGCTAACACTTCTAAGAGGACACTCGAGCCATTAGTATTGCCAAGAGTCTCTTATGGACTGATAACTTGTGCCAGCAGTCCTCTCCTGTGACTCACTTTCAGGTGGAGACACTGGCTCCCCTGCAGTATTTTCGGGCATGAGGATACATGGAGATAAAGAGGAGGGAAAATTAAACGAGACATTTTCCTGACACTGGGTCTTGCAAAACTCCATACTTCTGATTTGTTGTTCATCCCCTCTGAACCAAAAAGCCACTGACCCTATAAAAACAGCTGGTTTTAGGAAAAAGACCATCAAGTCTCCGGAAAATAGACTCATTCACTGAAAATGTAAGATCCAGACACTGACAAATCACACAATCCCGTGTTGCCCCAGCCCCAAACACATTTTCTTTTACCACATGATACAGACACGTTGTGACAATCACAGAAATTTTTATAAGATATAAGAATTTTAACAGTTATATGAATTCTTTTTTTAAATAAAATATTTAATTTTCCCAGGATATACATAGAAAGACTTAAATATAAAAGAATTAGAAGAT
Source organism: Meriones unguiculatus (assembly GCF_030254825.1). Lineage (NCBI taxonomy): Eukaryota > Metazoa > Chordata > Mammalia > Rodentia > Muridae > Meriones > Meriones unguiculatus. Next base: position 31,841,371 of record NC_083353.1, on the reverse strand, counting down.
ATTATTTCCTTGTTTTAGAAGACTTTTATTTAACTAGTGGTGATGTTCATGCTTGACTTCGTTGTAATTAAGAGAATTTATTTAGAAAAAAAATTAATCTTCTAAGTGGCAAACCATATTGTGTGGAGATTCTTTGTATTGCTGAAGTGGATTTCAGGCCAAAACAAAGGCTGTAAATGCTCAGGATGACATCTGTTACCTGCTTAAATGACTTTCAAACATACCTGCATTGAAAATAACGCCTATTGATAAATTTTCAGGGTTATCTGATTTTCAATAAAATCTGTCTGCCTAAAATATGATAAGACCCAGAGGTTTCAAGACAATTTTTATTTCCTTGAATCAAAGAGTAGTGTTTAATCCTAAGGTTGCTCCGGTGGTGCTCTGTCACAGCCTTCATGTTTCCCGTCACACTACATATGGCCCAATTGTTTACAGATTACAAAAAAAGAGCCCTGCTCAGATGTTAAAACAAGATGTTTCCTTCACTTTGAAGTGGCAGGCTGACTGCCAAATTTTACAATTAGTTATTCTGTGCAAAGGGGAAAAAAATTAATTATCACAATTTCTTGTGTTTGGACATTACCCTGTGATAGGCTTTCAACCTGAAAGTGACAGGAATGAACTGTGGTCCCTGTGACTGGCGAAAGACTCTTGTGAAGGCAGCTTTTCGTAAAGGATGAGGAGTTGTAAAACAGGACAAAGCGTCTTCACCAGAAATAGGTATCAAAACATGAAGGAAAAAAGTGGTCTGTCAATGATCCATTTCCCTGTGGCACCGTCTGGCAGACCAAATTTTGCACTGTTAAACAATAGCACTGCATACAGCATGAATGCTCCTATCAATGGGTCACTGACTCTAGAAAAAGACTTGCTGATGGAGGTAGAGTGATTAAAAGCAGGGCAAGAAGCTTGTAGTAGGGATACAAAGTTAACAAACTGTAACTAATATTAAAAAAATATTTTTTAAAAAAAAAAGAAAGACTCTTGTTCAAACACCAAATCCTTGCCTGAGCTCCAAATTGCCATATTTATTCTTTAGAGGAACTGTTTAAAGAAAATACATTAATGAACTTAATGCACTTAGAATTTTATATACTGTGTGTAAGTGTCCATGAACCTTCTAATATTGACTTGGCTTATTTAGATATGATAGCTGTATTTTTAAATTACCTATGAGTCTGTAGTAGAAGCAGAATATTAATGGGTGATTCCAGGATAGAGGACCACAGCATGTGGAAGAGGAGAAGATATCAGAAATCAGGTAAATGATTTCATTTCAGGTCAGTTTGCTCGCAATAGAATTCTAGATTGAGAACCAGTATTTTAAAAAGTGCTGGTGACAGTGATGATAAAATGTATTTGGGGACAAGTTGTGTTAATAGACTCTCTGAGAGTTTTCTTTTTTCTTCGTGTATTTCAGTACTGGGTGCTAATGGTTAGAAGTAACCAAGGGCCAGATCTCTGAAACTTAACTGAATATATCTGGCTTTATATTATTTTCACCAACAAATAAAAGGCCTTATTTAATTCAGTTTGGATAATTCTGGGTGCATGCATGTCCTTGAAAGTAAAAACATCTCAATAGTTTTATAATTTCAAATGTAACTATGTTCCGAATTTGGGAGATTTCATTCTAATTCCAGCGAATAAGGTAATGGAAATTGAAGTTCTATCTCCTAACTTCTAGTAAAATTTTCTATAGTTTCACTGCAATTCTAATAAGCTTACTTTATATCATGATTTATTTGTATTAAATCAAATCATTTCATTCACATTTATAAAGACTGAGCAAATTACCTCAAACATGCCTAATTTATTTTATACATATGAGTTTTGTTACTTATGGTTATTTTCTGGTAGTGGTTTCCATTGTATTTTAAATGCATTTTAACTATTTAAACTTATTAACCTATTTTCACTTCAATTACTATTGCATACATATATGTATTTGTATTTACACGCATGTTCCTAAATATGACTTGTTAAGTTAATATAATTGCACAAGTCAATATATATGTATTTTCAAAGCTAACTGTTATGTCCTGGATAATCATTTCTGTGCTATTCCCTAGTTACCTTCTCTCCCTTTCCCAGCTTTGTGCAGTTGCCTGTAGTTCTTTGGTGTACTACTTTTATTATACTAATTAAAACTACTTTTTACATAGGGCATATAAATATTAAATTAAACTAGTCTTATAAAATCAGGCTAATCTTTTATAAACAAAAATTCCATGCCATTTTAATGATGTTGTTCACTCATTCAAGGTTCACATATTGATCACAAATAAAATTAGAGATTTTTCTTATAAATACAACCGATACACAACTTATAAGGTTCTATTATATGTAAAAAATTGCAGTTATGACCCAAACATCCATTTTTAGTTCAGTTTTGGTCAATGTGTTTCCTTTTACATGGCTGCCACCTATTACCTGCTGATCACAGAATTTCATGATATTGAGAGGCAGAAGGTTTTTAATGTTTTATGACCAAGATTATTACTAATCTTGGTACCAAGATTATTACTAATTTATTTTACGATGTTTAGTTTATTAATTTAATTGTAACTGTGCTTAGTTAACCAGTATTCCAATACTCAATCTTTTCTCAAAGATATTTAGAACAATTGAAATTTTATTAATAGAGAAATTTCTTTTTAAAAGATTATTAGAATCTAATTTTGACATTTTAAAAGTATTGTCTTAAGAAGTTGATTCTGGTTTCAAGCTTTTATGAATAAATTTGCTATGAACATAGTGGGGCAAGTGTCCTTGTGGCAAGGTAGAGCTTCTTTTGGGTATATGCACAGGAGTAGTACAGATCTATAAATAATGAGGTAGATCTATTCCCAGTTTTCTGAGAAAGTGGTAGGATGTTGGGTGGGAACAGTAGGCATGAGGCTGGGGAGGATGGTGAAGGAAGGTGCTGAAAGAAACAACTGCATTGGGCTGGGCATCTCTGGGATGAGAGAGAAACCTAGGACAACGAAAACTCCAAGAATCTATGAGGGTGACCCTAGCTAAGGCTGTTAGCAATGGGAGAGATGGAGTCTGAACCAACTATCTCCTGTAACCACACAAGATCATGAATGGAGGGATTGGGACACCAACACTGCCATAAAACCTTAGACCCACAAACTCTCCTACCTACAAGATATACAGGGGTTAAAAAAAAATAGAGCAGAATTGAAGGGAAAAGCCAACCAGTGGCTGCCAAGGTTGAAAATCATGCCATGAGATTGAGCCCATTCTTGACACTATTAATTTTATTTTGCTATATTTGCAGACAGGGTCCTAGTATAACTGTCATCAGAGAGGCTAATCCCAGCAACTGATAGAAACTGATGGAGAGACACACAGCCAAATATTAACTGGAGTTTGGGGACTCTTCTGGAATATGGGAAGGAAGGATTGAGGGAGCTAGAAGCATCGAGGACACCACAAGAAAACCTACAGAATAAAATTGGCCCATAGGGGCTTATAGATACTGAAATGCCAACCAGAGAGTCTGTATGGGATGGACCTAGACACTTTGCATATATGTAACAGTTGTGCAGCTGTGTCTTCATGTAGGTGTAGTCAAAGTTTTGTTTTATTAAACCAGTTCATGTTATATGAATACTTTTTTGTTTATTAGACATTAAATAGGTGTGGGATGAGAGCCTACATCACAGCAGGTAACTATGATTTGCCATGTGCACTAGCAAGGGGATGATTTTCAAGATTCAGATGTTTAATTCTGGGAATGCTTGAGACAGTATATATGGGAGCACTCCTTGAGGGCCTGTGGTGGCTGCTGCTACCCAGCTGTTGCCCCCACTACTTCTGGTCCCTGCTGTTGTTGGTTCCTGATGCTGCATTTGCTATTGCTGGACTGCTGGATTGCTGGATTGCTGGATTGCTGGATTGCTGGATTGCTGGACTGCTGGACTACTAGATTGATGGATTGCTGTATTGATGGACTGATGAATTGATGGACGGATGGATTGATGGACTGATGGATTGATGGGTTCCTGAGTTCCTGGGCTCCTGGGTTCCTGGGTTGCTTAATATTCTGACAAAGCTTGGACTTGCCCCTAGGAACTCAATGACCCTTATCAGCAGGAAGTAGTTTTAAAAATTTTATGTCTCCTCTCTCCTTTAGCCTTCTTTCTCACTTACCTGGTATTGGGGGAGTTGAAATGGATTGGAGTGGAGAAGGGTGGTAGATATAAGAACCCAAATAAAATAACATTAAAAAGTATGCTCCATGTGGTGCCCAACATAGCTATGGAAAACTGGGTTTCTAATGCCGTAGAGGCGACCAAAGGGTACAAATGAATGAATATTCTGTTTCAGGATGTGTGCAAAAAGTTCATTGCAGCTGCTGTCACTGGGTTCTCTCCCTCTTTGCTCCCAAATGGGAATTTTTATTTCCTCTTCTTTGTCTTCTTCCTGGATTCTGTCTCAAAAGAGTTTGGGAACTAGAAAATTTATGAGTGGAAATGTAGGGATCTATATGCAACAAGAGAGGTTATGTATAGAGGATGCATAAGTTGGGAAGTGCATAGCATCAGAGAAAGGAGAAGAAAGAGGTTCAGCCATGGTGACTGAGAGCAGGAGCTCTTGGGAGGATGAAAGAGGGAACTAGATCCCACTACCCTATCCTGTACACTGGGCAGGATGGGTTCCCAGGAGAAGCAGGAAGAAGGAAGCTGGGCAAGGTGAAGAAAAATAGCCAGTTTTGAGAGAAAGTCTTGAGTAAACTGAGCCACAAGAAGGACAGCCTATGGTCCCAAGATTACCACCATTAGCTTTCCCAGTCTTTGATATCAAAATGGCAGGTGTTGCTGTAAATTTGGGCATTTGAAAAGAGATTGTGACCAAGCCACTAAAAGTCTCAAAGCTCAAAATTTTGAGTGTGGTAACTGTAAAAAATATGGGGCTTTCTGAGCCAGCTCTCAAATGATGCTTTCCATGGAGACAGGAACAAACCCTTGTGATGGCAAGGAATTCACCAAAAGTATGCCTAGGTTTCCTGGGGTTTGCAATTGTTTGCCCTTCGTTGTGGTAAAGGGTACCAGGGGATTAATTAAGGCAGAACTCGAAGGGACCTTTAATGTAATTTTTTTTTTCAATCAGGAAATGGCTTTTGGAGGCCTACCTCAATGTTCATCACCAAAAAGTACAAGCCGTTGCAGACAAGCTAAGCTGAGAATCATCAGGTTATAGGGGGTAACAAATAAGCTTTTCAGTTTCTGAGGTCCCATATATTGATTGTTGATCTTAAAGTCTGTGCTGCTAGTGTTCTGTTCAGGAAGTTGTTTCCTGTGCCAATGAATTCAAGGCTCTTCCCTACTTTTCCTTAAAATTTTAAGCGGTAGGTATCCATATGTTTGAATTAAGACCTCAAAATGGATGGAAAGGGCAGAAAGGAAAAGAAGGAGAGTTATTGAATGATAAGAGTTAAATACTGGGAGGTTTCAGAATATCAAATTTTCTAGTGGAAAGATATTAGAAAAGCTTCAAATGACTTTATATACTAAGCCAAAAATTTACACAGAAGATCTAACTATAATCAATACAATTAATTTGTTGAAGCTAAAGAATATCTTATATATTTATTTTTATGAAAAACTATTTAAAATTACAATGTTGGAAAAAACTACACAAAATTAACTTAAGCATAAAACATTCGAAATTACTGAATAACACTGATCATGAAAGGTAATGCTTTCAAGAAGAATATATGACTTCAACTTCATTTTCTAGCTAGATATTTCCAAAAGCTGAATGAGTTTATCTTATTTGGTGATAATGAATTATTGAGAAAGAAATTATTATGACAGATTTAAAAAATTTAAAAACTATCCCAATAATTACCATTAAATAATAAATATATATAAACTACATCGTACTACCTATATCCAGTTGTCTTGAGTATTCGATTTGGAGATAAGTGTATATGAATGAATAAATGTTCACTTTTTTCCTAAACAAAACATTCTAGATATTTTTGTCCCAAGAAAATGTCAAATTTTCACTAGAAACATCTTGAACAAATGAATAGTAACATAAAAGAATGACTTACAAAGCCTTTTCTAGTGTCTAGGCTGTTCCTAGTATTCCTTAGAGAATTCTACAGGATTCTGTATTCAGAATTTCAATCATTTTCAGTTTATCTAGATTGTCACAGCTCCTTTGCTTGTGAAAGATGAAACTTTAGTATGTGATCCTTTGGGATAATATTAAAGGGTAAACAACTTGGAGTATTATTCATCAAAAAAACAGTATCAAGAGCAAATGTTTTAAATGTGAATACAAATATTGAGATTTAGTCTTGAAATACTCCAGAGGACAACCAAAGTCTGCAAAGTAAATTAAGTACCAAATACCTACTCTTCTTCTCAGTAGAAAAAGAACTGGCAGTATTCTCCAGTGAGTTTATATGGTTTCCTCAAATCATGACATTTTAAATTTTTTTAAATTTCTTTTTGGAGAGTAATTTAGCCTGTTTCAAGTTACTATCAGGTACAAATGACTTAAGCCATAAAAGGAATAGCAGTGTGTACAATGAGATTTACAAGAATTTAAAGAGAAATGCTATAAATGGATCCATAAATTTTCTTTGTGAAATCATAGGTTATTAGATAAAAATCTCAGTTACCTTTAAGTGGCTGGTCAGGGAGTCCTCAGAAGCCCCAGTATAATGTAGACACCTATCTCATCTGGTCACTACCCACTAGACAGTGAATGTTTATTGCTGATGATATTTCATACTTTGGTCACATGACTTGAAGAAATCAGACTGGTACTGGGCTAGAAATATCCTGCCTGCTGGGTAGCTTTCAGAGAGCCATGATGTATGCTATGACAGAAAAGGCATCAAGCATCTTACTCTGCTATGGATCTTATGTCCCATATTATTTACGGGCCAGTTAAGAAGTGCCTGATAGTTCAATAGTGGCAAATCATTAATTAGCATAACCAGTTGATTACTGATCAGAATTGAATCCTGATGCACAGGAGGAACTGTAACCCAGAAAAAAATAGTGGAACAATGGGTCTTATTGATTAATATAAAAAGCTTTGCCAGGCCACAGAGGAAGACAGTGCAGCCAGTACTGAAGGGACTAGGTAGACTAGGGTCATATAGTAGGGGAGGAGGATCTCCCCTATCAGTGGACTAGGGTAAAGGTATAGGCAGGATGTGGGAGGGAGGGTGGAACTGGGAGGATATGAGGGAAGGGACTACAGGTGGGATACAGAGTGCATAAATTGTAATAAATAATAAAGAAAAAGAAAAAAGACAGGATGGCATGCACATTAGATGCCATGTAAATAATTATGTTTGTGCTCTAAAATTAGCAACGTGGTCAGATTTCATCACAGAAACTCCCCTTTGAAGTGAGCAATGCTAACAACAGAAGCTCATAACCACTCAAAGTGTTGACAAATGGCTCATGATTGCTGAGCCATAAGTGGGAGGTTTTTATCACCCATTTAAATTATCATTAAAGAAAAAAATAGTAACATTTACTAAACAGTAGAGTACGATTGGACTCACTTCTGTGCATGACATCTCTAGAACACTCTTGACAGTGTAGCAGTTGATATCACTGCCAACAGGTCTTTGAAGGGCTGAGCCTTTCACCATTTTTTTTGGAGAGGTAGAGATGAGCCTTTGTGGGCCACTTTTTCCCAATCTTGAGGATCTAAAGCAGGTAATGACAGCTAATGAGGGGGGCTCACAAAGTCCTCCCTAAGAATTTTTTTTTATATTTGCACTTCTTTTTTTTAATTCTTTATTAATTACACTTTATTCACTTTGTATCCCCCCTGTGGTTCCCTCCCACCTCCTGTCCCAATCCCTCCCTTCCTCCACCCTTTGCATGCATGTACCTCCCCAGGTCCACTGATAGGGGAGATCGTCTTTTCCTTCCTTCTGATCCTAGTCAATTAGGACTCATCAGGAGTGGCTGCATTGTCTTCTTCTGTGGCCTGGTAATGCTGCTTCCCCCTCAGGAGGAGGTAAAGAGCAGGCCAATCAGTTCATGTCAGAGACAGTCCCTGTTCCTATTACAATGGAACCCACTTGGATACTGAACTTACATGGGCTACATCTGTGCAGGGCTCTTAAGTTATCTCCATGAATGGTATTTTGTTAGAGTATCAGTCTCAGGAAAGACCCCTGTGCTCAGAATTTTTGGTTCTGTTGCTCTCCTTGTGGAGTTCCTGTCCTTTCCAGATTTTACTGTTTCTCACTTCTTTTCTAAGATACCCTGCTGGGTAAGGAATCTGTTTCCTTCACTGGTATAACCACTGTTAAGAAGTCCATGTTCCTATGAATAATATGTAACTGAAGAACCTATGAGGAACCATAAAGAGTTCACAAAGTGTTCAAAAATAAATAAACAATCAAAGAAATATGTGAAAGGAGAGTGAATAGTTGGGAAGAGGAAGGATACTGGAAAAATGAAAGTGGAATAGAAGATAATGAGAGAAGAATAAAAGGAAAACTCTATGCATGTGTAAAATGCCATAATCAAATCCATTATCGTGCATAATTGCCATATGCTAATAAAAAATTAAGAACTTTAAGATGATTAAATAAAATTAAAAGCATTGAAATATTTGCCGTACATTTTAAACATTGTTCTAAATCACAGATGTTTCTTGTCATAAGTAGATAATTAAATTTACACCTAAAATCAAGTCAAGCATTTGGTTTATCAACAACATTGGCCTCATTTCAGTAGTGGCCAGGTGCTACTGTTCTAAAAGAAACTGTGTTATACTACCACCTGGGTTTTAAATTTTTAATTAATTTTTATTAATCACAGCTTATTCACTTTGTATCCCAGCTTTAGCCCACTCCCTCCTCTCTTCCTAATCACACCCTCCCTCTCTCATCTCCTCCATGCCCCCATCCAGTCCACTGATAGGGGAGATCCTCCTCCTCTTCCATCTGAGCCTAGCCTATCAGTTCTCACCAGGACTGGCTTCATTGTCTTCCTATGTGGACTGGCAAGGCTCCTCCCCATCAGGAGGAGGTGATCAAAGAGCCAGCCACTGAGTAAATGTCAGAGTCCTTGTTCCCCTTACTAGGGTACATACTTGAGAACTGAGCTGCCATGGGCTACATCTGTGTTATCTGCATGCATGGTGCTTGGTTGTAGTATCAGTCTCAGAAAAGACTTCCGTGCCCACATTTCTTGGTTCTGTTGCTTTCGTTGTGGAGCTCCTGTCCTCTCCAAGTCTTTCTATCTCCCCTTTCATGCATAAGATTTTCTGCACTCTTACCAAAGTTTGACTGTGAGTCTCAGCATCTGCTTTGACACCCTGCTGGTCAGAGTCTTTCAGAGGCCCTCTGTGGTAGGCATCTGTCCTGTTCCCTATTTTCTCCCTCTTATGATATCCATCCCATTTGCCTTTCTGAATGAGGATTATCATCTTACCCAAGGTCCCCCTTTTGCTTAGCTTCTTTACATGAACAGATTTTAATATGTTTATCTTATATTATATTTCTAATATTCACTTATAAGTGATGATATACCATGTGTGCCTTTCTGCTTCTGGGATAACTCACTCAGGATGATCGTTTCTAGTTCCCACCATTGGCCTGCCAATTGCATGATTTCCTTGTTTTTAATTGCTGAGTAGTATACCATTGTGTAAATGTGCCACATTTTCTGTATCCATTCCTCAGTTGAGGGACATCTGGGTTGTTTCCAGGTTCTGGTTATTACAAATAAAGCTGCTACGAACATGACTGAACAAATATCCTTACTGTATACTTGACCATCTTTTGGATATATGCCTAGGAGTGGTATTGCTGGATCTTGAAGGAGCACTATTCCTAATTGTTTGAGAAAGCACCAGACTGATTTCCAAAGCAGTTATACGAGTTTACATTCCCACCAGCAATGGAGGAGGGTTCTGCATTTTCTATGCCCTCTCCATCATATGTTGTCATTTTTTATCTTAGCCAGTCTGATGGGTGTAATGTGAAATCTCAGGGTTGTTTTGATTTGCATTTTCCTGATTACTAAGGACTTTGAGAATTTCTTTAAGTGTTTCTCTGCCATTCAATATTCCTCTATTGAGAATTCTCTGTTTTGCTCTGTTCCCCAATTTTTAATTAAATTGCTTGATTTGTTGGTTTTTAACTTCTGGGGTTCTTTATATATTCTGGATATTAGCCCTCTGTCAGAATTAGGGTTGGTGAAGATCTTTTCCCAGTCTATATGCTGTGGTTTTATTCTGATGACAGTGTCCTTTGATTCATAGAAGCTTTTCAGTTTCATGAAGTCCCATTTATTGATTGTTGATCTTAGAGTTTGTGCTGTTGGTATTCTGTTCAGGAAGTTGTCTCCTGTGCCAATGAATCCAAGGCTCTTCCCTAATTTTTCTTCTGATAAATTTGTTATGTCATGTTTTACGTTGAGGTCTTTGATCCAGTTGGACTTCAGTTTTGTGCATGGTGATAAGTATGGATCTATTTGCATTTTTGTACATGTAGACATCCAGTTAGACCAGCAACATTTGTTGAAGATGCTGCCTGTTTTCCATCATATGGTTTTGGCTTCTTTGTCAAAAATCAACTATTTATAGGTGTATGGTTTTATTTTGCTCCTTCTATTTCATATTTAAAGTCATGAAGAGATCAGGGATACAAGGCACATACTTAACATAGTGCAGACAATGAAAAGCAAACCTATAGCCAATACCAAACTAAACAGAGAGAAACTTAAATCAATCCTACTGAAATCAGGGACAAGGCCCATTCTCTCCACATCTCTTCAACATAGTACTTGAAGTCCTAACTAGAATAATAAGACAAGTAAAGGAGATCAAGGGGATACAACTTGGGAAGGAAGAGTTCAAAGTTTCACTATTTGCAGATGATATTACTCAGCAATGAAAAACAAGGAAATCACGAAATTTGCAGGTAAATGGTGGGAAATGGAAAGGACCATCCTGAGTGAGCTATACCAGAAACAAAAAGACACACACGGCATATACTCATTCATATAGACATATAGTATAGGATAAACCTAATACAATATGTACACCTAAAAAACCAATCTAGAGGGAGGTCTCAGGCTAAAATGCTCAATCCTCATTCAGAAAGCAAAGAGGATGGACATCAAAAGAAGAAGAAAACAGGAAACAAGTTAGGAGCCTCCTACAGAGGGCCTCTGAAAGGCTCTGCCCTGCAGACTATCAAAGCAGATGTTGAGACTTATGACCAAACTTTGGGCAGAATGCAGGGAATCTTATGAAAGATGTGGGAAATGGTAAGATCTAGAGAGGACAGGAGGTTCGCAAGGAGAACAACAGAACCAGAAAATTTGAACACAGGGGTCTTTCAAGAGATTCATACTCCAACCAAGTACCATGCAGGGAGATAACCTAGAATCCCTGCACAGATGTAGCCCATGGCAGTTCAGTGTCCAAGTGGGTTCCATAGTAATGGGAACAGAAACTGCGTCTGACATAAACTGATTGGCCTGCTCTTTGATCACCTCCCTCTGAGGGGAGAGCAGCCTTACCAGGCCATAGTAGAGGACAATGCAGCCACTCCTGATGAGACCTAACAGACTAGAATCAGAAGGAAGAAAAAGAAACCCTCCCCTACTAGTGGACTTGGGGAAGGGCATGAGTGGAGAAGGGGGAGGAAGGGAAGGATTGGGAGGGGAGGAGGGAGGGAACTAGAGGGGGGATACAAAGTAAATAAAGTGTAATTAAAAATGAAATTTAAAAAATACAGAAAAAAAGAAAGTATAGGGTCCTCTCTCTTGCTTAGTTTCTTTAGATGCACAGGTTTTAGTGGGTTTGTCCTATGTTGTATGTCTATATGAGTGAGGATATACCATGTGTGTCTTTTTGCTTCTGGGACAACTCACTCAGGATGATCCTTTCCAGATCCCACCATTTACCTGCAAATTTCATGATTTCCTTATTTTTCATTGCTGAGTAATCTTCCATTGTGTAGATGTACCACAATTTCTGCATCCATTCTTCAGTTGAGGGGCATCTGGGTTGTTTCCAGCTTCTGGCTATTACAAATAAAGCTGCTACAAACATGGTTGAGCAAATGTCCTTTTTGTGTACTTGAGCCTCTTTTGGATATATGCCCAGTAGTTATGGCTGGATCTTGAGGAAGCGCTAAATGTTATGCTCAGGATGCGAGGCTAAGCACTGCACTCAGGGTCAGCTGCTTTGGACCCAGAGAAGAGCATGTCTGATTGCATGCGGGTTGATGCCCCAGGTCCCGCCTCTGAGAAAAAGGTATCGGAAGGGTCTGATGCTCTTTGGGTGGATGACACCTAAATGAATATCGGTACAAAGCCCCAATTTATTTCTAATATCAGAGATCAGACCTCTACTCTTGCCTGATGCGTCTAAAACAAAAAGGGGGAACTGTAGAGAGCTGCGGAATGCTATGCCTTAAAGATGGAGCTGGTTTCCGCCTTCCACCTTCCCAATGGTGAGTGCTCTCTGTCACGAACAATTCCACATTTGGCTATGGCTGAGGATCTGGCTTGCTTCCATGTATGTGGACCTATCTGCATTGCCCACGTGGCACGCCTGGGTTGGCTACCCAGAGGCTATTTAAGCTGTGGGCTGGCTTTCCCCAGGGTCCGAGGATTGTTCAAGGTTTCGGAATAAACTGCATTGAAAAAAAATGCTACAAATAAACCTAATTATTTGTAAGCTAATTAAAATATAAATTTTTGTAGTAATAAGTTGTTTACAAATACCTAATTGGCCCTGATTTGGCTTAACAGGTGGATTTTTAGAATCATGATTTCATATAGTATATCTTGACATTTCTATACTATACAGAAATGTCCTTGTATGTTTATTTTACAAACATATTTAATTGTTTATAGTACTCACTACCACCTCCCTTTTTAGAAAATGTTAACATTATAAATTAACACAATAATAAAAAAAAGAAAGAAAGTATACATGAGTGTTCCCAAAAATTGAACCTGAGAACTCCTTCAGCTGATAAACACCTTCAGCAAATTGGCTGGAAACAAAAATGACTCAAAAACAAACAAACAAACAAACAAAAAAAACAGTAACCCTCCTGTACAAAAGACAACCTGGGTTTTAACTATATCCCTAAACTATAATAGGTCTGAAAACCGTTTGGAAAGTATAATAGTAAAAGGTTTAGTATATCATTGTCTGTTTCACATTTGTATAGTTTATATCAAAATGATAAGAAGTTATTGTCTGTTTTGATACTTCAAAAACACTCATGTATAATGTAGAGACTCTGAAAATGCAATCATTTTGATAGGGATTTTCCATATTGAACTGTAACTGGAGTTAATATTGAGTAATTATTATCTGATATTAATACAGAGTTCTAAATTAATTCAGAGTGGTTACAACTGGAAATAATGGGATTACTATAATGGTTTGTCATTATACTTTTGATTAAAAATGAAAATAAAGTAACAAGTATCAACATCAATATATATTTATCAGTCTATCAAATTTGCTTATAATCATTTAGAGTTTCTCAAACAGAACGTTAAGGAATTGCTTTATTCAGAATCATACTAACAGAAATATCTCAACAAATGTATAGATTTTCTCAGATGTCTAAGTTACGTCTGTAAATATGTTTTATGATATTTTTAATTTAGTGTTTTGTTTGCTTCTGATAAATAAACCTAATTGAAGTTTGTTTGTACATTTTAAGTCAAGTTTATTCATGATATCTAGTATGTGACTGAAAGATTTCAAAACTTGCTCAGAAATGGGTATGTTGAATAATTTTAAGCCAAAAGTTTTGGTTATTTTAATCCACCCACCTAGTTTTATTAATGAAATTAATATGTATGTATCAAAATAAAACACTTGCCTGCAGTACAACAACATTGGAAAGGATATTCTCTTATTGTGCCCTTGTAAAAGAGGATAGCAAAGGTGAATTAGTGTAAAAATAAGTATATGCAATCCATTACCCTGTCTTATCACTAAGTATTAAAATACTGAAAATGATAACTTTCATGTTTACATATAACATTTCTGAGTGTAGTGTGGTAAACTATACAAAAATAATCATAAAATAATCCTCTTATGCATTAACAACTAGAGACTTAGTGGTAGTAAATATTGTAAATTCACAGTCTTGGTTTCACAAAGAAGCCACTGAATAATCAGGTGCTCACCTACATTCCATTGATTATGTAACTAAACAAATATTTTATTTACTCAGTAAAGGTTTGATCAAGAAAACATTTATTGTGTTTAAATGCTATGAATCTTGCCTTGTTCTGGATAATAAGACTTCTACAATCAAAGTTTATCTTCAAAGAAGAGAGCAAGATTAAGAAAAATGTTAACATTGTTAAAAGTGAAAATACCCGCTACAATTGCAATCAGAAAATACCCACTACAACTGCAAATATTGCTCTATTGAAAACAGATGGGATAGCAGAGGCAGAAAAATAATCATGGATTATTTAAATTTCACAATAAATGAAGAAATGTCAACTGAACAAATACTAACAGGTGTCCTAGAAAGAGGAGCTGTCCTGGGGCATAGAATAATTTACTTGTTTGAGTTTTCCATATTTGTTCATATTTCTGGCTCATGAAACCTAACATTATATTTTGTAAGTGGCAAACTCTTTCTTCTTGAAATGTACATCACTCCCTGTTATACTCCTATTCGCTAGACAGTGGATGCTTTCCTTTTTCTATCTCACACACTATATTTCTTTTCTTCTACTATTGAGCTCCACATCCTAATGAATTATTGGGCCGTTTCTCTTGGTCCTTAGCTTTTCTACATATCATTATGGTTAATACCTGTCATTACTGCCTTGGGACACTGTAATTATGTACAATAGTTATTTTTCCTTTAGTATTTCTATCCCTCCCTCCACATTGTAAAAATAGGTGGCATTGTAAAATGTAGTATTGAACAAGGTACTCTTTTGGTCCAGGAATTGTGTTTGTCCCTCAGGGAAGAACATAAACACTGATGATCTGTCCATCTCACCACAGGCTCCTTCTTCTGTATAGCTGTAAGGTCCTCACATCTCATTCGCTAATACAACATGTTCCTTTTTCTTTTATGGCATTGATATTATATGTTTTCTTAGCTTTATATTCCATAACTTCTTCCATTTCCTTTTTATTTTTATTTTTAATGATTTTTTATTATTGTTAATTACAATTTTTTCACATTGCATCCCAGCTATAGCACCCTCCCTCATCTTCTCTCAATCCCATGCTCCCTCCCTCTAATGAGGGGAACAGGGCAGTCTCTGAAATGAATTCGGTAGCTGGCTCTCTGATCACATCTCCTTGAGGGGGGACCAGCCTTAGCAGGACACAGAGGAAGACAACATAGCCAGTCATGATGAGATCTGATAGGATAGGGTCAGATGGAAGGGGAGGAGGACTGCTCTTCCATTTCTTTAATTAAAATTAACCCACATCTTGACAGTTAGGCCAAAGGTAAACTCTACAAACAAGGGCCTAGTAAAAATGGTTATAGGACATCTCCCTATTTTGTGTTCCTTTGCTTCTCTCATCTTCCTTTTCTCACTATTTTTATAGTATATTTTGAAATTACTATAAGTTGTGAAACAGAAACTAATTTACTTTGTTCTTTGTGCCAAGTATATGGTAGAAGCCTAATAACTAAAAAATAATAACTCTAACAGTAGGGCCAAATTTAACTTATTTGCAAAGTGAGTAATTTTGTAAAATAGTTACATAGAAAGACTAATGTTTTTATTCTCTGGCGTTGTTGATTGTTAATATTTATTATTCATTTATCTTTTAGTTAAACATTGGTTATTCCTAAACCAGCTGTCTACCCAAATCACCAAAAAGAGACTAGGAGCCCAATGATGGATAATGATTACTCCATCCTAAACATCCAAGCCTGCATAGCTTCCTCCCATTCAGAATTTCCAACATTATGTTTACTTTTAGTCATATTGTAGGTGTGATTCATCTCTCCTCATGGTTCCAAGTCTTCTCTTCCTGACCTCCCACTCTGACTCCCATTTGCTTCTCTCTCTTCTCCTCTGGACCAGGATGTCCCATCCTATTCTCTCCATTGCAGAGCATTGTCTGTTTGTTTTATTGAAAATACAGAGAACAAATGATAGAACATTTACACAAACTTGAGACAGGTGATGCTTAGAATAAACACAATGCAATGTCGGGATTGTAACCAGATAGTGAGGTAGAGAAATCAGCATTGGAATGAGCAGGGGAAAATTGTATACATTCCACAAGAACATTATACCAACAATCCAGTGATAACTAAAAGGTAACTGGCTTATATTAAAGGTAAAGAGAACACTTTTTCTCTGACTTCACATTGCATTGTCTTTTATATTGTATGAGATAATTCCCTTAAGGTTAGTAATTTTTGTCATATTTTGTGGAGATCCTGTTTTTGTCAGGATTCTTTATTATTGAGCTTTCAGTGAAAAACATGTTTTTACTCTGGCCTTCACTTGAAGGCATGGTTAGACAGGATGTATTGACAAGTTCACTTCCTTTTGCTTGTAACAGCAGGCAAGATGTTTTTGCCAAGTTCACTTTTTTGTGTAGTATTTAAATAAATGTAGTCTGTATATATGACACAGTACTGTGAAAGCAAAACTTTCAGGGTTAGAAAGAGGAAAGAAAGATGGGTGACTTCAGGACAAAATGAGATTTAAACTATTGGCTCCTCCAGAAGAGTTATATGTCCTTCCTAATGTTAATTTATTAGAAGAAGACTTTGAGAATAACTTAGATTCTGATGAGGTTGCAGAGTTAGAGGAAGAATAAGATAGGCAGAAAGAAGAAGATATAACTGTTTTTTATGGCTTTTAAATTATAGAGCAACCTGATGGACAGGGTAATATGGTGAGAGTCCATGCTCCTATATCTTTTAAACAATTAAAAACTGTATGTTCTCAATATGGTCCTACAGCACCTTTTACTCAAGTTTTGTTAGAGTCCTTATCTACTGAGGCCCTCTGCCCTGGTAACTGGATGCAATTTGCAAATGAATGTTTGACAGGAAAAGATAATTTATTATGGAAGTCAAGATTTGCTGAGCATTGTCAAGCAACAGCTAAAATCACTCCAGTTTAAAAATAAAAAATGGCAGCTTTTCAGTTTTTCCAGTAGGAAATCTAATGGTTAATTATGCTACAAAGCTTCTATGGTCACAAAAATCCAATTTTCAAAGAGTGAGGTCTTTTGTCCGTTTTGAATGTATAAGTTTACCACATTCAATATGTCTTGGTTTACTTAAGTTTTTGGAACCATTCTAAACAACAAAATGGACATTATTATATCCCAGAATTTAGAAAACTCAAATATGTTCATGCAACAATTGATACTCTTTGAGGATTTATCATGGCAACTCTTTTAGCAGGAGAAACCAACAAACACATTATAAGTCATTGCTGAAAATGTTTTGCTACAATTGGTATTCCTTCTATTATAAAGACTGATAATGGTACTGAATATATCAGTCAAGCTTTTCTGCGTTTTTTTGTGTGCAAAAGAATATAAGTCATAAAACAGGTATTCCATATAATCCTCAAGGTCAAGGGATTATGGAGTGTGCCCATGGATCTCTTAAGAACCAATTGCAAAAAATAAAAAGGGCGAGTTATATCCTCAAATGCCACAGCATTATCTTAATCATACTCTCTTTATTTTAAATTTTTTGAATGTGGGGATACAAGATTGTTCTATGGCATCTTAATACCAAAGATAATTACACCCAAGTAAAATGGAAATATCCAATTACTGGAATATGGCAAGGCCCTGACCCTGTATTAATATGGGGAAGAGGACATGTTTTTGTTTTCCATAAAACCCAGAAGGAACCAGGTAGATCTCAGAAAGGCTGGTGTGATTGGACTGAGATATTCCCCAGATTTTTCTTGCTGCTGACCATGGTGAATTCTGTCCTGATGGTGAATGGACAGCTATATTGGACTTATGCTCCTGACCCACCTTTGCTTCATTCTGCTCTGGAGAGAAACTTCTTAGATACAATGTGACTAGACTTGATTGGTTTGGTAATCAGGACCATTCTCAAAATTAAAAAGGTGACTGGCTATGGGACTTTGTTCTGATTGTGGTTTTCAGCAGACCTGTATTTAGGAGCTTTCCTTGCTTTGTTGTTCATAAATGTTATACAAGATTCAAACTTAAATGTTTCTTGCCAGAAATGTAAACTAAAAAATTGTATTTTTAAGCTTTGAAAGGGATGACAGGTTCTGGTTGTTTGACAGCCTTTCATCATGGTTTCTGTGTATGTTTCTCAGGCTCTGTATTTTGATAAGAGGTCATCTTCTAATTCACTTTTATGGATGTTATAGGAAGATTAAACTCCAGTCCCAATCCCTCCCTTCCTCCACCCTCTGCATGCATACCCTTCCCCAAGTCCACTGATAGGGGAGATCTTCTTTTCCTTTATTCTGATCCTAGTGAATTAGGTCTTATCAGGAGTGGCTGCATTGTCTTCTTCTGTGGCCTGGTAATGCTGCTTTCCACTCAGGGGGAGGTAATTAAAGACCAGGCCAATCAGTTCATGTCAGAGACAGTCCCTGTTCCTATTACAATGGAACCCATTTGGATACTGAACTGCATGAACTCCATGCATAGTCCTTGGTTGGAGTATCAGTCTCAGGAAAGACCCCTGTGCAGATTTTTTTCTATTGCTCTCCTCATTGAGTTTCTATCCTCTCCAGATCTTATTGTTTCCCACTTCTTTCATAAGATTCCCTGCACTCTGTCCAAAGGTTGCTCATAAGTCTCAGCATTGGCATTGAGATTTCACCTTACACCCATCAGAATGACTAAGATAAAAAACTCAAGAGACAACACATACTGGAGAGGTTGTGGAGAAATGGGAACCCTCCTTCACTGCTGGTGGGAATGTAAACTTGTACAACCACTCTGGAAAGCAATTTGAGGCTTTCTCAGACAAGTAGGAATAGTGCTTCCTCAAGATCCAGCTATACCACTCCTAGGCATATACCCAAAAGAGTCTCAAGTACACAATAAGGACATTTGTTCAACCATGTTTGTAGCACCCTTATTTGTAATAGCCAGAAGCTGGAAACAGCCCAGATGCCCCTCTGTGAAGAAATGGATGCAAAAATTGTGGTACGTCTACACAATGGAATATTACTCAGCAATGAAAAACAAGGAAATCATGAAATTTGCAGGTAAATGATGAGATCTGGAAAAGATCATCCTGAGTGAGCTTTCCCAGAAGCAGAAAGATGCACAAAGTATATACTCACTCATATAGACATATAATATAGGATAAACCTACTAAAATCTGTACATCTAAAGAAACTAATCAAGATGGAGGACTCTTGCTAAAATGCTCAATTCCTATTCAGAAAGGCAAAGAGGATGGACAACAGAAGATGGAGAAATGAGGGAACAAGTCAGGAGCCCGACACAGAGGACCTCCGAAAGGCTCTGCCCTGAAGACTATCAATGCAGAAACTACTTATATATTATTTCGCTTGAAAATTCATCAACACCGTTTTCAACTGTATAATGACTAAGGGTAACATTTTGAGGTTCTTACTTTATTGATTATTAATTAAACCTGTAAAATACACTGGTATGGTCATTGACTATTTTAAGAATGTGTAGATGGTTACATCCTTCATACCCTTGAAAGTTTGTTTCTTCGTTTTTGCATTAGGGATGGATCAATGGGGATTTGTATTGAGAAACTTTGTTTGAGTGGTTCTGTTATGTTGATTTATACCAGATTTTAAAGAAGCAAATTGCTCACTATACCTTTAATTTATTACTAGAATTTTTGAAAAATAGAAATACTAGTTTACTCCACCAGAGTTTATATCATTAAAAGACACACACAAATGTATAAAATACAGAGATATAGGATGAAAACCTGACTTGAAAGAATTAATAATGCATGTGTGTTTCTGTATATTTGTGTACATGTGCATATACTCTATCATTTTTGCTCTTTCTGCATAAATATGTCCATTTCTATCTCAATTTGTATGTCTGTTTTCATCTTTGAATTTACAAATCTGTGAGTTCAAAAACAAACCAGGTATGTAACTCAAGGAAGGTAGTAAAACAAAGTTAATTTAGAGGTGAAAAACTTTACTTCCAGATTTTAAACACAGATTTGCTAACATTTCCTAAGATGTGTAAATTTGGCAAATTATTGATCTAATTCAAGTAATTATAAATCAGTATATTAATAATATTTCATAGAGTTAGATGAAATTATATGTATAAAACACTTAGGATAATAAGTATCATATATATATATCCACCACAATATTTTTTTACATTTATTCTGTGGGGATACTCTACTCCTAGGCACACACTGTGACTGAACATAACTTGTCCCAAAAACTTGTCACTTTCATTGTTGATTTTAGGTTGTTTGATATGTAAATTATGCATTCAGTTGTTAATTCTTTCTTTTTTTTTCAATAATGAGATTTTATTGAAAAAGATATTTTAACACACAAATTAATATTTTCTAAGTCCTGCACTGTGCTGTACTGGGGTTATAAATTGTGTCATGTCTGTAGAGTAATATTCAAATACATGTGCACTGAAAAAGTAAAGTAACTTTTTTTTATTTTAATCATAGGTCATTCACTTGTATCCCAGACATGCCTCCCTCCTTCTTTTCCCCCCAATCCCACTCTCCCTCCCTCATCTTCTCCCTGCCCCCTTCCAAGTCCACTGATAGGGGAAGTCCTCCTCCCCTTCCATTCTATCCTAGTTTATCAGGTATCTTCAGGACTGGCTGCAGTGTCCTTATCTGTGGCCTAGCAAAGCTGCTCCTGCCTCGGGGGAAGGGGAAGCTCAATGAGCTAGTCATTGAGTTCATCTCAGAAATAATCCTTGTCCCCCTTACTAGGGAACCCACTTGGATACTGAGTTACCATGGGCTACATCCAAGCAGGGGTTTTAGGTTATATGTACACATGGTACTTGGTTGGAGAGATAGTCTCATAGAAGACCCTTGTGCCCTAATATATTTGGTTCTTGTGGAGCTCCTGTCGCCTCTAGGTCATTCTAACTCCACCTTCTTTC
The DNA here is from genome assembly GCF_030254825.1 of Meriones unguiculatus. Lineage (NCBI taxonomy): Eukaryota > Metazoa > Chordata > Mammalia > Rodentia > Muridae > Meriones > Meriones unguiculatus. The sequence continues at coordinate 31,820,275 of NC_083353.1, read as the reverse complement.
ATATGATTCCCTGGAGTCTGCAGAAGTTTTGGTTATGAGTCTCAGTATCTGCTTTGATACACTGCTAGGTATAGTCTTTCAGATGCCCTCTGTGGTAGGCTCCTTCCTGTTACTTGTTTTCTCCTACTTCCAATATCAATCCCCTATGATTTTCTAGGTGAGGATTGATCATCTTTCCCTGGGTTCTCTTTCGTGTTTATCTTCTTTAGGTGTACAGATTTTGGTATGTTTATGCTGTCTCATCTTAAAGGTCTATTATCCAATTATAAGTGAATACATACCATGTGTGTCTTTCTGCTTCTGGGATACCTCACTCAGGATGATCTTTTCTAGATCCCACCATTTGCCTGCAAAATTCATGTTTTCTTGTTTTTGATTGCTGAGTAGTATTCCATTGTGTAAAAGTACCACAATTTCTGTATCCATTCCTCCACTGATGGACATCTGGGTTGTTCCCATGGCTGCTATGAACATGGTTGAGCAAATTCTTTGTTGTATATTTGAGCATACTTGAGCACCTTTTGGATATATGCCTAGGAGTACTACAGCTCTGTCTTGAGGAAGCGCTATTCATAATTGTGTGAGAAAGCACCAAATTGATTTCCAAAGTGGTTGTACAAGTTTATATTCCCACCACCAATGGAAAGGGTTCCCCTTTCTCCACAATCTCTCCAGCATGTGTTGTCACTTGAGTTTTTGATCTTAGCCATTCTGATGGGTGTCAGGTGAAATCTTAGAGTAGTTTTGATTTGCATCTCTCTGATAGCTAAGAATATTGAGCACCTATTTAGGTGTTTCTCTGCCATTCTATGTTCTTCTACAGAGAATTCTCTGTTTAGCTCTGTACCCATTTTTAATTGGATTGCTTGAATTATTGCCTTTTAACTTCTTTAGTTTTTTTTATATAAACTGGATATCAGCCATCTGTCAGATATAGGGTTGGTGAAGATCCTTTACCAGTCTATAGGCTGTCATTTTGTTCTGATGAGTTTCTTTTGCTTTACAGAAGCTTGTCAGTTTTATGAAGTCTCATTTATTGATTGTTGCTCTTAGAGCCTGTGCTCATGGTGTTCTGTTCAGGAAGTTGCTATCTTAATTCCATTGTGATTGAGGTCCAGCTTTAGTGCATGGTAGTCAGATAGAATATGAAGAGATTATTTCAATCTTCTTGTATCTGTTGAGGCTTGCTTTGTGACCAACAGTCTATTTTGGAGAAGTTTCCATGATGTGCTGAAAGAATGTATACTCTTTTAAGTTTGGGTGAAAAATTCTGTAGACACCTTTTAGGTACATTTGAATTAGGACCTCTGTAAGTGCCTTTATTTCCCTATTTGGCTTCTGTCTAAATGATTTGTCCCTTGGTGAGAGTGGGGTGTTTGTAGTCTCCACTATTAAGGTGTTAGGATCGATGTGTGATTTAAGCTTTAATAATGTATCATTTATTAATGTAGTCGCTCTTGTTTTGGGGGCTTAAATGTTCATAATTGTGATGTCCTCTTGGTGGATTTTTCCTTTAATGAGAATGTAGTGCCCCTCCTCATCTTTTTTGAATAATTTTGGTTTGAAAGTCTATTTTATTAGATATTTGGATAGCTACTCCAGTGTGTTTTGGGGTCCATTTGCTGAAAAAATAGTTTTCCAGCCCTTTACTCTCAGGTAATGTTTATGTTTGTTGCATAGGTGTGTTTCTTGGATGCAGCAGAATGTTGGATCTTGTTTCTGCAACAATTCTGTTAGTCTGTGTCTTTTTATTGGAGAGTTAAGTAAATTAATGTCGATAGATAATAGTGATCATTGAACGTGAGTTCTTATTATTGTGGAGTTGGTGATGTTACTGTGATTCATTGCTTGTTTTCTTCTAATTTTGTTGGGAAATTATCTATTCCATGTTTTCTTGGGTGTAGTTCTTTTCATTGGATTGGAATTTTCCTTCTTGTATCTTCTGTAGGGCTGGTTTACTGTTTAGATATTGTTTAAAATTAATTTTGTCATGGAATATTTTGTTTTCTCTATATTTGTTGATTGAAAGCTTTGCAGGGTATAGTCTGGGTTGGCATCTGTGGTCCCTCAAATCCTGCATGACATCTTCCCAGGCCCTACTGGCTTTCATAGGTTCTGATGTGAAGTCCAGTGTGATTCTGATAGGTGTACCTTTACATGTTACTTGGCCTTTTCCCCTTGCTGCTTTTAATATCTTTTTTGTTTGTTTTGTAGATTCTGTATAATATATCTACCACCATTTTAAAGGTGATCCTTCTCTTTCAGGTTCAGTTGAGGCTACTCTGATCACTCAGTGCTTACAAACAAGGTATCATCTATCTTTAGCTGAGCTGAGTAGTCATCAGTTTTAATAAAGTCTGCTATCATAGAAAAGGTGTTCAACATTAGCAGAAAGGTTTATCAAACCACTAACTGTTGAAATGGATCCCAACCCCACATTCTAGGGCAGAATATAGCTGACTTTACGCTATAAAAATTTAGCTGGTGATTCATACACTCTGTGTTGATCAGTGCTTAGGGCTGGATCTGAGATTTAACAAAGGTGTGAAATGTGTAAGAAATACATAATTTTGTTGTAATGACAGTGTCCTTTGCTTTACAGATGCTTTTCACTTCCATGAGGTCCCATTTATTGATTATGGATCTTAGAGCTTCTGCTGTTGGTTGTATGTTCAGGAAGTTGTCTCTGATGCTAATGAGTCAAGGCTCTTCCCTACTTTTTCTTTTAACAGATTTAGGGTGTCTGGTTTTATGTTGAGATCTTTGATCCATTTGGGCTTTACTTTTGTGCAACCTACAGACTGGCAAAAGATCTTCACCAACCCTATATCTGACAGAGGGCTAATATCCAAAATATATAAAGAACTGAAGAAGTTAAACTCTAACAAACCATGTAACCCAATTAAAAAATGGGGTGCCGGGCTAAACCTCTCCAGCATGTATTGTCACTTGAGTTTTGGATCTTAGCCATTCTGATGGGTGTAAGGTGAAATCTCAGGATCGTTTTAAAGCAAAAAGACACATATGTATGTACTCACTTATAAGTGGATATTAGACATATAATGTAGGATAAACTTACTAAAACCTGTACACTTAAAGAAGCTAAGCAAGAAGGAGGACACTGGGTAAGATGATCAATCCTCACTCAGAAGGACAAACAGGATGGACATTGGAAAGAGAAAATAGGAAACAGGACAGGAGCTTACCACAAAGGGCCTCTGAAAGACTCTACCTAGCAGTGTATCAAAGCAGATGTTGAGACTCATAGCCAAACTTTGGGCAGAGTACAGGGAATCCTATGAAAGAAGGGGATGATAGTAAGATCTGGAGAGGACAGGAGCTTCACAAGGAGAGGAACAAAACCAAAATATCTAAGCACAGGGGTCCTCTATGAGACTGTTTCTCCAACTAAGGACCATTCATGGATATAACCTAGAACTCCAGCCCAGATGTAGCCTGTGGTAGCTCAGTATCCAAGTGGTTACCCTGGTGGGGAACAGGGACTGTCCCTGACATGAACTCAGTGGCCGGCCCTCTGATCACCCCCTCCCTGAGAGGGACCTCCTGTATCAGTGGACTTGGAGAGGGATGTGGGAGGAGATGAGGGAGGAAGGGTGGGATTTGGAAGGGATGAGGGAGGGGTCTACAGCTGGGATACAAAGTGAATAAACTGTAATTAATATAAAAAAGAAAATTTAATTTAAAAAAAGAGATAGTGACACACTAGAAAATAAAGAGGAAACCTGTAGAATGGAAAAAAAATAAAGAGTGGAAACAACAAATGAAAAGAACTGTGCTGCAGTCAGAAATGCTGGAAAGGGAAGAGCCCTTAATATCATAGTAAGGGTCAATGGGCATGGAACATACCAAGAAAATGGTGCCATACAGTCACAACAGGATGGAGTCTCAGCACTGAGAGTGGAAAAGTGGCCTTTTCCCTAAACCAGAGTCTGTTTCCACATGTCGACTTCTCACAAAGGAAAATTTTTTTTCCAATGGAGTCTTTTTTGTTGTTGTTGTTTTTCTCTTTTTTTGTTGTTTTCTGTTTTTTAAATAATTATTTTAATTTTTTTTAGTATTAGTTACAGTTTAACTTTGTATCCCTGCTGTATCACAGTCCCTCATTCCCTCCCATTTTCACCCTCCCTTCCTTATCTTCTCCCTACCCCTTTCTAAGTCCACTGATATGGGAGGACTTCCTCCCTTTTCATCTGACATATTTTGTGAGACTGTATCTCCAACCAAGGACCATGTATGGATATAACCTAGAACCTCTGCTCGGATGTAGCCCATGGTAGCTCAGTATCCAAGTGGGTACCCTAGTAAGGGGAACAGAGATTATTTCTGACATGAACTCAATGGCTAGCTCTTTGACCTCCTCCCCCAACCCGAGGGAGGAGCAGTCCTGCTAAGCCACAGAGGAGAACATTTTTTTAAAGATTCATTTATTTTATGTATATGAGTGCTCTATCTGCATGTACACCATGGTTCAGAAGAGGGCATTAAAGTGTATAGATGGTCATGAGCCTCCTTTGTGGTTGCTGGGAATTAAACTCAGGACCTCTGGAAGAGCAAACTGCTCTTAACTCCTGAGCCATCTCTCCAACCCCTCAGCCCCTTCCAGTGTTACTTATTTATACAAACCACAATCAAGAGCAGGCCTCATGCCCAGTAGTATATAATGAATTCAATGGTACTTTGGGAGATATTTTGTCCCATAATATTTTGTTTGGGTAGTTTTTACTTTACTGAATTTTCAGTTTGCTGATATATTGTTATTTTTCCTTTTTTATGTTTTTTTTTTAATTCTGGTTTAATTGTGTTTTTTTTTTTCTTGTTTGGCTTTTTTTTTTTTTTTGCTTTTATAATTTGTCTGTTTGGAAGAAGGAATGGAATTAGGCAGGTACAGAAGTAGGAAGGTTCTAGAAGGAAACTATGATCAGAAGATATTGTATGAAAAAATGTATTTTCAGTAAGTGAAAAATGATAAAATGTGCTATTCTTTCACAAGGGCACAGTGGAGACTGCCAAGTAAACTAGAGGAAGGAAACAACTTTGATACAAACCTCAACATTTGGCAATATTTTCTTTGTGCCTACTTTCCTCTCACCCACCCCACTTTAATGCTCCTACCACTGAAGATGAACTTTGTCTTGTACTATATGCATATGAAATCTAGCCATATGATAATGTAAATGTGGGATTTACCATATTTTCCTTTCTTGCCTCAGGCTTGCAAATTCATCAATTAGACTGATCAAAGGTAGGAGGCTTCTTTTTTCTTTAATTTGAACATGCTTGGGCATCAGCAAAATAATATCATTCAGAGAATAAAGCCACGTGGTTCTATCCTAATGACAAAAGTTTGATTCCCAGGGCTACACAGTAGAAGGAAATAACCAAATCCTGTAAGTAATCCTCTGACTTTCACATGTATGCTATGTTATGTAAAGAAACACACACACACACACACACACACAAGAAATAAATTTAAAACAATACAAAAATGAAAAAAAGTAAAAGATTTAATAGAAAAATAAATCTATATATTTTCAAGTTGTTCAATATAGTATTGTATATGTTATATATTAAAAAATTCAAACTGATCAGCACATTCTTCACCATTAGTAGTTACAATATAATTGTAAAATGTAGAATTACCTGGGAGATGGCCCTATGGGAATACCTGTAATTATTTTAATTACATTAATTAAAATAGGAAGAATGATCTTAATTTTGAGGAGGACCATTCCTTAAACAGAAGATCTTGGACTATAAAATCTGGAGTGATCTAAACACTAGTATGTATTCATTGCTCTGTCCATTCACCATGACTTCCTCACTGTGGTCAACCTTTTCCAGCACTGTGAGTCACAATAATCCCTTTCTTACAGTATGCTAGCTACAATATTTTATCACCACAAGAGCAAAAGAAACTAAGAGACATACTTGATATTTTCTTCTGGTGATGACTGTTGACCTCCGTGATTTAAAACCAGAAGGAAGGTATGCTTTAAAAACAATGTGAATATCTTACCCCATGTCCACTCAATTGATTATCTTTTTTAGGTGTATAGATTTCATTATGTTTATCATATCTTATAGGTCTATATAAGTGAGTATATCCCATGTTTGTCTTTCTCCTTCTGGGATATTTCACTCAGAATGATCTTTTCTAGATCCCACCATTTGCCTGCAAATTTCATGATTTCCTCCTTTTTGATTGCTGAGTAGTATTCCATTGTATAAAAATACCACAATTAGACAGATGGGATGTGCATTGAACGTATGACAGGAGTCTACTGAGCGCATCTGAAAGACTCTAACTAGCAGTGTTTTCAAAGCAAAGACTCATGACCAAACCTTTGGCAGAGTACAGGGAATCATAAGAAAGAAGGGGAGTTAGTCTGATGGGGAAAGGATAGGAGCTCCACAAGGACCAAATATATCTGGGCACAGGGTCTTTTCTGAGACTGACATTCAACCAAGGACCATGTATGGACATAACCTAGAACCTCCACTCAGATGTAGCCTGTGGTAGCTCAGTAACCAATTGGTTTCCCAAAGTGAGGGGAACAGGGACTATTTCTAACAGGAACTCGATGACTGGCTCTTTGGTCTCCCCACCCCCGAAGGGAGGAGCAGTCCTGTTAGGCCACAGAGGAGGGCTTTGCAGCCAGTCCTGAAGATACCTGATAAAACAGGATCAGATGAATGGGGAGGAGGTCCCCCCCATCAGTGGACTTGGAAAGGGGCACAGTGGAGATGAGGGAGGGAGGGAGGGAGGGACTGGGGACTGGGAGGGAATGAGGGATCGGGACACGGTTGGGATACAGAGTTAATAAAATGTAACTGATAAAAAAAAAACAAAAAAAAAAAAAACAATGTGAATAGTGTCAAACAGACAAATGGAGAACAACTGACAACTTTGCTGGATCAGGAATTGCCTAAAAGACAAAGTTCTGACTGCAGTGTGTGTGTGTGTGTGTGTGTGTGTGTGTGTGTGTGTGTGTGTGTGTGTACATCTCTAGTGATCTTTAACTGAGCAGGAAAAGAACCACTCAAAAGGTAGATGGCACCATGCCATGTGCTGCTGTTCCAGATTGAATAAAAAGAAAGAATATGGAAGCCAGCAAGGCACTAACATTCATTGCTCTATTTCTATTTTTCCTCTTTTTAAAAAATATTTTTATTTATTATAATTTACTCACTTTGAATCCCAGCTGTACCCCCCCTTTTCATTCCCACCCAATCCCACCCTCCCTCTTTTCCTCCCATGCCCCTCTCCAAGTCTACTGATAGGGGAGGTCCTCCTCCCCTTCCCTCTGACCCTAGCCTATCAGGTCTCATCAGTACTGTCTGCATTTTCTTCCTCTGTGGCCTGGAAAGTCTATTCCCCATCAGTGGGAGGTGATCAAAGGGCCAGCCACTGTGTTCATGTCAGAGGCAGCTCCTGTTCCATTTACTAGGGTACCTACTTGTAGACTGAACTGCCATGGGCTACATCTGTTCAGGGATTCTAGGTTATCTCCATGCATGGTCCTTGGTTAGACTATCAGCCTCAGGAAAGACCCTTGTGCCCAGATTTTTTGGTTCTGTTGCTCTCCATGTGGAGCTCCTATCTCCTCCAGGTCTTTCTATCTCACCCTTCTTTCATAAGATTCCCTGAACTTTGTCCAAAGTTTGGCTATGAGTCACAGCATCTGCTTTGATACACTGCTGGGTAGAGTCTATACCCAGCATAGAGGTATATAGAGCATATATAAGAGGCATATATCCTAAAGATGTTCAAGCACACAAGGACATTTGATCATAATAGACAGAATCTGGAAACAATGCAGACATCCCTCAAATGAGGGATGGATACAGAAATTGTGGTGTATTTACACAATGGAATACTACTCAGAAATTAAAAACAAGGAAATCATGAAACTTGCAGGCAAATGATGGGAACTAGAAAAGATCATCCTGAGTGAAGTATCTGAGAAGCAGAAAGTGAATGTTATATATTCACTTGTAAGTGGATATTATATAATTCAGGGTAAACATACTAAAATCTGTACACCTAATGAAGCTGAGCAAGAAGGAGGACCCTGGGTAAGATGTTCAATCCTCACTCAGAAAGGCAAATTAGATAGACATTGAAAGAGGGAGAAAACAGGGAGCAAGACAGACGGCTACCATAGAGGGCCTCTGAAAGGCATCCCCTTCTTTATGTTAGGAAATTTTTCTTCAATTATTTTGTTGAAAACAGTTTTGGAGCCCTTGACCTGGGAATCTTCTCCTTCTTCTATTTCTGTTATTCTTAGTTTGGCCTTTTCATAGTGTACCAAATTTCCTGGGTGCTTGTGCTAGAAACATTTTAGGGTGACAATGTTTTTGAGTGATGTATAGATTTCTTCTATTCCATCTTCTATTCCTGAAATTCTCTGTTTCATCTTTTGTGTTCTGTTGGCAGTGTTTGTATCTGTAGTTTGTTTTCTTACCTAGGTTTTCCATCTCCAACATTTTCTCAGTCTGTGTTTTCTTTATTGATTCTATTTCCATTTTCAAGTCTTGATCAGTTTTGTTAATCTCTTCACCTGTTTGGTTGTATTTTTCTGTATTTCTTTAAGGGAATTTAGTAATTTCCTCTTTAAAAACCTCTATCATCTTCACAAGATTAGATTAAAGGTCATTTTCTTGTGCTTTATTTGCATTTGGGTATCCAGGGTTTGCTGTAGTCGGATATCTGTGTTGTGGAGGTATCATACTGCCCTGGGTCTTGTTCATTGTGTTCATATTCTGGTCTTTAGCCATCTGTTTCTGTCTGGTATTGGCAGGCCTCCATTATTGCAGGTAAATTTGTGGGCCAGAAAACGGAGCACAGGGGAACAGGTGCAGTTTAGCACTGTTGGGAGTATTTAGGGCCAACAGGCAGGCAGGAAATTAGGGAAAGGGGTCTCTCCTGGAATTTCCTGATTGCAACAGGCCTCTGAGAATGCCAGTAGAGCTTTGGGCCAAGAAATGAAGTGCACTGGGTACAGGGTCAAGCTTACTGCGGCTGGGTTTGTGGTGAAGGTGAGAAACTCAGCTGCCAGGGTTTTGGAGTGTAGGGGTCTCACCTGGCCATCCTGGGTGGCAGCAGGCCTCCAGGGATGCAGGTATAGCTGTGGAACAGGGAATAGAGTATCAAGTACCAGACATTTTACATGCATGATTTTTAATGGCAGGTTCCAGTCTGTATCCAAGCATATCTTTTTACCTCTATCATATTTATGTAGCATTAATCTCACAACAGAACAACTACAAATTTGACAAGAGCACAGTTATAGTAATGTCTCTACCTTCCTATTTTATGGTACTACTATCAACTTTTATTACCAATCTCATATGAGGAAGCTGAATTACCCATCAATGGTATCCAGAAAAAACTTCCCATTTTGTTTGCAATAAATATTAAAGATACAGTTTCTTTTCCATTCCATCTCATTGAAGTACAAATGAACTAGGCTAATCAAGATGATATTCAAAAGAAAGTTTAAGACTATGTTCTCTAGATGATGCAATGAAATCTCCTCAGGAGCTCCAAACTGAGAGGGACACTGAGGCCAGACTAATTATGTTCCACCATATTTCCTAGACTATTCCCCAAAATAAAAGGAGGAAACCCACATGCAGCACCAAGAGATGCTCCCCCTCCCCTGGCATTGGAAGTTGTATTCACATCCCTCCAAAATAAATATAACTAATACTTGCAAAACTTTTCCCATGGAAACAAAATAGTTTTACAGAAAAACTAATTTTAGAATAGGTAAGTTTAGGTGAATGAGTCTTCTATAGCTTTGAAACCAAAAAGAGAGAATTTTGGTTTATATATAAAAGTCTTTTATGGTTTCAATACTTCAATAGTCCTCACTCTTGACCTAAGACATAATTGAGTGAAACGTTCTTCATTCTTCTGGGTCACACTGATGGCAAGGCTGATAGATTTTAGGTGACTAAATCTCTAATGTGGCATCTTTGTAAAACAATAAAAAGTCTTCATTTAGGACAATTCAGAGCCAGTTTCTTTAGTTCAAAAACTGGAGCCATCAAAATGAGTTATCTTATGTAAAAGAAGAAAACCACAGCTTTGGCTGTATATAATGGCTATATCCAATCTTACTTTCATCTCTGAGCATCACTATAAATCTTTGAGGCTGTAATTCTGAAAACCTATTCTATGACAATGACCTTTTGGCCTTGTCTTTCTCCTCTCCTTACATCTTACTTTTACATGTCCTCCAACATAATAAGCCTGCCACCACTAATGTTCTAAAGTAGTAATTGTTCCTAATTGGTAGGGAGGCGACAGAGCATTCTGGTAATGTTGTGAAACTGTAAGAAAGGGGGAGTGAGAACATTCACAGACCCAGCAGTAATTATCCACTAATTTGGCCTGTTTGTGTGGGGACAGCTCATTATAGCCCTTAAGAAACCTCAGAATAAAGAGGGAAAGTAGGTAGGAGGCAAGGTTAAATAATTAGTGTTCTGCGGGGATTTTTTTTTTTCTTTTAAAGATTCAAAGAGTGAGATTAAGGATAGGCAATGTGACCAGAGTAACAATTAAGAATTGGTAGAATGTTTGGAACAACTGAGTTTTATGATTTGCGTTTGAAGGGGTAAGATGAAGTCCTGAATTGGGGCATAAAAATAACATCCTGCCAATTTTATTACACTCTTCCAATTATTATGACCCTCATCATCCTGTTTTATTTCATGGTACAGATCTCATGCTTAATAAAACCAGTTATTCTCATGAGTACTGAAAAGATTTTCAGTTTCATAAACTAACGTACACAATGTGTTCTTACTATTTTATCTTTAGAATTTAAAAACATATGAGGGGCTTAAAACTTGTGTTCATCATGCACAGGCAGTAAAACAAAACTTTTAAAATAAATGTTCAATTATTGCTGTGTAATAAGTCTGAATGTCTACATTTCTCATGTATTTTCACATGTGTCCATATTTTAATACATATACAAACCAATTTAATAAATAGTTTTTATTGAATATTTTAAAGATTTAAAACTTCCCCATATGAAGAACCTACTTATATTCACCTTTATATCCACTTGAATCTTTGGAAATGAAATGTTGCTTTGTTTTGTTTTCTAGCTCATTTAGGCCAAATAAGGCAAGTGAGTATTCGTCAGTTAAATGACTGGTATAATTTAAAAGTCTTAGAAACTATGCATATATGGTTTAAATATGTAGTCATTGAAGGACTTTAAAACAATCCAGGATATTATAAACCTCTTCACTCATTTAATAATACATACTCCTGTGGTATATAAAGCAAAGAATTATATTGATCCAGTAATATGGTATTCAAGCTGCAAATAATAAACACCTTATCCTTATAAATAAAAAAAAATAATTTTTGTCTTTTTAAAACATTTATTTTTTATTAATTACAGTTTATTTACTTTTTATCCCAACTGTAGTACCCTCCCTTGTCCCCTCCTAATTCCACTCTCCCTCTATCTTCTCCACCCATGCCCCTCCCCCAGTCCACTGATAGGGGAGGTCCTCTTCCCCTTCCATCTGATCCTAGTTTATGAGGTATCATCAGAAATGGCTGCATTGTCTTCCTCAAGGCCTAGTATGGCTTCTCCCCCACCCCCACAGAGGGAGGTGATCAAAGAGCAGGCCACTGAATTTATGTCAGAGACAGTCGCCGTTCCCCTTACTAAGAAACGCACTCCTAGGCATATATCCAAAAGTATACAACAAGGACATTTGCTCAACCATGTGTGTAACAGCTTTATTTGTAATAGCCAGAAGCTGGAAACAACCCAGAAATTGTGGTACATTTACACAATGGAATACTACTTAGCATTTAAAAACAAGGAAATCTTGAAATTTGCAACCAAATGGTGGGAACTGGAAAAGATCATCCTGAGTGAGATATCCCAGAAGCAGAAAGACACACATGATATATACTCATTTATAAGTAGATATTAGACATATAATATAGAATAATCATACTAAAGAAACTAAAGAATCACATCTAAAGAAACTAATCAAGAAAGAGGACTCTGGCTAAGATGCTCAATCCCCATTCAGAAAGGCAAAGAAGATGGACATCAGAAGAGGGAAAAAACAGGGAACAGGACAGGAGCCCACCACAGAGGGCCTCTGAAAGATTTTTCCCTGCAGGGCATCAAAAGCAGAGGCTGAGAATGATAGCTAAACTTTGGGCAGAGTACAGGGACTATTATGAAAGAAAGGGGAAATAGAAAGACCTGGAGTGGAAAGGAGCTCCTCAAGGAGAGTAAACAAAATAAAACAAAACAAAACCAAACATCTGGGCACAGGGCTCCTTTCTGAGGCTGATACTCCCACCAAGGACCATTCATGAAGATAACCTAGAACCCCTACACTGATGTAGCCCAGGGCAGCTCAGGGCCCAAGTGAATTTTTGTCTTTTTTAATACAAAGAAATCTTTCCTAAGTATGTACTACCTTGGAAAAGAGTAGTGTAAGCTTGTAAAAAGAGAATCATGATGCCAGATTAGATCCTTGAAACATTATCATTAGTGTTTATAAAAATAATCCACCTGGGCTATAAACTACACATAACAACTAGGTTAACAAGTTTTTTTTCTTTTTTTTTTTAAATGAAGGATTTCATTGTTTTAATGATTAAATTATTTGTTATCGTTTCCCTTCTTTTGAAAGAGCATGCTGACAATATACAGTACTACATCATCACTCTTGAATTGTAAGAAACATACAAGCAACCCCGTGGAGGAGGGGAACGAGATTGGAGGAATCAGAGAGGATAGTGGACACCAAGAGAACATGACTCCAGACTAGGCAGTGCTCACACGAGCCCAGCAAGACTGAAGCGCAAGCCTGGAGCCTCTATGGGTCTGCACCAGGCACTCCGCATATATGTTATGGCTGGTGTTTTGTGGGACTTTTAGCAGTGAACACAAGTGTATCTCTAACTATTTTGCCTGCTCTTGAGTCTCTTTTTCTTCTTTTCGATTACCTTGTTGAGCCCTGACAGTAGGACTTTTGCTTTGTCTTAAGGTATCTTGTTTTGTCCTGTTTGACCATTATCTCTTGGAAGCCTGCTGTTACCTGAATAGGAAACAAAGAGAGAATGGATCTGGAGGAGAAGGGAGGTAGGGGTGATCTGGAAGGAGTTGACAGAGAAGAAACTGTGGTTGGGCTATACTGTGTGAGAGAAAAATCTGTTTTCAATAAAAAAAAAAAAACAAAACACCTGACTAAAAGATTCAAAACAAGAGAAAAAAATTACTTCATGAGAAATGTTCAAATATTTTAAGTACTGAATTAGAGTAGTAAATTATATTGATAACTATGTATGGCATTAGGCCATTTTTTGTTTTTTGTGATTGAACATAAAAATTGTGTTCATGAGTATTTATCTGTACATGTATATGTGCACCATGTAGATCCGGTAACTGGAGATAACAGAAGAGTGAGCTGGATAGCCGGAAACTGGAGTTACAGATGGTTGTAAGCCATCATGGAGAAACAGGAACCTAAACCTATATCCTCTGTAAGAACACCAAGGTTTTTAACCAGACCTATTTCTGTTGCCTAAGTTTTTTCCTTAATATGTATGTATATATATGCATAAATAATTATTTTTTAAAATTAAATATAATTACATCTCCATCAATTTATTTCATGTTTCCCAATCACTTCATCTTAAATTCATAACCTTTTTTCCTTTAGCTTTTATTCCTACATATTAGTAGAAATGTGTACATATATAAATACAAGCTGCTGAGTCAAATATGGTTGCTTAAATGTATACAATATCAGACGATCACTTGGAATTATTTCACCAATTAAGGGGTTCATCCCTGAGAAGACTAATTCTTCCCCTCTTAACAATTCTTAGTTACCTATGGTTTTTGACCTGGGGTGGAGCCGCATGAGATTTCTTTTTTTTTTTTTTTTTCAATGCAGTTTATTCAGGAACCTTGAACAATCATCTGACCCTGGGGAAAGCCAGCCCACAGCTTAAATAGCCTTCTTTATTCTACAATAACATAGCTATTGGTGCTGTCCATGTTCCAGGCCTATTTATGCAGACATCTTGTTGAAATACCATGTATATATCTTTCCTATCAGTTCTAGGCTACACTATCTCGCAGTATGATTGCTGGTCCTCTAGCTCTAACAGTCTTCCTATCACCTCTTCCATAATTTTTCTTGAGCCTAAGCTTTGTTTTAGATGTATCCATTAGGACTGTTAAAACCAAAATCAGTTGTTCTCTGAATATTGGCTAGTTGTGGGTTTCTGTAATGGCTTATTCTTTTGTAAAGAGAAAGGAGGAAGGTACATCTACCTGTAGGTGTGAGGATAGGTAGAACACAGCTAAGAATTACCCTGGTTTAGTAAAGTGGTAGTTGTAGGTTATTTTCTAAGATCCATGACATGACTAGTTCTGGATAATTAGGTAGGTTTCCTAAGCAAGTACTAAGCTAGAACTTAGCTAGGATTCCTTAGCTAGTATTAAGCAGGATTTACCTCCCTTTACATGAGCCTTCAGTCTAATTAAACAGTTGTTATTGTCAAGATCTCTGCATCACATCTGTATCTTTAGGAATATATTGACATGTTGGTCACTGTGGTTCATAGACATGGTTACTTCATAGAACTGTGTGTTCCTTCCCATCTTCCGAAGCTTTCCTAGCACCTTCAAGGACTAAGAAGACAAACTTCAGAAAGGAGGCTTTCACATTAGAACAAACTCAGATCTTCCAGGTCGTGTCCTTGCTGAGACCTAATAAGCTAGGGTCAGATAGAATGTTAGGAGGTCTTCCCATATCAGGGGACTAGGGAAAGAGCATAGGGGGAGAAGAGGGAGGGGGCTGCAGCAGGGATACAAAGTGAACAAATTATAATAAATAAACATATAAATTAAATAAAATTTATAATTAAAGATAACTTAAAATAACAGGTTCAAAGACTTTCCTGAGTTTTTCAGTTTGACCACATTTCCTATCCTACCAATAAGAACACAGGTTTATTGTTTTATCTAATTCATTGAAATTATCCATTTTTACTGATATTAAAGTATACATCTTTATATCAATATTTCTTATGCATATGATTTGTTAGCTAATGTTTTACAGTACTAAGTCTATGTGACAAGTGATTGTTTTTGTCCAAATACTAATGCTCACCAACTACACACTGTGTCCAATTGTACTTTCTAAGATCTCTTCCAGTTAGTGTGAAACCAGGTGCATTCTTTTTAATGTGCTAAATGAATACATATTAAGCTTCACTTTTAGAGAAATTGAGAGGGAGTTTAATTGATTAACTTTATTGCAATAATACCTATTTTGAAAACCCTGAAATTTCTATGAATTCATGCTACCATTGACCCAGATTCTAGTCTCTGCTTTCAGAGTATTGGTATCCTGAATTTTCTATCAATATAAAATGGAATTTACTTGGTGAAAAGAAAAATATGTGCTTTCTTATGCCACTGATATGTATATATTTAATACCACTTTATAGCCTGGCTTTCCTTAAGTGTTAATAAGTATTGTAGCAATTTGTTGTTCTAAAGTTCATCACTATAGCAAAACTAATCTACAACTGAAGTTATTTCATATTCGAAGATGAGAAATTAGATTAGAATTAAAAATAAAATTCATTCATTGACATAATCTAGAATCCTTGCTCAGATGTAGCCCATGGCAGCTCAGTATCCAAGTGGGTTCTCTAATAAGGGGAACAGGAACTGTCTCTGACATGAATTCAGTGGCTGGCTCTTTGACCCCCTCCCATGGGGGAGCAACCTTGCCAGGTCACAGAGGAAGACAATGCAGCCTAATGAAAATGCAGTCCTAATGAGACCTGATAAGCTAGGGTCAGATGGAAGGGGAGGAGGACCTCAACTATCAGTGGACTTGGAGAGGGGCAGAGAGGAGATTAGAGAGGGAGGGAGAAAATGGTATTGGGATTGGGATTCGTAGAGAATGAGGGAGGGAGCTACAGCTGGGATACAAAGTGAATAAATTAATATAAAATAAAATTTTAATTAAAAAATCAAATTCAGTTTAATATATAATGAACTTTTAAAATTTAGTGGTGTAAGAGCAATTGTCTTAGTAACCAAAACTTCTAATAAAGTAAATAAGATATTTGAAGGTACTAAAGCAACCTATTAGAAGAGATTTCCCCATACCATATCATGTTTCTTTCTTTTTCTTTTTTAAACAGACAGGCAAGAGGCACATAACTAAATACAACACGTGTAAAAACAAGTGCATCTTTTCTCAGTTGCAAGAAATGGGAAAAAAGAAGATTTGAATGCAGATTAG
The DNA here is from genome assembly GCF_030254825.1 of Meriones unguiculatus. Taxonomy (NCBI): domain Eukaryota; kingdom Metazoa; phylum Chordata; class Mammalia; order Rodentia; family Muridae; genus Meriones; species Meriones unguiculatus. Next base: position 31,803,925 of record NC_083353.1, on the reverse strand, counting down.
TTAAGCAACCAGGATAAGTTAAAAAGGAAGAATGGCTAGAGATCTTGTAGACAAATTGACATGCACTATTTAAAGAGCAGCCCTATAAATATCTCAATTAAGTGAGTTTTACAAAAACAGTGGAGGCCAGAATGCCATCTTTATAAAACTTAGAGAAAATAAATGCTAACCTTGAGCTATATATACATATATACATGTAAGTATGTGCAAATATATATAGAGAGACAGACAAAGACAGTCAGAATGAGAGACAGACAGAAACAGTGTGTGTGTTAAAAAATGGAGCGATACTTATAACAGGGAAATAATGCTCAGGAAAACAACACCAGGAGCCAACACATAAAAAACATGCACTGACTATTTTAGTTGCTCCTTTTGGAATTGTGAACCAGTGAATTCCCATATACTCTAAAACATTACAGATTATTTTCATTGCTCTTATTATACTTCCATAACTTGGTGATAAGGCCTTATTTCTGAAGATACCACATGCTTAAGTAATAGTAAAATCAAGTTTGTACGCTCATCAAGACTCTGCCCATTCTGGTTTGCTTTGCTAGTGTTGCAAATTGTGATGTAACCTACCAGAGGATAAAGCAAACCAACCATGAAACACATCTGTATATTCTGCCAGTTACAGTGACTCACTTGATGAGACATGCCCACTGGTGCATTAGTAGATGGATATCCTGGGACGAGGCAACCAACTTCTAAGTATATTTAGGTTCAACTCCACAAAGTAAAGCCTGCACATACCTGCCACCATTATTGTGCCAAAGCCTATGGCTGAATGGAACATAGGCTATCAGGTAGAGCTTACTGCTAAAATGACACTAAATGGTACAGTATTACACCAACACAGCAATTCATTCTTCAACTTTCATCTAAGAAGCTTCTGTTTGTAGTAGATGGTGATTGACACAGCGGGCCACAAGTAGTCAAGGTGAGCTGAAGACTGCTGAAGATTCAGTCCTAAAGGGAACATAAGAGTCCAACTATCAAGCAAGTCCCACCTACAGGGGGCATTGCAGAAGAGGTGGTGGAAAGAGTGTAAGATTTATTAAAGAATAAGGAAGGAAATGTTCTAACTAGAGGAGACAAAGAATATATGAAATTATGACTATAAAGAAAAAAACAGATTAATATTATATTAAACATAAATAATCTCAATACATGGATTAAAATATGTCCTAAATGAACTAAAATGGAAAGTCTAATTATACAATGTTTAACTAGATTTATTCTAACTATAAAAATGAATAAGCACCCAACTAATATATAAGCTAAGTAATATATGACAAAAGAAAACTCTTGTTGATTTACTAATGTCAGGAAAAAAGATATTCAACAAATCAAGCCAGCTATAACTTTGGTAAATTCATTACATTTGAATTAACATGCAATCAAGGAAACACAGACATTCTAAATGTGTCAGTACTTAATAACATAGCTAATAGTGATGTTATGCAAAAAATATCTAAATTGAAAGAGTAACAAAAAATTCACATCAGGGTTAAAAACTTTCTAGCTTCTTATAATGCTTATGATAGAAGACAAACCATGCCAATAATCAGAAAAAAGAAAAAAGAGAATTCACTAATCTGATCTAGTTGGTGTTGGTAGAATAATGTAGCTAACAACAGACCATATATTTAAAAATATTGATTTAAGAAGTTCTTAATTTCACAAAATGTCTGATACTAAAGGAAATCTCATCAAAATGCAACACACATTCAAGTACTCTATTATTTTAGAAAAATTGAAGTTCCAAATATTTTTGGGTACTAAAATTATATTTCAGATACTCTCATAAAGGATAATATGCCAACACCTGAAATGAAAAAAATGGACATAATTTCACATTTTATGGTAAATAGAACCCTAATGTATAGTATTTTGAAAAATTATTCCTCCAATACAGTTCAGAAATAAGAGAAAATATACAAATTATTTCAAAATTAATGTCAGAAAAATGAGAATTAGTAAATCATAATGAAAGAAATGCATTGAATTAAAACATGCTCACAAATAGAAATAAAAAATTCAAATTTTCCTTCAATGTTCGTTAAAATGAGTGAGTTATGCCATATGGTAATTAAAATGGAAAAAGTATCACTATGTCAACATGAAAAATCTTTTAAGAGCAAGACTGAGTAAAAGCAACAAAAGTAAATTCTGTGTAAATCCATTTACACACAGAAAAGAAACAAAAACAATATACAACCTTAAAATTCATACAAGTATTTACTATCGAGAATGGCAGTAATGAAAAGAGAAAGGTGGGTTTTGTGGGATATTGGCACATACTTTTCACCTGTCGTTTTTTTTTTTTTATCCTGGTGCACTCATATTTTAGCATTCATTAGTGTTGCTAATAAAAACATGTGAATGTTCTGTATAAATCAGTAATTCTAAGTAACTTTACCCCCACCCCTAGAGGACATCCACAGTCTATAGAGACTTCTTATTTCTTTCAATTTTGTGAATGTACTACTGGCATCTAGTGGGCAGAAGCTGGGATGCTGCTAAGTGTACCATGGAACAGGAGGCAGTATCCGAGTTCAAAATGCCAGGAATTCATTGCTAAGAAAGTCTCATGCATATCATAGAAAGTAACACAAATTTATTAAAATAGGGTCATGCAAATGCACATAGATAACGTAGGCTTTTGTGAAATACATAAAAGATCAGCACTATCAATTGATGCTATATAGAAAATTAATTAATCTTAGAAAATATAGAGAATTAGTACATTGAAATCATGCAATGTTAGTGGCAATTTTTGGATTTCTGAAAGACCCAATAATACTTACGAATTTAAATTTGTTGTGCATTCTGTATTTATTTGTAATTCATACATAAGGATTCTAATGGGTCTCTAAAATTACATGAGCTATAAGACAAATATCACAAATATAACAATAAACTGAGAATCTTGAGTTTATAATTTTTATATCAGAGAAGTAAAACATAGGCAATCTTTGCCATCTGATGAAGTGCAGCATTCTAATTATTCACATATTTGCTCCTAACAGTTCATTTTAAAAGAAAATTTCACATGGAAAATCTATAGTGTCATATTGTCAATATAATAGTGACATTAACATTTTATTCTGGATGGTTTCTGCATGCCACAGTGTACATGGAAGGTCAGAGGACAGCTCTCTAAAGTTGTTTCTCCCTGCTATCTGGTGGGGCCTGTATGCAAGTTCCTCTGCCTCTGAGCCATCTCACTTGTACTGATTGTCAACTTTCTAAAGAAACTGGAGTTTCTAAAAAATGTGACTTTATCTTTGTTAAACCACATATTAATGAAATTAAGGTAGAGGCACAATACAGGCAAGGATGGAAGTCGTTTTGTAGGTCCAAGGAGAGTGATGAGTTTGGGGTGGCTGTGTCTATTAAGGGCTAAGGTACAGATCAAAATCTCCTTTTCAGGGTTTGACTCACTAAAATGATCCCTTCCAATAATAAGCCAAATCTGGACTACCACCTATTTAAATATCTGAAATTTAATTTGTACATATCTGTCTAACTACAGACTATCTTGGCATTCATGCTATACTGGTATGAGTGAGTGGTTGCAATGAATATAAATGTTCCAAAAGTTTAAAATATTCACTTTGGGAGCCTTTTTCAAAATAGCTGACTGATAATCTACAGAGGAAAGAACTCAATATTTTCCCCATATCAACAATATGGGCTAACATTTTGATAGGCAGTATCTCTGATAGTTTAAATTCTGTTAAAACAGGAAGTAGTGATATGTTGCCTTATTAATTACAGAGTAGCACAACAACTTATAAAATCTGGAAAGTTGCCATGTATTCTATGTAAGTAATCCAACAAATTCAGAATATGAAATAGAATCTCATCTTTATATTAATATGGTCAATAAATCCTTGAAAAAGTATTCCTATGCTAAACTTACAAAAATATAAAATCCAAGACTCCCATCTTCCTATGAAGGATTTTGTAAACAAAATTAGAGATACTGATTATCTGATGATAAAATACATTGCTTGTAGGCTGTTTTGTTGTTGTTGTCATCATCATTCTTGCTCTTGTCCTAAAGAAGAGAAATCACATAGAATAATAAATATAGCATAATATTGTAAGAAGTCAGCTCAAGTCAAAGGGAGAGACATAAAAGTGAAATTTGGAGGTTAGAAAAAAATTGAAAGTTAAGTATTCTACCCATCACTGCTGGTTGAGAAAGTGTAGGTTATAGTCAGATGTCAACAATGTGGACAGTCAGTAGAAGCTGAAAACAGTAATCAACAGTCAGCAAGCATTGTAGCTTGATTTGAAATGCCCCTCACATGGTCATGTATTTGAATACATATGTAGCCAGTGTGTAGTACTGTTCCAAAAGTTTTACGTCTCTGAGGAGATGGATCGCTGTTAGACAAAATATTAGAGGTTAGACTTTGGTTTTGTTGTCGTTCTGCCTTACCTTACTTCCTGTTCTCTCTGTCCTTTTTCTGAGTGTGGGAAAATGTGATGCTGACCTCATGTTCCTATTGACTTCATGTCCCTGACATAACAAACTGTATCCTATTTTGTATTAGTCAGGTTCTACAGAGTGACAGGACTTAAGGAATGGTAATGACTTACAGGCTTCAGTCCAACTAATCCAACACTTCCAGCAATGGATGGAAAGTCCAAGAATGTAGTAGTTGCTCAGCCCCATGCGGCTTGGTATTTCAGTCAGTCGATGTATAAACTGGAATTTCAAAGAGGTAGCCTTCAATGGAAGGGCTGGTAAAGTGAGTAGAAACAGGTAAAGAATGAACAAACCGTGCCTCTTTCCATTGTCCTTATATAAACCTATAGCAGAAGGTATAGCTCAGATTAAAGGTATGCCCCAAGATCTGCATTAAGGTGTAGGTTCCAAGATGGTGGCAACCAGTGTGTACAGTATCTAAGAGGCAGAATATCAGAGACTGCAGAACTTCAGCCAGACATCATTTCCTTCCCTCCTCCCTGAGCACAGCTTCTAGTTTCCTGGGACAGCATCCCAACCTCCAAACCATAGTTCCACCGGGTCCCCTGTGGAGACAAGGTGGCCAATAATATCATAAGGAGTCCCAGATCTAAGATGGCAGAGCCTAGAGGAATCTGACCCCTAGGAGAACAGTGTCTAATAGACCTGTAAACTGCAGCTCAGGTGCCTTCCGAGGTACCCCATCTCCCATAGTTGAAACCTGAGGTGGACTCCCTTCCCAGTTGCCATCTGAGGTGCCCACGTCCTTCCCTTAATGGTACCCACACCCTTGTTTGTGCCGTTCAAGGCACCTGAGCCTTGTCCTACCATCTGTAACACACACCTAAATATGGCAGCATCTGAAATGCCAGCTCTTATCCTGTTTCTCCTGGGCCTCTCTCATCATCCTGAAGACTACTCCAGACTCAAGACTCCAGAGACCAGTGTGCTCAGTCTTCTGTGCAGGTTCCAGGAACAAACTGCCAAGCCTAAGGACAACCAGATGGTTAAAGGCCAGCATAAGAAAACAAAACCAGGACATCAGGGCTTTCCCAGAAACTCCATAAAAAATGGCTATTATAATGCAGCTGAAAAACAAGAAAAATGGCCTAAAATCTATGCTTATTTAGTTATTAGAAATATATAATGAAGAAACAAATAAATATCTCAAACAAATACAGGATAATACAAACAAACAAATAGAGACCATCAAGTACAGACAGGAAACATCAATCAAACAGGTGAAGGATACAAATAAGATCTGAAAACAGAATTAGGATCAATAAAGAAAACACAAATCGAGAAAGCCCTGGGGATGGAAAACTTAGAGAAGAGATCAGGAACCACAGAGGTAAGCATCACCAACAGAATAAGAGAGATGGGAGAGAGAATCTCAGGCGCTGAAGATACAATTGAAAAAATCAATATATCTTTCAAAGAAAATATTAAAGCAAACAAAAAAAAACTTGACACAAAAAATTCAAGAAATCAAGTACACTATGAAAAGATGAAATCTAAGAATAATAGAAATAGACAATAAAGAAGATTCCAGGCTCCAAGGTCAAAAAAATATTTTCAAGAAAATCACAAAAGAAAATTTCACTAACCTAAAGAAGGAGATGTCCTTAAACATACCAGAGGCTTACAGAAAACCAAATAGACAAATCAGAAAAGAAATTCTTCCCACCACATAATAATAAAAACATTAAATATTCAGAAGAAAAAAATATTAAAAGCAACAAGGGAAAAAGGCAGAGTGATATATTAAGGTAGACCTATTAGAATTGCACCTGATTTCTCAAGGAAGACTATGAAAACCAGAAGGGCCTGGACAGATGTCATGCAGACACTAAGATAGCATAGATGCCAATTCAGACTACTATACCCAACAAATCTTTCAATCACCATAGACAGAGAAAGCAGGATATTCCATGGCAAAACCAAATTTAAACATTGTATGCATCAACTCCAATCCAATGAGGTCAACTACACCCAAGAAAACACAGGATATAGATTACTTTACAAGAGCAAAACCAAAACCAAAACCAAAACTGAAATGAACAAAAACAGAAAACAAAACAAACAAACAAACAAACAAAAAACCCAAAAAGGAACAGTACAGGAGCCTACCACAGAGGGCCTCTGAAAGACGACTGATCAAGGTATCAAAGCAGAGGGCTGAGACTCATAGCCAAACTCTGGGTGGAGTACATGGAATTTTATGAAAGAAGGGGGAGATAGAAAGACCTGGAGGGGACAAGACCTCCAAAGGGAGACCAAGAGAACCAAAAAAAAACTGGGCCCTAAAGGCTCTGCCAATATGGATACTAAAACCAAAAATCATGAATGCATGGAAAGGACCTAAACCCCCTCCTCAGATTTAGCCCATAGAATCAGTCTCCAAAGGGGTCTGCTAGTGAGTGAAGCAGAGCTTGTCTCTGGCATGAACTCAGTGGCAGGCTCTCTGATCACCTCCTCCTGAGGATGGGTGCAGCCTTGCCTGGCCACAGAGGAAGACAATGCAGACAGTCCTGATGAGACCTGATAGGCTAGGAAAGAGGAGGAGGACCTCCCCTATTAGTGGACCAGAGGAGGGGCATAGGGGGAAAAGAAGGAGGGAGAGTGGGATTGGAAGGGGATGCAGGAGGGCTCCACAGCCAGAATACAAAGTGAATAAATTGTAATAATAAATAAATAAATAACAAGCACACAAACATACTATCATCACCAAAATCCTCAATAAAAGGAACTAATAATCATTGGTCATCAATATCTATCAATATCAGACAGGAACTCTACAAGGAGAGTAACAGAACCAGAAATTTGCACACCAGGGTCTTCCCAGAGATTCATGCTCCAACCAAATACCATGCAGGGAGATAACCTAGAACTCCTGCACAGATGTAGCCCATGGCAGTTTAGTGTCCAAGAGGGTTACATAGTAATGGGAAAAGGGACTGCCTCTGAAATAATCTGATTGGCCTGCTCTTTGATCACCTCCCCCTGAGGGGGGAACAGCCTTACCAGGCCACAGAAGATGACAATGCAGCCACTCCTGATGTGATTTGATAGACTAAGATCAGAAGGAAGGAGAGGAGGACTTCCCCTATCAGTGCACTTGGGGAGTGGCATGTGTGAAGAAGGGAATTGGAGGGTGGGATAGAGAGGGGAGGAGAGAGGGGCTTATGGGGAGATACAAAGTGAATAAAGTGTAATTAATAAAAAATAAAAAATATCTATCAACATCATGGGACTCAGCTCTCCAATACAAAGGTACAAGCAACAGAATGTTTGTGGAAACAGGATCCAACATTCTGCTGCATTCAAGATGCATACCTTAGCAGCATACCTCAGAATAAAGGGCTGTTTCTAAGCAAACAGACCCAAGAAGCAAGTTGAAGTAGCCATCCTAATATCTAATAAAACAGACTTTCAACCAAAATCAATCAAAAGATCTGGGGAAGGACATTTGATTCTGATCAAAGGAAAAATCCACCAAAAGAACACCAGTATCTTGTACATCTATGCCCCAAATACAAGGGTACCTGCAGTTGTAAAAAAAAAAACATTATTAAATCACACATTGATCCCAACACATTAACAGTGGGAAACTAATACCCCTCTCTCACCAATAGACAGATAGAGGCAGATATTGAAATATTGAAGCTAACATAATTTTTGGTTGGCTGTTTGTAAGTGTATAATGATCATGCAAAATGGTTGTTTTACATGTACATTTGATTTCACATAATTCTCATATTTGCCTCTCCTATTTCATTCTATTTCTTCTGACTGAAATTGTTTCTTTTCATAAATGGTCCCCATTTGACTCTAATACCTAAAATTCCAGACAAAGAATGACGAAGTATACTAAAAAAAACTAATGACTTCAGAATGAAAATAAACAAGATAATTTAAGTAAGGATATCTATTCAGTAAGTATATATAAAAGTCATAAACAGAAGATAAAAATTAGCCACTTAGTTGAGAAATTTATCATAGGAGTTAAAATCTTAACAAAAATATTAAGAAAAGTGTTTGTAATAAAAGCTTATTAATCAAATAAAAATGCCACTTAAAATATTACTAAGAAATTAGAATATCAAAACTATACTTGAAATTTAAGATAAATTGGATAAAGCACTATATTCAGACATAGCTAAAAAGGAGGGATGAAAGTAAGTATAACTGCTTAAACATTGCCAAAAGAGAATACTAAAGAAAACATTAGCAAGAAGAAGCAATTAGGATAAAAACTGAGGGTTTAGAAAATGTATTTTAAATTTAGAGCTTAAAATTTACAAATTTATGGAAAATAATGCATAGTTATACAAAAGACACATTAAGAATCTAATACAAATAAGAACAGAGATGAACGTACACATGACACATTATAGTCAAAATGTCAAAGCAAACGAAATAATATTAAAAGCTATGTGAAAGCAGAAGCTGAGACTTATGGCCAACTGTTGGGCAGAGTGTATGGAATCTTATGTAAGAGGGAAATAGTAAGATCTGGAGAGGACAGGAACCCCACAAGGAGAGCAACAGAACCAGAAAATTCGAACACAGAGGTCTTCCCAGAGACTCATACTCCAACCAAGTACCAGGCATGGAGATAACCTAGAACCTCTGCTCAGATGTAGCCCACATCTGTTTAGTGTCCAAGTGAGTTACATAGTAATGGGAAGAGGGACTGCCTCTGACAAAAACTGATTGGCCTGCTCTTTGATCACCTCCCCCTGAGGGGGGAGCAGCCTTACCAGGCCACAGAAGATGACAGTGTAGCCACTCCTGATGTGATCTGATAGACTAAGATCAGAAGGAAGGAGAGGAAGACCTCCCTTATCAGTGGACTTGGGGAGGGGTATGCGTGAAGAAGGGGGAGGGAGGGTAAGACTGGGAGGGGAGGAGGGAGGAGCTTATGGGGGGATACAAAGTGAATAAAGTGTAATTAATAAAATTGAATTAAATAAAAAATGCTATGTGAGAAAAAGTCAAATAAATCAGAATATATCAGACTGCTAAAATAAAACCATAAAACCAAGTAAAATATGAGATGACGTATGTCAAACGTAGAGTAAGTTATTGTAAAACAAGATGTATGTTTTAAAAGCTGTGGGTTCCCTAATAAAATGAGGAGAGACAGTCTCTGACATAAACTCAGTTGCCTGCTTCTTGATCACTTATTTTTGGTGGGGCGACCCAGCCAGCCCACAGAGGAGGCGGTTCCAGGCAGTCTTGATGGGACCTGATAGGCAGGGCCAGACAGTAGGGGAGGGGAACCTAGGGAGAGCTAGGGGAGGAAAACGGAAGAAGGGTGGGAATGACAGGAGATGAGGGAGGAGGTTACAACCGGACACAAAGTGAATAAATTGCAAATAATGATAATTATAATAATAAATGAAAAGTTTTCTTTTAAAATTGGTGGTCAAATAAACCACTTCAGAACAAGTGCAAATAAAACCAATTCATGACCACAAAGTCAGCATTATTGAAGATAAAAATGTTTTATCTGTTTTAACTATAAAGTCTCCAAAGGTTTAATGTTCTGAAATAGATGAACAACAGATACTTAGAAAAGACACAGTCATATTCAGACCAGTAAACAATATAACCCATAATAGAAATAGAAAAGGAAAAAAAACAGTAACAATTGAAGAAACAGACGATTTATAAATATTGATAACAATTCTAAATGTAAACGTTGTATTATCTCCAATGAACATATACAGACTGGCAGATTTTTTTGGAAAAGCAAAACAAAAACCATGATCCAATAAATGGCTGTTTTCGAGAAATAGAGCGCATTAAAAAAGGACAGAAGCCAATATACCAGAGAAATGGAAACGAAGTACAAGAAGTAGCTGCACTTATGTCTAATAAAATAGAACTCATACCAAAATTAGTCAGTAATGATAGGCATGGCCTCTACACATTGCTGAAATGAACAGTCTTTCAAGATAATTATTATAAATATATTTACACCGAAGATTAGCAAATACAGTATTATTTAAAAATAAAAAATCTTTTGGAAATACATTGTAAATAACAGTATATAAAGGTTACTATGTAATGAGAGTTGATGACTTCAAAATTTCACTTACATCAAGAAATAGGTGTGATGGTTTGATGTGATTCATCTCCATAGGCTCATATATTTTCATGCTTAGGCAGCTGATGAGCTGTCAGTGAAGCATTAGGAGGTATGACATTATTGGAGGAGATATGTCAGTAAGGGTAGACTTAGAGGGCTCAGTCTCTCTCTGTCTGTCTCTGTCTCTGTGTGTGTGTGTGTGTGTGTGTGTGTGTGTCTGTCTGTCTGTCTGTCTGTCTGTCTGTCTGTCTCTTCCTCTGCATGGTGATTGTGGAACAAGATATAAAGCTCTCAGTTACTAATACCAAGCCATGCCCAACTGTCTGTCACTATGCTCCTCACAAAGATGATATTAGACTAACCCTCTGAATCTAAAAGCAACTCACCAATTAAATGCTTTAAGAGCTTTAATAAGAGCTTCTTTGGTCATTATGTATTATCACAACAATAGAACAGTGACTAAAACAATAGGTAATCAAAACAAAAATAACGTATAAAGAATCTTCAGAGTTAAACTTCATTTCAGATCAAATGACTTATCACATTTCTGGATAATATCCCATTCACCACAGATGTAAAATACACATTCTTTATAGCATTTCGTTGAAGTTTGCCTAAAGTAAGTGACATTTAGTCATCAAGAAAGTATTAGCAAATACATAAACAAAAAATGTCTTATATTTCAATATATCAGAGTGGAGTAACATTAGAAACCAATATCCAATAAGCTATAGATATACAAGCAACATACAGAGATTTAACAAAACCTCTTAAACTCATCAGTGGATAACTGAAGAAATCAGAGAAAATTTAAGATAATACAATAAAATGAAAATGAATTATGAGTTATCAAACAATTTGACATAGAATAGTTCAGTCTTAAGGAGAAATTTAAGACATATAAATTCTTACAAGTAAAAAAAGAAGATCTCTAAACTAATAGCTTATAGATTCACTTCTAGGTCTTAAAAAATAAGAACAAGTCAACCAAAAGTTAGTGATTGGAAAGAAATAATTAAGATCAGAAAATGAATTAATGAAATGGAACATGAAAGAACAATGCACAGATCAAGGACAAAGAGTTGGTTCTTCTAAACAGGAAACAATATTGTCAAGTCATTGTCCAGAGTAACTGCAAACAATGAACAAGACAAACATAAATGCATTCAAAGATTAATAGAACATCGAAACATGAAATCTAGATCATCAAGGGTTATTTTGGATGCCTATCTTTAAATATGGAAGATCAGGGTGAAATGGATAGGTCCCTAGATACATGAAGACTTACCAGATTTAAATAAAGAAAATACACCTGGCGATAAGTGATGACTGAATAGTTAAGACTACTTCCTGATATTTGAGAGTACTCAAAATGCACTAAAGATATTAACATAATGTGAATGTTGGACATATGTAAAAGAAACTATAGAAATGCCACTTTAATATGAAAGCACATGTAAAGGCTTCCTAAAAAGAATTCCAAAAGCTTGGGAAATAATAGCAAGAATTGATCATGAAATTACATTAAATTAAAAATCCATTGCACAACAATAAAACAAAACAAACAAACAAACAAAAAGGCAATCATCAGGGAGCATATACAGCCTACAAGATGAGAGAAAATATTTGCCAACTATTCATCTGATAGAGTTTTAATGTGTAGATTCTGTGAAGAACACTAAAAACTAAATATGAAAAAAAAAGAAATCCAAACAAACAGATGGACAAGTGAAATAAAAAGCAGTTCTCAAAAGAAGAAAAAAAAAACATACCAATATCAATAAGATATCTGAAAAGTATATAACATATTTATCCTTCTAGTAAAAGCCAATTAAAAATATCTTATCTCAGTCTGAATTGTTCTTTTCAAAAAAACAAACAAAACAAAATAGCAAATGCAAGACAGTGTATGGTAATAAAGGACCCATTATATTTGGCTCGGGAGTAGAAGCTAAGAAAAACACAATTGAAATCAGCATTGAGTTTTCTTAAAACATTGGATTGCAACTCCTATATTATTCAGTTACCTCACTCTTGGGTACGTATACATAATAAAATTCAAGTTAGTATATCATAATCAGACATGCATATCTATGTTTATTGCAGCACTATTCATGATAAGCAAGGTATACAAGGAGTCCAGATGGCCATTATCAGATGAAGGGATAAAGAAAAATGTGGTGTATATACACAATAGAGTTTTAGAATGTTGTAAAGAATAATGAGATTATTTGAAAGAAAATGGATGTACATGGAGACTATCATTTTAAAGAAAATAAGCCACACTATAGAAATACAAATGACTCATATATTTTTTGGTATGTAGAGTCTAGATTTATTTATCTTTAGTTTATTCTCTCTCTCTCTCTCTCTCTCTCTCTCTCTCTCTCTCTCTCTCAGTATGTGGGTGTGTGTGTGTTTGCAGTCACTTATTCTTAGGACTTTAACTACTTATGGGTCTCTGGATTAACCTTGTCCTTTTGCATAAAGAAGCTCCACTGACCTGTATGGAAAGCAGCACTGATCTGTGGGAACAAACATACATATTTAGAAGGCAATTTGACTATATGGCATTTGGCAAAACGTTAGTAGTGGATTTCCTCCCAGAACCTGTAGTCTCCTCAGTGATGAATTTCTGACCAGATTTACAATTTCAAACATGTATTTCTGCAATGGAAAGACTTCAGAGCAAATCAGAAAGAAGTTTCCTATCCCCAATCCTGTGATGCCAACTGTGGCATCATTGAGTACATCTTGACAGATGGAGCAATATTGAAACATATAGGCCTGTAAGCTGAATATCCTCTCCTAGAAACTTGGTATGCAATGACAAATGCTGGACTGAAGTGCAGTATCTTCAGCAATCAGTTCTTACCATCTAGCTTTGGTTGGTAACCAAGAACAAAGGCAATAGATGCCATTGTTTATGGGGCTTCTGGGGCTTCCTGGCAAATGACATGTAAGATGGTATCCTGTTCCTTTGACAGATGTTTTCATTCAAAATCAGTGGCTCCTGTGAGCAGTAGCATTGTCTATCCATGAAGAGTACCTCTCTACAATCTCTTCTTATTGTTATTTTCAGAATATATATTTTTAGAATATAATTAAATCATTTCTCCTCTCCCATTCCTCCCTGTAAACTCTTGCATGTACTTCTCCCATTGTCTGTCTTTCAGTCTCTTAAACTAACAGTCTATCTTTCTTTAATATTTAATATTCATACATAAACACACATATATGTGTATGTTCATAGGTAAATATTTTCAGAGTTGACAATTTGTTATTAGTTAATCAGTCAGTGTGCTCTTTTTTAAATGTTACCAAACAAAGCCAATATCAACATATTTTCCAGCGGCTAACTGTAGGAGACACCAAAAGTTCTTGTGCTTAAAAGAGAACCAGGAATGTAAGACACGCAGGGTTGTCTTCAAAGGAGTGATACACGATATGTTTTCTTCCCAGAAGGCTGGCATTGGGCATGGTCAATAGCCTGTTTACCTTTCTTTTACCTGTGTGTCCAAGATCTCTCTTGAGGCAGAAACTTTTATTGTGGAACATGTCACATGTACTTTAAAAGAATTTTCAAGTAGTAGTGTGTTAAGTTCTATTATGACACAAATGGAGTTATTATTACCAGGAAAATAAACTACTCAGGGCCTGACTATGGAAGTTTCTACCAAAACAAACTACTTAGTAGTATTGAACCAAACTATCTTCTTGCCTTTCATGGATCATTATTCTTCTAGCCATGATGGCCATAGAGACGAACCCACAGCTAATGTCATTAACAATTTTTAAATGTTTGTTAATCATCTGTATTTCTTTCATTGAGAACTTTCTGCTTATATCTATGGTCCATCTCATATTAATTTTCTGATACTTATTTTCTTACTATTTCCATTTTTGACATCTTAGTATAATTTAAGTGTTGGATAGCTAGAATATATTAATATCATCATACAATTAAACTTTGACCACTACATATTGAGTCATGTTGAACAACTGATGAAGATGAACTATATAAAAAATTGGCAGTAAACACTTATTCTATGTCCATTAAAACCAACAATAATTTCTGTATCCATTCCTCCGTTGATAGACATCTGGGTTGTTTCCAGGTTCTGGCTATTACAAATAAAGCTGCTACAAACATGGTTGAGCAAATGTCCTTATTGTGTACTTGAGCAAATTTTGGGTATATGCCTAGCAGTGGTATAGCTGGGTCTTGAGGAAGCGCTATTCCTAATTGTCTGAGAAAGCGCCAGATTGACTTCCAAAGTGGTTGTACCAGATTACATTCCCACCAGCAGTGGAGGAGAATTCCCCTTTCTCCACAACCTCTCCAACATGTGTTGTCATTTGTGTTTTTCATCTTGGCCATTCTGATGGGTGTAAGGTGAAATCTTAGGGTCGTTTTGATTTGCATTTTCCTAATGGCTAGTGAGGTTGAGCATTTCTTTAAGTGTTTCTCTGCCATTCTATATTCCTCTACAGAGAATTCTCTGTTTAGCTCTGTTCCCCATTTTTTAATTGGATTACTTGTTTTGCTGCTTTTCAGCTTCTTTGGTTCTTTATATATACTGGATTTACACAATGGAATACTACTCAGAAATCAAAAAGGAGGAAATCATGAAATTTGCAGGCAAATGGTGGGATCTAGAAAAGATCATTCTGAGTGAAGTAGCCCAGAAGGAGAAAGACAAACATGGAATATACTCGCTTATATAGACCTAAAAGATAGGATAACATAATGAAATCTATACACCTAAAGAAGATAATCAGCAGACACGGGGTATGATGATCTATCCTCATTTAGAAAGACAAATGGGCTATGCATTGAATGTATGACAGGAGTCTACCGCAGAAAGCATCTGAAAGACTCTACCTAGCAGTGCTCCAAAATAGATACTAAGACTCACAACCAAACCTTCGGCAGAGTGCAGGGAATCATATGAAAGAAGGGGAGTTTGTTGTAAAAGGATAGGAGCTCCACAAGGACCAAAGGTATCTGGGCACAGGGTCTTTTCTGAGATGGACACTCAACCAAAGACCATGAGAGGATAAAACCTAGAACCTCTGCTCAGATGTGACCCGTGATAGCTCAGTAATCAATTAGTTTCCCATAGTAAGGGGAACAAGGACTATTACTAACAGGAACTCAATGACTGGCTCTTTGACCTCCCCACCTCCCAAGGGAGGAGTAGTACTGTTAGGCCACAGTGGAGGACTTTGCAGCCAGTCCTGAAGATACCTGACAAAAGGGAGTCATATGAAAGGGGAGGAGGTCCTCCCCTATCAGTGGACTTGGAAAGGGGCAGAGAGGAGATGAGGGAGGGAGGGTGGGGATTGGGGAGGGAATGAGGGATACAGCTGGGATACAGAATTAACAAAATGTAACTAATGAGAAAAATAAAATTATGGAAAAAAATAAAAAAAAACCAACAATAAATATATATGAGAAATACCCATACTCAGATGCTACCCAAGGTTAATGGACCACTGTAGGAGCTCCCCAGCACTTCCCAGCGGTCTTCTGTACTGGCCTCCCAGTTCTGCTGCTCTGTTTGGACTCGCAGTGAACGGCTACGCTAGTCTCCAAGTTCTACAGCTGCAGCGCCACTGAGCTAATGGAGCTCCTACACCCACATTTGCCCCAGCAGGCCGAAATCTGAGAGTAGAGAATGGGGGGAACCCCAGTGCTTTCCGATTAGACCTGCTAGACAGTGAGTGCACCTTCAAGTGGGTGCCAGCAGAGCCCCACATCCAGGGTCCCTCTAAGCTAGCAACAAGACATCAGATTCCTCCCACCCATGCACCCACTGTGGGCAAGGTAGAATTCTTGGGACAGCATTCTCAATATTGAAGCTCCTGTTCTGAGGGTCTATTAGTGGAGTCCAGGCAAACGACTCCTGGAGCCGAGACAGTGGCCTGTAAGCAACTGAGGTATTCAGGGAATCTGAACACCTCACATTATGCCCGCAAACACCGCCAGTACCCACAACCCCTCCTGTATCTGTACCATCCCCTGACCCACATTCCAGGCAGCAACACTCTCTACCACCCTGTCCTTCAAGGCACACTTCTACGGACATGCACATACTTGCTTGCCTGCATTTATGCTTCTGCTCCTGTGAACTCTCTTCCCTTAAGTACAGAAGAAACATCAACTCACATTCTCAAACCAGTGAACCTTTCTTATCTTCCTGAAGAATACACCAGACAGCAGAGAAAGACAGACACAGTCTGAACTACAGAATCCAGGACCAAACAGTAAAGGTTACAGATAAGCAGATGGCCAAATGTTGGGGTAAGAACACATCCAACAAAAATCAGGACATGACAGTTTCACCATCAACCCCCCAAAACAATAGATACTTCAAATCATTGGAAACACAGGAAAATGATTTTAAAGCTATGCCTATCCAGTTATTAAAGGAATATAAGGAGGAAATGAACAAAGCTCTCAAAGAAATAGCCACACAAATGGAGGGAAATAAAGAGGAAACAAACAAAAGCTCTCAAAGCAATACAGGGAAATATAGAGAAACAATTGGAGGCACAAGTAGAGGCACAATTAGTGGCATAGAGAGAGGAAATGAACAAAAAAATAGAGACCAGCATAGAAAGAAAGGAATCCACATTCAAACAGATGAAGGAAATGGTGCAAGACATGAAAACAGAATTAGAATCTATAAAGAAAACACAAATAGAAAAAACCCTAGAGAGGGAGAACTTAAAGAAAAGATCAGGAACCACAAAGGTAAACATCACCAATAGAATACAAGAGATGGAAGAGAGAATCTCAGGTGCTAAAGATACACTTACAGAAATTGATACATCTCTCAAAGAAAAAGTAAAATCAGAAAAGTTCCAAAAACCAAAACATCTAAGAAATCAAGGACACCATGAAAACGCAAATATAAGAATAATAGGAATTGATGGAAAAGAAGATATTGTGCTCTAAGGTCCAGAAAATGTTTTCAAGAAAATTATAGAAGAAAATTTTACAAACTTAAAGAAAGAGATGTCCATAAACATACAAGAGGCCTACAGAACATCAAATAGACTAGTAAAGAAATTCTAGAGCAGAAAAGAAATTTGTCATGTCACAACATAGTCAAAACATCTACAGAACAAAGAAAAGATATTAAAAGCAGCAAGGAAAAAAGGCCCAGTAACATATAAAGGTAAACCTATCAGAATCATACCAGACTTCTCAACAGAAACTATGAAAGCCAGAAGGGTCTGGAAAGGTGTCATGTAGTCTTTAGGAGGCCAGGGATACCAACCCAGACTACTATACCCAGCAAAGATTTCAATCAACATAGATAGATGGAGAAAACAAAATATTCCATGACAAAAGTAAATTTAAACAATATCTACACAGCCACCCAGCCCTAAAGAAAATACTTCAAGGAAAACTCCAACCCAATGAAAACAACTACACCCGAGAAAACATAGGATACAGATAATTTCACAACAAAAAAAATTAAAAGGAAACAAACAATGAATCATAATAACACCACCAACTCCACAGTAGAAGGAAATAACATTCATTGCTCACTATTATCTATCAACATTAATGGACTCAACTCTCCAATAAAAAGACACAGACTAACAGAATGGTTGCAGAAACAGGGTCCAACATTCTGCTGCATCCAAGAAACATACCTCTGCAATAAAGATAAACACTACCTCATAGTAAAAGGCTGGAAATATGTTTTTCAAGCAAATGGATCCAGAAAACAAGCTGGGGTAGCTATCCTAATACCTAATGAAATAGACTTTCAACCAAAATTAATCAAAAAGATGAGGAAGGGCATTTCATTCTCATCAAAGGAAAAATCCACCAGGGGGACATCACAATTCTTAACATCTATGCCCCAAATACAAGAGCAACTACATTTCTAAATGAAACATTATTAAAGCTGAAATCACACATTGATCCCAACACCTTAATAGTGGAAGACTTCAACACTCCACTCTCACCAAGGGACAGATCATCTAGACAGAGCTAAATAGGGAAATAATGACACTTACAGAGGGTCTAAATCAAATGGACCTAATAGATGTCTACAGAACTTTTCACCCAAATTTCAAAGTAGTATACCTTCTTTTCAGCATCTCAGGGAGCCTTCTCCAAAATAGACCAAAGAGTTGGTCACCAAGCAAGCCTCAGCAGATACAAGAAGATTAAAATAATCCTTGTATCCTATAAGACCATCATGGACTAAAGCTGGACCCCAACAATAAAAACAGGAAACAGCTGACACACATATGGAAACTGAACAAATTGCTACTGAATGACAGCTGGGTTAGGGAAGAAATAAAGAAAGAAATTAAAGACTTCCTAGAATTCAATGAAAATGAAATCACAACATTCCCAAACTTATGGGCCACAATGAAAGCAACCCATACTACTATACCCAGCAAAATGCTAAGAGGAAAATTCATAGCACTAATGGCCTTCAGAAAGAAAATTGAAACATCTCATACAAGCAACTTAATGGCTCACCTGACAGCATTACAAAAAGAAGAAGAAGAAGAAGAAGAAGAAGAAGAAGAAGAAGAAGAAGAAGAAGAAGAAGAAGAAGAAGAAGAAGAAGAAGACGACACACCCAAGAGGAGTAGACTACTGCAAATTACTGCTGGAAATATTCAAGCTCATGGCTGAAATCAATCAATTAGAAACAAATAAAACTATTCAAAGAATCAATGAAACCACGAGCTGGTTCTTTAAGAAAATCAACAAGATAGACAAGCCCTTAGCCAAACTAACTAAAAGGCAGAGAGAAACTATCCAAATCAGCAAATCAGAAACAAAATGAGAGGAAAAAGACACTGAGCAAATCCAAACAATCAGTAGTTCCTACTACAAAAACCTATATGCCACAAAATTTGAAAATCTAAATGAAATGGACAATTTTCTTGATAGATTCAATTTACCAAAATTTAATCAAGATCATGTAAATAGATTGAACAGTCCTATATCCACCAAGAAAATAGAAGCAGTCATCAAAAGTCTCCCTTCCAAAAAACAAACAAAACAAAACAAAACAAAATACAAGGGCCAAATGGTTTCAACACAGAATCTCAGCATCTGCATTGATAGTCTGCAGGGCAGAGCCGCACAGTCTTTCCTGATACTGATACTCTAACCAAGGCCTGTGCGTGGAGATAACTTAAGACCCCTGCACAAGTAGCCCATGGCAACTCAGTATCCAAGTGGGTTCCATTGTAATAGGAACAGGGACTGCCTCTGACATGAACTGATTGGCCTGCTCTTTGATCGCCTCCCCCTGAGGGGGGATCATTCCTACCAGGCCATAGAGGAAGACAATGCAGCCACTCCTGATGAGACCTAACAGACTAGGATCAGAAGGAAGGAAAAGAAGACCTTCAGTACAAGTGGACTTGGGAAGGGGCATGCTTGGAGAAGGAGGAAGAAAGGAGGGATTGGAAGGGGAGGAGGGAGGGAACTACAGGGGGGATACAAAGTAAAAAAAATGTGTAATTAAAAAAAATTAAAATAATACAAGTGGCTACCCTAGTAAAGGGAACAGGGACTGTTTCTGAACTGTACTCAGTGGCTGGCTCTTTGACCTCCTCCTCTGGATGGGGGAGTAGCCTTGCCAAGCCACAGAGGAGGACAATGCAGCCAGTTAGGATGAGATCAGATAAGGTAGGGTCAGATGGAAGGGGAGGAGGACCTCCCCTATCAGTGGACATGGGGAGGGGCATAGGAGGACATGAGGGATGGAGGGAAGATTTTGAAGGGGAAAAGGGAGGGGGCCACAGCTGGGATACAAAGTGAATGAAGTGTAATTAATATAAAAATAAAAATTTAATGAAAAAAACATTTGCAAAGCGAATCCAAGAACACATAAAAGATAACATCCACAATGACCAAGTAGGCTTCATTCCAGGCATGCAGGGGTACTTCAATATATGGAAATCCATCAATGTAATCTACCTTGTAAACAAACTGAAGGAGAAAAATGACATGATTATCTCCTGAGATCCCCAAAACGAATTTGACAAAATCCAACATCCATTCATGTTTAAAGTCTTGGAGAGATCAGGGATACAAGGCACATACCTAAACATAATAAAGGCAATGAACAGCAAGTCTATAGCCAACATCTAACTAAATGGAGAGAAACTTAAATCAATCCCACAGAAGTCAGAGACAAGGCAAGGCTGCCTACTCTCTCCATGTCCCTTCAACATAGTACTTGAAGTCCTAGCTACAGCAATAAGACAACTAAAGGAGATCAAGGGGATACAAATCAGAGAGGAAGGAGTCAAAGTATCACAATTTCCCTGCAAATTTCATGATTTTCTTGTTTTTAATTGCTTAGTAGTATTCCATTGTGTAAATGTACCACAATTTATGTATCCATTTCAGAGGGCTAACACCAGATTGTATAAAGAACACAAGAAGTTAAAAAGCAACAAATCAAGAAATCCAATTAAAAAATTGGGTTCAGAGCTAAACAGAATTCTCAAATGAGAACTGCATAATTGCAGAGAAACACTTAAAGAAATGCTCAGCATCCTTAGTCACTAGGGAAATGCAAACCAAAATGTCCTTAAGATTTCACCTTACAACCATCAGAGTAGATAAGATCAAGTGACAATACATGCTAGAGAGGATGTGGAGAAAAGAGTACCTTCCTCCATTGCTGGTGAGAATGTAAACTTTTACAATCACCTTGGAAATCAATCTGATGCTTTTGCAGACAATTAGGAATAGGGCTTCCTCAAGATCCAGCTATACACTCCTAGGCATATATCCAAAATTTGCTCTAGTACACAGCAAGGACATTTGTTCAACCATGTTCATAGCAGCTTTATTCGTAATAGCCAGAACCTGAAAAAAACACAGATGTCTCTCAGCTGAAGAATGGATACAGAAACTGTGTTACATTTATACAATAGAATACTAATCAGCAATTAAAAACAAAGAAATCATGAAATTTACAGGTAAATAGTGGGATCTAGGAAAGATCATCCTGAGTGAGGTATCCCAGAAGCAAAAAGACACACATGGTATATACTTACTGACAAGTGGATACTAGACAATGTAAGATAAAAAATCTAAAATCTGTATACCTAAAGAAGCTAAGGAAGAAGGAGGACACTGGGTAAGATGATCAATCCTCTCTCAGAAAGACAAACAGGATGGACTTTAAAAAAAAGAAAAAGCAGGAAACAGGACAGGAGCCTACCACATAGGGACTCTGAAATACTCTACCCAGCAGTGTATCATTGCAGATGTTGAGACTCATAGCCAAACTTTGGGCAGAGTGCAGGTCATCTTATGAAAGAAGGGGGAGATATTGAGACCTGCAGAGGACAGGAGCTCCACAAGGAGAACAACAAAACCAAAATACCTGGGCACAGGGGTCTTTTCTGAGACTGATTGATACTCCAACCAAGGTCCATTCATAGATATGACCTAGAACCCCTGTACA
Source organism: Meriones unguiculatus (assembly GCF_030254825.1). Classification (NCBI taxonomy): domain Eukaryota; kingdom Metazoa; phylum Chordata; class Mammalia; order Rodentia; family Muridae; genus Meriones; species Meriones unguiculatus. The sequence continues at coordinate 31,781,865 of NC_083353.1, read as the reverse complement.
GATGTAGCCAATGGCAGCTCAGTCTCCAAGTGGTTACCCGAGTAAGGGGAAAAGGGACTGTCTCTGATGTGAACTCAGTGGCTGGCTCTTTGACCACTTCCCCCTGAAGGGGGATCAGCCTTGCCATGCCACAGAGGAGGACAATGCAACCAGTTCTGTTGAGACCTGATAAGGTAGGATCAGATGGAAGGGGAGGAGGTCCTCCCATATCAGTGGACTTGGAGAGGGGCATGGGAGGAGATGAGGGAGGGAGGGTGGTAATGGGAGGGAATGAAGGAGGGGGATATACCTGGGATACAAAGTAAATAAACTGTAATTAATATAAAAAATAAAAATTTAATTAAAAAGAAAAAGAAATGCTTAATGCTCTCCTTGTGAACTGTCCTTTCCAGGTCTCTCCCCTTTCTCTCATAGGATTCCTTGCAGTCTGCCCAAAGTTTGGTTAAGATTCTCAGCATCTGCTTTGATACACTGCTAGGTAAAGTCTTTTACAGGCCCTCTGTGGTAGGTTTTTGTCCTGTTTCCTGCTTTTGCTTTTTTCCAATGTCCATCCATTTGTCTTTCTGAGTGAGTCTCACCCAGGCTCCTCCTTTCTGCTTATCTCCTTTAGCTGTGCAGACTGTAGTATGTTTAGCCTATATTATAGGTCTAGTATCCAATTATAAGGGAGGAGATACCATGTTTGTCTTTCTGGTTCTGGGATACCTCACTTAGGATGATCTTTTCTAGATCCCACCATTTGACTGGGATGGACTAACTCCCCTTCTTTCTTATGATTCCCTGTACTCTGCCAAATGTTTGGTCATGAGTCTTTGCTTTGAAAACACTGCTAGTTAGAGTCTTTCAGATGCACTCAGTAGACTCCTGTCATATGTTCAATGCACATCCCATCTGTCTTTCTAAATTTCATAATTTATTTGTTTTTAATTGCTGAGTATATCTGGCCACAGGGCCTTTTTTGAAACTGATGCTCCAACCATGGACCATTCATGGATATAACCTATAACCCCTGCTCAGATGTAGCCAATGGCAGCTCAGTATCCAAGTGGGTTTCCTAGTAAGGGGAACAGAGACTGTCTTTGATATGAATTCGGCTACTGGTTCTTTCACCACCCTCACCCCCAGGGGGGAGCAGCTCTGCCTTGTCATAGAGCAGGACAATGCAGCCAGTCCTGATGAGACCTCATAAGCTAGGTTCAGATGGATGGGGAGGAGGACCTCCATTATAAGTAGACTTGGAGAGGGGCATGGGAGGAGAAGAGGGAGGGAAGGTGGTATTGGTGTGAATGATTGAGGGAGCTACAGCTAGGGTACAAAGTGAATAAACTGCAATTATTATAAAAATAAAAATTTAATTAAAAAAGAAACGTTCAATATCCTTAGTCATCTGAGTAATGCAAATCCAAACAACCCTGAGATTCTACCTCACACCCATCAGATTCGTTAAGATCAAAAACACAAGGGACAACATATGCTAGAAAGGATGTGGAGAAAGGGGAACCCTCCTCCATTGCTGATGGAAATAAACTTATACAACCACTTTGGAAATCAGTCTGACCTTTTCTCACACAATTAGGAATAGGGTTTTCTCAAGATCCAGTTATACTCCTAAGGCATATATCTAAAATATGTTCTAGCACACAGCAAGGACATTTGTTCAACCATGTTCATAGCAGCTTTAGTCTTCATAGCCAGAACCTGGAAACAACCCAGATGTCCATCAAGGGAGGAATGGATACAGAAACTATGTTACATTTACCCAATGGAATACTACTCAGCAATTAAAAACAAGGAAATTGTGAAATTTGCAGGCAAGTGGTCTGAACTAGAAAAGATCATCCTGAATGAGAATCCAGAAGCAGAAAGACACATATGGTATATACTTATTATAAGTGGAAAGTAACCTTATAATATAGGATAAACATACTAAGATCTATACTCCTAAAGAAGCTACAACAAGGAGGACCCTAAGCAAGAGGCTGAAACCTTACTCAGAAGGGAAAAGAGGATAGACATCAGAAATAGGAGAAGAATAGAAATTATTTTAAATTTGACAGTAAAATGGCCAAGTGGAACAGTCAGATTCTATAATTTCAAAACACCCACATAATTTCCTTTTAAACAATTTCTGTCTCTAATATCAGAGGACGGTAGTAAAAACACAGTTCCTATGAGATTGGGAATACAACACTTGAAGCTGTATGAACCTAGCAAATATTTTCTTGGGGAAATTCACATCTAGTTGAAAGTTTTAACATTCCATTAAAGAATGGGTGTTAGCATTTTTTTTTTTTATTGTTGTAGGTGGTGGGTTTTCTTTTTAATTGAAGAAAACATAGAAGAACTTTTTACATTTTTCTCAAGGTTTCCTGTTAGAACTATATTTCTTTCCAAGGATTGTATTTATTTTGTGGTATAAAATATACCTTCTATATGCTTCAGGGATTATGAGTAACTTTTTTTTAAAGGAAGAGAAAATGTTGGGAAAGAAAGGAAGGAGGAAGAGAGGAAAACTGAGAGTGGAAGGAAGAAAGGAAGGAAGAAGTGTGGAGTAAAGGAGGATTGTAGGGAGTGAGAGAAATACGTGATGAAGAAAATTGGCTTTTTTATTTGTAAATAATTGTATAATTCAATTGCTTGAAAGAAGAAATATGGTGTGTGTGCACGTGTGGGTATGTGAATGTGTATGATGTATATTTGTGTGTTTATATGTGTATATGCATATATAGCTTATGTGTATGTGGGCTTTCATATTTAGAGAAGAAAAGTTCTTTAACTAAACATAAAGAATAGCGTGAGACAGTATTTTGAAAACAGAAGCACATAAGAAATATTTTTTATTTTTAAAATATGTAACTATTTGCCAAATGTTTAAGTTGAGTGACTGCTACAATATTTAAATTTTGTGTGAAATTACCAGTCTTTTGGCAAAAGAATTATACAAGACAACTGCCAGATTAAAATACATACACTCAATCTGTCCTTTAACTCAGTACATTTTTCCCTCCTCCCTTTTGTTTTCTCTGCTTTCTTTCCTGTTCCTTTAATCAGTGTAATAAAGTTTCTTTTTATCATCAGAAGTGGAAATAAACTCTCAAAGTGTGAAGACTGAACAAAATGATTAATTACAGACCATTCTGGGTTTATTAAAAGCATTCTGCTGTGATTTTTTTAAATCTAGAGAAATATATTTCTTGTTTATAGAGAATCCAAAATAGCTCAGAAGAAGCATATGCTCAAGTATCATTTTCAAATGTCCACATTAAAGATGCCTGCTTGTTAATTTCCCAGCTCACTGTAAGAACATTAGGAACAACTGTTACAAATTAAATCTGGTCTTTTGCAAAAGCAGATAGAGGAAGATTTGAAAACATCCTGATGAGACCTATAGCTAGGGTCAAATAGAAGGAGAGGAGGACCTCCCCTATCAGTGGACTAAGGGAGAGGCATAGGGGGAGGAAAAGGAGGAAGGGTGGGTCTGGGAGGAGACAAAGGAGGGGGCCACAGCCGGGACACAAATTGAATAAATTGAAATAAGTGATTACAATAAAAAATAAAATAAATAACAGAATAAAAGAATCATTATTCATCATGCAACATGAAAGTAAATATTTAAGTGCAACTTGAAAATAATCAACAGCTGAACTGAATTCACAGGAAAGCTATTGACCAGAGCAAGTGCTGAGTATCAGAGAATCCTGTGTTCTCATAACAGGATTGTCACTGAGTTCAACACATACAGTGTTCTTCAATTAGCTATCAACATCAGTTAGCAAAGATATGCATGCATGTATGTTAATAGATATGTAATATAGTCTATATTATTTCCATGTGTGGTTTTTTTATAGGGATTGTATTAGATAAGATCAAATAATAACCTCTTGTTTATATCAGTAAAAGTGACATTCTTAACACATTTGGTAATACTGGATAATAAATGTACACTTACTCTATCAAGTAATTGAAAAAGCATCTGGATAATGTTTCATATCATTTTGTGAATATTGTCGAGATTTTAATAGTACAGCTACTGTTATTTTAGTCTTTCTTTGTTCAATTCCAAATTGTTGTTCTTATATGTATCAGTATAACTTCTAAGAAATACAGTATTTTGTTTTTGCATTTATTCTGTTTTTCCCCAAGATGAGGCACATCATTTATTCATTACCAAAATGTGAGATTTTATTGACTTCAATATCCCCAGTAATACATCTTTTTACAAACTTTACTTATAAAATTTTGTTAATTTTTAATCTTCTGTTACTCTAACAGCTCCTGATGGGTTTTGTAGATGTTTTTAAAAGGTCAGAAGTTTGTTTTTTTTGTTGTTGTTTTGTTTTTCTGCAATGTGTCTGAAATTTCTACTCATCTTACTTTTCTCAATATCTCCAATTTTTATTTCAAAGTTCCTATTTAATAACATCCTACTCTAATTTCAGGACTATTAAGTTTAGGTCTATTATTTTAATATATCTAAATATACTGTTTAAAACATATTTTTGGGCTGCTTTTCTCATTAGTATTTGAAAGATATTTTATATTATATACTGATGGAACTAAATTATTCTATATTTTAGACAACCAGTAGATCACAAGCTATTAATAACACAATAAACTATATAATGCATAAATATGTAAGCAAAAAAAGTCTGGTGTTAAAATCTCAGTTATATGGTAGTTTAATGAAATAATGAAAACAATTTCAGATATGTACCCGTCTTCACTTGCAGGGTTATGGCTTATCGATCAGACCAGTCAGTCTACCATAAAAAATCATGTTGTTGTAGTAATGATGATGCCATGTTAGCATACAATTTAATTATATAACTATTTTAGTTAGGGTTTCTATTGTTGTTCTACCACAACCAAAATTAACTTGAGTGTTTAGTTCAGCTTATAAAAAAATTTCAGTTCATGCTCCATCACTGAGAATAAACATGGCAGAAATTCAAGGCAGGAACTGAATCAGAAGCCATCGAGGGAGGCCGATTACTAGCTTGCCTCTCATAATTTTTCAGCCTTGTTACTATAGTAGACAGCAACACCAGCCCAGGTGTGTGTTCTAGTGAGCTGGAACATCTCACATCAATCATCAATCAAGAAAATGCCCTGAAGACTTGTCTACAGACAATTAGATGAAAACACTCCATTAGATTACTTCTTTAAATATGACCTAAGCTTTTCCCAGATTGAAAAACAAAAATCCATCCAACACAACAACTTTGTTTTAAGTATATTATATTCAAAAGTAGCTTCTCAAATGTATGTAAAGTCATACAGAAAAAAATGACAGAATTCTTGATATTCGAATACTGCTGACATAAATAAGTTAATAGTTATAATAATCTGCTTCCAATCATTAACCATTATAATTATTAACGGCATACAATATAAATTTGTCTTATTCCAATGGATAGACATAAAAAAAATGGGAACTACAACCACCAATAAATCCTTACTCTATTATTTGAATACAGAGTAGCACTGAGGACCTCTTAGTTGTGTCTGAAATAAAACACTGGTCTGAGACAATAGGAAAGAATGTTCTTTCCTTTGCAGGGGTGGGGGAAATAGAGTTCTTTTTAATTTTCTTTTTTTATATTTTTATAAATTACAGTTATTCACTTTTTATCCCAGCTGTAGCCCCCTCCCTCATCCTCATCTAATCCCGTCCTTCCTCCCTAATCTCCTCTAATGCTCCTCCTCAAGTCGATTGATAGGGCAGGTCTTCCTCCCCTTCCACCTGACCCTAGTCTATCAGGTCTCATAAAGAGTGGCTGTAATTGTCTTCCTCTGTGGCCTGGAAAGGCTGCCCCCTGCTTTGGAGGTGGTGTTCAAAGAGCCAGCCACTGAGTTCATTTCAGAGACAGTTTCTGTTCCCATTGCTAGGGCACCCACTTGGAGACTGAGCTGCCATGGAGTACATCTGTACTGGGTTTCTAGGTTATCTCCATGCATGGTCCTTGGTCAGGGTATCAGTCTCAGAAAAGACCCCTGTGCCCAGATCTTTTGGTTCTGCTGTTCTTCTTGTGGCCCTCCTGTCTCCTCCAAGTCCTCCTATCTTCCCCTTCCTTCAAAAAACTCCCTGCACTATGCCCAAAGTTTGGTTATGAGTCTTAGCATCTGCTTTGATACCTTGCTGGGTAGTTTTTCAAAGGCCCTCTGTGGTAGGCTCTTGTCCTATTTCCTGTTTTCTCCCTCTTCTGATTTCCATCAACTTGCGTTTCTGAGTAAGGATTGATCATCTTACCCAGGGTCCTCTTTCTTGCTTAGCTTCTTTAGGTGTACGGATTTAAGTATGTTATCCTATATTATATGCCTAATAGCCACCTATAAGTGAGTATATACCATGTGTGTCTTTCTACATCTGGGAAAGCTCACTCAGGATGATCTTTTCTAGTTCCCACCATTTGCCTGCAAATTTCATGATTTCCTTGTTTTTAATTTTTGAGTAGTATTCCATTGTGTAAATGTACCACAATTTATGTATCCATTCCTCAACTGAGGGACATATGGGTTGTTTCCAGTTTCTGGCAATTACAAATAAACCTGCTACAAACATGGTTGAACAAATGTCATTTTGTATACTTGAGCATATTTTGGATATATGCCTAGGAGTGGCACAGGTGGATCTTAATTATCTGAGAAAGCACCAAATTGATTTCCAAAGTGGTTGTACAAGTTTCAATTCCTACCAGCAAAGGAGTAGGGTTCTCCTTTCTCCACATCCTCTGTAGCATGTGTTGTCAATTGAGTTTTGGTCTTAACCATTCTGATGGGTGTAAGGTGAAATCTCAGGGTTGTTTTAATTTGCATTTCCATGATGACTTAGGACATTGCGCATTTCTTTAAGTGTTTCTCTGCCATTCTATATTCCTCTACAGAGAATTCTCTGTTTAGCTTTGTATCCTACTTTTTTAAAAGTAGATTACTTGATTTGTTGGTGTTTAATTTCTTGAGTTCTTTATATATTCTGGATATTAGCCCTCTCTCTTCAACAACCCTCCCAGTCTGTATGTAGGCTGTCTTTTTGTTTTGATGTTTGACGACAGTGTCCTTTGCTTTTCAGTTTGTTTGTTGTTTGTTTGTTTCAGAAGCTTTTCAGTTTCATGAGGTCCCATTTATTTTGTTGTTCTTAGAGCCTGTGCTGTTGGTATTCAGTTTAGGAAGTTGTCTCCTGTGCCAAGGCTCTTGCCTACTTTTTCTTCTGTTTTAGTGTGCCTGATTTTATGTTGAGGTCTTTGATCTACTTGGACTTTAGTTTTGTTCAGGGTGATAAGTATGGATCTATTTTCATTTTTCTACATATAGACATCCAGTTAGACTAGCACCATTTGTTAAAGATGCTGTCATTTTTTCATTGCATGGTTCTGGCTTCTTTGTCAAAAATCAAGTTTCCGTAGGTGTGTGGATTTATTTCTGGGTCTTTTATTCAATTCCATTGATCCACAATTCTGTTTTCATGCCAGTTCCATGCTGGTTTACTACTATTTCTCTGTAGTATAGCTTTCTATCACCTATATAAAAATATCTATTGGTGTCTACAACGTCTGCAAAATCATCATTTAAATGTAATTTAAATGTAATTGGGGATCATTAATCTTCTAGCATCTTCTTCAGTTTCTTTATTCAATGAAATAAAATGTTTGCAATAAGAACCTGTAGGAGACTTTCACTTACAGTTAGGTTTACTCCCAAGTATAGTTTAAGGTATTGTGTTTGGAATTATCCACTGACTTTTTCCTCCTTATGTTCACCATTGGTATTTAAAAGTGCTAATTTCATATGTTATTGACAAATGAAATTAAATAGCATCTGCAAGTCAAACCAAATGAAGAGAGATCATACATAATAGCAGTCCTTACATAATAATAGATACATAATAGCAGTTCTTAACTGCAAGTCCATTGAGTGATAACTTATACCCAAAATATGTACAAAATCACAAACAAAACAACATAATTAATAAATGAGCTAATAGTGTTAACATTCAGTTCTCAAAATGTGAAATAAAGGAACCCAAAGTTGTGGCTCTGGGAGGATACTGTGTCTGAGGAGCAGGACAGAAGTGTTGGCACAGCCATCAGGAGACTGACCTCTGGGTCCTAAAACACCAACGATTGTGATTCCTGGTTAGAGGGATACCCACGGTGTGGGACTCAATCAAGACTGACCTCAGGTCAACCAGTCAACCCCTGAAAAAGGTCCCAGGGACCAGCAGGCTCATAGCTGCTACCCCAAAGTGGGGCTCATAGCCTCTGGCCCAGAGTTGGGTTCTCAGCCATCAGCTGAGAGTTGGGCACAGAGTAGCCACCCCAAAGCTGGGGCCCTCAACCACCAGCCTAGAGTGGGGTGCAGAGCTACCCGCCCAGAGTGGAGCCCTCAGCTGCCAGCCCAGAGATTTGCGGCGCTCCCAACTCACAGGCCCAGACAGAACTGTGGGCCCCAGGGCACCAGAGACAGAGATTCCCTGTTGGGAGAAAAAAAAAACCCACAATTAGGGAATCAGCAGGTCAGAGCTTAGGCTTTCAGCCAACCGCGCCCCCCCCCCCCAAAAAAAAAAAACACATGGAAAACTTCTTGGGAAAAGTTCCCAGGTTCCAGCTGGAGCCCAGTGCAGCTTGGAGCCACCAGCCCCCTGTGTGCTCTACACACCACTCCAGGACAGAACTGTGGACCCAAAACACCACAGACAGAGTCTCTCTGTTGGGAGGAAACCCCACGGTAGAGGGTAAACATCTTGTCCCAGATCCAGAAATGTTTCTGGGTTCCAGCAGACTCCAGGCTCTAGCTCCTGCTGCACACATGAGAGATGTGCTCACCTGCCACTGATTACCACTTGGGTACTGGGGCACAGAGCTCCAACCTCAGACCTACAGAAGCCTGGAATCCCTGAGATCAGCACCCAGATACTGCTCCAAGGGACAACTAGTTATCCATAACTAAACTGGCCAAGCCATGGGGCTCCCGGTTCCTTCAAGAGAGCTGTGCCTGGAAAACAGTTTAACAACCTCAACAGCTAACTAAATTCAGAGCAAGAAACCCAGCAGCAGGGCAGCTGTCTCCAGGACTTCTATGGGTAGGAGGAGAGCCTTGCTGACTAACAAAGACCACAGTTACCACTCAGGTCTATACACATTAGATGAGCTGTGGCAATTCATGAGAAACACCGGCCAATCAGTGACCATAACCCAAAAAGCAGAAGAGGCCTCCTTTAGGAAAAATCATCTTCCTGCCAAGGGGATTCTCCCCACCCCAGATAATCAGGAAACACCAGAAACTAACAGCCAACACCTAAGATAGCCCATTGGGTAGAGGTCAGCATAAAGGCTCAACCAACAAAAGAGAGAGCAATATGGCATCTCCAGAACCCAGTTATCCAGGGACAAGCAGCCCTGGACACTCCAGTATAATTGAAATTCAAGAAGATAACTTTACATCTATGCTTATGAAGAGGATAATAAAGGACACAAATAAAATGCGTAAAGAATTACAGGAAGATTTTGACCATCTGTAAAGAAATGTAAAGAAATGGAGGAAGATAAAGACAGACAGATTATGGCTATCTGTAAAGAAATATGGGAAGATGCAGCCAAACAGTTTTTGGCCTTTAATTAAATTGCTGAAAGAAATAAAAGAAACAGGGGAATGTTCAAACAAACAGCTGAAGGATTTAAAGGAAAATACAGTCAGACAGGTGAAGCAAATCATCAAATTGGCTCAAGATCTGAAAACAGAATTGGAAAAATTAAAGAAAACACAAACAGAGGAGATCATGGAGAGGAAGAACTTAGGGAAGGAAACAGGAACTATAGAGGTAAGCATAACCAATAGACTACAAGAGATGGAAGAAAGAATCTCAGTTGTGGAAGACTCAATGAAAGAAATCAATGTATCCATCAAGAACAAATGTTAAATCCAAAAAGTTCCTGACACAGACCATCCAAGAAATCCAGTACAATATGTAAAGATAAAGCCTAAGAATAATAGGAATAGAGGACAAAGAAGATTTGCTCCTCCAAGGCCCAAAAAATATTTTCAACAAAATCATAGAAGAAAATTTCCTCAACTTAAAGGAGAGGCCTATAAGCATACAAGAGGCCGACAGGACACCTAATAAATTAGACAAGAAAAGAAAATCCTCCTGCCACATAATAATCAAAACAGTAAGTATAAAGAAGAAAGAAAAAATATTAAAAGCTGCAAGAGAAAAAGGCCAAGTAACATAATGAAAAACCCATGAGCATCACACCTGACTTCTCAACAGAAACTATGAAAGCCAGAAGGGCCTGGACGGATATCATGCAGACCCTAAGGAAACAAGATGTCATCCCAGGCTACTATACCCAGCAAAATTCTCAGTCATCATAGATGGAGAAAACAAGATATTCAATGACAAAAAAAAAAAAAAATCAAACAATACCTACCCACAAATCCAGCATTACAGAAGATTCTAGAAGAAAAATACAACCCAGGAAAATTAACTACATTCAGGAAAACACGGGAAGCAAATAACCTCACTACAGTAAAACTGAAAGTGGCCAAGCACACAAATGCACTACCACAACCAACAGCAAAATCAAAGCATTTAACAGCCACTGGTCACTAAACTTGCTCAACACCAACGGACTCAACTCTCCAAAAAAAAAAAAAAAAAGACACAGACTAACAGAATGTATACGTAAACAAGACCCAATAATCTGTTGCATAAGAAACATATCTAAGTCACAGAGATAGATATTACCTGAAAATAAAGGGCTGAAAGACGGTTTTCCAAGCAAATGAAGTAGCTATTCTAATATCTAATAAATGGATTTTCAAGCAAAATTTATCAAAAGAGTTGAGGAAAATTATTTCATACACATCAAAAGAAAATTTCACCAAGAAGACATCACAATTCTGAATATCTATGCCACAAATACAGGAGGACTCACATTTGTAAAAGAAATATTAATAAAACTTAAACTACACATAGATCCCAACTTCAACACCCCACGCTCAACGAAGGAGAGGTCAACAAAAAAGAAATTAAACAAAGAAACAATGACTCTGACAGAGGTCATGAATCAAATGAACCTAATAGACTTCTACAGAACCTTTCACCCAAACACAAAAGAATTTACCTTCTTCTCAACACCTCATGGAACCTTCTCCAGAATAGACCATATAGTTGGTCACAAAGCAAGCCTCAACAAATATAAGAAGATTGAAATAATCCCTTATATCCTATCTGACCACAATGGGCTAAAGCTGGACCTCAACAACAGAAATAGCAAAAAACATACACATACATGGAGACTGAACAATTTGCTATTCAATGACAGCTGGGTTAGGAAAGAAATAAAGAAAGAAATTAAAGTCTTCCTAGAATTCAATGAAAATGAAGGTGCAACATACCCAAACTTATGGGCCACAATGAAAGCAGTTCTAAGAGGAAAGTTCATAGCACTAAGTGTCTTCAAGAAGAATCTTGAAACATCTCATACAAACAACTTAAAGGCTCACCTGAAAGCCTTAGAAAAATAAAAGAAGCAGACATACCTAAGAGGAGTATACAGCTGGAAACAATCCAACTCAGGGCTGAAATCAATTAATTAGCAACAAAACAATTCAAATAATCAATAAAACCAAGAGCTGCTTCTTTGAGAAAATCAACAAGATAGACAAGCTCTTAGCCAAACTAACTAAAAGGCAGAAAGACACGATCTAAATCAAGAAAATCAGAAATGAGAAGAGAGACAAAACAACAGACACTGAGGAAATCCAAACAATCATAAGGTCTTACTTCAAAAGCCTATATGTCACAAAATTTGCAAATCTAAATGAAATGGACAATTTTCTTGATTGATTCCACTTGCCAAAGCTGAATCAAGAACGGGTAAATCAATTAAATAATACTATATCCCCCAAGGAGATAGACACTGTCATCAAAAGTCTCACATCCAAACAAAGTCCAGGGCAAGATGGTTTCAGCACAGAATGCTACCAGACTTTCAAAGAAAAGCTAACACCAATGCCCTTGAAATTATTCCACAAAACAGAAACAGAAAGAACATTACCAAATTCATTCTATGAAGCCACAGTCACCTTGATACCTAAACCTCACAAAGACCCAACATAGAAAGAGAATTTCAGGCCAATCTCTCTTATGAACATTGATGCAAAAAGATACTCAACAAAATATTCACAAATCGAATCCAAGAACATATCCAAGAAGTCATCCATTATGACCAAGTAGGCTTCATCCCAGGTATCTAGGGGTGGTTCAATATACGGAAATCCATCAATGTAATCCACTATGTAAACAAGCTGAAAAAAAAAAAAGACCACTTGATAATCTCCTTAGATGCTGAAAAAGCATTTGATAAAATCCAACATTCATTTTTGTTTAAAGTCCTGGAGAAATCAGGGATACAAGGCACTTACCTAAACATAGTAAAGGCAATATACAGCAGGCAAATAGCCAACATCAAACTAAGGGGAGAGAACTTAAAGCAATCCCACTGAAATCAGGGACAAGGCAATGTTTCCACTCTCTCTACATCTCTTAAAACAATACTTGAAGTCCTTGCTAGAGCAATAAAATAACTACAGATCAAGCAGATTCAGTTCAGAAAGAAAGAGGTCAAAGTAACTTTACTTGCAAATGGTATGATAGTATACTTGAGTGAACCCCAAAATTTCTACCAGGGAACTCCTACAGCTGATAAACACCTTCAGCCAAGGGTGTGGATACAGAATCAGCTCAAAAAACTCAGTACCCCTACTGTATACAAAAGATAAAAGTGCTAAGACAGAAACTAGGGAAACAACACCCTTCACAATAGCCACACAGGACATAAAATACCTTGCTGTAACTCTAACCAAGCAAATCAAAGACTTATGAAAAAAACTTTCAGTCTCTGAAGAAAGAGATTGAAGAAGATATCAGAAGATAGAATGACCTCCCATGATCATAGCTTGGCAGGATTAAAGTAGTAAAAATGACCATCTTACCAAAAGCAATCTACAGATTCAATGTCATTCCCATCAAATTACCACTACAATTTTTATAGACCTTGGAAAAAAATTCTCAACTTCATATGGAATAACAAGAAACCCAGAATTGTTAAAACAATCCTCTGGCGGTATCTCCATCCCTGATCTCAAGCTGTACTATAGAGCAAAAATAATAAAAACTGCTTGGTACGGCCATAGAAATAGAATGGTTCATCAATGGAATTAAATAGAAGACCCAGAAATAAGCCCACACACTTATGGACAACTGATTTTTCACAAAGATGCCAAAACCATACAATAGAAAAAAAGATAGCATCTTCAGCAACAACTGGTGCTGCTCTAAATAGATGTCTACATGTAGAAAAATGCAAATAGATCTATACTTATCACCCTGCACAAAACTAAAATCCAAGTGGACCAAAGACCTCAGTATAAAAAAGGACACACTAATCCTGTTAGAAGAAAAAGTGGGGAAGAGCCTTGAACTCATTGGCACAGGAGACAACTTCCTGAACAGAACACCAACAGAGGCTCAAAGGCCAATATTCAATAAATAGGACCTCATGAAACTGAAAATCTTCAGCAAAGCAAAGGACACTGTGATAAGAACAAAACAACAGCCTACACTATATCTGCAAGAGGGTTAATATCCAGAACATATAAAGAACTTAACTTTTTAGTTAAAAAGCAACAAATCAAGTAATCAAAAAAAATGGGGTAGAGAGTAAACAGAGAATTCTCAATAGAGGAACTTCGAATGGCAGAGAAACACTTAAAGAAATGCTCAACACCTTAGTGATCATGGAAATGCAAATCAAAACAACCCTGAGATTTCACATTACACACATCAGAATGGCTAAGATCAAAAACTCAAGTGACAACACATGCTGGAGAGGATGTGGAGAAAGAGGAATCCTCCTCCATTGCTGGTGGGAATGTAAACTTGTACAACCACTATAGAAACCAATCTCTCTTTTTCTCAGACAATTAGGAATAGTGCTACCTCAAGATCCAGCTATAGCAATCCTAGGCATATATCCAAAAGGTGTTCAAGTATATGAGGACATTTGCTCAACCATGCTCATAGCAGCTTTATTTGTAATAGCCAGAATGGGAAACAACCCAGATGCTCCTCAGTTGAGGAATGGATACAAAAATTGTGGTACATTTACACAATGTAATACTTCTCAGCAATTAAAAACAAAGAAAACATGAAATTTGCAGGCAAATAATGGAATCTAGAAAATATCATCCTGAGTGAGGTATCCCAGAATCATAAAGACACACATGGTATGTACTCATTAATAGGTGGATATTAGACATATAATATAGGATAATCACATTAAAACCTATACATCTAAGGAAACTAATCAAGAAGGAGGATCTTGTTAAGAACCTCAACCTTCATTCAGAAAGGCAAACAAGATGGACCTGAGAAGAGGGATAAAGCAGGGAATAGGACAGGAGCCTACCACAGAGGGCCTCTGAAAGACTCTTACCTGCAGGGTATCAAAACATATGCTGAGAATCATAGCCAACTTTGGGCAGAGTGCAGGGAATCTTATGAAACTAGGGGGAGATAGAAAGACCTGGAGAGAACAGGAGCTTCACAAGGAGAGCAACAGATCCAAAAAATCTGGGCATAGGGGTCTTTTCTGAGATTGAAACTCCAAACAAGGACCATGTATGGAAATAACTTAGAACCCCTGCACAGAAGTAGCCCATGGCAGCTCAGTGTCCAAGAGGGTTCCCCAATAATGGAAACAGGGACCATCTATGACATGAACTCATCAGCTGGATCTTTGATCACCTCTACCTGATGGGGAAGCAGCCTTACCAGTCCACAGAGAAAGACAAAGAAGCCAGTCATTATGAGACCTGGTAGGTTCAGATTGAAGGTGAGGAGGACCTACCCTATCATTGGACTGGAGGAAAGGCATAGGAGAAGAAGAGGAAGAAAGGATGAAATTGGGAGGGGATGGAGGAGGGGTCTACAGCTGGGATACAAAGTGAATGAACTGTAATTAATGAAAAAAAGAATTAATAAAAATATAAAATAAAAATGAAGAAAACATTTGACATGATTAGCCATCACGTAAGTTGAAACTAAAACTGCCTTAAGATTTTATTTGACCCAAACATTGAGAGTGGTTATCATCAAGAAAACAAATGCATTTGATAATGTGGGCAGTGCCTGTTTATTGCTTGTATAAAGAGGGCTGCTGATTTTTTTAATTAAATTTTTTACATTAATTACGGTTTATTTACCTTATATCCCAGCTGTAGCTCCCTCCCTCATTCTTTCCCAATCCCATCCTTCCTCCCTCATCTCTTCACACTCTCCTCTCCAAGTCCACTGATAAGGGAGGTCCTCCTCCCATTCCATATGACCCTAGCTTATTAGGGCTCATCAGGACTGACTGCATTGTCCTCCTCTGTAGTCTGACAAGGCTATTCCTCTAAAAAATGCGGCACGGAGATAAACAGAGAATTCTCTGGAGAGGAATATAGATTGGCAGGGAAACACTTAAAAAGAAATGCTCAAAGTCCTTAGTCATCAGGGAAATGCAAATCAAAACAACCCTGAGATTTCACCTCACACCCATCAGAACGGCTAAGATCAAGAACTCAAGTGACAACACATGCTGGAGAGGATGTGAAGGAAGGAGAACTCTACTCCATTGCTGGTGAGAATGGAAACTTGTACAACCACTTTCAAAATGAATCTGGTGCTTTCTCAGATAATTAGGAATAGTGCTTCCTCAAGATCCAGCTATACCACTCTTAGGCATATATCCAAAAGATGCTCAAGTATACAAGAACATTTGTTGAACCATGTTCATAGCAGCTGTATATTCATTTTAGCCAGAGCCTGGAAACAACCCAGATGTTCCTCAACTGAGGAATGGATACTGAAATTGTTACACATTTTGTATGTGTGTGTGAGTTTTCTATCTAGCCACTTTGCTCATGGTGTTTATCAGCTCTAGGAGTTCTCTGGTAGAATTTTGGGGGTCACTCTCTATACTATCCTATCTTCTACAAATGGTACATTGACTTTTTCCTTTCCAATTTTTATCCCCTTGATCTCCTTTAGTTGTCTAGAAATTCAAGTATTATATTAAAGAGATACAGAGAGAGAGATGATCGAATTGTCCCTGATTTTAGTGGAATTGCTTTAAGCTTCTCTTCATTTAATTTAGTGTTGGCTATAAGCTTGATGTAGATATTTATTGTGTTTATGTATGTGCCTGGTATCCCTGACAGCTCCAAGACTTTTAACATGAAAGGGTGTTGGATTTTTTTCAAAGACTTTTTCTGTATCTAATGAGATTATCATGAAATTTCTTTCTTTCATTTTGTTTATATGATGGATTGCATTGATGATTTTTGAATATAGAAATATCCTTGCATCTGTGGGATGAAGCCTACTTGGTCATGGTGGATGTTTTTTATTTCTTCTTGGATTTGGTTTGCAAGTATTTTATTGAATATTTTTGCATCAAAGTTCAAATGGAGGATTGGTCTGAAATTCTTTCTCTTGAGTATTTTTGTGATTTAGGTATCAGGGTGACTGTGGCCTCATAAAATGAGTTGGACAATGTTCCTTCTTTTTCTCTTTTGAAGAATAGTTGAAGGAGAATTAGTATTAGCTGTTCTGTGCTAAAACCATCTGGTCAGGGACTTTTCTTGGTTGGGAGGCTTTTAATTACTGCATCTATTTACTTAGTGGTTATAGGTCTATTTAAATTGTTTTCTGATCTTGATTTAATGTTGTTATCTAGTATCTATCAAGAAAATAATATATTTTATTTTGATTTTCCAATTTTGTGGAATACAAGTTTTTGGAGTAACACCTAATGATTCTTTGGATTTTCTTTGTATCTGTTTCCCTTTTTTCTTTCTGGTTTTGTTAATTTGAATTCTGCTTTTCTCCATTTTAGTTATTTTGGCTAAGAGTTTGTCTATCTTCTTGATTTCCTCAAAGAACCAACTCTTGGTTTCACGGATTCTTTGTGTTGTTCTCTGTGCTTCTAATTTATTGATTTCAAACCTGATTTTGATTATTTCTTGCTGTTGTTTGTTTATTTTTTCCAAAGCTTTTAAATTGCAGTATGATATCTCATAAATTCATTTATGAAAATACTTAGTGCTATGAACTTTCCTCTTATTGTGTCCCGTAAGTTTGGCTATGTTGTGCCTTTATTTTCATTGAATTTTAGAAAGTCTTTAATTTCTTCTTTACTTCTCCCCTTGGCCAATGGTCATTGAGTAGAAAGTTGTTCAGTTCCCATGAGTTTGTAGGCTTTCTATTGTTTCTGCTGTTGTTGAAGTCCAGCTTTAATCCATGGTTGTCTTATAAAATACAAAAAAAGTTTCAATTTTCTTGTGTCTGTTGAGGGTTGATTTGTGACTGGTTCCATAAAAAAAGTACAACTTTTTTAGTACTAAAGACCATGAGAACTGTGTCTGGAATATGTACATTGTAAGTAGAAGACAACTCATTGCAATGCAGAATTTAGAAACATCCTAGTGTCATTCACTATATAACTAGCCAAATAACAGCATATTTACATAATGTAGTTGCGAAGATTTCAATGTAGAAACTCTCATGTGGTGCTACTGGTATTATCAGAAGAATTTTAAGTGAAAACAGCATGACTAAGCTAACAACTTTGACATGCGCAAAAACTGGTTTATATAGTAATATATCCTTATTCATAAGAAGGAAGAATACAATTTATGTTACATGCAGGCGCACAGTCTAAAAGAATATCCATGGAATTAATAATAGCTTTTTCCTTTAAGGCAAAGGTTAATGGAGATATGCAGAAATAATGACTTTTATTTATAACTAATTACTTTTTATACAAAACAATTTTGAAATCTACAAATAAAACATTATTTATATTTACCAAATCTCATAGGAATATATAGACTTGATAATTAACTCTATGGAAAGTGCTAATATCACCAAATAAATCTCAGCAAATCTCTCCATTTTTTAATATTTATCTTGGAAATCATCAAGTGAGTTATTACTTTCTATAAAAACAACAGAATGCTTTAATTGACCACTGCTTTCTGACATCTACATATTTTGAAAGTGCTAGCATTCAGATGGGATATGGAGAGAGGATTTTAGATAAGGTACTATGTTCAACATGCTACTTGGAAGGCTGACACATAAAATAATCTTAAGCAGCTAACAATACTTAGTACCTCATAAAGGAATGCTAAAAGAAATGATTTTATTTGTACCTACTTCGTGAAATATATGTTATAACTTCCAACAACAATGACAACATTATTTTGTTCTTATCTAGGGAATTGTTTGAGAAGGTGTTAGAAGAGAATGAGATTCTGTGCAAATAAATATCAATCTCCTTAAATGTTTATTAGTAGAGCAGTGTTGCTGTTCTTTTCCTCATTTTACAAATATAATTATTAATAGTGAATAAAATTTTCATCTTCCTTACATTGATGCAATACTGTCCACATTATTAAAGCTGAAAGATTACACTGCATCTTTCTCATTTAAAACTTTAATGGACTTCAAGCGGTGATCATTAGTGAGAAGACTTTGTACTGACTGGTGGTATATGAAGAGAGACTTAAATGGAGTGCTTAGATGTTTTGTTTGGATGTACATTATTTGTAAACCATATAAAGAAATGATAGAACTCACTAGAAAGTGTAATGTAGGCATTCTCAGTCTATGATGTGTGAGGATATGTTTATGTACAATAAAATGATACAATTCAATATTAAGAAAATGCCCATCAAGCACAGGGGTCTTTTCTGAGACTGATACTCCAACCAAGGACCATTCATGAAGATAACCTAGAACCCCTGTACAGATGTAGCCCATGGCAGCTCAGTCTCCACGTGGGAACCTTAGTAAGGGGAACAGAACAGGGGTTATCTCTGCCATGAACTCAGTGGCTGGCTCTTTGATCAACTCCCCCTGATCTGAGAACAGCCTTACCAGTCCACAAAGAAAGAAAATGCAGCCAATCGTGATGAGACCTGATATGTTAGGATTAGATGGAAGGGGACAGACATTCTCCCCTATCAGTGGACTAAGGGAAGGGCATGGGAGGAGAAGAGGAAGGATTGGTGAGATATGGAAGGGACAAGGAAGGGGGTTACAGATGTGATACAAAGTGAATAAATTGTAATAAAATTTTAAAAAATGCCCATCAAATTCCCAATTTTGAATGATCATAGCTTCTGTCACCCACATTTTAAATACATAGTGTTATTCCATGTGGGAAAGCATCTGTTGGCACAGGTCACATCGTGGTTAAGGGCTTGTTTTTGAAACAACCATTGCATTTTGGTGTGGGTGAAGGCATAAAACCTACTTTTGCTGTACAGAAGCTTTTCAGTTTCATGAGGTCCCATATATTGATTGTTGCTCTTAGAGCCTGTGCTGTTGGTGTTCTGTTCAGGAAGTTGTCTCCTGTGCAATGAGTTCTAGGCTGTTCCCCACTTTTTCTTCTAAGTGTTTTAGTGTGTCTGGTTTTATATTGAGGTCTTTGATCCACTTGGACTTCAGTTTTGTGCAGGGTGATAAGTATGGATCTATTTGCATTATTCTACATGTAGACATCCAGTTGGACCAGCACCATTTGTGGAAGATGCTGTCTTTTTTCCATTGAATGGTTTTGGCATCTTTGTCAAAAATCAGGTGTCCATAAGTGTATGGGTTTATGTCAGGGTCTTCTATTCGATTCCATTGATCCACCAGTCTGTTTCTATGCCAGTACCATGCAGTTTTTATTACTGTTGCTCTATAGTACAACTTGAGATCAAGGATGGAGCTACCTCCTGAAGATCTTTTATTGTACAGAATTGTTTTAGCAATTCTGGGTTTCTTATTGTTCCGTATGAAGGTGAGAATTGTTCTTTCAAGGTCTGTAAAGAATAGTGTTGGTAATTTGATGGGAATTGCATTGAATCTGTATATTGCTTTTGGTAGAATGGCCATTTTTACTATATTAATCCTGCCAAACCATGAACATGGAAGATCTTTCCATCTTCTGATATCTCCTTCTAATTCTTTCTTCAGAGACTGAATTTTTTTTTTCATACAAGTCTTTGGCTTGCTTGGTTAGGTTCACACCAAGGTACTTTTTGTTCTTTGTGGCTATTGTGAAGGGTGTTGTTTCCTTAATTTCTTTCTCAGCCCTTTTGTCTTTTGTATACAGGAGGGCTACTGATTTTTTTGAGTTAATTTTGTATCCAGTCACTTTGCTGAAGGTCTTAATTAGCAAAGGACACTGTCGTCAGAACAAAACAACAGCCTACAGATTGGGAAAGGATATTCACCAACCCTATATTTGACAAAGGACTAATATCAACTATATATAAAGAACTAAATAAGTTAAACAGCAAAAAAAATCAAGTAATCCAATTAAAAAATGGAGTACAGAGCCAAACAGAGAATTCTCAATAGAGGAATATCGAATGGCAGAGAAACACTTAAAAAAATGCTCAATCTCATTAGCCATCAGGGAAATGCAAATCAAAACGACCCTAAGATTTCACCTTACACCCATCAAAATGGCTAAGATCAAAAACTCAAGAGACAACACATACTGGAGAGGTTGTGGAGAAAGGGGAACCCTCCTCCACTGCTGGTGGGAATGTAAACTTGTACAACCACTCTGGAAAGCAATCTGAAGCTTTCTCAGACAACTAGGAATAGTGCTTCCTCAAGATCCAGCTATACCACTCCTAGGCATATACCCAAAATAGTCTCAAGTACACAATAAGGACATTTGCTCAACCATGTTTGTAGCAGCCTTATTTGTAATAGCCAGAAGCTGGAAACAGCCCAGATGCCCCTCAACAGAGGAATGGATGCACAAATTGTGGTATATCTACACAATGGAATATTACTCAGCAATAAAAAACAAGGAAATCATGAAATTTGCAGGTAAATGGTGGGATCTGGAAAAGATCATCCTGAGTGAGCTATCCCAGAAGCAGAAAGATGCACATGGTATATATTCACTCATATAGACATGTAATATAGGATAAACCTACTAAAATCTGTACATCTAAAGAAACTGATCAAGAGGGACGACTCTTGCTAAAATGCTCAATTCCTGTCCAGAAAGGTAAAGAGGATGGACATCAGAAGAAGGAGCAAAGAGGGAACAAGTCAGGAGCCTGACACAGAGGACTTCTGAAAGGCTCTGCCCTGCAGACTATCAATGCAGATGCTAAGACTTATGGACAACCTTTGGGCAGAGTGCAGGGAATCTTAGGAAAGAAGTGGGAAACAGTAAGATCTGGAGAGGACAGGAACTCCACAAGGAGAGCAACAGAACCAAAAAATCTGAGCACAGGGGTCTTTCCTGAGACTGCTATTCCAACCAAGGACTATGCATGGAGATAACCTAAGACCCCTGCACAGATGTAGCCCATGGCAATTCAATATGCAGTGGGTTCCATTGTAATAGGAACAGAGACTGTCTCTGACATGAACTGATTGGCCTGCTCTTTAATTACCTCCCCCTGAGGGGGAAGCAGCATTACCAGACCACAGTAGACAATGCAGCCACTCCTGATGAGACCTAGTTGACTAGGATCAGAAGGAAGGAAAAGAAGACCTCCCCTATCAGTGGACTTGGGGAGGGGCATGCATGCAGAGGGAGGAGGAAGGGAGGAATTGGGACTGGAGGAGGGAAGGAACTACAGGGGGGATACAAAGTGAATAAAGTGTAATTAATAAAGAATAAAAAAAAACTACTTTTGTTTTGTCCAAAGTTATAGAACAATCCCTTGTCAAGTACTTAATATTTAACCCAGAAAGATCTTACTGCTTTGTTAAAGGAGACAAGTGGAACAGGGTCTTCCTTTCTTCCTCAGTGTTACAGCAATATCTAAACACAGAAGCACTATATTCTAACATATACAAATTGGGATTTCAGATGCCTTCATAACTTAGAAAACAATCTATTAACACAGTCCTTCACACTGGCCTTCTGAAGCCCACAGCAGTTCAAGGCCATGACTAGAAGGCAAAACTTGAGATTGAAATGAATTCTAGCTGAGGCAGGAGATAGGCAAAGGAGCCATGGAATAACTGCCAATCTCATTCCTATCACCCTGTCTCACACAGCTTCTGTCTTCAACTTTCCATTTAGGGGACTTACTACATTTTCGCTACCAGTAAGCAGAGTTCATTTTCTGTCACACTCAACAAAAGCATCTCATTTAACAAAATAAAAATTTTATTTAGCTTCAGTTGAAAGCACCTTCTTGGATATGTTTAATTATTTACACACAAAATTTAAGTATCTCCCCCCATGTCGATAGAATTTTTAAGTCTATGAATATAGGTTATATTAATTTTTATTTCTGTTTTAGTGAGATGATTAAAAGAGAAAATAAAAACAAGTAACGAGGAGTCCTGAAAACAAAAGATTATGGCAATTTCAGCTAATGTCATTTTGTTACATCGCAAAGGAGGAAAATATGTTAAATGGTATGTGTATACTTTTGTCCAAAAATAAATTATTTTTTTTTTCCTCAGAGATAAACACCCCAAATACCATGGTCATAAATCCTATATGTTAATCATGGAAGACAAATTTTTATGATGTTTTGACACATTTGTACTGCTAGACTTCACTAAAGCATATGAAGCACATGTTACCCTGACAGCAAGGAAATGAAAATTATGCACTGTATATATATTTCAGTGGCATCTTTGTAGACATTGCCAGTATCTGAGCTGTTATACCATGGTTGAATGTCAATTTTGTGAAGGAATGTTAAAGCAGGTTTATAGTGCTGAATATATATGGTCATAAATTTTACTATGCAGAAAAAGCAAACTTTCTCCAAACATGAAATTTTATAAATACTCATTAATTCTTTGGTACAATACAACATTTATATTCTATACATTTTATTATTACTAATATGATTTTTCAGTGGCTTCTTCGCAAAGAAAAAAATATAACACATTACCATGATGATTTTCAATAAATAGATCAATGCTAATTTCTTCTCTTTGCTAAAAAAAAAAAAAAAAAAATAGGTAAAAATAGCATGGCCCAGTTTACCACAATTTACAATCTCATAAATGAAGTCAGTTCAACCAATAGAAATCAAAATCAAAATGAGTGTTGAAATTATTTTCACATTTTTACCATTTTATTTCACCCTTTTATCATAGTTCTCTTGGCTATTTATGAAAAATGACGATGAAATTACTGATAAGCCATTCTCATAGCTGAAGTAAACTAGAAAACACACTTTTACATTATTTGCAAAACTTACTTGCTACTGATATCACATTTTAATTTAAATAAAAGAATTAATGTTCACTATAACTTAGATAATCCTTATTTAAAATATTTGCAGCCTTACATGTTTATATTTAACTTTTGGAATGTTTTCACAAATGCATATGTACATACACACATATGTACAAAATGTATATAAAATATATATATGTGTGTATATGTATATTTTTATATAATGATATGTGTGTATGTGTATACATGTATATAATAATATATGTATGTATTTAATGATATATGTACACACACATATATAAAGAGTTACATTAGGAAACTGAAGACAATTCTAAACAGGATATTCTTTTATCCTATGAGCACCTTAAGTATCTATCCTGAATTTTACAATTTTTATAAAAATGTATTTAATTACTTTGTACATGAAATAGTTTCACAGTGTGAAATATTCCAAATGAATATCACACTAGCACTCATGTGTGAGTTTTGGAATATTTGGGACTTCTGATATTTTTATTAGAGGCTACTGGAATTATAGTAAAAATAATTTTAAAAAAAGGAATACTCTAAACTTGAAAGTTCCTTAACTAAAATGAGATTTTGATGAAATCTGTTTTCTTTACATTTCCACATATACAAGAATATATTCACATTATAAAAATAAGATAATTTTAACAGATTTCACTCTTAAATATTACTGGCATAAAATAAACAAAAGGGAGTTTCACTTTTTATTCATGTAAATAAAGTCCAGTAAGACAGGCTTCCAAGCTGCAAGACCTATCTATTATTTATTTATTTGTTTGTTTGTTTTGGGGTTTGAGAAACAGGGATCTCTGTGTAGCCTTGGCTGTCCTGGATTCAATTCATAGAACATGATGGCCTCAAACTCACAGAGGTCCACCTTCCTCTGCCTACTGAATGCTGGGGTTACAGGTGTGTACCGTGCTGTCCAGCCTAAATCATTTTTTTCTGAAATATTTGTTTATTTATTATTCACTTTACATCCCTGTTGTAGCCCCATCCCTCATCCCTTCCCAGTCCCACCCTCTCTCACTCCCTTTCTTCTCATCAGAAAAGGATAGCTCCCTATTCCATCCATCCCAGCTCATCAAGTTGAATCAGGACTGAGCATGTCCTCTTCCTCTGTGGCTTGCCAAGACAGTCCCACTAAGGGGAAGTGATCAAAAAGCTGGCAAGTGAGTCCTTTTTCAATGCAGTCCCCACTTCACTTATTAGAGGCCTCACAAGAAGCCTAAGCTGCCCATTTGTTAAATCTTTGTATAGGGTGTAGGTACAGTTCATGCATGGTCTTTGGTTGATGCTTCAATATCAGTAACTGTTGGGATCAGTAAGCAGGCATCTCTAAGGCCAGCTCCAAGGGACCTGACAAACCGGTTATAAGGCATTTGTGAAGCCACCAAGAAGACCACCCACTGATCACCTGGAACCACCTGTGCATGCCTGGGTCACCCTATAAGAGAACTCCTGGAGCCCCTCCTCTCTCTCTTTCTCTTCTGCCTAGTCTCTTTGGGACCACCTTTTCCTTCCCCTTATAAACCTCCCATGTGGAACTGGTCTCCTGGTGTGATTTGGGAACCCACCACGTAAGCTTCACAGCTGCACGTTTCCTAACATTGGTGCATCTTGGCCAGGATAGGTTACCTCCAGTGGGCACACTGAGTGGGGAGTGCCGACACTCGGCCGGGGCTGCTGGAGACCTATTTTGCTCCAAATCCACCCGAGATCTCCACTTTCCGGCTATCAGATCACTACGGAGGCATCCAACACCAGCTAGATTGGTGAGTTTCTCTGTTGGTCAGCATAAATGTTTCTCTGGGCAAGGGAAGAGTGACTGTTGAGAGTCCGGCATCTTTTCACTGTTGTTTGAAGCGGGGGACCCTCCAACCAAGGTCTTCACTGGCCACGGTTGATCCCTATTGCTGGACCTCCATCTCTACTAGGGCCTCAGTTTCCCCTGGGAGAGCATTCCCAGTTGCACACAGTCTCTTCCCCCTCCCTCTTGCTCCTGCTCGCTTGCTCTTGGGAAGACCTAGCTAGGCAGCCGTGTGCTTTCGGCCATGCATTCTGGCATCTGCGCCCCTATCCCTGGCCAAAAGCTGAAGAGGTATTGGATCAGGTAGCACCTCTCGTTAGAGTTGCACCTTCCTTTGGGATGCCTCTGGAAAGTCACAGGCTCCCTCGCCTCCCGATTGGGAACACCCAAACGTCCTTCCCTCCAGCATCCCCACTGGGATGTTTTCTGGAGAATTTTAAGACTTTACTTATGGAACCTCAGTTAAAGACTTCTAAACTCATATGCCTCTGTAATAAGACATGGCCTACTCTTTAGGTAAGAGTCGAAATTGGCCTATTAACGACACATTAAATTCCAATATTTTATGGAATCTTCTTAATTACTGTCAGCAATCTGGTAAATGAAAGGAGGTACCCTACGTTCAAACTTTCTTCTCCGCTCTAAACCTCCTCTCTTTTCTTCCTGTTCTCCTACTAAACTTCTCCTGACCATAAAGTTTTAACCTGAGAAGTTCTCTACCTTTGACCCAGCATATGAAGCTCCACCCCACCGCCCTCAACCTCCTGCCCCTCCGGAATCCTCACAACTTCTGGCACCTTCCCCCTCTCCTTCTACTTCCTCCTCTTCTCCTTCAGCTTCTCCAAAACTCTCGATCCCTTCTCCAGCACTAGACTATCCTAGTTGCCTCACTCTGGCACTCACTTTCACCCCACCAACTATCAGCCCACCCACAACCCGTTCACATTCTATAGCAAAGTCTGATCCCTCTACTCAACATAAGCCTGCCTCAATCCTTCCCTTGCGGGAAGTAGCAGATATAGACCGCTTAATTAGGGCGCACGTTCTCTTCTCATTAACTGAACTTTCTCAAGTAGAAAAGAGATTAGGATCTTATACCTCTAATCCTTCTACCTTCATTAAAGAATTTGAATATCTCACTCAATCTTATAGTCTTACCTTCCATGATATTTATATGATCCTTATAACCTATTACCTGAGGAACACAGGCGAGTTTGGGAACAGGCTAGAATGCATGCAGATGAGGTTCACCAAACAAATACTTCATAACCGGTTGGGGCTGAGGTGTACCTGACCAGGATCCACAGTGGAATTACAATACTCTAGGAGGCATTTTAGCTAGAGATCAATTTGTGACCTGCCTTCTGGCTGGTCTCCACAAGGCTGCCCTTAAGCCAGTTAATTATGAAAAGTTCCAGGAGGTCATTCAGGACAAAAATGAAAACCCATCTCAATTCCTAGAGCACCTTTCAAAGGCTTTCTTACAACACAGTAATTTAGATCCCGAAAGTACAGAGGACAGCAACTCTTAATGACCTATTTCTTCTCCCAAAGTTACCCCGACATCAGGGCTAAGCTTAAATCCTTGGAGAAGGGACCTCTCACTCCGCAGGCAGAAGTCTTAGCACTGGCCTTTAAGGTGTTCTACAGGAGAGAGGAAAAAGCCCACAGACAAAAATACCAAATGCTGGCCCAAGCCATCCGACCGGCCTCAGCCACTACCCAGGCGCCCTTGTCTTCTAAGGCACAAGGACAATTAGGTCCCTATTTCATATGTGGTCAAATGAGTCATTGGGCCTGGAGTTGTCCCACATGGAAACCACCATGCCCCTGCCCCAAATGTGGTCAGAAGGATCACTGGGCCAGGCCTTGTCCTAACCCCTGAAAACCACCGGGGCCATGTCCAAAATGCCACCAAGAGGAACACTGGGGTGCTGATTGCCACCGTTTCTCCCATGATATGGGGGCATCACTCCCAGATCACTCTCTGGCCGATATCCTAGGCCTGGCTACAGATGACTGAAGGTGCCCGGGTTCCCTTGACCCGACCACTGTCATCACTAACAGGGAGCCACGGGTAATTATCATGGTATCAGGGCGGGCCATCTCCTTCCTTGTGGACACCAGAGCCACTTACTCAGTCCTAATGGAGTACTGGGGACCAACCTCTCCTTATAGTTCCTCTATTGTTGGGGTAGGGGGACAGCCTTGCCATCCTTGCCAAACTCCACCACTTATTTGTATTTTTAGGGGAGTTCCCTTGACTCATTCCTTTTTAGTAATGCCAGCCTTTCCAGTTCCCCTAATGAGAAGGGCCTTTTTGGCCAAAGTAGGAGCCTCTATTTTCTTTACTCCACCCATCTGCTTGACCCCAAGCTTGCCAACTTCCTCTCTCCTCCTCCTCCTAGCCACCTTACCTACCAGTTCTAACACGTTGCTTCCCTTACCAGCCTCTCAAGTGGACCCCTAAGTCTGGGATATCCAAAACCCCTCTGTGGCTAGGCACCATTCCCCTGCAGTCATTCAACTACAGGACCCCACCCAGACCTTGCTCCCTCAAGCTCCAAAAGATGCCAAGGTCAACTACCCTGTCTCCAGTTCCAGAAGAATGAGGCCTCACCACAGGAGCGATGTTAGACCCTACTGGACTGGATATGTATTTTTCCTCCTCTCTTTCTTGCCTATTTCTGTTAAAGGTAATCCCTACGTATGGAGATTTGAGGTTCAAGAAACCATCATTGATAATAAACAATCTCTCCAAATAAGCTCGACAAATTGTTCTATGGGAAGCTGTTGGGAGCCGATGGAAATAGCTATCACCCCCACTTCTATCCCTCCCCTCTTATTTGATAGAATTTTTGCTTGCTTTCTCTTTGATCAAACAAAGGATTATTGCAAAAAAATGGCTGGACAGGAATGGAGGCTGCCCATACTGGTCTTGCCAAATCCACTCACCAGCACAGAAGAAGCTCCTTCACCTGTATAAAAAGAGCCTCTACTTACACATCCAAGACCCATAGGATACCAGATGGGAAGCAGGCATCTTTGGAAAACTCTACGGCCTCTACACACCCAATCTACCGATAAGTACTATCCATATCCAGAGAAAATATGTGCCAATCACCCAAAATCTGGGAATGGGAGAAGTAGAAAAGATAATTAAACACTCCTCCAAGGCCATTACCTCTCTAACATCCCCTCTCATGAATAACACAAACCTGTCATTTCAACTCCTACTTCAGACTCTGACCTCGGCCTACGAGCTCCTTAATGTGACCCTGAAAGGTTAAAAGAAAAAAATAGAGTTAATTCCAGGGGCTGGGGCATAATCACAAAACCACAATCCTTTCAGAGCAGGGGGCTAGCCCAGAGGTTAGGGTGGAATCACAAGACCACATTCCTTTCAGATAATGGGCCAGCAGCAGTCTCCACCCAGATAAACCTCAGGGTGTGACTGGAGTCACAAGGCCCCTAAGAAGTAGAGATCAGATGTCTCCCAGGTAGCTAGGCCTGACCATTAGCAGTCTTGGCACCTAAAAACAGACCAATCATTTTAAAGGTCAGCTTCCCTAGAGACCACCACACCACACTTGCATTTTGTTCCTCTTACCCAATCTTGTAATGTCAAGGCTTACACTACCCCACTGGCATTTTTGTTCCTTTAAAATCCTTGATCTCCCAGAGCTGTGGGTCACTTGCCTGTATGTCTTTGTAAAGGGCAGCCACGCAGCTCGAGCTTGTAATAAAAAGACCCTTGTGTGTTTTGCAACAGAGTCGATTCCTGTAGGTCTTTTGAGGGCTCGAAAACTGGGTGCAACAACCCAACTGGGCCATTTTAAAGCTTGCTGGCTATGTGTACCACAGGGGACCAAGTCAGAGGTACCGATTACAGCTTCTGCAGTGACTCTGTCAAGCAATCTCACTTCACCATTTACTAACTGCCCTAACTCTAATGTTGCCACAACCCCATACCTTTCTCACATCACCCTCTTTGGCATGGCAAGCTGTTCCAAGGCATCCAGGACACACTCTGTAGGAATGCTAATTTCCTTAGAGTGTAATAAAACTACAATCCTTGACACCTCATCTCAACCTCAATGCCCTACTGCTAATAATATCTCGATTCTTTGTGGCACTCAGGTCTACCATCGTCTGCCTGCTAGTCAAGAGTTTGTGCTCTGGTACTCCTCTTCCCTGAGCTGGGGGTGATAAACGAAAGAAAGCCCCTACCATTCCTGGTCGTGGACTCAAAAGCTGCCCAACAAGAGAAGAGGGCAATTCAAATCCTAACCCTGCTGGCTGCTGTAGGAATCACGGCAGCTCTAGGGACCAGAGCAGCAGGACTAGCCACCTCACTAACTTTGTATTATCAGCTTTCTTCCCAGTTTATCCAGGACCTTCAGAAAGTGGATCAGACAATACTCACCCTCCAAGGACAGATTGACTCACTGGCAGCAGTAGTACTTCAAAACCGATGCGGATTGGATCTCCTCACAGCTAAAGAAGGTGGCCTTTGCCTCTTCCTCCAAAAGGAATGCTGTTTTTATGTCAACCAGTCAGGTATAGTAAAGGACAAAATCCAACAACAAGGTCTCTAGCTCTTGGGCTTTTCAGAATCCCGTTTGGAAATGGATTATGCCCCTTGTCTCACCTCTTGTGCTAGTCTTTCTGCTTTTGCTTTTTGCACCCTGCTTAATTAACTTCCTCTCTACATTCTTCCAACAACAAATGCAAAAAATCTCTAACCAAACCATTAATCAGTTACTCCACAGGATTATCAACCTTTGCATACAGAGCCAGATGACTAGGACCCCGATGGTGGGGACCAGCTGTGCCCCTAGAAGGGCAGTGCCCCTAATCAGCAGGAAGTAGCTTGAAGAGCAAAAGTCATCCCTGTGACCTTCCCCACCATCACCCCTTCCCGGCTCTTCACTTTTTAACAAAACAAAAAGGGAGGAATGTTGGGATCAGTAAGCAGGCATCTCTATGGCCAGCTCCAAGGGACCTGACAAACCAGTTATCAGGCATTTGTGAAGCCACCAAGAAGACCACCCACTGATCACCTGGAACCACCTGCATATGCCTAGGTCACCTTATAAGAGAACTCCTGGAGCCCCTCCTCTCTCTCTCTTTCTCTTCTGCCTACTCTCTCTGTGACTCCCTTTCCCTTCCCCTAATAAACCTTCCATGTGGAACCAGTCTTGTGGTGTGATTTGGGAACCTTCAAAGCTGCACGTTTCCTAACAGTAAGCTCCTCTGGGCCCTGGTTATTTGGCTCTGTAGGTCTTCTTGTGGAGCTCTGGTCACCTCCATATCCTTTTCTCTTTTTTCACATTTTTCCACTAGACTTGCTATGCATCATCCAATATTTGGCTGTGATTCTCAGCATCTATTTTGAGGTGCTGCTGGGTAGAATTTCTCAGAGACAACTCTGACAGGCTCCTTTCTGCAAGCTTCACTAAGTATA
This sequence comes from Meriones unguiculatus, assembly GCF_030254825.1. Taxonomy (NCBI): domain Eukaryota; kingdom Metazoa; phylum Chordata; class Mammalia; order Rodentia; family Muridae; genus Meriones; species Meriones unguiculatus. Next base: position 31,751,282 of record NC_083353.1, on the reverse strand, counting down.
TCATTCCTAAGATAGGGGTCACAGAGAGGTAAGAGGATTGAGATCAGATTTGTGGAGAGCAACTACAAGAGGAGAGAAGGCCTGTAGAGAAAAGATAACCTAAGGATAGGGCTATCTCTGTGACAAGCTGGAAACCTAAGTCAGTGTAGGCTCCTGAGAGGATCTGAAAGGGACTCAAGCAGAGACTCCTACTAGCAGAGGCTAAAGAGACTGAAAAGAAGACCCTGTAACTAAACTAGTCTCCTAGCAGAAGAAGGGAAACACTAATCCATCCATAAAAACTTTGACCCAAAATTTACCCTTCCTGCTAGACATGTAGGGTTAAAGATAGAGCAGGTGGAACCGAGATTGAGGGAATACCCAACCAATGCCTGGCCCAATCAAAGACCCATTATGTCAGAGAGTGCCTCATTTTTTTAAGCCCTCTGAGGATGTGAACTTTGTTGTCATGACCTATCATGGTTGACCTCACCTTGTTCTAGAAAGTAAAATAAAATAGCACTGTCCACTGAAAGAGTAATATGAAACAGTAATATAGCATATACATATACTGATAAATTTCAAGTACGCCATGTTCAAAAATTACAAGTGAAATTGATAATATCATGTCTTAGTCAGTGTTCTATTTTTTAGATTTTAAATGTTTTTATTATATTTTTATAATTTATTCATTTTACGTCCCTATTGTAGACCCCTCTGTTAACTCTTCCCTGTCCCACCATCCCTCCCACTTCCCTCCTCTCGCCTTCTCCTACTCTACTGAAAAAGGGAGTTCTCCTCCCCTGCCCTCTGACCCTGGTTTTTCAAGACTCAGCAGGACTGCCTGGATCCTCTTCTTATGTGGCCTGGCAAAGTTATATTGGCTGAGGGTGGGGGGAGAACTGATCAAAGAGTAGGCAACTGATTTCATGACAGAGGCAGCCCCTGCCCCTACATGGAGACTGAGTTGCCTGTTGGCTGCATCTGAGGAGGAAATCTAGGTCCTCTCTATGCATGGTCCTTGGTTAGTGCATCAGTGTTCTACTGTTGTGAAGAGATAAGATGACCAAGCTGACTCTGATTTAAAAAGCATTCAGTTGAAGTTGGCTTACAGTTTCAGAGGTTTAGGCCTTTATCAGCATGTCAAGAAGCATGGTGGCCTGTAGCTAGACACAGTTCTAGAGAAGTAGCTATGGGCTCTAGATATTGATCTGCAAGCAGCAGGAAGGAAGAGACTCAGCCTACCATGTGCTTTCGGAACCTCAGACACCACTAGTGATACTTCCCCTAACAAGGTCACACATCATAGTTTTTTTAAAAGAATGTTACTTAGATGAGTAAGCCTTCAAGTATATGCACCTATGGGGTCATGTTCCACTTCCTACTTCCCATAGCCTTGTATCCATATCATAATGCAAAAGTGCATCCACTCCAACTTCAAAATTCCCATCATCTCTCCGTCTCAACACTGTTTAAAAGTTCAGTTTCTTCTGATATTCAAGATAGTTTCTTAAATGTAAACCCCGGTAAGATAACAAATAGCAAGTCACATGCTTCCAACATAGAAAGTCACAGTATATACAGCAGCATTTCAAACAGGAAGAAAAGGAGCATAATGAGAAAATACTTTACCAAAACAAAACTAAAATTCTGCATCTCCCAGATGTCAAAACACTTTTCAGATCTCCAACTCCTTTCAGCTGTGTTACCAGGAACACAGTTCTGTCTTATGGGCTAGTTCCACATCCAGTCTGCACCTTTTATGGCAGGTATCTCATGGCTCTGGCATACCCCAAATTTTTGGGTCTCCAGTAAAATCCAGGCTTTACTCTCACAGCTTTCACATGTTGTCCTCTTGTGTCTTCATGCAAGGACACCTATAACATACTCCTGACCTCAGTGGTTTTTCTTAGTCATGGAGGGAGAGTCCATGACTCCTTTCTTGTATCCTTGGCTATAAACTCAGAACAATGTGACAGAACCTGTTGCTTGCTGGGCCTGTTCTTCTGCAACAGAACTGGTTTTGGTTGCTAAATACACTGCTTAAGCTTTTCTTTGATTCCTTTTTACAAGTTGGAAGCTTATCTGGGTGGGGTCTTGTCTTGAGGCCACCACTCCTTTTATTCCAGTCAGCATCAGGCTTTTCTTTAAACTTTTTGTTTGTTGTTTATTTATCCTCTTGAGCTCTGGACTTAGCTCCATTACAGTCCCTGGTGCTCATTTTCTCTTCAACTCTATCTATATTTTGTATTTCTCGTCCAACTTTTTCCTTTCCATTATAGATCTGCATAAAAGTGAGCACTAATAAGCACATGAAACACTAAATACTAGTGTCTTCTGGCTCTGCCAAAGCAATAAAACCAACACTCTTTAATTTAGCCTCAGAAAATTTCTTGAACAAGGCCATAGAGCAGGCACACTTCTTCTAAAAAAAAAATCACAAAAATTGTCTCTAGGCCACTTACTAATATGCTTCTCCCTCTGAATCCTCTTGAGCCAGGCCCCTACCATTCTACATTGCTCTCAGCACTATTGTTGAGACTCCTTCTAGAATGCCCCATTAATTATTACTTGAAGTGTCCATACATTTTTTTTCTAGCCAAAGTCTAGCATATTCCAAACATAGGTATCACAAGCCAGTCACAGCAATACCACAGTCCTTGTTGCTAGCTTCTCTCTTAGTGTTCTAGTGCTATGAAGATATACCATAGCTATGGCAACTCTAATGAATGACAACCTTTAATTGAGGCTTTATTACAGTTTCATAGGTTTAGTCCATTGTCATCATGGTGGGGAGCATGGGCAAACATGGTGCTGGAGAAGTAGCTGAAAGTTTTGTCTGCAGGTCTTCCTATTTTCTCTTCTGAATGAGTACTGAGCATCTTCCCCTAGGCTCCTCCTTCTTGTTTAACTTATGTGTACAGCTTTTAGTATGCTTACCTTATATTATATATCTAATATCTACTTATAAGTGAGTATATACTATGTGTGTCTTTCTGCTTCTTGGTTATCTCACTTGGGATGACCTTTTCTAGTTCCTTCAGTTTGCCTGTGTTCTGCCCAGTTCACGAACCCCAAAAGACCAGGAATAAACAGACTCCGCTGTAAATACATGAGGTTCTTTTTATTGTAAATTACAAGCTGCAGCTTGGGCCCACACACACCTACCGCAGAAGTGGTGGGAGCCAAGCGCGCTCTGCCCAAGTTAGTTGGGTGATTTAAAGATTCTGTTCTATGCCAGCATGCCCAAAGCAGGGGCGATTCCTGCCTGGCAAGCATCTATTGGTAAAAATGCTACATTTTGAATCAATTGGCTATAGGAAGGTTCCCAGACCATTAATGACCTGATGTCCCTCCCTAGGGAGATGGGCCAGTTTCCTAGCAACTGTATCTCTAGTGGGTGGGGAAAGAATGCAGTGAGGTGGCCCTTCCCCTCAGGGCATTACTAGACTTCTTTACCTACCTACTTCAGGTCTTAATAATAGCTGCTAATTTATTTTTTGGTCTCTCATTTCCCCCTTTCCCATGATCATTTGAAGACCCAGTCTTGGGTCTTCCAGATATGACTCCTTGCAACTTATAGATTTACCTTTTTATAATGGGATCTGAGTACCATTAGTGTATTGCTCTCAAGCATTTCTTTATGAAAGCCATTAAGCAATTGAAAATACAAAGCCAAAGATAAAATCAAAATGAGTAGGGGTCCCTTCAGCGTAGATATAGGGGTAGTAAGCCAAGGAGAACTATTATCCTTTTTCTCAAGGGTCTCTCTAGGCTTTTAGCCCAGTTTCTGCAATATTAGTTTCCATTTCAGCTAAGCAGATGCCCAAGATAATAGCTAATGCCAGAGAGTCAGCCCCTTTTGACTTAGCATTTTAGCCTGCTAGGTGGGATTTTGGGCCGGAGATCCATCTTCTGTAACTTCTTCAGTGCTAACATTGGACCATTGGCATCAGGGGCTAAGGAGGCTGAAATGCCAGTCAAAGGCTGGGCAATGGAGCAGTCACAAGCATCTGGTTAGTTGATCCACCCGAACAGGCAGGGAGCAATCATGTTAGTTTCCAGGGAGTCCAGATTTCAGCTTGCAGTCCACAGCTGATCCCAGAACAGAGGCAAGCAGGTAAAAATCTGCTGAGACAAATTCATACTGGAGACAGAAGTTCAAATTTGTCTATTAAATGGGAAAGACCAGGGAAAATCTCATCTGTGATCCTTTTGAGCTATGCCAGATCCAGGTCACATCCAGAAACTCATATGAAAAAAAAATTGGTACACAAAAGGAAATATATATTTAGCAAATCTAATAGAACATTCTGAGAGTAACGGGTGAAACTTCATCCCACTGAATGAGTATCAGTTAGCTGTTTGTTTTATAACCTTTATAAACAACTTAAGTGTCCACAGTCTGGAACTCTTTAACACTTTTCTGTGGGCATAGCTGTTGGTAATTAGCCACGAATAGAGCTTGGCCATTTTTTTTTTTGTACACTCAGCATCTACTTTTAGCCCCCATCTTCATGTTCACACTGGAAAGTTAGGCAGAAATACATTACTGGCTTTAGTGCTAAACCCTGGATGCTTGGATTTTTTTTTTATAAAGTAACTAAAAGGAATAGGTTTAATATATTCCTGTGTCAAAGTCTACCCCAGAAATGGCAGATATTAAGAATACCATAGTAAAAGCTATGACTTTTGGGTCAGATATACACATTAAACAGATGTTTTTAACATGACAAGAAGCACATTTAAGTCTATCTCCAGAAGACAACCAAAGGAAATTAAAATCTCAACCTGGTGACTGAATAATAAGCAGTCAGTACTCCATCAACTTATCAGAATTCTATTGACCAATGCCAAAACTCTGAACTTCTGAAATCTTATAACATAAGCATAACAGTAGCAAAGAGGGGGGAGAAATCTAAAGTATCTCCCATTTTTAATATACTTTAAAATATTTGTTATCTCTTTATAACTCATAATTATATACCTTAAAACACCGACTTAGACTCTTGAATCTTTCTTGCATTTATCAACCCTCAAACATTTTCCAAAACAAATAACACTCTCTGGATTTTTACGATCTAAACTTCTATATCCTCAGACGATACATGAGCTCCATATATTTATTCAGCTATATAGCTCAAGACACAGGCAACTGACATGAATCCTGTGAGTAAGGCAAACCTGTTTGCCTTTCTAAATAAGAGATTTAGTACCTAGTAGTTCTAGTTACTGAACTGATCAATGAGCTAACAGTTGATCTAATTGTCTGCTCTTTAGGTGTAAAGCTACCGTTAGCTTAGCATAGCCATCAAAGTGATCAGAGACCTGAGAAGGATAAATTATGAGCTAAATAAATATACCAATCCATGTTCCAATCAAAATGACAGAGATGACTAGGTAGTCCATCACCTAGGTAGTGTCCCTGGTTCCTGTGGTCTCATAACATCATGGGAAGAGGCGGTCCAGCTAGGCACAGATGAGAGACTGATTTTACTGTTTCTGTGGAAAGAGGAAAAGGAGAGATTGACTTTACCTTGCCTCTCACAATGTGAGATAATGGCTCTCCATGGCTTTGTCCACAGTTTAGGCTGGGCCCTAGCAGTGGGCCAGTTGAGGCAGTATTGCCCAGTGGTTAGCATACCACAATCCGTAGTCAGCATCATCTGTTGTGCCCAAATCTTCTCAGAGACCTTGGGGGAGCTACTGCCAGGATTTTGGGACTCTCTGTCATGATAAGCTTACATACTTAAAATGCCATATTCATCAGATCTCTGACAAGCTTGAGGGCCAGCATATCTGAGTTACTCTTTGTCTATCTTTATCATGTGCTCTAAACTGTGTAAAAACAACTAAACAAATTTCATGATTTCCCTGTTTTTAACTGTTGAGTAGTATCAACAGAGGAATATCGAATGATAGAGAAACATTTAAAGAAATGTTCAACGTTTTTAGTCACCAGGGAAATGCAAATCAAAATGACCCTGAGATTTCACCTCATACCCATCAGAATGGCCAAGATCAAAATCTCAAGTGACAACACATGCTGGAGAGGTTGTGTAGAAATGGGAACCCTTTTCTGTTGCTGGTGGGAATGTAAACTTGTACAACCACTTTGGAAATCAATCTCACGTTTTTTCAGACAATTAGGAACAGTGCTACTTCAAGATCCAGCTATACCACTCCTAGGCATATATCCAAAAGATGCTCAGCTATACAACAAGAACATTTGCTCAACTATGTTCATAGCAGCTTTATTCATAATAGCAAGAATCTGGAAACAATTCAGATGCCCCTCAGCTGAGGAATGGATTCCAAACTTCTGGTACATTTACACTATTCAGCATTTCTTAGTTGTCTATACTTCTTTGTCTAACTTTGAGGTCCTGTGAGATTTTTCCTTTACTTGTTAGGATAAGTATTTATGCTGTTCCTGTGTGAGTGTTAATCAACCATATTTGGGGGAATTCATGGATGTAACTTTTTTGACATATCCAGGTGACAGAGTCTCACAGCTGACATAGTGTCCTTTGCCTCTCACAATTTTTCTGCCCCTGCTTCCTTTATGTTTTGTTACCTGATTAGGTGCAGTAATTCTCTTAGTGATATATCAGTTGGTGCTGGGCACTTACTCCCTGTATTTTTAATTTATTTATTTTTGAATGTGATTTTCTGTAGCATTCTCTGAATGTTGCAAAGAGAATGCTTTTGATGAGGATTAGGAAAAGACGATGCAGCCAGCCTTGATGAGATCTGATAAGGTAGGGTTAGATAGAAAGGGAGGAGGTCCTGCCCTATCAGGGGACTTTGTTAGGGACATAGCAGGAGAAGATGAAGCGTGGGTGGGACTGGGAGGAGATGAGGGAGGGGGCTGCCACAGGAATACAACGTGAATAAATTATAATAAATAAATATATAAATAAAATTAAATTAAAATAAGCTACTCTTATCTGTGACTATAAGGACAAATATTAGAAGGCAGATAGGAACTGTGCTGGTTTGGTAAAAATGGTAGTTATAGGTTGTCTTCCAAGATCCATGACCTCACCATTCTTACCTAGCTGGCTGAGTTTTCAATATGCAATACGGTTTCCTTCTTGTTGAATAGGCATTCATTCTAATCAGAGAGTTGTTAGTTGCTACTGAATTCCAAGAAATATGTGTGCTATTGCACAGTTAGGGTGATCATCACACTGGTCATTGAGTGTTAATGATAAGCATCATGTCTGGACAGGACTATTGGCTGGTTAGGTTCCCTGGAAGCTTGCATAACACTGGTACCATGAAAGTTAGTCCTCAGAGAGGAAGTTTCCAGAATACTTCATGTTCAGATGCTTATATCCTATGTCTTCAGAGACAGGTATTAACTTAAACCTCTTAGAGGCAACCATGGATAATAGCAAAGCCTATAATGTTTTGGAAGTCTCTTGTACTTACTTCCCTGAACAGTAACTCAAAATGAAGCTTCTTGGTGTTTTAAAATTCATCTTCAGTTTCAGCATGAATCATTAGACCAATGAGCTAGATATTATCATACCCTTGGTTTTGCATCACCTAGTTTACACATTTGTATATTAAATTTTATTTACCACAAATTTAATTGGGGAAATAAGGAAAATGTTTTTCATAAAACAAAACGGGTATGAGATTAAACTCATTATTGGTTACCTCTTTATATAAATGAAATATAAGTATAGTAAATAGTATAATATTATATCAACAAAATCATGCTAGGAAATCATCCATCATGAAAGGTGTATGAGGTTTTTTGTTTGTTTGTTTGTTTTTACCAGAATACCCTTCAATTTTCTCAGTGATGCTGGTCCCATAAACTTGGCTGGATGGCAAGCACTACAACTTTCCTTGTTATGCATATGTGATTATAATTCCATAATCATTGTCTAGAGATTAAAACAAAACACAGCAGACTGTTTGAATTCCCAGTGTCCTATAGGATTTACACTTGAACATGTACTTTCAAGTTATGACTTTGTCTTCTGCTGCTGCTTCCAGTTTCAGGCCCACTACAGGCTAAAGTCATGGACAAATGATGTTGGCTTACTGTTTTCTTCCTTTGAGGAGGACCAATTGGTCTTCCTTGCTCAGTACCCTGATCTCTTTAGGATTGTAGGAAGGAATAGGACGGAAGCAGAGAGAGAGAGAGAGAGAGAGAGAGAAACTTCTTGTTTTTCTGAGACACCTCAGAAGTGATTTATTAGCCTTGTCTGGACTTGTCAGAATTTTAAAGTGCATTCTTCTTTATTGGAGCTTTCTGTCGAGTTCTTCTCTCTCTGTTCATCTGCAGTTCTCTGAAATGAATGAATACAGCTTTATTCTGGCTACTCTCCAATGAAACCTCACTGTTTCTGGAAGTCTACTCCAACTTCCTCCACTGTGACCTCCTGGCCTCTCCTGGTACTTCTCTTGCAGAGCTCACTTTCAAGTAGAGTCTTTTCATGTTGGAGAAAACAGCCAATCATGATATTCTGCAGTTCTAGGGCTGCAGGTGCTTTTCAAAATCCAATTACTTACTCTCCTACTTCAGTTCCAAGTAGACAACTTCTAGCCCATTGAATTCTTCAGCTGTGACTCAGAAGCAAGGCCACTGTACTCTCAAATGCTGTGAAGAGATTCATAGCATAAGTCACACTAATATTCTGGTGTCTTCCTGTCATCTCTGATATTACATTTCCCCCTCTTGAGGTAAATGAAAGTTCTACATGCTTACTACTGATTGTGGGGTCCCTGTACTGCACTAAAGTACATTTTGTATAACGTCATTTTGAATTTATTTTGAATGAAATGTTCTAGTTCAACACTTTCACTATCAAAAAATATTTTATGTAATTATCTATCACAAAAAACTACTTCAAAGTTAAAAATAGAATTTCAATAGCCTTTCCAAATTTATTCACGACTCCATATCTATTTACTTCTATCCTTCCTCATCACAGAATATTAGCCCTCCACAGTCTCTTTTCTAAATGTTATAAAATACACATTATTCATTTATACCAACAATTTACTCTCAGAAGAAGAAATTAAGAAACTATCTCATTTATCATAATAGCTCCAGAATATCAAGTACTTCAGAACACTCATAAACAACAACAACAAAAATAAGAGAACTCTACATTAAATCCATAGAACATTACAAAGGATATTTGGCAATGGAAAGACCTCCCATAATCTTTGACTGGCAGAATCAATACAGTAAAAATGGCTCCACAGCTGAAATTGTTCCTAGTTAATGTGATATTAACTAGGAATTAACTATTTCAGTGTCATATTTCACAGACCTAGAAAAGCCCTGTAAGAAGTTTTGGGACCAGGAAATGGTTTGACTACTAATGGCCAAAGCAATCCTAGGGGATTAGAATAATTTTAAAGATAATGACTTATATAACTAATTCACGCACAGATAAAATATTTCTTTTAAAGAAAAATGTCAATTGACTTTAATTGTCTAGTGGTTTGTCCATAGTGATTTAACTTTTTTGAGTTTTATTTGCCTAATATTGAGAGAAAGAAAGCATTTATAGACTCCATCACTTTCTTTGTCTTTAAAGTTCCCCTGATCTTGGCAAAGCCAAAGTAGTATTGCTTTCATTGTGCTTTGGTGTAAATGAGCCACAGCAAGAAAGTAGATATTTCCACTGTTTGGTTTGTTCTTCAATGATGCTATACAAATAGAAAGTAGTATGTAAAAATTATATAAATATATAAAAATAGCTCAAGGAAACACTTGCTCCCTTTGCAGGAATGAGTAAGTTAAAGTAGCATTCACTGGTGTTTATATTATTAATTCTCCAGTATTTATATAAACACTTAATATAAACAATAAGGAGGCTGCTAACTATGTTTATAACATGGTTATGACAAAACATGAAGCCATCATCATGAATTTCATCCAGTATTCTGGTAACCAAATATATTTGCTTTCTCTATAATTTACATTACATATTTGAAGTGAAGATTTTTGTGAGCACACAAACTTTGTTTTAGGAAAATGAACATGCACTTTCATTAATTAAAATAGATACATATGTAGAGATGATACTAGTCACATTTTCTTGGTGATTCACATGACTACCATACTTATGCAAAGAATAGTCATCATTACTGATGTCGTATTCACATTCTACAATCTACACTGTGCTCTTCAGTGACTGGCAATGTAATGAATCTATTTACATATCATTGCCTTAAACTTATTATGCATACAATTCTGTAATTTTATTGTTTAATCTATTTTAATTATTTTTAGATTAATCAATAGCTAATGCATTTCAGCTGGATGAACTGACCTACACATATTCATCAAAGGAATATTGAAGTTGTTTAATTATATACGAACCTTTTCACTTTAATTGGTAATGAAGTAAAAAAAAAAAGTTTAAAGTCAGATAATTATTTTAAAAGATGACTGATGCAGCCACAGTAGAAGGAGTATAAATTGATGCACCATGGAATTAAACTCTCAGATAAAAATGTCCCCATGGTACTCATATTTGAAAGTACATGAAATAAGTATGCTTCCCACATCTCTGGTCGTACATGGAACTTTTATGTCTTAACTATG